>NW_026562411.1:3157500-4560000 GCF_027474105.1 Poeciliopsis prolifica
TACAACACATTTAAATGCTCAGCAGTGGTGATTATGTCGAACTCATTTCTGTATTTGCGTAGCAATGGACTTATTCTGTGGGTTCAAATTAATGCAAACCAAAAAGTAGAATGTCAGACAGTCTGGAGAACTGATGTGGCTAGACTGCAGGAAATTTGGAAAAACCTGTTTCAGTGAAAAGATATGATCTTATCTGACGTTCAGACAGCAAGTATTGAGGCTCAATTCTGTTATTTTTTCCTTCTTTCTTTTGGAAGTCTTCTGTATGATGCGTTTATGTCCCCATGGTGGCACGAATACGCAGAAGAATGACGTTTACAGATCAATTTTAAAGCAAACAGTGTTGCCACAAAATCATAATGAGATGCAAACGAAGCAGAAACGCGACTAACAAGAGTGGCATCCAGTGGAGCAATGACTGCAGCTGTTTGGATCCCAGAGGATCGTGATGCTGCAGAATTATGATCCACATCTATCTGTAAAACATTTGCACAAATTTGACATTTTGAACATAAATCTGCTTTATTGGAACGCACTGATTTTGAGAAAGACTTGATTTCTGATAAGACGTTTCGCTGCTAGAATGAAGGAAGTTTGTTTTATTGTCTGTTTTTTGTGTTGTTGCTTATTTTGTAAAACTGCAATGGAAACTTTGCTGAGTCACATGATGAACAACCAGATGATGCAAACCATGAAGAAGACAGGAAGTGGTCAGATGATCATGTTTTTAATGATTTCTCACATGTGTGTGATTTTAATTTCAGTTTCTTATTTAATGGAAACGCTGCAATTATCAAATAGTGGGTTTTTGTTTGTTTGGTTGGTTTTTTTACATTATTGACAAAGTTATGCTCACGTTTATGGAAACGCAGCATCTGATGCATAAGATTTTGAAACTTTTTACAAGAATGGATTATTCTGTTACGTTTTTAACTTGTAGAATTAATATTTTTACAGTTAGTTCCACATTATTAAAATGATTGAAAAAAAAAGTTCTGCAGAATATTTAATTTAATAAAAACTGACTTCTGCTCGATTACATTGTCTTTGCATGTTTTGTTCAAGCACAGTTTAATTGGCCGCTCTGTCTTGATGAATGCTTGCAATTAAAGGAAGAAATGCCCTTTATGTGAACAGATAAATGGGGTTAATTTTATGTTCTCTGTATCTTCAGCAGCTCTCTGCTCATTGTCTCACCTCGGATCAAGGCAATCCATTGGACCCTGCAACCTGTAATCGCCACATTCGCCCGTGATTGCGAGTGGGAGCGCGATTCCTTTCAGATTCACAATCACTGAGCCTCAGGAATAATCAGGCCAGGCTTTTAATCAGCAGTCATTGTGCTGCTCTCTATTGTCCGACCTGGGAGGTAAACGGCCCCCAAACAGGTGAGGAAACGTGTTATTTGGTGTCACGGAGGAGAAACTCGAGTCAGGGTGAAGCACCATCACTGGGAGTCGTGTGATGGCTGATTGTGAATGTTGGAGCCGACCGTTCAGCAGCCGTGACTTCAACCTGTGGAAGAGAGCGTTGGTGGGAATGAAATGTGAATCTGGGCCGTTTGGATCGGAGGCCGTGGTTTTTAGCATTAAATGGGTCGATTTCCACCTGCCTCAAACCCAGAGGAGGGCGGAGAACCCAGAAATTATACTGTTGACTTCCTTTAAACCATGTCAGTATCTGTAGCGACTGTCCAGACACCTGGGACTACTTTATCAGAAAACTAGCAACAAATCTAGAGACTTTTTCTGTGTTGAAGATTTTTGCACAGAAACATAAAGATAGAATCCTAAGCAACCTATTAATGCATGTTTATTAGCAAAGCAACGTTGACTTGGGGTTAGTTACACTTTAATGTCTTGGTTTATGAAGTCAGGAAGGTCTGATGACCTGGAGCCAAATTCACTGATAGTCACTGATTCAGCTGCTTGTTTTTTTAGAAACTTGACTCCAAATTATACAATATACAATATCTTGCGATGCGGCTGGTGATTGCAAAGCATCCAGTCCAGGATCTGCGTTTATTTTTCTTGGTCCTGATTGGCTGAACTCCCAAAAGTGGAAAAAAGGAGGCCAGTAGGTCTGCGTCAAATATTCCCACAAGTTCTGTTTTGCTGTTTGAATGATAAAAATCTGCATTTATAGTTGCAGGTTTTAGTGGTTGCTTTAAATATTGTTAGCCTTGTAAATACAGCGGGTTGGCTATGAACTTTAGTCTATAGTATCTTCTGTTACAAATTTAACAGAAGAGACAGATCAGCTGCTGACAGCATCTCACTGGAAACAAAGTCAGAAGAGTCCAGAATGCTCTTGTTATGCTTTAGTGCCTCTCTCCAATCTTTGCTTTTAATCATAATTTAAAGCCCACGATGCATATTCTCTCATTTACTTTACTCATCCTTTATCCTAAAAGCATCCAGGAAGTCACTTAGCGCACGTACCTTCGTCTATTCAACGATATTCGTTTCTGCAGTCCATTTGGTGGCCTCATGCTCTGACGAAGCCCAGACGGGCGAGCGGGTCGAGCCAGCAGCGCGCTGCGCTCTCGCTCTGTCTGCAGACGCTCTGTCAGCCTGTGTTTGGTCTCCAAGGGCCCGAGTTCAGGGCTAAGACGCCAAAGCCTGTCTTTAAAGTAAAGGCAGTGGTTAGCAGGGAGAATGCTTGGTGCGCCTGCTTTGTGTTGTGTCGCGGCGATAACGCGCTCTGACGCTCTAACACAGTCCAGCTGCCACCCCTGCATGGGCACACGCTGCCTCTGCTACTTTGCCTTCTTTTCTTTCTTTCTTTCTTTCTTCAGCCCGCTGTGTTTATGCCTGGCCATATTTTAAAATTATTGGAGCTGCAGGATTTGCTGTTTACAGTGGGCCCGGCTTCAAAGGTACGTCTGGCATGTTTTACTGGACGCTACAAAGATTTACGGGGCGCATGGGAACGGTGCGCGGCCGAATCAGGTGCCCTGATGCACACAGCGCCGAAACTCCAAAACAAATTGCGAGCCTCCGAGGTTTGTTGTAGACAGCTCTGCTCAGCTGTGACCTCGATGTTATGATCCGGAGAGGAAGAGAGTCTCTGTTCAGGAAGTGAACTGGCAGGCTGTGGCAGAACGCCGTTTCCTTTTGTGTCGTCTCGGTTTAGGTCCGTTCTGTCTGCAGAGAGAAAGCAGAACTCTGTATCAAAGATCTCAAGTTTTCTGTAGATCAGGAACTCTCTTACACACTCAGGTGTCAGATACATCCTCATGTAGCGTGTGCTTTGCAATTAAAACAATATTTGCATGTTTGTTGTTGTGGGTTCTCAGTTTTGTTTTCTCAGTTTTGTTTTCTCAGGGTTTGTTTCTTTCTGCGACTTCTGTTCGCTCTTCCCTTTTAAATGTTTTTCCCACATTTCTCACGTTTTTCCCAATTCAGGCGGTTATTGAAAAAAGGAGGAAAGAATCAATTTCTGCCATAAAACCCATAAATTTTGAGATTAATCTCAGACATTTTCTGGAAAAATCAGGAGATTTCTGGGCTCCAAATGTTGGAATGTTGAAATTTTGAACTTGAAAAGTCAAAGATTTGCTACAAAAGCTCAGATATTTTGAAGTTAATTTTCTAGAAAAAAACACTTCGAGTTTCAAAAGTCAAAACTTTTTCCCTTCTCAAACTTTTAAACTTAAGATTTGTTTTCCTGCTAAATTTTAAACTTGAGGCTCAAAAATCTTGTTTCTTCCACAAAATTTCTGAGATTAATGTCAAAATTCTTGACTTTTCAAACTTGTGAAAACGTCTTAATTAGGTTAATCTAATCCATAGTTTTTATCCTAACACACCATCACATCTGTGCCTTTACCTTTGAACCCAAACACATTTCTCATGAACTTTCATGTCAAGTAGAGCATCATGGGAAAGCCGTAACGCTCCACTTGTGAAGGTGAATTTGTTGGATCTCATCTTAACTCTGAGTGCCACACGGCCACAAACGGCATCTCTCCGATTTCCTTTTTTCCCACCTCTTCTTTTCTCCGCTCACACAGAGATCCACGGCGTCTGTCGTAAATGCCTTTATCTTCTACATCTGCGAGGTGTAAAAGGAGCGTAATGGTGTGTGTCGGACCTATGTAACATCTCATTAAACACACAGTGAGTAATTCTGATCCCGGATCTCTCTTCCCTACCTTATAAACCCCCTCCTGACTTCACTTGGCTCCGAGTGTGCGCAGAGGTGGCCCCTGTTGCCGAGGTTCATCCCCGGCATCCAGCAGTGACGTGCACCCGCCTTGACACCTTCCTCGCCTCAAACCACTTCCACATGTCCCATCCGAGCGCTGGATTCACTCCCCTCTTTGAGATGCTGCTGGAGACTCGCATCCTGCAGAGTGTCAGCATCGCCTCCTTTTCAGGGGGAACTGGATCGGGGAGGAGGGGGCATCGCAGCGACGGTCGGACCTGCAGCTTCTCAGGATAATTGGATATTTTAAAAATACTGCCTCTCCAAGGATGAATCACACATTTGCAGCAGTGGACGTCTGCATCGCATGGGTTTGGATCCGCCGCGGCCGTTCGGGCTGAGAATCAAACTTCAAGGCGAGCCTTTGAGGGTTAAGTGCTTTCAGACCACCAGGTTAGGTTTCATTACAGCTGATGTATATTTTTTAAAGGAGGTTAACCTGGACGCGCTGGAATGTGTTCATAAAAAATATGAAACGTCTAAATTATGGTACAATTAACTCCAGCACAAGTGGGTTCGTTTATTTGTGGAAAAAAAGAGACGAATTTGAGTCTGTAAAAACAGCAACACAAGAAAAGTCACAATTTCGCCTTTAAGCAAGTTTAATTTCATAAGATTTAGTACATGCAAAAGATATTTACATTAAAGATGACCAGTGAAAAAACTAATAATGATTTAAGTGTCTGAAACATCTTTTACCAACGTTGTAACCAATCAGCAGCACCTTTGAAATTTGTCATTAATAGAGCAAACATGGCCACAAGTTTGAATGTCTCCTGTAAAAAGAAGGAAATGGTTCAAATTCAGTAAATTCACCTACAGTGTTTTAACCCCGGACTTAAAGTACTTTAAGCGTAACTTTAAGGAACAATCTGGAGGATTTTCTTTGGTATCCCTCAGGTACTCTAGCTTGACTTGCTTGCATTTACCCAGAATGCAATGCGCTGAAAATGGTCTCCAGTCCGCTTGATGTTCACACAGACATTAAGATTCACTTTAACTGAACCGAGACCTAGATTTTTAGTTGGACCAGAGTTTGATTGCACGTTCACACTAACCCAAGCAAACCGGACTTGGATTAAAGTGGACTAAACCTTAATCCAAGATTAGGATTAAACTTGGATTAAAGTTCAGTGGTTATCAATACCACTGAACTAAATGGTCACATTTAATTTTCATTAAACAGAAATTTTCTTATTGGTTTGCTGCATGGAGTTAAAAAAAGACAAAAGGAAAAAACCTGCATGCACTTTTATCAATATGTGCAGTTTTAAAGAACACGCAGTTCTGCAATTATCGTGTTTACGAATGCATCAGTTCAATGGCAACAAGGAGAGGTACTGCTAGTAAACGATTATCATGTCCTTGTTTACCATTCACTGTCCAACTCCTCCCAAACGGCCTCCACCCGTCCTGCATGTTGCCAGTTATTATCCGAGTCGACCAACTGTTTATTTTACTTAGTGAGAGCAAAACGCAAAGCAAATGAGGTGAACGTGATTCTCGATGTGGTGACTCAGTACAATATGCTGGCAGGAACGACTCGTGAGTGTGTTTGATGGCAGCTGAGAAATTGTTTCAGAGGCATTTTGGATGGAGGAATAATTGCTTCCAGAGCTCCACATGGAGTAATTGCACGCTCTCCACCCAGAAGTCTTCACCTCCCTCTAAGAATCTGCTGCCCACCAACATTTACAGGGTGTTTAGTCATGAGAAACTGGCAAAACGGGTTGGTTTTTTCTTTCCTGATGAGAACGGTGTGGGGAACCATCAGCTGTTTGGGGTGAGGGGTTGATTGCGTCTGCAGACGTATATTTGGTTTTCTGCAGTACATACCCCACGCTGTCCGCCTGTGCTGCAGCCTGTGCTGCAGCCTGCGCTGCAGCCACTTCGGACCGGGTCCAGATGGACCTGTGGTCGGCGACACACCGGGCTTCCTGCGGTCTCACAATGACTCCCTTCAAGGAATGTAGAGCAATAAGGAGACATTAATTCCTCTCAAACTGGAACGCTGGGCGATACAGACGAGGATTAGGGCCTGATTTCAATCTGATTTCAACCTCAAAATTCTAACATTTTCTCAGAATTTTGACGTTACACCTCAAAATTTAAATTTTTTTTCTTCAAAATTCTGATTTTAATTTCAGAATTCCAACTTTTTTTCTCAACTTCTGGATTTTTTTCCTCAGAATTCTGATTTCAATCTCCAAATTCTGGCATTATTCCCAGAATTCTACCTGTAATCTCAGAATTGCGACTCTTCATTCTCATAATTCCAACATTTTTTCTCAAATTTGTCTCTTTAGTCTCAGAATTACTTTCTTTTCACAGTCTTAGAATTCCAACTTATTTCTTCAAAATTTTGACTTTAATCTGAGAATTCTGGCCAGACATTCTTAGCTGTGTGTCGGTCGTGTTGTTAGAATATGAAAATAATCATAACTGTTTCTTCCTTGTTTATAAAACTTTGCTTTATGAACCCTGGAAATCTGTCCCAAATTTATCTGGTGGATTTGACTTTTAAGACTAGATTTGGTTCAACAATTGAAACTTTTCTGATTTCACATCCAGACATCAGATTTTTTTATTTTTCCCAATGACACTAATCCTCTTCCGTTAGGTAAAGGAAACTTGTTTACATTTCTCTTGAAAATTAAAAACCATAATTCTGTGGAGTGCAGCATCATACGCAGCAAAAGCTATGAGAGTAATTGTAATATAGTCACAAAACAAAACGGCACCAGCTGCCTGTGATCATGACTGTCTGCAACGAGGTTGAAAAAGTCTCAATGTTGTCTCGCTGAAACGCAGAGGAGAAAAAATGAAACCGTAAATTAGTTCCTGCTGCGATGACCCAACGGTGAGACGGGGCGTCATTGGACGGCGAGGAGCGACAGGAAGGAGCGACAGGAAGGAGCGACAGGAAGGAGCGAGGCGGCGTGTTTAAAATGTGAAGAAGAGCGCCAGATGGAAAAATGAGAAAAGAGGAAAATACGGCGTTTTGACGGCTCGTCTCAGCGGGCGCACAGCTGCTGTTCCAGCTGCTGGTTGAATTAACCAGAAAGGTCTGAAAATCATTAGCACATTTTAAGTATAGGCAATAATTGTGAAGTGGTTTCAGCTAACATGCACATTTTAAATCCAGGCTGCTGAAACCGGTGCAGTAAATAATGATTGTCCTTTAGTTTCCATTATTTGTTGGTCTTATTTTAATCTAATATCCAAATTTAATTCTGACTTCCTTTCGAAATATAAGTCAAATTGCAATGAACATGTTTTTTCTTGGTCACATTCAAGCAGAGACGAACACAAACATCCCTCCTTGCCGCATCGCAGCATTGCAGATTTTCTCCAGTCAAATTTTCTAATGATTGCTGCTCCAAACTACCTTCAGACGGACTGAAAGTAGAAATCTGGCTTCTGTAATGATTATTTTGATGAAGTATTTGATCTGCAAAGCGTTGAAACACCAAGTAAAGCACAAATCAAAAGCATGTTTGAAGGCAAGAAGCTTCGATTTCACTGCGATGATGATGATGATGGTGATGATGATGCTTTTTAAGCTGAGAGTCAAAGATTCTGCTGAATTGACGTGATTTTGAGGCAGAAGGTTAATAATGTGTTGATTTTCATGTCTGCCTGAGGGCGGCATGTTTTAACAATGAAGATTACGTCTTTGAATGCATCGTTGCTTCATGCAGTGCAGCAGTGGAGCTCAGAGGATTTGTTGCTTTACTCTTTAATGAGGACTAAAAACAGCATCAGGAACTCACTGGTGAAACGGTCGCTGGCTCAGCTTTCCAGGACTTAAACAGTGACAGCAGGAAGTGAAAGGAGCCGTCGTCCTCCGAGTGTTAATTACGTTAATGTGCATCAGCTGCTGCTGCAGCTTTACATTGTGTTCTGCCTGACTCATGGCCTCCCTATCTTATCCAGATAAACAGGAGTCTGAAGCCTCGCGACGCTACGCTAAATCTGATGCTACTTTCTGGATTCGTCTAATAAAGTAACATCTGGACTCTCTTTAGACTTTTTACCGTTAAAACAAGATGACTAATCATGAAGCAAAGATGCTTTTTTCTTTCACTTTGTCACATCTTCTAACTTTCCCCAGATGTTTCTCTTCCCACCTGCGAACCGACGGTGTTTAAACGAGGTTCCTCCGCCCCAAACGTCTCCGATAATATTCCCAGAGTCCGGGCTCTGCCTGCAGGCCATTTTCCAGGAGGATATTTGTTCCTGAAAAAGGCGACTAAAGAAATCCTTCCCAGATGTCCAAACCGTTTCTTTGGGTGAAGGAGAAAAGTGTCTCCACTCAGAGCTCAAAACGATTCGGTTTAGTTTCTACTACAAACGTCTTAAAACGCTTTAAATCTGGCAAAACTAACTTAAATCAACAATTACTTTAAATGAATGAAAGATGCACTGCAAGAAATGTTAACTAATTATCTTCTTCCACCGTTTATTTTATGTGTGATGGTAGTTTTTCCATCAATATTCAGGCATTTTAATTTAAAATAAGCTCATATATTTTGCTGAAAAACTGCTTGTCAGTTAGTTTTGCCTTATTCAAGTACAATAAGATATTTATGTTGAAAAATTAATACTCGAATGCCATGTGTGTTTTCAAAAAAACATATTTTTCATCAAATATATAAAAAAAAACATTTGAATATTGTTGCATTTTGTTAGAAAGTGGTCAAATTTAAAAATCAATAGTTTGTTTTTCGTGTTTTTGTGAAAATCTACTGCAGTTATTGATGAAGAAAAGCTTTAGGTTGATTGTTTAATTTGTTTTTAAAGAAATATAAATAGTTGCAAATCTATTTTACAAAAGAATTGAGTTAAAATAAACTGCAACGAAACATCAGAGCAACATGCAGTTCTGGAAATAACTCATTAATATAACTTTATATTATGTGAAAACTGACATTTTGTTGGTTAAATTGTTGAAATATGTGAATTTGCTTATTTTGGATATAATTCTGTGCTTCTTTAGCGTTACTGAGTGGTACATAAAACTTAATTTTGTAGTTTGTGAGACCTCCACTCTTTTCTTTTGGTTATTCCTGGCCTGTTCTTGCTGTTATCTGTCCCTCATTAATGCTCGCCGTTATCCAAATTGAGTTATCCTCCCTCATTATTTAGCCAGGAGGGAAATGGGAAGTGTGAGTAGAAAGCAGAAACACCGTCGATGGGACTGTGCTATGACAGATTAATTGGATTATAGTTGCGTTTAGCCCAGATTATGTCCTGCACGGGGAGGAAGATGATGACACAGATGGATTAAATTAGAGAGAGCAACAGCGATGGCAGCGGCTCTTAATTGTGCGGAGAGGAAAAGCGGCGGCTGGGAGGGGATGACGAACTGGGGACGTTTCCTGCTGCTTGTTTTTGAAAAATATTATTGTCTCTTACTCATTCTGCAACTATTTGGGTTTTTATCTGCAGGTCGTTTGTCACGGTTCGGTTCATTCATTACAAAGACCAGAATCACTGACTCTTTTTATGTTTTTATCGTTTTAAACAGCATGAATTATGACATTTAAACATTTTATATGGCACCACTTCCACTTGCTTTGGGTTTGAAACTAAAACTTGATTCTGATTCATATCTTTCAGGCTTTGGATTCAGTTCTGTTTTTCTCTTCTTTGTTATTTTGTGCTTTTCTTGTTCTGCTTGTTTTGTTTTATATATTTTATTAAATTATTCCAGAAGTTAAAGTTGAATTGAGACGATTAATCAACAAATTTAATAACTCAGGGAACATACTGTACTCACCAATATTTCTTTATTAATAATCCTTTTATATAAGTTTTTTCAGGAAAACTGAATTTTGTGTTAACAGCCACAAGTTATTATCAAATAAACACTTAGCATGTTACTAAAATAAATCCACTTTTTTTAATTGAATCACTAAATAAATACATAAAAGACGAACTGCTGGTTCAACCTGCGATGGTAGATTTATTATTTTATTAAAAATATGTGACAAAACAAACCAGTTTCTCACCAAAAGAGCCAAAATGTAACCTCTGATTTTACTTTGATGAACATTTTTACTAAACTGAATTTTCAATGTTCATAGATTTCATTTAATTTTTTTTTTATTTTGTTGCATCTGCTATAATTTTTCTTTTAGCTTGTAGCTGCTCCAGTAGCATATAAATAAAAAGTCCCTGCATCTGTAACTCTGCGCTGCGCCGTGTTCGCGGCGGCCAGCTGCTACCTGGCCGTAGCGCTGACCTCCGACCCCGCCGCTCGCCGCCTGGCAGAAGTAACTCGACCCGCCGGGCTCTGACAGATGCGATTTCACGGCGACATCCAGATGTTCGCTCTGAGCTCAGAAACGGAGCCACGCCGGACTCCAGCGCCGTGAATCACATCCCCTCGTTTATCGCAGCGTCCGACTGTTCCTGGATTTATAGGGAGCGTCGGCTGCAGCTTCCGAGGGGCGGAGCGGCGAACAGCCGAGGCTTTGGGAACGCCGGCCGGTGGGAACACGTCATACGTTCGCCATTTCACCATCAATTAGTACCAGAGTGTTTAGAGCCGACTTTTAATAACATTAATAGAACAAAGTGACCTTCCTTATCAAGCAGAGAGATGAACCGTTTCAATATTGTCCTTTAAGGTGTTGTTGTTTCCGGTCATTTAATTCGTCTCTGTCTGAGGTTCTGAACTGGGAAAACGTGGTGTGCTACGTCTGGGTCAAAGGTCAGCCTCTGCCTCAGTTTGAGTGAGTGGGCGTTTGGTTCAGAAGTGACAGCAGACGGACAGACGGACACGAGGGCTTTGATCCGACTCAGAAACACTGGCTGGGTTTAGAACAGAATGAGTTTAAAACTTTAATATGTCGTTGGAAAAACACAATTAGACAATTTTGGTGTTTTCATTCTATTAAAATCACATGTCAATCAATCAATCTCATTTCAGCTCAAAGTGCTTTATAGCTTTAAAAAACAAAAATCAAAACACTAAAACAATTCAGCTTCATTTAGCTGTCTATTTTGAAGATAGACAGTGAAAGATAAACTTACAGCAGTGAGTTGTGTTAACGAGAGTCGATCAGTTCTGATCAATAGTCCAATATGATGACTTATGACCTGGAAAACCCGCTGAGAGGAGCCGGAAAATGTTGCAAGGCGACAGAAAACCTGAGTTTTTCTGCTTATTCTAGGAACGATGGGTGGATTGGTGGAGCACCTACACATTCATGATGAGCGTTTTCCTGCCCTCCTCCTAACATAAATCTTCCCCTGAAAGAAAGAAATACTCCAAGGCTTTGCAAACAACTGAAGGTCTGGAGGAAGCGGCTCCAAGTCACAGGCTGCAGAAGAAGCTCTGAGGTCAAAGGTCTTATTCCTGCAGATGAAACGAGTCGGGGAATCAAACCGCCGGCTGCTGCGTCTTCCTGTCAGATCATCTAACTGTAAATACGACCGAGCAGCAGCAAGGACGACCGAGCTCTCGCAGCCGCTCTCAACACCAAACAAGGCCGGAGAATTGGGTGTAAGAGGCTTATTAGCTGCAAAGCTGGAGTTCGGTGAAAGCTTTGGGAGGATGTAAACGGATGTACGCACACGCAGGAGCCGCTGGAACAAGTGTTTCTGCAGAGGAGTGGCGCCGAGCACAACCACCAAATTAATAATGAATAAAACACCTTGTGCTCTCTCGGGGATTGCTACATCTTTCTCTGATTTACTCGGCTGAATATTCACAAACACACATTCCCAAAGCTAAATCTGTGATTGTGATAAATGAGCTACACTAAAACTGGACAGACACTTGTCTTCGGTTACCATCCTGCTCTCATCTGCCTCCTTATTTAGGTGGGATTATGCAGCCCAAAGCTCTTTTTCTTTCTCGCTAATTTACTCGTGTGTTGGTTGGCGTCTCCAGGGACGGCTACAATAGATTAGATTTCAAGGCAGAGTCAGGGAAATGCAGCCCAGTCATGCAGATGCTTCCTGACTGACGCCGCCGTAAATTAGCATGTGGAGCCATGACTATGCATGATCCGACGCCCAGAGGCCCGGGCAGCCCAAGGCATTCCCATCATCATCATTACAGCCATCGTGCAGCAGCAGGTGTTTTATGCTAGCAGCTTCATACGGCGCCAAGCGGTTCATCCGAAACTACCTTCTGCCTGCATCCTGGAGCCTTACCGAGCTTTCCTTTAAAATTCATCACCAAACTTTCTCTAACTTTCTGTCTCTCATCAAAAATAGCAGCATTAATTTAAGATGGTTGGAAGAAAATAAATTAAGCAAGATAATTACATTTTCAGCAAGGTTCAGAGTGTCGTCCTGTTTTATCCACAGGGTGATGGGTGGCTGTGTTTTCATTAGAAATGTCAGCAAAACTTTGTAGAAAGTGCAAAAATCTATTTAAATAAGAAAAGCAATTAAAATCACACATAAATACGTTCATTCATACCGTGACTCATTAAAAACATGCAGCACCATCCTCCTCCTACCACTTCCTGTTTGTCTTCTTTGTCGATTTCGCCAGTAGAAACGTTCGGTTGTAGATCATGTGACTCGTGAGATGAGAAAAAGGTGTTTCCGCTGCAGTTTTGAGAAAGACACCAACGGTGATGCAGCCGATAAACTCCCTCATCTCAACACAAACATGTCTCCAGTAAGCAAATTAATTTTTATTATTCCAATTTAAGCAATTTGTGGTGAATGGAAACACAGCTACCGTTGGAGTATCCAGTTTGTTAAAGTTTCAAGTTGAAGCTGAAAATTCAACATATCTGCAGCGCTGATATGTTGAACCTCAGTGAAACAAACCCTCAGCATGATTCTGCCACCACCATGTCTGACAGTTCTTCGACACGGAAGCGTCAGCATGACTCTTATAGTCTCAAATGAATTATTATTGTTGCAAAATAATTGTATTGTTTAATTTGAGGGCGATTTGTTTAATCAAGCAATTTGTTTTTAAAGATAGATTTAATTACAAACACAAGTTTCTTTGCACCTTAAAGAACGAATTGCATTCATTCCCACAACTAAACACTAAAAACACAAGCTAAATTTTCACATCTATTTTATTTTGAATACACTCTCTTTTTTAATATTTAAGAACTAAATACAAGGGGAAAAGCACAACTCATAAAAATTTACAGTAGGTTCTCAATATTTGAGGTTTAATCAGTTAACTGAGATTTATCTCCCGTCTCGTCCTTCTTTGTGCTCTTCTAGTGTTTATAGCAGTAAGTCAGCGATTTACTGTAATAAAATGCTTTTTATGCATGTAAACCAAACAAACATCCTGAGAGTTTTAAGAGTTCAGTGTCATAAAGTCACGTCGACATCATGTCCTCCATAAACCCTGCAGGTTTTTCACCTCCAGCTTTTAACTGGAGGAAACGTTGATTGGAAATCATGCATTTAAAAAAAGGCTTAATTAAGGAGACAATGAGAGCTGATTGGACCCGACTCGCTCTGATGTTGTTGTGATCCGCAGAGCCGGGACCTCTGACTTAGTCTGGGATATAATCCACATTATATTTGCTGTTTTACATCAGGAAACCATAAAATCTGCTCATATTTCACGTTGTGAATAACACAAGTAATTATAGTTTTTATTACTGCTATTAAGAATAAGGAGGCAGCACACTGTTAACACATAAACACAAAACTACTTCAAAACGGCTGCAGATTCACTTCAGAGTTTTTCCATGTGGCCCAAAACTGAGTCTGCAGTGACTAATACAGAACATTTCATGATGGATCTGATCAGAATCAGTTTATATCCTGATCAGGACAAAATGTGATACTTACCAGTTTTCCAATTCATTAATTTGCCATAAATTAATATATTTTTTCCTGAAATGATTGATTATGACAGACATGTTATAAAGCCTACACAAATTCCTTCTATGTTTGTATTTTGTGGATTTCCTCGTTGCACGTCTGATCCCTCTGATTGTACCGGGCCGCAGTCGGACCTCTGGGAGGTTCTGAAAGCTTCTTCTAAACTGTTATGTTTGGCTTTCCAGATTAACCTGCTCGTATTGAATCTTCTGGACGGTTCAAATTCCTCTTCAAATCCCCAACCGGACTCCCAAACTGCTCCGGTCTTCTTTCAGCAGGACTTGGACGGGTCTTTAGACGTCTTTACCGTCACTTCAGCTGTCAGGAGTAAAACTGGGCCAAACGTCTGGGTTTAACGGGACAAATCCCCTTCAGGGTCCTGAGTGACCTCATGTGAGAGTTCAGTCATTTTAAGAGGGAAAAACTCACATTTTTATTCCATTTTACCCAAAACGTCTCCAATTGTATTGCTTTTATATCACATATGGTTTATAAAATTCATAATAAATATCCATATGTCAAAATATGTTGGAAAAAACAGGCATGTTTAGTTAATTAGTTGGTCTGAATCGATTTTAATTGATATTAAATCAAGTTTATTTTATACTGTCGCCTTCCTAAAATAATGGTTTGTGTTTTTTTCTTTTTTTGCCTGAAACACCTTTTGAAAAGAAATAGGTGATAAATTATTTTTTCTTTCCTAAAACAAGTTTTAGATTTTTTTTTTTTTCAAAAAATAACTTGGTGAAAAAATACATTATTTTAGGAAAGCGTTGATATTTTGAATGTGCTTACAAAAAATGAGCTTTTCAGTAATAATTGAGTTATTTGAACAAGCTGCTATTGTTTGTCTGAAACTAAAGATGAAAAGTATTGTTGCAGGATTTTGGATCTCAGGAAAAATTATCCAGCAGTAAATTCTATTTTTAAATCTAACTTTTGAGCTATTTTTGGACGATTTTTCCGTGTCTTTATCTCACGTAAAACGTCGAGGCAACCTGGGACTTCTCGCCTTCTTCAAAGCAAACTCTCCTCAGACTGTCAGGTGTAACTACTGGAGCCAGACACGACTGAAATGTGAATTTCTAGTGTCTTTTAAACAAATACTGAGGCTCCCAGACCTGAAATGCATTCGCTGGTTAATCCGCAAATCCACAGCAGAGAGAAACCGGCTGCTATCACTCCATCAAAGCGCTGCGGCTTGCAAACAGCCGACGAACACCCTCAGATAGCGCCGCTATCTGCTGCACGTCTCGGCATCAAGAGGAACAAAGACAGATGCCACAGACATAAAAGCCCAGAGATGCTATCTAATGTGTGAGGATGTCAAGCTGAGGTTGTTTATTATGAGGATGTGTTTGCGCAGAGTTCACAGAGGCTCGGCGGAGACTCGACACGCCGCCGTTCCCCTGCTTATTTGGCGGGTGAAAGGTCCCAGAAAGTCGGCAGCAGATGGTATTTATTTCTTTAGGAACTGTGAGCCTGGCTGGAGGAAAGTCCTCAGAGGTGAGTGCAGCTTGTTTGGCATATGGGTCACAAGTTTCCTCCCATCCCTCAAGTGTTAAAGGATTCAACAGGGAAGGCTGGAAATATTACCCTGTAAGTTTTTAACACAAGGAATCCCTTTTATAGCGGATAAGCAGATGAGGGAATAAATGTATAAATTTATCCCGGAGGACCCCAGGCAGGTCCAACATTCACATTGACATACTTTTTATTCCTTTAACCTTAAAACAAGAGGAGCTGCTGGCTCCCCTGGTAGTTAGTGGAGCATAAAAGATGTAGCAGCCTGGTAGGTAGCAGTGTTCACTCAGAAATATGCATAAGGGATGAATAATGCAGGGACAGACCATAAAAACCAGCCGGATACACATGATCCAACTTGGACAAATAATGGATTTGATGCTGAATTTGCTCAACTGCTGTTGTTGCATGAAGGAAATATGTGCATTACTGTTACTATTACAGGACTGATGCTGCGTTCACACCAAGCGTGTTTTTTGAAGGTCCAGCGCGATTTGAAGCGTTTGACGTCCAACATGTCTGAGTTAGAAAATCTGAACTTTCAGAGCGTCGACCGGCAGGCGGGGATGGGTTTTCTGAAACTGGAGGGTTAACTAAGCGTTGCTGTTTGCTCTCGTCCTAAAATCTACCACCAACCAAGATGTGGCTGCAGACAGGAACAGAAACGACGGCGTTGCTGCGCTTGCTAACTGGATGAAAAGAACTGGACGTTCGTGTCCCATGATGGATGTTTCAATGGTTCTGCTGGGTGAGCTCGCCACTTTGCCAAATCAACCCATATCTCAGCTCCTAAAACTCAACATCCATCGTTATTCACTGATTGGAGGAGGTTCCTGTTCCTCCAATCAGACGTCCATCCACTCCAGTTGTGTCCATTTCAGTTTCCACAACGTGTTTGGTGTCAATCCATCATCCTCAGGATTCTTCCTGCTACAATAAGACTAGAAACTAAAACACTACAAACATACAAAAGAGCAATAAGACTTGTGCTATCTTTTACTCGTCCTGTCCTGCAGTTTGCTGCTCTGAATTGTTGTCAACAGATTTACTTTCTCAAGTGGAGCATTACAGCTTTCACCATGATGCTCCTCTTGACATAAACAGCTCTGGAGAAAACGAAGCGACTGCTGCACCGAACCAAACTCTGACCTCTGAACTCTGCCTGAGTTAAAGCATCAGTGTTGTTGTTTCTAAATGAACATGAACTTGTTTTATTTGCTTTACTTGATTTGCTGATCATCTCTCATTTTCTGCTAACAAACACAAAATATCTGCTTGTCAGAGGTTTATTTTACTCAAAGCATAAAGAGTAAAATCAGAGAAACTGATCATTCTGCAGTGAGCTCTTCATTTTTTCCAGATAAAGAAACTTTATTAGAAGTTGCTTTGGATTTAGTTAAAGTGTAACGGACACAAAGACAATAGAGAGAGGAATGCATGGAAGAGAAGGAGATAAACATAAATGAACCTGGTCACACGAGCAGGAAAATTCACTCTATTAAAGATGACGCAGCAGAATGAGGGTCAAAGGGCAACTCTCACCTGGAACATGTTCCCGCTAGCAAAGACCCAAACTCCTGCTTAATGTCCTAATTATTATTCTGATTCCAACTTTAAGGATTTTCCATTTAAAAAATTGCATCCTGCATTTAATAAATTTGACCATCTTATAACTAAATCTCTCATCTCCTCCCTAAGCCTGAAAATGAAACCTGGAAATGAAGCCCAATAACTCAGGGTTGATTTTTCTGTCAAGTCAGCAGCTTTCCTCTGGTTCACCTCTTCCACCAACCAGAAGAAAAGCCTGTAAGGTCAGCGCTTTAAAGAGTTTCTCTTCCTCCAAAAGTGGCGCAGGAACAAGCGGCGTGATTATCTGAGTGCATGAGAGGAACGTTTCCCTTCCACGTCCAGCGAAGCTGCCAAACTGATCGCCGACAGCTGAGTGACATCTGGCAGCGCAGTGCAAACAAAACTCGCGCCCGTTTCTCCTGCTCCACAAAGGCACATTCAGCCTTTTTGTTTCCTCTGACTCCAACTTTAAAGCCTGGAGTCGACCTGTAAGCCGGAGAATTAGGGTTGGAGGCAAAACCGTGGCAGATGTGACGTCTAATTTCCCCTCGTCGGGTTTCCATGCCGGCCTCCGCTAACAAGGAGCAATTTGTAGGTCTCTCCTCAAAGAGGAGACGTCAGAATGAGCCCGACTCCCCCGAACCCGAAACATCACCTCCTCCATCAGCGGCCCAGTAACCCAGGTAATCTGGATCAGGAGAACTGAGTTTTTCCCGTTGATGGGAAACATTCCTCCCCTCTTATGATGCTCTGCGTTGATTAGAGGCTTAAAAGTACAATAACAACCGAGAAAGTGATCTGAGCTCTTTATAACTACTTTCTAAGGTTTTATAACAGGGATTTGGATAAGAGATCAAGAGAGCAAGAAAGTTTATGTGAGAAAAAGCTGGTAATTCTAGGCCTTTCTGTTGGCTGTAAACAAGTCGGTCACAAACTGCTGGAGCTTCACAGAAACGCATCGGACCCGTTTGAGCCTGAACGGGTCCGACACCAACAAAACACCAAAAATACACCATCAATACATATTGATCAGATCTGAAAACATCTGACATTTACATACTGACGTTCTGCAATACTTTATCTTGAACTCTTTTTTTTTTTTGAGATTTTTTGTCTTCTAACTAGATGGATAAGTTTGGTATGGATATTTTTAGCCTTATGGATCATATATATTGATCTTATTTCCTTTATCTGATGGCCATTCTTTAAAATGACACATTGCCTTTTGTTAAAAAATAAATTAATTAAACGGACGGATTTAGAAAAAATGTAAATTATTTGTATTTCAAACCATTTTTCAAAATGGCCGCCACCACAATAGTAATGGAGGATATATGTTTGTACTGAAATAAGAAGTTGACGTGACTTAAATTAGTGATACTTTATGAAAGTAACTAATGGTAAATATGAAAAACAAAAGGGTTTATAAAGGGTTTCTGCTCAGGGATTTAAATTTGTCTCATTTACTGGAGACTCAATAATTGTGGTTTGTGGATTATTTGGCGTTTTATGAAGTTTTTCACAGTTTTAAAATCATTTTCTGTTCATAGCAGCTTCTGTTTTTTTCCTCTTGTTAGTTTTCTCCTCCCCACACACCTGGTGATCAGACTCCCTGGTGTCGGTTGTGATCCGTCCTCATTAGGAACAAACCCTGGTTTTCTGTGTTTCCTGTCAGATTCCTCATTTTTCTCTCTGCTGTTATCTTGTGTTGCTTTTTAGTGTCTTTGATTTTCTGTCTTTGCAGCAGTCCAACCGTTTCTCAACTGCTTCTTGCATGCAGCGTTGCCTTTGGGCCCTTCACCGTATTCATGACAGCGACTCCAGGGACAGTCGCCGTCGATCCTCCTGCAAAACTTCTGCAGACTTTTCTTCGGTGGCATCAGCACGACGTTTTCTCCTGTACCTGTCATTGTTGGGTTTCGTCTTTGAACTTGTTTTGGAGATCATTTGATGCTGGTCCAACCAAACATAGTGAGAATTGAGACGAAACAGAAGTAAAAATGCCAGAGTTACATAAACACCAGACATTATATTTAATATTTAACATTTTAAGTACAATGTTGAAAGTAAAGTATCTAGTAAATCATCGTTTCTGGACTGGGGGAGGAAGCCAGAGGATCTTCCTGCAGATGTTCCCAGAGGTTTCTCAAAAAGAAACGGCAACCTGAAAAATTCAAAATGGCCGCCTAGGTGGTAAAGAAAAAATTATGTATGCAGTAAAACTGCGAGTGTTTATCACAGACAAATAATTTTGGTGTAAAATCATACATATTTGGACCCACAACAAAATGTATTTATCAATAATTTTCTGATCTTGGACTTTTTCTTTTTGGCAGATGGTTTTTCAAGATGGCCGTCTTGGTGTCCTTGAATTAAATAAATGTGTTTGGTGTCAAATATGTATATTTCTACATATTTTGCACCGTATAAATGATATAAAACTATTTTGTGGCGTTAAAGCAACCCACACATGCACAAGATAAAACCACGTTTTCCTTCCACTCAACTTTCCACTTCCATGCATGGCTACAGCACACCGTATTCACTTTGTAGCGTTTTGTCAATGTGGAATGTGTTGCCACATTTGCTTTAAAAATCCTTTTTTTTTGTATTATAATAATCTGAAAATTACTTTTGTAGTTTTCATTAGCAAAACATTTTAAAATAAAGACAAATAAATGAGTATGTTGGAGCAGTGTGATGAGTTCTTCTATTTTTCGTTGAATTATTGTAACAAATTATTTTCTAAATTATATTCTAATGCCTTGAGATGAGCTTGGAAAAAATAGCTTCATTGAAAAAGTAACAATAAATCGCTAAAACATTTGTTCAGATAGTGATAGAAAACAACCAGTTTCTGCACCTAAAGGCCTAATTCTGTCCTAATTTCCAAAAACAAACACTTTTAATGCCGTCTAACTCCCATAAAAAAAATCCAGAGATGTTTTTGTCTTTGCAAACAGGCTGCAATGTTTGCTGAACACACATCCCTGTCTTAACTTTTACTTTGCAAAATAATAATCACAAGGACGGCACTAACCTCAAATATGCACGCTCTCTCGGTTGTGTGGCAGCTTTAATGCGGCTCACAACAAACAGCAGATAAGAGCTGCAGAATGGCATGTTATACTAAATGAATCTGTTATTGTAGGGGAGGATTAAGTGAAACATTAGCGTGAATGGAAATACCTCCTGCTGTATTCATTTTGAGCAGTCGCATGGAAACATTCGCCAGGAGCAAAGCAATCCATGCGGACAAAAGACGGAGTCATATATTAAGGGATGATTTAAGACTTTAATTAAGCAGCCATCCAATCGGCGCTGAAGCTGTGAGAAAACTGAAACGGCTTTTAAACTGGTGAAAAGGATGATGATCTGTTTCTTCTGGGTGTTTGACCAGATTCGGCGGCGCTCAGGTCCAGGCAGGAAGCGGGAGAGAAACTCCCTCCCCATCACTGCCCCACTTTCCCCATGCAGAGCAGACAGACAGCGAGCCTGTAACTGAAGCTCTCCCTACTTTTAATTACGCTGAGAAATTGAGTGCTAAAAGCAATTTGCAGCTTCAGCCTGCCTCGTCAGACGAATGTGTTGAAATAGTGCTGCGTTTGCTGCCCTCCAACTCATTTCTCTCCACTGTTTCACCTCCTCATCCTCTGTTCCTCCTGGGCGTTGGGAAGCCGTTTCCCAACATTCAGAGAGGAGTGTGGCTGTTTAATTAACTCCCTCTCTCCTCTCGCAGTTTTCCCTCCGTTTGTCTCCCACTCAGGATCGCAGTGTGTTTCCTCCAGGACTTTGAACAGAAACAGATGAGCTCAGCTGGACGGCTGCATGTCACTGGGGCACCCTGCTGTGCGACCTTTGCTTTAAATAGACAGGATTTTTAATCCCAGCCTCCCATCCAACGCTCAGTTCGATAGCTTTTATGGTTATTGCACATTGATCATGATGAATCTGGAACTTTGGAGGATGCTATTGCGGTGATTGAAAAGTTGTGTCTCTGACAGATCAATGAGCATTAGCATTCAGCCGAGGACGGAGCTTCGTTTCTCTAACTGTACTCCTGCTAAAGCAACACTGGGCTCTGCATACCAACTCCCTGCAGCTTCAATCATATTTATAACTAATAATTTTATTGGATTTCAAGCAGCAAATCAGCCAAAAGGTTTGTGATCATTTGGAGTAACCTCACATGCATAATCATCCAGAATATCCAGAAAACTGAAGATTGCAGAACTATAGAAGAGCTTGTTGGTGTTTTATCGACTCTTTGTGGCTGCGACGCCTCGATGGGACGCCGACTGTTTCTCAAAGTTGCTGCTGCCAATATAAACACGACTTCTCTTGGTCAAGTGGAGCTAATTTGTTGTAGAAGCAGCAGATCTGGTTGGAAACACCTGGCTCAAAAACCCACCCAGGTGCTGCGTCTCCTGATGTTTTACTTTATTTGATCAAATCTCAGACTTTGCCTGATTCATATAAAAAGGTCATAAACTGTTTATGGAGAAGATTTGAAAGCTTACAAAAGACTAGGTGCTGACCTGCTTTATGCTTTGTGCTTCGATTGAAAACAAATTAAAGAACAGATAAAATCATCGACGTTCCAGTGCTGACAAATAAAAAAACAAAAACACACGTTTACATCCATTACATATATTCCAACTAAAGATAATTGTAGCTTCAATAATTGTTTATGTTGTGAAAATAAACGTTGAAATGAAAGTGCTCCTTTCTGTGACCTGGAGCAAAAGTTTAACAAATCAAACTTAACAAAGGAAACAATTTTACTTTCAAGGCTGAACAACAAGGTTGCAAAATCACAACGGAGTCATTGTGACAAATAGTAAAGAAACTGGATGTGGAATAATAAAGCCGAATAAAATATACATGACCCGGCTCTCGCTTCTCGTTGAGAGACCGTCAAGGACAATTTCATCTATTCCCAACATTTCCCTTCCTTTGTGTTTCACCCGCGTGTCAAACGAGCCGTTTGGGTTATTATGAAGCTGTTTATGCGTGTGGCACTCAGCCGGGTCACGTTTTCTCCGTTCTTGTTATCTTTTCTCCATTAGTCCAAACAGTTTCTTCTCTGTGTATTTGTCCTTCTGCCACCAGCAGCATTTTTGGTGTTTTCCTTGGCTTTTTGTGTCATTAGCTAACAAACACAAACAGAACTCCGATTCCTCCCCGACCCGGTGGAGATCCAACCAACGGGCCGAGAGAAGGGCTATAATAAGCTTCCTCCATCGAGCCGAGGAGGAGAAACACTGGCGCCGAGGCGAATACGATGAAACTGAGTCAAACACTGAGTGAAATCTCAGTCCAATTTTTATTAGGTTTAATGTCTGACTGCAAAAACACAAAATGTTACCAATTATTTCTGTCTGGTTTTGAGTGCAAATGTCTTAGTTCACTTAAAACCAGACAAAACCAACTTAGCAAAATACATCAGCTTGTTTTAAGTAAACTATTCTTGTAAATAGATTTTAAAAAGCACCAGTTCAGCTGGCAGATTGTTTTTTACCTCAAGCAGGAAACATGTCCCTCTGCCAATGGAACTAGTATATTTGCATATGTATAAAATAATTACAGACTTAAAACGCTACTTTTAATTCAAGTGTACTAAGATGTTTGCGCTAGAAACTAAACCAAACTACTGAATGAGAAGTGAAGTTTTTGCAGGTTTAGAAATACTAAATATGTCACAGTGATGCTAGTTTTGACTGAAAGTAGTTAAGACTAGCATCAGCTAGCTTCACCCAAAACTAGCATCAAGTAGCATCAGTTATTTTCAGGCAAACTAGCATCAATTAGCATCAGCGAGCTACTTTGGCTAGTTTGGTAACTAGCCAAAGTATTCAGTAATTTGTACAAAGTAGCAGTTTTGTAAATAAACTGAACTGTAAGAGCTGGGAGAGAAACGACTGTGGGAGCAGCAGCACAATCTGGGATATTTACAGGAAAATAATATGTTGTGAAAAGGAGGGTAAAAACCAAACGTTTCCCGACCAAAACGGGAGACTTGACAGGTATGATCCATATCTCTGATTGGTCAGAGATACGGACTTCATGTTTCTGACCAATCAGAGGAAGCTGAGCTGCTGTTTGCTGCGTTGCTGCCGGGTAACATCTCAGACTCAGCATGCCGGGCCTGCGGCCCTGCAGGCCCGTCGTGGTTTTCTCTGGGCTTCATCTCAGCCGACCTGCTCGATTTAAAACGTCGCATTCTCTGCAGCAGGAGGGAATTCTCACCAGCTGCTAAACAGGAAGGAGTTTTACATTTTGTCCAGCCTCCTGAAAAATAAACATCCACTGCTGATTGCAGCTCTGGAGAGACGTTCCTCTGTGAAACCTCAAAGCTCGGCCTGCTGATTGTGGAGCCTAAATCCAGGCTGGCAGCGAAACAGAGCGGAGCCGCCATGTGGCTTCACATGTGGTCGACTTACCGATTGTCCCGACCAATTACAGCCACGCATGAAAGGACTGTTTAAAATGGCCGCTCTTATGCAGGTGGACGCTCTGATTGATGTTTATTTTAAATGTTCTCATCCCAGTGATGAAAGGTCAAGAAATCCTGAATTTGTGACCGACGGTCAGACTCGTAGAACAATAAAGGAGCAGTCCGCCCCGTTTCTGACAGTAGCTGTTTATTTTCCCCACATTCGGTTTGACATGAGAACATCAGAGGAGCTTTGAAACAATATTTTCTCCTGATTTAAACTCACAGTGACAACCCTGCAAACGCTGAAAGAAACCTTTAAACCACCAAGGGGTCCCTTGTTTGTTCTTCAGCTTCCAAGTACATATTTTTGATGATGTTTCCATTGTTAACAACAAAAATCGTTAGGCGCAGCCTGCGGCGAGCAAGAAGACTGATTTGTTTTCTTGGAAAAGGCAGCTTCAGACTAAATGATGAAGAGACGAGAACAGCCGGATTGTTGTGGTGAAAGTGGTGAGCAGGAAAAACAGACGAGGATTCGCTCTAAAAATAAGCGAGATCTCTGCGTTTGTGTTGGGTGGAATCTGTGTCCGGTGGCCTGCAGTGGGTTTTCCACACCTGCGTCTCGTCTCCACTCAGCTCACCTGTCGGGAATCACCTCCCAGAACCGACAGCCTGCTTGTTTCCTGTTTCTGTCTAAGTTTTCCTTTGGCTCCAACTTGACTTTTCAAGGAATGTCCGTATCGATTTTTGGGAGAATGATTTGATAAAATATAATAACAAACCCCCAAAATGAAACTGCATTCAGTAAATACTTCTTAAAGTGAAACAATGCTCAACATAATTTCAGATTGATGTAATTTGGCTTTAATTCTGGGGAATTTTGACTTTTTCTGTGCAGAATTCTCACATTTTTCATGTTTTTCTCAGAATTTACATTTTTCCCCTGAAATTCTGACTTCTTTCTCAGAATTCAGACTCCGTTTTGAACAATCCGACACCATCGGCTGTTTCAACGTCTGCCCAGACGTCAGCTGACCAGCAGTGCGTGGCGCCGCTCAGCTGGTGAGCGTTTCTAACTGGAGGTTCTGGTTTCGCTTCGAGAGCAAAACGTCTCAGAAACATCCTGCTTCTTGTTTCCCCCCCAGTCAGAAGGAACCGTTTGCTCTGCGGTTTCATTCATTATAACTTCAGACCACCGGCTGTTGAATCATAAATTAGAATTCTTTGTTTTCCGGCGCTGGCCCGATCATCATCATGAGGAAAAACACAGAACTCAGCACTGCAAGGAGACGCAAGAGAAGCTCAAATTACTCTGATTCTAAAGCGGAGCCGCTGCATCATGGCACCATGACGGAGCCGCTGCATCACCGCAGAGCCGCTGCATCACCGCAGAGCCGCTGCATCACCGCAGAGCCGCATCGTCCTGACGAGCGAAGGAGATAAAATCCACGTCTTAAATCTTGTGCAAAAAATAATTAAATCAAACTATCCTGGCCTTTGGAGCCAAACTCTGGCTCTTTAAATCCAAAACAGGTTTGCTGCAGCAAAGTATTTTGCATTAGTGGCTGTTCTGTTCTGTTCTGTTCTGTTCTGTTCTGTTCTGTTCTGATGGGTTCTGATACCGGGACAAATGATCGTCAAGTCTGGAGGAGATAAAATCACAGATAACCTTCAGCAGAGCCACAGCGGAATATCAAACAGCCGCCGAGACGCTGAAGGAGACGGGGAGCGTTTCCCCATCCGGGGGGAATGTTTGTGCCGCTCCATCAGAACCGCACGGATATCAGAACCGGGCTTTGTTCACCTGTTAGCCCTCACTTCCAGGCATTGATCAACTGTTTTCATTTCATGCCAAATATCTGATTTTCCTCTCAGACTGCAGATGTGTTGGAGCTTCCAGAGGACATTTATAGTTTAGCAATAAACTATTGGTCAACCTGTCAACTGCAAATATTTCAATTAGTCCAGAAAATATTAGCAAAATGCACAGAATCAACTCAATCCAGAGAGAATCAGAAGCATCAAAGTTTAAAAAGTGCATAAATCGTCTCATTTAAATATTCCCTTTAAAGTTTCAATCATTATGTGATTTAATTTAATAAAACTGGAAAACTATTCTGTTTTTTGTTTTGTTTTTGTTGTGGTGATTAGATTATAAACCAGCACCCTGACTGAACCAATGCTAACCAGAGTTAGCCCTAAATTACCTCCTTGTCGGCCATTTTATGTTTTATGTTGATCAGTGTTCAGATTATTGTGGTTCAGAGGCAACTCGTTCAGTGATTTATCAACTGAATCAGTATTTGAAAGTCTGTTCTTCGGGACCTTAGAACCGGTGATGAGCTTTAACTTCCTGGTTTTAGTCAGAACGCCAGCAGCAGCAGCTGCAGCTGGAGGAGCGATTATTTCAGTCAGATCTGCAGCCAAACCTGATCAAGCTGTTGACGAGAACTCCTTACTTTCCTTGTAGCTTAGAAACTTCAGATTCTGACAGCGTGAACCTCCCGGGTGTTAATGCAGCTGCATAAATGCCGAGCAGAGCGCTGCTGAAAAAGAGCGTGCTGACTCAGCAACTCTTCCCTGCAAGGATAAAGGTTGAATTACTTATTATAACTTGAGCCATTATTTCCTTTCCCTCTGAGGCCGATTCTTCTCAGATTTGTCCCGGGATTCGTTTTCCAGTCGGCGTCACACTTCAAGCTTTCGTTACGAGTCGACAGGATTCAGGTGAATCTGGAGATTTTATTCACATGTTGTTTTAACTCTGAACTGAACCAACTGAGTCGAAATAACCAGAAACTCCAGCATATTTAGGAACTAAATATGTACTTGAGTAACTGCTAAATACTTAGGAGTATTTTTACTGCTCACTACTTTTTTACTTTTGTTAAACTGAAAGATTTGGACAAATTTTCTTTTGCCCGATTTGGTTATTTTTTGTTACTCATACAAATATTTTTCATTTCGATCCTTAAAATACCAAAAATTTCCTTGAACTTTATATTTTGGTCCATCTGGTTATCTAATTGTTTCATTTTAAATGATTAATAATTTGATCAATACATTAGTATTTTTACCAAATACCTGTTAAATCTGACATTAGTGATTTTATTATGAGGTATTTCAGGATTTTCTACCTACTGAATGAAGAACAAACATTTTTAATCTGCAGTTTCTGTTAAAAAGTTTTTATTGAAAGAAATTGATTTAGAAAAGTTATTTATTTATTTTATGTATTTACCTTTTTGTCCTTAAAATACCAACATTTGCATTTAATTTCATGCTTTGTTTGGTCTGATAGTGAAATTTTAAGCGAATGATAATTTTATGCAAATCAGTTTTATGTGAATATTGAACGATGCAGATCAATGATGCTTGTTTATCTGATAGGATCAAATGGTCAATAAAACCTCCTGCATGTTGATGGACACACCATGAAAATAAACCGTATGCTAAACATGAAAATGTGCTGAAACAATAGATATGTGGTTAGACGGTGACTGCTGTTGGTCAAACAGGCTTTATTTCAGTTAAAATAAGTTTAGTTTGAGCAGCTCAACCTTTTAGACAAAGGTTTAAAGCTCAACCAAACAACCTGGGTTTGCTGTTTTAATGTTCTGCTGTTGCTCCCATCATCAGATTTCTGATCCGTGAAAAACAAAACATGAATCATTCAGTTTCATAAAAATCCCAAATAAATCGGATTATTGAATTCAGCGATTGTTTCGCAGCATCTTTTCCTATATGAGATGTGAACATTTTTATTGCAAAATGCCAGAATGTGTCGATGGTCTCTTCGGTTTAATGATATAACTTCTGCACAACAGTAACCTCGGCACACGCTGTGCAGCATCCAAGCATTTCTGCAGTTCCCATGGAAAGTATTTTCTTTATTTAGGGTTCGACAGGCACACATGTGAAAGGAAGCAGGACGGCGCTGAATCCGCTGCTAAATCACAGATTCACAGCAGAGCTCAGTGACTGACGCCTGCGTATCCCCGCGGTCAGAGCCGCCTCCTGTCCACCCAGAAACCTGATCGGTGTGGCAAAGCAGCTATGTGTGAACAGAAACAAACTCCCGAACCTGAGCCGCTCGGATTCACCCTGAAACCTCACAGTCATCTCCCAGGCTGCTTCTGCTTCCTGTGCAAACTGACAAACATTAAGAGCAGTTTTGTTTTTGACTTGCAGAAATACTTCAGCCTGGCTTCTGTTTGCAGATGCAGTTAAGTGGATACCAGAAATAAATGCGTGGTGAGTCACAGTGGCTGCAGAGTTATTTGTTGCCGTGCTGCCAGCATCGCGCCGCGCCGACAGGACGGGCCTGAACCTGTTACCTCCACAAACAAAGCACACCAGCGCTGTGGAAAGAAAAACTTTCATTAAAACTGCATTAGTCGCAGTTGGGATGGGAGACAGGAGCAATATTTTCCACCCATGCGGCTAAACCAGTGGAACTAATGTGCGGGGTGCAATTAAAATGCAGCTCAGAAACTTTCATTTGTTCTAATTATTGCTGCAGAAGGAGGTCGCTGATGTCTTCTGCAGCACAGAAACAGTCGTTTGGCTAATTAGTGGTTTATTATTAAAAATATTTTAAAAATTTATTTTTGGAGCTTTTTTTGCAAGATTTTCAAGCATAAAAAAGATTTTCAAATTCAGGAGAAACATTTAAGCCAATTAAAATGCATTTAGATTGTAATGTGAACTAACTAGGTTTATTAAAATGAAAGAAATATGGATATTATGTTTCTTTCTGAAAGGCGCGTGCGGGGAAATGAGTGCATCTCTTCCTGCACAGAGTTAAATATTGCAGTGAAGCAAAACATGTTTACGAATATAGAAAGGATTCAATTTTACTGCTTGCATTAAAATATTTGCATTGTTTCAATGCAAATATTGTTCTTTACATGCTCTCCCAGGCACCACAGAGGTTTTCTAATATAGTCTCACTGCAAAAACACAAAATGTTCCCCGGCATTTCGGTCCAGTTTCAGACGCTAACATCTCTGGACACTTTACATAAGACAAACTAACTAGCCCCAATACCTTCTCAGCAAGATATAGGGGCTTGTTTTAGGCGAATAAATCATTACTATTTTTGAAAAAGTTCTTGTTCTATTGGAAGATCGTTAGATGATGTTTCAAAAATCAGTTTATCACAATTAATCAGCCCGAAATGCAAGTTTGTTGAAGCTAAATGAACTGGAACCGAAAGACGTTTTAAATATCCAAAAGAAAAAACAAATAATCTAAAACAGAAATAAAAACAAACTGTAAATGAAATGGATTATAAAGTCTCTGTAAACATTTTTGCCCTGTAAGAAACATTAATAATCAGAAATGTCAATAAAACATGACGACATTGTAGCAGGAGCTCCACCTGTTTGCTGCTGATATTTTTAAAGAAATAAAACAGAGCTGCTCTCTAATGTGAGTTTGCAAACTTTGCTTTTCTCCCTCCATCCTGTGCCAAGCAGAACCAGGCGAGCTGCAAGAACCTGAAACCACACGCAGCCTTTGTGAACACGACAAATGTTTGTGTTGTCGTGAACTTTTAGGGTTATCAATCAACTCCTTCTTTCAATTCACGGCTCCCACCTCCCCTCTAATCTCTGCGGCTAACCATTTCTTTGAAAAATAGAGAGAGAAAATTTCATGGTTGGTGGCAGCGCTGTGAAAATGTCACTCTGTGGGCTATAAATAAAGAAGTATGTGTTTGTCTCTGGGAGTCATTTTTTTCCCCACTGGGATTTGTACTGCGGTGGCTTTTCTTATTTCCGAGCCGTGAACGTTTATTAATGTTCCCAAATAGCTAATGTGGCCGTGAAAGAAACGCTCTCGCTTTTTTGTCACACAGTCCCACTGCAGAAACGCGGCTGCGCCGGCCTGCGTCGCTCAGGCTGCGTACCAAGCTTTCAATCTCGCGTTCGATCGATACGAGTTTTGACACACCAATAAAACAAATCGAGTCGCTCTGGCGCCGTTCCTTCGCTCTGAAGTTGGAGTTCAAATGTTTAGGTGAGGATTATGTATGACTCAGTGACAGAGGGAGGGAAAAGCTGGTGAAAAAATGATAACCTAAACATATAAATTCTCACATGAACATAAAGGATGTGTGCACTCTGGGTCAGCCCAACAAAAGGACCTGCTGATGTCATATCCTTTTGAGAAACTTCCTACAAAAGAAATGTCTGCCTGCCTGATCTATCCAGATGATGGATTTATCCAAAACCTCCGTGGTGTGTACTCACAGCTGCAGTGGACTTTGTGTGTTGGCCAAAGGGATGTCAGAGTGGGACTCAGGATATTTGCAGAGCTTTGTGTCGGCGCTTGGACTGATTTTCAGAGTGAGACGTGAACTTGAAGCAAACAAAACTCAAGACGTTTTGAAACAAAAAAGCTGAGAAAATATTAATTAATATTCTCTTTATGCAGAGACCAATAAGTCAAAGGTGGTGAGGGAGCCGCATTACCCAGCCATCTGTTCTGGTTTCTGCATAAACAAGACAGGAAAGAAAAAAACAAGTGACGATGAATAGCTCAGTGTTTGGATCAAATGATGTGAAAAATATGCACTATAAGCTGATTGGTGACTCAATTTGGTGAAAACAAATGTCTCCAGCGACTTTTGATGTTGCAATCAGTACAATTTGTGTTTTGACAAACGTACCAAAAGCAACACAGTAAAAAAAAAAAAATCAAATATCAAACATGCAAACTCCAGACAGAAAGACACCGGCAGGATGTCGACCTCGTTCTGCTACACAGTGACCACATGGGGCGTAAATGGCAGGAATTTTCAAAATAAGATGCTCAATTCAAATTTATCAGAAAAAAAATCTGAATTTTGTGGAGAAAAAAGTTAAAATTCTGAAATTAAAGTCAGAATTCTGAGGGAAAAAAAGTTCAAATTCTGAGATTACAGTCAAAATTGTGAGATTACATTTGTAATTCTCAAGAAAAAAAGAATTTTGAAATTACAGTCAAAATTTACAGGAAAAAAAGAAAAAGTTTAACATGAAAAAAAAAAATTCTGAGAAAAAAAATCTAAATTTTGAGATTGCAGTCAAAACTGAAGAGAAAAAGGTCAGATTTTTCTGATATTTTCCCTTTGGGTTTTATCCTCATCTGCAGAAAGCTCCACCCTCTGCAAATGATTAGGAATCCAAGCTTCCGGCCTCTCAAAGGAAATGACATGATGAAAAATCCCTGCTTCAAGAGGCCTTTAAAATCAAAGCAGTGGGTTGTTTGTGCAAGAAGAATGTCAAAAGAGCACAGAACGCCCAGCGTTAGAGTCAAACATTAACGAAATGCAAAAAGCAGGAACAAAAAACACCAAAACGTAGAACAAGCTGAACCCGGAGCACAAACCCTTTCATCTGCATGTTCTTGTCAGTCTCTCCACTCCACAGTAATGTGCTGTGACAGTAATATCCCACCAGATATAAATCGGAAATTATCAGCAATAGATTAGTCCATACTATTTGTTCACGGCTGTTATCCATGCCAATATGCAGAAATCGAAGCTCTGAATGCCGTATCATTGCATTTCATGGCCCAACCCAGCATTTAGCTGCTCTATCCTGGTAATCAGCCCCTCCCATTCACCCCGGCTGGGGTTGAGATGCTGATGATACCGTTTAGCCTCAGTGGCATTTCCCCACCCGGACTTTGATCCAACAGCCAACATTGTTCAAGTCTGGCCTCTACACGTGTCGAGGGGATTGGACAAGCAATTGGCAGATGCCGTTACTGGCTGGTCGGTTCCAGCCTAACAGGAAGTCTGGGATGAACATGGTGCTTCGCGCGCCAAGCTGGTGCAAAGTGTTTGTGTCTGGGAGAGAAGGACTTCATGTCTTCATGCTCAGACACCCTCGCATGTGATCCAGGGTCTGAGAAGTTCAGTAATTATGCAAATATGTCCGTATTTCTGCTTTCCTCGCAAAGATGAGCCCAGTTCTTGTGTACAGACATGGTAGTTTGCTTCCGATCGTGGCTTAACTTTTGCCTCGTGTCGAGGGGATTGGACCTGAACCTCAGGCCTGAACGTTCAGAGGCACATAAAGACAGGAACAAAGTCGGCCTTCTGTCACCTGCAGAACATTTCCAGGATCTAGAGAAACTCACCCATGCATTTATCTTAAGTTGCATTGATTACTGCAACAGCATCTTCCTAATCGTCTGCCTAATCAATCCTCCAGCTGCAGCTGATCCAGAGCGCCGCAGCCGATCCAGAGCGCCGCAGCTGATCCAGAGCGCCGCAGCTGCAGTTCTGACTAGAACCAGGAAGATGGAGCACAAAGTCCTGTCGCTGGCTTCCTGTAGCTCAGAGAACAGACCTGAACATATTGTTAGTTTATAAACCACTGAACGGTTCAGCACCACCAATCATTAAAGACCTGCTGCTGTTGGATCAGCCTTCCAGAACCTCTGAGGTTCTGGATCTGGTTCTGCTCTGCATCCCCAGAACCAGAACCAAACATAGAGAAACATTAAAAGCTAAAACACACCTGATTAAAGTTGCTTTTGATTCATAAAGAATGAAAATTGTTTGATATTTATTGACGAATTTAGTGATGGAACTTGACAAAATACAACGTTTTTATGTTTTCATGATAAATAGCAGTTGATTGATTGATTGATTGATTGATTGATTGATTGATTGATTGATTGATTGATTGATTGATTGATTGATTGATTGATTGCCAATGAGCTCCAAGAGAACCAACGAACACTGAGAATTTGTCATCGGTATAACAAAGGGTATAATAAGTGTCCATTTTACTCATTTCCTCATCCAGATGAGACATGGAGGAAATCCTGTTTTAGATCCACTCAGGTTGAATCCACGGACATATGAGACTTTGTCTGTGGAAGGATTCAGGCGTCTGGCAGGACGGAGGGACGGCGGAGCTTCGCCTGGGCTTGTCACGCCTTCCCTGCTGGGACTGAAACGGCTTTCGTCTCTGGAAAATTACCGTTACTGTCAAAACCATTTATCAAATTTGTCTCGTTCGACGTTTCACAGAAATTACGAGTCGCTGCCTTGGAGGGTGGAAGATGCACTTCCATGGACACGTTAATAAAGCAGAAGGAAATTTGATCAATTTACGGCAAATATCCCTGAAGCTAAACCTTTTACAGATGTTTAGTTTAGGTGCAGCTCTAAACTGCTGTCCCCTTCGGCCTCTTTCTGAAACTGAAAGACTAAAACAAACCGATGCATTTCACTCCCTTTCCTTATTGGCTGGCAACAACATTATTTACAGTCCTAATAGATAAATCATCGTCAAACCAACTTTACCTTCAGAAACACAAAATATTACCAAGTATTTTAGGTCCAATTTCTGGTGCAAACATCTCAGTTCATAAAACGAAAGTAATTTCCAAGTAACTTTTGATGCTGCGATTTGACTCGCAGCATCACAATCAGATCATTTTCCTCCTTATCGAACCTGCAGAGCAAATTATCGCTGCGTCAGCCCTTTCTGTCTGAGCGCTGAGCCTGTACAACACAGATAAAAGTTTAGCTGCAGTGAGCTGCACCGTCTCCTCAGCATGCCCTTTGACCCCTGGCTCAGCACTCTGCAGAATCCCATTGAAGTAATAAAAAAATGAACGTAAGCTGCCCCGAGGTGTGTTTATATTCTCATTAATCATTTTGCGCAGGGCTAGTAATTGTCTGAACGTGAACCTACTTTCACGTGAAACTCAGAAATCGGTGAACTGACATTTCAGAAACATCAAAGAGCCTTTCAGGTGAATAAAAGTGGAACTTTTCGGTTATAAAGCGACGCCAAGAGGGGAGGAGGAGGAGTCCTGATCAATGCTCTGCAGGAGACAGAGAAGAAGAAAAGATGTTATTCATAAATCAGCATTGATGGGGGTGTGTAAGAATCCCCTGCACCCACCCACACTGCCTTCCTTCCCTTATATTACTTTAATTGAAGTTGTTTAATAATTCTGAAGCTATTTTGCCCTGAGCATGCACCCATAAATCCCCATTTCTGTACACACACTTAAGCTACACTTAACATTCCTCCATGCAACTTAATCTTTCATCTTCTCATCCATCCGTCCCTCCTCCCCCCTCGCTCTTGTCTCCAATGGCCTCTCTTCCCTCTTGGATCCTTCAAGTCTACCTCCCCTCTGTGATTCCCACCCTGTCTGTCTCTCCTTCTGTCTTTTTCCTTTAATTATCCATCCTGTCGAAAAGTCTTCATCTTATTCGCCTCAACCTTTTTATTTCTAACGCTCCGAGGCTCATACGGTCCCGGTCAGAGGTCTAAATACGCTCATCGTCAGCATAAATATAAAATATGGTGGGTTGGTTTTACTACACTTATAATGAAGAATTGCACCAAATCTTACCCAGTATTTTTGGTCTAGTTCTGGTGGAAACATAAGACAAAACGAACCTTTCAGCAAGACACAGGAACTTGTTTTTGGTCAATAATTATTTAATATAGATTTTAAAAAATAATAATTGTTGAAGTGATGACTTTAATTGCAGCAAGACATTTTTCCCCATTTATGAGTGAAACAATCTGCCAGTGGATTGACGACTTTTTCAATTATATTAAGAAATTATTGACTGAAAAGTTACTTGTGATTCAGTTTTGAATTATTTCAGGTCTATTTATTGGTTTCCACTTGAAACTAAACCAAAAAATACTTGGTAAGATTTGGTGCAAAAGTATAAATTGAGCCTCAAATGTACATGTATGTATATCCACTAATATCTGGTTATATTTCCCTTAATAAGTTGCAGAATTACACAATTTGTTGAGTTCAAAGATCTCACTTTCAAGCATATTTTGTGCATTTTGTTTGTTTGTTGGTGTAGGAAATGTTTTCAAAGTTTTGAAGTTAAATTCGATCTGGCAATATTTCATACTATGTGTGATTTACCAGTAACATGACCAAACATAATATCAGATTCCACGGTTCCCGACACAATCATGTCAAGATGAACATTAGCGATAAAGCCCCACTCATTTTCAGTCCCTGCCTCCCAGTTATGGCACCAGTACAAACAGAGCCAGCTCTGGTATGCTGCTGTTACCGCCAGAGCTGGCATTAACCAGACTGCTGTAAACAGTACTTCTGGAAATTCCTGTCATCGAGAGAGAAGGACAGATAGGTGTTTTAAATAGTTCCAAACCTGCTTCCAGCCAGGTGCAGATTTGGGGTTTCGGCGACGATAAACTCCTGGTGGTGGTCTGTCTGCAGCCTGTGGCTCTGAAACACTAGAAACTGTTCAACTCCTTTTAAAATCACTTCATTGGCCCCCAAAGGGAAAAAAAATGTGGTGGTAACTAATTAATTACAGATGGGCATGAAAGCTCTCCTGTAGCAGTCTGTGTTGCAGTGAATTTGAAGAAGCCTCTGACTGAGGACACCAGATAATTGGATTAAATTTCCAGAATAACTTTTTGTTTTTGTCTTTCAGTTGGAACTGTGATTTTTTTTAACTTCATTTACATAATTGTTTTTTTTTTTTTTTGTTTGTTTGTTGTTTTTTTTTTTTTTGCAAAGTTATTTTTTTTTCTTTATACAAAAGTGTTCATTGGTCTGTAGGACCCTGCAAGCTTTTCTAAGCTTTTTGTATGCGTGTTGTTTAGGGAACTGACGGTCTGACGGGATACAGGGGTATATATATATATGTATAAATACCTGCTGTCACATTAATTGCCCATTTGAGACTTGAAGAAATCTGAATCTGAATCCATTGAAACTCCCATGAAACTGTGGGAGTTTCATCATCTTGGAACTAAACATGTAAACTATATTAGATATCTGACTGGAAACGGAAGAATTAAAAAACCCTGAGATTTTTCCAAATATGCCCCTGGAAGAATATTTCTTCCAATTCATTGTTTCACCATTAAATTACAGCCAAATGGCCCTAAGAACAAAATGTTGCCGTAATTAAATCAAGCGTATCGTCACAATTATTAGAAATACACAACATAAACACACATTGTTGTAAAAACTTTTGTCTGGATAAATGAAGTAACGGTGTTGAGGAGGTGAGAGTGGTGCTTTAGCATGCTAATGTGGGGATGTCAGCTCCATTAAGGAGGGCGGCCGCCGCGCTGCTACCCCGTGCTCCAGAACATGGCTTTTCTGCAGGAAGGCCAGGTTCCCGTTTGATCAGCCGGCGCAGATGTGACTGAGCGTGCATACATTAAGTCGCATTGGGGCCCATTAGGAATATGTACGCTTTCAGGTGCAGCGCTGCCTAGCAGGCAATTATACCGAGGAGAGCAGAGAAGTGGATCCTGTGTAGTTTAATACAGTCGAATGCTTTAAAAGTGCACATGTTGGCAATATTTTTCATGTTTGTATTCCAGTAAAAGACGTATTTATGTAAATGAGTGTCTCGTAATCTTATCTATCCGCCTGGGACACCTTGGCTTCTGCCACCAAGGTGAACATTACCTCGACACGTAACACTGACCCAAGACATTTTCCAGCCGTTGCACATGGAAACGGCTGCAGCTTCTTTCAGGATTCCTCCTGACAGAAACCAACTTCTGCAGGATTCCAGTCCGATCAAACATCCGTGGGATGTTCTGGACAAACCGGCCGAATCGTCGGAGGTCTGTCCTTGCAGCGTTCAGACCTTCACCCTCCCACGGTCTTAGCAGGCCTATTCATTCAGACCCCACAGGGCGTTTCCTCGGTCCGGCGGGTCGCACTGACCTCCTGTCTGTGTGTGGTTTTGTAAACTGACCGTCTGACTGGACACCCTCCCCACTTTTCCACGCTGCTTCTGAGGATTAAAGGTCCAGTGTGCAACTTTTATAAAATTATATGTTTTACACATTTATTAAGATCATCATCACATTGTGGCGGTATAAGACGGAGCGCCTCTGCCTTCTGCCAGAAATACAAACTCAGTCAGAAACAACCAATCAGAACCAGGAGGCGGGCCTTAGCGCCGTCAATCACTCTCATGCTCTTCCGATGCTGGTTGCTTTTTACTGAGCTACAGCTGATTCACCAAAACATAGCCTGCTATGAATGCTAATGCTAACTAGCATTAGCAGTTTTACTGCAACGGTGAGTTTTTCTCCACAGTTAGCACATTGAGCAGCGTACAGGAGGATGATTGACAGCGCTGAGACCCTCCTGGCTCTGATTGGACGTTTTTGATTCAGACACTAATAGTAGCGCTGCGAGGAGGCGGAGCAGCTCAATTCTTCCACAGATTATCTGTCTCATATGACACTGGAACAGCATGACATTTGTAAAAAAGATGGAAAAAAACATTTTGTAAAAAAGTTACATACTGAAGATTTAAGGTGGAGCCAGACAATAGCTGATCTCCTTTCTATACACTGAAATAAAAGGCAAAAATGTTTTTTTTCTTTAAACCTTACTGACTGAAACACGCAGGCAGGTTGTCCACACACTGTGCCTTTAAACATGTGACTGGCTGATAAAAACCACACGTAGCAAAAGTCCTGCAAAAGATAAGAAAATGTATCTCTTAGCTTCAACAGACTCACATAGAAACAAATCCAATATAAAGAGGGAGATTTTAGAGGTAGAGTCTCAAACTGTGTTGATTTTCACATGAAAGCCATTTTTATTAAAAAAGTCTAAGATCTTTATTTCTGTGCAACGTGTTTCTGAGGAAAGAGGGAAAAAAACAACAACATAAAAAACCTTTAGACGAAATGAGCCTCACTTACAGGCTGAATAAAAATAGTTTCACATCACCCCAAGCTGTGAAGAGAAACACTCGGACCCGAGGCGCCATTCATCATAAACGCTCGGTGCGTTTGTGCATTAGTCCTGCCGCGGCTGTGAAGTGTCAGGAACTGATGAATAAGTCACAGCAGTCCTTCTTAAAGCCCATCCTCTGTGTGGAGCCGTGCATTTAGTTCACAGCTTCACCTGAATGCACCGCCGTCATTATTCTCTGACACATAAAGACGGCTGGAAAGAAAAGAAAAATGGACACTTCAGGAGGAGAATGGGGCTGTATCACATAGCAAGGCATCAGAAATGCAGGTAAAATGGATCCTCTGTTTAACTAACGCCTCTGAAGGCCGTTCCCCTCCATCGTTTTCACACTTTTCCTGCCGTCAAAGTGCTTTGGAAGCAGAAAAGACGGCTGCAGGTTGGAGGGAAACAACCCGACCGGCGAGGAAGACGAATAAACGCTTGAAAGTTTTATTTGGTCTAAAGAAGGAAGCCTTCGACACTTTCAAATTTTAAATAAATACCAAACTTTCTCCAGCCAAGATCAAAAAGACAAAATAAAATCGGCAATTTATTGCCAAGTAAGACATCGGCAACAATGACTTAATTACTGCCCATGTTAAAATGCATTGAATAAAAAAAAAAAAAAAAAAAGCCAATTTGTACTAAAAAATATTTTGTTTCATTTTATTTGAAAAGAATTTAATGTAATTAATTATATTTTAATTAAATAAAACTTTATTTAATTATATTTGAATTAAAAATCAGAGTTTTAATTAATTATAATTAAATTAATATTTAATTTTTTTAGTTATATGTAAAAAAAAAATTAAATGCATTTTTACTAAAAAATATTTAATTTCCTTTAATTTAATGTAATTAATTAAATAACATTTTATTTCATTATATTTAAATTAAATACCAGAACTTTAATTAATTATAATTAAATTAAATTGTGTATTTAATTTTTAACTAAATTAAAAAAACTTTATGCATTTTTATTTTAAAAATATTTTGCAAAATTTTTATTATTTAAAAAAAACATTTAACCAAATCCATTAGTTTCAAGATATTTGATTTAATAAACAATTAAATCAGGATATTGTATGATCTTCTGTATTTCCTTTATCTTCAGTTCTCCTAGTTTTATTCTGTGTCACAAAAAAAGGCTCAGTGTTGGTTTAAATCATCAATCTGTACAATTACAATCCCAGTTTGACTTTCTTAGGATTCAGCAGGTTTCGGGATGTTTCCTGCAGAATTCAATGTGGGAGAACAAAAGCTGCCACTTCATGAGGATCTTGAGCAGCATTAACACAAAGGGAACCTGTGTCTAAATGATGCTTCAGGCCAGTAAAGCCTGAAACACGACAATAACGCCTCACAGCACAGACATGGCTCAGCAACCTGGTAATAACCAGCCTGTTCTGTCAAAATGTCCTTGGGGATGAACAGCACATTAATGCAGGAGAAGAAGCAGCTCATAAACACCGGGACATAAAGGATGTCAGGTATGAGAGGAAATGTAAAGCACGTTTTAGACCTTCAGGTTAAAGTTTGTCCTAAAAGAAGAGCTCCACAAAAAGCATTAGATTGCTCCAAGGCCAAGCTGAGAAAAAAATACTAAAACCTCTGGTGGAAAGATGTCAAATAACAAGAAAGGTTTCCTAAAACGAACTGCCAAGGAGAGACGAGAGGCCCACCAATGATCTCAGAGAGTTGCCCCAACGTTGCTGTTTTCTTATCATGTAATCTATCTGAGCTTTTAAAGTGGCTTCCATTCAATCCTCTTTCTGCACCTTAGAGTCTGGATGCCAGTCAACTTGCAGCGCAGACAGTATGTGTCAGCAGGCTGCTGAGAACCGGGATCCTGTATTCCCCTGAACCAGATGGGGGCAGATAAAACACAAGTACCCCCACCCTGCCCCGATACCACACAACACAAACATCTACGGCTCTCTTACCGTCACCTCTTTACTTCACATTTATTTGCAGGTCTGTGTGGGAAACTACAAAGGACATGTTTGGGTCTGCACTGGAGATTTACTGTAAATATTTAGAGATTTTTTTATTCTAATTAGTTGGGCGTGTAAACAATATTTTCTTTTTTTCTGCCGTTACGCTGCAAAAACACCAAATATTATAAAGTATTTCTAGTGGAAACATCTTACTGCACTGTAAATAAGACTAACTTTTTTAAGTCATTAACTTTTGAATACAGATGCAAAAATTAGTAGTTGCACAGAAATCTTTTTTCATATTTGTCCCATGAAATGATCTGCCAGTGGAACTAGGATTTGCATATTGCTTTACCATCTTTATTTTGTACATAATCTTAAAACAGATGAGTTTCCTAAAAGCTATTCTGTAAGGCGTGGGCACTAGCGGAGCACAGAGCATCTATTTTACCCATTTTCATGTTCTGTCAAACGCCACTTACCTCCTACTCAAAGCTAAGGAAGACTAAACATGACAGAAGGTAAGATTTACTCTTCAGAAGCCAATCAGACAACACCCAGTCATTTGGTGCAAAGTCCCAACATGTAAACATGTGCAGTTTAGATTAGTCGTCTTTAATCTCTACAAACGTCACCACTGCAGTCAAAAATGCAAAATAAAAATTAAACAAAACAGTTTTACAGTTTGTCTTCACAATCCATGTGGGGGAAAAGACACATTTGGAGCATCAGATGGAAGATGGTTTCCATGTTTCCCAGTTTCTGAGGTCTGAGCAGAACCTGAAGAGTCCTGTCATTAAGTCACTCAGATCTGAAAACATCTTGTTCACATTTGCAGGATTTGGTTGAGCCAAAGTGCCAGCTCAGGATCGAGTCGTTCACACTGCTCTTCTCCACCGACCTGCACCTTTATCTCAGGCTGCGTTCCAGTTGCGTCTCATGCCCTTTAATTCTCATTAGCTTTGTTTAAGGTTTGTAAGGTTACCTAGTTTTACTGGAAACCAGAGGAGTTTAAGTGCTGGAAAATGCTGCTCATGTGATCGGTTCAGTTAGTGCCGTTTCCTGTAACCTTTGGAGTTAGCGTGTTAACGTACGTTTAGCATCAGGCCATGCCTCAACAGCACCGCTAATCACCCACCAGGGTTTTTATATGGCAGTCTTTTTCACTACCGGTTGTCTCACTCTTTCGTCTCACTCCTTCATTTCTCATTCACACTGTGAGCAGCGATACAGGCAAACACACTCTCCGACGCGATGCGTCCAGCTATCGCAGCAGAACCGGGTATCAAGACGGAGCTGGTTTTAGCATGATGCTGAGGGTTTCATCCCAGGGAGCTGCTTCATGTAAGTGGAAACAGATCCTGGTTTTGGTCCGTAAGGCAGACATCCTGTCTGCTTTTAAAACTAGACTGAAAACGTTTATCCTGACCCATTTCTGTACTCATGCTGCCACTTTTTCTCATGTTCTTCTCTCCAGTTTGAAGCCTCGCCCGCTGTGCCGTTCCGTTTGTGCCGATTTTGCTTTCAATGCATCTACAAGACAGCGGTGTGTTTCCATCAATGACAAATCTGCGCAAATTGAAATTTTGTTTAAGGGGAACACCGTACTTTCTAAATAAAACTCACAATTTTCAATAAAAGATCTTCAGATCCGCCTGCAGTTTCTCCCACACCTTCTTCTTTGGGTTCAGTTTTTCAATTTTAAATTTTCAATTTTCAATAAAAAGTTTCTATGCTGGAATTATTTTTATTTTTTTTGTCCTTATGGACAAAAACATGTTTCACAAAACTTCAGTGGAATCACTTTTTTCACAACGATTGAGTTATATGATCAAATGCTTGCTGCTACTACTGGCAGAAACAACAAAGAAGACAACAGGAAGTAGTCGTTTATATTGTTGAGTTTTTTTTTTTTTTTTTTTTTTTATTTCATGGAAATACCACATTTTCAAAGATTTGCACACATTTGAAACACAGCTACTGTTTCTGTTTGCTGGCTTTCACTCAGACTGTAAACCATCAGATGGTCAGGTAAATACCTGATAACCTCATTCCTGACTCACTGGATCCATGAAAATCAGATAACATTCCTTCATTTCAAAAATACCAAATCTTACTCATACAAACTTGAAATAGGACAAAACTGACTCATAAATAATGTTTTAGCAATAAAAAGTAGATTTTAAAGTTAATATTTATTTTATATTGATGGAAAAATTACTGGTTCCTTTGGCACTTGGGAAAAATGTCTTGTCATAAGTGAAATAATCTGCCAGTCATTTTTCATCAATATTGAGACATTATTGCTCCCATATCTTGCTGAAAGTTACTGTTTGTTAGTTTTGACTTATTTCAACTGTACAAAGATATTTGCTTTACAAACTAGACCAAAAATACTTGTATCTGCAGTGAGCATATTGCAATCAATGTAAGAATGAGATCATGTTACTATCAACACGTGCAGGAAATTGTGAAAATAGATGTTATCCACAATAACGAAACATGAGAATCGCTTTATCTCAGGTTTGCATGTTGAAGTTCCTGGTTCCGTTTGAGTTTCAGTCGAACTATTTAAGCCGGATCTTGTTATTATCCCCCAGCAAGACAATAACAAAAACTCAACAGTTGAGACTTTTCTAGTCTGTGGTCCCAGTAGAAACGACACAGAACCAAATGACACAACAGCAGCGGGCCTGGATATAATTCATTCATTCATTCAATGATGAGCCGTACGACGCAGGCTCAGATTTTCATACTACAGCGTGTCTAACCTGCTCCCAGATGCAGCACTCATAAATATTCAGGATGCGGCGTTTCTTATCTGATTGCTCTGGTGGAGCAGTTTATTTCTTTAAGCCTGTTACTGAGAGCTTAAAGATGCAAAGAAAGATACCGGCAATCATAAAACAAGCACTCCCCACGCAACATCACTTCAAGTGCTGATTACTTTCATTACAGGGGAGTAATTAGCCCCTGGAGGGGAAAAGGTAGCTTCAGAGATTTGATCCCGTGGTGATTTTTAAAGCATTGGTGTAATCTCACAAGAGTTAGAATAAATTAAGACTTCTCACTGGGAGAAGAGCTCGTTATCAGAGCAGACACTTATTGGTAAAAGCAGTTTGAATCCAAGCATCCAAAACAATGCCTGGATTAATTACACACTTCCTAAATTTATCACCCAAGCACAAAATTCCTGCTTGATGAAGTCCAGGAACAGTAAAATCCACTTAATGTGATTTGGCAGCAAACCTGCAGCAGAAGATCATCTCATTCCCGTGAGTTTGGCCAGCTGGAACCGGACCTGGTCCAGAAACTTCTCGAAGATGCTGTAGGTGGTCCGTGTCGCTTCGCTTCGGTGAAAAATGATCACCTTCGAAAATCATTTTTTAAATATTCGACCAGAAAGAGGAATAAAATCAAACAAAATAAACAAATAAAGGCTATTTACAGAAAAAAATCAACATATTCTGAGCACTGATAAACCCAATACATATGTTTATGCCGGATAAAAATTTCTGGCAACCACAGCTGCTGGTATTTCACCATAAATTACAGATTTATTTTTTTTCATTCATCTATTTACCGATGGTTAAATGCCCCTCCTCCAAGACAGACGTTGCAGATGTGATACAGATGTTAGTTTTTAAATATTTTTATGTGTTCTGGTAGCCAAGCAACAACATTTCCTTGCTTGTCGTGTTTTTGTGCAAGAAATATAAAATCAGTCTTTGCAAATTAATTCTTTATTCCAAATCAGATCCTGAAGATAAAAGGTCCTGCAGAAAGTGCCTGGTATTTTCTGAACCTGTGACTCTTACCAGTTCATTCTGGGGCAGCCCTAATTGTTCCCAGCCCAGAGGGGAGATGTAGTCTACCCACCAGGTTCTGGGTTTGCCCCGGGGTCTTCTCTCAGCGTGAAATACCGAGAAAACCTTCAAAGGGAGCCGTCCAAATCAGATGCCCAGCCACGTCAGCTGTGGCTTCGCCCTGCGTTCTGCACAGATCCTCACCTTATCTCTGATGTGGTATTTAGACCAAAAGCAGCAGAAGGCGGTGAGCTCAGTTTCACAGCTGCGTCTCATAAGTTTAGAGGACAGAAGAGGCAGTAGCAGCGTTTCCATTACAAATGTACACAAAACGATCTCGAAAACACTCGATTTTCTAATTGAGTTAAATAATCCATTAAATAAGAAATTAAAATTACAAAAAGGTTCGTTCAGGCTCTAAGACACTTCCTGTTTTCTTCTTTGTCGTTTCCGGCAGCAGTAACATCCTGTTGTTGGTCACGTGACTCATGTAATGTGAAAAAAGTGTTTCCATTAATCAACATTGTGATGTGTAATAACTTAATAAAATGTTAAACTTCAGACGTTGACACTGTGACGTGTTTATGATGTAAAGCACTTTGAACTTGTTGCTGAAATAAATAAGAATAACCTTGATTGATTGGTTGGTACAGCCTGAAAACCATCTGATCCTAGCGTAAAAATGCTAAGTTTAAAAACAAAGATGGAACACTATCAGTGATGATTAAGTGTTTTGTCAATGTAAGGCCTTCTGCTAATGTCAGCAAAAAGCATTTTAATCCGCCTTTCATTCCTCCAAGATTCAGGTCCTGGAAGATAAACACTGCAAGCGTGGGACAAATTATACATTAAAGCTGCTCTTTATGAGTGCTGACAGAATAAATGCTCACTGCACATGTAAGAGGAAGAATAAATAAGTTGGCTTGAAGCAAATGTCAGGTTTGTGTTCCCTCAACAGAGAGTCAAGTTTCACTTTTAATAAACAAAGACTGTAAAACGATGCAAGAAAGGAGCAGATGCAGGGGCTTGTCGCGTTAAAGCCAAACTACAGAAGTATGTGAAGCTTGAAGCTGTTGGTTTATTTATAGTACAGATCCACGGTGCTGAGACACAGAAAACACTCAGCAATCTTCAGCAGCCTTTTGCTTTTCAGACGTTTTGATAAAAATGTCTCAGATTAACTGAGGAAAAAAAACTGAGAGAAAACAACGACAGCAGCTAAAGATGGTGATGAATGCCACCGAGCCGCTCATCTGCTTCATGTTTAGTAGTTTTTTAAGTGTTGGTTTATAATCTATTCAGCCGCTTAAGAATGCAAAGTCCGTGTAAAACAGCTTTAGGGAGGAATTGAGCAGCAGGTGATTCCAGCGATCAAACCTCTGAAATAGACATAAAAAGATGAAGTGTTTATGCAAAACAATGATTTTTTGCGTATGAAGCCCAGTAATCGATTTATATTCTCAAGACGCTGCTTTCACACCATCACGGCAGAGAGGTGCTCATCCGTGTTGTTTTCCACATTCAAACATAGTTTCTGAACTTCCTGTTGACCACAGATCAAATGAAAAGCATCAGTTTGCTTTTTCTGCTCCACTGCAACTCAAAGTGATGCTTGATTAGTTTGTTTTCTTTAATCTTACGCCTCGTTGTGCTGCTTTCCCAGGTCTCTGTGGTAGCTAACCTTTTAATATTGTGTTTAATATTTGCTGATTTCATGGACAGGCCGCTTTAAGAGATGCATAAAATTAAATCAATAAGCTAATCTCAAACTGCTACATTATGATTCAGACTTTAGATTTGGGGTTGTTGGTATCTTGCTAAATATTAACAACCATACATATTGGTTCAGTTTATATTTATACTGTATTTATTTAGTTTGAATGTTCTCTTATCTCCACCATAATGATCATTACAATCTTATTTCATATTCAGTTTTGTTCCTCCTCCATCCGGATACTGATCATTTAACTTGTGATGGGAAAAAAAGTTTCCATTACAGATTTAAAAACAACAAAAATTCATCCTTGATCCAAAGCCTTTTATCAAAAAACTTTCCATTTAAAATTAATAAGCAAAATTATTTTTGAGAATGCAGCTTGTGAAGCTTTTCCGTCGGCCATTTTTATATCTTTAAACTTTTTTCTGAACATCTGTCCTGTTGTCTTTGTTTTTTGGTTCCACTTCATTTTCCTTGTGAACGTCTTTGATTATTTTTCTGCTTGATTCAACATGATTTGACAGAATGAAACACATTTCCATAGAAATTTGGAAGTTTGTGGTCGTAATGTGACAGGACGTGAACATTCTGCTGCTATCAATACCAAATCATTACCGGTTTAGTAAAAGCGACAAACCTCATTTCAAACACACCTCTTCCTGTGATTAACTGTAACAGGAAGTCATGTTAATGCCAATCTGACCCATTAAAGTCCAGCGCTCCCACGTGAAAAATGACTCATTTTTATCAGCAGGAAATATTTTCCCATTTAGCTGCTAAATGCTCCACTAAGTTCAGCAGCTGCTCGTTAGCCGTGTTGCTGTTCGGTGCTTTCAGGCCGGTGTACCGTGAGTTTATTACAGCTGTTCTTAAAGCTCTGCATCACAAATTAGCCCTGCAGGAAGAACCTGATTTGGCAACAGCAGCCCAGTGTAAACATGATGCTCATTTCTTTAATATTTCACTAAAGTGTTATTTTCAACTTACAGTGAAATGATCAGTTGTCACATTTAGGTTATGTAGTAAAGATTTTCTAGGATATTTCCATCATCAGCTATAAATTTTCCATGGGTCACCAGCTGTGTTTCCATTTACCTTAAAATTCCTCAAATTCTAATTACAAAATAAAATTTATGGAAATACATATTTAAAATATGTATTTGAATATAAAAATATTAGCTGCAGTTTATCTCATAAAACTGTAAAGGAAACACTTTTTTAGCATCACACAAGTCACATGATCAAGAACAGGACGTTACTACTGTCAGAAAAGACGAAGAAGACGTCAGGAAGTGGTGGGACAAGGATGATGATGATAATGATGATGATGATGATGATGATGCATTTTTAATAACTTATTCACATGTGATTTTTACCTGCATTTATCATTTAACAAAAACACAGCAATTGCAAAATTCTGTTGTTTTTTTGTTTTTTTACATGAGTACCTGCAACGTTTTGCAATAAACTCGCAGGATGTGAAACATTATTATGGTTCTTATGTATTAAAATAAGGGAGATTCGGGAACTTCCGTATTTTCTAACCTTTTTCGTCTCACCTTCTTCTGACCTTTTTTCATCATAACGCAACATAACTGGCTCCAATTAGAGACATTATCAACCTAATTACATATCCTGCATTCAGTAATAGCATCTGGCACTTAACATGTCTGCTCTCGTTTTTAAACTGACAAACTTCTGTTGAATTATTGTTTTCTTCTTCCTAAACATAAATATTAGAAAATGTTCAAATTTACTGTCACATTTCTCCTACCAGTTTTAAGTAGTTTGCTTGATGGAATAGGAGAAAAAAACTGAATAAAGTATTTAAAAAATAACTTTAGCATCAGGTTTATGGAAAGCTTCCAAGGTTTTAACAATTAAAGCTTTTGCTATTTTCAGCTTTTAGGCAACACTGCTGGTTTAATAAACAGGCAGCCACATGCAGTCTCACTGCTGAGGCAGTTAATTTGTCTAATTAATTAGCTCGACACCAACATGCTATTCTACAAAGAGCAGAACGTCAGAAAAGGGATAATTTTCTGCACAAGTACCTTCAATTTAGAACTACAGCTAAATTTATCTGCTGTTTGTTGGCTGTTTTTTTAACCACAGTGACTGGGAGGCAAAAAGAAAACAAAAAATCTTTTAGCTTCGCCTACTGATAATGGTGGAACTGATCTTAGAACATGAAAAACCGAAATCCAACAACTTTAAATCTTATCAAATGCAATAATCAAAACAAATCTGGTTCTGGGGATTCAGAGCCGACCAGAACCAGTAGCAGAAACAGCAAACCTTTCCAGGCCGACTTTGTAACCGTCTTTATGTGTCTCTGCAGGTTCAGGTTCTGGATTGTTCCTCTTTAGGTCTAAAGATAATAATTTGAATTTAGTTTCTGTTCAGCTGGAGAAAGTCGTGGCTCAAAGCTTTTCTCAGTTGGGAAGCCAAACTGAAAGACGTCAACGCGGCCGGCCATCGTTAAAGGATGCAGCTGCTTTTCATGACGCGTCGTCGTGTTGAAACAACTTCAGATTTAAAAATGTTTTAACAGCATCACGACTGCATTTGGACATGAAACATAACTTAGTTTTACGGAGAAAAGTGAGATAAAAACATTACTCAAAAATATAAAGTAGGTTATTTTGGTGACAGTTTTTGGAAAGCAAAAATTAAAAAAATCAAATTAATAAATGAATAAACTTAAGTCAATTATTCGTCAGTATATATGCAAAAACTAGTAGTTTTATTGGAACATCTTTTCACTTCAGACAGGAAAAATGTCTTGTTATAAGTGAAAAAATCAGACTAGCTTATATATTTTGCCTAAAAGTTATTTTTGAGTTTATTTTTCTTATTTCAAGTGTTTTAAAATAAAAGCTCTACAACAATATTTGGTAAGATTTTGTGTTTTTTGCAGCTTACAAGCCTGAACATTGGAAAACAGGACACATTATGTAAATGAAAATATTTTATCAGCCGCTATTAAATTAAAATAATTTATAGTCAGTTTATTCCTGTGGATCTGTTGTGAGTGTTTGTTCATGTTAAAGGGGATTTTTTTGTCTTTTTTTCACAGGGAAACTGTGATTCTTTTTTTCAGTCAACACACTTTCGCTTCACTCGTGTTATTTTAAAAAGCGACTACCTATTTTCTACAAATCTTGGTTTAAATCGGAGCCAAAGCACCGATTCAGCGTCGACATAAATGTTGCTTCTCAGTGGGGAGTTGCAGTTTTTCTCCGAGCTGCCGGTGAATTTGGCGCAGCGGAAACCAGGCGGCTGCAGAACGAAAGGCGCAGAATGAAAATGAACTTTCTCCGTCAATCAGCTTCTCTCCAGAAAGACAGCAGTCCGCAGAGTACGATTTCTGGAAGGCCAGGGAAATAAATAAATAAGAAAGCAGAGATCATGAGTGTTTGTATTCATGAATGCGGCAGCGTGGGCGAGTGAGTCTCCAGAAAGTGACAAAGATAACAGGGCGAGGGAACTGATAGACAATTGCTGGGTGACTTGGCTCCTATTTCCTGCCTGTCCCCGGTGATTACCTCGGCCCGCTCTGTTTTTCTCTCTATTGCTGTGCACATTGTCAAACAGCATCATCTTGCAAAGCCTCCCTGAGCCCAGATGAGAGATGGAAAGATTTATGTAAACAACATCTAACACCTCGACATGCTGGAGAGGGACAGAGGAAAGCGGGGCGAGGTGAAAGGAAAAGGCAGGCTGAAGCACATCATTCAGACGTGAAGGTGTGACAGAAGCAAACCTGCAGAATATTGCACATTCAATTTATTTCCTTTCACTTTTTCTCTCCTGCTTCTGTCGGTGCAGAAGTGCTTGTTGTCACTGCGTGGAGATCAGGAGCTTTGGATAAAGACAGACCACCTAGTGAAGCAGACGGCGTTCTGGACTTTATGAGCGGTTCAAGAGCTGTGTGAACGATCTGGGCGAGCTGGGCCGGCGGCCAGCGCCGATGACACGGCAGACGCTGCGCACGGCATAAAACGTGTCTGCTGCAAAACTGTTTTCTTTGTCTGCCAGAAAGTAAAAACTTGATTGGGAACAGAGGTGCCTATTACAGTCAGAAGTAATAATAGGGTCGGGTGACGGCGTACATGACAGAAGACGGGGGAAGAAAAAAAAAAAAGGCCTTCTGGCAAAAGCATTGTAGCCGAGCAGGGCGTGTGCAACGGCGGGAGGCGCTGGTGCTGTTTGGGTGCTTATTTACTGCAGGAAATGGTAGCAAGGTATGCAAAAAATGAAGAAGAAGAGCCAGGAGCTTCACAGACAGACAGACAGAATCGCTGTGATGATTGTTCACAACAAGCCAAGAAACTGTAAAACTGACGTCTAACAAAGGAGGTTTTTGAAAAGGGTAAAGCTGTTTTTGATGGATCTGAACTGGAATCTCTTAGAGAAAAAAATGGCTGCTGAAGAGAAACATGCATGTAGAAACTGTTAAGTTAGTGAAGCTCATTTTCGTTTGCATGGTTTAAAACTCAACCACACAGATGTGGCCCGACTCCAGCGGTTCTCCATGTTTGCGGGCCACACCCACTTCAGCGGCAACAAAGCATCCGCACCACACCGCGTCAACACAGCGGATCAAGAAGTGGGTCGTGTATAATTTCTGATCGGAATTTATTCACCAAACACTTCCCCCTCCATTTTAGACAAAAATGTCTCGGCGGATCCGTGTCTGTCGCTCCCAGGCGCCGCTTTCCATACCATAATAATCCTAACCCTAATCACAAACTACGTTTACAAGTCATAAAATACAAACAGCTTGTTTTCCTGTGTACGCTTTCTCTCAGGAGCGCCCTGCGACTGTTTGGGCCTGTCACCATGAAAACAAGCCTGGTCGGTTCAGTGCGACCCTTTGAACGTGACGTCATCACGCAGACACCTGTAACCTGACGTCGCTGCGCGGTCGGAAACAGGCAGGGAGTAAATTTGTTTAAAACTTAATGAGCGGCCGTGGATAACCCTCGGCGAAATCAGGATTTGCACCGATTTACAAGACAACTGACGTTCATATGCTTTATATGCAGGAATGATTACAGGTACGCTGCGGCTAACAACGTCATGTAGCCTAGCATGCATGGAAAAAACTGGTTAGCATCTCGACTTCTGTACGTTTTTAAGGCTGTTGGTGAAACAGGAAACGCCGTTTATAATATAGTGACATAAATAATGTTGTGTGAATTCGGGCAAAGTCGGTAATTTGATCAAAACGTCGGGAGGAACGGGTCGGTTTCTAAGCTAGCTGTTTTTCCAAATCGTCTGTGAGTCCTAACCAGGCGTGTTACGTTCACGGAGACATATTCCCGTCCCCGTCCATCCCGTCCATCATTCCGACTCTCAGGACTCTTTATTCTGTCTCTGATGAGACGTACAGAAGTTGCCATCCTTCCAGTTTCAGCATCGTTGTTCCCCAGTGAATGCTTCTAATCTACAGTCACAGGCCCATCCTGTGTCTTTAGCTTTATTTCAAACCCAAAAGGTAAAATAAACATGCTTTTGACAGCAGCATAGCGCTGCAGACTTCCTGCAACATCCAGGCAGCTTGATTTCTACTCTGGTTTTCGCATCACTAAATAATTTATAGACTTCCAGGTGGACTTTGCATTTAGGACTGTGGTTCGCGGCTCCAACATGACAGTGGACGTTTCTGTTTCTCCATTTGTCTCAACTCTGAGGCGTCTTCATTTGTTTGGACATGACCGAATGAGAAACACTGTAATATTAAAACACAAGAGTAGTTCTTGTCAATGTCTCTCAATGGGTTAGCTTGTTACTGCTCGGTGATGGAAATACTGGAGATGAAGCTCGACATATTTATATGTCTGACGCTCTTATTATGAAGTCAAACAGGAAATAGTACTTGAGTTGGGTTCATAAAGCTAGTTGGGCAACACGCCAACATTTTAAATCATTTGCGTTGCAGGATTTTGAGTTCCCAGTAGAAAATGAAAGAGTTACAGCTGAGAAATGAAGCAGAAAATATTTCATCTGGCTGGTACATAGTTTAATTCAAAGGACTATTTCACTGTTTGTAGAAAGCTGGAGTACATTTTATAAACTCTGGCTACATATTTGATTGGTTGAGATGTTTAATTGCTCACTGAACAGGTTGTTAAAGGATTAAAAATAAATAAAAAGTGATATAATTCCTTTCTGGAGGAGAATTTTAGCATCGAGCTCACTGTTCATTTATTTGGCAGAAATAATATTTCAGTTGGAAATGTTTTGCGTTTCTGTTACTTCATTTTAAGAAGCTTGAAATGTTTGACGTTCGTGTTTCAGGTTGACATCGGCAGCATGGACCTGATGAAATTAGAGTTTTCCTGCCTTCTGCTGAAACATTTCATGCTCTGTGTTGCCTCAGCTCCTCAGACATAATAAGGACACAACGTGGTAATTAGTCGCCGTGCAGCTGTGTGTGGTCTGTTTACATGAGCCCATAATGTATTGTTGAAATGTACCTGAGGGATGAGAATTTCTCATGTACAGCGTGACACGCCGCTGTGAAATGTTGGACTTTGATCCTTTAATGCAGCCCGGTTTTAACGGTAAGCTCCTCGTTTATCCACTGTGAGAAAAAAACTCTGAGGCGTCTCTGACCTTTGACCCACCCAGGTTGGTTCAGGAAGCCCTCCGGTGTGCAGGCATGAACGCAACGCGACAACAAGCTATCAAACAAAGACTGAGACCAAAACAATTACACACAAGTGTCATAAATAATGTCAGCCCAGATGCTCAGCCGTCCCTGTTCCACTCAGTTCCACCCTGTTCCTAGTCAAAGCACATTAAAGGAGCTTTGTGTCGCGGCACAAGGCTGAGCATTGTTCTTTGTTCAGTGCTGTCAAACTGGTGGTGTAAACAGAAAGGCTGGCTTTCAACTGGGCTCAGGTGTTCAGGAACAGAAACATGCGACTCTGTCACCAGCAAACTTTATTTATTCAGAACAAAAGTAAAACTGTTTCCATCCTGAGGCATCAAGGAAACGTTAATTATGTGTCAAGAAGCAAAAATAACTGTATGCAGGTTGGAGAAATCAGATTTTTATAGCAAACGTAAAACATTTCTTCAACCAGAGCTGGTTAGTAATAGTTAGATTTACTTCAAAAATTTACTTTTAGGAGTATTTTAGTCATGTTCTAAAGTATTTGTACTCTGACTTGAGTAAAATTTCTGGATTTTTTACTGACTGAATGAGAAACAAACATGTTTTTACCAAAAATTCACCGGACACAGACACAAACCTGCAGATTTGTTAAAGTTTTTTATTGAAAGAAACTGATTTGATTTGCCTGGTTTTAATATTTTTTGGATATTAATACACAAAATCTCAACTTAACTTTATGTTGATTTGTAAATATTAAATGACAGATCATTTCATCAGTTACTCAGTACCAGAGCAGATCTTCTTTTGAGTAATTTCTAGGTAAATCTTTAACCTAACCCTAACTCTTTTTACTTTTACTTGAATAAAAATATGTTGAAGTAATGCGAGTCTTAAGTATAACTTTTGATCACTCTGCATCTGGCATTTAAAATAATAATGAGCTAAAAGGAGTTTTTTAATGAAAGGAAAACTCTTTGTGTTTCTAATGTTTTCCATTTAGGAAGATCTAAATACATTATGAAATGTTTCCATCTGCATCATTTGATGAAGTGTCAAATTCTTACATTTCAGACACACAAAGTATTCAGAGGAAAACCAAATAACAAAATAATTAAAAACTTTTTCATTTAAACGCCAGCAGTTTCATTTTTACATTTACATTTTATACATGAAAACCAATTTCACACTGTCCTCCTTTCACCTTTCTCTGCTAAAATACCTGCAGTTTTCTTACAAACCATTTTAAAAGGTTGGCTGAACACAAGTTAACTCCAGTTTTCATTCTGAACAGTTTCATGTTTTCTCTGCTTAAGATACTTTTATGAAAAACTGTTCCAGTCAAAGTGCAAGACAAACTGCATTAATCAAATAAAACTAAAAATGTACAAGTTCTGAACTAATTTTCACCTTCAGGAATATAAAGTGACTGAAATACTTTCTATTATATTATTCTTTTGCTGAGAACATGCTCTGTGTTGGTATAGGTTTATAACGAGCCACACGAGAAAATATAAAGATTAGAAAGTACAGATATTTCTCTTAAAATGTAGGGAATAAAAGTAAAAAGTCACTAGAAAGATAAACACTCAAGTAAAGTGCAGAAATATTTTCCTATATGAACTGCAGAGAAATCCATGAATCTGTGAATCCAAAGAGGTGAAATGAAGAGTCAAATCTCCTCCATAAAATACTGCAGATTTATGAAAATGTAAGTACCTGACGCTTCTGCCACAGTGTTAATGTTTTCGGTCGGTTGAGAGTTTGCCTTGTTTTCCTGTGAATAATTTAAACATTTCATCAGAGCTAACTGAAGAAATGTCAGATGTACTGCATGTTTTCAGGATTTTGTTTGGTAAATTCATAGCTTGTAGTTTTAGTGATGCTACACAGAGAGGAAAAATGTAAGCAAAGATTTGGATTAGCCTATGTATTAAAAAATGTAATTGTTAGACACAAATCAAATGTTGGATGTGAGGATTTTCAAATTATTGTTTTTCTTTAACCTGAGGACATGTTATGCCTGAAAATCAACTAAGCCAAGACAGTTTGAAGCAGAATGAAGTTTAGCAAACTGAGCCTCATTTTTAAACCCACAACCAAACCGAACATTTTAGTTTTTCTCCATCTTGCAGCTGAAAATTACTTCTTTGTCCTGGTTAAATGAAGACCTGGATTCCTCCTTTAACTTATTTTAATGTCCAAGTAAAAAAAAAAAAAAGAAGAAGTTCTCATCCAGTTTTGCCAAACTTTTTTAAACAATTGGGCACTGTGATGGTTAGTCAATAGCAGCACATGTGCAGCGTTAACCAGAGGCCTCAGAAACACATGTGCAGCGTTAATGTGAAACATGTTTCCCACAGCTTGGCCTTAATGACCAGATGATCGACTCGCCTGTTGTCTCTTTTTCCACTGACAGAAGTGCTGACCGGCGGCGGCTTCCTGGTTCCCAGCGCTGGTTCTGTCCAGGCGGCAGGAAGTGAGGCGCGCATGTTGCAACACATCATCACCAGGTTTCCCTCAGTGGCTTCATGATGATCTTAGGGAGGAATTCTTTTGTCTGTCCTTATGGAAACAGTGTCTGTTGGTGTCTGATGATGACAAATGAGCCGCATACCGGCTCTTCTTTCTTCCGGAAACTGTTTTGAAACTTCACACCTACACAGTCCAGGGAAAACTTTGCTCTGTTTACAGTTTGTGATGGTGAATTAAACAAAATTTGAGAGTAAAACATAACGTTTGAAGAGATTCTTCACAGTATTTCAGTGTTTTAAATAAATGCTCAACTAAAATGTTTGGTGAAAAAACAACAAAAAACATTGTTTTGGGTTTTTGGTGGAAAGCGACAAAAATTATTCAGAAATGTTACTTTTAAATTCACCAGAACTGTCAGTTTACAGGCAGCATCGTTCATTTGCCAAGAGGTTTTGCTTTGCTCAGATGAAAACTGCTGCCTGTGGCGGCGGAGTTGGAGTATCTTGTTGTGATACGGCGAAGCCAAACGAATCGAGTTTTCATCTGCAGGAATGAGGAAACCGCTCCAGTCTGCTGAGGTGAAGAAGAAAGGAAACACTTTTGATTTCCTTGAACCATCTGCGCTGAAACCCTCACTAATGGTCATGAGACTCTGATCGTCTCCAAAAGAACAAGCTGCTGAAATAAACAAACTGCTGAAATAAACGCTGAGAAGTGAAAGACGTCCATCATGGAGGAGGAGCTTAAAGCAGAACCAGCGGTTCTTTGTGGTTGTTGAGGGGATTCAGACGTCTGATTCGGTCGATGTTTTCAAAACACGAGATTCCAAAAATGGTCCTAAAGTTTCTCTTGTTTATTCCAGCAGCCATTGTACAGAGCGGTTATTTTTTTTGTAGACACTGCTGATGCGTGCAGTTTGCCTGCAGAAAGTGTCAAAGGGTCTTTAAACGCCGTAGTGACCTAACTTTACCTTGATGTTTTAACATTAGCCAGCATGTTGTTAGCATGCTACAACTGTTTATCACCAGTAGCTTAAAATAAGTTAAGCTACTAAATTGATATTTTTAGCGACCCGTAAGCACTGAATGTAGATGAGTTGATAAATGACAAGAGAAAAACAGAGTCCATATTTAACATACACAGGACAAATAAAATAATTTATTTCTATTTTGGTCTCAATTAGAAGGAAAATGAACATGAAGCTGCATCCATCAGGGCAGGTAATAAACTAACCCTTAAGAAATTAAAAATGGAGCAGGATGAACACGAGGCAGTGTGAAGTACAGAGCCGGTAGAGAGGCAATCTGTGTGGGCTGCGACTTCTAAATTTTATTATTTTCATTGTAAATAGTTTAAATAGTTAGCATAACGTGTTCCTGCCTGCGCTCTGAATGTGTCTTCAACTGATAATCCCTCTGCAGCGCATACAGCGGTAAATAAAAATAAAAGTACAGCAGTGAAACCGGCTGACCAATCGTGCTGGAGTTCCTGTCAGTGCCTTTCAGCTGTGATTTTACAATCAGGAAGTTTTTGAAATGGTTTATTTTCCAGACACCAAAAACATTTTACGAAAAATGTAAATATTTGGACGTTTTTGGAAAAAATTAATCAATTTTGCATAATTAATTCTCTTTGATCCTCCAGTCCTCATTGGACCAATCAAATTATACAACATCTTGAATATTCTTTTCAACTAAATTGCGTGGACTGCTTCTGAAAAGTCGATCCAAACTTCCTGGTAACGTTTTGTGAAATGACTCCAGGTGCATTCAGGTACGTTCAGGTGCATTCAGGTGCGTTTAGGTGCATTCAGGTGCGTTCAGCTGCTTCATCTGCGCTGCGGCTGTCAGATTCAGGTATCGCCTGGTTCTCTGCCCTTTCCCCCTCAACACGTCACTTCAGCATCACACTTATCTCTAACTTCAACCCGTCTCTGGCTCTCTTTTCCCTTCCCCGCTCTCCCAGCCCCGCTCTCCCAGATGGTTTGACATTTCTGTCTGTCTGACAGATAAAATAACCTCTTTCCTCTCTCCTACTCCAGCTTATTTTATTCTGCTCTCTGTGCTGTCAGGGCCAGTCAGTGTCACGGCTTCCTGATGTTTTCTGACTGCGCCTTATCTCGTCTCTCTCTCGCCTAGTTTAATCTAATACTACACAACATCCACGCACACATGCAGCTACCAAACACATTGTCCTTTTGCTCCCCAGTCCTGCAGGCAAATCCGTTTTCACACGAGGCCACATTGTTCTTCTGGGCCTGAAGAATAACTGGGGCCCATCCTGCGGCCCGCCTTTCTGTAACCTTGTTTTCTCGCGCAGGTTAAAATATTTTCACACCAGCTCTGAGCCGGGGTAGATAGAGATTCACGGGGCAGGAGGTGAGGAGCGTTTCCGGCTCTCTGGTCGGAGCGGCGGCCCAGCGGGGCAGATAACAGACACCCCGAAGGAAAACAGCCGGGCAGCGAACGGCTGGCTGTTAGTGAAAAAATAAAAATAAAATAACTTTAAAGAGTCATGTGCGGATGTGTGGGAGCTGGGCATGCCACACTGCAAAAACCATCAAATCTGAGCAGGTTTTTCTTGACTTTCTAGTGGAAATATGAAAAAAGACTCAAAACAAGACAAAACTGACTGACTTCTAACTTAAGGAATAATTAAGTCAATAATTCTTAAAAACTGCAAAAACACTAAACATTACCGAGTGTTTTTGGTCCAGATATTTAAACTGTGTAGTGAAATAATGTTCATAAGAATGCAGATTGTTTCTTATCTTTTCACTTTTTACATAGAAAGTACTCCTGACCCTGTCCGTCTATCCTTTCCTGCAAAAATACAAAATATTTTCAAGAATTTTCAAGTGGAAATATTTTAAAATAGTGAAATAAGAGAAAACTAATATACAAGCAACTTTTCATCAAGACTCAGCAGCTTGTTGTAATTTAATAATATTGATGAAAAAAATTCTGGTTTCATTATTTTATTTATAATGTAGAAAAAATGTCTTCTTGTAATAGAAATAATCTAATTAAACTAGTAGTTTTTCATCAGAATTAAGAAATTATTTACTTAAAACAAACTTCTACATTATTTGTTTTAATTCATTTCGATATTTGCAGAATAAACCAAAATTACTTGGTGAGGTTTTTGTAGTTTATTTCCACTTACAGATTATCTCTCTCATAAAATGGGAAAATAAATGAATCCTGTTGTGATTATTCGTCTGGACAATAAATCATCCCAGAAATGATCGTGACAAACAATAATATTGTTGTTTTGATGATTTTTATGGTGCAATAATGCAGTTTCTGCCAAAGGCACTTAAACTTAAATTTTGTGGAAAAACATTTAACACTGGAAGACATTTTAAATCACAGCAAAAACAAAAGACCAAAAAATAATAAATAATTTTTCATCAAAAAAAAAAGGAAAAGTCAGACAAATGTACTTAAAACAAGCTCATATTGTTTCAGTTCTGGCTGAAAAATTACTTCTCAGTTAATTTTGTCTTATTTCAAGTGTGCTTAGGTATTTACATTGGAAGATAAACAAAAATACTTGGTAATATTATGTGTTTTTACAGTGTTCACCATGTTTCTGCTTCATTTTGTCAATTCATTGAGTCACATCTGGGTAAAAATCCCAAAACGTTTCTACTTTCAGTATTTTATAGAGCTGCTCTGATTTTTTTAGACATTATTTTGAATAACTCATGCAATTGAAGTTTTATTTCCGTCATTTTTCTTATCCCGTATCGATTCTTGGAAAACTCCCAGAGACTCTCCTTGCCGTTTGAGTCTGATCTCCACCCAGTCGTGTTGGGAAATGACCCTCCTCTCCGCTCTGCGTTCCCACATGAAGCGAATCCCGGCTTCGGATCAATCCCCGCCACCTTCGTGTTGGGAAAGACAGACGGTCCCAAGTGAGGGAGTTTATCAAGGACTGTTGTTCATATCTGTGGAGAGCAGAGAGCAGCAGATCGATAAGAGTGATCGGTGCCTCGCATGGAGCTGAAATGAAAAGGTTTCTGCCTTCACCTAAACTCATGAGATCATTAAACAGACGCAGCGTCTGAGGCAAACGCCACAGCAGTCAGGAAGTTAATGCGCCAATATATCTACACTGTAAAACATCCAAAGCTGGTTTTAGTGGAAAATGAAACTGTCCATCAATATAAACATGTTTTTGCTTAATAAAAATAAAATTTCTTACTAAAAAGTTACTTTAGCTTTGTCTTATTTGAAGTGTACGAAGATATTTGCTTTAAGAACAAGACAAAAATAAAGATTTTGTGTTTTTGTTGTGTAATAGATAGATAGATAGATAGATAGATAGATAGATAGATAGATAGATAGATAGATAGATAGATAGATAGATAGATAGATAGATAGATAGATAGATAGATAGATAGATAGATAGATAGATAGATAGATAGATAGATAGATTTCCAACTTAATGTAAAAATAATCATAGTAGAGATTATTTATGACTTCAGTATTCAATGGAAAATGTTTCTATTGTAACGTTAAATGCCAACCAGGTTTTTTACATGTTTCCTTTAACAATTTGTTTGAAAAGGCCTACTAAAAAAAATAATCAGATTTATCACAATTAATCACTATGCCTGACTTTGAAAGCTTGAAATATAAATGTGCACTAAGTTGTGGTTTTTGTGGCATTTAAAATGCAATTATCAGGTTGTTTTTGCAGCAGAAAGCATCTAATATAGTCTCCCACTAACTCAACAGCAACTAAGTAAAATTTGCTCCACTGTGCATCTTTATTGCCTCCCCTCTTTCTGATACCGCCCTGGGTAACTGCCCTTATCATGCACATTTTCAAAAAAATGCTTAAGAAGATGTTTTATCATCTTAAACCAATCATGTCTGTCAGTTTTCCAGGTGTTAATATTCAGGACTTTTTAACAGTTTTTTTACAGAAGTGTGGATGTTGACGCCCTGGTAGGTTGCCTCTCTTCCCCGGTGCTCCACGCTCGTTGCCAACAAATCACTGCACAGACGCTGGGAGACACATCAGAGTGATTCTGCTGGCTGTACTGGTCCACATTAAAGACGAAAGGCAGCTTTTCACACAATGCAGTTAGCACAGGATGAGAGGCTGACATCTAAATTACCCACAAAGTGGCTCAGATTAATCATTCATTCTCCTGCAAGCCCCGACAAGAAGGCCCGACAGATTGTTCACACACACACACGCACACACACACATGCACACTCACGCCAACTGAAAGTGTCACCAATGTTCAAATACAAATATGCTGACAGTTTATACCCATATGTAACAGAGGTTGTAGGTAAATCACTATGATCCTTTTTATGGTCCAACATAAACAAAAAGTAGAAGCGGCGCAGTAAATCAGCAGAAAACACGCATCTGTGTGATAAGCTGTAAATGAGGTTTATGTTTTCTCCTGATTGCTGCAGTTTAAATGGTGTCAACAGCTCTGAGGTTTGGGCAAGTACAAGCAGAGACTGTTGTTCAGTTAGACCAGATAATGACTCACAATATTTCGCTTTAAAGATGAGAAGCATCACATCAGATCAGGAGCCAAACAATGTTCCCACTTCCCTTTGTTTACCTCCACCAGCCAGCCCAGTGTTCCCAGTGTTCCCAGCTGGTCAATCAATGTTCAGAGGGATTCTATAAAGATAACTGCAAATTGATTCAAGCCTTTAAAAAATTATATAAAAAAATAAATTATAAAATAAACCTAATTTTTTGTGAAAACAGAAAAATGACAACAAAACAAGTAACAAAAAAATGTATTTATTGTTTGTTTCCTGCAATAATTTACAGTTTAAAATTAAAATGTAAAGTTTTGACATAACCACAAACTTTTAATAGAAAAGGAAAAGTATGAAGAACAAACAACGAAACATCAACCATCCATCTTCAAAACACAAAACAGGCAAAGTGTGGATATAAAGATAAATAAAAAACACATTTTACCAATTTACTGACTCCATTCTTCACTACACCATTATAGAGAAATTTATTTTATTAAAAGTAAAAATTGATCAAAATGTAGAAAAACTCAGATCAAACTAATGACCAACGCCTCCGCCAAACATTAAAAACATTTTATTTCTCCTTTCTCTGCAGACTTCACTCGGTGTCTGTTTCCAGCTTGTTAAAACTCGCCGTCGATTCGCCTCGTTTGCCCGGCAGGCACGTGAGCGGCCGCCTGAAACATGTCGGCGGGGCCAAAGCCGCGGCTCCTGGACGTCAGCTGGACCTGACGGACGACCACAAACGGACGACAAGACAAGCAGGGAGGTTTTGTGCCAAAACTGAATCTTCGTCATCATTGAGTTTACGTCAACATGCATGAAGTCACTCCAAAAAGGTTGGTTTTTATTCACCTTCACGTCTCAAACGTCTAAAATCTTCCTGAGGTTTTAAAAATCCTCTGAGGTGAAATCATATCGCAGCAGATTTGTCAAGGACTTTCCTTTGTTGGACTTTCACAAATCAATACTTAATCAATTATAGATGACAGTTGCACTGGAACAACCTTCAGAGATCGTCACGGCCTCTAAACATGTCGTCTGCATCGTCACCTCCTGCCTCTGCAAAGAAAAACCACAAAACAAGACATTAAATATTAACAAGTAAAATATGTAAGTAATTTAAGCAAATTGAGTTTATTTATGACAAAAATTTAAGTAAAATTAGTAAAAATATGAAATATTATATTTACTCCTGGAAGTAAAATAAATAAAATTAACTAAAGTGATAAAAATCAAATAATAAAAATTATTTAAGTTTAATAATAATAATAAAAGAAACTTAAAATGAACAAAAACATAACATGTTATGGCGTTTTCATCTGCAATCAAAGGTAAATTAAAATTAATATAATAAATTCATTAAATAATTTAAATTATTTAAGTTTCTTCATAATAAAAATTAAACTAAAATGAAGAAAAATCCAAAATATAAAAAGCTCAACATTAATAATTGAAGAGATAAAGATAATAATTTTTAATTAAATAAAAGACAAAAAAAATTTTAAACAGCTTTTCTGTTTTTTAGCTGTTTTGTCACTTTAATAGTTATTTAATTACTTTTCCATGTGGTGTTTTTGTGACACTTTTAAAATAACATGTAAAATGAAACGGATAATTTCCTGATGAGGAATAATAAACAATATTACGTTTTGTGCTGCTCTGCGGTTTAACAGCAGCTGCAGCAGAACTACGGAAACAACTGAGGCTCAAAACTCGCAGTGAAAGGTTTTCTGTGTCGCTGCCGATTTACCTCCAGCTTGCAGAATTCATCTTCATGTTCCTGTTATTCGCTTTGCTGCTCAAACGATTGGAGGAAATGAAGAGAAAAAAGGTCGAGGATCTGGATCTTTTAGTTCCGAGTTCATTAAATCCAACAAATTGAAGCATAAAGGTCATCAATCTGGGTCTGCACATTTTTCTCCAAGGTAAAATTCAAGAACTTTTCAAATATTTTCATGGTATCGTTTCAAACTTTGCAGATCAAAACAAAAGAAGAAAGTTTCAACCTATTATTATGTAATTTATTGCTGTTATTAATAATGCCTTATGTATATTCTGCAGCAGGGATAAAAACAACAGAAATAAAATAAGGAACATTTAATCTGATTTACATCCAACTGTAAATAACTTTTTCCAAATTTAGGCTTCTAATCAAACGTTGGACTTTACGTTACCAAAATAAGAGCAGTTTGAACGCCGAGCTCTTTCCAAACCTTGAGGACATGTCATCCAAATTCATGATTTTCCAGGATTTCAAGCACCGGTTGAAACCCTGATCAATGCAGTTAAAGGGAGATATCATGATTCTGATACAAGAAAACAAAACTCTCAACTGTTTTGTTTTCTTGTTGCTGAACCTGATCAGACAAGGTTAATTTTATGTTCTACATCCAATTCTTGCTTTTAAAGATCCTGGAAAAACATTTCAAATCCAGTTCAACAGTCAACAGTATGAAACACCAGAGACTTCCAAGTGGAAACTTTAACTAGGTCACAGATGACTTTGATAAGTACTGAGGAGGACGACAGACAGATTGCAACGTTAACCAGGAATACTCTGAAAATATCTCCCCTACCTGTGAAATGAGGTGAGTTATTACACTCCGAATCTGTGGAGATGGAGTTTCTATGAATAGGCCCCCACATGGATACACATCAGGCTGCAGCCACACTAATTAATGAGCCAATTTCATTCTTATCATTGAATCCAATTGAGGTCAATAGAGGAAGAGGGAGATTCACTAGAAATAATCTGAATACTATCAGCTGGTTTTCTTCAGTTGCCAAGTTGTTGCTGATTTTTACGTCAATTTGGTGTTCAGGGTAAATTTTTATCTAATATTTATTAATAGGATAAGCCAGGAGATTTGGATTATGAGTGTCAGATTGTAAGTTTGGCCTCTTCTGTCGAGGCGGGTAGAGAACCAGCAGCGCTGCTTCCACATAATTTTATTCAATTAAAAGTAAGAAACGTATTTGATAGAAAGTCTACTGAGAAACTGATCAACTGATCAATCCTTTACTATTTAAAAATTACACAATCAGACTGGCCAAAATATAAAGTTCAATGGGAATGTTGGTGTTACAATAAGTAACAAAAATAACAAAATCAGGCCAAAGAATAAGTCTCTTATTTTCCCAATAAGAAACTTATAAAACAAAATGTCTGTCCGGTGAATTTTTGGTTAAAATATGTTTGTTTTTTATGCAGTGGGTAGAAAATCCTGAAATTTTACTCAAGTAAGAGCAGAAATGCTTCATAATTAATAAATTACTCGAAGTACGATGTGGTAAAAAGTCTGTGATGAAAACGCAGGTATTGATCATGAGAAAGATGATCAGTCCAATCCAAGCAGAACCGGTCCAGTGAAGCGGGTTCACAGCAGCAGACGCTAAATGCAGCCAGATGGCCGCGAGATTTTATTTTCCTGAGGTAAAAACTTATAATCTGTTTCCTCCAGTGTTTGTTGCAATAAATGAAGCAGTAAGTGACTCCATCGCCCTTTTATCGCTGATCCAATTACAGCCAGAACAAGTGTCTTCACACCGTTCGGAGGTTCTGGCACGCTCCACGTTACAGCAGAACAGTAGGAGTGAATGGATCCTTTCTGTCTTCCTCTGAGACTAAACACCAGGAAACCGCAGAGTGGGATTTTTCTGAGTCCAGCCCCCAACCACCACAACTTCCAGTTGGCACAAACGTACACACACCACCCTGTACACAGGAATCAATCTCCCCAGACATTTTTACTTTTATTACTCCCCTGCAGCTACTAACGCCGGCTCCGCCTCGCTCATATTTGATCAAACCAGAGAGGAATATTGTTTTTGTTGGGTTTTTTTTTTTTTTTTTTTACCTCTGCAGCTGAATTCCTGTCTAACAAGGTGGAGCTGTGGGTTTGTAGCCATGTGTCACCATGAGGGAGGGCGAGGAGTAAACACGCCACATCATTCACGCAGAAGCAGCTGGAAACTTTATTGAAAGCAAAGCCACAGTTGTGTACACACAGCCGCTTGTAAAACTCTGTTTGGGGTGTTTGCAGGAGTTTCTGGAAGCTTAGAAACTTCCTTAATCTGCTGACTCACAGCGTCCGGGTCCGGACCCGATTGGCACAGCCAGGCTGACGCGTTTTATTTTTAAATTAGAGCGCATAAGCATTTTGAGGAGCAGCAGGCCTTGCAGGGTGATATCCCACAGAGGAGCAGAGCGCACATTTTCCATCGGATAACTCCTCTTGTCGTGTCCAGACCGGAATATTTCGCTCAGTGCTAAACGTCATGTTTTACAGTGTAAACAGAGGAATGAATTCAATTAAACGGATCGGAGTCGTTGCCACCGTCCAGACATGTCCAGACTTGTCCAGACTCTGGACACAACAGACTTAATTATGTGTGAGAATCAGAAAATTACAATTAGGAAATTATTTTAAATTTATTTAAATCATGAGAGATTTAAACGGAAAGTCAGCGTGTAATGGATTGCACAAAAAACAGAGAAAAGGAAGCGCAAGATTGCTAATTCTGCAAGGATAACATTCATAAATCAGCCTCAGTACAGATCAGGCCTGGAACCTGGATGACCTGAACCTTCAGAGACACATAAAGACAGTTACAAAGTCGGCCTTCTAGCACCTGAAGGTCATTTTCAGGGTTAAAGGTCAAAAGGAGAAACTCAAGGAAAAATTGAAGTCTAAAACTGCAATACAAATCCATTCATGTATGAAAAATGCCCGCTGCGTATCGACATTAGACACTCATGAAATAAGAAGAAAAAAAAAATCAGTTATGCTGTTAATAAGTTTCTTAAGAGAACATCTTGTATTTACAACCACCATCGATAATCAATCCTGCAACACGACCAGCAACTTTATCCCCCGACAGATGAATCCACCGAGATCTTGGACAACTTCAAAACACATAAACACATGCAAGATGATTTTAAAAGAAGAGTTTCTGCTGTTCAGGTGGCTCGGTTGGTGGCCGTGCCATTAAAATCAGGAAACTGACCAAAACAGAACAAATGGGAGGAAAAGAAGTGAAATAAAACAAAACTGCATGGATGTTTGAGTCAGTAGTGAACGTTTCCTCTTTAGGTGATGCGCGGATGGGCGCCCTGACGCGACGCCTTCCTCACTTTCTGTCTTTAATACAAAGCAGGGAGCAGCAAACAGCTGAGAGGAAAGGTTATGCTTCAGGAATAATCCGGGATAATGAGCCGTTCACCATGCAGACCCACAAACACCAACACACCGAAACACACACACCGAAACACACACACCTTCTGATCCGCTGACACAATGCGCTGCTTTCTGCACAATAAAGACTCCTAATACATTTATTCAAGATTTCAGATATGTGCATGAGCCAACGCCAGCCTATTATCTGGGTGTCATATTAATACTTTCATTTTTCCCTCTCTCTCCTCCACAATGGCTGCATTGTTCTGCCATCATAAGACAGATTATAAAACGGGTTAAGTGGTTCCAGAGCCACTGGGGAGCCCATCGCTGGCTAAAATCATTGTTTTCCTGTAATTAATATAAAATGAGGTTTCCAATAAGAGAGCGCAGCAGAGAGAAGAGCTGCTTTTGTTTGTGACTTGCAGGTCGGAGGGCGAAGTGGAGCGGGACGTTTCCTCCTCGGTGTGACGTCCCGACTGAGTGGAAGCAAAACAATTCAAGTGCAATTACTTTACAGTGTATTATACTGCAGTACTTTACATTGAATTATACTGCAGTACTTTACAGTGAATTATACTGCAGTACTTTACAGTGAATTATACTGCAGTACTTTACAGTGAATTATACTGCAGTACTTTACATTGAATTATACTGCAGTACTTTACAGTGTATTATACTGCAGTACTTTACAGTGAATTATACTGCAGTACTTTACATTGAATTATACTGCAGTACTTTACAGTGAATTATACTGCAGTACTTTACAGTGAATTATACTGCAGTACTTTAAAGTGTATTATACTGCAGTACTTTACATTGAATTATACTGCAGTACTTTACAGTGAATTATACTGCAGTACTTTACAGTGAATTATACTGCAGTACTTTACATTGAATTATACTGCAGTACTTTACATTGAATTATACTGCAGTACTTTACAGTGAATTATACTGCAGTACTTTACATTGAATTATACTGCAGTACTTTACATTGAATTATACTGCAGTACTTTACAGTGAATTATACTGCAGTACTTTACAGTGTATTATACTGCAGTACTTTACAGTGAATGTGGTAAATGTGCAATGTAAACACTGGAGGAAATCATGAAAACAGGTGTTTCTTTATGAGAACTGAAACTTGGATTTGTGAACTAAATTGCAACAATTTTCACCTTTTTCAGATTTTATATGACAATAATTAGACTTGATTTTGTTCTTGTTTATGAGAAAAAGACAATAAAAGTAAAAACTGTCATATTTGCATAGTTATGGTACAAAATGGCATGTAAACAGTGAAATGTACAAGATTTGGATTGTCAAACAAAACGCCTCCAGGAAACCACAATGTTTGACACGGTCTGAGATTATGGAGATTATGTGAAGGAAAATTAATAAAATCCAGTGTGGATTATGAAGCTAAGTCATAGCAGAGTTGTGTTTTATGATTATGCAGCTTAAGGCTTAATGATAAACATATTTTTCCATAACTTTCCCACTATTTCAATATTTATTTCTGGCTAAAATAGATTCATGTTTAATCCAAATACCAACTGCTCACATCCTACATGTTTAGATTGAGTTTGAAAAATCTCTTTTAAAATCATTATTTTAGAAATAATCTTTTCCTTTTGTATTTTTAACAGATAATCTAAAATAAAATCTGTTGGAGCCTGATTTTTTTATTCTTTATTTGTCTTTCAAATCTGATTTATATTAAATTGCTTCTTTAAGAACTAAACTGTTTAAGTGTCAAATTTAAGAGAGAAAAGTGAAATTTAACACAACGGAAAATGATTTGTCTCTTTTTCAACCAAAGAAAAAAAGTTTTTCCCACCAAATTTGGAAATTAGTGGATAGAAATATTCGATTTTTGTTCCAAAACAATGTCGTTATTTACAAATGTTATGGAAAGTAGAAGTTGAACTGACCTTTCAAACAAACTAGAAGAATCTGAAGCTCAAATAAAGTAAATGAATATGATAAATTCCAGTAAGAGCTGTTTGAGCCGGTCTCAAACAGCTCTTGTTTGCCCGACAAACATCATAAACAGGGAAATTGTTGCTGTTTTTGCTGCAGGAGCCATTGGATGGACTAAAAACACTTAGCAAAGGAGGAGCTGAGGATGCAAATTAGTAAACAGGCCGACATTTCTGGCACAACTCTGAAGGTAGAATATTTACAGAGGCCATATATTTGGTAGCAATTGTTAGCCTGACAGTGATATATCATTTCATTTTGATTTTAGTTACCATTTTACACAAGTTTTCCTCTTTTTTCTTGACACTAGAGGCAGGTTAGTAACATGCGCTGACGTACGGGAGGAGCGGTGCTGCTTTCAGGTTGGCTGCGACGTCAGGCGCCTTATCTGGCATCCGACTCGCTTAATGAGACTCTGTCATTGTGCGTCTTTAAGCCGGGGGACTTTCCACGCTCTGCAGACGTTCGAGCGAACAGAAAGAGAAGAATGCACTCACGTCAGCACACGCCTCGCTCTTCAAAGACACATTCGACTGCAAGTGTAAAATGATTGCTCCTCAGTTTGAACCAATTATGGTTTGCATGATTGGAGCCATAAAAACCTCCCGACACCAACCTCTGGGGCATTTTGTCCTCTGGTCCCGTCTCAGCGCTTCGCTTTGAGGGGCCGCCGTTTTCTCTCCCTCCTTGTTTGACTCAAACAAGTAAAAACATAAACGTAATCCGCACTTTCTCATGCAAACAAACGGCTGTTTGGAGGATCAGAACGCGGCGCTAAGAACACCCAGGAATCCCTTCCATAAGCGCATCTGTCTCCTTATCTGACTCACTACAAGAATCTGGGAATTCAGATAATGACTGTGAAGATCAAGCTGATTACCAACGCTCTGTCCTACAGATCGCTTGCACCATTTATGCACAAACTGTCAGAGTTAGACTGAGTTCAACACGAGGTCAGACAGTTAAACTAATCAGGCCAGCTTATATTTAAGTGCAAGTCTGCTGAGTGCGAAGTTTACACACACTGAAATGACTACTGTTAACCTCTGATTCGGTTTGGAACCTGTAATTAATGTGGAAATAACTTTTTAACTGCAAGCTTTACCCCAATCAACCCGGGAGTTAAAGGGGCAAACAGGGCAGTTTTTACACGACTTTATACCTTCTGACTGCAAAAACATGTTCTGCTTTAGTTACTGATGCAAACATCTTGGTGAACTAAAAATGAGATAAAACTGAGTAACTTTGTAGCAACATTTCAAAGCTTGTTTTCAGTAAAAAAAAATGTTTTTTTATTTCAAAATGCAACATTTTAAAATGTCTTTTTCATAAATGTTAGTTAGTTTTGTTGTATTTCAAGTGATCTGGAAAAGAGTTTGTTTTTTCAACGTTCATGTTGTTTAGTGTTTTCTATTTATTTAAAATGTGAAGTAAAAGCTGGTTATTAAACAGTGAGGATTGAAGCGTATCTATGATAGTTGAATGCTGTTTCTTCCAAACAAAGAGAATTTTCTATAAATCTGGTGAAAGGGATTAGAAAACGCTCCGAGGATCAGTCATACTTTACAGAAAGCTCCGCGCAGTGCAGACAGGGTCCAGGTGTCTCGTCTTTACCTGCCTGGATCGGCATCTCGACACCTTTTACAGTTTTATAGTGATCATAATTGATGTTGGATTAACATTTCTGAGAATTTTCCGAACTAAATTGTCTCTTTACTTTGTTGTAGGTCAGAAATAAAAACAGAAATATCCACCAGAGAAGTAACTAGTTACATTACTCAGTTACATTTATTTTATTTTTACTTGAGTAATTTCATTATGAATCATTATGAGTAATTTTATTTATTTGCTTCGTATATGAATTATTGTCATTTTTGTCCTTAAAATACCTAAATTTCCACTTAACTTTATATTTTTGATGTAATTCTTCAATATTAAATGATAATTTGATCAGTTCTTTTTTGAGTGACTTCCTGGATGTTTGCCTTTCACCTTTAATTGAGTAAAGATGTGCGTTTGTGCTGCTCTCACCTGCGTTCAGGCTTTGGCAGCAACTCAGAAACTGTTTGGAAATGAATTTTTCTGGCTGCTTTTTGTGCTCTGGCTGTTTATTTAAGGATTAGGTTCCTGTCTGTGCTTCTGTCTGCCTGTCTGGGGAAAACAGTGGTGCTGTGGGCTCACCCTCCCTTTTGCTAGACAAAGAAAATAACAACGACAAAGGAAGTCGCCATGGCGACCAGTGACCCAGATTATTGGAGACGTTCATTGGGCCGGTTCCTGCTTTTCTAATTTCCAAATTATTAAAAATGCACAAAAAAAGAGAAGTTTTTAGGACTGTTGTTGCATTAGTACCTTTAAAGAGTTTATATGAAGATGCTTTTTGTTTTTGCAAACTATGTCACCAAGTTTTCTTCTGACAGTTCATGTTAGAAATGAAGCAAAGCAGATCTGATTACCCGCATTGTTGGAGAAATGTGTTTTTTCAGCCTCGTAGGAGTTGTTTTGATTTGTCTGTCAGTCGGGACGTTGCATTGAAGAGTTCATGTCAGAAAAACTCCAGGCTGAGCAGGAAGCAGACGGATTGGCGCACATGAGCGTCCTCCTTCAACTTTACGTTAAGAGTAAGGAAGTCATAGAAATGAAAGATTGAGTGGAAAAGAAAGAAATGCAACATTGGATGAACATCAACAAGTGATGATACACGGTTATATTATCAAGCAACACATTATAAATGTCATTTTGCTGTCTGGGAGGATTCACAAATGTCAAGAAATGAATTCCAAACAGAGCAAAAATTGAGAGACGACAGGAACCCGACAGATTCTGGACTCTGCAGACCAACATGCGCTTGCTAAATGCTACTTAATGTTCATAGCAGAAAGACTGAACCAGTAAAGCCAGTTAGGAAGAGTTAAAGAAAAAACTCTCAAGACTTGGGATTGGAACTTCGGTTCCAGTTGATTATAAAACAACTTTTCTCACTCATCCACGTTTGGATCGCATGGATAAAAAGTCCAGAAAGGAATCCCAGACATTCCTCGTTCTACATTTTGCTTTGTACAGTTTGGACCCTTGATGACTGAGAAACTCGCTGGACTCTGATGAAGTTTAAATGACTGGATCTGATTTTACCCAATCGTCTGGCCGTGACGTACAGAAAACACGTGAAGGAAGCTTCGCTATGAAGCTTACCTGGAATAAGGTGAGTTATAAACAACCGCCCTCTGCTGCAGAGCATAAAAGAGGACATCGATGTCAGTAAAATATCTCAAACATTCATCTTGACTTTAGTTAAACTGTTTGGCTTTCGATTTTAAAAGTGACCTAAGATGATTCCTTGAACAGATTAACATAAGTCAATGGGCAACACAAAACAAATGCATTACATTTTTTGCACAAAAATCATTGTTAGATAAGGAGATTTCAGCTGTTTTAGGGCCTCTTGTTACTTTAAATCCAAATAAGCAGCTGCTGACCACGCCCCCTACTCAGAGTTTACACTCCCACCTGAAAATAACTGCAAACAAAATGCTTTTCAAAGAACCATCCATCTTTGAAAAGCATTAGTAGAACCTCCTGCTCAGCAAGTGGTTTCTGGATGGTAAGTCAACAACTAAACACTTGTCTTTTCCAGTAGTCATTGCACGAAGCATGCAGCAGTAAACCCAGCTGACCAAACATGCTGGAACTCAGCATGGGTTGCTAGGTAACAGACAGTGCCTGCTGATTTGTGATGTTACATTCTGAAGGGTTTTCGAAACGGCTCATTTTCCAGACACCAAAAAACAAACTTATTGCCAAAAATCATCTGGGCTGTTTTAAGAAGCAGCAGAACCCAAATTAAAGTCCAAAAACATCCTGAATGTAAATTTTGTATCATGGGAACTCCTTGTTTTGTGTTTTTACGATCCAAAGCACTTTGAAGTGCCTTGTTGGCAAAATGTGCTAGACAAATAAACTTGATTGATTGGTTATGAGAACCAAATATTTAATCACAACCTAACTTCACCTCCAGGTCTGACAGAAACACATCGTTTGTCTCTTAGTCACATTTCAATCGTCTTTGGAGGAGACTTTCTATTAGCAGAACTGAGCTGCTGCTAACTCCACCCTCCTTCATGTGAACCGCAGTCATTAAAAGTCATCTAGCTACTGTACCACTTCAGTCCTGTTTGCTGAAAGGAGTGAGTGCAGACATGTTCGACATGTCAAATTTAAACATCGTCAGCCATGACTGAAAAAGGAAAAATAAGAAAACGACATAAAACAAGAAACAACTAGAGTAAATGTGACGACTTGTTGCCAGATGCTCCCCAGATAAACGTCTCTCCGCTGCGAGAGCGTCGGGATAAATACGACATTCCTCGGCTGTCGGTTCTGCTGCGTCTCACCTAACATGTAGTCTCATTTCCGCAACTTTGAATTAGTTTCATCGGTTCCCATCCGCTGACGCTGAGCAGCCTCTTTTGGCTTTATGGTCTCCAGCGTCGGCGGCTCCTGACATTCCCCGGCTTGATTTGCTGCAGGCTTTTGGCCACACTGAGGTCTCACCTTTACTACTTGTCAATGAAATGTCTGCGTTCTGCAGCTGCAGGGTCGGGAGACAATCCAGGCCTTTCAGGAGCAACCTGAAAATGGATGCAACGCGTCAGCTGGAGTCCAGAGAACCCATGTAAACTAAACCAGTTTGGCTGCTTTTCGTGTTTCTGTCCCTCCGTCTGTCAGACTGGAGACACAGAGAAGCAGGTGAGCCAGGTGAGAGGACGTAAAACACCAAGTAAAGAGGATTTCTTTCACTTTTTATATCTTCAAACAGGAATAGAATAATAAAAACACACTAGATAGCTGCAATATCGGTCTCACCTTGTCGTAAACTTTTATTCTGCTGGTCTTGAGTCTTCAGATTTCCAACTTAAGTACAAATACTTCTCTTACAACATTAAGAGTGAAAGCAAAAAGTTGTCAGAAAGATAAACAGTCAGTAAAGGTCACTCTAAACAGCATTGTGTTTATTGTGGGATTTTTCCACTTTGAGGAGCTGGAAACGCAGCATGTCCTCCAGGTCCACTGTAACCATTGGGAAACTACCGCTGGGGGCTAAAAGTGAAGGTTAAGGGGCAAAATGTGGATTTAGCGTCAGCCTCTCTGACTGTTTAGAGAGAAATTTGGACAGTTAGCTTCCAGACGAGATTAGAGGTTTGCATGGGATGGTTTCTCCTCAATAAAAAAGGATAATGCTCCCCTTTCTGTTGCTTAAGTGGGTTTTTAAACGTGGGACTGAAATGAGTCAGCTTTAGTAAATGAGTAATAAAGCAGGAACTTGTTGCACCAGCAGTGGTTTTGGTGTTTGTGAGTGTGTGGGGGGTTGATCTGGCTCCAACCACCCTGAGGGGAAGGGCTGGGTTCCCTCTGGAGGAGAACGCATTCATGCATTTCTCTTTTTTAATTAAAGCAAATGACTGCCAGGCTTTCTACTCGCAGTGTTTTCTTTCATCAATCAATCATAATAACGGTAAACCGTGCACCAAGAAGGAAGGCCTTCTCAGGGTGTTTTCACACCCGATAGTCCGGTTGGGAACCAAAGCTGAAGCATTTGTTACATTTTCAGCTGCTGCTGAAAAAAAACTGTTCCCCTCCTCACCTATGGGGGCGCTGAACCAAGAACGATGCAAAAACCACTGAAGAAGACGTTAAACGGCTCCAAATGTCAGTAATTGTTGGATTTCTCTTGTCTTTGGTATCAGATGATGAGCCTTTTCTCTCTTTGTTTTGGTTGTGTTTACCCAGAATGCCCTCATTTGTAGTCCACTTCCTGCTTTTGGAGCAGATTAAACAGGACTCATGTGAACGCGCCAGTGGCAGGTAAAGTACCAGAACACAGTTTATTTACTCAGGTAAAGGTAAAAAGCGGCCGTCCAAGAAATTATTCAAGAGTAACTGATGAAATTATCAATCATGTAATATTTAAAAATTGCATAAAAAATATAAAGTTAAGTAGAAATTTTGATATTTTATGGACCAAAATCACAATAACTCATATAATTAACAAAATAAATAAAGTCAAACAACAGAAATTTTCTTCCAAATCAGTTTCATTCAATAAAAAAATTATGAAACTGTCACAAAAACTGCAGGTGAGTTTGTTTCTGGTGGATTTTTGGTTTAAAAATATTTTTTGTTTCATTCAGTGGGTAGAAAATTCAGAAACTGTAGTAAAGAGTTTAAATACTTCATAAAGAAAAAAATAAACAGTACAGCGTGAAAGTCACCAAGTAAATGTAACTAGATGTAACTAAAGGCAGAAATATGCCTTAAGAAAGAAAACCTGCATTGGGTAATGAATATTTAGAAAGTTGAAACTATGTTGAATTTACATGATAGTCGATCTGAGTGGAGATGAAGCTCAGCCCAGTGAACCCAGTGATCCCAGTAAAAAGGAACCAAACTGCTGCTTTATTTGAGAACACCAGCAGTTCGTCATGAAACAGAATTAGCTTCACCTCCCTGAACGCTCCCGCCGCGTTCGCCTTGGACCGTCTCGCTTTGATGACGGTGAAACTCCAATGAGGCCTCACTGAAAGCTGAACGGCCGACCTCTGACCCGCCAATTTGGAGCGCTGCCCCGCGGGGTCGGGACGAATGAGGTGTGACGACGAGGCAAAGCAGGAGTGAAGGAAGGACGCTGATGTTTGGGATTACTGCAGCGGGCTGGAATGTGACCTCGTGTTTACCGTTTTTATGGATAATTTGAGGCTAATAACTGTTTGTGTGAGATTAAAGCTTTTCTGTCCTTCGGAGAAATTGTCGAGTTCAAGTTAAGTTTCAATGACGGCATCAGAGTAAGAGACGCTGAACCTTGAGACTTGGCTGAGGAAAAAGTCGAATGAAGTCAGTTCGGGCTGAGATAAACATCAATTTCAGGCACTTAAAATAATAAAGTGCAGTAAAGAAAAAGTCAAAGACTGAAACAGTAAAATAACTTAATGAAAGTAAATTGTGTTTCTTTTTTTAAGTTAATCTAGAAAAAATCCTAAAAGTTTTTATTCTATATCATTTTATGTAGAAAAAAGAAAATTTCTGCCAAACATCTCAGAAATAAAGAGATTAATTAAGAAACTAGATCAGTTTGCAAAATGTTTGAGCTCCATAGTCAAACATTTGGCAGAAAAAACGTCACAAATGTTTAGATTAATTGCAGAAATTTTCTAGAAAAAGTCACAAAATTTTGCATTTAAAACTTTGATTGTTTTTTTTTTCTTTGAAAATGTTTCTGTTTTTTACAACAAATATTTATCTTTTCAAAGTCACAATTTATTTATTTTTTTAGATAATTTCTGAGTGTTTTTGGGAAAAACTATTTTTCTTGCGTTCACCCGAATATGCATAAAATGTGAAAAAGGAACTAAAATATCACATTTAGTCAGATAGATTCATTTCTGGTGTTTTTTTAATCTTTGCATGGCGTTTGTGCAACAAAACACAACTGAGTTTGTTTTCTAAAACCTAATTTATGTCTTTTAAAAAACACTTAAGTTTATTAGATAATTTATAAACACAGTATGTTGCAACCAGACTTCTCAGCACCAACCTGCATGTTTTGTTCTGTCACAGAAAAATGTAACAAAGGGAAACAAAAATATGATGTTTTCATGTTCTCAGACTGAATTCCTGAGAACTTGTTGACCGTAACGCGAGAATTTCTAAAACCAAGCGAAACTATTTACCCTGACGATCGGCGCTGAGACATCCATCCCTGCCTGCTACCAGGAAAGCTTTAGTCATCCGCTGTGCATCTTTCCCCGGAAAACATTCGAAAGGCATCCTGAACCGATGAACTCAAGCCTCAGGGATGTTTAATGCAACTTACATGAAATCACGTGCGCCTGAAAGTAAAACAAACCTTGTGAAAACACGCAAAGTCCTGTTCATTCTGATTACGTCACATTTTGCATTTTAAACATTTCGCTATGCAAAGCGTACGGTGAAAGGTTTCCACTCTGCTGCAACCTGAGTAACATCAGAAAAAGATGACACACAGTAGCGACTCAAATACATGCAAAATATGCAAATTAATGTCAAAGATGAAAATCCAGGGCTTGGAAAACAGTTCATCCATGTTTTAACTACTATTTGAGTCTTTTTTGCTTCTAAAAACAGGCCCAGTGCTTAAAAAACAATAAGTTTATCAGTATGTTTTAATTTTCTTGGTGTCTGGAAAATGAGTTGTTTCAAAAACCTCACATTTGCTGTGCTCCAGCATGTTTGTTCAGCTGGGTTTGTGCTGTACAATGGCTGCTGGAAAGAGTTGACTTATCATTCAGAAATCACTTGCTGCATCCATGTTAGTTGCGCAGAAGGCTCCACTTATGCTTTTCGAAGGTATACGGTTGTATAACTACACATCTGTTTGCAGCTATTTTCATGTGCGAGAGTAAACATTGAGTTGGGGCAGCTTATTTGGATTTAAAGTGACAGGAGGCCCTAAAACAAGTAAAACCTCATCATCAAAGAATGATTTTGAGCAAACAAAATGTAATGAACATGCATCGTATCGCCCATAAATCCACCCTGACTTGTTCCAGGAAACATAATCGTCCCCATTTAACCAAACTCCTTAAAATAATCCGGCTACATAAAGCGACAGCAGCTGTTTTGTGTGCTTTAGCGTTACAGTCATTAACGCTCAACTCTGTTTATGTCAGCAACAAACTTGTCACCCCCCCGCCTTCCTTTAGCGGCGCTTTCACCACCTCTCACCTCAGTCATCTGCCAGCTAAAATTACCTCCATGTGACACATGCCGTCACTCTGAGCCACACCCCCCCGCCCCGGAGTGCACAAGCACACTGAATGATGGCTGCACAAATGCGGAGCGTCAGCACATCACCTGACAACTTATTAAACCCCCACACAGGAATCCGAAATAACCCCGGGCCTTTCGGTAATTATACGCACTTATTAGCTACTGTGTTCCAAGTGTGAACATCAGCGCTCCACCCTGGAACTGTTTCTGAGCTTTAAGGGAAACGTTTGGACAAATAACACGATTAGTGGGGGGGCGAAACGGGTGAACTTAGAGCTTAAAGCAGAGCACCCATTTTGATTTTTATCATATCACAATGTTTTCACTGCACTCAAGTGTCCCAAGCAATCACGCAGCACTCAAGCTGTTGGTGTTGGCAGGAGAGATTAGGATCTGTGCACGAGGAAACTATTTTCTAATCATGTTGAACGCATCAAACTCTTGTTGACTCACGCGCACACACACGCACACACACACGCTCCCATATGTCTAATCTCGGTGATGAGGGAGTCTTTCGCCAAGCATGCACCTCACATTCCAGGATTCGACATAACAAGAGCCATACGGAGAGCTTGGAGAGCGATGAGAGGGGCCGCTGACGGCCTGACGAATGGAGCTGCAGATAACCGCGGCTCTGCTCAGATACGGCAGCGCGACGTGCTTAGCGCTGATCACACAGCGACGCGCTTTCAGCAGCGCAACACAGGAATAGATCTAAAGTATAATGTCCGTTTCAGGTCTTGTCCTCTGACCTTTCCTTATGATTGGTCTCGATTCTTTACTCTTTTGGTTTCACAGAGATTAACTTTATTTTGTACGTGCAAAACAATTGCAGAATTGTTTTTAAATTCAGTCACATTGTAGTATTTTTAAGCTGAAACAAGCTGTTAAGATCATGCCACAGAGTCTAAAGGGGATTTACGACTCTGCTTTGACTAGGCCACCCATCAGTTAAGGCTGAAGAAAATGTTCCAAAGCACATCATCACACTTCCACCACAATGTTTGGTTGCTATGATCTTCTGTATCTCATCTTGATACTTCATTGCTTATGTTTCCAAAAGTCTTGAGGATCAGCAGGATGTTTTTGTAAGACAGAGAAAAATCTCTGTGTGTTTTTGTCTGGACCTCTTTTCTTTTTTTGCTCAGTTTCCTGATTGATTATGGACTGAGGTGAATAAAGCCGACACTTTTCATTCTTTTCTCTCATCTTTCTTTGTTATATGATTTAGTGATGATCGGCTTTCGCTGCTCAATAACTTTAAAATCCACAAACAAGACATCATTACTTCCCTAAACACTCTGAGGTCATAAACCTAATTGGGGTCAAATTTAATAAGTAACAACTGTGCAAAACAATCACATTTTAGCAAATAAAGAAGCTGTAAATAAAGAAGCTCATCTCGGCTGCTTGTTTCCCAAATCTTGTTCTTTTGGTCATAATTCATAAACCATAAAAATTACATTTAAAACATTTGATCATGATTAAAAGAACAAAAAGACAAAATGAATGGGGAAATATTAACGTCTTGTGAAACGATCAGGCGCAGATGATGTCTGGAGTCGTCTTTGTGCAAATCGCTTCATGATTATTGATGCGTCTGCAGCTCTGACCTTTGACCTCTTGAGAGATGCTCTATCTGCTGGTCGATCGGTAAAACTTGCCGTCCCAGTTTTCTGGCAGCAGACGTCCAGAAACCCTTCCAGGTCCAAAGGCGAACACGGAAAAACCGAGTCGTCTGGAAGGCATTCTTCACTAATGAGGAGAAAAAAGAAACCAGTCAAAGTCTGAGAAACAAAGACGAGGCGGTGGGCTCATTATTTTTCATTTTCCTCATCAGAAACACTAACAAACATTGTCTCAGCTCATTTCCACCGAGCGGCGCGGCAGCGTGTGTGGGTGAGTACCTGTTCCTACACATTACACCCCACAGCGTGATGTGTGCATACGATACCGCATGTGCTTTCACGCCTGAGATTTCACATGAGCATGTGTGAGTATGTTCACTCCGTCGCAGGAATAATATGCTTATTGTATTTCTGACGTTCGGGGTCACGGAGGCCAAATGTTGGTTTATCTTCAGGACATTGTTTGTGTACGGAACGGGAGCCGCAGGGTCCTTTATCTGAAACCTAAAGCTGCTTCTGCTGCGGCTGCTTTCCGTTCGTTTTACAGTGACGTCCATTCAATCGGAACGCCGGTCTGTTGATTCGTTATGACAGCAGAGAAGCAGATAAGGAAGGAAAACAGTAAAGTACAGATTACATTTTTTTTTCTCAACTCAAACCTGCAGTCACTACATGCGTTTCTGTTTTCACATTTTGAAAATAAATTTACTGAAAAGAAACTCAATTTGGTCATATTGAAATGAATCAACCAGATGTTGCTACTGTTGAAAACCACAAAGAAGACGACGACAGGAAGTAGTTAAACACCATAATAACTCTTTGGAGAATCTGAATTAATGTGAGTTACAACATTAAATTTTTCTTTGAGATCAATAAAGTATTTTATAAATTTTATTTTAACTGGGTTTCTTATTTCTGTTTTTATATTGAAAAAGTTTTCCACACATTTGTAATAAAAATGCAGCTACTGAAGGATCCAGTACTTCCTGTTGTCATCTTCTTCATTTCTACCAGTAGTAACATCCAGCTGTTGGTCACATAGTGGAGAGTTTCAATTTTTAACCAGGGTAAAATTATAGAAAAAGTAAAATAATCTTACAATAGAAAATATTAGGGATAGCACGACTGATTCATCTTGATATAAACATGTGACTTTTACTCAAATGTTTACTTTTACTTAATTTATTAAACTCAATCAAATTAATCAGTCGAACCTAAATCAGAATTTTATTGCTCAGAATTTACAAAATGTTGTTACATTTTTTTTCTAATTCACACCTAGAAAATTTACTACATTTATTTTAAGAAGAAAAACTCATAAAAAACTCTTTATAAGTTTTGGATCTGCAATAATTTACACATTAATTTCAAACAAGAAATCTGACAACTTTCCATGTTTAGTCAAAATATGTCATGTTTAGTTCATTGTTAAGGAAAAGAAAATTATTCTTAGATAAAAAATAAAAAGGCTGTGTTAAAGTTTTAGGGTTTTTTTCTGTCCCACTTTGTGCTGATGTTTGTCCCAAAGGCTCAGCCGCATCAATGACAGCAAAGGTTACACCTGTACACTGAAAACCTTCAATAAATGTAAATGGCGCTACAAATTAGCTTAGCACGGGAAATAAATCTGGTGTCACACTGTAACTAAATGAACCAGCAGTTTTCCATTAGGTCTTTTTTTTTTTATTTCTTTCTGCTGACTGCTATAAAAACCTCTTTTAATGCTGCAGTGTCAATTTTCTGCATTGTGAGTAAACTAAAAGCACATAAAATGTTCTTTTTTTAACCAAAAGACAAAAGAACAGCAAAACTTTGGGTTCCTTTTAGAAAGAGACACATTTAGCACTAAAGGAAACATCCTGCACCTTAAAGCAGACGCCCCTCCCAGCCTTGCAGGCTTGTCCTGGACGTGTGATGCTCCTTTTCCTGCAGCTCTGTGTGTTGTTGTAACTAAACCCTTTCTTCCTCTCCCCTCTGTTTGGGTAAATATATACTGGCCTGGCCTGTCTCTCTGAATCCGCGAACATGAACTGCCCTGCCCTGCTAAACAAAAATACTCCCGTTCTGCAGCCTGGCTTCTCTACAATAACTCAGGGCCGGGATCAGCAGAGCAAAGGTTGCCATGTTTTGGTTGTTAAGGATTAAATGTCAGTCAATAGTCATAAATATTATGTTTTTGATGTTTGTATAAATTTAGTTTCTTTAATAGTTTAGCCAAAAACAGCATGGCTGTTAAAGCAGTGGTATATAAAATATATTTATGTATTTTAAATAACATATACTTTTTACATATTTGTTGAAATTGTCACTATCTCATAACAGTATGAGAAAAGATCTAGCTGCTCTATCTTCTCCCAGTGCTCACCAGAAATGACCAATCAGAGCCAGGAGGCGGGTGTTAGCGCCGTCAATCACACTGTTCTGAATTTAGTTAGCATAGCCACCGATGACTGGAGATAAATGGTTTTCCTGCAAACAGTAAAATCATTTTCTTTTTTATTAAAAAAACAAAAAATGAAACCAAATAAATGTTATTTTGTTATTAACACATTTAGCAGCCTGTACATGAGATGGATTGACAGCGATAAGCCCCACCCCCTGGCTTTGATTGGTTGTTTTTAGTCTAGATTTGCACATTTCTTCAGACGGCGATTAGAAATCAAAACTATGTTTTTCACAGATTATCTGTCAAGACATGGTGACAATTCAAACAAATATGTAAAAAATATATATTTTCTATAAAAGTTGCAGAAAATAAATTTGGGACTTGCTGCTGTAATAGCAAAAATGAAATCAAATGTTTGAAATAAATAAATATAGAAGTTTTTATTCGATTTGATATGTAATTTATGTACAATTATATTGTTTTAGATATTTTTTTATGCAGTTTATTACAGTGCTGCTGTGACAAGTGGATTTGGTTACACAGCATTTTGATTTACTGTTACATTTTGTTCTTTATCATAATTCCTTATAGCTTCATCTTGGCTTTTCTTTCTTTATTCTTGGGTCTATTTTCTACAATTGAGCCAAGCAGCCTCATTAGCTCTCTGAGGAACTTTTCCTCTTACGCACAAAACCGCCTTTTATCGCTGTGTTTATGAAATCAGAGGTATCTAAAATAATAAAACGAATCAAGAAGCATATGCACTGCGGATCGTTGCATTTTATAGTGTTACATTTTCTGAGGAGACATTTGTTTTCTACAATGAGACCAACAAACTGCTGAATTAAACCATGTGCAATCTGGAGCTTAAGGAAAATAGTAATACTGGGAACAACAAAGTGGATTGATGAGTCTGGCCGTTCGGTGCCTGGATCTTTATGGATCGATGTGTATCTTCCTTATTGAAGAAATAAAACCACATGTCTTTATTTATTAAAGGATAATGTACTGCAGACCAAGACAAGGGGCAAATCTGGACTAAATGTCACTCCAGGAAGCAGTAAAGTCTGAGGATTTGAGTTGAGGTCACTGACATCGTTTGAAAGGCCAGAGCACCAAGAGTGGATGAGATCTTCTGACGCTGTTTTCCCATCTGATGGTCTGTTAGATTCAGTTCGATTGGGGGCCAAATTTGCAGCATTTATTGTGTCAAACGATCAAGTCTAATTGAAAAACCTGTTTCCCTCCTCACCTGTGGGGGCGCTGCACCAACAACCACTGAAGGAAACAACAGAAACAGGCTTTTTGTCATAGCAACTGCCTGCCAAGATGGCCGTCAGACACAAAGTTCCCGGACTCTGTAACTGTGAGGACAGTGTATTACCGCAGTGTCCGGTCCACATATGCATTAGAACCGCACCATAGTTCACGTCAACCAAACCGAGACTGAGGCTCGTAGGCGGACCAGAGTTTGTTGTTTTTGGTTGATCACGCCTCCCAAAACCGACCGGACCTTTCAGACAAACAAAACTAGAGTGTGATTGAAGCGGACTGAAGACTGTGGGCGTAGTGGGACGCACACGGTTCCGATGGCTCTTCCATGTTGCATAGATGACGGGAACGACACCGGGGTAGAAGGAAAGAGGGCAGAAAGGGACCTTTGACCTCCAAGGGGAAACTTTATTCTCAGGTTCTGGACAAGAGATCAACCTTGGATTAAGGAGGACCAGATCCGTGGACGGCGGAGCGGGTCGTGGGAGTTTTCTGGTCCAGCAGCGTGTTGTGGATCTGGACCAGGCTCAGGACCTGGAGGCACCCTGTAAGGGGATGCTGTGGGAGTGGGGGCTGTTTTCAGAGGCTATCGGGTTCTGGTGTCAGCGGAGTAAAAGCTGTTCCTTCACTAGGAAACATCCAATCAGGTGTGGAGGAGTGCGTCTGGTTTGGACACTCTGTCACTGTGTACTCGAGCGGTTTTGGTCATTTCACTCCTGATTCGGACCGGAGCCGGCCTTCACAGGGAGGTTACCAATCAGCCATTGGTTTGCACGCCACTGACACATTTTATGAGTTATTTTCTATATCCTGCTTAAAATTCAAAGTCAGTAAAAGTGTTTTCATGAATCAGGTCCACAACTGTCACCCAGACGTTGCTAAGACTGATTATCTTCTCTTTATTTGCATTTCCTCCACTGCATCACCTTATTATTACGTACACTTTCCATGCTTTTCTGTATTTTTCCCTGTTGGGGGAAACTTTTTCTTGTCTTTGTGAGTTTATTTGTAATTTTATGTAACAATTAGATTTTATAATGAAGGCTGCTTTATGCTAGTACATTTGATTGCTTGATTGATTCTGGTTTAATTAGTCTGACTCTGCCTGTCTCAGCTGCTCCAGAGGAAAACAGGAACTAAAATGAACAGAACCTATGTTGATGATGGGAAGAGTCTGAAGAATTCATGAGAAAATCAAACGACCGCTTTGCATTTCTATGTCAACATTAGAAAATGCAGATGTTTGTTTAGACCTTAAATGTTTTTAATAAAATAAATGTATGTTTTCAGAAGCAGAGCTGCTCTGCTCTGTCATAAGTGATGGTAACATATGACTCCTAATTAACTTCCCAGAGAAACCTGACGTTTGCTGCTGGCCTTTAGACACCAGAAGGTCAAAGGTCAGCGCAGTTCACTAATTCACTACACCGTGGGGCAAATGGCATTTCCCTTTTTTTTTTTTTGCAAACTTAAGCTATTAAATACTTATACATTTTTAATTTTGTTACTATGCTACAGCATGTGGAAACATTGAGATTAAATCTTAAATTTCAACAAATTTGGAGAGATGTTTGTATTTGTACTTAGATAGACAAGTAAGATTATCCTTCATCATCCAACATTTATGTAAAACAACTTGCAGCATTAAAACAGAATAGAAAAATTATTAAGTGATGCACAATGTAGTGAGACGTCCTGGTGATGCAAAATCCTGGCTGGATGTTGATACATGAAGGGAGGAACCGTAACTTATAAATGCACACTGCAAAAACACAAAATGTTACCAAGTAAGTTTGGTCTATTTTCTAGGGAAAACATCTTACTTAAGATTTTCAGCTAGGAGCTTATTTTAAGTCAGTAATTCCTTAATATTCATAAAAAGTTCTAGTTCCACTGGCAGATTATTGAATTTATAACATGAGAAAAATATAAATTAAATAATCTGCAAGTGGAACTAGTTCCTTTTTTTAAATCAATTTAAAGGAACTTAAAACAAGTTCAGATATTTGCTGAAAGTTGCTTCTTAGTTCAATTTGTCTTATTTTAAGTGAACTAGACCAGAAATACTTTAGATTTTGTAAGATTTTGTGTTTTTGCAGTGCAGAATGAAGTTACCCTGCAAAAACACAAAATCTTAACAAATATTTCAGGTCTAGTCTCTGGTGAAAACATCTTAAAACACTTGAAATGAAACTAAACTATCTTATGAGTAACTTTTATTATTTCAAGATGTTTCCACTAGAAACTAGACTAAAAATATTTGGTGAGATTTGGTGTTTTTGCAGAGCATCATTTGTTTGCACAATGTTTTCTCTCTAGAATACGCTAACAGTATGTTTTGTGTTCTTGTAATCCAGTCCTCCTTACTCCACCCTTCCTCTCCACGCCGCTCTCTAAGGAGTTAGAAATAAATATATCCAGCAGACAGGAGCCCAAACCAGTCATCAGCGAGAAGCAGAGCCCTTAGTTAGAGGCTTTAAAGAGAGTATTTCAGATGAAAACGAGTACAGTGCATCTGAAAAGCAAAAAAAATAAAACAATAAAAATCTTAATTTATTGGGAGAATCTCATGAAACCCGCAGCAGGGAGCGAACGGGCTTCATGGTTGGTGTTTTTTAGATCTGCTGGATGTTTCACTGTGTGAGAGGAAGAGAAGAAATCAGGTGTTTTTATTGTTTCAGCGGTGATAGCTGTGATTGTGTTTGGCATACTGATCAGGACAGAATTCCCAACATTCATCCATAATTCAGAGTAGCGTGACAGATGAGCAGGTTCACCGTTTTAAAGCCAGAAGACATGAGCAGGAGAGACGTACTACATTTTAGAAATTAAAATATAACGCCCGCATACACTGGACCCACACAGTCCAATGCAGCGATTTTCAAAAAATATTCAAACTGCTTTTAAATATTCCACGTTTTTTCTCATTACAATAATTTTATTAGTGCGATGTGACAGAAAAAGTCTGAAATTTAACTCTATTAGAATAACATACATTTAGACTTTGACTAGGCCTTTCCAATACATAAATATGATTTGGTGTAGATTGATGCGGCGTTGGTTGAGTTTTGTAGTTTTCAGGCAACATTTTCACCGAAAAATTTAAGTCATTCTAAAATACAAGCATTTCCGTCTTTTTTACTTTTATTTTAGTTTCTGCAAATAGGAAGGAGAAACTCAAGTGAAGCTTTTATTTCTAACTTTGCTAGTTGAAGCTGTTTGTTTTAGAAGAGGGAGCATATCCTGCTTTTGTTGATTATTGGATAGAAACTTGTTTCAACATCATCACGAAAAATAAATAAAAACATCAACCCCCAAAAATAGGAGACTGTCGAGTGGATATTAGCATTTCGAGTTTTTGGGAAATAACTATCTCATATTTTGCCATTTTTATAATTGTTTTATATTTTAACAAACATAATTTCAATGTATTTGAATTGTTGGTCAGATGAAGTTGTTCTAAATATTCTACACAAACTTTGACTTATAGATTCCCTTTCAGCATTTTTGCAACCCAAAAGTATTTTTGCATAATTTTTCCAGGAATTGATATTTCATAGCGCAAACCATCCGCGCAGCGTTACTGTGTGGGTCCAGTGTATGCAGTGACAGATCCGTCAGGGTTCATCCCTCTCCATGTCTATAACACGTGGAAAATCTGAGTTTTGCTTCGAAGCAACAGATCGATAAGTCCTGAATATGAATTCTGCTTCGTTTGGGTTGTTCATGTTGTTGCCATGCATGAACGGTGTGCATCGGAGCGAGTGGGTCAGAAACTCGCTCCGCTCCGAGCCACAGATCATGACCTCTGCTGCGTTTACTGCAACAGCACTGTTCAATAAAACATAACGCTTCCATATACAAAAGATACATAGTGGAGAATCCAGAGCAGGTACGCTGTAAATGTGGAAGAAATAAAAACATCCATTTGGAAGCGTTGGCCTTGATTGCATCGTTCATTTTAATTTCTAAAGAGATAATCTCTCAGCGCTCACGTAGCTAATCCGCAGGCATGGAGAGTCTAACTTCAAACAGATGCAGGAACTTATTTAGAGTCAACAATTCTTTACTATTGATGAAAAATTTCTCATTTCATTGGCAGATTATTTCACTTATAACATGGGAAAAATGTCTCATTACAAGTTAAATAATCTGCCAATGACATTAGAACTTTTTCATCAATAGAAATGGATTGTTGACTTTAAATAAGTTCCTATATCTTGAAGAAAAGTTACTGATAAGTTTTGTCTTATTTCTAGGGTTTTGGCAATAGAAACTAGATGAAAATAATTGGTAAAATTTGGTGTTTTTGTAGTGTAACACAAATCTTACTAAATGTTTTGGTCGAGTATCTTGTGTAGTTATTTTAATCCACTTAAAATACAAAAAAACTAACTTACCAGTAGCTTTCAGAAAGACATATAATCCTATTTTATGTGAATAATATTGACTTTAAAAAATGTACTAGTTCCAATGGAAGATTGTTTCACTTATAACAAGACATTTTTCCAATTTATAAGTGAAATAATCTGCCAGTGGAATGACAACATTTCATCACAACTCAGGAGTTATTGTCTTAAAACAAAGTCCTATATCGAGCTAAAAAGTTAGTTAAGATGTTTCCACCTGAAACTAGAGCAAGCATATTTGGTGGGATTTTATGTTTTTGCAGTGTAAGCTCATATTTCTTCTCCGTGGAGGAATGAAATCCCTTCCCAGTTATGACAAACCACCAAAGAAGAAACATCGGCTTCCCTAAAGAATACGCAGGACTGAGAGTACTGCAGTTTTGGAATGAAAATAGGTCTGAGAAATAAAAAGTATGTACTTTCATCATTTTTATGATCAGCAATGACTCAGTAGTGCAAGTTCAACCCTACAGTAGAAAATTGCCAATCATAAAAAGCCAAACACAGAATGCCAGAAACATTTTCTACCTCTGTTCCTGTTAAAAGTTAGTTTCTTGTGGTCACCTTCAGATCTTTCGAAGCTCAAAGGACCGATTTTAAAAGTACAACCATTCCTTGTTATTTTTACGGTTCTTGGCCAAAACACCAGAACTTTTCTGATTAAATTAAAGGAAATTTCAGGAATAATCTCCGATTATTGCACATTTCTCTGCTTTGCTGGCTGGTGATTTGATAACTGCACTGCAAAACACAAAATCTTACCAAGACGTTCTAGTGCAAATATATAGTGCACTTTAAATGAGACTAAACTAACTCTAAAGTAACTTTTCAGCAAAATACACAAGCTTGTTATGAGATAATAACTCATTAATATTGATAAAAAAGTTCTGGTCCCATAACAGATTGGAACTGGAACATTTTTCCAGTTTTTTTCCTGCTTTAAGTAAAAAAGCGGAAAAAATCTCAAGTTGTGTTTTTTTTATGTTTACAGGGGCCGTTGTGAAAAAAGACGCCCCTTATAAAGAGTCACAACTAATTCTATTTATTATCAAATCTCAAAAACGTCTTTACTTGTCCTTCCAATAACTCTGTTTACGTTGAAATTAGAGCCGTCGATCAGCATTGCTTCATTGCTTTTGTGTGTTTTGTAAGTGATTAAAAGAGATGTAGGAAGGATCTACACTCAGGAAACAAACGTCCTTCTTTTCACAGACTGACATAACGTCCAGTGTGTGTGTGTGTTTATCTGAGCTGGTGTCGACTCCAAGGCATCAGAATCAGCAGAATCTCTGTTTGGGATGTTTGTGTTGGTGTTTTAACAGACTCTGGTTGATTGTTTTTCTACCTTTTTTATTTTTTCAGGTGGGTTTGGTGTGGGAATCCCTGTGGGAGGTCAACGCAAAAAGCTCGCGAACACACACACTCTTTACCTTGCACTCCTGGTGTAAACAGTGGCAGCGGCCACTTCGCTGTCGTCACAGTTTGTTTCTGTTGGGGCGCCTCACCTGTCAGCGGGCAGATGGCTGTGGGGGGCAAAGGTCAGAGCGGGGGGTTACAGAGGGTTCACAGATGAGTGATTAGAAAGAAAGATCGTTACACTGAGGTGTCGGTTTGCTGTTTCTTCACTCATCTGATCATATTTGAACAAAAGCGACTCTTAAATGATCTGTAAACATTCAGATTATCTTTCGCTAAGTGCTGCTGAGTCTTATTGGCCGACATTATTGACAATGAAGGTCTTCACTGCCAACAGATTCAACCGACTGGATCAGAGTTAAGGACAAATATTGTGTTTTCATCTCCCACAGCTTGATTCCACCACTGCCATGCTTCACAGCTGGTGACGCTTTGCTTGGTTTGGGTTGAAAGTCTCAAACAGACTGCGACAAATATTCTCCGTTTCAACTCTTTGGATTTTTAGTCACATTTCTAATATGTGCAGAAAAACCCTCATAATTTAACAATAAGAGATGTGATTACAATCAGATGTGAATGAGATGAATCATTAAAAGTCATTGTAGTGACCGGGGATGTTTTAATACTTTTGGAAGTTTCTGCTGGTTTTGGCGCTTTTACATGAAAAGCTACAGATGTAACAATGCTGCTGTATAAATATTTGGTTTGATGCAAAAAAAAAAGTTCTTCCACTTTTGGGAGAAATACCAACTAATTGGGTTTTTTGTTTGTTTTGCTTAACATGAAACATTGTACATTTTACTTTCTTGTAGCTTCAGAGAAGGTTGCAGAAATCTGAAGGTCGTGACCTGCCAGATAAATTAGATTTCATCATAGCGTTTGCTTGGATGCATGAAACTATTCCAAACATTTAGGGAAAATCAGGTTTTAGTTAAAAATTGCAAAAAGAATCTTAACTTCAGAAATGTCGAGTACAAAATTAAACAAAACCGTTGGATGGACTTTATTCGATTTATGAAGGAAACCAGTTATTGTTCTCCAGATAGCAAAGGAGAAAAACCGAAACATATCCAAATGACTCAAATTTAGCTAAAACTTAAGTATTCATTCCTCTCAAACCCCCAATCCTAATAAAAAGCATAAACTTCATATGAAATGAACCAATTCTGCAGATAATTTCAGTTTCCTGATGGCTATAAAAAGTACAGAGTCGCGGTTCAATTCGCTTATGAACCAAAAATAAATTTGGTGTATAGTTGACTGTATATGAAGAGTTCTGGCTCTGTGTATATTAGAGAAAAACAAAAATAAATGACAAACCTGTGCACCGTATTCTTGTTTATGTTCTCCTTTCCGTCCCTCATCTTCCTGTTAACACTTTTCTTCCTCCGCCGCCTCGTCACTGAAAGCCCATTCCTGCAGATAAAGGGGTAGACCCCTAATTTACCATCTTCTCTGTTCCCACAGCCGACCAACACTCCCGCTGAGGTCAGAGGTCAAACTTAAATGCTGCCAGACTATCTGGGAATCTTGTGGGCAGTTACATTTTTGTTCAGCTGAAGTCAAATATAGTCATGGGTGGCAACTGCTGAAAGTGCGGCTCAGTAAACAAAACTAAAAAAAAGAAAACCACACACCCATAATCAGACTTTATTGACACAAGTGCAGCCATTAGCAGGAGAAATAATCAAAGAGGTTCGAACAAAGGCTCCATTTTCCCCGCCAAGGTGTTGGAGCAGAACATCAATGCGTCTTTGATTACAGCCTGAGCATCACCTTCAGAGCTCCACAACAAACCACTGGAAGAAACGTTTCACTTGCAGCGGATTTCAATAACTCAGTTTGTGCAGCTTGTTTCCAAATAAGTCAAGCGGAGGGACATTCCAGCGAGACTCCTCTCCTGGAAGGGAAGACGCCACGGGAAAACACGCAGGATTAAAAATAAAATAATGCCGGGGCATTCATGCCAGACCCTCCAAGCAGCGCGCATTCTTCTCATAAGTGCCCTTCATTGATCGAGGCGGTCGGCGGCGGAGCGCTTCGTTTTCACCCCCGTCCCTCCGGCTCCGGCTCTCATCCCAGACAGACCAGTGAGCCAACGGCTCTGGCTGCGATATTAAGTGCTTCCCGGGTATCCGTGGTGGCGTTTGCCCCGGCGGAGCGTGTTCTTTCGCTCGCGTTAGCATGCAGTCCGCATAGGTCAGCCTTTGTCGTTACTGTTCATGTTTGGGTAAACAAGCGCAGAAGAAAGTCAATCGAAGCTGAAATCGAACTGCACACACACACACACACACACACACACACACACACACACACACACAGAAAGAACATGTTTGCTAAAGACACCGAGCGGCAAGGATGGAGAAGAGGAACTTGGGGGTGAAACAGCCGCGAGGTAAAGATTTTTAAGATTTTTAAAAACCTCCTGCTCTTTCTGAAACTCCATCTTCAGGAAGTCATCACAACATGGCTCCTCTATTAACCCTTTAACCTCATTTTTATTAGCATTAGCTAAGATGTAGCTGCTATAATGAGCTCAGCAGATGCAAAGCTCCACCAGATGTTTGCTAATTGCTGCTGGCTAGTCTGAAGGAGTGGGTTATTCACAGAGAGCGCTCTTAGAGGAAATGGCAGCAAACTGGAATTACAAAAATAAATTCACTTACAGGAAACATGTCGGTTTACAGAAAACTCCTTGTTTGATAAAAAGTTTTATTCTAGGCCGAGTTGGTTTTTCAGATGTATCAAAATTTGCAAAACTGCAATGGAAACACTTTTTTCTCATCACACGAGTCACCTGATCAACAATCAGATGTTACTATTGGCAGAAATGACAAAGTAGAAAACAGGAAGGGGTAGGAGGAAAATGGTGCTCCTTGTTTTTAAATCATTAAAGTTAAAGTTTTTCATTTAATGGAAAGGCAGCAATTACAAAACTGTCTTTTTTTGCACACATTTGTAATAGAAACACAGCTAATAGCTAAGCATAAACCAATAAATTATCTTTACTGCCAGATTACAAAAGACAAACGAGATTGGAAATTTGAAGTCTCATACCAAACAGGAAATAACCGAATCCCATCTCCAGGGACGATCCAGCGCTGATTAAATGAAAAACTTTCCTCGTTCTGAGTTTCTGCTGACCCGTCTGCTTTGCCTGTTCTTGTTTTCTGCCTGCTTCAGCGCCAACATAATGAGTCACAGTTAATTTTAAAAAACACAGCAAACAGTTGTTAATATCCAGGTTCAGACGTTCATAAATCAAAGACTGAAATAATCAGGACAAGATTTTTTATGTTGCTTTATTTGAACTGCAGTACAGCAAACTGCACCTTAAACTGACATAGCAGTTTGTGGTGTTGTGTGCAAAAAGTAAATTAAATTTAAAAAATTTAAGTTTGAAAGAAGCTGAATGCAGCACAATGAAATGTATAAATCAATAAAAACAATAAATTACATGAAAGACAACCCAAAATCATGAGATCACATCACCCTACAGCCAAAAGCCTGGGCTTAAGGACTCCATTACAGGATTTACTTGGGAAGGTGAAAATTGATCTGTAAAATTAAAAAATGTGCTTCATAAGGAAACCAAAATCCTGCAGGTAGAACGTCAAAACGTCCTGCAAAAAAAGCTTCTGGAAGATTATTTTCCATGCAGTGTATCTATCATCAACTTCTAAAGATCAAACTTGAAGCTTTTCCATGTTCCTCAGCCAATCAGCAGCTTTAACGTCCCGCCATAAGTCACTGGTTTTCCATGAAGCTTGACTCATTTCTAAAACCTCACATCGACTTCATAGCCGTGTTTATATGCAGGTTGGACAGACAGCAGCTCTCCTCATGAAGAGCTGCATCATTTCACTGCAAAAACACAAAGTCTTGGTCTAGTTTCTGCTGCAAATATCTCGGTACACTTAAATTAAAAAAAAAGAACTTTGAAGCAAATTCTTATCAAGATATAGCAGCTTGTCTTAAGTCAATAATTCTTGAATATTGATGAAAAATTACCAGTTTGACATGAGTAAAAAAACATTTTACTCATGTTATGAAATAATTTGCCAGTTAAACTAGGACTTCTGCAATAATATTAAGTAATTGTTTACCTAAAACAAGCTCCTTTTTATTTTGAAAAACTTAGCTTTGTCTTTTTTTAATGATACTAAGACAAAAGAAACTAGACCAACATACTTAGTAAGATTTAGTCTTTTTTGCAGTATTGCAGCTCAGCTACATTTCTTTTATTTTGTTAATCTGTTGCAATAATCCAAAACCCACAGAAGCTCAGACATGTGAGAACATGCCCTGTTTCTGAATTCATCTTTTAATATTCATGGCACTGGTGGATAATTCTCCATTGGTAAGATGAAGGCCTCTACACTGCAAAAACACAAAATCTTACCAAGTATTTCAGTCCAAATATCTTAGCATACTTGAAATAAGAAAAAACTAACTTAGAAGTAACTTTTAAGGAAGATATTGAAGCCGGTTTTAAGTCAATTATTCCTTAATATAGATGATAAAAGTCATAGGTCCACTGGCAGATTATTTCACTTTTAACAATAACATTTTTCTTATGTGTAAGTAAAATAATCTGCCAGATTATTGAGGAATTATTGATATACAGCAGGCTTCTATTTCTTGCTGAAACATTCAAATGTAGACCAAAATACTTGGTAAGATTTTGTGTTTTTGCAGTTCTTCGCTCTCACACTGGCTGATGAATCTTTTCCAGCCGAACACCGACACGTCCTTCACCGACCTTTTGACGGGCGCGCCGCTGCCGTATCTCCTGAGCAGCAGACGCCTAATTATTACTAAAAAAAGAAGCGGCTGTTATGAACCGACAACAAGCAGCTGAGAAGCTCTCGATGCAAATTAATCGGGCCGTCTGCGAGCGCCGAGAACAAAAACAAGTCCGTCAGAGAGCGAGCAGGAATATCACAGGAAGCTAAATTTAAAACAGTGGAGGACTCGGCATCATCAAACAGAGGAAACAGAGCGACAGCATGCTGTAGCTGCAAAACTTACCATACTGATACTTAATGTTAGTACAAAATGGTAACGCAGGAATTTGTTTTTTTGACAAAAAATAATTTAGGCAAAAAAGAGAGAAAAGAAAATCACTTTTAGCAAAAATGTCTGAGGTCATTATTTCAGCAACGTCACAATATTCACCGTCGGTGGTCAAAATGGGGTGCAGGGGTCATTCTGGGCCCACTTTGTGTGCCCACTGACCGCAATTTAAGAATTAATTAAAATAAACCGACAACAATAAACCTCCACAGACAAAACTACAGCTTTTAAATTAAAATATGTTCACAAAAAAGTTTGATCTATTCTGAGCTCTGTTTAATCAAGTTCAAAATAAAAAACAAACTGGAAAACTTTTATTTAAGAATGTGGAAAAACCATTCAACGTTCTGGATCTACGATTGTTGCATATAGTAAAATAAAAAACTTAAGGCTAATTGTAAGACACGACGGTGGCGGCAGTATGCCTTTTTTTCCCTACAGGAAGTGGAAGGAAAACCTCTTAGAAGTTGCAAAAGGTTTGAGACAGGAACAGAAGAAATGGTCTAAATCAAAACATTTTCATGAGTTTGAATGGCCTAGTCAAAGTCCATCTCTGCACTGACTTGGTACGAGTTGAAATCAGACGTTTTCCAACCTATTTGACTAAATGTTTGTAATTTTGTAAAGACTGTTGGTTGTACTGATGTAAGAAACATAAATACAAACAAACTACATGTAAATTTCCTTCTACTTGTCGATTATGTGCCACTTTGTGTTGGTTTATTGCATAAAATCTCAATAAAATACTTTTAGAAGTCACAGTAGATTGATTTTGTTGGATTTATACGTAAAGGATAAAGGATAACGTTAATTCAGATGTCAAGAGTATTCCTAGATTGTATTAAAGACATTAACATTAAAGAGTTTTAATATTAAATAGCATAAAAATCATGTTTATTTAAAAAGGTTTCTCAGAATTTAATGACTGATGTCGTTCTTCTCCAGAAACTTGTTTGTTCTTTGTGTTTTTTAAGATGAAGAGCTTCTCTCCAAAGACTCCTGACAAACACACATTCTCTGAGCGTTTACATGGAAACTGTGTGTTTGAATCAAGAACAGAAAGTTAGAGGATACCACTGTGAGGTGTGTGTGTTCTCGCTCCTGTGTGGGTGTGTATGCGTGTGTGTGTGAGAGAGAAGCTGTGTGATCAGAAGTCTTTGAAGAAGAAAGGATCTGTTCGCTGTGTAAGTCTTCATTCCTCCAAACACACTTCCAGCCCCGGAGGCATTCCTCTGATATCACACCAATCTGCCTCACCTGCCCGTCCAGGCTGCTCCTCTTTAGCTGTCCCAGTTACCCCGCACCGCTCCTCCACAAACTGCCTCCGCCATCGTCGCCGAAGGGCCCCCTGGGTGCTCGGGCTCCAGTTCTCCCACACTCTGTCTTCCTCCTCTACGGTTGTGTGCGAAGGTCTGATTTGTGTGATTTTTGAGGAGCAGACGGCGTTGAAAGATGAACTTTGGTTGGTTGTTGTCACGCAGGGATTATCGTCACTCAACGGCAGCTGAAGGCATCGATGTAATGTCAGGATTACGCTGGTTTTCTGGAGACAACAAAGAAAAAACCATGAGGTGTGCTAACAAGAGGGGGTAATAATGATAAAGTGAATATCAGTCACATTTAGACTTAGACTTAGACTTAGACTTGACTTTATTGATCCCTTGGGAAGACTCCCTCAGGAAATTATAGTTACCAGCAGCTCACAGGCAAAAATGTGGCACACAGTAAGCATACACAAAATACAGATTAAATACAAAACAAAGAATATAAATACAACACAAAAGGAAAATATAGCAATTTGGTGGATAGATTGACCAGTGATATGGTATTGCACTGTATGGTTAGGAGTAGTTTTCACATTTGTAGAAAACTACTCCTTCTTCCCTCTGTCCTGTGTCACCTCCGACCCCCCAGTGAGGAGTTGTACAGTCTGAAGGCGTGGGGGACAAAGGAGTTCTTGAATCTATTGGTCCGGCACTTGGGAAGCAGCAGTCTGTCACGAACAGGCTCCTCTGGCTGCTGATGACGGCGTGTAGAGGGTGGCTGCTATCGTCCATGATGTCCAGCAGTTTGTTCAGTGTCCTCGCCTCTGCCACCGTCACCAGAGAGTCCAGCTTCATGCCGACCACAGAGCCGGCACGCCTGATCAGTTTGTCCAGTCTGGACGTGTCCTTCTTGGATGTGCTGCCTCCCCAGCACACCACAGTGTAGAAGAGGACACTGGCGATCACTGACTGGTAGAACATCCACAGCAGTTTGCTGCAGATGTTAAAGGACCGCAGTCTCCTCAGGAAGTACATCCTGCTCTGCACCTTCCGTACAGGTGGCTGGTGTGTTTTGACCAATCCAGTTTACTGTCCAGCCACAGCCCGAGGTACTTGTAGGAGCCCACGACCTCAACCTCCGTTCCCTCTAGTACGACTGGTCTCGGCTTTGGTCTGGACCTCCCAAAGTCTATAACCAGCTCCTTCGTCTTAGAGGTGTTGAGTTCCAGGTGGTTTGTGTGGCACCAGAGAGCAAAGTCCCTCACCAGACAGCGATATTCCTCCTCTCCGTCGTCCCTGATACATCCGACTATGGCTGTGTCATCAGCATACTTCTGTATGTGACACAGCTCCGAGTTGTAGTGGAAGTCAGAGGAGTACAGGGTGAAGAGAAGAGGGGCCAGCACTGTGCCCTGAGGGCTCCTGTGCTGCTGACCACAGTGTCAGACACGGTGTCCTTTAGCCTGACATACTGCGGCCTGTTGGTGAGGTAACTATGGATCCAGGTGACCAGGTGCTGGTCCACTCCCATGCTGTTTAGTTTGTCCTGGAGCAGAAGGGGCTGGATTGTATTAAAGGCACTGGAGAAGTCCAAGAAAAGGATCCTCACTGTGGCACTGCCCTTATCCAGGTGGGAGTGGGCCCGGTGCAGTAGGTAGAGGATGGCATCCTCCACACCAACATCTGCCTGGTAGGCGAATTGCAAGAGGTCCTGAGCATGTTCCACCTGAGGTCTGAGGAGGCCGAGGAAGAGCCGCTCCAACGTCTTCATCAGGTGTGAAGTGAGTGCTACGGGCCGAAAGTCATTCAGCTCGCTGGGCCTGTTCTTCTTGGGCACTGGGACGATGCAGGATGTCTTCCTTAGCTGCAGGCTGAGGTTGAAGATCCGCTGTAGTGGCTCTCCCAGTTCAGCAGCGCAGGTCTTCAGCAGCCTTGGACACACTGGTCCGGCCCTGCTGCTTTCCTGGGCTTGAGCTTCCTCAGCTGTTCTCTGACCTGGTCTGTGGTGATGGGGTGGAGGTTGTGCTGAGGTGTGTGGGGGGGTTGTCAGTGTTTTGTTGTCTGTGGGGAGGTGTGTGGTAAGGAGCAGAGGTGGCTGCAGTGAGAGAGGGGTTGGGGGACACAGACTGGTTGAACCTGTTGAAGAAGTTGTTCAGTTCGTTTGCCCTCTCCATTGTTCCCCCAACGACTCTGGTCTTTGTGTTGAGGCCAGTGATGGTCCTCACACCTTCCCAGACCTCCCTCATGTTGTTCTCTCTCAGCTTCTGCTCCACCTTTCTCCTGTAGCTGTCTTTTGCTTCCCTCACACACTGCTTCACCTCCTGCTGTGCTGCCTTCATGGCCTCCCTGTCTCCTCTCCTGAAGGCAACCTTCTTCTTGTTGAGGACAGTTTTGACTTCCCGCGTTACCCAAGGCTTGTTATTAGGGTAACAGCGGACAGTCTTAGCAGGGGATACCACATCTGCGCAGAAGTTCAGATAGTCCGTCAGGCAGTGTGTCAGCCCCTCTATGTCCTCGCCATGCGGGCTGAACAGTGCATCCCAGTCCGTGGTGTTATAACAGTCTCTCAGAGCACTCTCCATCTCAGGGGACCACCTCCTGATGGAGCGAGCTGTTGTAGGCTGCTTTTGGACCAGGGGGGTGTACAGTGGCTGTAGGTGAACGATGTTGTGATCTGACTTCCCTAGTGGGGGTAGGGGTGTTGCTCTGTATGCATCCCTCACATTGGCATACAGGAGGTCGATTGTCCTGTTATTCCTGGTGGGCAGTCAACAGCTTGGTGGAAAGTGGCCAAAGTAGAGTTCAAGGTCACATGGTTGAAGTCCCAGAGATTATAATAAAAGCGTCAGGATGTTTTGTCTGTAGCCTTGCTGTGACAGAGTGGATTTTTTCACAGGCAGTGGTAGCGTCCGCTCTCGGTGGGATGTAAACGCAGATGGAGATCACGTGACTGAACTCCCTCGGCAGGTAGTATGGCCGCAAGCTAACGACTAGTAGCTCGAGGTCCCGACAACACCAAACAGTCTTTACAGTGATATGTCCTGGGTTACACCATTTATTGTTCACATACATGATGAGTCCCCCACCTTTTCTTTTACCACTCGCTTTCGTGTCCCTATCAGCCCTCACAGCGGTGAATCCTGGCAGGTCCACGTTAGCGTCCGGCACGAGGTGGTTCAGCCATGTCTCTATAAAGATGAACAAGCTGCTCTCTCTGTAGATCCGCTGGTTGTTCAGTGCAGACAGCTCATCCATCTTGTTCGGCAGCGAGTTCACATTCCCCATGATTACAGTGGGAATCGATGGCTTGTAGCGCCTCTTGTTGTCCGCTAGCTTAGCCTTTAGCTTAGCCCCAGCCTTGCAGCCCCTCGGTCTCCTCCTCAGCTCCACCGGAATGTTGTGTCTTATGCCGGCTTGTCCCATTGTTCTAAAGTCCAGCAGTTCCTCTCTCGAATAAGTGAGAAGTTTGGAATTATCCATAGGATAAATAAAAAACACACACAGCCTCTTCTGTGTTGAAGAGGCAACATAAAAAGTTAAAAAAGAGCTAAAAACTGAAGAGCTACTGGAGAGGCAGCCGTCTCCCACAGCGCCACCAATCACTCAAATAGTGGATTTTATTTTAGCCTTCATTGACTCAAAGAAATGTACATTTTGTACATAAGTGGGAGTCTTAGCGCATTTTTTCCCCCCAAGTTCTAATTTAAAATGCAAAATTTACATTTTGCACATTTTTGTGCTTCCATTTGGTTTCCAGTTACATTTAAAATCAATCAAATGCTAAAAACCACCTAGCAGTTCTTTTGGCAACAAGTCGTCGTTTCTTCAACGCAAAGCCACAACTCAGCCGGCACTTCCCGTTACCTAGCAACCCCAGTAGAGTTACCAAGCAACGTACGCTGAGCTCCAGCACGTTTGGTCAGCCGGTTTTATATGAAAGATAAAAACATTTTTGATGAGTGAAACCTGGGTTTAGTGAACAGATCCTTAAAAGTCAAAGTTTGTCATTTAGCACATTTACAACAACCTCAGCTGACAAAGTTTGACAAACATAATAACTACAAAAATGGCAAAAAAAAAAATACTAGAAGCTAATATTGTGAATAAAAGCCAAGAAATATTCATTTTAGCTGCAGCAATTTCCACAAAAAAAAAAAACTTGATTCAATAAAGTTCTAATATTCCCCTTTTTTTAACTAGAGTTGAAGTCCAGGGAAAATGGATGTGTTTTCAGCCTGGACTTAAACTGACCTTTTAAATACAACCATAAACCCTGATCTGAACCAAAATCCTTTAAAATGGAACAATAAAGTTAAATAACATCAGCAATCTGAAATCAGTCACTAACTTCTGATTAGTGCATCTTCCCAATCCATGGAAAAGTAGCAGTTTTCTCACTTGACAGATAAAAACTGGTCTGATAAGCTCGAGTGCAGAACAGATCAGAAACAGCTGCTGGAATGATGCTAGAGAAATTTATGGGAACACTTTTTTTTTCTGGCCAAACATATTTCAGGGAAAGTTTTCAAAAGGGAAAACCGTTTTTTTATCAGGATGCTACGGCTCTGCGGATCAGCAGGCAGATTTAAGGCAGAGCTGTTATTGTGGTTATATACTGTACACTGTTGATTGATGCTGCACATCAGCGCTGCTCAGAGGAGCATTAACAAGCTTTCACTTCATAAAGCCTTCGTCTTCCTGCACTCTATTTAAACCGTACAGTAAACGGCGTTTAGTCACGCTGGCTGCGTTAGAATGTGAGAAGTGGGACCAAGTTGTCCCACATCATACACACTGACTCAGTCCCTGCGCTGACATGTTGATTCATATGTTGCTGAGGGACACATTTCCAGACCAGAATCAGGATTTAATTAAATCCAAAAGGAGAATTTCTGGACTCTAAGTGACGGGATGGAGGCGCGCTCGCTCCGTCTGCAGCTCCAACACCTCGGGGTGTTTCTCTGCTGGTCTAACTGCTCCTCCTCGCTCGCTGTGGTTTATTGCTTTCACGTTAACCGCACTTTGAGTCCCGCGCCCTCGCTCTGACAGTAAATCAGTTCAGGAATTAGCAGCGCCAGAAATACTTCAGATGTTTTCTGCAGCACGCTTCGAGATCCCATGACAAACTTTGTGTCTGCTTGAGAACGAAGGGATGGAAATTATAACACATTTAAAATACCGAAACAAGAACCAACAAGAAAATACAACTACAGGAGGGAAGACGCAGGGGACGACCTCTGACCTTTTAGCAGCAGAAAACGCTACAACTCAATGAAACTGTGATGAGTAAAGAAAACTTTGTTTTCTACTGTAGAAGTTTTACATTTACATGCGCATTCTGGTTTTTGTTTCTAACTCTGAAGATAATTATCACAAATACATCTTGCAGAAATCTGATTTTGTTCTTCCTTCTGCACCTTTGCTCCCATTTTCTCATGCAAATGCAAAAATTTAATTTACATTGAGTCTATTTGGATTTAAAGTGACAAGAAGCCCTAAAACAGCTAAAACCTAAGTGTTAGCTGTTTTATCCTAAGTTGTTCAACACGTGTCTTTTCCAGCAGCCATTGCACAGCGGATACAGCAGTAAAACCAGCTAACCAAACATGCTGGGGCTCAGTTTGGGTTGTGGTTCGCTGGGGTTGCTCGGTGAGGAGGACTGCCTGCAGATTTGTGGCATTAAATTCTGAAGATTTTTGAAACTGCTCAATTTCCAGACAACAAAAATCATCAACCTAAGAAGTAGAAATCCAAATGAAAGAACAAGAACATGCTACATGCAAATTTTGCATCACGGATCCCCTTTAAACGACCGTGACTTCATCGTTGATCATCAACCTCAGCAGGTCTACAGAAACGATACGAATCCCGTCCTCAGCAGAAATTCAGGAATAAATGTTAGGAATCTGGTGACACAGGTCGTTCATTGTGGACCTCACAGAGGCGTTTCTCTGCCGCCGGATAATGGGAAGCTCTGATGGTTTTCACAGCTATGAACCGGCGCTGTGTTCGCTCAGGCCAGAGGAATGTGTGAAACTGGCAGATTGTTGCATCTGTGAACAGTTGGGGACGTGCGAACGGCATTTCTTCTCCTTTCTCTCCTTCCATTGTTCCACCTTCTGGTTTGTCAGCCCGGGGTTAGTTCATGTTTGCAAATATATCGTTTTAACCACCTTGGAAACGTGAGGCTCCAGACAGGTCACAGTAAAACAGAATGACTGTGTGAATCACTGTGTGAGCAGTCAGGAGGAGTTATGTGTCAGGAAAGAATGGGGATTTTATTATTTGACCCGGGGAAAAAACAAGGGGGATTTTCTTAATGTGAGTGGACATGCCAGAGTGTCGGCTCTAACTTTTTACAGGCAGTAAATTTGTGGTTGTCGACAGAATGTCTGATTTGAAAACTTCACCAAAAAACAGGCAGTTAGGTCTCTTTCAGTAACTTCTAGACGCATCATAAAGATGCAAATGCATAAAATACACGGGATGATTTTGCTGTTTCAGGAAAAATTAACGAGATGCGTGGGAGATAAACACATTTCATCTTTAATTCAGAATGAACTGAACTTAAGGAGGAACTTTAGTAAATTAAATAAACATTTTTTATAACTTCACATTTCAGATTCTGCAGTAAAATAATTTCCAGATGTAATCACAGTTCAGACCCTTAAAAATATTATTGTGGTTCAGTATCCAAAGATTTTCCTATTTGCACATTTCTCTGTGGAACAAAGCCATTAATTATTTGTCTGTTTGTGGGTTTTCTCCTGGAGAAGCGGCAGCATCAAGGCACAACGCTTACCGACCCGAATGTTTCGATGGTGTAAACACAGAACATCTGACATACAAAAATCAACTGATGTTCTTTGCAACGAGGATTTGCCCTGGTAGTTTTTCTGTAAATACTATGACAATGTGGCATTTTTAACCAATGTTAGCATGTTTCCCATAAGGACAGGGCAACACTACATTCAATGTTCAGTTAGCACTCTGTGTAGTCCAGTAGCTTATCGCATTTACTCCCAGTGGTCTGCCCTTTGGCAGGCTGACTGACTAAAGCAGCAGCCAGCTGTAATAGTGTTAATCAACTTCTTTCATCTCAATAGCTGATTTAACAAGACATTTTAGCAGCCAGATTTCCTCATATAAAGTCTGAGGCTTTTTATTTACTCCTACCAGACCTTTATTCATCAGAACTCTTGGGAGTTTGCCCCAATAACAGTCAATGAACGATAGTGTGTAAAAAAAAATGTCTCTCTGATCGGTTTTATTATTGGTTTCCTCAAAAGTAAATGAAGTGAAAGGAACGCCCGGTAAAAATGTCATTTTTGGAGGAACTGAAAACTCCCTGATTGGGACTAAACATAATTCCAGACCAGAACTGGACGTTACTTTTCCTGCTTTCCACTGTTTGAGGGGCAGAACACTCTCTTGACCAGCTCTCAACATTTCTGTCCTTCTGGCGTGATGAGACTCGCTGACAGATCCCTCACAGCCAACACACACTCCCACCACTCCATACTGATCCCAGCATTCCTCGTGTCCAAGTCATCGGCCGGTTTTGTTTTGTCAACAGTTCGCCCAGCTCTCTCGCCTGAGCTGCTGTCATACCTGCTCTCCATCATCTTTCTGAAGAGTCCATCCAGCTCCTCTGGGTTTTCTCCCACCCACTCACAAACCGCCAACCTCAAGGAGCTGTTGCCCCGTCCGTTCCCCAAACCCCCGCCATGGGGACGACAGCGCCAAGATCTCTGACCTTCCCCAAGTCTCTCCTCGGCTGCCAGACTTTTATGCTCCATGAAGGTCTTTTATCTCTCATCTGCAGACAAAAGCACATCATGCAGTCAGAGTTGATGCTTCTGACAGATTTCTCGTGTTGCATGGTGACTTTACTGAAGCTTCTCGTCTGTGATGAACTCTAAAGTGACACGAAGGACTTTTATCACCATAGGGGGTTCAGCTGAAGCTGCTGTCTAAGTTGTGGCCAGAGACGGTTAAAACAGGCCTCTGCTTGTAGTTCAATAACATTTTGATCTGATTAATCACAAGGTTGCTGTCAGCTAATCAAGACTAATTAATTGTTAAATGTTTTTATTGCAAATAAATTGTCTTTGATTATGTTTCTTATTGTTGTTTATGTTTAGTGTCGCTTCAGTCCATGACTTGCTGTGTGTAAAATTATGCTTTGCAACGTTGTTTTGTCGACAACAGTGGATTAATTTTTGTGTTCTTCCTGTGGAAATGTTTTCAAAGATTACTTTTTAAGAATCGTTAGTTTGGGTCCATAGAGAAACAGCTGAAACAGAAAAGGAAATTACACTCAAACTGCAGAACAGATGACGTCTAAAAAGTACGCAACATTTATGCCGTTAAAAGAATATGAATTAATGCTTTCGTTTTTCCATCGTTTTTTTCTGAATTGTTAAATTAAAATATGATACGTAAACAAAGATCATCCAGCGCCGCCATCTTGCTGCTGCGCTCTCCTGTCTCGTTGTGTCGCGCTCTGAGCTAACGGCACTAGCTTGGCTTCACAAATCGATGAAAAGTGGCTGTCAGCTCTCAATAAACCTCTTCCATTCACCATAGAATTGAACAAATCTGAAGTTGCAACATTTGCTTAATGGAAATAAGCAGATTTTGAAAAAAAAAACAGTTTTTGAAAAAAGATCTTTGGGTATGAGGTACCAGAGGTACCAAAACTAGTGTATTTTTATAGTCTGAATAACACTTTCCAGTTGTTACTACTGGTGGAAATGACAAACACACAAACTGAGGACTTGTGTTCAGGTAACTCCAATCACTAATAACACCAGGATGGATCAATATCACTCAGGATTTGATCCGGATCTTTGTTTCTGGTGAGGCAGAGAGTGTTATAAAAGTTATAAAGACAACACTGGAAAAAGTTACTCAACATAACAGTTTAATGTTTTTGGTAATAAAAACAACAATACAACACATCTGTGCCACCACCTTAGCTGGTTTTTTAATATGTTCCTTATGAGATAGATCTTAGAACTCATAAACTGAGTAAGAACCAGCAATAAAATGAATCCAACTCTGCAGCCAGCTCCCCCTGAACGCAGCAGGGAGCGCTGCTCAGCATGAGCTGCAAACAGCAGGCTGCTCACATCAATCTATGCTCCAGCTTCCCTCAAGCATGCAGCAGTCGTGCAGCTCCATGTACAGACCTGCAGCTGCGAGGGAGCCATTACTGTGGTAACGCATCATAAACACCATGATGAAATGTGACTGGAGAACATTTCTGATCATTTCTGTTTAAGAGATGATTCTTCCAGAGATGTAAATGTGGTCAAAACCTCCGTAAAATGTGTTCCTCAAAATATCTTTCAACTCAACTCATTTCAACATTTCCAACTTATTTATGTGGCACCAATTTACAAGAGTCGTCTCAAGGCATTTTTCAGTCTAATTCAAAGGCATCAACTTCAGGTACAACTTGATCCAAGTTATTAAACAAGAGTCATACACTTTGACAAACTTGTGGCCACAGTGGACGGTCGCTAGCTTTGTAGCTATCCTTCACAATGAGCAAAATAAAATTTCTTTTGAACAAAAAGTCAGCAAAAGAGTTTCTTCCCATTGTTTAAAATATAGCGAATTCCCACCTATTCATGGTTCAGTATTTGCGAATATTTATCTGCAACGTAAATCCATATTATTTGTGGAAAATTCATAAATAACAGATTTTTGATGGAAACATAATTTTTTTGAGCCTTTTGCACAACCAATGAGATCGCAGCAAGTGGTTTCTGGACGGCACGTCAACTGGAGCTCAGCTTGGGTTGCTAAGTACCAGGCTCGGTGTGGCCTGGACGAGCAACCCAGGTGACAAGATTTGTGAAGTTACATTCTGAATTTTTGTTGTTGTTGAAATGGCTCATTTTCCAGACACCAAAAACATTAACTTACTGCCAAAAAAAAAAAAAAACACTCGTCCAACTGTTTTTTTTTAAGCACTTGGGACTATTTTTAGAAACCCAAATGTAAAAACAAAAATTGGCAAAATAAGAATTTTGCAAAATCCGTCCCTTTAATATTTCTGGAAACGGATATAAAGTCTCTAGTTTCCAAGATTCACAACTCAGGTAAGATAATTTGCTGACATATGAAGGAAAACTACAGGAACACATTATCTACCCCAAAACAGAGCATTGAGAAAACATCAAATATTATCAAGTACTTTGGTCTGGCTTCCAGGGGAAATATCTTAGTACACCTAAAATAAGGCAAAACTAGCTTACATGTAACTTTTCAGCTTGATATAAAGTAAATAATTCTTTAATATACATAAAGTATTACTAATTCCACAGCCAGATTTATTTCACTACATTTTCCCATTTAAAAAAATGAACAAATCTGCCAATGGAACAAGTATTTTTATCAATTATTGACTCAATAAACTCACGTATCTTGCTATGAGATTGCTTCTAAATTAGTTTGACCTTAAGTCAAGTGTATATTTGTTCTAGAAACTTGACCAAAATTAAATCTCTTCAGCAGGCAGAAGGAAGCTGGTCAAAGTTGATGGAAAGTTGAGCAGATCTAAACTACAGAGCAGTTTTTGGAAGAAAACATTTAACAGGCTGCAAACCTTTGAAACTTGGCTGCATGATCATGACCCTGAACACAGTCAGAGCTGCAATGAAACCATGTAGATCAAAGCATATTTATGTTACAATGGCTCAGCTAAAAGTAACTCAATGTGAACCAAAGTCTTGAGACGGGCTGCAGCTCTGTATGCACTTTTATTCAGCTAGTTTGAGATCATAACTGTAATATTTTCCATCTTAGGCTCTGCTCATAATAATTTTCTCATTAAATCTTTAAGGCGTGATACTTTCCAGTACTCTGGAAAAAAAAATGCGTAATTGGGAAAGACATGCAAAGTTTTCTCATGAATATTTAATGAGAGCATGTATAATTGTTCATCTGTGCAGATTTTGGCTTTTTACAATCTAATGACATGCAACAGCAAATTGACCAATTAACACACATCCACATCTGCTGTGACGCGGCTTAATCCTGATCAGAGTTGTATAAATGTGCAAAACAATTAGGATCTGTGTGTGTGTGAAGGATACAGCATATTTCCATGCATGCAGGCTGTTCTTAAATACCTGCTAACGATCCACGAGCCATAAAACCTTCAAGGAAAACCAAAGAGGCCCAGCAGGCAGCCCACAAAGCGCACAGCACAACCCCGCTGGCCAGGAAAAACACCACATCCTCCGCTTTCACACAACTTTCACAACGATGACTCACTGGCTGATATTAATGACATAAATCACTAATGCAGAATTAGAGCTTTCCATTTGGTTTTGTTGGAATTTATTGTGAAGGTAAAGGACAGGCTGAACTTTAAATTGGGGTACAATGTAATAAACATGCGACTGAAGCTTGAAAACAGGCAGAAATATGAGGTCAGGACCTGGCTGAGAGGGTTCAGATCCGACATCAATCAGCTTTAGCTCCCATGATCATCACAACCAGTGCAGAAATAAAAACCTAAATCGCTTTTCTGAAACAATTGTGAAGCGATTAATCAGCAGGAGCATCATTAACGGGCTTTCAAATCGTAGGAGGGACGAAGATTTAGCAAAACAGTTATGCCAGAAAATCTGTGATTAAAAACTTTCACAAATTCTTACTGATGTCTGATTAGTTTGTCGATTCAGGCACATTTAAAGATCTATTCTGGAAAAACAAAATCTTACCAAGTATTTGTCTATTTTCAAATGCAAATATCTTTAGACAAAACTAACTTACAAGAAACTTTTCCTCAAAAGATACAGAATTTTGTTTTTCGTCAATAATTTTTTAGAGTTTCAAGTTTTATTGGCAGAATATTTCACTTGTAACATGAAAAAAATGTCTTGCAAAAAGCTTGTGTTTGCAAATTTTCGACTTTACGAACTTAGGAAATGTCAATGTTTTTTGGTGGAAACTTACAACTCCTTTAATATGTCTAAGTTTATTTGCTTAACCTTTATTTAACCAGTCGAGTTATTCAGAACACATTCTTATTGACAAAATCAACTTGGCGGGGAGGGAAGAACACAGAGCGACCAAAATTCGCCCTGTTACATGCAAACTGAGCATCATGAGCAATCAAGAGTTTAATACTGAGCAGCGCCAAGAACATTTTGAAACAGAAAGATTGTGATTAACCAGCCCTGCAAGCAGAACGTCTCTGGAGAGAACGGCACAATAAAGAAGCAAGAAACGGCCAAAACCTCCTGGTTAGCGTTCTGTCGGTCTGAAATACTGGGTCCACATGCCATTAGTTTGGCATGATGTGGATTTTTTTTCTGTTTGCGTGCATTGCAGAAACACCAAATTAAATACTTAGGGCCTAGTTTCTGGAGGACACAGATTACTACACCTACAAATAACTTTTCAGCAAGATATAGGAGTTTAAGTCAAGAATTCTTGAATATAGACAAACTGGCAGATTGTTCCATTTTTCCGATTTGGAAGTAGGACCTTTTCATAAATACTAAGGAATAAAACAAGCTCCCGGGTCTTGCTGAAAAGTTACCTGGAAATTAGTTTGGTCTTATTTACAACAATATTTGAACATTTGATTTTGTGTTTTTGCAGTGTGGATATTGATGTTCACTTATATTGCGCATGTTTACAATATGAATAGATTTGTACGCATAGCAAACTAATTCACTATAAGGTGAATTGTTTGCATCATGTTTGGGTCAGAAATGAATTGATAAAATACAAAATTACATATTTGGTTTATCTGAGTTAATAAAAACCAGGTTCTCTCTCTGACTGATTAGAGGGAGATTTGAAAATCATATCCATGTTTGTCCTGGATCTGGAAAGATTTTTCTTGTTATAAACCCGGTTTTGTTTTAAGAAAGAGACTTTCTGGGTAAAAAGGAAACTCATAAATGATTTTATTAGCGATAGATTTACACTAGCACTCTTTACAAGCTCATTTTAACATAAATTTTAAAAGTTTTTAATGACAGGTTCTCTGTGGAGTATCATATTTCTGCCACTGAGCCTCATGCATGACGAAAACATGAAGCAACAACAGTTTTAATGCAAAAGAGAGAGAGAGAGAAAAATGAAAACAAGATTTTCTGGCAATACTGCAGCATCAAAGAGCCAGTTAACAAAAAGCTCAGATAAAGATCAAGATTAGATGGAAACTTAAAGTTGTTAGAAGGTGTCAGAGCAGCGTTAGGGGAAGAAAGCAGGAATCTGTGTCTCATGGACCCATTTTCCTGCCACGGCGTGTCCAGTTGTGCAGGCAGCATGCGTCTCCTCTGCCTAACTACCTGACAACACAGAGAAGCAGCACGGTGCCAGGCAGTCTGCAGACATCAAACGACCTCCACTGTGGAGGGCCGCTCTCCTCAGAGCTGCAGGCCTGTCAGCAGCGACTGCCAAGCCGAGAAAGGCCTAGTCGTATTCAGAAGCTACGACAGGAGGAACAAACAGCAGCGGCAGCGGGCGCCATGTTGGAGGATCAGTCAGGAGGCGGCAGACCAAAGTCTACTTGCAAATCTAAAACCAAACGTCAAGCAGGCTGGGAGCGGTTTCTCAGAAACTAGCAGGCTTCGCTTTAAAGAGTTTCTGAGAAAAGACAATAAATCGGATCTTTAGATGTTCTTCTTTACTGCAATGTCTTTAACTTTTCTTAAAGGAAAAGCGATATGTAAATGTAACTTCTTTGTGCTTTCCATCACGTTATGTGATTCCCTCACCTGAAGTGTTGCTTTGATTCTGTTATGCAAAACCAGGATTTATTTATTTGGACATAATTATCTGTCTACCATGGGAAATCTTTTAAGTCTACAAAGATTTTCTGTCTTCGTCCACCTGTCATCCTCCGTTTTTCAGAAACCAGAATCTGAGAGGTGCCAACTCTCATAGTTCATTATCTCAATGACTGACCAAGAAAATTTGTCTTAGAAGAGATTTGGGACCAAAATTCTTTACAGAAATACCACAAAAAAAACAGATGCCTTATCTGGAAAAGGAAAATCAGTTTCCCAATGGTGAGTTGACTCACCTGATCTCAATCAGTCTCAGCAGGAAGGTTTTAAATCCTTTTCAAAATGGTTTAAATTTAGCTTTTTGCATCTTGGTGGTTGCAGATAAGAAAAATGTCCGACCTTCTATAAACTCTAACTCTGTTCCAGTCTGTTTAATTGTTCCAGTTATCAGTGGCTCCGGTTTGTTGAAAAAGGCTTTTGCCTCTGATGTGGTTCCAGTTTTAAAGCAAGCAGCTGTTAGGCTGTTTCTGAGAACCCAAAATTTCCAGAGCATTCGTTGTACACAAAATATCTTCAAACGAGCATCTTCTTCACAACAACAACAAAAAAAAAAACCTTCCAATGGAAACCAGTTTAAAAAAATTGTTTTTGGCAGTTCTCTGATTAATCTCGGGCAGACGAAATGGAACTAGGTTTCTTTATTTAACCTCATTTTTCATTACGTCTGACATTTTGTCAGTATTAAACTGTCCCTAATATTTTAATTATTCCCTCAGAGTAGGTCAGGACAATTATCATCAGGCGACAAGTTTAATCACTGTCACACCAGGCTCATTTAATATTGTTGCTCCTGAGTTTAGGTCATGTGATTTGTAAAAATTAATAATACATAAGCTTTTTAGGCAGAAAAGTCTTGAATGTTTTGTGTGTGTTGTATTTTTAATGGTGTGGTAAGAAGGCCAAGCCGATGGTGCCTCAGAGGAAAAGAGGAAGGGTGGGGAAATGTTTTAATCAGAGTTCAGCATCATTTTCTGTTTCTTTACCACTTTATAATACAGATCTTCCCTCAGAAATGTTCGGAGATGGGAAAAGTATCCAAAAAAATTTATTGAAGAGTAGCACTTCCTCAACATATATGCATTCAAGTAAAATGTACAATAAATTACTTAAGAGTAAAACTTTATTTGGTAAAAGGCGACTCAGATACCCAGTGACTGATCAAAATATCAATGGCCTAACACTTGAAGAGAATGTATTGTGCAAAAATTGCATTTCACACATTTATTTAGTAAATGTAACGACCAACTCTGGAAACGTTAAATGAACTGCTAAGAATTGGACTTGTTTTCCTCCCCTGTAATGTTCACTGAGAGAAAGTTTGTTTAGGTTCGCAGTCTTGAACCAAACACTTGATCTGGCTCTCGTTTATCTTCATTTCTTCCAGATTTCTCTGTCATCTCTAAAAGGGATCTCGATCTACGGTTTTTGGGGTTTTTTTTTGCCACTCCCTCAAAGTTTTCTCTGGATATTAGCGCTTCAGCTAGGCTCAAAACCTGACAAATGTTGCTGATTGGCCTGACAAAGTCGATGTCAGGAGGAAATCAGTTTGATGCATAAAGATGAGGGTTACATTTGCTTTGCTTCTGGAGCAAATTAGGAACATGAACTCACTCTGAGCTCATGGATCCTGGGATAGATTTTATCATTTCAGGGCAGTGATCCTGCATAATGTTTTGGCTCGGCTGCCTGACCCACACATTGGTGGAACGCTGATGTTGTTGACAGATGTGGATACTTTAGACTTCAGTCTACCACTTTCTATTCAAGCTATTTCCTCTTCTGCATTTCTTTAATTTGTAAATCGTGTTGGTATTTTTCACTTTTTTCACACTGTTGGATCATCCAGTCCACATGTTTTGTGGATCTGGGGAATATTTGTGAAGCATTTGAATGTAATAGTGCTTCATTAATCCTGTGGGGAAAATAGTTGAAGTAATTCATGTAAACCAGGAATAGCTTAAGCTGTGGTAAGTAGGGATCTACTGTAGCGGTCAGTGTTGGAGACTTTTCTGTAGATTCGTTGGAAAGAGAATACTCAAGATTGTCTGTTGTGTTTTTGAATTTATGATTAATCTTTGGTTGAACTTTCTTCTAGTCTGTGACTCTGAGGTTGCTAGCCCAACAAATGACAGCAGATGCTCACCAAAATAAATCATGACTGCTTACAAAATGCTAATAGACATAAAACACTTAAATCTGCCTGTTTTGATAGTTCAAACACCAAATACATGATTAACATGCACAATGGAAACTGCACTGAAACAAAAGCTCATCGCCACTCTTCAGGGTTCAGCCAATCAGTGACTTGAGTGCTTCAAAACTGGCTGCTTTTGAAATGTGCCGTGTCAAGTACCATTACATCTACCTATTTTTTTCATAACTTATTGCATGAACAAACTTTTTCACATGGGATTTTAATTGCGTTTCTCATTTAATGAGAAACCTCATTCTCAGTTCCTCTTTGCTGGTTCCTCTCTTCTAATCCTGCTTAACTCCATCATTTCTTGTCACTTCTTAGTTCTCTCTGCTGACTTTTTGGTTTATGCGTTTTTGTTCTTCTCTGGCTCCCCGTTTTCCCTGTGAATTTTGTAAGTTTTTGCTTTTCCTTAAATCTACATTTTCAACATCTTAGCCTGCTGCATTTGGGTCCTCATCACTAACACTCCTCACGACACTTTCCTCTCATTTCAATCCTCCAACTTCATTCGCTACTTTTGACCCAAAAGGTGTATGTAAACATTTTTCTTCTCAGTGCTGCCATATTTATCTGACTATCTCTGATTTTATCCTGTGCTTTACTGCCAACCATTTGGTTACAGGCATATTGCAAGGAAAGTCTCAACTGTTAAAGTTTAATGTTAAAGTTGAAGCTGCAGACTCCCTAAGGAGGGTTCAGCATAAACATTTTAGAGATTCCACCCGGTGAATGTACCATAACATCACCAGCGTTCCCTGGAGTCCATGCTAAATAAAAAAGGGATCTGTTCTCGTCTAAGCATTACAACAAAGTCATTTGCACAACATTCATTCATATTTAAACAGCTTGGCCCCGTCGTTTGCTCCGTTTTGCAGAGCTACATCTACAGCTTTAAACTATTTTTCTTTAAGTTCAGCAACAGCTCAGCAGAAAAGCTGCGGCTGTATATCCATGCTGAATGTAGGAGCTAAATGGACATATTTTTTTCTCTAAAGTATTCTGAGGGATTATGTAATAAAACTGGTGGAGCAAAACCTCTACATTTCTCTGAAAACTCAAAGTGTCTCATTTGACCCTTGCAATGCATTAAAAAACAGATTACATCTACCCATTTGGAGAAAACACTGCACCTCCATCTATATTTTATGACTAAGAAAGATAGCAAAAGAGGCAGAGACTATGCTTTTTAGGGAAGGCTCCAGTGTTTTGCAACTCTTTAGTTCTTCTATAATTGAACAGCTCTCAAATTCACACGATTGCCCACATCATTTCCTGGTTCCACAATCTCAGATGTCGATCAACCCTATCAACCCTAACTTCACAGTGGTTTTTTCTGGCATATTTGGGCATAAAACTGAAGAAAAAAATGAAATATAAAATACAATTCCTGGTGAGGAGTACTTTAAGATAGCCTCCATACTTATTCCCATCTGAAATGATAAAAACAAATCAAAACACAGGCATCAAATGCGTTTTCAAGAGCATGACTCAGCATAGAGACCAGGGATGTCCAAAGTGTGGCCCGGGAGCCATTAGTGGCCCTCGGAACAATTTTGGGCGGTCCTTAATCACAGGGCCTAAAATTGGGTTGCCAGTTCAGGCAAAATCAATATTGATGAAATTTTCACTGATTCCAGGATGTTTATAAAGACACAGTCAATTAAAATCTTAAGAATTCATCCAGGATTCCTCATTTATTAGTGAGAAGGAACCAAAGCATCCAGTGTATTTTACTAAAATGAAGACTTGGGTTCCACCATTTAATACCCTGGGAAAAATAAAACGAGAGTGAGCCAGAGGCTGATCATGTGGCTAAAAAGATACAAAACAATCTAGAAAAAGATGACAAAATTGGCATCTGGTTTGCCATGTTTTCTTCTTTTTAATCTGGCAAAGCTGCAAAACCCTTTTTTATTTTAAATCTATAAAGCGCTACAGACATCGGAATGCTTTGCATATTTTATTAAAATATTGTGTGCTCAGTTTGTTTATTTAGCAAGGAAAAATAAAAATAAAAAACTAAATAATATGGCATGATGGACATTTTTGGCCCTCCTGCCAAGAAGTTTGGACACCATTGATATATTTGACAATATTTAGTTTGACTGTTTATAGCTGCAGTATGTAACTTTTATAAACTCTGTGCAAAGATAAATCTTTTCACAGATTATTATGGAAGAAACTCAACACTTTCTATCTGAAAGTGACTGATATCAACCACCTTTAATCACAAATTGAACATTGTATTTGAAAGAAATTATGATTTAACAAAGCGCTCCAACTATTTATTATGAATTTAAGGGTGATGGGAGCATTAGGAATGGTGGATTTTTTTTTTTTTTACAACACAGCAAAGAGCCAGCAGACTCCATTTCACAACTTTTGGAGACACTTTAGGCTAAGTAGGGTGTGGAGTGCTCAGGAGACACTCAGCGTCTCTCTGTGGAGTGAAGTAGAGCTGTGAGGCTCCATGAGCAGCTTGAAGTTGTGCCATTTCATTAACATGAGAATGGGTTGAGAAGGAAAAGAGAACAACGGTTCACCTTTGAAATGTGGTCAAGCCTCAGGTTGAATTACAAGGCTTTCCCAGCTAACTGCACAGCCAGTCCCATCTTCCCGAGCTTTAGGATATAATCTGAAATGAACTTGGTGATTAGATAAAGTGCACAAGAAAACAGATATTTTCTGACAATAGAGACGTTATTCGGTCTAATTTTACGTCATTCTATCTTTAAGGGTTGCAGACCTCATTGGTGATAGCAAGTTATCCAACAAAAATAATCTATGTTGGTCTGGCAGAAAAATTTGAATTAGCCATTTTTTCCCATTTCAAAGTAAAGATTAAACACGTTTTGTCTAATTTGCCTTGGTTTCTATTACTTTATATGGAATTGATAAACAATCTTATGAAGATAAAGTTTAGTTAGAAGAGAAAATGGCAGCAGTTTTGGTTTGTGCAATGATAGAGCTCTGAGGAAGAGATAATTGCTCTTACAATGATGATTATATGTAGAGAGGACATCAGAAATTGTTTTTTTGTCTAAAAAGTAAATGTTATTATTGCAAAAATATTATTATTTTGTATCATTTCTAGTGCAAATATCTTATTACACTAAAAATAAGAAAACTAACATACAAGTAACTTTTCTGCACGATGTAGGAGCTTATTTAAGTCAATAAATCCTTAATATTGACAAAAAATATACTATTTTTACTTTAGTTAGATTTGTTCACTTACAACAATGGAAAATGTCTTGCTAAGTGAAATAATCTGCTAGAAGAACTTGAACTTTTTCATCAATATTAAGGAATCATTGACATAAAACAAGTTCTTACATATCTTCCTCAAAAGTTACCTGTAAGTTAGTTTTGTCTTATTGCTACATTATGGTCACTTTCCTAAAATAATGGCCTACTGTGAAAAAAATAAGCATTTCTTTCTTTCCCAATGACGTTTTAAGCCATTATTTTAGGAACATGACAATAATTTCAATAGAAACTGAACAAACTGGTAAGAATTTGTGTTTTTAGAATGTATGATGCCTTAAAAATGCATTGTCTTAAAAACCTGACCTGGGACCAGCTCAACAAGTAACTCTAAAGCTTCAGATCGGAGCAACGTGCTGTTTGGTAGATTGTAGCATGTTAGAATTAATGCATGCTGACCATAATACACACGGGGCTGATGGAGCTGACCATTACTGATCTGGTTCTGCTTCCTTCATTCACAACACGGATCACCGAGGGGCAGCTCAGGAACTGCAGCTTAATAATTCTGGATGATTGTTGGCATGTATCTACAGCAGCAAATCTGCAGAGTGAAGAGAGTTTGTGAGTGTGCATGATGTACTTACACACCGACATGCACTCAGTCTCAGCCGACCAATCAATAAAAACGCAGTGAAAGATTTATGAATCAAGCATCAGCCAAGGACCTGCATACATGAAAACACCTCTGCAGAAACAGGCTGGGTTGAAACCCACACTGATGGCTGGTCAAGCCTTTGGACTCACCAGCAGAATTCCTGCTTACAGACATTTAAAAAGTTGTTGAAGCTCAACTTTCTTCATTCTGTTCCAGACTGACCTGTCCATGTTACATTACAGGACAGATCTGCTCAGAAAGCAGAGGTTAGTGATGTTTGATACCACCAGTTTCCTGTCCGGACCAATACTTAGTCAAATTCAGGCTGGTACCAGTAATACCGACCCAATACTCATCGGACCAAAGCAAATCCAGATAATGTGTCTAGTAAATCCAAAGGAAGTGTTGCTGTTTCATTAAATGGGATAACTAAAGTTGAAATTGAAATATTTATTTCACAGGTGTGTCAATGTTTACATTTCAAAAGTTTTAATTTAAAATGTGCGTAAGAGCGGCACACTGCTCTTTTTTACACATTATGGACTTACCCAGGCAGAAGGAAAAGTAGTTTCCCACCAACCAACAAATTTAGTCAAGCTCTCAATGGTTCAGTTTCTTTCCACTGTAAATTAATGGTATATGTCACCTCAAAGTATAAACCGGGGTGTAGTTCATGTACATGTTCATAATTTAAGTGTGATTGTTTCATTTCATTGTTTATCTGTAGTTACTGAGGCCAAAGTCAGTGGGTTTTTTGTCACTGCATCCAAAACATTACATCTGCTTGATGAGCTATTGCACAACGTGGATTCTCAGTTCAGCTGGTGGGATATGAATTGAACTGAATGGCGTGCAATCAAACGTCATAACTATCATTTTAAAGAGATGGAAAATTTTATGACCGCATCGGTCAAAAACACAAAATCTTACCAAATATTTTTGTTTTGTTTGTCCAAATAGTTTAAGTCAATAATTCTTCTATATAGATCATATATTTGCACTAGAAACCAGACAAAAGAACTCGTAAGATTTTGTGTTTTTGCAGTGAAAAAGTCAAACTTAACCGCTGCCAGAGAAATGTTTGAAGCAGGTTTTTTTTCTTAGATAAATTTGAGGCTCTCTGGCTGACATGACGTACCAGGAGGACTGACGATAGCAAGCCAGGCAGTGGCGAAGGCAAAGATCACAGCACAGTGTATTACATAAGGATGTGATGAGGTCAGGTCACAGTGGGCAGTGGGTGCATCCCCCCAGCTGTTTCTCGGTGTGATCTTTCTGCTGAATTGTGTGACCCCAGGGTGACATACCAGCAGAGTCACATGACTGTCTGAACTGTAGCGTAAAGTATTCATGTTCAGTTTGGCCTGCAGCCGTTCCACAAATAAAAACTGTCATGGGTTTGGTGTAGTTCCTGCTGATCTGAAGAGACTTTAATGTGGGCTGTTCTCTAAATGCTCTGAGCTTAGTCTAAAAATAACAGCAGGTCACCACAACCTAATCAGTTACATTCACAAGTACATTTATAATCTTACAGTCTTAGTTTGACCCATTGTCTGAGCCCAGTTCGCCTGAGGAAACCCTATCATGAATTGTGTACTCCGACCAAAACAAACCCACTGTCACTCTAATCTCAGCTTTATCTACAATAATAAAACACATCCTCCAGTTAGTTGTGGTGAAGAAGAATCTCTTAATTTACTGGTCTATGTTCCAGCCTTCGCCGATGGTCATAAGATAAAGACCATGACCAAAAGAACAAAGTAAAAGCATCTGAAATGAGCTTCCTTTGAAAGGTGATAAGTTTCTATCTATCTAAAAATGTGAGACGATAACCATCATCTGTCTGGCTAGATGAACACATATTTCCTTATTTATAGCTAGATAAAAACAACAACAGGTAACCACCTGGGAAACTATCTTAGATAGATAGAAAATTTAAATTTAGATTTTGAAGTTGTCTCTAACTGTATTCATGCAGATATCAAGCAGAGATTGAGCAACGGTATCGATGCCTTTATGACTCATGGTGAGATTTGTTTTTACCTGTGTCCCAGCACAGCCACTGTAGGAAAGCTATCAAAGCAGAAAGATTGTCTCTGTTCGACTTACCCATCAATCGTGTGTTTGCAGGATTTTGGATCAATAGGACGTTTAGTGGGTGGGTTGTAAATCTCAGGTCTTTGGAAGCAGGAGTACCAACATCCATTTTAAAGACATCTTAACTCAGAAATTGATTCAGTTTGAGATATTTTGCTGATAAATGGAGTTGGGTGTCATGAGCATAACAATGAAAATGTGTTTAAATCTTCACAAAAAGTAAATAGTCCAAGTCCAAAACACTGTAGTGTGCCATGTTCTATGTATCCTAACATAGTAGAAAGCAGCGTTGATGATCCAACTGATAGGTTAGAAAAGTTATTTCTTTTCAAACAGATTTCACAGCTAGAGTTCCCCTCAGCTAGACTGAGAAAGACGTGCCTCCTTATAGACATCATACTGTAGACTCGACCAGGTGAGGGCTGCATGGGGATGAATGAAATCATGACCCGAGTCTCTGCATGTTAGCTCAGGTTGTTCGCTCAAAAATTAAACCTTTAACACTAAATCACCCCTCTCTCTTTCTTTATGCAATTTGTTAATAAGCTTATTTCTTTAAGTTACATTTACTTGAGTAACTTTTTTAATAAATATACTTTTAGGAGTATATTTACTGGAGTAATTTCCTGGATGGCTCATTTGTACTTTTGAGAAAAAACATCTGGGTGAATTTCTGGTTTAAAAAAGTTTGTTCTTCATTCGGTGAGATTATTCACAGACGGCTGCAGTTTAGGTTAAAGTTTGGCTTATTTATGTCAACTGTTTCAATTTCCACATAAATTTTATATTTTGGTCTGATCATGTAATTTTTAGATATTAAATGGTTTGACGTTTTGATCAGTTACTCGGTACTTGAGAAGCATTTTTACCAAATATCTATTTTTTAACTTTTAGACAGCATTTAGTTGATTAGTTTGTTATGGCTACTTTTCACTGTCACTTGAGTACAAATATGTTTAAGTAGTACTATTCTCACTTTAATACAAGTTTTGGGTACTTTATCCATCTCTGTTCTAAATATATTTGGTATTATTTGCGTCAAAAACCATTTTAAAGCCCAAAATGTTCATGTTTGAACCCCAAATATAGCACACACAGTGTGTGTTTTCACCTCTGCTGATGAGGAGTCCTACTTTTCTTGGGTGTATGGTAACAATGAAGGACAATGAGGATTGTGTTCTGGGCCGTGTTTCACCAACCCGCCTCTGGCAAGGACGAGAAGTAATCAAGTCCACTCACTTTCCCTCCCAACAAGCCATGCGTGTAATTTAAGAGTAACGTGAAATTAGGGCAGTGCATACGCAGCAGAAACAGGAACAGTGTCGATGCTCAGGTGATGCATTTTGTTGACTTTTCATGTTAATGGATAACCATAAACTTTCTAAGATCTGAGCGGAGAGGAGGTTTTGGCAACACTCTGCAGGTGTGACACCTGAGCACCAAAGTCAGGGAGAATTAATGTGGGGTGTGGGAATCTGTCACTCTGTGAGCAAGACTTAGCTCTTATTACCAAACAATCAGCACCTAAACCTCGTAACCTAAACCTTCCTCCTATTTTCCTTTCACTTAAATCCACACCTCAGATTTATGGACACACTCTCTCAGACAGACAGCATTAAATGTTCTGGATTGAGGGTTTTTTTAGTCAATTTTACCAAAGATTGCACATTCTGGATCGTTTGAACAGTGAAGCACATTATATCTATAATTACAGGCATATCTTAGTCTCTCCAAAAGAGGCTTAGTTGCAGGTGTTGTTAATTCCAGTGTTTATTTATAATGTCTTTTCGATGACGTTTTATGTAAAAAGGGAAAAAAAAAATAAACCTTCTTCCATCCAAGCACTGAAATATGTAGTTTTCACAGCCAGTTTTAGTGATAACATTTCTGAAGGGAAAACTGTAATACTTCCAGCCAGTAATTAATGTCTCAACCATCTGGACATTATTAATTCTTCTTCTTAATGGAGCCATCATCCAAAACATTCTGTCTTGAGGAATAAGGCTTTCATTCAGGAAACAGCTTGCAGGAGAATGATAGGAAATTACTCTTAAAACTGGGATTTTTTTTCCGCTCTGACAACATGCTTTGCTCCATTTGTCCAAATCAAACAATATCGTTTAAAAATTATTTGCACTCATATTTCTAACACTCAAAAATATCAATTTTGAGTTTTTTCTCATGCAAAATAAAAACTGAGCCCTTATTTCTCCTGCTAAGCAACAAAATTTTGGAATGAGGTGGTTTTTCGACTGTGTCAAAATTTTTGTATTTTGCAAAACTGTAATGGAAACACGAGTCATCAAAAACTGGATGTTACTACTGGAGGAAACGACAAAGTAAACGACAAGACGTGGTAGAGAGATGATGGTGCAGCATGTTTTTTAATGATTTATCACATGATCAAACTAATTCACATTTGAGATCGATGACTTACTGTTATTGAATCTATCAATGCAACTACTTGTGCTGCTTTTTGAAACAGTGTTTGCAGACTTAATGAGTCCGTTTATGTCAACGTCGCTGCTCATAATAAATAGGCATAAAGCTGATAATGTGCTATCAATGGATGGAAGGAAGTAGAGCAAAGGGAAGAGGCATAATAACGAAGCAAAAAAGTTCAGATATCTCAGAAGTCCCTGCTAAAGTTTGACTTGTCAGCTAACTTCCCTTAAACATTCGAAACTGTGGAGGAAAAACATCCTTTGATGTATGCAGAAATTAAAACGGGTTTTCTGGCTCCCATCTCCCTCAGCTCTTTTGCAAGAAACCAACATCAGGGACTAGAAGTGACAGCAAAGCTCTCTCTCTTATTCTCTCACTCAGCCAGTCACAAATACTTTATGGTTTGCTCTGAGTCAGACACTCCAACTAAAACATGGTCCTCCCACAACTTAGGAGGAAATAAAGAAACCAGATGCTGCTAATTAATGCATTGATTAACTGATTAATCAGTTAAAAGTTGACAGCTTGTTGGTCTAGATTATACAGGTGTATCAGGGTGGAAAGACATACAAAATGACATTAAAGAAAACAATTGTTGCCTCCCATCATTCTGGCAAAGATTTGGGGACTATTTCTCAAAACTTTGAGATTCATTACTCTACAGAAAGAGAAATTGTTGTGGAAAGACTTTAACTATCTGCCCAGAAATATAAGTAATAAGATAAATTAAAGACATACCCCCCAAAACATTTTTCTACTATTTAGTAAATATAATTCTGGTAAATCTAGCTACCCTAAAACTAGAGAAATTTGGTCTCATTTTAGTTTAAAAAACCATTAAATGTCTTTTACTTTGTGTATGTAAAGTTATGGTTTTAACGTTAAGTGCAATGTTCAAAGAATTAGTGAAAAAACGAAGAACCTAATGAGACTCTACAACTCTGAGTTAAGAGTTTAGTCCAGGACAAGATCGTTTAATAAAGACTAAACAGCTCGGTTTGTTTGGAAGGAAAAAATCTCCTGAAGAAAAAACAGAGCAGGATGATATAGTCAAACCTAAATTATTCTAAAACCTCCTGGAACCACATTCCTTGGATAGGTGAGACCAGAGTACAGATTTTTCTCCAGATTTATTTTCAGTGTTTCATAAAAGACAACAAGCCATTTTTCCCATTATTGCTAGACTAGTGCGTTTGTTTTGGTTGTATTGACCCATAATGCCTTGTGCTGTAGTCCACTTCCTGCTTTTGGAGCGTCTCCGGACCGCTTGGTGTTCACATTATGCATTCAAACCACACCAGAGTTCACTTCAACCAAACGAGCACACAGACCTTGGAGGCAAACATACTGGAATTGGATTAAACTCGGTGTGAACGCACCAAGAGTTTAGAAAACACGAGGCACATACTCCTCAACAGAGAACATATCCCACCAACCATCAATCACTACAGATATTAAGATACTACTTTCTATTTCACACAAACCTGCAAGATATGTGTTGGAAAAGTCCCACACATCTTTCACAACAGCAGTTTTACCTACGTAAAAAGGGATTTAGCTGCTGGCTTAACCCAAGACAACTTGTTGATAAAGCAGTGAGATGATGTATAGCCATGATGATAACATTCTAATACTCCATGAATCCTTAATCAAGGCCTTGACCAGACGATTCCACTGAGCCACGAAGGATTAACATTCCAAAGGCTTCACCACGCCTGATCCCATCTCGTCTTTGCCTCTTTATGCCACTTCACCCCTGACGGCCATGATGAGCCTGGGACACGGAGATAAAGGAGGCGAAGGCGGTGAAATTATCGCACCGGTGAGCCAAGCAGAAGCCAGAGAGGAGAACAGAGCCCTTCTCTGGATGACGTCTGTGTGTTTCACTTGCCTTTGACTCCTCCACTTGAAGAAAACATGCAAGAATTTAAACCAGTTGATTAATTAGCAGTGATAGTGATCTCCATTTTGTAATGTGTATTATGAAGTTTTTAATAAAGTTTCATAATACATAACTTTATACAAATATGGGTTCCTGTCAACATCACCACAACCCAATCATGTGTTCGCTCCAGTCTGTCTTGGGACGCTTGTGAGAAAAATATCTTGGTTTCCTCAATTCTGGACCTGTTACCAAACTTCTGGGCCCAACTTACTAGGATATGAAACAACAAAAACAACATAAATGGTAAAATAAAAATGCTTTGTGTTGCACCTAATATCAATCTGGATCAACACAACCAAAACAAGCACACTAGCCCAGTGCTAGCAGAAGAAACAACGCGCGGGATTTTGCCAAAGTCGAAACAGAAAAACTACAACGGCTAAAATTATGACGCTACTCCACTTTTGTTTTTATTTTGCAAAGAAAGTTGCACTTGGTGTCGCTTCCTTCAGTGGTTCTTGGTGCAGCGCCTCCACAGGCGAGGAGGTGAACAGCTTCTTAAGTTAATTTTGAACAGTATGACAGAACAAACTAAAAATGTTAAAAAAAAATTACAAACTTAATTCAACTCAAAATTTTAAACCAGCAATCTTTTCCAAAAGATCTTTTCATTGTTCTTATTTCATATTGAAATTCTCAAAGAAAATCTTTTTCTTTTTCTTTCTCCGAATGAAATATATATTAAATTTGTCAGCAATTAATTAGTATAATTTATCTTTCCAAAAAGCATACCATGTGAATTAGTAAAATAAATTACCTTTTGGATGATGTTGTCATTTATGAAGTAATATCTGTGCTGGTCAATCCTCATCAACCTCCTCCTCTCTGCCTTCCTCTCTTTTCTCATCTTTTCTCTGCTGGCTGTGAGGGCGAAGGTCCTGACTGGTCTTGCAGTCTCTGCAGAACACAGAACAGCAGAAACACTTCAAATCAATGCGATCTGTAGGAACGTATCTCATCTCAGAGTGTGAGACAGAGGTGGGTGGCAGCAGCTGAGATGCAAAGCCATTTCTCTCTGCTTGTTTCCTAACGGGGCTGACAGATGGAGATCAGATGATCGTCTTTATCTCGTTCTGTCCCCGGCTTTGTTTTTCTGTTTTGTGGAGTTAAAGACACACTGTGGGGGTGTGAGCCAGGTCTTTGGGAGGCCAGGAGTTTTTCTCTGTCATCTAGAAACAGAGGCTGTATGTGTTTGTCTACGACGGCATATTGAGAAGATTTCTGCTAAAAAAAAAAATCAGGAATTTTCAGATGAATTTCAGAAATTTTCTACAAAAAACAAAGAAATTTGAGTTTCAAAAGTTAAACCTTTTCAACTTTGAAACTCAGTAAAGTTCCAATAATTAACACTTTTCTCCATGCAAAATATTTGACTTTTTAAATTTAGAAATGTTCTTGTTTTTTTCTACATTTCTGAGATTATTGTAAAAAAAATGTCAGAAATTTTTTGACTTTCAAAAATCAGATATTTACTATTTTTTCTCAAAAAATATTTTGTAATTAACTTCAAAAATTTCTGAGTTCTTTTATTTTAAACTTTTTAAATTCAGAAATACCCACTTATCTTTTAGGAAATTTGGAAACAAATGTTTGACTTTCAACTTTTTAAAGTTATTTTTTTATGCAGATATTTATTCTCTTTTTCATTTTTATATGAAATGATAAGGCATCATAGCACTCCAGCTTTTATCGGTGTATTGAAACTGGAACTGTTAAATGCAACCGTTCTGCTACGGACCGGTACTCCCATTATGGAGCAAGTGCTTACTGAAGAATGGAAACCAGTGCAGTATGACGACAGCTATGAAAGCTATAAAATGTTCATCATTTCACTGAGAATGCAACAATACCCAAGAGTGATAAAATCTCAAACTCAATCAGACGTGTTTATTAAAAGTTGTGTTTGCTTCCCTTTCTTTTCTCTTGGCTGCTTTATTCCATCTTCAATTGGTTTTATTCAAATTAGGGCTTTTTTTTCCTGACAAGCCAGAAGACAGTTTGACAGTCGTTGTTCACAGTCTGCTCTTTGATTCATGACTCTGAAATGAGGATAAAAATTTCAATGAAATCAGTAGAAAATTCACAGCATCACAGCGAGAAACTGATTAAAACTGACTGTATTAACAAACTGTACAGTTTCAAACTGTTTGATCGTTTTCTGAACAGACGTAAATGGAACAAATTTATGTTCTCTACGGCGCGTGTCAGAGAGAAAGACGGACAATTATTACTCACTAGGAATATTGAGCTTTTGCAATAATAAATATATCATTTCATGTCAACGTGAACATGAGTTGATGTTATGAACCACAGATACAAAGCGGAAGCGGTGCATTTTTGCATCACATTATACTTACAACTATGGAAAAAAAAAACATTTGTGATTTTTTAATTTCTGTCATTCAAACTGGTTTTCAAGAACAGGAAAACAAGCAACCAGTAGGACAGAAAGAAACAGATGAATACATAACCAAGAACAAAATAATTTGTACCGTTCTGTTTGAAAAGGATTCAGAATAACTGAACACTGATTTAATTTCACCCCTTATCTCAATTTAATGAAATGTTTCTGAATGATAAAAATGTGTAATTAAAACCATATTATAATGTTGATGTTCAACATACTGTGCTACAGATCCAACAGATAAATGATATTACATAGACAATTATTAAAAACTGACTCATAATAGTAAAAATGTATGGATACATAATAATAATCAAGACAACTGGACATAAATTCTACTTAATCTGTGTTTTATAACAATAAACAAAAAATAAAAACAGAGATAAAAACATAGACAATAATGATGGTACAACAATAACGACCTACTAATAATGTTAATAGTTAAACAGAAGAAAGGAAGGGAAAAAAATTAGGTTTTTGTAAGCGACATCATCCTGCAGCTTTAAAGTCAGAGTGGTTTCTATTTTTAGTCCTAATCATCTTGGTAGAACGCATTCAATCACAATAAATAATACAATAATTCACCTCACTGAATGCTCATACCCCTAAATTAAATGCAAAGCAATTAGTTACATTCAGTAATAAATGGGGTCCATCTTGTGTTTAATTTAAGTTCATATTTAAAGAAAAACTCTAATACTCCTCTCTGGATTACGTGCTGATAGTTCGCTGCAGACCTCCAGCAGCAAGCTACAAGCCGCTACGTCGGCCCCCGGCCCCTGGCCCCGGCCCCACGGCTGGGTCCATTATCTGGACCGCCTGAATGCGGTGCTCTGCTGGGGGCCATTTTTCTGCTTGTCTGCTGGGGCCCCATAAGCTGCTGACACACTATTGTATGTTCCTGACCCTGAATGGCCCACCAGGTAACGCCGCTGCAAAAACCCACAGACCGACTCAGGAGGACACGGTTAGAAATGATGAGAGTTCAGGTTTAGTTTGTTGCAACTTTCGTTTGTCTAATTCAGTTTGCTAGTTTTTATTAGTCATTATTAGCTAAATATTTCAGTTTGCAGAATTCAAAAAGGTTAAAGTATTGCATTGTGACTGAGTAATGAATACCATTTTGTGGATTAGCATAGCGTAGCCGCCACGAGGAAAACGGAAAGCCGTAACTCTATTTTAAATCAGTTTAAAAGACTAACAAACAGATTCATAAACACAAAAACAAATGGTTTTATGTCTAATATAGTATGTTTTAGACAGTTTCCTTTATGGTTTTTCCCCCATTAAATTCTGTTTTTATTTATCTAAATTAAAAAATGTTTTCTCAATTTCAGTTTTTTTTGTTTTGTTGTTGCAGCAGAGATATGAAGCTTGAGCTTTCTGTCGTATTCAGCAGTTAATTCCTGTCTCTAAGTGATAGCTGACCACATTTGCACACAGACTGAAGAAACGCAGGCATTTCGGGGGGTTTTGATTCAGGAAACGGCAGCACTGGACATGGATGGGGTCTGAACAAACAGATCCAGCAGGAAGAGGAAGGAGGAGTGAGAGCAGGAACGACAGGAAATATGGACGATTGGCAACTATTGCTGAGATAAGAGGGTGGAGAGGCGAAAAGGAGCCGTACAGAAAGGAAACGCTGGCGGCTGAGGACAGACTGCTGGGTTTCCATGGCGACAGTTTCCTTTTTATTTTTCATACTGCGTTCAGAACCATAAAACTGTGAGAACCCCTTCATTTATAAAGAGGACATTTTTTGTGTGTTTTTACAGGTGCAAATGGCAGGTTTGATTGCCTTATTCATTGCCTCAACATCCCAGACGCGGCGACGCTGCGACTAACGCCGGTCGTGAAACTAAAGTCGGTACATAGGTACGTCTGAGTCCCAGGAAAGGGTCACGCCAACCCCAGGGGCCCTGCACCGGGGCCCTGCACCGGGGCCCTGCACCGGGGTCCTGCACCGGGGCCCTGCACCGGGGTCCTGCACAGGGGTCCTGCACAGGGGTCCTGCACCGGGGTCCTGCACAGGGGTCCTGCACCGGGGTCCTGCACCGGGGCCCTGCACCGGGGTCCTGCACCGGGGTCCTGCACCGGGGTCACACCGAGCGGCTCCAACATTCAGAGTAAACACCAACTCAGGAATTCACTTTATTTAGGAGTTAAGCTATTGGAAAACATGAAAGCTAGTGTTTGCATGATGATTTACTCCACAATTAAATGACTCGTTATTTATGTAAATCACAGCAATAAGTCATTTTTTAGCTGGAAACTTTTAGCAACTCCTGCAAGTTGGCTGTAATTCTGATGGAGAAGAAAATGAAAATAAGTAACCTGCTAAACTCCTGGTATTGGAAAAATAGACATTTTTTTAACTTCAGGTCAGCGCTGTTTATTAGAGGTGTGTGTGATAGTGACACTTTTTTATTATTTAAGTTTGATGAATCATTAACCCTCTGACCTTGAGGTGTTTTGGTTTTGTCTGAATTACTGAATAAAAACCAAGAACAGACGCATTTGAATAAACTTTACAGCTGTCTACGAAATGCTTTTGACACACTTTATCACAATGAACAGAAACAATGGAAAAAATAAATAAAATTAAAATAAAATATCATTTTAGAGCAAATCACATTTTTTTAGAGTTGAAAAACTTGTATATACAAAACGACATAAAATTTCAAGAGGTAAAGTATCAATCGATTCGAAACAGATTCCGACTTTGCACCAATACGATCAATATTTTGGATAAATTTCCCACTTTACTGTTTGTTTTGAGTTGAATATCTAAATCCTTTTAATCACTGATGCACTGACTGTACTTTTGACCGAAACTGCTGTTTTGGTGATGCTGTTAATCACTGATTACTGCTGACCTGCATATCATCGGACTTATTTGTTTTATGAATACAGTGAGAGATTTTTCTCCTTAAGAATCGTTTCTACAAAGAACAAGTTAAAATACATGAACCAATAAACATCTCAACACCGACAACACAAAAAAAACAACCATTCCAGTCGTTTTTGAAGATGTTGCAACATATATCTAATTACTTATAAATATGAAATGTCTAAATTGTTAGTTATTAGCTGCCACTTTCCATTTAAATCCAGGTTTTGGTGGTGAATTGAGAAAACCAGGTCATACGTGTCAATGTAAGAAGTGTTGTTTCAGAGATTAGAGGGGAAATTCCACGAACACTGCCTGTGGCAAGAATGAAGTTTGGGGTTATCTCATGTCACCATCATGGAAACATTTCACCCACATTGCCCTCATATCAACACCTGCATGACTGCTGCCAAACACACCAGAAGTAGCTCTTTTAATAAAGAGTGAAAAGTGTTAAAATGTTGTCTCATCGCTGCTGCAGGCTCAGGATGTATCTTCAGATAAGCATCAGATGTTTCCCCACAGGGCAGAGCGTGATTTCTGTTGCCTCTCTGTGATTTTCCTTTGAAATCCTACTGGAAACAGTGATTCACACTTTCTGGATTCGATCCATTTACGGTTGACTTTAATAAAACGCAGGTGTGTTAGTCTTGAGTTATTTGGGTCACTTTGTTAGGAAATGGTCACATTAGCAGATTCCGGCACAGATGAAACCTATTTTTTGACAAAAAACACAGTGAGCGAAAACCGTGTTGCTGTTTGGATAGACTGAGATACATCCATTCTTCTGTTCAATTTTGCACATTTTCGAACTTTTATTTTCGTTTCAACTGTTTCTAAAACAGTCCAAGCACTTAAAAAAAAGCAACAAAAAACTGTTGTTTTTTTTGGCAGGTTTTTTGGTGTCTGGAAAACGAGCCATTTCAAAAACCTCCCGATTAAGTCACAGCACCGCTACCAGTAACCCCAAAAGAGTTCCATCCCCTTACCAAGCAACACCAGATTACCTTCAGCGTATTTGGTAACTTAGTTTTATTACTGCTATACAATGGCTGCTGGAAAAGGCAAGCATTTTGTTGACTTACCATCCAGAAACCACTTGATGCATTTGAGTTGACTGTGTAGGAGGCTCCACTTCTGCTTTTCAAAGATGTACAGTTGTATAAAGGCGCTTCTGTTTCCAGCCATTTTTACGTGTGAGTGTAAATGTTGACTTTTGGGAGCGTGGCCAGCAGAACCTTCTTTGGATTTAAAGTGACAAGAGGCCCTAAAACAGTTCAAAACAGGCAGAATGTCCTTAGGAGAGGATTTGTACATCTATATTTTTAAACAAGATTTCAATAAACCTTCTTTAAAATCAGACAAAGGAAGAACATCCCCAAAGGAAAAATTATTTCCACTTTTCTAACTCAGCAACATACGTCAGATTGTTACACAAGGCCTTTCAGACACACCCTGTTGAACATGATTACAAGTGAAGCAAAAACGAGCCTCATATCAAGTCCCTGTTTAACCCTCATGAACTTTAACTTGTCATAAAATAAAGCAATGAAGGCGTGGTAATCATGACTGGACACTGAATTAATCCACAAATATTTGGAGAATCTAAAAAATGTCATTCTTATGGGTTGAATAAAATGACTCATGACTAATTCTGCTCCTGAGTGTAATTGTTGAGCCTCAATAAAAAATTATAGACAATTAATTCAGTAAAAATAGCTCAACTGAATAACATGAGCTACCTTCACATTATGCTAACCAGTAAGACCAGTTAAGTGTTGCATGTTCTCTCTTATTCAGTTACAAGAGGGGAGTTTTAAGCAAACAAAACAAACATTAAGCGGCAAAGAAAACTTGCTGAGTGTCCTGTTAATCCTGTGATCAATGTAATCCCAAGGGAATTATTGATTTTATTAGCGAGAAGAATGAACAATGAACTGTAAAAACATGCCTTCATCTTGAGAATATTATCTTAAAGGTCTAACATGAGCTTGCTTTTGATTGAAGTTAAAATCAGAAATACATTATTTCCCAAGGAAAATTTAATGTTGTCATAACCCAAACCATACAAGTAGCTTGAATATTACAAAAACACGTTTCTTTGCAGGTTGCTTACAGAAAAACACAGTATAAAAGCAAACTAAAAACACAAAGTCCAGTGTTGGTCTGTTTCAAATTACATCCTTAAATTTAGCTATTAATCCTGGGAAATCTACAGAAATCTGCTTTTTTCTCTCTTTTTGCCTGATGGACATTCAGTAGCTTTTAGCTGAAAGACAAGTATTCACTTTTTAGACTGATTTTAATATGTTATGAGACTGATCAGTTTAGAACCATTAGTATAATCTAATGTACTTTTAACTTCATTACGATTTTGACAAGCGTCCCTTTTCCTGCAGTCAACGAAACATGACATGCGGTTCAATTGTAGCAGGATGGAAAGGAAGATGCAGCCGTTGCATAACTAAGGTGGTTCTGTCAAGTAACACGACCATCCAGACATGATCGGATTACTGAGAAATTTAAAGGCTGAGGAAACTGAAAACAGACACCCTAAAATACACCCAGGCGGTTCCTCATTTGCATAAAACCCCTTTTTTAAATAAAACAGATACTAAATAAGCAGAACATATCCTGATTGCTTGTTACTGAATTAACCTCCGCCGGCGAAGGCGTAACTAGAAACCCTGTTGGGTTAAACAGGTTGCACCTGTTTATTAGCATGGCTGTATGTTGGGAGCGAACTGGTTGAGTAAACACAAACAGGTGTTGTGTGTTTGCTCGCTGTGACTCTGCTGTATATCAACACTTCACAGATCTGTGTTTATGCTAATTTGGGAGAGAAAATATTGCAGTGTTCGGACGCAGCTCTGCAATTCATTTCCACGTGACGATGCCATAATTTTGATAGCTATTTATGAATAACTGTGCTGTTTTGATAGGTGATTGTTTCACATCATGTGTGCATGTGCAATAATTATCTCCAGCTGAGCAGAAACAAAACTGAAGATATTATCTTTGGGTCTAAAGACAGACGATCGAGAGTCAACACCCAGCTTCAGTTATTACAGCTGGGAACTGGCGAGCAGGTTGAAATCTAGGTGTAGTGATAGACTCGAACCCAAACCTTCAGTGCCACATAAAGACAGTTACAAAGTCAGCCTTCTGTCACCTGAAGAATATTTCCAAAATCAAAGGACTAATGTTTCAGCAAGCTCTAGAGAATCTGATTATTGCAACAGTATCTTCACAGGTGTGTCTAAAACAAATCAGACAGCTGCAGCTCATCCACAAGGTTCTTGTGCACCATAAATGTGTCTTTAAATACATGTTTAAATAATCTTATTTCACAACTTGTTAGCTCTTAGAATTATTGAACAGTATTGAACAGAGTAGGAGAGAACAGTACTTCTCTCCCATTCTTGAAGTACGGAGATAAACAAACTAGTTAATAATGGTGAACTTCTCGTTGTTTTAGCCGGAAACATGCATAAAATCTTATTAAGCATTTGGAACGTTTGCTAATTATTAATTTTATATCTTTTTTGTACTTGTTTTCCATGAATCTCCGTCTCCACTCAGTTAGCCGCTCATAGCTCTGAGACAGATTTGGTGGGCGGGACAACATGCAACTTGGAAGAAGCTTATTGGCTACTGCCAAACTGCAGTAGCCAATAAGCCTTTTACAGACTTTAAACTGAGATCAATCAGATATGAAACCGATTTTGTCATTGAAATGGTTTCATTTAGACTGAAGTCTGATTTGTTTAATTAGATAGGCCAAATTTGGAAAGTAACTATTACTGTGAAATAAAATAGCTAGTGAGAAACTATTACTACGGGCAGGTGACAGAGAAAAGGGGAAGCCCACAGTTTATCCCTCATTGATTAAATTAGGAGCCAGCAAGCCGCCGATTGACTGAGGAGGCAGAGTGCAAGCAGGGACTCCATTAATATCAGCCTGTGCTCAGCTCAGCTGTAACTTCACTGTTTGCTTAACAACAGCAATTCATCCTGATGTTTCCAGAGAGCAGTGATGGAGCGCGCAGGGAGGGCCGCGGCGCCCAGCGGGTCAGCCGACAACTGCTCCGTTCGTCTGTGTCACCGTGGGAAGGAGAGATGGAAGAAATGTGAAAATAAACCAAAAGCAGAGGGGGGGACTTGGTGAAAGAGTGAGATGATGAGATGGCAGGGAGAAACTGAGAAAACAAGCAGAGGAGAGCTAAGAGTGGGACGATGGAGGGCGAAGTGGGAATTTCTGAGATTAAAAAGGGTTTGAGATTGGTTTTAATGGAGTGCTAGGATAATATTAGAATACGTTCTCACATACAAGTTTCTATATCCTGGAGACTGTGAGAGCGAGCCAAGTGAGGCAAAAAAATATATATTTTTATTAATTTTTTTTTTTAAACAAAGGAAAAGCAGGAGGAAGTTAATTTTACCAACACTTCAGATCAACTTAGCAACATTTTCAATTGATAGGTGCAAAAGCCTCAGTTTTGTTTAGGTTGAAGTGAACTCTGTTGCTTTTCTACTGCATGTGTGACCAGACTGCTCAAAAGCAGGAACCGAACTACAGCGCAGGGCATTCTGGGTAAATACAACCAAAACAAACACTAATGCCACCAGGAGAAATGGCTCATGAATCATCTTTTACCAAAAACAAATGAGAAATCCTGAAAACTCAATTTTTTACATTTTGTGAAAAAGGAAGTTCTGCTTATGTCTTCTTCTGAGGTTTTTGTGTTGTTTACTTCAGTGGTTCTTGGTGCAGCGCCCCCACAGGCAATGAGGGGAACAGATTTTTCAAAAGTGTTCAGTTCGTTTGACACAGTACACTGTAAAAGTGAACCACAGCCGCTAAGTATGTAATAAATGTTGTAATTTTGAACTGAATCTCCCAAACTGTGAGGTGAAAACTCACTAAAAGAGTTGTTTGCGTTTTTGTTAATGGAGCACTAAGGTAATATTTGAATATGCATTCACAAACAAGCTTCTATATCATGGAGATTGTGAGAGGGACTCAAGTCGGGGAGAAAAATGATTTTTTTTTATCACTTTCATTTCCCATTTACTTGCAGGGAGTTCTAAGAAGCAGGGAATCAGGAATCTAATCAGAAAGCAGAGCAGCAGGCAAAGTTAATTTCCCAAAATGTAACTCTGGACATTCTTTACACCTTAGCTTGATTTAGGGACATTTTCAATTGATTTATTGTGGTGGGAAGTGCTTTCCTTTGTGGATTAACTGTTCTAACTGAATTTTTAATTTACACCTCTGCGGTACTGCCAGCGTTGCAATGAGGTGACTGTTGATTCGTGGGTGTGGATGTGGGTTGAAAAGGACATGTTTGGCGCACCAAACAGAGTTTAGGAGGGAGGCATGGGGTCACCAGAGGGCTGTGAGGTGATGGTTTACTTTGCACAATTCCAGGGGATTAGAGGCTTCGCTTACGCAGGGAATGCATGCAGATCCTAATTATTCAAAGTCTTGCAGAGGATTGATGACACGTCGAGATCACACACCACCTCCGGAGAGAAAAACAAGCAGGAGCGGAGGAGTGAAAAACTTAGGGAGGTAACTGGAAGGCTGGGGGCGCAGAGGGAGAAAAAAAAAGATTTGAGATTGAGAGCGGATTTGGAAGAAAGAACGGGAGGTTAAAATGAAAATAAGTGTCACGCAGAGAGGAGGAGAGGGAGCGTTGTGGTGAGAAACAATAAAGAGGAGAGACGGAGAGGATTTTTGATTATTTAAACACAGCCAGGTGTTGAGGCGCTGTCACCTTCGCATCAAAGATTTACACACAAATAAAAAAACAATATTCAGGTTCGGATCTGCCAAACAAAGATATTAAAAATGTGATATGCAAAGTTTGAAAGAAAACAATATAATTCAAGTTTATTCACACTCTGCTGGTTGCAGGTTAAAGCTGAATTTCTGAACTACATTTTTGTTTCTTAATGAAGGTAGAGATGCGAATTAGTCCAGAAACAAAGCAAACCTGCAGCATCACACACAATGGAGAGGCTATTTTAGCAGTTTTAGGTTTAAACATTTCTCCTGCTATCATTAGAACCACGTATTCGTTTTGGTTGTATTTACCCAGAATGCTACCTGCTGTAGTCCACTTCCTGCTTTTTGGAGCGGTCTCCAATTCGCTTGGAGACTGCTTCGAACCACATCAGACTCAGAGTTTGATTACAAATTCACACTTTAAAAACGACCCGGACTTTCTGGACAAATGGACTGGAGTTAGATTACAGCCAGCGTTGGGTAGTAACTAGTTATATTTACAATTACATTTATTGGACATGTCACCTTGGGAGCCGACATTTCACTTTTATTTTAGTGAAAATATTTTAAAGTAGAGCTATTCTTTCTTGAACGCAGAGTTGGGTATGTTTGGTGTGAATGTACTCAGATTGACTGTTCAGCTGAACGATAAAAACACTCCACACCAATGGAAAAATAAAAATGACTCACAAAAAAAAAAAAAATTACTTTTTGTTAAACAGAAATTCTGGTTCATTGCTGTTGAACTCCCACATGACTCTTATTTTTGAGAAAATCTCCCACACAACAAAAGTCCTGCTTCCACTACGCTGTGCATTCGTTGAACAAAAGCTCCACTGTGGCGAACGCCGCAACACGGAAACATGATTCCAGTCTGGATTTTCATTCCTCCTGAAAAAGAGCTCAGCAGGCGATTCAAAACAAAAAGAACACAAGTAGGTGTGTTTGCACGCATAAGTGTGTTTGCACGCGTGTGTGTGCGATCACAGCACATACTGGTGTTTTTCTCACACACACACAGATCAGGGCTACAATAGACGTGTGGATCTGATCATTTTTCAGCCCCTAGGAGTCTGTCAGTTGTAGGACTAAATGTTTTGGGAAACCACCATTTGAGAGAATAAAAAGAAGTGTGTTAGTATTATGAATGTTTTCAGTGTAACAGTCAGCTGTAGTGAGTAGCTGGTTCTCCATTAACAATGTGTGCAAAACTTTAATATTCTGCTAAAGTAAAAAAATAAAAATAAAAATTCAATTGCTTCGTCAAATTTGTTCACGAAGAAAGTCATTAAAAGTCATCCTCAAACTATTTCTTCTTCATGGTTTGTGCCAGAATCAGCATCTGGGTGTTGATCATGTGACTTGTCTGATGTGAAAAAAGTGTTTCATGGCATTTCTGCACAACTAGCCTATTTTGATATGGTCAATAAAACCGGCAAACTTTTTTAGCAAAAGAGGAGTTTGCACTTATTTGATTGAAAACATAATATTTAAGCACACTTAATGTCTAGTCTCGAATCTAGAGGACCACATAAAAAGATGTGGCGGGCTGGATTTGGCCCACCGGTCTTGAGTTTGACACCTGTGGTCAAACTGAAGGCCAAGGGTGGCATCTGGAATCAGAGTGGAGTTAATGGTGGCCTGATCAGGGATGAAATAAGAGAGCTTACCGTAGAGTGATTCATACTGAGGTGTGGAGGAAAATATGGCCAGGGTCCCGCGTGGAGAATGATTGATGACGATTCCTTAGACGAGTGTGAGGAAGGTGATGACACAGAGAGCCAGGGGTCTGATGGAGCCGGGTGGAGAAATGAGGAACAGCAGAGAAGGCAGGCAGGTAACTTGCAATAAGCTGCATTTCCATTACAATATATACAAAACATTATAGACATTTTGATAATGTAGAAAAAACACAACTTTGTGATTCCATTAGATAAGAAACTCAATTAAAATCACACGTGAATACGCTAAAAAACTAAATTGCACCATTGTCGTCTTACCACATCCTGTCGTCTTCTTTGATGTTTCTGACAGTAGCAACTAGCAACATCCTGCCGTTGATTATGTGACTCGTATCATGCAAAAAAAAGTGTTTTGATTGCACTTTTGCAGGATGAATCCATGTCAATAAATCAGCTAAACTTTTTATTGAAAATTTAGAGTTTTATTCTAATTGTATCTAATTTTTAGCTAATGAAAGTCATTAGCTTCATTAGCTGTCAGGGGGTTTGTGGCGAGCAGAGGCGCTGAGCGAAATGACCCTGACTCCAGCTGACATGGAGCCCTTCCTCACACTCACAAATGACTTGTAACAATTGTAAAACACACACACTGAGCGCTTTGTGCACACACAGCTGATCTGAAGGCATTTTGTGCGTGATGGGTCGACACACGGTCTCGCTCACAGTCTGCACTCAGCAAAATAAAAATCTCATTATGCTCATGAACCTGAAGGTATGAGAGCAGTCTCTCATCTCTACTCATGGCCCAGAATATTAAAAGGTTTCTGCTTCTCCCCGACTCCCCCACTGACTCCCCCATCCTTTCTCTCTCTGCATACATATGACTGAATCCCTGCATTTCCATTCTTGCTCGCCTTTGGGATCAAACGCACTCACAGTACCCCAGGGGCCCGGGCTGGAAATGAATTGCAATTACAGCCCTCTTTTTCTCACAGTCTTTTCTTATTATTTCATTGGTGTCTTCCCTTTTTTCTTTTCATTCTGCTTCTCGACTCCTGCTGAATCTTTTTGTTTGCTAATATATGTGACTGTGAGCGTGTGTGTTGGGGGGTTTTAGGCGGAGTGGAATGTGTGCTTTAGCTTTTTGCCTCAACAGGGACTGAATATTGACCACAACAGCATGTGGCGTAGTCAAAGGGTTCAGATTCTGTCTGGCTTTAACCTCTCATTTAATGCATCAGGTCTCAGAACTCTTCTTTTGTTTTTTCCTCTTCCTGTTTTATGTTTTGACACACCCAAACTAAATAGCTGTGCTTGCAGGTTGCAGATGTCACTTGCTGGGTGACGGATGTGCACTGAAGTTTGTGCGAATCAATAAACAGAACCTTGGATGGACATGAAAGGAAAAGAGATTCTGACGCGGCGCTATACAAACCTACCAGTGAGTAGTCATCAAATCTTTAGTTTTATTTACAGAAGGCCTCCTGTTGTCTCTAGATTGCTCAACTATTGGTGACAGTGGTTCAGTCAAAGTAAAGTTACACATGCATCAATGGCATTGTGGAGCTGACTTCAGGACATGTGGATAAAACTGAACTTGATCTTAATATCTTTAAGACACAGTCCAGTCACCTGACATGGTGACTGAAATATCTGAGTATCATCTGCATATCGATACACAGTAGACAATTGATGTTATCAATCCATTCATGTCTGTTGTCGTGTGATTCTGATCTGAGATGAAGTTTCAAAAGTAATGTGTTCTGGGTCTCCCACTGGTGCAACTTGTCTGAAAAACCAATAAAAAAGGTCTGAAAATCTGTTGCTCAAATCACCTCAGCTGACCTTTTTGATGCAGCGAAGCAGCAGCTCCACCTTGAACCTCTCCAAAATGGCAGGTTTCTGATGTTAAGATTAGCCTGGCCACCCAAACAACATTCAGTTAAGCTTCCAGAATCTTCTTCCTTAGTTGCAACAATGATACCATACCGCTTTATTTATAAAGCACTTCAAATATAACACAGCAGCTACCAAAGTGCTGTATGAAAACAAAAACAAAGGACAACAATGAAATAATAAGAAAACTATTATCATGACGTGTGTTTTGATGGTGGACCAAAATGCAGAAAGGCAGAGACTTTAGTTCAATGAAAACGTTATAAACTTACCCAAAAAAATCACAGGGAGCCAGAGGAGAACAAAAATCATAAGGTCAAATCCAGCAGAAGACACATGGAGGAAACAGGGAAAATAACGGATTATAACTGGAGGAATAGAACTTGACTTAAAGAAAGAATTAAATTAGAGTAATGACGAATAACTAGAAACAAGAAATAAACTAGAATCACTTATAAAAACTGAACTAAATAGAAACAAGACTGGTCTAATAAAAGAAAGAGAATCAAGAACATAGAATAATCAACACATTTCAAAACAAAACAGGACATAAAACTATAAGAAAATAGAGATCAAAACATAACAGATACATTATGACACTAACATTAAGACAGATGCTCGCTCACTCTGAGTTTTAAAAACAGAAAGACAAGATGATGATGGAGGAGTAAATCAAAATCTTCCCCTCTTTTTCCTTGATCTTCAGCCCCAACCCGTTCTGCTCTCCGTCTCTCAAGCACCAGGCCTGTGATATTTGAACTCCCCACCAAATTACAGCTTTCGCATGTGGAAGAGCTTCAGAAACTCCTTGATCCTGGTGGGTGTAAAACTTTAGGATGAAAACCGAATCCTGCTTCTCCATGTTTGGTTCTGATTCTGGGGATGCAGAGCAGAACCAGAAGACCTGAGAGGTTCTGGAAGGTCCAGCAGATCTTTAATGTTTTGTGGCGGTGAGCCGTTCAGTGATTTATGAACTGACAACAGGATTTTAAAGTCTATTCTCCCAGTGAAGGACTGTAGACCTGGGTTGACCTTCCTGGTTTTAATCAGAACGCCAGCAGCAGCTTCTGGATCAGCTTCAGCTGATGGTGTTGTTGCAGTAATCGATGCGACTCAAGATAAACGCAAGTTTCTCTCTATCTTATTGGAACATTAGTTGTTTAATTATGGAGATTTTCTTCAGTTGATAGAAGGTCGATTTTTAACTGTCCTTATGTGGCTCTGAATGTAAAGCTAAAACTAACATTTTTCCATACTTTTTGACTAAATTGGTCACATGTAATTTATTCCAGTGGTATAGAGGGACAACAGGGACACAAGAGTTAACTTCTAAAATTCTCCACAGACTCTAAGCATCCAGAAAATGTTTGATATGCCTATACTTTCTGTCCATCAGAAGTCGGGAAGCCGCCTTCAGCAACATGCCTCTTCAGATCTAAAGATGAATTAATTAACCAGTGGATGAAGTGGTGGTGTGAGGACTCACGGTTGGGTGGGCATTGAAGGAAGTGTGTGTGCGGCTGTGTGTGTGTGTGTGTGCGGATGGAGTTTGGTGAGCTTATTGATCCTAAATAACGACCGTAAGGCTCTGTGATCTCAGTCAGATCCATCGCCCCCCGATGGCGGCTGCAGCCGTCCCCATGGAAACCAATCGCTGCGGTTACTGCGGGGCAACAATGCGTGTGTCGGTGTGTGTTGGACCGGGACATTTCTGGAGATCTCGGATCGCTCTTCTCTGGTAGCAGAGCGCTAATCGGCTGCTCTCCGGGCTTTGTTTGGTCCCAGACCTCTAAAGACCTGCTTCCTTCGACAATTTGATCAAAATAAATCTCAATGTTGGACAGAAGTTGCATTTCCATTTATCAACAGCTCTGGAAAAAAGTAAGAGACCACTTAAGAGGATCAGTTTCTCTGATTTTATAGGTTTATGTTTGAGTGAAATGAACATTGTTCTGTTATTGTATGACCTACTGACAACATGCCTCTGAAATTCTAAGCAAAAATGTCGTATTTATTTGCAGAAAAAGGGAAACGGAGAAAATAACAAAAAAGATGCAGCGCTTTCAGATCTCAAATGATACAAAGAAAACATATTCACTTAACAATACTGATGTTTCAACTCAGGAAGAGTTCAGAAATCAATATTTTGTGGAATAACCAGGAGGTTTATAATGGGCTCCGTATGATTGAGTAAATTGGAATTACAAAAACTAATAAAGCTGAAAAGCCGCCTCATTCCAGCTCAAAACCTTGAGTCTTTTTTGAAATTCGCGTTTCCAAAACACAAATTTAAGTTTCACAAAACTGCAATGAAAATACTTTTTGCATCACCTGAGTCATGTGGTCAACAACCGGGTGTTACTACTGGCAGAAACGACAAAGAAGACGACAGGAAGTGATCAGAAGATGATGACTTGACATTTTTTTAAATGATTTACCACTTCAACAAACTTATTAATGTGTGATTTTGAATCCTGTTTCTTATTTAATGAAAACAATTGGAAAATTCTGTTTACATTAGAGAAATATTGACAAAGTTTGGTGTACATTTGTCGCTTAGGACCATTATGTTACAGCCATGATGGCTCTCTTTTGGCTACAGGGATTAGAAACACTGAACCACACACACATAGTTTATGTTTAACTAATACAAAGTTGGTTTAAGGACTTTTTAAAACAATGTTTAACTCTGCAAACAGTCGGTCTAAACCGGAGGTTCTTAATCGCTCTCCTTCATGTTTTAGATGTTTGGCTGTTCCAGCGCATCTGAAACCTGATAATCACTCGTTCATTTCAGTCAGGTGAGTGAATGAAGACAGGTAAACACCTGAACATATAACACAGAGAATATCAGGTCTACTGAAGGAAAAGACAAAAAACTATCAGGAAGTGGAAGGAGGATGATCCTGCATGAACAAAGTTAAGCACACATGATTTTAATTGTTTCTCATTTAATGGAAACAACATTTGCTAAATTATGGGTTTGTTTGAAATCAGGAAAATACAGACAAAGATTGGGAGTTAAGTAATTTCTGAAAAGCTCAGTTGCTGCTTCCCCACATCAAAAGAAGCCAGTGGAGGATGTCGGTTATTTGAACGTAACCCCAGTGGGACGAAGCCTCAAAAAACACACAGAACTTTCCAGCAATATTTATTTCTCACAAACTCAGATTGACCCTAAATGAGCTTGTTCCATGTGGCTCTACGTGCGCCGGTGAATGTTTCCCCATGGGCAACATGTAATGCAGAGCAAAAGATAAGTTCCCCTTTACATTTTAATGTGTTCGAAACCAAGTAAATGAACATTAGTCACATAAATTTACTTAAGATTATTACTTATTACTTAAGGTTCCATATTAAATACTGCTTTTGTAATCTTTAACTGAACATTAAAATTATTATTTAACTATATCAGAACATTAAAATGATGAATTAAATATATCAGAGTTTCCCTGACAGCAGCTAAAGCCTGGGAATGCTAAAGCTGTTGTCTTCAAACTCAGGTAAAATGGTAAATGTGTGGATGTTAATGAGAACACACTTAATTCAGGATTTCATTCTACCAACAAACACGGACTGCTTTAAAAGTTCTGTATGAGAAAAAGCCCAAACTGCAGGAAAGACTTGCAGATTTTCTGTGAGACAGCGGAGGGTAGAGGTGAAGACCGCAGAGCATCGTGGACCATCCACGGACAGCCCTGGGCACACAACAAAACTAAACTACGCTTCAGGGTCAAACAGGGAAAGATTTTTAAATCTAATGTAAAAAGTGGAGTGGGTGTTTGCCTGTGGAAAACAAACCGAGAGCCGGTTCCACGGGGAAACAGCCGGATCGCTGAAGGCATCTCCTTCCACTTTCAAAACACCCAGGAAGAACAAATAAGTCTTTCTGGGCAGGGATATGAATGCAGCACTGCACTGCAAAAACACTAAATATGAGCATGTTGTCTTTAGTCTAATATCTGAATACACCTGAAATAAGACAAAACTAACTAAAGAAAACATTTTCAGCAAGAGATAGGAGCTTGTTTTGAGTAAATAATTCCTTAATATTCATTCAACAAATACTACTTCCACTGGCAGATTATTTCTCTTATAACTTCGGAAATTTGCTTTTTTTGAACCTTTATTTATATTTGTTTTAAGAAAAACAGTTTAGCATCAAAGCTTTCACAGTCATGACACAAGTATTAGACAAATTACTTCTCAGTCCAACGCTCCAAAGAATGGCTGAAAACAGCATCACAGAGGAGCTGGAGCTTCTTAAAGAGACAGAGGAAAATTTATTTGGTTAGCAAGTTATTTTTGATGTAGCATAGTCATAATGACTAAAGCTAACATGATTGTGATATAAAAATACATAGTACACAATGCCCTTCTATAAAACTCATCATACAGTTACAAATGTTCAAAAATGTTTGGAACGTATTTCAATGACTGTAATGGCTCATTTAAGTGGATTAAAAGTTATCAAAAACTTTTTTCTACATCCTCTAGAAACATCTAAGGTTTGTCTTCCAACTTCAGTCTTCCCTGCGAGTTTAATGTTGTGCTTCTCTGTTTCACACTAGCCCACTCAAAGTGGAGAAATCACTTTTTGTTTTGATTTATGCATTCTACCTGAAATATGTTTTGCAGTAAAGATGCCACACATTCCCACCCACATGCAGACTGTAACATAACTCTTCAAGAGCTTCCACAAACTTGCTGAATGACGTTCTACTTTCTGCCTGTCTCCGTCTCTCCTTGTGTTCTTTCTCTTTTAAATCTGTTTTTGTCTTTTCCTTTGCTCAAAAGCCAAAGTCACACTGGTGTTTCGCAGAGAGGATGTAGAGTTCAAAGAGAGACTCCAGTTACTGCACACAAATAAACTCACTAAATCTTTTACAGCCTCATATGGACGCGACTAAATGCTTCAATGTGTCCAAACGTGTTTCTGTTAATGTTTTGCTATGACTATACATCAGATTGCAATCCATGCAAGTCTGCTTCTCCACCAGGCTATGCTCTTTGTAGCGGCTTTCATTTGTGCATTAGTGAGCATTAGCGTGCGTGAGCGTGTTTATTCAGGACTTAATGCCTTTGTGAACCGAAATAAGGGCTTTACTGTATGTGCCTGTCGAAATTCCATCGAAAATCAGTGTTTGTGCTTTAAGCCAACCCAATTAGCTTCCTGTAATGTACTTTTAGGCGTTTAGGCTTGTTGGAGTGGAATTTTTTTAAAATATTTTCTTTTTATGAAATGCTTAAAAAATCTGACAAAGTCCAAACGAACTGGCTTGTTTTTCTTGACTTAATGTAAAGCTGAATAACTTCTCTTTTACCATTTAATGTCAGATCATCTCTGACAAAGACAGAAGTAAATTATCATAAAGTATCAGATATCGCTGACGAGAGTCAAATAGAAGAAACTTTAAGACTTTATCACATACAATGCGTTTCATTGATATAAATATTATTTATTTAAACTAAATTAATAAAAACAAACTACATATGTTACATATGTAAAAATAAGAATACAAAAACATTATAATGAATCATTTTAGCTGCAGAGTGCTACTTTCAGGCTAAGAAAGAAAAATCTAATTAATAGATTAAAGTTGCAGTAAACATCATTATATGTTAATATATCAAATATTATCAATATCATCCAACATTCCTCATTTTACCAAGTATGAAACTAATTTTTCATATCAGATATTGTCATTTTCAACTTTATTCTTATGATATTATAACCTTGTCCTGGTAATACGGACTTTCTTCTCATAACATTATGACTTTGTCATATTATGGGAACTTTATCCCTGTACAACTATATTCTTTAAGTATTATGACTTTAGTCTCTTAATTTTATGACTGTTTTGACCGTAACCCACCGCCTCACCCAGAGCTGCGATTCTTCATTCAGTGGAAGAAACTTCTAGAGAAATGCAGCAGAAACACTGAGTTCCTTTAAATCAATTAGAACCATAATAAGTGAAACATTGACCAACATTTTGATGCAAAATGTGATGTTTTAATTTTTTATTTTAGTGTTTTTATGATGGAAAACACTTTGACCTACTTTGATGCTCAAATAAACTTCACTAATTGATCGATTTAGTTTTATTCCCCTCCAGTCTGAGAACGTCCAGTTCCTCCAGAATCGGTTCCTCCAGAATCGGTTCCTCCCATCTGAAGGTCTGGACCCACTTTGTTGGGTCCAGACCGCGACGCGGTGGGCTTTTCATGCCGCCGGGGGCAAACGCTGCAGCAGATCGTGTTGCAGCGGTCCTCCTTCACAAAGCTTGCCTTTGTCTGAAGAGACCCTTATCTGTCCCGCAGCATCAACTTACTCCTCCGGCTCCGAGGCGCTCGCATAAAACTCCGACCGCACACAATCAGCGGGAAATGTGCGCAGATGGCGCACAGACAGTAGAACTGGTGGATCACATCCGCACTGAAATATGTGCTGCTTTGGATTTAAATGTAGAGTACGCTGTGTGTGTGGGTGTGATCTCATGCACACATACGGACCGTATTAATAATCACAGAGGTGTAAATAAGAGCTGCGGCTCTGGAGATCATATCCATAAAATATAGGAAGGCATATGGTCACAGAGCAGATCTATTCAGAGGTTCAGCTGCAAGCACACATTTCCATCCGCCCACGCTGCCGCTGCATCATCCCTCAGCAATTAACATCTCTGCTGATTGCTGTGAAAATGCATCACTATGCAGCTTATATTTCAACTTTAACGTAGTTTGATCAGGGCTGCAGCCTACAAAGCCTGGGGAACAAAAGTTCTCTGAAAGTTTCTTCTTCTCATGCATTTTCATGAGAATGTTTTTGTCAAAGGTGATGTAAATCCAGACAGATCAGATATAAATTTTAGAGCAGGATCTATGTAACAAGTTTCCCATCTTAAAGAGACTAGTTCTATAACTGGAAAATATTTTTAAACTTGTTATAACAAAAAAGATTCTCGTAATGAGGTTAGTGTTATATCGCTTCATAACAAAAATTTCTCATTAATAGACGAAAAGCTTCCCATAATAATGAGAAACTCATTTAACGAGTTTGAATCTCGTTATAACGGGAAGCTTTTCATCTTTTAACATAACGTTTCTGTTTATAACTAGTTTTGTATTAGTTATAACAAGAAACTGGTTATAACAAGAAAACCTAGTTAAAGTAGTTAAAATGAGAGTTTCTCATCATTATGAGACAGGTTTTATGTCTTGTTATAACAAATCTCTCATGTTGTAACCAGAAAACCTTCTTGTTATAACAACATTTAAACTGTTAAAATGACTTTTTCATTATAACACGAGACGTTTTATCTTTTAAAAATGAGAAACTTTCTCATTAAAACAAGAAAACCTCATTATTAGATGTGAAACTCGTTAGAATCAAAAAAATTTCTCATAATAAAGAAACTTTTTTGTTAAAGTAAGAAAAGTTTAACAAGTGCTCTTCAAAATAAGAGCAATATTTTAAAATTATTACTAAAAGGAGGCCTAAATTCTGAAACAAATTTTATTATTTGAAAGGATTTTAAATTTCCATTTTTTTTATGAAAAATTCTGAGATTAATCTGAAACTTTCTGTGTTTTTATGCACAATGTTCAAGTTTTGTAGCTCAGAAATTTCCTTGATTCTTCTAGAAAATTTCTGAGTTTCCTGGCAGAAATTTACTCCCTTATTTTTTTTAAATTTACAATACCCATAATACATAATATATATAGAGAGATTGTGTTTGATCTGAGTTTTATAGACAAAACTGCCAAACCTTGCAGTTTAGCATCTCCACCAAATGTTTTAAAGGAACTCGTCATATCAGCGAATCCTAGCTGAATTTGCAAACAAGCATAAAACCAGTAATACCAGTGGCTTTAGTTGATCCATTATTTTAAAAAACGTCTTGGTTCTGAATCCCTGCAGCATCTGACGACGCGCTGCGCCAGAACCTTGTGCCATTAAACTCTTCCTGCCCACGCAGCGGCTGAGAGGGCCTCAGAAAAACTCAGGAAGAGGCTTAAACTCGGAGTGGGCGGGGAAGTTAACCTCGCATAAAACATTCAACCTGCCACACATGATCCTCAAAGCGAAAGAGAAAAACATCAGCAGCGGCAGCAGCAGATAATCCTCATTCCTGGAAAATGATAATGAGTCTCAACCTGCAGGTTGGGCGGCTCGTTAATGATTTCTCACTGTGGCTCTTATTGCAGATACTCTGCAAATGTTTTCACAGTTCAGCCTCACTGAGTAAAAACAATAGGATCAATACCAAATACAATTGATCTAATTTCTTTACAAACTTCATGGCATCAGGAAGAGTCTGACTGGTGTCGTCAGGCGGACTCCTCTTCCAGCTCCGGTTACAAAAAATACAACCATTCAAAGTTTAATGGAGGTTTTAAGCACAGCTGCATTTACTTCAGTAACCTTCATGAACAAATTTACTTTTAGGAGTAAAATAAGTCATTTTATTTGCGTGAAAGGTTTAGATTTCCTACTAAGTGTTTTAAATAAAAACCCACCAGACGCACAACTGCAGTTTTTAATAGTTTTATCAGTTTTTTATTGAAATAAACTGATTTGGAAACATTTTGTTTTGCCTGATTTTGTTACTTTTTGGTATTTCTACTCTTACTTGAATCCAATTTCTGGGTATTTTACACACCATTGCTTTAATCTGTCAGGCTCCAGCTTGGTTTGGGTGAAGTAGGAACAAATAATTAAATCTGTCCCATAATGCTGGATGAAAGTCCCCATCCAGAGCTGAAATATTTGTATTTTATTTTATTTAAATGCGACTCCAGATTGGAAATGGTCGCCGTCTGACACAAAGGACTGAAGCCAACGGTCCAGTTTATGAGCGCAGTGTGAACAGATTCACATTGTTGGAGCAAATAAGAACAGATTTCTTTGTCTGCGCTGCAATAAGGATGAGATGTTTTAATGGATCTCCACTGGTTTGTAATTAAGTGACTCACAAAACAATGCAGTTAGCTGTGACAGTTAATTTGTCACTAAAATTATTCGATTTGTGCTGAAAGCACAATAGCTTTACAGAAGAACTCGGAAATATGGAAGTGATGAGGAGGAAGAGATGGCTTTAGATTTAAATAAATTAGATTGTTATACTGAATGCAAAATATGCAGAAGCTTAAAGAGTTTAAAGAAAATGGAAAATATTTTACAATTTTATTAAAGCAATTAAAATCATAAAAGCATAAAAATTTGTAAGAAAAAAAAATCACAAAAAAGTAAATTATTGAAAACTAAGATACATTCATTTTTTATACCAAATCTAAAATATGCAAAAGTTTAGTGTTTAAAGAAAGTGGAAAATCTGTTTAAATGTTAAAATAAGTTTAATCTAACCTTAAGAGTGAAAAAACAAAAATTCATGAAAAAAAACATACAGAAGCTTACAGGAAAACTTACATACTTACATGTTGTAGCAAGTTGTTAAGTGGACGACTGACAGAGAAGGAAGATTTTATCTTCTAGTTCTTGGTGTCGCTCCCTTTCTGTTGCTGCCCTGGGCAACTGCCCATGTGACCCACTGTGGGCACAATTTCAAAAACTGTTTAAGAAAACCTTATCTGCTGTGGTTCTCTTTCACATGCACTGAGTCAAACAAACCTGTCTTATTAAGGAAGCTGTTCCTCTCCTCGCCAGCAGGGGCGCTGCACCACAAACCACTGAAGGAAACAGCACACAAACCTCTAAAGAAGAAACTAATTGCAACTTTCTTCTTCACAAAATGTAAACAAAATTAAGGCAGCGTCAGATTCTTGCGATTATAAGATTTATCTGGCATTAAGCTAGCATGCTTGTTTTGGTTGTAAGTACCCATAATGCCTTGCGTTCAGGAAAATCACTTCCTGCTTTTGGGGCGGTCTCCAGTCTGCTTAGCGTTCACATATGCATTCGAACTGCACCAGAGTTCACTTCAAGACCAAGGTTTGTTTGGTCGTGTCAGAGTTTGGTCACATTCCCACTTCCACTTTTTTTACAGCGTGAACTGGATTAAACATGGCTGCTGTGAATGCAGCCTTAGCTTACCCACAAACAGCATCAAGTCAAAATAAACATCTTTATTCTGGTGATGCTTTCAGGGTTAATTTCCAGCTCATAAAACAAATCAGAAAAAATGATTCATCAACAGTGGAGCCAAAAAGTTTCCAAATGAACTGATAAGTAATGAGGTGGTCGGTGTGGACGCCCCGTGTGTCGTTTCTCTGTTTTGTCTTTCTTTGTGAGTGTTCTTCGCTGTGTGTGCATCGCGTCTCTCTGCTGGCTGAGCTTCTGAGAGTCGACGGAGACAGACGGGCTCTTTGACTTCGGCAGCGATGCTATCGCCGCTCGCTGCACAGACTTGGCTTTGTCTTCTTCGCCGCCTCTCCTCCGCTTTGGCTGCGCTCTCTCTCCAGGTTTCCCGTTGCTGGTGGAATCTCTGAACGATGAGAGGCGTAAATCAAGACACAGAAAATCAACAGTTTTCACAAACTCTCCCGGGAAGTCGGAGAACATAGACGATAAGACAAAGCGTCTCTTTTTACCGTGTTTGTGCCGAGTTAGACGTGGGAACTTCTGGAAAAGTCAAATAAACTTTCCAACAGGTCACAGCGGGAAACCCAATAGCAACTTTTGTTCTTCGGTTATTCTGTCACTGCGAACAAACTTGTGGTTTCAGCCATTTGAAGCCACTCTGCTTTGATGAAACTGCAAAAAGCAGCTCTAAATATGGCTAATGTGCATGCAGACCTGGTGGGGGAAAAATAATCTTTAGAAAAACAGCAATGGGAGAGAAACATGAAAAGCAACAAAGGAGAAGAAGAAACAGAGGAAACGTCCAGCGCAGCAGGAAACGGGGAATTCATTCAAGTCATCATTTTTACTAACTCATCTTTCAATTCACACAATATTTTTATTAAAACAAAACAAATCAAACATGATGCTCGCATATACAAAACTTATATAAAAACTAAGTACTTTTAATTTATATAGATCTAGTTGAGCTTTAAATTTTAAACAATGTTACTATGATTTTTTGTTTCTTTTGCCACATTTCAATTACAAATGTGCTCAAAGGTTTGTTGATATTTCATTAAATAAGAAGCACAATGAAAATCTCATGTGAACAAGTAATTAAAAAAGATCGGGCGCCGTCATTGGTGGTAAACTGGAGTTACTGGTAAACCTTTACAGTGGATCGCTAGTACAAAACCAGATTAGCGAATAGCTAAAATACTACATCTGAAAACAATTATAAATTCCTTAATATACTCTAATATACAATCTAAGACAGAAGATAACATTTACCTTACCTCCACTTTTTTTTTACTTCAGCCAAGGAAAATGAATCAAGCGCCTGGATTGGCTGCTTCCCATATGCCAGCCAATAGGGAGTCAAGTAGCATTATGGATAGATATTTCAGTTAAAAATGGCAGATATGCTCCACGAAGAAATTTAATTTCTCATGAGGAGGAACCACAGGGCTCCATTCTCAGATCTCTGCAAACATTTTTAGACGTTAATTAGTCTAATTGAGGTTTAAATTTTTCATAGGTGTTGACAATAAAGCTATTCAACTTTTGGAAGCCATATTTCTGCCTAAAAATAAATTAATTTTAGTAAAAATTTGGGATTTGTTCACCTACAGACAGATTCAAATAGCAGTATCACTCTGTATGCTGATGATTGTTGGGCTTATTTCCATTCACTGCAGCCTCTTGGTGAAAGTGTCCAGCTTCTGTTTGGCCTTACTTTGACTACACCAGGAGATGAATGGATCTAAAATTGCAGAATTTCTATCATCAAGCCTTTTGTTTGGACCTGACATCACCATCAGAACCTCCTGTATTGATCTTTCCTCTCTGGCCTCAGATGAGAAAGCCATTATCACAGATTTAGATGTGAAAATGGATCCTGCTCCAAAACCTGACAGTCATGTAAACAAAGTGGTCGATTCCTGCTTTTTGTCCAGTTGTTAAAATAAAGCCTCGTTAATCTGAAAGCGCCCTTGAGAAAGTGGAAACATGCTTTTAACCTCTCGTCTTGATTACTTTACTTTATGAAATTAGTCCGGCGTATTTTGTCATCCCTGTTTCCTCGCATATCTTCGGGATTGTGAAATGTTTGACGGCGTTTTGATGCCGAGTTCAGAGACTTTCACCCATCCATCATCTGTTTTCTCTGACTCACTGGACCTGTGCTGTCCCTTTAATGGGCCAATTTAAAAGCTGTCACAGATTTCCTGACTTCAGGGTGTGGTACTTGACAAAGTCAAAACAAACTCCATCATCTTTGGTACAAGATCAGGTCTGTTTGACTCCAAGTGACGCTCAGGGGAGCCGTTTAACATTTTATCTCTTAGTTTGAACGTGGATGAACTCTGGATGCTGTTTACTGCCAGGATTAATGTTTTAGAGTCGCTTTCAGGCTGAATTACTGGGTCTTTAATGCTGAACAGACAAGGGAGTTCTTTGTATCCTGAATTATTAGACTGACTCCTCTGAACAGTACACAGAAAAATGTGGATTACATTAAATCAGTTTTTATGTTTTTATTTTTCCTTCAAACTTTATCCAGTCTGTTTCCTACGGAGCCTCCAGGGGACACAGGAATTATCTTTTTCTTTGGCATCCCATTGCAATACTGTACTGATCAGTAATGCGGCATAATTAAATACTGTAAGCCCTTCTTACGGTATTAGGGTTAGGGTTGTACTTTCTGCCTGTTTCCATGTATGTTAATATCTCCTTGTGAAATATCTGACATTTTATATCTTTTTCTTTAGTACAGAAAGGCACCACAAACCTATGATGTAAACAGAAACTTTCCGTAAGTATGAAAGAAATAAAAATATCCTAAAAAATATAGATATATAACTTCAGATATTTCACAAAGACATATTAACATTCATGGAAAAACCTCACATAACCTTGTAATAAAACAGAAAATATGGCGGCTACTGTAAGAAAGGCTTAGAGTATATAAGCATAACTGATCAGTTCAGTATAGCGAGGGAACGTAAGAGAAACAAATTTCCCCATGTCCCTTTCAGGGCTCCGTAGTTTCCTGCAACTGGGTAGATAGAAAAAAAGAAAAGATAAATTGTTACCAAAAAATTCTGCAATTTTAAAATTAAGAACATTTCTGAGTTCAAAATCTCAAAAATTTGTGAGAAAAAAAAATCAAACATTTTATGATTCGCAGAAAAAATCTCAGTTAAAATCTAAAAAAGGCTTGAGAAAATGCTCAGAATTTTTTTAATTTGTCTGAAAATAAACCTGGAGTTAAAAAAGTTTTAAAAAATTGCAGGAAAAAACTGAAATTATGAGATTAATGTGAGAAAATACTTGGAAATCACTGAGTTTGAATGCAAATGAAGAAAATTCAGAAATATTCTCGGAAAAACTCATAAAATTTCAAAAATGTTCACATTTTGAAACTCAGAAATTTCTAGAAAGATTTTTATTTTCCAGATGTTTGAAATTAATCTGAAAACTTCCAGGATTTTTGCTGTAATTTCCTCCTTTCTTTTCCTGCCTGTTTCATGTTTACTAGACATTTTTCCACTGATCCTCCGAGCGTCTGTCGCCTTCCTCGCCGCCTCATCGTCGCCTCATCATCGCCTCATCACACGGATCAGCGGAGATTATCCAGAACGAAGGTGGGAGAAAACAACAGGCTTTTGTTTCTGGACTTCCTGTTTGTTTCTCCGCCACAATGGGCCGAACCCGCCACCGATGATTTCCCCTTTCAGCCAGCAGCTAATTCAGCCATTTATATTTATGTATGCTAAACCCCCGTCACTCTGCCACGGAGACACTGAGGCAATCAGATTTATGTTAATTTTCCAACAGAAAACATTAAGATAGAAAACATGGAAAGTATTCACGGTAGTTTTCGTTTTGTGGAGAAATGGCTCCAAAGTTTTAGTTTCACCTCTGATGGTGGGGGGAATAACTGCAGCTCTGATTCATTTATCAATCAGCTTAATTAATAAATAATGGAGAATGGAGTCGCACTTTATTTGGATTTGGCTTTTCTTGTTTGTTTCTGACAATTTATGGAAGATTGGGATAAAAGAAAAAATTCTGAAATTGATCTAGTATTTTCTAGAAAATCGGATGAAAAGTTGAGACAAAAATTTCCACATTTTCTTAAACTTTATGGAAACTTAATTTCCAGAAGTTTACAAGTGTTCAACTTTGCAAGCCAGAAAATTAGTTAGTTTATAAAGTTCTGACATTTTTTATCTTGCAAAGTTTTTACTTTTGGAACTTGCATACATATCTTTTTTCTAGACAATTTCTGAGATTAATTTAAAATGTTCTGTTTCTGTTTGTTTCTTAATTTCCTAGAAAACTTAGAGATTGAGTTAAAACATTTCTGAGATTTTTTTCAAATTTTTTACTATTTTAGCTTTTTTTGCTTTTTTCTGAGTTAAACCGTTTATTTATATATTTTTTCTTTTAATGCAAATTTTCAACTTTAGGAAGTGAGAAATGACAGCGATGGATGACGAAGCTGCTCCTCTCATCCCACCAGGGGTTAAATTTTAGCTTCAAAACACGATCCGATTGGGCGCCGGGAAAGATTAATGATGCGTTCAAGTTGTGCTAAAAGCAGTTAGCATGTTTAGCATACCAATGCTAACAGGTAGCAGCAGCACAGACTACTTCAAAAATCTTTTTTAAGTGAAAATGTGGCTCATTTTGTAGATGTAAAGTTTCCGTTTGAATTTAAATGTATTTACTTGTAGGAAGAATCCCAACCCTCTTAAATATTGATCCATAAGGATCAATTATAAGCAGTTATCACTGAAACCTGTGTGGGTGTGGAGTCTCTGGACGAACTTTTAGATACGGTAACGAGTGACGCACAGAAAAATAAACGGCTTTGCTGACTAATAATCAAACTTCAGCGGAAACGCAGTACAGCCGGTCAGATTAAACACCTTTAAGCCTGATACTCTTGTTCCTCCTCTCTTCATCAAAGGAAGGCGTGGAGCAGGTGAGGAGTTTGCTCTGATTGTTCTGATTTGTTCTGATTGGCCCAATCAGTTTGTTCTGATTGGGCCGCTGAAGGTGTTGGCTGCGTTCACATTCCTCTGCAGGATGTCGACACCCAAAGGTTCACGTGTCGGAACGTTTCCACCATCAACAGAGTGGAGCTGAAACTGTTTCATAACTTCACATTGACGTGATCCTCCTGCTTGGCATCAAGTCTAAACTGTCGGGTTTTCGGCTCATATTTCTAATCTGAAAATCATTATCCATATCAGATGTAGTTTGGATGGAGTTGATGAGGAATGAGTTTCATTTAAACGTCAAATATTCTTGGAAACCTGAAAACTCTTCAACAGCCAGATTAGACAGAAAAAAGGAAGTGTAAATATCCACAAAATGAGACATTTTTAGATGATATTTTAGATTTTATAGCAAAAACCCTGAGAATTTTCTAAGTTTGAACAGTCAAACTTTCTAGAAAGTAATCTGAAATTTTGAGGTTAATAGTTGTAATTTTCAAGAACAAAACAAGGAAATTTTAAAGTTTGAACTGTCAAAAATTTTCTAGAAAAAGTTTTTAAAAAATTGAGATTAACCAGTAAAATTTTCTAAAAAATTAAGGACATTTCTGGGTCTGAATAGTTAAGAAATTTATTTAGAAAAATCTGACAAATTGAGGTTGATCACTTGTACATTTCTAACTTTCAAAAGTCTAAAATTTACTGAAAAAATAATAGAAATTTTGAAATAATTTCAAACTTTCTAGAAGGACAAGGACATTTCTGGATTTGAAATGACAAGAATGGTCTAAAAAAAAGTTTAAAAATTTTTTCAGGTTAATCACTGAAATTTTCTAGAAATAACAACAAAAATTTCAAAGCTTGAAAATTACAAAAAATTCTAGAAATAATGTTAAATTTTTAAATGTTCTCGAAAAAACAAGAATATTTCTGAGTTTGAAATGTATCCAAAAATTCACCAGAGAATCTTAAGTTAAATTTCTTTTTGTTGTTGTTTTTGTTCTTCATTTAGTGGAAAGAGAATCTAGAAATTTGACTGTACTTCATTATAAATAAAGTTACTCCAGTAAATGTAACTGAGTAAATAAAAGTAAGTAGTTGCTACCCAACTCTGTCTTTAAATGCTTCAAAACATTTACCTGGATGAATCTGCATCATCAGGGTGTGTTTATTAAGAGATTAACTGGGATTATTTCGACAGAAATAGATGAAAATATTAAAGGTAAGTAAAACATGAACCCAGGCTGAGTGAGTTCCTGAATGTAAATGTAACTTTGCATTCAGGAACTGACTGCTCTGAGTCACTCTGCAGGAATCTGGGTGGGATTATCTCCCCGAGTAAAAAATAACCTGATGGCTCATCTTGTTTACGTTCCTGGTGTTTCGGTGGCGTGAGAGGAAATCAAAACTCCCGTGTTGAAACCAGGACTGAGACGTTTCTGTGCAGTTTGGTGCAGCCTTTGCTCATAAACGAAAAGCTGCAACGTCAAAACGGTTTCAGATCGCGCAGAAAAGTTTTGCTCTGATGAAAAGCCGTTTGAATGCAGAATGTATGAAAACATGTTAGAAGATTCAGGCATCCAAAACAGACAGTTTTTGCCCTTAATGGGGGCAAAAACTGGTAAAGGTAGCATGTAGCCATCATGCTAATGTTAGCCTTATAGCTAAAATAGGTATTTTAGCTCCTTTTCAATGTAAGTCCACATGCTACCTACATGCTACTTATTTTAGCTTTTACACTAATGTTTGTGCACTGAATGGAGTCAACATGCTATTGACTACATTTTAGCTAGCTTTGGCATTGCTACTACTTTTCAACATCCGATTCGAGTCCAACCATTATGTACTGAAACCGTCATAGACTACAAATTGAAAACAACTGTTTAAAATCTCCTTTATGATGCTGCTTTTTCTTCTTGTTACTCTTCAGTATCACAAAGACCAATCTGACAATTCAAATAGGAATGTTTTAATCTCTGATACCAATAACTGATGTTTAGTATCGTCCGATACCGATACGATACAAAAAGCCAAGGCTGAAATGACTTTAAACAAATATCTCAATGTGCTTAACTATAAATATATTTGATTATCTGCACCAGTACAACACACTTAAATATATTCTCAAGTTTAGTGAAGCTTTTAAAAATAACACAACTTTAATTTGTTCAGCAAAATAAAATAAATGATGAAAGAAACTGAACTGACAAAACCAAATAGGCTGACAAACCTTCTTTCAAAAGCTTCAGAAAGTGCAATTAGGACTCCATCGCTCAGAGCCGAAAGCCATTTCGGCATAATCTCATGCATGTAAATCTTAATTAATATGTAATTTAAATAAACTTCGAACAATTAACCAAAAACTAAATTATTAATGGCGGTTATAAAACAAGAACAGTTATAAAACAAACTGGCTGAATCAAATTTAATTTCCTTCTCAATGAAAACACTCAGAGGGTTCAAACCGGGCCCAAACGGTTCTGAACAATGTTGAACTACAGATACACAGATAGATCAGGAGCCTGAAAACTTGTCTTGTTGACATGGAAAACCCATTAAAACCTGGCAACGCTGCGTTGACCCTCGCAAAAACCAGGGAGCTAAAACAGAAACATGAAACGGGGAAACATCTTCCTCCTCCTCATCAAAGATCCGGGAGACGACGGACCACCGAGGGAAGACGAACGACTCGAGGCCCGGCCTGTTTTGTTTCCAGCCGGCCTCGCAGGCGTTTCTCCTGATAACAGCCGAACTGCGGCATCATGAAGACGTTTTCATTTTCCGGCTGCCGTCTCATAACGAAGGGCTTTGAAGACAACATGGTTAGAAATGATGGATATATCGCCTGTGGCTTTAATATCTTAAACATTTGGTGCAGCTGGCGTGTTAGATAATGATGAAAAACAAAACAAAAAAAAGAAATGGGAACCCAAGTCAAATTTAAGTCACAAAAACGTCTGATTTGATTTAAACACTAAACACAAGACATGAACTATACGTCATTTCTAACACTCCCAAATCAGGAAGTTAGCTATAGCGCACGCAGGGCATCATGGGTAAATACAACCAAAACAAACATGAAAATCTACCACTACGTTTGAGAAATGAAAAGAAAAAATCCTAAAACCGCTAAATCTGATGCCACTCTAGTTTTACCTTTTGCTAAACGCTAGCCGCCATTTTGAGGACTAGCATAACCGCCGCCAGAAGGATAATGGCGTCAACTGCTAGTGTGGGAAAAAAAACTCTGTTTCACATCAGTTGGAAATAGATTTGTATCTACAAAAATGGCGACCAGTATATTAGTCAACTCAGTATAGAAAAATGTGTGTATGAACTCAAGATAGCTAAAATAATATGGTTAGCCTAAATGTTGCCACTAGCATGCAGGGTATCTCTAAAATGAGTACTTCCTCTGTTTAGTAAGCATAAGTCAATATATCAGCATTGACTTATGCTGATATATTAGCTACACATTGCCTGATTTGTAGCTAATATGTACATTAACATAATGTAGCTAATATGCTTATTTTAGCTTAAGGCTAACTTATAATAAGTAGTAAAACTAGCAAACCCACTGTAAAACCAATGAAAACTTTATCAGACAAACAAAAGTTGGTGTGAAATAAAACTAAAGTACAAAAAAAACCTGTTATTATCCTGCTTGTTCTTTGTCCAGAACATCCCACAGATGTTCAATTGGACCGTGAACAAATGTAGCCTGAGTTGAATCTCACATGAAGCCAAGAATCAGAGCATGCTAATCTAGCAGGCTAGGCCCAGAAGCTTAGCTGGCTGGCTAGCTGGTCGTTTGGCCGTCACAGCTATTATCTTACCGACTCTCTGGCTGAGCAGAGAGCTTTGGTGATGAACTGATTTGCAGGTCTGCAGAGGTGGAAGAGAGATGGCAGCCTGCTGGGTTGGTGTCTCTGCCTGACCGTGTTTTGGCAGGACGTTGTCCTGACTCATTGGCATCAGAGCTGGCTGCGCAGGCTAGCTGCCTGGACGCAGCGGCCAAAAAAACAAGAGTGACTCACTGGCTTAAGGATAATTTGGCCCTAAGCACCGATGGAGAACATGATCCTGTAATCAGTGTGTCCATATTACATCAGGGAGTGAGCTAACATAGAGACAGCAGATCAAACTTGACTCTGCATTAGCTGCTTATGGTGCTACAATACACAGAAACACTGTTATGAACCCTGCTTTACTTTCATACCAGATCCAAACAGACCTAAAGGTTGTTTTTGTCTTGTAGGAGCGAAATGCAAATAAATAAAACTGTAAGGATTTATCTACATCTGCAGATAACGCCAACTCCTTAAGATCTTATTAGCTTTTAGTTCAGGGGTGTCCAGACTTTTTGTTTTCTGTAAGAAAGGAATATATGAATGATTTAAGATACAAAACCTCAACAAAACATTACTAATTTATTTTGGGCTCAACTGAAGAAAACCCAAAAATATTTAGTCTTTTCTCAGCAATAAACACTTAATTTTTATTTTAAACAGATATAATAGTTCTGTCCTAATTGAATAAAAAGGTTTCCATCTGCATCAAACACTTGCACTGGTGAGACAAACTTGTATCGTTCAGGGTCCGTACAAAAACATCCCAGTGACTGCAAATGGCCCTCGAGCCACACTTTGGACACCCCAGGGTTAGCTTCATTAGAAAATGGAAATGAAAGGATCCCAGATAAGAACGTTGGAGCAGAATAAAAGAAAAAGTGTAAGTCAGTCACTGAACGCTCATACCAATAGACACCAAGAGCAAATTTTCCAGAGTTTTGGGTCAATTCAGGAATAATTACCTACTTAATTATGTACATATAAATACCTTCATTATGATCTTCTGTACATTCAATTTACACAAACAATCATTTTTTTAACACGTCTCGACATCAGAATAGTAAAAAACAATCCAATATGGCGAATGAAACTGCAGATTGTAAAGAGTTACGATGCTAACATGAATTATACATTTGAACTTGTGACACAAGCTAACTTTATGAAATCCAACTGCTGCTCAGATTTTAAAACAAAACCTGGTTGTCAGGGGTAACCGTCACGTCTCGTAGCAGCTAGCATTCGGTACAGAACGATGTTTCAGATTAAACTATTTTATTAACTCAGCTGGACTTCGCTTAAGCTAAATCTGGTTCAAAACATCTTTTATTAATGTTCTTTTGCACGTTGCCCCTAAGAGCCTTTAAAACCTGAGTCATTAAATAGGTTTTATAATGACTATATATAAAACCTATAAATATATCAGTTATATATATATATATATATATATATATATATATATATATATATATATGTTAGCATCGTTACTGCTGCTGCAGGGCTGCTTTCACTTTAAGTTTTCAGGCTAATTTTACAGTTAATTCTCATTAGTTATAATAACATATCAGCAATTAGCATATTATGTATATTGGCGTTATACATGTTATTAGAAGCTGAACCATAAAAGGAGAGTAATAAGGCAGTAATAATCTGTAATAAGTGGTAATAAAAAGACAGTATTAAGACGTTATTGTTCAAATTCACAAAGCACTCCCAGACAGCGTGTCCATAGGAAAAACATTTTATTGAAAAACATTTTCAGTTTGTAACAGACTGGTGGAATGTGTGTCATTTATCCTCTTCGAAATTAATTTAAAATTCTGAATTTCAAAATGTCTTTTTTTTTTTTTTTTCCCTTTTTTTAATCTTCGTCACAATCTGGGCCATCTGACACTGCGAGGGACGAGGGAGCTGCAACCGAGACATGACGAAAAAAAACGGGGCAGACGATAAACGATGCAAATATAATACTGTTACTTACAAACTGGACTGAAATAAAACCATCGACGGAACATAAGAGAGAGAGAGAGAGAGAAAAAACAAACTAATTTAATAAATATTTATGGTACACACTTATGGCACAAATATGCAGCAGTCGGTTTGGCAACTTTTCTCTTTTTTTGTCTTTTTTTTAAACCAAATTACAATGGAAACAGTGCAAAACGGGAGGAAGTGGGGAGGACACGGGCTTTCCATAGAGCGCTAGCTAAAATACATAGCAAAAAATTCAAATTTTATACAAAACATCTTACTTTAAGAGTTTATAAAAAATGTTTTTTATTGGGTTCTGGTCAATATTTACATAAGCTATTTACCAAAAAAGTAGTATGCTCTGTTTTACTGAAGTGTAATCCACTTTTTCTTTTTTTCATTTACTTTCCTACAAAGGTGAATAAGGCTATTGTAACAACCCAGGATCCATATACAATACAAACATTAATGTATTTACAGGTTCTTACCTACAGAAGTACGGTGCAAATTTACTGAGTCAAGTGACCAAGGGCTGACCATACGAGCAAGGCATTTTACAGTCGCCTGAGGTGCTTCCCCCAGGCCGCCGCCTGCAGGCCGCCGCGGCGCCGCTACAACGCTTCAGACGCCACAGAGCTGCAGCCGAGCGGCGGCTGAGAAAAGGACGCCAGATTCAAAGAAACTAAGGAGATTGTCAGATTCTGCCGCAGACAGAAAGCAACTAAAAAGCCATTCTTCTGTTTGTGTTTGTCTCTCTTCTTTTGTTTGTTTTTCGCTTTTCCTCCACCTCTAAATACCTGTCCAGGTTCTGTTACTGATGCTTTGTCATGGTTTCGTTTTTCACAGTTTGCACTACGGCACGTAGTCAACGCTGCAAAAACACAAACGGTTACGATTACTTTCGTCTAGTTTCTACTGGAAACCGCAGAGTACGTTTGAAATAAGACAAAAATAACTTACAAATAGCTTTCCTGCAAGAAACAGGAGCTTGTTTCAATCGATTAATCGAATCAAGTGTGATTAATCGATTGTTAAAATAATTGATTAATCATTAACTGGAGCATAGAGATAAAAAAAAGGCCTTTTGGATAAAGATAAAACAGTCATTGCAGTTATTTAGTCTAAACTGTACAAAAATCTATACATTTAACATTTAAGATGAAAAACTTTCTTTAAATACATTCTACATAGAAATCAAATAGCATTTTTAGCCTCATCTGGTTTAAATTATATTTAAAAAGTCTCCTATTAACTAAGCATTTATTTACTATTAAATTATTAGTATAGAAAATAATCAAGAGATTAATATGCAATACTTTTTTTAGCTGCAGATGCATTTTTTGCTACAATCAACACTAAAAAATGTTGCATCCGCATTTTAGCCAACATTATTTCTATTTTCTTAATTGAAAAAGTAACTGAATTATTTGCTTATTTAATTCTTTTAATGAGCTTCTAATATCATGTAAAAAAAAAAACAGGCTTAAACGAAAATATGCAGAATATACCAATTCGATTAATCAATTAAGCACCAGAATAATCGATTAATTGCCAACTAAATTGTAACCTACAGCCCTAGTTTTAAGTCACAATTATTTAATTTATAGTAACAAATTTTTCCCAAATGAAATAATCTGCCGGTGTTTTCGTCAATATTAAGGAATAATTGATTTAAAACAAGCTCCTGCATCTTGCTAGAAAGTTCATTCTAAGTTAGTTTTGTCTTTTTTCAGTTGTACTCAGATTTTGCATGAAAAACTTGACCAAAATACCCGGTAAGTTTTGTTGTTTTTGCAGTAAAAACAGAAGAAAATGTCCAAAAACAACAACAAAAAAACCCAGACAGACTCATTTTGTTATGTTGGTTTGTTGTTACATCTTTCAGTGGTTAAGAACACTTTTTTTCTTTTAGAATTGATTAAAAAAATAAATAAGAATTGCATATTTGCAGATTTTGTAGCCTCTCAGAGGCACAAACCTCAGATAATACAAGGCTTGGCTTTTTCGGTGAAATCTGATGCTCATGAGTCGATGGAGATGCGAACAATGGGCTGATAGATGCTCAGGGAGAGGCCTAAGTTACTGCTGAGATGCTGCACGAAGTCACTGACACACACACACACACACACACACACACAAACACACACGCAAACACACACGCATGCATGGGGAACATGGAGGGCGTGTGTGAGGAGATTCGGGCACACTGGGAACTTTCCTTTGGGACAAACGGCTACTCTGCACCTTATTTTGGGTCGGGATAACTCGCAGACGGAGCCGGGACCCGAACCGTCCAGATATCAAATAATCAAAACCTAGATTGCATAATGTGCACTTATACCACTTATATATTAAAATTAGTTTCTTCCTCTCCACTCCGCCTGACAACACCTGTGCTCTGTGTCTACCATAAATAAATTTTATCTTATTTTTGTATTTTTTTCCATCTTTAAATGTCCTTTTTATCTTTTTAATGTACATCTATTGGATGTAAAGGAAAGGAAAACTGAAAACTCACAGGAAGGAAATGCTAATGGAGACTGAAAACAGTGAAAGTTTAAGCTGATGTTCCTGTGCTTTACAGAAAAGAATAGGAGAGCACCGGCCAGGCTGAGTTTTGGGCCCTTAGGGTACCCTTAGTCATCACCGGACCCCTGCGGGATCCATTACAGTACCTACAACTGCTTCGCTCTGACCTCCACCAGGTCTTACAGCAGTAAGGCGAACTGGATTTCTTATTGCCCCTGACGGGTCACGGCCGCTCTCCCATCTCCGGACGTCGCCGCGTCTCTCTCCGGCGGAGGAGAGTGGAGGGACGAACGTAAAACAAAGGAGGGGTCAAAAGTGCTGCGCTATGCAAGAGAAAAGTCCTCCACCTCCTCCTGTTTTCAACTGAGCTGCTGCCACGCGAGAGCTTCAATGACACACCGGGAAACGAAACGCTACCTGCACTCCAGCTACTCAGAGGATTACGGCGTCGCAGCCGGGCCGCTGTGGACGGACAATAAAATGAAGGAGGAGGAAGTTTCTGCAAAAAAAACTCAGAAATTGACAGATTAATGTCAATAATTTTCTGAGCTAAAAATGTTGAAAATTTGTGAGAAGAAAAACTGAAATTTTCAGATTCATAAGAAATTTTCAAGAAATAACTTGGAGAATTTTGAGCTCCACAAGTTGGACATATGCAAGAATAAAAACTCAGAGATTTTTAGTTTTACATAGAACTTGGACACTTCTTAGCTCCAAAAGTTTAAGATTCGTGTGAAAAAAGCTCAGAAATTTTGAGAGAAATCTTTAAAAAAAACTTGAAGATTTTGTGAGCTTGTAAAGTTGACAATGTTTGACTTTTTGGTCCAAATTTTTAAAGTGTTGAAAGTTTAGATTTTTTGAGGACAAACATATCCACATTTCAACACGTTTCTGACATTCTGAGATTAATTAAAGAAATGTTCTAGAAAGATTTAGCAGTTTCGTGAGCTCATGAACTCAAACATTTTTGAGTTTCGTAACTTTTTTGAGCTTCAAGAGTCAAAAATTTTAATTTTTTTTATCTCAGAAATGTCCAAATTTTTTCTAGAAATTTTCTGACATTAAAATCAGAAAAGAAAAATTTAGCGAAATATTTAAACTTTCAACATTGAATTCAGAAAATTCTGTTTTTTCTGTACAATTTCTGAGGTTAATCTCAGAATCTCTGATTTTTCTGTTTTGTAAATTTGCAGAGAATTTCCTTGATTAATCTACAAAATTTTATTCACTTTCTCACAAATTTACGGCAGAGCTCAAAATATTCCAAGTCTTTTCTAGAAAATCTCAGAAGTTAATCTCAAATTGTCTTTTTATCGCATTATTTTGAATTTTGAAACTCTGATATTTTTACGTTTTTTTCCTGGAAAACGTCTTTGATTTTTTTTTTTACAGAAATTTACTCCTGTTTTTCTCCCCAAAGTGGCCTCGATACGCCGACGTAAAAGTATAAAAAACAAATATGAACAAAACCAGTAAATGTGGAACTAAACAAAGAGACTCAATCATGTTTTTTTTTCTCTAAACCTTCAAGTAAAACGCGAAATAAGGTCGAGCTGAGGATGAGGAGAGATGCTGTGATCGACAACACGTCACATTGACCCGTGAGTCTGTGTCTGTGCACAGGTGAGTGTTTGTGTGATGGTAGTCATGTGGGTGGACAGGTGAGTGGGTGAAAGTCCCACAAAAGGTCCAGCGTGGGAATCTCTCTGCATCCCGCTGGTAAATCCGCTCAGCTGAGTTCAAGCTCCGCCCACTTCCTGCTTTTTCTCCCATTGTTAAAGTCTCTGTTTCCAAAACAGCAGTCTGTCTTTTTCTCACACTTTCAGAGACTTTCACATCCATAAATCCATCCATCCCACTCACTTTATCCCGGTGGACGAAAACGAAGAAGAGGCTGTCCGTTCCGCTTCCCGGCGAGCGACGGCGGCTTCGCTACTCGTCCCCATCGTCTGTGACCGACCCGGAGCGAAGGGCGAAAACTCAGAGAGGAAACGACTAGTGACGAAACATCAGAGGAGAGGAGGAGGAGGAGTCGACAGAGAGGAAGAGCGGGGCGGTTCGTTTCGCTCCGACCGGGGGCTTGTCCAGGTTCTGCGTTTTTGTTTTCCCGGCCCTCAGACCTTGTAGTAGATGTTGGCGGGGCTCTGCGGCGGCATCTCCTGAACGATGTAGACGGGGTGTCCGTAGTCCCCGCTCACCTTCTCGTAGTGCGGGCAGAAGACGCTGTCAGCAGTCCTGAGCGGGATGATGATGTCGCTGGGCTCCGAGCCGTTGTTGTTGCCGCCGCCGCCGCGTTTGGGCGTGGCCAGCGTGCTGAGCGACAGCGTGGCCGTGTGCTGCGGCGAGTGCTTGCGGTGCCGCCGGCGGTACTTGAGCAGCAGCAGGACCAGCATGACGATGATGATGATGAAGATGACGCTGCCGGAGGCGATGCCCACAAAGATGGCCACCTCGGAGCCGATGGCGGTGGACGACTTCCCGCCGCCGGAGCCATCTTCTAATTTGGATTTATCTGTAGGAACAGAGAGAGAGCGAGTCAGAACCGACCAGAACTCTGAGACTGATCCAGAACAACAAGCTGAGCAACAAGGCTGTTCAAAATGCGGCGCAGGGGCCATTTGTAGCCCTCTGAATAACTGGAGCAGGCCCCTCACCACAATTCCTGGAAAATATCTACAAAAAAACTCATTTTAGAAAGAAACGTTTTAAAAGTCAAAGATTAGTAGGAAAATCTCAGAAATTAAAATTTCAAAAATAAAAAATTTGCTTAAAAAAACTGTATTGGAATTCGAATTTGAGTTTCATAAGTAAAAATTTAGCTTGAAAAAACAAACCTAAAAAAGTTTGAGTTTGAAAAGTCAAAAATTTCATCACAAAACGTTTTGAGACTGATCAAAGAAAATATCTTTAAAAAACAAGGACTTTTCTGAGCCCCAAAAGCTAAAAATTTGTTCCAAAAAAAAATCTCGGAAATTTTGAGATTAACTTAAAAATTTTGCTAGAAAAAATTTCTGGGTTTCAAAAGTTGAAAATCATTTTTAGTTTTACCGCTGAAATATTCTAGAAAAATAAAATTTCGCAAATTTGAAAAGTTTATTTTAAATTTTTTTATGGACTCCTTTATGATGGCGCCGCGTAGAACCGAGAAACTTCAGCTGATCTTCAATATTCCTGAAACTTTCCGTCCAAACAGTTTGTTGAGCCTCAGAGCCGCTCAGCGTCTGCGCTGTGGAAGCTGCACCGATGCTGCACCGATGCCGCGGCGATGCTGCACCGATGCTGCCGGTCCCGAGGAGAGCCACACGCTCCCAGCCTTCAGTGTTGGATCAGAACCAGAGCGCCCATCGCTGGGAGTCAGAGCACAGCTTGCCTTCCATAATTGATGTTTCACGGCCGAATCAAATATTCCTATTTCTCTGCCCCTCTGGGGCTTTTAGCCAGAAAATCAAGTTAGTTTTTATGTCTTTCAAAACGCAATTTATCTGAGTGCAGCTTTCCGGGATCCAGCCGCTGATTGCTCTACTTTCAAGGTTGAAGTCTTTGCTGAATGTGAATAGGAACGGATCCGATGTGACCTTTTCTTAAACAAAAGCTTCTAGTAGAAGAGTTTCACTCCGAGCTGCGGCTCCAATTTAAGCAACGTGCAACAGGAAGCCAGAGCTTCAAAATAAAAGATCTGACTCAGATTTATAGGTGAGTTTTAGTATCACGGTTGGGCTGCAGGTACTTTTTGTTTAATTACAAGAATAAATTCATAATAATTTGTAAAAAGAAGAAATTTTACCAGAAGGAATTAAAAGAAAAACGTTTTTTTTTATACGAAACAAACTTGAATAATAATTTTTTTTTCTGACTTTCAAAAGTTGGATCATTTTTGTCTTTTGACTCCAGCTTTTTATAGAAAATTTCAGTGATTAATCTGAACATTTCTGAGTTTTCAAGCTAATTTTCAATCTTTATCTCTTTTTTTTGTAATTTCTTTTTATTGAAAACTTTTAATTTTTTAAATTAGGAAATAATCAAGTTTTTGTTTAGAACATTTCTGAGCTGAATCTCAAGATCTTTGTTTTTCTAGCAATTTTTCTACTTTTTACTCAGAAATATTCCAAAATTGAAACTAAGAAATATAAAATATTTTTCTAGAAATTTTAATTTTAACTTTTGAAAAAATTTTCTAGAATTTTTTTTTTAAATTAATCTAAAAATTTACGAGATTGTTAGCAAAATCTAGACTTCTGGAGCTCAGAGATCTTCATGTTTTTTTCTAGAATATTTCTGAGATTAATCTAACAGATTTTTGAGCAAATTTTACTCCTTTTTTTCTACTTAGTTATATTTTTTTAAGGTGGATCCCTTCGTAAGCAGTTTTTTAAGTGTAGCTTAACCTTCATTCTATTTTATTAATGTGGATCTTTAATCTCAATGGATCCCAAAACCACAAACTCTCCATCGACAGAAAGAAAAGAGCCACATATTTCTTGTCTAATGTTACATATATTTAAATCCTTTCCTTCTGTTTTGTTTGAAATAAATAATGGACATTCCTCGGTTTAATTTCCTGGGCTTGTAAAGGCTCTTGATTGGTTTTATTTCAGTTGTTGTTTTTTCAGAGATCCAGGGGAGCCTTTATGTGGGTCAGCCTGCATTCGTCCCCAGGCACTTCCTGCTTCTCGCGGAGGAAATTACTGCTCCTGATTTTCTTACACAGAGATTTTTGAGCTGCAATCCAATAGCAGAGATAGGAGGCGCGCAAACGAAGCCGCTCGACCCGAAACAAGCCCGTTTCTGTGCGCCGAAGACGGCAGACGGCGACCGGATCGTTTTCCTGAAAATGTCACCCTAAAGCTGAAAGGTGAGCGGCCAGGAGACACCTTAGAAGGACCAGAGATGCTTATCGGTTTTATAGGCAACATTCAATTACCGGCTGATGATTCGCTGACCTTTCTGTTACCCACACACTCACACACACTCACACACACACACGCACCACTGATTCTGTGCAGCTCCTTAACCTGAACTCTAGAACGACGGCGTTTTAGGGCCACTTAAGGGAAAAAGGATCAAATTTCCACCAAGAAATAAAACGGAAATTTTGAGATTGAACTCAAAAATTTTCTAGAAAAAAATTTCTCAGTTTGAAAAGTCAAAAATTAGCTGTAAAAAAACTCAAATATTTTTAAAATTACTCTCAGAAAATTTCTGGAAAAAAAAACTACATTTCTTAGTTTGAAAAGTCAAAACTTTACTACGAAACTCTCAGAAAATTTGAAATTTATGTCAGAAATTTTCTAGGAAAAACTTTCAAAAGTCAAAAAAGATTTGCTAGAAAAAAAATCTCCAAAATTTTATGGAAAAAAAATCAAATATTTTTGAGTTTGAAAGGGCAAAAATTTCAACTTGAAACTCAGAAATCACAAGAAAAAAAAACACAAAAAGAAGAATTCAAGTTCTTTCTCAATAGAGCAACTTTTTCTTGAATTTTTAAGACACGGTTGTGGAAAAAATGCATTTTATTTTTGAGTTTATTCCTATAAATTAGAATCTCAGTGGGGCTGACCTCGTGTCAGCTGGACTTCGTTTTTCTCCCGGTCGTCGTCCGGCGACCCGGGCTTGTAGGGCGTTCTGGTGGGAATGTCTTTGGGTGAAACGGGGTCATAAGGATCTGAAAGAACATGGACACGGATTAGCAGGCAATCAATCAATTAATCAATCAATCAATTCCTTCATGGGGACAAATCAAGCATCTATTATCTACAAAGGCACATCAGGAAATGCAGCAGTATTGACTGTTGGCTATCAATTCGTATCAATTAAGTCATATTCATCACAATTTTTTAAGGTGGCACACAACTTTCAGCCGGTGGTTTTAAGGTGGAGCAGCATTTTCAAACAATAACAGCGTGGCTTCTTGTGTTAATGAGATTAAAAATGCCAATAAATCCCCAGATTTCAGCCTAATTTCTCAGATTGGATTCATCCTGAACCTGAGCTGGTTCTGGTGGAACCGTCTGGATCAGGAGAACCGGCGCTGCTCTCGCTCCTGACGCGATGCTCTCGGGGTGCACAAACATCTGCTGGGCTATGAATCATGGGAATTATGCATGTAAACTAGATTAGCATATGTGATCCAGGGAGTGCAGCTGAAAGCGTGTGTTTGTGTATGTGTCGGGTTGGCTGGATTACAGCCCCAGGTGTCATGGAGACAACGGCGCCGCCTCCTCTGACCTTATTCGGTGAGCTGCACATCGCCTGCAGATGCTGCGATACTCACTCTGCCCCACTTTCATGACTATCTTCATGGACTTGGTCTTGCACACGCCCCCTTCCTGGTTGTCGATGCCCTCCATGGTGCCGTTGGATGTAGCTGCAGGAGGAAACGGAGAGAAGGTCGCGGTCAGAATGGACAGAAGGGTTGCCAGGTCTGACTGATAGTTTCCAGCCCAAACACAAAGCAAAGCAACTCCAAAAACAACTGTAAATGTCATCGACTGCTTTTTGTGACAAAGCAGAACGTTTTTGGTTGTAATTTATTACTTTCCAGATCCCACTGTGCCAGCTAAGGTCTTAACTCTTTGAACTCAGATTTTGTGGGTTTTTTGTGGCTCTACATTGTGTCTTTCTAGCCCAACATGTTCAAAATAAGTCAAATTGGGAGGAAAACCGTCCAATCTGGCAACACCCTGCAAAGTGAAATTACGCGTGCGGTATCCCGCAAAAAGCTGCTTGCCAACAGTGACTAGCATTGGTGTTAGCTGTCAGGGTGTCAATATAAGGCGCTAAAGATATAGAAGAAAAATGGACGCTACAAAAACACTAGAGAAACTAGAGAAGATCAGTAAAAGATTTTAATTAAGAGGAAAAAACAGTGATGGAGAAGGAAGTAGGTCAGCTTGTTATGCTAGCTTGACTTTGATAAATTTACCATGTGGATGTGCTGTGGAATTCTGTGAGTTTCGATTCAGTCAGAAAAAATTTAAAAAGCCGACTCGTAGGCCAAACCCTGACAGATCATCAGTAGAACAGGTGTTGAAATTAGCTAACTAGCCACCGCCGTGTAGCTGTTGTCAGTAAGTTGGCAACGTGTCTGAGAGCGAGAAGGAAAGAAAATTTAAGATCTCCAGGTTTTATTCTGCTAACAGAACAGTTTGTTTTATCAGCCGCCAGCGTTGTGCACATGTGCAAAATTTCTGGATGCAAACGATAAAATTTGAGTTGTCTATGTGGAGAAACATGTGAGGGGAAACAGAGCCTTCCTCCAAGGAAGGATATGAGTCACTCCCCTTTAATAAAATCACAGTTTGCCTGTTCATCACCTCGGCCGCTTCTCTCCGGTGGAATATTTCACATCCCCTGAAGTCAATTAGCCTGAGTAATTGTGACTGTAATATGTCTAACTGCGCTGATGGGCCTTATGAAGGAGGCTGTGGAGGAGAGAGGGCGGCGATGACAGCAGACATGTTGGCAGGCTGCGGGCGGATTCAGTGCTTTATTGTGCATTAGCGCTAACGACACCCAGGAGAGCGGTGGACGCTTATTAAAGAAGACGTTTTTTTATTTGAAAAGCCTAAGATTGCTCAGATCTGAACAGCAGACTCAGTTAGTGGGTTTAAAGGAGACCGAGGCGGGATGATGAGACAAAGAGAGCAGAAACGGACAAGAACGGCAGCAACATCGAAGCTAACGAGATTTTATTAGCTTTCCAGCAACAACACAGAAAAAATCTGGGTTTTTTTTCTGTGTTGTGGTTGAATTTATCCATCTCAAAGGTTTTCTGGCTTACAATTATTTGGGTCGCTAATGGTTAAACACGTAGAGCATAGATGCTAATAATGAGCTAACAGAAGCTACCGCTAACTAGCAGCTATTAGCTGTAGCCTCAACTGACAAAATGCTGACAGAAAAAAGAACCAAATGACCAAAAACAATTAAAATGGAAATAAAAGCAGCACACAAACTAAAGCATGAAATTCATAAACAAAAAAATTAGTGAAATTTGCCCTTTAAAAAATGTAAGGATTTGGAACTCAATTTAAATATCCAAAATAAAAAAACAAATCAACAAATAAAATTAATGATGATGATTTATGATCATCATCAAGTTTTTGGTAGAAGAAAAGAGAGAAAAGAGAAAAACAATAAATCATGCAAACAGATTTTTATTTTTATTGATTAATTAATTGATTATGGAGGAAGTGGACAGAAGGAATCAGGATGGTTTCTGAGTGACAAGAGGTGTCACTTTGGGGAAAATGTGCAAAAGCTCCACCTTTCTGCTCCTTTGCTGCCCCTAGAGGTGAGTTGATGGAAGTGCGTCCATATTAGATCATGAGTGGGTTGTGGGGGCAGCAGGGCTTGTGGTCTATCAGGTCAGTAACACAGAGGCTAACGAGCTGCCAGAGCTTAGAGGCCTGGCCTCCCGCCAGCGCTCAGTGGCCCGCATTCACATCCACCGCCGCGCCGCCGCCGCCCCACCCACTCCTCTCCTCCGCTTTGCTTCCTCTCTTCCCTTCCTATCTGCCCATCAGATCTTTCGGATCCCACCTCGATCCATCGTGGCTGGGAATTCAGTTTCTCCTTTTCTCCCTCCCTGCTGCTACCAATCATCTTGATCTGAATCCTCCTGCCTCAGTAAGATGGCGATGTTAGCGGATGCGCAGCGCATGCTAACGAGGACCGGGCTCCTCGTCTCGCTGACCTGAAGCACATTACGGACAAAGCTGCTTACAGGATCCCACCCCCCGCTCTTCCTCTGCGTGTTTGTGTGTTTTCCTTCATAAACCTGTTAGCTAAACACACGACAATCCGGCAGAGACGCCCTGAACATCTTAACGGCAGAGAAGCGTTGGGAAGGGGTCAGAGTTCACGTGGCGGGAAGGAAAACATTTCCCACTAGACAGAAGCTTCTGATTCTGCGGAAAAATCAGCAACATTTTCAACTTTAAATTCCGGTTTTCCCTTTTGAATTTGGGATAAAAACACGGCGGGGTCGGTGCCAGGGCTGCAGTCTCGGCGGGCCTGACTTGGATTTAAACAGAATGTGATTGTTGAATCGGCTCAGGCTGGCTGAATGACTTGGCCCTCCTCGGTCCAGTCAGACGGGGCCAAGCTGGACAGGAGAGCTGGAACCGACTAATCCCAGCACCTCCGAAATGGATTTAGGTAAAACTCCAGGAAGAGGGCAGAAAAAATAAAACATTTTATTCACACCATGATCCACCATGATTGATTTTAAGACATTCTGACTGAGTTATTTTGTGTTTTCTTCCATATATTTGATCAATAGCTGCTATGTCTTACAATATTTAATAATTTTACAGTGAATATTAGAAAAAAAACTGATTTTAAAAAATAGTATCACAATATAAGTATTCATATGCATAAATAAACAATTATTGATTAGTTTTTTTGTTTTAAATATCTCAAATATTCCCAAATTGGACACATAACATTTCCTGTTTCATCCACAGTTTTCACTCCACGCTGTTTTTTTTAAGCAGTTGTGAAGAAACCTTAAACTGCTGCTGCGCCAGTTACTCAACATGTTGTTGCTTGGTAAGCAAAGAGTGAGTGAGTTGAGTGTCAAACTATTTCTAGAATCTGCAACTATAATCCATCATATTTAACCCAAAAATTTATTTAGTTCACTATTTCTGTGATAAAAGAAATCATCTTATCATGCCACTGATTTATTCTAAATTTTAATCTAAAACTTCCTTTATGATTGTTAAATTCATGGGCAATCTGAGCAGAAATTGTAATAGTAGCGGCTGCAAGAGAAAAAGATGGTTTTAAAAAATATAACCAGCTTATTCTCAACATTAACACAACTTTCATGTTTAGAGAACTGAGAAACTTCCACCTATTTTAAATGAACAGCTTCATTGTGAGGGTTTTTAGAAAATAAACACTGACAAGATATGAACATTTTGTCTGGTTTACAGTTGATGCTAACGCTAGCACCTGCTACCCATGCTAATAAAATGGCTACTCTGACAGAAAGAGAGAGATTGGTCCTAAGCAGATCCTAGCAAACATCTGTGAAGAGTGAAGAGAAAGTGAAAACCATCAGAGATAAACCCAAAAAAACAACAGAATGTGTTTAAAATCCTGGACACATCAACCTCCTCGGAGTTCAGTTTCATTTTCTGCTGTTTGTCAAATCAAGACGGCAGAAAATCAGCCATTTTAACAAGGCAGTCAATTGTTTTGGGATAGAGGCTTCCTAAAACGCTTCCCGGTGTTTTGTACCATAAAATAGAAAAATCCAAATTGGAAAATTGACACCATTTCCTCACATTATAGAAGAAATTCATATTAAACTAATAAAACCAAGCTGCCATGTTTCCTGTGCAGGAGCAGATTTACAGTGTCTGGGGTTGAGACACTTTTGGCCCCCCATCCACTCAGGAAAAATTAGTTCTATTAACACAAATTACAATAAATTAGTAGGTAAAAACTATACAATGGCAGGTAAGAACTGATGCAGTTTAATAACTCCAGGTTGTTTCCAAAGAAATTGACTATTCCTTCATAATTTTCAAATACTTTATGCATACTTCAACATGCATAAAAATCCAAACCCAATTGTGGGATAACACAATTTGTACTGATGAGTTTTCTATAAAGTGTAATGTTTACAAAACCTGCAATCATTAAAGAAAACGCAAACAAAACTAAATCTTACCAAGTACTTTCATTTACTTTCTAGTAGACGTGAAATAAGACAAAAGTAACTTAGAAATGACCTTTCAGCAACATATCGGAGGTTATTATATGTAAATAATTCCTTAATTACGACCTCAGAGCGCTGCGCCATTACCTAGCAACTCTAGTACTTCACTTAAAACAAGATATTTTGCACATGTTGGAAGTGAAATAATCTGCTAATGGAACTTTTTCATCCATATTAAGATTTTTCGTGTTTTGGCGGTGAAGAAGACAAACCTTGAGGCCCCCCAAGGCGCCCTGGGCCACTGCTTTCTAAAGCCTGGCCCTGTTCCTGTGTGCAGCCAACACACAATGCAATACGTTCTGGCAGCCTTTCGGATCGGGTCAGAGCAGACGAGGCGCCCTGATGGACAGAACCAGGAGGGATTCGGGGACGATGATCTAAACGCAGAGCGTGAGGACATCGCCTCAGATCGGAGGTTACAGGCTGGTTGATGCCCGTCACGGCGGTGCGCGGTAATCGGCCGTGACAGCAGGCGCCTTCGGTCCCTTTCAGGACCCCTGCGACCCCCCGAGAGAGCCGGGTCACCACGAATACCAAAGCTGCCTAACAACCATCTCTAATCAGCAGGGGAAGAAGGGAAAAACCCACTTAGAACCTTTTGTTTGAATCCATTTGGGTTGGATTTAACATCCAATTAGTGCGCCTCTGAAAGGAGTTTATTTAATTTAAGGAGAAGAAATGCATGTGAATATTTCCCACACTGGGACTGTAGCTGAGTCCAGCATTTTAATGTCCACTACAAATGTCTGAGAAACTCTGTTGAAGGAAACTGTCACACTTCTGCGACGTTTCCGTTAAATAAGAAACGCAACAAAATTCACACGTAGTGTGATTTTTGTGCTTCCTGTCGTCTTCTTTGTGGTTTCTGCCAGTAGCAACACCATGTTGTGAACCATGTGACTCGTGTGATGTCACCACCGTTTTAAAAATTGCCATGTTTCCATTACAAACATAAGCAAAACTATGTGAATATTCTGCTAGTGCAGAAAAAAACAGGATTCTGGTTCCAAGGTTCTGTTGCAGTTTTGTGAAATAATTTCATCACCAAAATAAAAAAGCACTTATTCTAGAACAAAAGCATTCAAAAGCATCTTGTTTCCAATCAGCAAATTTGTTTGTCTTATTCCAATTTGCTTAAATCCTATCAGTCAATGGAAACTGATTGTGTGAATTAACCAAAAAAGGCCCATTTTATTCCCTGGCTGGTCAGATTTCTGTCGCTGCAGCTTTGTCCTTCTCCTGCCCTCCTCTTCCTCTCTTTAGCTCTCTTTCCTCGCCCTCGTTAACTCTCTTTCGTCACTCTCTCTGGCCCCTTTCCCTCTTTATCCATCCCTCTCTCTCTCCCTCCTCCTCGGCGCACGTAATCATCCGGCTCGCTCGTCTCTGGGCTTCGGGCCTTTGCTGCCGCAAAGCATCACATCAAGCCCCGTCTGCACTCGACTGTGGCACCATTGTGCACTTCATACAAAAACAGAGACGCACACGACAAATCCGCCCGAAAACGGAAACGGCGTCGCTTTCCGTACGTCATCGACGCTTGCTGATTTGAAATGAAAAAAAGCCCAGAAGTGTTTGGCAGCCAAGTCAAAGGAGGCAACGTTAATCCAATCGGTCGAGCCTCAGATCCGCACAAGCGATGTGAGGCCGATTGTGTGGAGAAACGGAGGATTAAACGGCGCTTAATTAATTACGTATTGAGTGCTCACTCCAAGAGACTAATGAAACCCTGGCGGTGAACTTTTCTGAGACGCTGTCACAGTCTGATGGGTCCTGGATGCTGCTGTCAGAACACACACACACACACACACACACACACACACACACACACACACACACACACACACACACACACACACACACACACACCAGCGGCAGTGGCTGGGCTATTTTAGCTGAGAAATTACAGCTTAATTATAGAAAAATCTGCGATTTCGTCTCTGCTTTTCAACACAAATTGGGACAAAAGATGCTGTTTCTGCATCTTTTGAAACAGCACCCCCTCAGGCCAACAGCGGAATTACATCAATGACAATAAGGATTTTGATTCTCTTTCAGGTTTTGGAGAAATTTGAACTTAATGACTCTGTTTTTTACTGTTTCTGAAGTTTTACAAAATTATCTGCTGGAAATTGAATTTTCTGTGAACAAGGCAACATTTACCCCCAACGCTGAGAACATGGTGACTGCTGGATCTGTTCAATTTCCATTAAACTTAAAACATTTAAACCATTAAAGCTTCAGCATTGTACTGTTTTTCCAGTGTAATTCCTTTTGAAATGACAGTACAGAAATTTATTTGACGATGTATTTAACTAGAGTCTTTAATAAAGACTTTATTAAGGGGTAACTATCCTTATTTACTGCTTTAAAAGTGGCTGAAATTTCTGTTTTCTTTGCTCTCTCACAGTCAAAGCTGGAAGTAGTGATAAGACGGCTTTCCTGGAAATCCAGACAAATTAAAATACATTTCATGAAAGTGAATAGAAGAGCATTAATTTCATTAAACAGATATAAATAAACAGAGCTAATATATGACTTACTCTCTAGGCTAACTAGTTTGTAATGTCATGAGCTTTTATTTTTTAAAAACAATTACAAATTTAGATTCAAAATTAGTTCTCATGAAGTTTGAACTAACACAATAAGCTCAGTCTAATTAGCTGACAATAGTTGCTAGTTTGGTTCAGACGTTCACACGAATCTTAAAAAAACAGCAAAGTAGAACTTGTTGACCTTTTCAGGTTTTGCAGAGAAAACTGAGACCGGCAGAGCTGGTTCAGGCCTCAAATATTTAAAGAAATGGTCCTTTCTCTTGCATTGCAACCTGCCAGACAACATATTTCAGCTAATGAAGTGTTTCAAAGCAAATAAGTCAAAGAGCAACACGCAACTGAAACATCACGTTGCACAGGAAACAAATTAATCACCAGTTTACTGGTTATTCTTCTTATTATGTTTTAATAAATCATATTTTATCAGATTTAGGACTCCATAAACAATCAGAAGAGATTGAGGAGAGATCAACTTGGCTACAAGCCAGTGGCAATAACAATCTTCAGTGTGGAAGTCATTAGAGAGAAAAAAAGACTCAAAATTTACTATTTTCAGAGCCGTAAAATGTTTAGAGGAAACATAAAACTCTTGGAAAGTTTCTAGAAAAATGCTCTTTTTTTACATGGAGTCATATTGGCTGCTAATTTAGCTGCTATGCTAATAATGCTAATAGAAGATTTCAAGGAAAGCTTAAAATATAAATTTCTTTTAGATATAAATGCTTTATTTTTTTCCCTTTGTAAAAAAAACCTGAAACTAGTGTATTTTTTAATAAATATTTGTTAATATTATATTTATAAGTGTATCAATAGGTGCTTATGTTCAATAAAATTAGTATTTTTTGTAATTTCTTTAGCTCTAATAAGAATATTTTGAAAAATAAAAATAAATTCAGACCTCATAAAATGTTTTTATCATCAATCCCAGCAGGACTGCTCATGAGTTTCTATATTTAGAGTAAATGAATTTAAAAAGCTTAAGGCTGCTATTAATAGCACCCAAATCTGAGAGATTAACAAACTTGGCCAGAAAATCTCTCATCAGTGAATCTAATTATGTAAAATAGAAAACGGCAGCAGATCACTAATTTATTTTTATCATAATCCCTTAATAAATCAATACAAAAGGAGTGAAAACCATGGAACATTAAAAGGTTGTGTGCGGTTTATGTGAAAACCCAGAATGATCTCAGTCGCCTGCACGTTTCCTGTGGTCTGCACCTGTTTTCATTACCTGTCTGTGAGCGTTTCAGCTCAGAAGCTGCTCTTCATGTCCCATTTTAAGCATCAAGGAGCTGAGAGCATCAGCAGAGGAGAATCTGCAGAAAAATTGGATTTTCAGCCCGACTTACTTAAGATCCGAATTGATGTTTCCCACCGATCTTTTTGTTCCAACTTGTCGAATCAGCAGCTGCATGGAGGGGATTTTTCTTTTTTCAACACGCAGCAAGAGAAAATTAAAGATTTGGACAGGTGCTTTTATACCACATCCAATCTTATTCTTTTTTTTTTTTTAAAGGAAATGACAGAAATTTGTTTCAGTTATTACTTCTGTGAGTATTTCTCTTACTCTGTTCTTTGACTTGAGTAACTTTATTATTCAGTGTAGCTGCTTTTACTTGAGTAAAATCGATACTCTGATTAGTAACTTTACAGAACGAAGAACAAACATGTTTTAACTAAAAATGAATCAACATGCCGTTTTGCCAGAAATTTTAAATTGAAGGGAAATTATTCTGCTTGGTTTTATTATGTTGTATGTATGTTATTTACATGAATTATTGTCATTTTGATATTTAAAATTCCAAAATTTCCACATTCATGTGTGTTTTGGTCCATCTGCTGATGTAATTTTTAAACAATAAATGATATTTTGATCCGTTCCTCAGAACTTCAGTCGTTATCGAATACTGAATAATTTCTTGGACTTTTTACTTGAAGTAGAGCCTCTTTTACTGGAGTACAATCTTTGCCTAGCTCCTAAGTAGACAATTAAACTTTTGCTGTTTTGTAGACCTGAATTCAAACTATTGTCAAACAAGATGGCCGCCCTTGGCGCGGTGACATCACAGAACTATGGAAGCCCAGTGAGTACAAGATTTTCCAAAATTAAAACTTCAAACAGCAAAAAAACTGTAAATCAAGACGTTGCTCATCCTCCTGTGACCCTAAAGAAGAACCCGATCCGCTCCGTTTGCTCTCACGCCGACGTTCAGACGCGCCTCGCCGTGCAGGTAACCCGGATCAAACCGCAGAGTCTGAAGCAAACGCCTCGCTCTCCTTTCTTCCCTCTAAGAAATACGGCCTTCCCCACTGTGACAGCTCACAGATGGCGGTGGCAGAGGATCGCAGATGGTCCGATCTGCAGCTCAACCCCCCTGCACACGCAGCCGCCCCCCATCGGCGCCACACAGATGGTTCAGTCCGCCTCCCATGTTTCAAACCAGGGGGCCGGCGCAGAAACCCGGTCAGAGCTTCCTCTCAGGATGGCATTAGCAAATCGCAGGAAAATCAGCCAGGCGGAGTGGACACACCTGCTGGCCACCAGCTAAACACACACCGACTCCAAGGGGGGATTATCTGGAGGAGGGTCGGGGACGCTGGGAAAAATGTCCAAAATTCTGACATTTTATCAGAATTCTGACGGCGTATGGCAGAAGATTAAAGACAAAATTATGAGAAAAAAAGTCTGAATTCAAAGAAAAACTGAATTATGAAATGAGTCTGATTTCAGAGGTCAAATAATTCTCAGATTAAGACAGAATATGAGAGAAAAAAAAGTTTGAATTTGAGGCAATAAAGTCAGAATTTTGGCATTAGCACCAGAATTCTGAGATTAAAGTAAAACTTTGTGAAAAAATTGTCCAAATTTTTAAGTTAAAGACAGAATTCTCAGATGAAAGTTATAATTTGAAGCAGTAAAATGAGAGTTTTGAGAATAACACGGGGATTATGAGATTAAAGTCAAAATTCTGAAATGATTAGAACTCTGAGAAAAATAGTCATTTTCTCAGATTAAAGTCAGAATATGATAAAAAAAATGAGAATTCTGAGAAAAATAGTCATTTTCTCAGGTTAAAGTCAGAATATGAGAATTTTGAGGAAAAAAGTCAAATTTCTGAGATTAAAAATCAAATTCTTAAGATTAAAGTCAGAATTTTGTTTAAAAAAAACATCAGAATTTGGGGGAAAAGTCTAAATTCTGAGATTTAAATTAGAATAGTGAAATTAAAGAAAATTTTCAGAAGAAACAGTAATTATTATTTTCTCAGTGGCCCTAATCCACTGAGATTAGGGCTTCAGTAACCCGGTTCCTGAACACTCACAGATGATGTAGTAATCCTTCCCCTTGAAGAACTCGAGGCCCCACAGGTTGGGGCTGAACTCCTGGAACTTCAGCGTGAACTTCACGTCCTGGTCGGGCTTCACGCAGTTCAGCAGCGGCGTGTCGGCCTTGGTGATGGTGCAGCTCTCCAGCTGCTCCCTGGGAACCATGTACACCTTGTAATACTCCACGCCGTCGATGACCCCGCCGTCCACGCGCGGGCACACAATGTCCAGCTTGTCCCCGATCTGCGGGTACAAAACCACGCCTTGGCCCGGAACAAATCTGGAAGAGAAGGAGGGAAGGTGTTACTGCGGTGGCCAAGGTCGGCCATTTTAGATGAAGGCTGACCATTGTAACTGAAAAACAGGTGATCAATATCAATAGATTATACATCCGAAAAAATTTAGACAATTTCACTGAACTCCAATCCAGAACTAATAATAATAGTAATAATAATAATAATAATAATAATGCTTCACAAGGGCTTAAAAATAAATAACAGCACAATGTGGTGAAAACTGGGGCTAAAACAGAAAAGCTCGCCAGAATTTCAGATATTTAAAACAGAAATCAAATCAATAATTATCGATATGGACCAATATGAAAGGCTCATATCGTGATGCGTCTTTCAGCCACAGCCTGCGTTCACACTGCACGTCTTGATGCTCAATTCCAATTATTTTTATAAAAATTATTTTTTTCCGCCTGGTCGTTCAATCTACGAATGAAATGCGAATGTAATAAGACGGTTTATATCCCAGTGACCCGCACGCGCAAACAAAACAAAAGATGAAAGAAGATAATACAAAAACTGCAACTTTCATAATATCATAATTATGATATTCAGCCACTGTTCACATCCAGTTCGGCTTCTTCGTAAATGTCCAATTAAAAGCAACATTACCGATTTGAAAACTACCAGATGCATTCTCTATTCAGAGCCACTGGTGGGGAAAACAAGCTGGTTTTAACGTTAGGATTTAGAAACTAGGTGAAAAAACTGGAACATTTTTCAACAAGCTAAAGTGGGAAAAGGCATCTGCTGCCCAGAGATCCAACAAACATCAACTTCCTTCTGTTTGAGGCATTAGGAACCAGAACCTTCCTCTGATTGGTTAAAATTAAGAATGAAAAGCTGCTGAGTCAGAGAAAGGCTCAAACAAAGAATCCCGTTTTATAAACAGGAACGTGAAAAGTTTTTTAACAGAAGGAAGTGGAGACTTCTGGGACATTTTTATGTGCCTCCATGTTTGATGCAGCAGATATCAACCCTCCAAATTGGAGTTTTGAAATATAAATTCAGAGCTGAATCTTAATGAGGGTTTTGGTGGAGGCTCTCTGCAGTCTGGAGCGATTTGACAGAAAACATTAAGTCCTTTAGGAGTGGAGAGCAAATTGAATGAGAGTAGATAAAAATGCCAACTTTTTGATGTATAAACCGCTTTTATGGAGATGAAGTTGCAGCAATGAAATTGGTTTAAATCAAAAAGGTTTTTGCAGATATCACAGAAACCTGTGTGAGGCTGTAAGACGAACATTCAGTCGTAAAATCTCAAAACGTCATAAAACCTACAAGAGGCATCGAAACACTGATCGACATTCTTAAAGAAAATAAACATTTAATTAAAAATTTGGGGGTTAAAATAAAAAAAAAAAGCATAAATGTTTTGCAAATGGAGGATGAATAAATTTTCTTCAATTGGATTTTTTGAAGAAAATTGTGTTAAAAATACATTTTTAACCAGATAAGAAAATCAGATGTAAAAACATGTTGCTGGGGGTTTTAAAAAAGCTTTTTTGTTGGATAATAAGATTATGGTTTTGGTTTTGGTTGTTGAATCACACTGAACTGTTAGCTAGCAACCCAAGCTAACTCCAACACATTTGGTCAGCTGCTTTTACCACTGTGTGCACTGTACAATGGCTGCTGGAAAAGAGAAGTGTTTATTTTTTGTTGTTGCTGATTTACTACTTAGAAATGATTTGCTGCAATCTCGTTGGTTGTGCAGGAGGCTCTACTTTTGCTTTTCAAACATATATGATTGTATAATAGTGCATCTGTTTGTAGTCATTTTCACATGCAAGTGTAAACGCTGAGTTAGGCCGCATGGCCAGACATCATGAAACACTAAAATCTCATTACCTGAGAATGAGCTATATTGATTAACCAAACTTAATCAATAGAGAACTAAACTGTTCAAGGTTGGTTGGTTGTGTTTATTCTGAGTCTTTCCCTCCGAATAGCAGGAGCTTCTGTCCCATATATTTGGGACAGAATATTCCATAAAAGTAAAACTGAGTGGAAGCCATGGGAATAAAACAGAAAGTCTATTATTTCAGGCGTAAAATCTTGACTTTGCTGATGGGGAAAAAACAACTTTTAGTATCAAATGGATTCATATAAAAGCTGCCTCTTTTTGGTGATTTTTAGCTCTGATTTCTCACAAGGTTTCTATCAGAAGAATCCAAATGATGGCACCAACCATCAGGGCTCCTGAAACCGCTGCATTTCTTCTCCAAACATCACCTTGTTTGCTTCAGGCAGCTGCGAGTCGCAAACAGCAGCAGCTAACTAGGCCGTGGCGTTTCTCTCTCTTTCTCTCTCTTTCTGTGCCACCCGCAGGGATGCGCTCAGCGGCGGCTCGCTGCATCCAGCGGCAGGCTCAGGAGAAACGGAGGCGAAGGGAGAGAGTGACTCTATGTCTTCGCCTCGCAGCGCCATCTGCCATCGTCCTCTACGAGTCTGAAGGAGACGGAGGGACAGAGGAACGGAGGGACGGTCACTAGAAACTGGCCTCTAGGCTGCTGCTGCTGCTGCTGCTGCTGCTGCTGCTGCTGCCTTTATGTGTGCAACGTCCATTTATGTGTCTGAGTGAAACATCGACTTGCGTCACAGCATGAGGTTCCCGCAGCGGCGTATTGTAAACTGCCAAAAAACTGGGACTGAGATTAATCTCAGACATAATTTCTCAGATTTAAAGGTCAAAAATTTGCCAAAAAACAAAACTCGGAAATTTTGAGATTAGTCTTATAAATTGTCTCGAGAAGAGAAAGAAAACTCTGAGCTCCAAAATTCGACAATTTTGTGGAAAAAACCTTCAAAAGTTTCAAAAGTAAAAAATTAGAGTCTAACATTTTCTAAAAAAATTTCTAGCAAATGTATTAATTTTCCAAATCAGAAATTTCCACTTTTTAAAAAAACATCTGAGCTTAATCTCTGAAACATCTGAGCTTAATCTCTGACCTTTTTCACTTTTGACTCTTATTTTGCTGTTGTACGAGTTTCTTCTCATAATATTTTGATATTCTCGTAAATTTGTGACTTTATCGTCATTTTTTTCAGTAGAAGTTATTATATTATGTATTTATTAATGTATTTATTTATTGGATTTTTATGTTTATGATTAGATTGAAGAAGACGACTCTGTATGCTTTTGCATGAACTAAAAACTAAAAGTGATTTTCTGCACGATCCAGTGAAGTGCTCAGCATTTTCCATGGGAGGTCATGGCCTCTTCTGCCCCCCTCTTAGGGCCGCCTCTGTCAGCAGCCTCAAATCTAGCAAGAAAAGGGATTTTACAACAGATTTTAACAGATACTGAATGGCAAGTGTTGCCCCCTGCCTGTGAGGAGGCAGAGTTCAGGTATGAGGAAGTTTTACGTTTATTTTATCTGAAAATAAAATAACAGCAACAGAATTGGATACTTCAGGATGCTTTCATTTTCTGAATATTTGCAAATTTTTCCAAACCTAAATAACTAATAATGTTCAGAGTCAGTGAGAAGAAGAAGCTCATGCTGCGAGGTTATCTTGGCTGACATTGAGTGCGTTTGGGAATAAGGAATAAAATCCTCTCGCTATGCAGAAATGAGGAGGTGGTGATAGGATGTGAAGCGTCCCGGAGTGGGAAAACCTCCAGGCTGTGTTTGGATGTCTGTGGGATAAATATGAAGTAATTGATGTCTGAAACAAACAGATCTGAGGACTGAAAGTGTAAAAGAAAAACTGGAAGCGGCTGTTAAAACAATCTGAAAATCTCGTTTTGTAGATTCAGAACAAGTTGGAACTCGGAGTCCGCAGAGAGCCGGAAAAACAAAAACTAGGATTTGGCACAAAGGACTGGATAAACTGATCATTAATCCAACTATCATTTCTGAGAGGATTTCTGGCTCTGAAGTTAAAATCTTCTCCTGAAACGGCAGCAAATCTGAAAAACTTCAACTTTTAATCTGATGAGTGCAAGAAATCATTTTAAAAATCACAAAAATGATCAAATACAAAACAACATTTCATTTTGTAATACTCGGTTCATCATTTTATTCATGTGTTCAAGTTTAACCTGTTCATAAGTGAAACTTTATTCAATTTCAATCTACTTTAAAAATAACGTAAAACTACGACTGCAGCTTTCAATTATTCTAATTATTCCGACGATTAATCGATTAATCTGATAAAAAAAATTATTCATTTAGCATATTTCTTATTTAACCGCTTAAGCCCTTATTGTGCAATAAAAATGTAAAACAAATAATTAAGAAAATAAACATTTTAATAAAATGCAATGATAACATTCCCTTTAGCTTGATTACAGTAAAGGATGCATCAGCAGCTAAGAAAATATTTATAAAGTCTATAAAAGTATGAAAAGTTCATATTTTTCTACTTGATTTAACATCAATACAGTGTAGGGATTATCTGCTTATTGTTTGGATTAAGAAATTAATAATTGGACAACAAAATGTGTTTAATAGAAGGTGAAGCTAAAACTTCAACTTTAGGAGTCCTGGGTAGAAAATACTTACAGAAAAAGTATAACTTTGGCGTAATTACTGCTCTAAATAATTTATTCTTTCAGCAAAGTGCCTTTTTTAATCTGCATTACTCAGTTAACGATTAATCTATTACTAAATTAGTTGAGGATTATTTCAACAATTGATTAATCACGATTAATATGATTAATCGTTTCAAATATTTTTCAAAAATAGACCCAAACTTATAAAAATATTCCACTATCATTATTTATTTACCAAAACCAAATGATGCGTTTGATGCAGCAGCCTGTTGGGTCACATTTAAATAGTTTGTGGAGTAATTTGGGTCCTGACCCGACTGAACACAAACCCGCTCCGTCTCCGATGTGAATGAAAACGCCGTGACGCCATTTTAGCTGGTTGTCCAGAAAAACGCTGCAGCTGATCCAAACAGGTGCTTCGGAGGGGGATCGTGTTCCCGCTCTCCTGCCATCTCCACTCGGACTCCCACAACATTTCCACTGCACACAAAGCCTTTAATGGACCACAGCCCCATCTTATCTAAAGCAGCTCATTGTTCCTGATCTGCCTGGTGAATTTTTCCCCTCGCAGTCCGCCGGACTTCTGCTTGTTCCCAGATTCTCCCAGACCAGACTGGGAGGAAGACCTGTCATAATCCGGGTTCGTTTGTGGGTCTTAAAATCCTAAATGGGACAGAATTTGACGTTTAAAAGTGGCGCTCTTTACTGAACTGACAGGGAATTTACTTTGCTTCATATTTTCAGCGGGTCACAGTGAATTTATTGAGTTTTTTACTTCAGTTTGAGCTATTGTTACTATAAAAACCTGCTTGCAAATGACTGAATTTAAAATAAATTATTGGAAAAAAATCAAGTCACCAAGTTTTTGAACTATTTATAACAATTAATATTTAACTTCTTTTGCGTCTGAGAAAGTTTTATAGTGAATAAATGTACTGATTCTTCTTTTAATGGATCCTTTAGTTCATATTTTATATAAAAACAAAAAACCAGAAGCTGAATCGTTTGAAAAATGTGTCTTACACTGAAAAAACATAAAATCCTACCAAGAATTTTTGTCCTTTTTTTAGTGCAGATATATCAGTTCACTTGAAATAAGATCAAACTAACTTTTCAGCAAAATGCAGGAGCTGGTTTAAGGAATTAATTGTTGAATATTGATTATAAAAAAGTGCTGGTTTCACTGGCTGTTACCTAGCAACCCAGTTCAGTTCAACTGGGACATTGATAATAATAATAAAGAGGTTATAAGTGACATAATCTGCCAATGAAACTAGAACTTTGCCTCTAAATATATATTGAAGAATATTGAAGTCACTTGAAGTAAGTTTTGTAACAAATGTAACATGTACGTTGTCATTAACAGTCTATTTATGGTCTTTTTGTTTTGCTTTCTCAGGAAAGCAAAACAAAAAGCTGCATTTGTAAAAAAAAAAACAAAAAAACAATGTAAACGATATTCAGTTTTTGGTCCAATTTAGTGCAAATATATTAATAGACTTAAAATAAAACAAAACTAACTTAGGAGTGAAATAGGATCTTGCTTTAAGTCAATAATTGTTTAACACAATTTTTAAAAAATTACTAGATTCACTTGCAGATTGTTGCACTTGTAACATAGAAAAAATGTCTTTAAATAATCTGCCAGTTGAACTATTTACTTTTCAAATTATATTCAACAATTATTCACTGAAAACAAACTCCTGCATCAACTTTTGGTTCAATTTTGACTTATTTTACGTGAACAAAGAGATTTGCACAAGAAATTAGGCAAAAAATACTTGGTAAGATTTTGTGTTTTTGCAGTGTAGTGAAAGACTAACGACACAGATCATTAAAGGAATCTAAACAACGATGTGATTTCACTCTGAAAATGTTCTTGTTTTGAGCTTTTGCAGTAAAACTCTGGCTGTGTTGTTCCATATTTATTCTTGTTTTTCTTTCCTTTTGTTTATTTTAATTTTTTTGTCTCCACTCACACACCGTGGCCTGATCTGCAAACCGCTGCGTAACGAGAACGCTCAATAAACGCTGACAGAGGAGGCGAAAAGCCAAATAAATAAATAAAAACTGAAACGTCCCAAAAGGACGAAGACGAGAGGCGGAGAGGACGGCTGCAGACTGGAGCAATAAAAGCGAAGGAAGAAAGAAAAGGTCACGGAAAACACTCAGAGAGAGGAGGGAGGGCTGGAAAACACATTACAGCATTCCCTCTCATGATTGTAAATGTGTTCGACACACACACACACACACACGCACACACACACACACACACACACACACACACACACGCCACCCACCAACAGGCTTCAAGGCACGCTTGGCCCTTTAAAGTCTTCCTAAAACGTCTTTTTTTTCTCCCAATCCCGTCATAAATATTCCCGAATCAAAGCGCCGGAGCGTTTTAACACGGATCAGGCTGTGAAAAACATTCAGTGACGTTTTAATGAAGCTCCTCAGGCTTCCAGTTCGTCCTGCTCACCTGCTTTTCCGCCATGTTTACGTCCAGCCGCACATTTCCAGCTCCTGTTCTGAACGCCTCATCAAACTCTCCTCAACCCGACACCAACGCATCAGGTCTGAATTTAAGGGATTTTTCATGAAGAACTGATTTAAAGGTGGAAAAACAAGAATACACTGCAAAAACAGAAAATATTACCAAGCATTTTTATGTACTTTAAGATCTTAGTGCTCTTGAAATAAGGCAAAAACTAACTTACAAGCAACCCTCCAGCTAGATAAAGCAGTTAATAATTCCTTAATATTGATTTAAAAGTATTAGTTCCACTTGCAGTTTATAACATAGAAAAACATTATTTTTACAGCTGAAATGATCTGCTAGTCTTATTACAACATCATTAAAGAATCACTGACTGTAAACAAGCTCCTAAATGTCAAAGAAAAATTACTCATTAGTTAGTTTTGTCTTATTTTAAACATACTAAGATATTTGCATTAGAAGCTACACACAAGTGTTAGGTCAGATGTTGTGTTTTTACAGTGTACGGCTCCTTTCCTTCACTCCACACTGCAAAAACACAAAATCTTACCCACTATTTTTGCTCTAGTTTCTTCTGAAAATATCTTAATCCACTTGAAATACATTTTCTTTCAATAATCCTCAATAGTTACTTAATATTGATAAAATATTTAGATATATCTCTTACACTTCTGATCAGATACTTTTATTTTGTTCTCAGTGAAAAAATCTGCCGGTTGAACTTTTCCATAAATATTAATGAATAATGTTTGGTCATGTTTCTTGTGTAAACTTGAAATAAGACAAAACTTACAAGTAACTTTTAGGAGTTTGATTAAAGTCAATATTTCCCTAAAATTGATTCAAAAATACTAGTTGCAGATTTTACACTGAAAACATGAGAGAAAAGTGAAAAAATCTGCCTTTTTCAACTCTGTTAAGGAATTCTTGACCTAAAACAAGCTGCTTTGTCTTGCTGAAAAGTTTGATAAGTTAGTTTTGTGAGCTGAGATGAAACAAGACCAAAGACACTTGGCTTGATTTGGTGTTTTTGCAGCATTTTTGCAGCGTTTTTGCAGCATTTTTGCAGTGTTTTTGCAGCAGTTCATTACAGATTCAGACCGACGCGGCTGCAGCGAGGGGTTAATCCATGCAGATCTCTGCAGAGAGAAACGGGGTCTTTACTCCCCTCTACCTTTCATCCTGTAATCCAGACCCAGACATAATTACCCTCCTTCCCCTGAGAGACGCAAAAAAACAAAAACTCTTCCCCAGTTTAACTTTTTCTTCGTCTTCTTCTCCTTTAGACAAAAGTTGGTCTCTAAAAACGAAAAGTCTTGGATTAATTCTCCTGTTTTAAAGAGAAAAAAAAGAACCTGACAACTTTTATGCAAGTTAAAAAAAGAAAATCCTTAGTTTAGAAAAGGACCCCTGAGGTGCCCCCGCCGCTGCCCGGTCACAAAGGGCCTTTGGGGCTCCTCTGTAATCTCTTAATGAACTGCAGCGGAGGAGAGGCAGCGCTGCGTTTCCATATCCCGTGTAAAGCGGGGCTCTCTTTTGTTTCTCCCTCCCAGCTACAAAATGGATTAGCGGTTGGAGGAGGCGCGGCGATGTGAGCAGGGGTCACTCTCTTGTTTTTCTGACGAGGCTCATTTAAGAAAGGCCAGCAACAATAAGGTTTAATCGACGGAGAAACACACACACACTTTAAGCTGGAACCGAGATTTAAAGTTTAGACCATAAAAACCAGAAGAGAAAGCGCTAAAAACCTGATGCTAACCGATCCGATGCACCGATCTGCTGTTGTTTTTGGCCTGTACCGATTTGTGTTCAGCTGATTTTCACAAATTCCAGTTTTTTCCTGAAAACAATCAACATAAAAAAGTAGAAAAAAACTAAAGGATGCAAAGATAAATCAGCCAAAATCTCCTTAACTTTGAGGGATTGGTGATCGGCTCACTGCAAAAACCTCAAATCTTACCACTTTTTAATTCATTAATACTGATAAAATAGTTAATTATGTACTTATAGCATGACAATTCTTCATTTTATAACTAAAATATTATCATTGCAAGTGAATTACTGACTTAAAAACATTTATATATTTTGCTAAAAAGTTTCTCATAAGTCAATTTTGCCTATTTAAAGTGTATTAAGATGTTTGCACTAAACATGAAGCCGATTTTATCAGAGGTTTGATTGACTGTTCCTGTCTGCAAGTTTGTAGTTAACAATAATCATCTTAAATGTTGTCAACGCAGCAACTTTCCTGATATTTTTAGCAACATTTAAGACAAAAAATATTGGTTTTGGCCAAAATCGGAATCGGCAGATCGGCCAGTATACTGCAATCGGTCCACACTTTAAAAATATGGTAGCAGATACTCTCTTCAGTCAGAGGCTTCTTCCAATTTGCAGTAAACAGTCTGCTAGAGGAGCGCCTTCATGTCTGTATCTGTCATTATCTGCAGCAACTCTGTAAGTGAATGAGTTTCGGGATGAGTTTTTAAATTTTAATCGTATGACTCATCAAAATAAAATAATTTCATATTTATTCCGATTTCTGCATCTTTTACAGAGTTTCATTTCCAGGCTGAAAATGGTGGAGGTTGGTATATTTGATGCATTTAATGATGACAGAAGAAAAAATCTGATTCTGTTCCAATCAGGTTGATTCAAAGTGACTCGTTTCTGGTGCTTTGGATGCTGAAAACAAGTTGAAACTTTGTATTTAGGTCAAATAGATTACAACAAATCCAGATTTAACTTTGACTTCTGCGCTCCTGGTCCAGAAAACTCCCACTCTGAGGCCTCCACACGCTCCAGCGGTGGACACATTATCACGTTTCCAGTTGGTTTCCGTACGTTAGAGCTGAACTGCAGCTGCAGGTTGGGTCATAAAGGCTTCTTCCTTCACTATTTGGTCATTTTTTGCTAATTTTCCTCTTTCTTTCTCATCATCTGAGCCTCTCATGTTCCTCCCTACAACCTAGATCAGCCATCCAGAGAATTAAAACTCATAAAAATCTGCCTGTTATGGCGTTAACGTGGTTATTTTGCTGCTTCTGTATCTTTTATTGATCTTTTTCAACTGATTTCAAACAACCAGGCAGTTTGACATGCAAAGCTGAAGTTCAGTCGAGTCAATTTCCAGATAACTGACCTACATCAGTTATTTTAGCACATTTTTCACATTTGCAGGTGTTAAAATAACTCCAGAAGATTTCAACTCGGCAGGTTTGCTGTGTAGTTTTATTTAATTTCTCTGAAAAGTGTCTGATTTTGTAAATGAGCGGAAATTAAACTCACTAGTTCACCTTTTAACACAAAAAAAGCTCAGTTTGCTGAGAGAAAACGCGCAGTTTTCAGCGCAGTTTAGCGCCAATCCGTGATCAGTCGCCACACTAAGACACTCAGACCTTCACCAACTCTTAACTCGCGGATTGAAACCAAAACTGGTTCGTAAAGGCGCAGTCTGGAGCTTGAAATGCGCGTCGCTTTGCGCCACTGAGTCCATCTCGCCGTCAGGGAGGCGCAGTTTGGAGTTTTGACCGTGACTAAACGGACACAAAGACGGGACCCAGTCCGCCCCCGCCGGCAGAGAGCAGCAGAAAAACAGAAAAACGACAAGAAAGACATCTCTTCTGGCATCACTGGAGGACGTAAAGCGTTTATTTCTGACGGCGGGGGGCAGAAAATACCGTATTTGTTCCTGAAGTTACGCAGAAAAACAGTCCAAGTTGAACTTTTACTTACAGAGACGCGATTCAGCGCAGCGGCCTGAATAAAGCTTTATCTCTGCGGCCACATTTCCAACAGAAATTACTCTGAAATCCGCCTTATTGTTCAGAGAAAACACTTCGACACACACACCCCCACACACACACACACACACACACACACACACACACACAGAGGCCCGCTGGAGCCCAACAGAAACAGGCTCCGTTCTCTTCACGCTCCATCACAATACATTCACATTCCTTAAGTTGGAATTATGTTTAATAAATTGTGTGTATTTTTGATATTTCTGGCGGCGACATTTCATGTATTCACCCCGCAGTGCGCAGCGCAAAGTGCGCGTCGTTTCTCCGCACATCGAGCTCCGTCTCCGCTCTGCGCGTAAATATTCCCACACTGGCGGTCGGAATTGTGGATTTATTCAACCAGAATGATCCGTGCTAGAGAAAAGCTTTAGAGGAGCGGCTTTATTTCAAAAAATAAAGAAATAAAAATATAAAATAAATGTCGAATTTGGTGGAGAAAGAGGGGGAAAAAATCGGCAATAAATGTTGCAGTTAATTTTTTCACAATTATTCTTTGCGCGAAGATGAGTGCGCATTTCGCTGCACTTACTTGGTGTTGGTCGTGTTCCAGTAGATGGACTCGAGAATGAGCGGCCGACACAAGTCCAGTTCGAAGGCGAGGAAGAAAACTCCAAAATAATATCTCCACATCGAGTCCCCCATGGTGAGCCCGCGCGCCTCCGGGATGGATGCGGCGCACACTCCGTGTCAGAGGGGGAACGGCCGTGTGGGGCCACGCAGAAAACAAAACAACAGAAAAGCAAAAAAAGATCTTCAGATTATATCCCGATCCAGCGCATTCGGACCCAACAAGCTCCGATCAGAGCATCTCCAAAGAGAAAGGGGGGGAAAAAAACAGAAAAAAGAAGAGCGCACGGTTGGTTCATTCAGGGCGCAGCGCGTTAGAGATCCATCATCCTTCAGGAAAAATAGAAATCCCTCTGCGTAAAAAGAGCCAACATCCAACAGCAGCAGGCTGAGGTATTCCGCGTTCAGCTGGAGCTGGAGGTGGAGGTGGAGGGCGACAAACTGTGGGTGACAGCAGCACAAAAATGGAACAATGAGGTCGGATGGTCGAAATGAACAAAATGAGCGGATGTGTGGATGAGAGAAACCAAAGGAGCTGGGATGGAGGTTCTCATTCTAAACAGGTCCGAAAAGAAAGAAAATAAAACTCCCAAAGTGAGGAAAGAAGGACAGAAAAGACAGAAAGCCGAGCACGCAGGCGGAGAATTAGAGTCCCGCAGATCCGTCCTCCCGCACAGCACCGCACAGCAACCCGCACGCAGGGAGGATGTCGCCTGATCGGCTGCTGCTCTTAAGCCGGGCTGGGAAGTAACTGAGAGAGACGCAGACTGGGAATATTTGGCGGAGCTGCTCCCGACCAGGCCCCGCCCACCGCCGCCGCCGATTGGTGGAAGTTAAAAAGAAGCGGATCCGTCAATCAGAGGCGGCAACTGGATCGGCGGGGTGAGAAATTACAGCCGAACCCTGTAATGTCACCGGACTGAGGGACACTGGACACCATGGAAATGGGTTACCAAGCAATCGATTTAATCAATTAATAATAATAATAATATTAATATTAATAATAATAATAATATTAATAATAATAATTATTATTATTATTATTATTATTATTATTATTATTATTATTATTATTATTATTATAAATATTAAAAAGAGAGATTTTGAGAAAGAAAGAGAGATGGATGGAAGTCAAATGTAATACCTGCACAGGTGAGGAAAGCAGAACGCATCCGGGTTATTTCCGTTTTCCAAACTCTGCATTCCTGCAGGATTCCCAAAGAACCGAACTCCTCATCCGAACCGAGCGCGTGCAGCCGGTTCATCCGCGTCAAGTTCATTAGAAAGCCAACAGCGCCCACTAGCGGCAAAACTATCAGGAGAAACCAGAGAAGATGGCATATTTATCCTCAAAATTATAACTCATCAAACAATTAAAATAAAGATGAAATCATGAGAATTTATGCAGCTTTAAAATGGTTCTTTGTATTTTTAAACCTTTTATTTTGATATTCCACTATGAAGGCTGCATCTTCATCCATCAGACTAAACTTTTAAATTAGTGTTAATGTTTTTATTTAGCCTTAGGAGTAAATAAGACTCATTATTTTGCAACAGAAATTATTCAGATTTAATTCCAGACATAAATATGTTTATTATTTGAAGAAAAGTGAAAATTATCAGATTATTTTAGAAACAAATCAAACTTTATAATCACTTTGTGCAGAAGCTGCAAAAATCCTGACAACTTTAGATTTATTTACTTATTTTGTCATATTTTTAGTCAAATATCTTAAACGTACAAATGAAACACTACAGTTTGAGAAACATTTAGGATACATTTCATTCATCTAAAGCACACATGTTGGTTTAAATGTGTAAATATACTTACAAATTGACTTAAATTCAACCAATAATTAAATCTTCCTCTATAATGGCTGCAGTTATACATAGCAGAAGTTGTTTATTAAAAAAATAATGACTGAAATTATTATTTAAATTTAAATGGAGACAGAAATAAGTTCATTATCGATAGCCACAAGTCAAACTTTTCAATTATTTTAAGGTGAGAAAAAAATATTTATCACAACTTCTGGGCTTAAACAATTCAGGTTTTTATATCATTGAAATAGTTTTTATTTTTAAATCATTTTCTTGTGTTGAAAACGAGTAAAACAATAATAATTCAATTTGAGTCAATATTTTCAAGGATAAATTCAGGGGAAAAAACTGCAGGGTTTTCATTAAACAAGAAACATAATAGAAATCATATGTGAAAAAGTTTCTTCATGAAATAAATCATTTAAAAACATGCAGCACCCTCATCCTCTTACCACTTCCTGTCCTCCTCTTCTTCGTGGTTTGCGGCAGTAGTAACATCCGGTTGTTGATCATGTGACTCAGGTGATGCAACTGTTTCCATTTCAGTTTTGCGACATTAACCAATTTCTATGTGTCTGAAAACATTTCACTGAAAAACATTTCATTTTGAAATCCTTCCATCAGGCGAGTTCAGTTTTCAAACTGTCAAATTATTTGTTGAACAGAAACGCAGTTCCTAATTCCTATTCCACATTATATCTCCGCCGTTTCAGTCACTTCTACTCAAAACTCTCTCAGATGCTGTTTTAGGGCGCGATTCGCTCTGAAAACATTGTTTTAAGCTCTTCACGCCTCCTGTTCGCGACCAGCCGTTAATTGAACTGATTCTCACCCACTGGGGATTCTGCAGGCTGTGGATTGAAACGTGTGAACCGCTGATTGGATGCTGATTGAGTTGCTTTAATTCAATCGGAAAGTGTTTTTAGGAAAATTAGACACCAAAAGCTGCAGGAAGCAGTTTGGGGTTTATATTACTGACCTTCGTTACTATTGACCTATAAAAACCGCAAGTGATAGATGCTTCACTATTATCTAATTGATTAGGTTAATATACCCACTACACATTTAAAGTTCATATTTTTCTAAAGAATAAACCCAGTTCTGGAGGAAGGGAGGCAGCAGCGGGGCCCTCCGGAGAACCCAAGCCGGGGTGAAGCGCACCGATCCCGGCCGCCGTGGAGGAACTGCCGGGTGAAGACGGAGTATGGAGCTATATTGCGACCAAAAATTTGTTCAGAAGAACAGAACAAAAATGTAGCAAAATTTAAAAAGATACATATATATCTTTTTGTAAGTAGAATTTTTTTATACTGTAAGAAAAAAGTTTTAAAACTTTTTAAATAATTTTGAACAAAAAAAAAAAATCAAGATGAATAAAATGCTTAAAACTACTTTTTGGATTTTTTAAATTTTATTTTTGGAATAAACTTTATTTCTTCTCCACAAAGAATATTATAAAGAAATAAAAAAAACTTCTCAAATCTGTCAGATTTAAAAAAATTTGTTGCTTTTAGCCTAGTCAAAGTTTCAGCTCAACACAAGGCTCAAGTTTGATTGTTCGCAAAGTATTTGTACAACTTTTATAAAGAATATATTTAACAGGTTAACATGATTTGAGTGCATTTTGTCTAAATAAACAATGCAAAAATCTTTTAGAGCAAATAAAAGAATGTTGAGTTAATAAGTAATACAAAAATAAACATTTCAAGATAGAATCTGAAATCAAAGTATAGATCAGAAATATTATAAATCTGATACTGATATAAACTTTGTATCAACACTTTAGTCAAATTTCTGTGCATTTTTCCTAAATAAAGTCCAAAATATCATCGGACAGCAAATTAAAATTAAGTCGAATTGACAAACAATAAAAAAGTAATTAAATTTCAAGATTTTAATCAACCTGGAGTAAATATACAGAAGCATCTGTTTTATTGTTATTATTCTGTATAAACCGCTGTCTGAAAAACCAGAAGTGAAGCACATCCTGGTCCATTAATGGTTTTACTGGTATCAAGAGCAGAAATCTGCTGACTCTACTGGTGAAATAATGATGAGACCTTCAGCTTCTGTTGGCATTCAATGGATTTATTCATCTGTTCAGTCCTTTGACAATTTAAGGGGGAAAAAACTCACATGACAAAATTAAGATTCCACAGAATAAAGTTATTATACCCACCTGAGGTCAAATAAATCATCCAAACACTCACTCACTCACTCACACACACACACACACACACACACACCTGCATTTTCACTCTGACCTCGTCTTACCTGAACTCGTGTCTCCTTTACGACTCAGCGGCGGCTTCGCCAAGTTAATTTACTACAACATAACAGTTCGCACATGTGGGGGGAATTGTGTTGGAAAACAAACCAGGGTGTTTTTTTTTTCCTCCCCGCGTTTTCTGATCTCTATCGCTTTTTCATAAGACGGTTTTAAAAGGGTTACACGGAACAGGAAATGGCTTCTGTCCTCCGTTTCCTGTCGGATCGATCACCAGCAGGTCGGGTAGCTGAGGCCCGGTTCGCCTGCAGAACCAGATTGTTTTAAGGTGGGAGGAGAAACGTTTCCGGAGGGGTGGAAGACACGGAGCGGGGCAGCCGGATGGGAAGCTTTCTGTGCTTTTTTTCAAATCTTTATTGTTTTTAAAATTAAAAAAAGAAAACACTTTATCTGAAGTGCTGCGCATAAGACTGACATGACATCAGCAACGAACATGAAGGAGTCCAAATAAATGCTGCTGTCATGAACTGTCATTCCGTAAATATTGACACTTTTAATGCACTTTTAACCGAAAATGTACCTTAATAATATCATTATTTACCAAATATAGCAAAGTTGACACTTTTAAGGCAACTTTGCAGTAAAAATGTAATTATTTACCGAGTGACCTTTCATGAGAAAAGTCAAACATTCATTCCCATTCCTTGATGTTTGCAACGGGTCACGTCCGCCTTCTGCACACTGCTTCAAATTAAGTGCTACCAAAAGCAGAGCGACAGCCACCCGAGCTGCCGGTGACTTTCCCCTAGCAGGACTACCGCTGGTTACATAAGACTCCCAGACTACATGAAAACTTCCAGGTCCCTAAAAGAGAGAAAATAAAAGCAAACAGGAGGAGTTCGTTCTGTCTGTCTGTTTGTTTTTAGGGGCGACGATGAAGGAGCATCCTCCCGACCTTTCCTTTAGCACTTCCAAAATGAAGCGAGCAAATCCGCAGCGGACGACACGGAGCGGGGCTGAACCATGAGGATGAGGATGGAGGGGCAGTGCAGGACGAAGGCGGGGCAGGGGAGTGTCATTCGGTCGCCTTCAGAGAGAAGGACAGCTTGGGTCTGGACTTTCCCTTCCCCAGGATGATTTTCTGCTCCTCTTTCTGCTGCCGCTGCCGGTCCTGCTCCAGCTTCATGCGCTCCTCGTGGATCTTTCTCTGCTCCTCCACGATCCGTAGCTGCTCCTCGGCCTGCGGGCGAGACGAACCGGGTCAGAGCAGAACCAGGACACAAACAGGCCCGGAACAAACTCTGTCCCACAAGTGGGACTTGTGCGCACAAGTTTGTTACGCACTTGTGGGACTTGTTTTTGGATCCAAAGACAATGATCCAATGTTTTTGGATCATTTATCTACCATAATATAATGGTAGAAATAATGCAAAAGCACATAGTCAAAGATCAATGCATTTTAAATTCTAAGAAATATTTAAAATACGAACTGGCAGACATTTTAAATATTCAAAATAAATTCAGCAAAACAAATAAAATTTATTATGAACTCTTTGTAAATAAAATTGTCCTTCAAAAAAAGGGGTGAGTTGAAATTATTATCACGTTTTTGTAGAAAGAGAGAAAAGAAAATAACTTTAAATCATACAAACTGATTTATCTTACCAAGTATTTTATAGTTTCTGGAGCAAATATTGTACAACTCTTGAAATAAAACGAAACTAACATATAAATGATCAAACATGCTGGAACTCTGCTTCGGTTGCTAGGTAACGGGCTGGAATTCCGCCGGGGTTGCTAGGTAACGGGCTGGAATTCCGCCGGGGTTGCTAGGTAACGGGTTGGAATTCCGCCGGGGTTGCTAGGTAACGGGCTGGAATTCCGCCGGGGTTGCTAGGTAACGGGCTGGAATTCCGCCGGGGTTGCTAGGTAACGGGTTGGAATTCCGCCGGGGTTGCTAGGTAACGGGCTGGAATTGTGCTGAGTTTAGTAGGTCAGAGGTCAGTCTGTCTGCTCGTTTGTGACTAGACTATCTGGAGGTTTTTGAAGCGGCTCATTTTCCAGACACCAAAAAACATCAACTGGTCACCAAAAAGCAGCTGGGTGACTTTTGTTTAAAGCAGTAAAAACCCAAAATGGAAGCTTAAAAACGTACAAAATTCCCATTTTGCATAACAATAAGGTGCTTTGTACCACATGTAGCACAGGCTGGTTTCCATCTCTGAAAAATCCCTCAAGGAAGCTGCGACTGCAACTATTTTAATTTTGTGTGGGTTCGCAATTTTCAACAAACGTTGGAACTTTTCGCCACAATGTTTTCTGTATTTCATTCTTTTCTGACCAATCACTGCAACCAATGTTTGGTACATTTGTGGATGGAAAACAAAAACAAAAAGAAGTTTGGATCCTTCAGAAAATGTTAGAGCAGGAATAACTACAAGGACCAGAGCAGAAGTCTGGTCTGCTTAAAAAGAAAAACAAAAGTCTGGGTTATTAAAATGAAAATATAAAGAACAATGCTTGGTCACTGTAAGCTGAGCCACAATGAGGAGACAGCAGGTTATCAGACTCAGCACAATATTTCCATATTAACTGTCCTGTCTGGCTACAGTTGCAGATCAGTTAAACAAAGAAAAACCTCTTTTCCACACATTGTTACATTACAAGCAGAGACTCAAATGACTCATCTGGATTTTTTACAAGATCAACAAAAAACAGAGCATGATTGGGAAGGAGGAGGAAAAGGATACAAAGTTTTTAAATGTTTGTTCCAAAAACATCAAGAAATCTGCTGTTTTTTTTTCTTTTAAAAAACATCAATATTTGATATATTTGCTCAATAATACAGTTAATATGGTAAATAAAACTGGACTGATATTAATTTCCCTTGTGTTTATTTTTTCTTTTTTCTTATTGGTCGTGTTGTATTTGTTTGGTTTCGATGGGTGATAAATTGTCTCAGTAATTATCACGATAAACGATAATATTGTTGTTTTGAGACTATTTTCAAGTAACATATTAATAACAGCATTTTCCTTCTCGAAGACCAGTTAACCTTAATTTTGTAAAGAACTTAACCAGCGAACTATTCCAAATATCCAACATAAAAACAACCAAAAGTGATAAATAAAACAGTAATAAAAACTAATTATATATGAAACCAAAAACAAAACCGATTTTAATGTCTGTAAACAAATAAATATTAATAAGAATGGCAGTTGTGAATATCATTTTGATTTATTACACGATTTATTGATTGGCCAAAATTTTCAAATCACTGGGTTCCTTTTTATAAATAATTTGTTTGAAGAAAATTGATTTTTGATCTAATTTTGGTCCCAAAAATTAGAATCAAATCAAATTATGAGACAGTAAAGACTCCCTCGCCTCATCTTTAATATAAAGCAGCAACTAGAATTCATCCCGGGTTCAGAACCGGGTTCAGAACCGGGTCGGATCGTACCAGCTTGGCCTGAGCTTCGGCGATCTTGCGGTTATTCTCCTCCAGGATTTTTTCCAGCTCCTCCCGCTTGGATTTCTCTTCCTCCTGGATGGGTGACATGGTGCCATGTTAGCGCATGAAAAAGTCACAAAGCACACACACACACTCTCTCTCTCACTCTCTCTCTCTCACACACACACACTCAGTCAGTCAGTCAGTCACTGCACCACAGAAAGTCTCTTCAGTCAGCCTGAATTGTTTTCTACAAACATAAAGAAACTGAGCGGAGACGTGAACGCCTCCCTCGACTACTTCAAATCTCTTCCTGGAAGAATTAAAATGCCTAATTCACACCTACTCTGTTATTTTAAAGTAAAAAAAAAAAAAAAAAAAAAAAAAACAAACACATTCATCACATTCAGAGGACAGAAACATAGACTAGAGAAAAAATACATCTGCTGCTTTTAACATCATCAAATGCAAGAGAGAAAAAGAAGAAGGAGGGAAGAGTTTGGCTCACCAATGAACGTATACCTACGCATTTTCCTTGCCTGTGTACCTACACAACTGGTGAACGCATTCGGCAATAAACGGCTGAATATTTACTGTCCCGTCCGGACCGTGGCCCCTGCAGAGACAGAGAGGCGCTCCTGGGGTCGAATATGGCGCGCTCCTCTTTATAAGTCAAATCTGCTTTAGCGCTCTCTGTGGGGCTTTTTGTTGTCTCTGTAGAGAGCCGCTGCACAAGGTGTGTGTGTGTGTTTGTGTGTGTTCGAGGAGGACCCGACCACGGCACACTTACAGTAACAGGACACAAGTCACAGGTGAGCTGAAAGGCTGCAGCGCCAGCTCGGGTCAAGAGCTAGTTAGGAAGGTGGTGAGGTGTATGTCCGAAAAACAACAACAACAAAAAAAATAATAATAATAATAAAAATAAATAAATAAAACACATCAACAGTATGACACCGAGCAGCGGCCCTATGGGAGAAGCAAGTTATGGTACAAAAGAAACCAAAAGAAACATCAAACTGTGGGAAATAACCAGTCAGAAAGATATTAATTCATATCATCAGATAAAACCATCGGATAGCCACCGAGAACCTGAAGGGATAAACCGTCTGTGAGTCAGATGGGATGAACATTTCCACACGGATCCAGTCGGGTTTCCCCGAACTTTTCTGATGAGGAAACTAAGTAGAGACAGAACGGGAAGAGAGAAAGGAGGAGGAACCTTTTATACTGAATTAGTACATCCCCTCGTTTTATTACTGTTGGTGTCTAGAGCGAAAGGCGTCTTTGCAAAGCAAAAGAAAAACTACGAAGGTCGACACTTTTCCCGCAGCTAGGCGTAACAATAAACTCTCTTTCAGGTGTAAAATCAGAACATGTTTTCACTGCAACGCTGCCTAAGTCGTCGACATATGCTAGGAGCTACATTTCTGCCCATTGAGTAACGTTCAGGTCTGTTGATTTGAACCGAAGCTCGTTGAAATAGTGTTTGAAAATGCTAACACGAAGCTAAAGTTAGTTTCCGATTCTGAAAATGGCTAAAAGTAGCTAAGCAGAACTTTGCCAGAAGACAAAGTGCAGAATGGTCTGGAACAGGCCGGAAGAGTCTTGGTGTTTCAGTTTTTAAAGTTTTAATCATTCAGGATGATCATGATAGCGAAACATTAAGTGGAATCGACCGTTGGCTACTTCCCGAATAGAAAGCTCCAATCAGAGGCAAACTTTAGCTACTAACTCAAGTTTCTAACTAAAATGTTTACGGTAAACAGGATACAAATATTTTCTCAAATATATTAGGATGATGTGCTACACAGAAATTTCCTTTAAAAATTATTTAATTATCTACCAATTTGTTCTTATTCAGCATTAGCTTCAGCTAGTGGCTTTAGCTCCTGGTAATCATGCTAGCTCAAGCTAATGTTGTTAGCGCCAACTAATTGTTTTAGCTCCTGCTAATTCTGCTGGCTCCTGCTAATCATGTCGTGCTAGCTCCTGCTAACCCTGTTAGCTCCTGCTACTATAGTAAAGAGATTAGAAGCCGATCACGTTTGTTTCAGCAGATATCTCAAGTTTAATGACAATGAAACTTTGAGGCAGTTTTTCCTCAATCCAGACGTTTTGTGCGCCGCACACGTTCACCTCAACCACCTTGACTTTTGATACTGTTTAAAACAAGGTAAAAATATACAATTATTCACTTAATTCTGAATTTTTATGTACAACAAACAACAAGTTTTAGGTAAATACGAAAATCACAACATATGAAGGCTGACATGTTTAACTAGTCATGGTGGCTATGGTGTCGAAAGTAAAGGAGGGGCACAAATCATTTTTATGTTTAGACTGTCAAATAGGCTGACCAAATAAATCAAGTTAATCTCAACTCCTACTTGTGATTCCAGTTAAAAAAATTAAAAATTGTAAGAAATGAACCAGAGAGAGAGCAACACTGTAGTGACAGAAGATCATTAAAACGTTGTTTTGGGGTGAAATTATTATTCCTGAAGGGTGCAGGAAACATAATCAACAATTTTACTGGTCGCCCTGATGTTGTGCAGCTACACTTAATTATTCAGACAATTTTAAAAATGAGCCCTTCATCGGGTTTTCTGCTGCAAACAAACAGAGGTAAAAAATAATATGATTTAAATCATGTCTGAGTTTTGCAGGGAAACGTTTGCTGGTGTGATTAATGAAACAAAAATTAATTTAGCTAAACTGGGAACAAGTTTCTACTGAGTAAATATGATTAACAACCAAAATTATAATTTAGTATCTTAACGAAGATGCAGAAACAGGAATAATCTGTATTATTATTGTAACATTAATATTGCAACATAAGTTGCTATTTAACCTGTGGAGTTAAATAGCAACAGGATCTGGGTTAGAGTGAGGTTAAAGTTTCATTCAATCATGTTTTTAATAATCAGTTTTGCTAGTAAAAATGTGTAATTTGTGTCATTCGCTGCTGCACAATGTCAACATTTTCCACCTTCAGTTGGAAATCAGAGAGAACGTTTGTCTTCTTACTCTACAGCTTTTAACTTGCTGCTGTTTTAATGTCAGCTGCAAAAGAGAAACCTCTGCTGCTTGTGTTCCTCCCTCATCCTGTGTGTCTGAAAGCAGCAAAACTCCAATAATTTGTTGGGGACTGAAAGCGCAGGACGGTGGGTGGAGGCAGAAAGAGATGGGGGTGCATCCCAAACGACCGAGCGTTACCTCTCTGGCCTTCTGCGCCGCCAGCTCGGCCTGCCGCTGCCGCTCCAGCTCCTCCAGCAGCTGCCGCTCCATGATGCGCTTGGCCTCCTCCACGCGCCGCAGAACCTCCCGCTCGATCTCGTCCTTCCGCTTCTCCAGCTCCTCCTCCACTCGCTTGGCCACCAGCTCCTCCACCCGCCGGGCCGTCTCCTCCTCAATCAGCTTCTCCTCGATCTCCTGCTGGCGGCTGGAGGAAGAGGCGCGGGAAGAAGAGGTTAGCTTCAGCTGGCCGACAGCAGAGACACCTTCCTGCTGTCGAGTCGCGGTTCTAACAAGTCTGACCCGCGCCATCTTGGGAGGCAAAGCATAACTGAACCACAGCTTCGAAAACAATGAAAGGAAAGTAGACACATTACTCTCATGTGACGTCACACTTCCATGATCTTCACAATTGACCTCCATCTTGGCAGGCAGTTGCAAAGAAATAAGCCATAAGTTTAGAACTTGATCTTGCTTCGTTCCTAACTTAACAAAAGTACATTACAACTATTACTCCATCACAATTTTTGGGTACTTTTCCCACCTTTGTGTAATACTAAGAGAAATATCAATAATATTTACAGTTTTCTTTTTTATGAAGTTGCTTCACACCCACCAGCAGATGCACTGTGATTCAGACTTTCTCAGATATTCATCAAGATATATTTATCTTGATAAATATGTCAAGACAAATTTGGTTCAGTTTATGGATAGCATCCGTCCCACAACCTTTAAATCGGGGCTCAGCCACTCCTAGAATGTCCTGCAACTTTCAGATGCTTTCTTGCTTCAGCACACCTGAATCACAGGTTACAGAGGTAATTCAGCCTGCAGCAGGGATGCATGTAAAAGTTACAGGATATTGACTCTCAAAGACTGAAGCTGGAAACCACAATTCTACATGTAAGCCTGCAGAAAATCTGTTTTATTTATTCAAAATGTTACTTTCTTAATGTCTTACTCCTATTCAGAATTCCACTTTTGCATTGCAAGCACTTTTATTAACCCTAAAAATGTGTAACTATGGCCTAAATGAACAATAATTCAAACCATTCATAATTGATGTTCAATTTTCAAAAATATATCAATGTACGGTGTTTTTCCAATGTATTTAGAAATATCTTCATGTCATAATAAAACACAAAAATCTTGCTTTTTGAGATAAAGTTTCACTTTTGTGTTTAGTTCTCATATTATGGCACAAACTGAAGTACATTTGATCAAAGTTATATATAAAATAACACTGCTAATATTAACTTCTTTGACACAAAAATAGATTGGAGTTAAGTATTTCACAATTTTCATCTATATTTATCTCTCAGGTGCTAGGATTTCAAAGTCTTTAATATAATGCCGATGTAACCTGAAGACTATTTAAAACATTCAAATTAAATTAATTTCCTGAGACAGTGCATTTAAAAACTGCCTAAAATCTGTAGTTTTTCTCAATCAAAAGGTTTGCGGATATGATTTATGATGTTTGACATTCACTAACAGCTCCAGTGGCAGCCGTTAGCATCGGTGGTTAGCATCTCAGCTCCTGTCCGTTCAAATGAATGCAGTTAACTAGCCGTTAGCTTAGCATGCATACATAGCAGCGGCTGGTTATGCAACATCAGCACATGTAGATTTTGATTATTATACCCACATTTTCCTCTGTCTCTCCATCTCTGCCTTCCTCTCCTCCTCTTCCTTCCTCTGCTTCTCGTCCAGAGCGGTCCTTTTACTCAGAGTCCGGCCGAAAATGTCGATCCTCTCCGGGGGAGACGCTGCTCGCTCTCTGCGGGTCGAGGCTGTGGTGGACCGGGACCGGGAGCGAGACTCTCTGCGCCGGTTTCTCTTAGACTCCCGGGACTTGGATCGTTTCTTGGACCGCTCCCTGTCTCTGGACCGGGATCGAGACCGGCTCCGTTTCTTGCTGTGCTTGCTGCTTTTTGAGTGTTTAGACCGAGACGTGCTTCGGCTGCGTGAGCGGCCCATGGTGACCAGTCTTACGGCTGAAATGTGGACCACAATGCACACTCTACTCCAACTGCTGCTCTTCTAACTCTGGACTTACAAAAAAAACAATCAATGCAAACAACCGAATCAACTCAATTTGCTTTAAAAAAGCATTTAAACAGCTCCTTAATTCGCCCTCCTTAGTCGTTACAAGGCAAGATGGCGCTTGTCGAGTTTGTTGTTCCCAGCAGGCACTGCGGTTCTCGGCATTTTCCGTCAATCTTCGGAGGGTCCTGTCAGTTTCACGAACCGAACAACCGTCAGACCTGTCAAAAGTGACAGAAGACGTCACTTTTGTTTTAGGTTACGCTGAATTTACAGTTACGACTGTTATAGCTGTTGACGCAGCAATTCATTTTGAAGACGTAATATTTTACACTATTATAACTTCATTTAATTTCTCTTTGGGATTAATAAAGGAATTTTTAAATTTTTGAATTATGTAAAATAATTACGTTAAAAATACTGTTGCATAATTTTTCATTAAATATTTCACTTACATATTAAAATGGTCTCATGATAAAATACTCTGAATGTTTATCATTTGTGTTTAATGCCGAATAAAGCTAGTTTGGCTAGTAGCTAGCCAAGCTAGAACTAAAACTAGTACTTAAAACCGAAACTAAAGTAGAAGCTAAACTAAAGCTAAAACTACAGGTAGTTTTAGCCCCTCCCCCTAAAACTAGCATTAACAAGAACTAAAGCTAGCCTTAGCTAGCATTAAACCTGAATCATACACATTCAGGTTTCTCATGAGAGAAACAAACATTTTAAAATATATTTAATTGTATTGATGAATTGTAAAGAGGAAATAAATCATTTTCCGATAATCTTAAACACAAACGCATTCAGAAAATATAAATGAACATCAGTACGTGTTTCTACAGACCATGTAACTACATAAACTGGAAATGTAAAATTGTTTTGATTTTTTTTTAATTAGCAGAATATCAAAAATGTTTTGGATATATTTATGTTTTGGTGTTAGGGTTAGGGTTAACTAAATAAAATGTATGTGAGTATTGCATCTATTTATACCCAACCCTAACCCTAACCTGAATAATGTGGAAATTGTCTGTTAATTCCTACTAAGATTCAAGTTGTCTATAAACATTTTATTAAATCTAATGTAGGAATTATTTAAAATTATAGTCCATTTTAGTCGTCTATCGCATTTTTCTAAAAGATTAAAGATTACATATTTTTCAGATTATATGCAAATTATCAGTTTTTGATGCAACAACAACAAAAACAGGAAAATATATGCAACCACTGGGATGAATTTATGATGCAAGTTTAAAGTTGTAATTTCTATGCTGATGTGTTGCTCTGCTGTTTTCTTTGACATCGATCAGCAGAGTCTGACACTGATTTCAGAACTTGTCTCCGCTTGACCGATATCTAACTTTTCCCTTCTCCATTTTTAACTGTTGTTGTCATGCTCTACCAGAGGCTAAAATGACGCTTTAATCTGATCATGTAAATATAGCGACGCAGAACATCAGATACCGCACAACAAACAGAACGGGTCAGAAAAAAGAAAACAAAAACTGACAATGGCGCAATCCTGCACAGATAGATTTGCCGTTCCACTCTGGAAAATGAGGCCATTGTGATAACGTTCCCCAGAGGGCTGAGCTCAAAATAAACCGCTTTTACTATATTTAAAAACACACGATGAAAAAGTCCAGCGAATCAACTTCAAAAAGGTCACATCACTCAAACCTACACGAGACATCATCTGAAGGATTTTTATTCTGTATTTTTCAGCTGAGTCTAATATTAGCATGTACTGATTCAGGAGGGTGACTCAGTGGGCAGCTTCATCTGCAGAATAAAAATACTTTTAATTGTAGAAAACCTCATGAAGGTTGTCAGATAGGTCGCTGCCATCCCAGCAGATTAAAGAGCAGAACATGTTCTGTCAAACTTTAGGGCTCAGAATCCAAACTTCCTCAGAAACAAAGCAAAGAACCGAATAATGGGGCTTTAGAGACAGAAACAAAGGCCAAGCTTATTTTTTCTCCATGCTTGAAGTCAAAGCATCTATTTTTTTTATAAGTTGAGGTCTATTTTATTTATTTTTTTCATGGGCTGGTAAATTTTGCTCCTGCAGATGAAAGGAGCTGGCATTACAGAACCATCTGTGCCTTGTTTTTTTTTCATTCGGGAAAGAGAGGTGGGAGCTTTAAAGCCCCTTTTGATGAATAATAGAAAATGTTTCATGAAGGTGAAAAGGAGAAGAATTGCAGCACAATCCCAGTGGGGATGTTTGTTTTTCTGTTTGACTTTAGAGGCGCTCTGGGCTGGTCGGGAGGGTAAAACGTACCAGTTCAACGTCTCTGTTTTCCTTTGAAATGGCTGCATATGCACAGGTAATCCCAGGGGACGGAACCAGCAGTTCTCAAATGTCAGGAAGGTTTAAACGTGTTTTCCTCTGCAATGTGGCCCATAAAAACGGTCAAAAATAAGTTTACTGATCCATCTGAAAGGCTGCATACTCAGGGTACTCCTGGTATCGAAGTGTTTTTTTCTTACTGATTTGTTGACATTTGTTGATCTTGAATTTAATTTTGCTGGTGAACAATTTTTCAAGATGGACGCCAGGTTGTCCTGGAATTGGATGAATGTGTTTGGTGTCAAACCACGCAAAACTACAGAAATCACATTTTCTCTGTCTTGTTTTGTCTGGAAGCCATCTTTCAAAATGGCCGCCACGTTTGTTTGCAACAAATAAACAGTTGATGTTACCGAGAACAGCTAACCAGCATGAGCTCTGCTGATGCTAAACTGCTGAGCTGCTAAACACATTTTTATAAAACAGCAGAAGCTAATGCTAACCATTAAGACAACTGCTGCTCAGCCTGTAAAATGTTGCATATTATTACTTCAAAGTTACTGAATAAAGTTAAACCAGAAGAACTTTTATGCAAAATCAAACTTTGCTTCACCCAAATCTGCTTTTAATTAATGTATCAAGACTTTTCAAGGGAAAATTGATCTAATTTCTGATTTCATTCAGCAGAATTAGTTAAACTGTTTTCTATTTCTTCCAATTGATACCTAGAAAATCAGCTAAATTATTTTTAATTAGACAAATCTCCAGAACCATTTGGATCTTCAATCATTTGTATAACCTTTTCCAGAAACAAAACTGACAGCTTTATTTGTTAAATTTAATTATTGCTTGTGTAGTTTATTGTTAAGTGAATAAGAACCATTTTTTGACCTTTTCGATGGTTTTGGCCCAAGTGACACTCCTGATTTAAATGGTTGTCAAAAACACACATTGCTGCTTCCATTCAAGTGGATAACTTTTGAATAATTTTCTAGAACCACACTTTAAAACCCAGAGCTGCAGAACCCAACCCAACCAGCTCAAGTTAATCAAAAAGTCCATCTCTTTCACATTTTGTGATCAAAGTTTGCCCTCTTCTTTCAGAGGAGCCTCTCAGGTCCGCCGGCCCTGCCCCGCCGCTGCTCTTCAGGGGGAAAAACACTTAACAAACACAGGATCTGTTTTATAAAGCCCTGCCACATTGTCATATTGTCATGTTGATGGCCCAGGGGTCTGCGGATAAAGAGCCATTGAGGAGGGGAACCTGAAAGCAAGCTTCGCTCTCCTCCCTTTTACTGCCTGAATGAGAGCACTTCTTTCACCTCGGCCCGGCGGAGGACACAGAAAGAGAGGGAGGATGGAGGGGGAGGAGAGGAACTGATGACATGGAGCAGAGGAGGGGAGAAATCAGGTTTTAGGAGGTTATTGAAGTGTCCAATCAGACGTTACTATTATTCTGCCATTAAAGCTTCAATCCGTGCATTTTTTCTAGAAAGAAAATAGAACTTTTTCTACAATGATCACCTTTTCAAACAATTATTTTAGATTTATCTGAATTTCAGATTTAGAAAATTTTTGCCATTTTTGACTTGAAACTGTTTAGCCTTTTTCCCCCAAGACATTTTTGAGATTAATCTAAAAAATTCTGAGTTTTGACTGAATGTACTGCTTTTTATTTACATTTATTTTGAGATCATTCTCAGAAATCTTCTAGAAAAAACAAGGAAATGTCAGAGATTCAAAAGTCTAAAATTTTAAATGTTTTCAAACTCAAAAAATTTGCACAAGTCAAAAGTTTTAGATTTTGGAAAAGTTTCAGAAATTAAACCAAAACATTTAGTTTTTTCTAGAAAATATTAAACTATTCAAACCTAAAAAACATCCTTGCATTTTTCTCAAAAATTACAGAAATTAAACTCAAAATTTATGAAATTTTTGGTGGAAAATTACACCTCATTTTTGTTTTTTTTAATCTGCATTTGCCCTAATATGCCGTCGTACATTGGAGCAGGTTCTGAAGTTAACAATATTCTCTTGTACTCAGACACTGCCGGGACGTCCAAAGGTTGTCTGATTAATCTAATCCCAGGCTGACCTCTGCTGATCCGCTGGCCAGATGTCCGACCATCACTCAGAACCGACCGTCCCGATCATTCAGTCGATTCAAACCCAGTAACCCTGAAAAGAGGCTCTCCATTAACGACGACGGCTATATGCCAAACGTCTTCCTCACGGAGCTGACCTCCTCCACAAAGAGGGAACTTGGCGTTCATCTTTCTAAAAGGGGCGGGGCCAGAGAAGATATGGGAGGGCAGGTGATTCTGCTGGGTCAAACCCAGAGGTCAAAGGTCAGGTTTGAAGTGTCTGCCTCCAGGGGAATCTGATCTATGTTGCTCTCATCTCCAGATATTCATTTGTCAGCTCATCCCTGAAATCCAGAAACTGAACAAGTAAAAAGCTGAACATGAGTCCGATAATCCACTCAGATTAAGAACTGGGAGTATATAGTATCATAATGTTCAAATCAGTCATGAATCCAGGTGAATTATTAAAGCTAAAATGATTTGTTATGTAGATTTACTACACACAGGTGACCTATTAGGTCTGTGGTCTATAAAAAACACATTCATTTTTTGCTCAAAATCATTCTTAGACTATAACATTTTGGCTGTTTTAGGGCGTCATCGCTTTAAATGCTTCTGGTCAAAAATGATTAAATCTGATTAAAATGGCTGCAAAGAGATGCGCAGTTATACAACCATGCATCTTTGAAAAGCAGAAGAGGAGCCTACTGCACAACCAACAAGAATGCAGCAAGCAGTTTCTGGATGGTAAGACAACAACAAAACACTTGTCTTTTGGTAAAACCAGCTGACCAAATGTGCTGGGTTGCTAAGTAACGGCACAGTGCCATTGGTTTTTGAAACAGCTCATTTTCCAAACACCAAAAAACATGAACTTATTCCCAAAAAAAAAGTCTGGGTGAATTTTCTAAAGAGCTTTGGACTGTTTTAGACCAAAACAGAAACATAAAAACAAGAAAATATGAAAATGTATTGTATTTTTATTAGTCAGTTATGGCTGACAGTTATTAAAAAAAACAACAACAAAAAAAAACATAGCTTTTCAAAAAATTCTAATGTTATGTGAGATTAACTTAAAAAGTGTTTTTGACACAGAATTTTTTTTCCAAGTCATGGCAGAATACTGATTTGTCCAGTAGACAATGAGTAACTGCCACTGATGCTCATCATGCTGTATCCAATTATATCACTGGAAAGTTGAGTGGAAGGAAAATGTGTGGTAGGAAAAAGTACAACTTATTGTTTGAGATAATTGTGAAGCACTTATCTACTGCGGCCCCATTTGCTGTTTTATTTTTTACATATTCATACATCCTGCTATTGCAACAGACACAAAAATTAAATTTCTGCGTCAGTTTGATTAGTCAAAAATTACTTCTCAAAGAGGAAAAAGCACATAAGTTGTAGAACTAAGAAAGAAGCTGGGACTTAAGTCCAGAAAATACGGTAATTGTAGGTTTTTGATGTGAGGAGTAATTTTAAAGTCCCCGCTGCATTTTGGTTCCACGTTTTGTGAGCGTGGCTGCTTTTCTTCAGCAGAAACGCATGAAAGTGATGATGGGAACGAGTATTCATGGGAAAAAAGGATCTCTCCTGAGAAACTCCAAACAGGAAGAGAGATACATTCATCACAAGCCGCCTCCCACCGCCGCCAAACAAACAGTTCACAATTCACACTCTGTGCTTTCCAGCGTTGCAAACTCTAACAATGGCTGCTTCCTGACGACACGGTGACGCTGTGAGCGGCGAGGCAGCGGTGTGTGAAAGCTCAAGATCTGGCAAAGAGGAAGGAGCCAAGGTCTTACTGAACCTGCAGCTATCGCTCAAAGGCCCTTTCTTTCTGCCTTCTCGTTTATACGCCCGCTTCCTCCTTCGCCGTCATCAAAACGTTTCGCAGGGGAAGAGCAGCTGAGTGGTTTCAGTTCAATAAAAATCTAGTGGAGGTTTTTAATTCCTAGACGTGACTTTTCTTTGAAGATGCTTCAGATATGATATAAATATCAGCTAAATTCATAGAGTTTTTGCAGAAAAAAAAGAAAAATACCAATCTGTGAAAACATCTGCAATAGTGTTAGAGAAGTGACTCAGGAAAATTCATTGGAGGGCATTTCCAGTCAAAGGACTTTTATTTAACAATTCACCCAACCTTTAGTATTCACATTAACTCAGCAAATGTCCTCAGCCTGTTATCTAGCAACCCAAGCAGAGTTCCAGCACATTTGGCCAGCTGGGTTTGTTACCAATGTAAAATGGCTGCTGGAAAAGACAAATGTTTTCTTGGTGACTTACTATCCAGAAACCACGTGCTGCTTTTTTGTTAGCTGTGCAGGAGGCTCCACTTCTGCTTTTCAAAGATGTGCGGTCATGTAACAGCGCTTCTGTTTGCAGCCGTTTTCATGTGCGAGTGTTGAATTGGAGAGGCGTGGCCAGGAACTGATTATTTGGATTTAAAGTGACAGGCTCATTCTGACTAAAATCTCATTATCTTAACTGAGTTTGCAAAAAATGTGATGAAACATTTTGTATCCCAACCTGTTTAAGGAAACAGAACAGGTCACGTAGAAAAATGTGTAAGTGGTTAAATAAAAGATCTGCAGAACATGTTTTATCCATCGATTAAAATAATAGTTAGCTGCAACCCGAAGTATTTGTCCTAATACACTTTATGCTTACCTCCTGTTTAAATAGTCAACCTTTTTTTCCCATCAAGTCATGATGGTCCCTTGTGGGACTCGATGTGGGTTTTGAAGGCGCCCCTCGCTGTTCGCTGCCCTCCACGCCACCACCAGCCTTCAGCCCCTCGGACGCGGTGACTGATGTCCTGATTAAACAGGCGGGATGATGGATCCATCGAATCCATCATCCCGCCTGTCTCTACCACAGTATGGTGTCATCCCTCTGCTCCTTTGTGCAGGATCTCAGCCTTTGTACTGCACACGTGTGCATGCATGTGTGTGTAGGTGTGTGTGTGTGTTTTATGTATGTGGATGCCTGTGTGCACAAAGAAGCCTGTATTCAGGTGAAGCTGGGGTGACCAGTCTAATTTGGTCATCATCGGCAGCCTTCTAATTTCTTTTGCATGTGTTTTTCAGTGTTTGCACTGCAAAAGCTCAAAATCTCACCAAATGTTTCTGTTTAGTTTCTTCATTTGAAATAAGATAAAACTAACTCAGAAACAACTGTTCAGCAAAATGTAGAAGTTTGTTTTAAGGTAACAATTCCTAATATTTATGGAAAAGGCAAATTATTTCACTTTTTTCCCCATGTTAAAAACGAAAATCTGGGACTAGTTATTTTTCATATTGTCTTACAAGAAGTTCCTAAAATGTTTTAAATTAATTGTTGTCTTATTCTAAGTTCACTAGCACATTTAGAGTAGAAACTAAAGGAAAATGCTCGGTAAAATTTTGTGTTTTTCCAGTGCACTGATGGTTTTCCTTCTGTTAGAGTTCAATTTCCACCTTTACACCAGTTCATTAAAAAAAGACTCAAATTCAGATCTCAGATATTCTATTGGTGTCGGATTGAGGAAAGTTTGATAAAAGGTCAGAAATGTGCAGAAACCTCAGTTGGAAATGTTTGCATGGCGGATCGGATGAACATCAACAAGCAGGTGAGCAGTAATCTAGATATTACTGGTTCCATGTTACAGGTGAAATCATTTATACTGTTTCAACAATATTAATAAATTATAGGCCTTAAAGAAGCTCAGATTTGTTGCTGAAATGTTCCTTTTGAGTTAGTTTTGTCTTATTGAAAGCATACTAATCTGTTTCCACCATAAACTCGACCAGAAATGGCTGTTGATGTGTATTTTTTTCAGTGTTGGGACGCCAGATGTTGGCAGCAGGAGGACCAGTTGGATGTTTGATATTGTTCTCACGTGTCAAACATGCTCTAAGATGTCACTGAGCCTAAACCGACTCCTCTCTTCCTGTGTTTCCCCCCTCATCCATCTCACTGACAGTGGCAGAAACAGTAGCCTCCCCCAGCGCTCCAACAGGACCCCGAGCTGACGGCAGGGGGGCCCGGCTCCACATCTATGGAGGCCCTGTGTGTTCAGAGTCAGGTTAACCCGCCACCGCTGCGCTGACCTCTGGTTGGAGCGGATAAATCCCAAACCCATATATCTGCCGGACAGGTAACACCTTATCCCTAACCTGTCACATCGTCTCTGTGTGAAAAGCTGCTGTTGTTTTAAGCTGAGTTTTGTCTCTTGTAATAACAAGGTTTAGGGAAAAATTGGCCCGGACATGTAAATGTTACAGTTTCTGCAGATTTTTAGGGTGTTTTGGTATATAATTCTTATGAAAGAATTGAAACTGCAGCTCTGAAAAAATGAAGAGCCCTCTGCACTGAACCACATCAAAACCTCAGTTATTAAAATGATATTGATTTCTGAGTATTGTTGTTTCTAAATGAATATGAACTTGTTTTCTTTGCATTATTTAAGGGTTAAAAGTGCTGATTCTTTTTCCTTATTTTGACCATTTTCTGCTAATAAACACTAAATTTTTGCTCTGAATTTCATGTTGTCAGTAGTTCATAGAATAAAACATCAATGTTCACAATTTTGTGATTGTGTTCCCTTTAAATAACGAATGCAGAAAGAAAAATCCCACATGGATAAATTCTTTCACTCAATAAGTCATTAAAAAAAACATGACATCATCGTTATACCACTTCCTGTTGTCTCCTTCGTCATTTCCGCCTGTATTAACGTTTCCTCCTATTTCTAGCTGAAAAGTTAGTTTTGTCTTATTTCAAGTGCTCTAAGATATTTCCACTAGAAACTAGACCAAATGTACTTGGTAAGATTTCTTTTTATTGCAATGTAAACATTATTTCACTCAGGATTAATAAACTTCAGGCTCTGATAGTGAAGACCTGAAAAACGGATATAAATTCAATTTGAAACTGAATTGGAAATTTTCCAGGTAGGCACTGTTAGGTGCCTACCTGGAGGAAACTGGGATCAATTTAATATCGAGGTGGTTTAAATGTTCTGTTGGGAAGTTTTATAACTAGAAAAGCCGATGGAGACGTGGATGTTTAATGACTGCAACCAGCTGAACGTCAGGATGGTCAAATGATGATCTAAGGTCAGATTCTTGGTTACAGTCGGTGATTCAGAGCAGAATAAAAAGAGCCTGCAGGCAAACTTTGATCAAATAGCATTTTCGGTGTCCTTCTGACCGCCTGGAGGGCTGCAGGGTGGAGTCTTTCACAGAAAAACAACAATAAAGTGCCAAACCAGGAGACAATCACAGGAAAGCAATTGAAAATCATTTGGCAGCCTTGCGACGACCACACACACAATTATCCCAGAGGGAGCGCACCGCCCCTCCTCTGCAAGATAAGGTGAATTTTAGGGATGGATTTATAAAAGGTTTGATACTCCTGTGTGTTTAGGAAAGAAGAGGTGAGTTAAATATTCAGGAATATTAAATAGGTCTGTGTAATGTTGGTCTTTAAGCTCAAAATCTTTATTTTTGCTGTAGTTTGTGGTGCAAACATCTTTGTGCAAAAGAAATGAGAGAAAACTAACCTAAAAGTAACTTTTCAGCAGGTTAAAGAGGTTTTCTTTTGAGTAAATATTTCCTTAATATCGATGAAAAAGTATTTTCTCCACTGGTAAACATTTCACTTATATTAAGACATTGTGTTATAAATGAAAAAGATCGGCCAGTGTTGGTTTTGTCTTATTTCAAGTAAACGAAGACATTTGCAGTAGAAATTTGACAAAAATACTTGGTAATATTTGAGGTTTTTGCAGTAAAAATACTCAAGAAAATTGCAAAATCTTACAGAGTATTTTTGATCTAGATCTAGAAATGTCTCTGCACACTTTAAAAAGACTAAATTAACTCACAAGTAACTTTTCACCAGGCTGTAGGATATGGTTTTAAGTGTGATTAACAGCATTTTCACTGTAAAAACACAAACAGTGAAAACAAAATTGAAATAAAACAAAACTAATACAAACGTAACTTTTCAGAAAGAAACATTTACTTTTTTTATGTCAATAATTAATCCATATTTATTTAAAAAGTGCTCGCTCCACTGGCAGATTATTTCATTTATAATATGGGGAAAATGTCTTGTTGTAAGTGAAATAATCTACCAGAACTACTGGTTCTGTTTCTACTTTGTTTTGGCAGTGAGCTGCTTGTTCTGAGCGTTTTCCATGTTCTCTCCCTGCAGCGGGAGGCAGATCTGGACGGCTGATATCGGGACACCCAGAGGCTTTCTTACTGCACATGAAAGCCAAACTGTTACTTCATCCAGACAATGGGGCCTGATGGGCCTCCACCCTAAATCACAGCCACTATGAGCAAAGATGAAGCAGCAAACTCTGGAGAAACGCTCACCTCCTCTCTGGGAGGCGGCTAAACTTAGCTGACCTTTGACCCTGGTCGTAAAGCTTCGTGATCCCTCGGTCACACTGGAGAGCCGTCCCAATCTGGAATAAGGAGAACGAGAGAACAGATTAGTGCGCTGACACAACTTTTCAGTTCAGTAACGACATTAACCAGGTTGGAGTTGTCTGGAGACACATTTCACTTTCAATGAAAATCTACATTTCTGTTTCTGCAAAACTTTGTCTGTATTCCGCTAATGTCGAAAAAATCCCCACAATTTTGTAATTGTTATTTTTCCATTGAATAAAAAATGCATAAGTGAATAAGTTTGTTCATGAGACTAGTTATTAAAAAACATACATCATCCAACCACTTCCTGTCGTCTTTTTCATGGTTTTGTTCAGTAGTAGCATCCAGTTGTTGATTATGTGACGTGAAAAATATGTTTTTACTGTAGTTTTGTGAAATAAACCAATTTCAATATGGTAAAAAAAAAAAAAAACCTCAGCCTAGCTCCAAAACTGGTTTGTTTCCATTAAGCAAATTTATTTTCAAAAGGTCAAATTGTGCTATTATATGGTCAATGGAAACAAGAGAAAGATTTTCTTTACTCTTCAATTTTAATCAGAAAAACACAAAATCTTACCAAGATATTTTAGATGTAGCTCCACGAACAAATATTTCAGTTCACTTGAAACAAGTCAAAACTAACCTAAAAGTAACTTTTTGGCAACATTTAAGGGATCATTTTAAGTCAATAATTCTTTAGTATTGATGAAAAGCTTTAGTTAAACTGGCAGATTATTTCATTTATGGGAAAAATGTCTTCCTAATCTAGAATTACTGACTTAATGCTAGAATGTATTCACACCAGTTCTGTTCAGTTTGTTTGTCTATAAAGTCTGATTTGTTTGCAGAGGAATAAATTCCTTATTGATCAATAAACCGAATGCAGTTGCGGTTCGAATCCTTAAATGAACACCAAAAGCAGGAAGTGGTTTCCTTCAGTGGTTCTTGGTGTAGCGCCCCACCAGGCGAGAATGGGAACAGCTTTTTCAGTTACTTTGGTTTGTTTAACACACTGCAGTGTGAAAGAGAACTATACCAGCTGCAAATGAAACAATACATACATGGTGACAGTTTCAACAAGTATTAAAATGTATATTTTTAATGCAAGTTATATACAGCAGTTTTAATCAATATTTCACTCATTAAACGGCAAATAATGGTGTTTTTGTCCCTGGTGCTTCTTAAAAAGACAAATATTATCCTCCTATTGGAATAATTATTCTCTAAAAACAGAATCAGAAAGCTTTTAGCAGATGTTTAAGGCAAAAAGACCAGCAGCTATTATGAACAACTTCCACAAACGTCTGAGTTTGAAACATCAATCTGAATAAAATCTATCTGCAAACTGAGACGAGTGAAGTAAGTTTTTAGTGAAACGTGTTTCAGCGCTCCGGCTCTCCCTGAAAGGCCTGACTAATCGATTCCAGAGGCCGTCTCCTGCTTTTCCCGCTTGGCTCTCATCATTCTGCTCCCTTTGGGGCCCCGGCGTCCCCATTTATCCGATTTATTTCAGAGCGGCCCTCCCAGTCCTGCAGCTTTCTGAGGGAATTTGATTAGTCGGAGTGTGCTGCAGACCTCACAGCCTTTGCCCTGACTGACAGCTGCATGCAAGAGGAGCGGCGTGACAGCGGCCCTGTGTTCAGCACCACCACAGAAATACAAAAATAACTAATTCTAACTAATCAATGACCAATCAGAGACCCCGTCTGCATGGATAATGGAGAAATTAATATGTAAAAAATTATTTAAATAAATGCTTTTTTGTTGTTAATTGGGTTCTTTTCATATGTTTTACACATTTATTTAGTTTGGAGATAACATGTTGAGTTTGGAAAATATATGTTTAGTTTGTAACTATGTATTCAGTTAGGAAAATTAAATATTTAGCTTGAAAACTAAATAATTGGCTCCAAATTAAATATTTTTTTGTCAGCATGAATAAATATAACTAGATAATTTGGACTAATTGTTTCAAATAATTAGTTTATTTCAACTAAGATAATTATTTTTATTAAAACCAGTCATTTGACCGAACTAATTAATTCAAACTAAATTATTTATTTTAAGAACTAAATAATAAGCTCCAAATTATTTATTTGAGAACTAAATATTTTGCTTCCTAACTATTTAGTATTGAAGCTAAATATTTAGTGTGTAAATAGTTAATAAAAATGTTAAAAAATGTAGTATCATTTTCCTTCCACTCACAGTTATTATCGGTTTTATCACGCAGAAAAACAGGACTGATGTTGTAACACGTTCAGGTTTAAGGGGAGTGAATATTTGTGTAAATTGCTGCATGTTAATAATCAGGACAAAACATTTTTCTCTTGATGCTGACTGAATATTTTCTCTTCCTGGTTGTAATTCTTTCTAACATTTTCATCGAGTAAGTATTTAAATCCTCATTTCTGAAAGTCAGCAGCTGATAAAGAACTTTGTTTTTAATCCAGGTTGATTTTCTCCTCCAAGGCTGCTGGTCTCTCTCTCTCAGAGTTTCAGTAAATATTTAAGACAACTTGCAGGTGTTCATGTTTCCAGTTTGTGACCTTTGGCTGACCCGGTCATGTCCCAGGTTAACGGCTCAGCCTTTAGCTCCGACCCGGGCGGGCCACCTGCAGATGAAGCCCCATATGGCAAATTCCTCTGAAGGTAAATTAGGAAAAGTAAACATCTTCCAGATACCTGCTAGCTTTTATAAGAACATTTAAAAATCAAAGTATCAGTTTAGCTGTTGCCTATTTAGTGTTTGGTTTGCAGACATTAATTGAGTCAAATATTACTCTAAAAATGTTTTGGGTTTTTTTTCTGGTAAACTTTTAACCTTTGAATCTCAGAAATTTCCAAGTTTTTTAAAAGAAAGTCTAAAAATTTCTGAAATTTGTGCCATAAATTTACTGTGCCTTTTTTCTATCTGCAATGGTCCTAATACTAAACAAAAAAAACAAAAAAAATTCTACTTCTTCCTGTTGTCTTCTTTGTCATTTCCTGCAGTAGTAACATTCAGATATTGGCCGTGTGATGAGCCATGTTCTATTTTCATCTCATCTTAGAACACAACCTTATCAAAAACCATGTTTTTTCCTTTTATTGGTGTGTTTTCATGAAACAAATGTATTTTTGTTATTCCGTTTTGCGCATTTCTATTTTTAATATAAACTCGGCTAATATATTCACCCTTTACCAAGCCATAACTCACAACCTGATGTAATTAGAGCTCATTTATCTCATGACTTGAAGGAGAATCTTGACTAAAACAGTTAGAAAGCTTTTACTTACTCTGCTGCTTTGGACTGTAAACTCATTACGTTGGGCGGTGATTGTTGATCTCCAGGGGACTCCGTACTCCTCTCTGCAGGAGGCCGCCTTGGTCAAACCGCCATCTGTTGTTGTCACTCAGACGTTTCAGGGGAAGAGATGTGAGTCCCGGATCCCGTCTGACTTTCACTGCTTCTCACCTTTACTCCCTGGTGTTACTGGGAGCATACTGGTTCTGTCTCCACAGGAGGTAACTGGGAGTGTTGGGATGCTGCATTAACCTCCGGCTGCTGAAACTCTCTTTACATGTCGCTCTTTAGTGTTGAGGAAGAAAACATCTGATGTGTCTGAGATTTTTAGCCATAATTCAGACAAAACGACAATCTTTAATTCTAAGATTGCAGAATAATTTTAAATCATTACAAACAAAAGGAAGGAAACGTTTAATAGATTGACTGAGTTACAGAAGATTAATTTGCTTTTTTTATTTGAATGTTTTCATTTTAAACACAAGCCGAACATTTTTAAATCTTAATTTCTGCTGAAGCTCTGAGCGTTGGCACAGAAAACCCCCCAAAACAAACAAAGAGACAAATGTACTGAACAAACACAAGTGCAGTTCGTCCCACTGTCACAACACCAGAGGACTCTGAGATAACACGCTCTTCCTCGCATCTGTGCTCAGACTCTTCTTCATCCAGGTGGGTGGCCACGATTTCTGCTGACCACCAGGGTGGACGCCTGCAACTAAACACATTTTTAGACTTTAAGTTGGTTTTTGTTCACCATAAGAGCAAAGTTAGCAGTTAGAGCTAACCCCGAGTCACAGGAATCATTTAGCTCCATAAATGCACATAACTTTGTCATTTCGTTCCCCAAATTGACCAAATCTACTGGACTAATATGTATGGAAACGTCCATAGGAGTAATATTTCAGTTTTAAGCTTCTTTTCTTTTTCTCAAACTGTGAGGCTCCAATTTAGGCCCATAGAGGCTCCAAAACGTTGCATTTTTACAACAATGCAACATTTAACCAAATCTACCAGAAGATCAAATGTGAAATCAGCCTTAGACGTTTTTAAACCATGGGAATCTGAATGCATTGACAGGTAGCATCTGAAACAAGGACGTCGGCCTCCAAGGACAATTACCTTTGCATAAAGTAAAAAAATAAAATGAATCACTTCAGAGACGCACGTCTCAACAATAACTATACAAACGTTGAATCCTCCATGCATCTTCCCAGCTATTGTTGTGTGTCTCGTCTGTATTTGTTTACGACTGCATTCGGTGGGATGCAGTGGGAATTTAACAACCTGACCCCAAAACAAAACAAAACAAAAAAACTAGTAGGAAAAAGGGACAAAGCAAGCAAGCTGCCGTTGTCATCTTCAAGTACTGCGGTCATCCTTTGGTCAGCATGTTATTTTCATTACTGGAGGACGGCCAGCTGGCCATCAGTACACACACATAGAGAGACAGTGGACACATGTGCTCAGACAGAGGGGAGCTCCAAGCCCAAAACAATAGACATAAATATAGCAACCTCTGGGAAAAATAATACAAACGTCCATCCCTGCACCAAGAAGCAACACCCAGTCTTGAGTTTCCTGCACCCTGACCCCCAAGCAGAAAGCACAAATCAACCATTCAGCTCTTGTTCTTTCTTAAATACAAAACTACTTTTTGCTTGTTACGCATTTTTCAATTTCAATTTTTCGAATTAATTTGTGCATCATTAAAAATCTTTAAAAGACAACAAAGATCATCCTGTAAAAACAAATTTAAGAGTTTTTTTTATGTAGACCATTGCTGAGCTGAGGCTAAACAAAATAAGTTACTTCAAACTGAAAAACTTTAATCTGATCAGTTAATGATGTTTTAGTGTTTCTTTTATGTTTCTTTTGGATGTTTCAATACATTTAGGAATCATTGGCATAAAACTGAATTTAAAAAATGGCATTTGAAAATCTTCAGAGAAATTAAATCATGTCATGTAAAGGTTAAAAAAAGGAAAGAGCCTTGTGGAACTCCACATGTGATTAAAGTCTGAAAGAGTTCATTCAGAAGTATCTTCCTTTTCATGTTCAGCTTTTCAGGACTTCAGTAAACCTATGTGCATAATTCTGACACCACAGATATTTGTCATTAATTTGAGTTGTATTGTCAGATTTTATGGATGTAGGTCTGATAAAAAATTCCTTAACATTAATGAAAAACTGAAGTTTAACTGCAGATTATTTAACTTATAACATGTGAAAAACTTCATGTTAAAGTTAAATAATCGACCATTTACTTTATTATCAGTTTCAAGGGATTATTGACATAAAATAAGCTCCCATATCTTGCTGAAACATTACTTGTTTTATTTCAAATAAACTTAGATATTTGCACTTGAAATTAAACCAAAAAAGCTCGGTAATGTTTTATGGTAAACCGAGGAAGGTTTACATGTTGCATCTTTTACCTGGGTGTCCATCTGTTGACTCTTTTAAAGCAACAGAAGCAGTTTTTTCTGATGCTGGTTGGCTGCAGGCCCGGTGGATCTCTGTGGTTGTCATCAGACCCCTGCAGTGGGTCGTGACCTCAGGGTTCACAGGGTCAGCACCAGGTGGAGTTAAAAGAATCTGAACCTGAACCAACAATGAGCTGCAGGTCCAGACACAAACAGGATATCACCAGCAGACATCACTGATTCGCTCAGAGGAGATTCTGTTTATGGGACGCTTCTTAATGTCTGATTAAAATTTTTGCCTAAATTCATCTCAGACTCTTTACATTTGATTTATTCATGCATGAGGAGTTGAAATACCTCAAAATGCTCTTATTACAGGAGTTAAAGCAGCGCCGTTCAAATGTTTTACCCCAAAATTAAACTATAAAATTTATTAAATTAAAATAGGAAAAATTAGTTTTTTAGTTCTACCTGCCAAACAATAAAAATATATTTTTTAATAAAATCTTTGAATCATTAAAGATGCAGAAAGCACAATCTATTAGTCATGAATCTATTTATCAGCATTTTGAACTGATGTGACTTTAATTTCAAAATTTTGACTAATTTAATTCTATCAGAATTTTGACTTTTTCTTAGAATTACAATTTTTGTCTCAAAATTTGTAATTTAAGTTGAGAATTTTGATTCATTTCAAAATTCTTACTTTCAAATTTTTGACTTTTTTCTTAGAATTTTAACCTTTTTCTCTGAATTTTTACTTTGATGTCAGAATTTTGACTCATTTCAGAATTCTTGCTTTCAGAATTCAGACTTTTCTTCCCAGAATTCTGACTTTAATCATTATATTCTTCTCAAATATAAAAGGCATAGATATAAAGGTGTTGTTAAGGTGCTTTGCATGAACAAACACTTGCCAGGGACATCAACCTGGCCGGCTGGAATTACGTTAGTCTGGTGTAGATTCGCATCTCCTGTCCTTCTGTGTCACTGACAGAGGAAGATCATTGTGGACAGAAATAGTCCTTTTGTTGCAGAACAGGAAGTGATATTCTGGCGGGGGGAAGACTGAGAAAGGAGTGAGGTCACAAGGAGGATGAATGACCTTGGAGGCCGTCACACACTCAGGTTCCCACCGACACACAGCTGACCAGCCAATAACAGCTAAATGTTGATCAAACTGGTCCAAACCGACCCAAAACCAGCCAATCATGATGAACGATTATCATCATTTGCATGCTAACTGCTAATACATTGATAAATCAGTTGTTACAAGCTAATTAGCATTAACAGCAGCTATTTTAACTGCTTTGTTAGTAATTATTTCAGATTTCAGGATTCATAATGAACTATTTTTACTTGCTTATTTTCTACAGAAATCAACAATTTTAATAAATAATAATTTCTACTGTGCAGTTTTGCCAATGGAACAGAAATCTCCCCAAAATATTAAATAAAACACTTTATGAAGCTTAATCACACACAGACTGGTGTTTTCCAGCTTTTATTTCAGATAATTATAATAATTTTCCACTTACAGGTAATAAAAACATGACATTTAAAATCAATAAAAACAATAAAACAATAAAAACAATAAAAAGTAAATGTGCAAATGTTTTTTTTTTTCAAAATGTGTTGTTTTTATATGGTATCATGATTACACTCTGGAAAAATAATCCCCAGAAACCCAAATCAGATGAAAAAGTAAACAATTCCCAGCAGATTATGTTTCATTATGCTTGCAGTCAGTCTATAACTTCATCTGACTAACTCCATTTCTTATAGAGACATAAAGTGAGAATATTGCAAGCTGGTTTCTCAGGTTAAAAGTTTCCTAAATTCAACCAGGATTACAAACTTTATCAGACTTTCCATAAATCTCTCCTGTAAAACCCAGACTGTCACCAGGAGCTCCAGCTTCGGTTCCCTGGGGTGTCACAGGAAAAAAAATGTTTGGAGGAACGAGTCCTTCATCTCCGGGATGCCGTGCAGTCCTGTCACTGCCGGCTCATCGATGCGCTTTCTGTAAGATTTCACCTGCTTCGGGGAGCCGCCACCTGCTGTGATGTCACCATCTGGGATGCGCTACCTGTCAGCTGAGCAGATCCTGCCGCATTATTATTACAGAAGCTGCTCTAATGCTGAAATGTATTTGTTTTTTTCCTCTGAGATGAGAAATGGAAAGTTTTGTGACCTGTGAAACAAAACAACGTTCAGGCAGAAGCAGCTGACAGCAGATGGTTCGGCCATATCCTCCGCTGGAAACACACCTACATTCATACATGCTGCTACTCTCATCAGGACGCTAGCTCAAGCTCATTTTAACTTTATCTGATGAACTCTGACCATCACAACAACTCATAACTCAACCTATCTATCATGAAACTGGACTCCATCGAAGATGAGTTAACAGATTTTGCTGGCTGGTCCTCACAACGTTGGTAATTATGTCTGAAAATGTCCCCAAAACATCATGTTTTAAAATGACTGTAGCTGAGTCTTGCTTGTTTCTATCTATCCTGAGCATTAAATGCAGTCGGAATTTATTTGAGTAACTTTTTTGAAAAATGTACTTTGAATCCAGCTTCACGTCCACACTCGCACGGGAAAATGGTTCCCAACGAATGTGCACTTATTCAACTGTAGGTCTTTGAAAAGCAGAAGTGGAGCCTTCTACACAACCAACTCATATACAAAAAGTGGTTTCTGGATGGTGAGTCAAGAATAAAACACTTGTCGTTTCCAGCAGCCATTATAGCAAATGTGCTGGAGTTTTAACAGTTGTGATGTTTTTGAAATGGCACATTTTCCAGACACCAAAAAGCGGGAACCTGTTGACACAAACATCTGGATAGAAACTCAAATAGAAGTAAAAACACACGGAACATATGAATTTCATACAACAGGTCCCCTTTAAGACAAGAGGCATTGGAGCAATTTTGAAGATTTATGCAAGTTAATGTTCAAAATGAGCTAATTATTCATTCATTGATTCATTCATTCATACAACAAATGTAGAAGCTTCTTTGGAGGATGTTTTCCCTTGTGGTTTACAATCTCCTTTCAGTAAATCTTAAACAATATCACATGTATGGAGAAATTTCACTGCCAAAAATTGACAGTATTGAGTGCTGAGGAGAGATTAGAAAGTATATATCAACTTTGAATGATTTGCTGTGACATTTATTGTTTGTTATATTGACAATAATTGGATATTAATGTTGAAAATAATGCATTTTCTGATGAATTCAAGGAAATAATTCTACATGAGTATCAGATTAGGATGTCGCACAAGAAAAAAACTTTTTGAACCATTTTTTTTCCCCAAATACAATATTATAATGCTCCTTTTAATCCTTTTCATCCAAAATCTAAATTTCCTTTTCTCCAATAAGTCTCCATATTGATTTAAATTATTGCGTTGCTCTTAAGCAAGCTGAAGACAAAAATCTTTAAATAAACTGTGTGGTCCTGAGTTAGAAGTGTTAACCTTTTTCTGACTTTCATGAAATCAGGAAATAAATCAGCATCAAAGAGCCGCCTGGCCGGCCTGTAAAATCAATCACAGATGGTTTCAGAGCTTTTCAGCTAAAGTAATTAACAATTAGCAGTTCAAAGAGTGGGTGATGGGTCAAACCAGAACACATGTTCTTCCAGAGGTCGTTCACAACCACACGGCTCACTCTGAAGGGATTTATTCACCAAACTGAAACTTTACAGCCCGTTACATGTTCAGACTCAGATGGAAACCAATAATCGATTATTTAAATAGTCGTTAACTAATTTTGTAATCATTAACCAGACTATACAAACCCAAAAAAAGTCAATTTCCTGAAAAGAAAAACATATAAATACAGTACAATAACAAAAATCTCTTACAAATTTTCAATAAATCAAATAATAACGCGATTAATTGATTTATTGATTATTGCAACATAAATACATACAGATATCATACAAGTATCAGCATTTTAGGCAGTGAAGTGGCTAAAATGCTGATATTGCATTGCAGGCAGTAAATTTGTATGTTCTTATTAAAAATTTATTGATAGATAGAGAGATAGATTTATTATTGCACAGACTCAAAGTCCAAATATACAAAAAAGAAAAGAAAAACAATAAAAAAGTAAAAAATGCATTAAAAAAATGGCAACTAACACTTCAGGAGGCAATCATACCAATGTCTCCAAAGTGCAGATTAATATTTTAAATTATTTGCATTTTTAAAAAAGGCTTATGTAAATGAAAAATCCACAGAAAGCACAAATGTTTAACATTTTATATAATTGATAGAATAATTAGTTCATACAGGCCTTCAGAAGCTGTGACAGTGTCCCACAGCGCCCCCTACAGGTTGTCAAACCAGAGGCTCACATTAAACTCATCCAACAACTGGAGACGTTTCTCTCTGCGTGGAATAGACTCACTGAATATCTGAGAAGCGTCTATTGTTCTGTCTGTAATCCCATTTCCTCCTTTAAATTATAGCGGCCAGTTTCCCTTTCCTCCGCTGCAGAGCCCAGCGCTGATGACTTAATTGTTTTCTCAGCGCTTCGGAGCTGCCGGGCCCAGTCGGGCCCTGGGAACCCGCCGTGGGGCCAGGAATCCGGTGACACAGCGACTGTGACTGTGTGAAAGTCCAGCAGTAAACGCCTCCATGCGTGTCTCTGCGTGTGTTCACAGGCATTAAACCGAATGTGTGGGAAGCCGGTGGAGAGGTTTTCCTCTTCGTTTACTCAAAGCCGCCGATTAACAGCCGCGGAAATGCTAATGGCTGTTTTGATAGCCGGCTGAAGCATTTGTTCAACTACAAAATCCATGTCTGACCTGCAGAGCAGCGAGGCTGTACGTCTAAAATATGAGCTGCGGGGGATGAGGGGTGCACTAACTTTCTAGAGGTACTTTCACCATCTCTCCTCAAAGTGCTGATGGATTTAAATCACCAAGCAGCTCTGCACCTGATTTATGAGACCCAACACTTCAGAGAGACAAAACAAAACATATTCCCAGGGAAAAAGACACTTTGGAGTTTGTTACATAAATACTTGTACTGTCACAAGGACAAATTGTCACAGAAGTTATTGCGATAAACGATAATGTTATTTGTTTTTATGTAATGTAATGGCATAATAATGTAGAAACACATAAATCAAACATTTAACACCAGAAGTGGAAGACAATGTCAAATACAATGTCAAATTATGCCTTTTTTGGCTGAAAGGCAACTTTTAGATATATAATAATTATTATTATTATTATTAAAACTGATACAATTCTTCAAATGATTTGAGTACCTCGACCATTAAATTTGTCAAAAACTATAACGTTATTATGTAATAATTCTATTGTACATACATTGCATTCACTTGATTGTTATATTGTATAAACATGACTATTTTGCACAATATGTATCACGTTTATACAATATAATTATTACCTTTATACATTATAATTATCAGGTTTATACAATATCACGTCATAACACGAACATTAATTTTCCTCCATAACAGCAACTTCCATAGGATTGGTTTGGCATCTAATCTTCCTCAAATTATGCTTTCATGTTTAGCGCACCTGTTTCAGCCGGCCAATTATTAATGTTGCGCAACGCTCTCACTTCCGCCTATGAGTTGTGCGCTAGTGCTAGCAGCTAGCAGCATAAAGTTCAAGTTCGGGCCGGAGGGATTTCATTAACAGATAAAAATGTCTGGAATTTAATCGGTTTTCGGGGGAACAATAAGCACCCTTAACATGACTGGAATACGCCTGCCTTTCTCTTTGGAACACGGCAATAAAATTAGAAAGAAGAGGAAGAAGAAGAAGTCTTTCTCCTTCCGGTTCGGAGCGAATGGCGGAGGAGTTTACGGTACGTGAGTCCAACCAAAATGGGACAATTTCCAGTTTCTGTACCGCGTCTTTCCATAAATTTATGCTCTCATCTACGTCCTGCCATGACCTTCGTTTTTCTGTGCATGTTAATCGTTTCCGTTAAACGCCTGCTGCGTTCCACCATAAGGGAGTGATTTGGAAGGCCGTTAGATGGCTTTGTAATGGTGTGTAGCTGGCGGCCATGTTGGGGCCCCGGCAGGGTTTCGGTAATGATACGTCAGTCTGCGCGCTGAAAGGTCACCGTGTTAACACGACGCGGCGATGAGTGACAAAACGGAGTTAATGTTGCGTTAGGAGAACGCGGCTCAAACAAAGTAAACACACAGATGTGAACATGTGTGGGTTTAAAGGAAAAAACAAAAATACAGAAACGAGGCAGAGGAGGAGGAGGAAGGGAGACTGAAGTCTGATTAAAAGAAAACATGTCTTCATCTTTGAAATGAACTCCATTATTCACCATCACACAGCTGATTTTGGGAAAACAAGATTACAAGATGCTGCCTCCTGATGTGCGGTGATGACGAAGAAGGTTTAGCGAAGGAAATTTATTTAGTTTTATTTCCATTAACGACTTGGAGAAACTGTGGAACCATCTTCATAACTCTCAGTAATCTGGTTCTGTCTGACTTTATCAGCCTCTCAAATCACTGACATTACTGCAACTCCCCTCAGTCAAACAAACATATTTGCTTTCCATGGAAACGTCAGATTCTTGGCTGAAAGCTGATAAGCAACGTTTGAATGATAGGAAAACCAGAAACCTTCATCAAAAAGACATGGTACAGAGCTCTGGTAGTGCCAAAAACAGAAAAATTATATACTTAGGTTGTTTTGTTCTTAGAGATTTGTTGTAACTTTTCCTCTTTTTTTTCCACTGGGTTTCCAAAAACGTCAAAATATTACAAGAATAACAGTTTGGGAATAAAGTTTAAATAATTATGAGGATAAAGTTGAATTAGTGTTTGAAGGATCATTACAAACCAACTCTTAATTTTAATCCTTAAATGCTTTCTAGTTAGCTTTTTAGCTAAGTAGTTAGCTGAAAAACAAAAACCTATCTGCTTTAAAGCTTTGAAAACAACCGTCTTTAAAAAAAAATTTTTTTTTTTAAAAATAATCTTTTTTTTTTATCTAACATGTAGCTAAATATATCAGATATAAATATGCTATATGTGTTTGAGAAGTGTCATTGTGTTGCTGTCAGTTCTTTAGCTCCTGCCGTATGAGGTCAGAAAAATTACCATTTTTATTCTCAGCGAAACGACTCCGCAGAGTGAATCATACGCTACATTGTTCGCTTCGTGTCACGAGTTAGTGGGTGTTTTTTCTGCCAGAGAGTCAGTGAAACATACAATTTAATGTCATTCTGCAGATCTGAAAGGTCAAGTGAGAAATTAGTCACAATGATTCATGCAGAAGATGCCATTTCAGAGCTAAAACTTTGGTTAGGAGCACGTTGGGTGGAAACTCACAAGAAAACTAACATTTCAAACTTCTCTTGTGACTGCTAGAGGAACAAAAATGGTAAAAATCAGTAAAAAAGAAAAAATAATTGAATAAATTGTGAAACGTTTAATTTGCAATTTTCAAATTTTCAAAAAAAAGAAGTTTATTGAATAGATTTTAGTATGTTATCAGTCACACATTTAGTAGTTTAGATAATGTGTTTATTTCACAGATTGACATAATATTCATGTTTATAATGACATTTTCCTTATAAGGTAAAACATTTGACTAAATAATAAAACAAGCAGTCTGCAATAAACAATGCAGCAATAAATCCACATGAGATCCTTTGACCGATCTCATGTGAATCGGTCAAATAACTTATTTAAAGTTATTAAATTTTAAATACAGTTTAATAACTTTATTTTCTAGTACAACATTTAAAAGTACTTCAATGTATAAATGAACAGAGCGCCATGTTTAATTCTTAACAGGAAGTCGTAGTTGTTTTGAAGCGATCTGATTGGCCATCAGGTTGAAGCTTTGGGCTACGCTGCCCCCTGTAGGTTTGGCATGTTTGCGGGATTAAAATCATATTATAGAATAAAGTTGGAATAATATAAGCGTTATTTAAATCTTCTAACATTTATTCTCATTTATTTATTTTTATTAATTTTCTTATCCTGGCCCTGATGCTGCATCATAGTAGCAAGACCATAAAAAGAATAATTTTCAAATAATTCACCCTTTAGATGTTCATTATTGATATATTATATATGCAACTATTTAATGTGTATCACCATAAATGTTGTCAATCAGTTATTGGGTTATGACCCTTTCTCTTCAAGTACAGATTAATTTATTTTTGAAATCAAGATGTCTGAAGTTTTTTTTTCAGGTTTATTCTGTTATTATAATGGATACTAATTAAGTTATGTCTCTAACTCTATTCTGCTTCACTGGGTTGAACGACATCAATCACCAAAAACACTCAGGGACGATTCAGTTTGCCTACAGACTGAAGCGGATCCCGGAACGCCGCAGGAACCGGGGCATTTATCAAACTCACAGTGGAGTCTGTGAAAATAAAAAAGCACCTCAACGCCAAACCACAGAGGTATTCCTGTCACGACCGAGTGATCAATCCAGCCGCCATGCAGGCCATTAGGAGTTTGAAAAACTGCAGATTCGGTCTAAAAAGCTGATTGCCTGCTGGAATTAGTGACATTTTTCAGTTCTAAAAATGGATTCGCTGTATTAAACCTGCAATATATGCGGTTTGCTCGGGGCTGTTGGTGTGTGAGGAGCAGTGCGGAGACCTCAGAGTCAGGTCGCGGCGAGATGAGAGGAATCAGTCACTGTAAATGCCAGGCGGTTCAGTGGAGCAGTAATGAGTTAATGTGAAGGTGGAGAACAGCCATCAGTATCAGTGTGTTACACCCAGAGGAAGGTATTCAACTTATCAACTTAAAGTCAAAATTATTGGACCTTTATAGAGTAGAAATTGTATTTAAAAAATTATTCAATTTTCCAATTTATGAAGCTTTTGCTTATTTTTATCAAACATCAATACCAATGGACTCGAGATGGAAAGTAGCCACTTGGCTAATTACTCCATATATGTGCATATATACTCCAGTGCTATATCTCTGAGCTCTGAGCCGACAGAGAGAAGATCCAACAACTCCAAATTGGTTCCTTATTCTGAATTAAAACCTTCCAATCAGATTAAAGAGAGTAAAGGAAGAAACAATGAAAAGGAGAGAAGCGGATTGAAGCTTTGGACTTTTCCTGATTCTGGGCAGAAAATCTTATTTCATGGTGGAGAGGGGATTTTGTTCCTAAAGAAAAAGAAACTCCAGCATCTGATTTGCTGAGGGGTTTTTTTACACAGTGGCAGACAATGCATTTTTTTTGTGGTTTTTTTCCAAAGCATTTGCTTTTAATTTGCAGCCTCTCAGGGCTTGTCATTTGGGCCTTCACGGGTTGATTGTATTACGGAAAGATACAGAGTAATTGACCAGATTAAAACCTCTCTCTTCTCTCATTTGATTCTCCACCAGAAACCACCGGGATGTCCATTAGGCCCTGATATGTTGATTAGAGAGACATATCTGATGTTCTGATAGCTGAAGATAGGCGAATCGGATTTTCTGTGGTTAAATGCTAGCATGATGTCACACAGAAATCACTTTGATAAGTGAGAGAGGCAGGAATTCGATTTGTAGCATCAGAAACATGACGGTCACGGCTGTCAGGTGACGCAGCGGTTCTTTTTGATGTTTGGCTCAAGAACATGTTGCGGACATGTTGGAAATGTCATCATGTCTTCGCAAAATAAAAGGTTTTGATTGCTGGAGTCTGAGTCAGAGGAGAACGGGTTTATGAGCTGAACTGTTGCAGGTCTGATGGCGTTCTGCTCACAGTTTACGCTGGATTTGGCTGCCAACTATTGTTTTTTTTCTCACATCAAAGTTTGATTGCTTTTTGTTGTATTCTAACTTTATTTGCTTAGAAAGTTTTGTAGTTAAAGGTTAGGATAGATATGTGGCCTACACAAAGCATGTTCATTAAAATTTTTGCACAAAATCATTCTTATATAATGAGATTTTAGCTTTTGTGGGGGAATCTTGTCACTTTAAATCCAAATAAACTGCTGCTCAGCATTTACACTCACATGTGAAAATGGCTGAAAACAGACGCAGAATTAGTGAACCGTACAACTTTGAAAAGTATTAATAGAGGCACCAGCACAACCAGTGCAGCAAGTGGTTTTAGGATCGTAAGTCAACAACAAAACACTTGTCTTTTCCAGCAGCCATTGTACAACATACTTTTAAATTTTGTTTTATACATTTGATATTGTATTTACAGATATTTAGCACTTTGGAGTAGCTTGGGAACTAATAAGCAACTCCATCTTGGGGATCAATAAATTCTGTTCTATTCTATACAGTAGAAGTGAAACCAACTGTCTAAACTGTTCTGGAACTCTGTTTGGGTTGCTAGGTAACGGGCTGGAACTCTGTTTGGGTTGCTAGGTAACGGGCTGGAACTCTGTTTGGGTTGCTAGGTAACGGGCTGGAACTCTGTTTGGGTTGCTAGGTAACGGGCTAGAACTCTGTTTGGGTTGCTAGGTAACGGGCTGAACTCTGTTTGGGTTGCTAGGTAACGGGCTGGAACTCTGTTTGGGTTGCTAGGTAACGGGGCAGTGCCTGCTGATTTGTGACATTATATCCCAAACGTTTTTGCAGACACCATAAAAACTTTAATTTATTGCCAAAAAAATGGGTGGGTGTTTTTTGGGTTTTTTTAGCGTTTTTGCTGATTTTAGAAACAGTAGAAACTAAATGGAAGTACAAAAACATCCAAAATGTGAATTATAGATGAATTAAAGGTGTCCACTGTACTACTCAAACACTGAACATAATTAAACACATAAAACAATAATTTTTTGCCTGTACAGCAGAGTTGGGTAGTAACTAGTTTAATTTAATCTGAGAGTAATAAATGTTTTGTGAGGAAGAGTGTGCCAGCATTCCTCCTTACTAATGTTTTTACAAACGCAAAAGAGCGCATTTACTTTTTACATTGTTTTAAAACAGGAACTATTTTTCATTAATATGTTCAAAAATAACTTTTACTATCCACTCTTGGAGAGATTTTCTGATGTTAAAACTTACTTGACAATATGAAAAATTTAAATGGTTAAAAAAAAAAGCAAAAACGAAATAAATCAATTGGGTGAAAATACTTTTTTAAGGCATTTGGGATTAGTTTTTCTAAAAAAAACTCAGTTGAACTGAAGTGCTGCTGCTGCAAATAAATAAGTGAGAAAATTTCTGTCTACACTCCAGATCTCAACTGAGAAGCCTGCAGAAAACCCTACCCTGAGTGTGTCTGTGCCCTTGACCTTGTCCTGCGACCTTTGACCCTGACTTTAATCCTGTCAGCCTTCCTCTGAGCTCGTTGTTTCATGCCTGGTCATGCACAGTAGCAGCAGCCAACAGTGAGTTCTGCCAATATTCATCCCTATTGTTTCCCATCAGAGTAGCACTGCAGCTGATATCACTCAGGAACTGAACTGGTGACACTGAGGATTATTAAAAAAATGCTTTGTGTCACGTATTTGGTTTCTGCTGCTCAGCGTTTGTTTCAGAAAGATGCAACCTGAGCCGTCAGCAGACAGCTGAGAGCTGCGAATCACAAGATGCTGAATAGACTTCTGGTGAAAACTCATCACTATAAGAACTGACTTCTGAACACATTCAGGTTAGTACCATTATAATTTTTATTTACTTTTTTTTGTGAATCAGACATTAGTCATAGAGTGGAAAAGTTCTTCAGGTGATAGAAGGCTGTCTTTGTTGCTGTCTTTATGTGACTCTGAATGTTCCAAGGTCTACAACACTTTAGGAGGTTGGACTAACCATAACATAAAACTTGGCTACAGCTGCAAGAAACTACTTTCTAAATTTGTTCTACCTACCATGTTTTATCATGACAGCGAACAAAGTGAAACTAAAATGTTTATTTCACTTTTGTAATGAAAACGCAATTAATGACCATGAAATTGCACAAAGTGGAATCATGAAAATAAATTTGCTCATTTGAAACATGCTAGTAAGGGTGGTTTTTCAACTGTATCAAAATTAATTTGTCGCAAAACTGCAATGGAATTGCTATATTTGCGTCACACGAGTCACATGATCAACAGCCGGATGTTACTACTGACAAAAACAGCAAATAAGACAACAGGAAGTAGAGGGAGGTGGAGTGTTTTTAATGACTTATTGCAAGTTCAAACTTATTCACGTTTACAAAGTGTTGTATCTGTTATTTGGTTTGCTGTTTTAATTAGACTTTTTGATTTAATGCTTTTAAAAATGAAATGATCCTCCCATAATATCAGTTAACTCATCCTTTTCTGCTGTCAGAGTTATAAAAATATTTATTTATTTATGGAGATGTGCTTCATTTTGCTGAATTTCTCAGAGGAAACTGTTGTGGTTAGCTGGTCCTGGTGTTTAATTAGTCAGAAAAACTGAATTTCTTTGTCAGTTGAAGTTTCCTTTCAGATCATCAGTTATTTGCTCTGAAAGCCAGTTTGAGGCGCTGGGCGAAGTTATCGATAGCATCTGATGCAGCAGTGAAGGACGGCCTGTGTGCATGTGGAAGCATTAGTTTTAGGGATTAACCTCTGCAGTCGGTGATGCGATGGCAACAGCAGAATGGTTTTTAATGTGGGCAACGCCTTTTTTTCCTGTACAGCCACTGAAGCAAACAAAATTTACAGCAAACTGTTGCTTTAACCATCTAATGTTCAGGGTTATATTTTATATCAGTTTACATTTCTGTTATATTCATGAATACCACAATGTTGTTGTTTTTTCTCAATTTTTTTCCACATGGCTTGTGCCTGATTTTTATATATTTTGATGTTTTCCTCCTTCACTGAGGAAACAACCAGCATGTTCCTCCACTTTCTGCATCCAATGAGCTTCTTGAAAGATTTAAAAATGTTTCTCTATTGTTTCGGCTCTCTTGTTGTTTCCTGTCATGATCTGCAGCCGTTTTGAAAAATGCCAGGGTTTGTTTTCTAAAGCCAGGATGTTAGAAATATAGTCCACCAGTGAGAGAAATATGACACCACCATTCTAACTGAAATAGAAATTATACAAAAACTTGGAAATTCCTGGGCTCCTCAAGTAAAAAATTAGCAAGAAAAAAACTGAAAAATCTTGCAATCAATCTCAGAAATTTTCTCGCAAGAACATGAAAACATATCAGATTAAAAAGTCAAAAATTTGCAAGAAAAAACTCAGAAATTTGTATGTGAACTAAAAAAAGATGTTTTCTGAGTTTCAAGCATCAAAAAATTTTGACTCTTTATGCTCAGAAAATTCCAAGATTTTTCAGGAAAATTTGGGAAATTGATTTTAAAATTTCTGCGATTTTTGGCAGAAATTTCCGACCTTTAAAGCTCAGAAATGTGTTTTTTTTTCCGAATAACTTTTCAGATCAATACTTTCTGAGTTTTTGACGTCTTTTTTTTTTTTTTTTTTGGAGAATACGTGAAATTATTCTCAAATTTTTTTATTTTTTGCAATGTTTTGCTTTTTTTAGAAAGTATGTAAAATAAATCTCCCAATTTTTGTCCCCAGTGTGCCATCATAGAGAAATATTAGCTGTTTTTCTTGCTCCTGACTGTAAAACATTGTGTAAACATGGCGCCCGGTTTCTGAGAGCTAAAGTTTTCTTTTTTCAGAGTTTTCTTCCTGCTGCTGCAGGTCTGAGCTGAAAACCGAGAGTATCCTTCTTGCTCTCAGTCACATCCATGTTTGGTTTCCCACATTAGCGCTGCTGTAGCTGCTGTTATGATAACACTGCCGACCCGACCCGACCGGCCGGCCGGCCTCTTCCTCCCCTCCAGCCTTCCTTGACGGGAACCTTTGCCCCATTGTTCTGTCGCGCTCTGTTTCGCCCGCAGGATTGTTTATCTGCCCGCTCGTTTTTTTGTTTTTCTGAGCTCCAACATCAGCGTTTATTTAACCTGCCTGTCAGAATAAGCACATTCTTCTCTGCTGTAAGGTTAGCGGTCAGTCACATCTACGCTGCATGTTTGATTCCCAGGCTCACTGCTGATGAACTCATATGAAGATCTTGACCTGAAATGGAAAAGAAGTTCCTGTATTTCTTAGAAAGCTGACTCCAACAATGCAGAGATAAGAGGATGAACTCCCAGCATCTTTTATTCTCTGTCTCCTCTCAACCATCTGATCCGTCGGTGTTTGTGTTTACAGCGCAGATAATCCGCCTCACACTCACTTCCTTTGAATTTAAGAAGGAAAAACAACTGAGTGGCTCCTGTCACTGTTGACTGCATCAAAACAACAGGAACTGAACCAGCTTAAAACACTACTGATCTGATAAAGTAATCAAAAAGGTTTGAATATGGCAGATTGACTTGACAACATGAGCTAAAAACGCAGAAAAACTGGACTACACTGCAAAAACACAACATTTTACCAAGTATTTCAGTCTAGTTTTCTGTGCAAATACATTAGTACAGGTGAAGTAAGACAAAAGTAACTTAAACTAACTTTTTACCAGGATATAATAGTTTGTTTTATGTCAATAACTCCTTAGTTTTTATGAAAAAGTTCTTGTTCTATTGCCATATTATTTCACTTATGGGAAAAATGTCTCGCTGTAGATTAAATAATCTGACAATGAAACTGGTACTATTTTTATCAATATCAAAGATTCATTTACATAAAACAATCTCATATTAAAATGCTGGTTGTTAATTTTATCTACACTTCAAGGACTCTATAGCAAAATGGCTGGTTGAAAAATGTAAAGTTTTCTAGAAAGAAATCTGAATTTTTTTGTTTTTACTTGATAATTTTCTTACAAAGTTTCTCAACTTAATCCCAAAATGTCTGAAGTTTTCATGTAAAGTTTTGACTTGTGGAGCTCAGAAATGTTCACATTTTTTCTGGGAAATTACTAATATTAATCTCAAATTTTAAATTTTCTCTTCAAAATTTTTGCCTTTTGGAGTTTAGATATTCCTTTTGGCAAAAGTTTACTGCATTTTTATCTACCCTTGTCCCAAAATGTTTTAACTATTTTTTATTACTGTATCTATAAATAGGTCGAAAGTTCATTGATATATATATGTAAGATGTACCATTGGGGTAAAGATTGTGCCGTTAATTTAAAGGAGCCTTAAGGAATAAAAATCAAAACTCTCAGAAATCAGAAGACAAAATAATCAAATTCACTTGAAATGAACTAAGAACATCTGACTGCTTGGAGAAATTATGGTTTAGGAATTTTGCACAGAAGATGTCTTAAAACACACAATATCCAGAACATAAACAATGCAGGTCTAAATTTAATTCCTGGAAACATTTTGTTGTTTATGAGAGAAAATCAGAGTGTGAATTTCAGAGCTGAAACTTCCAGCTGTGTTTATTATCTGAGGAAAGCTCCCTCTCTCCTCTGTTTGCTCCCAGATCAAAATCACTAAGAAACTGTGAAGAGGTGGAATAAAAACCAAGCCGCCAGGTGCTAAAAGGCCTGAGCGCTTAAACACACAGAGGAAGAAATAATCCAAACACAGCAGCTGTCAGATCTTCATTTCACAAACAAAGCCAGCGTTTAATCCGACCTTTTAGCCGCGGAGAAGGAGCAGAGCTTAGTCTGGTTCACTTCACCATACTCCTAAACTAATATATGAAGAAAATAATACGGTTTTGCAGACTTTGTGCATTTTTTAACTCTGAAACTAAACCCAGAACCAGATATGACACAGTTTGAACACTTTTAAAGAATAATCGACCTAAATTTAATGTATAATTATGGAAAATTCAAATCAAGGTGAAAATCTTACCAAGTATTTTTGGTCTGGTTTCTAGTCCAAATATCTTAGTGCACTTTAAGTAAGACAAAACTAACTTTAAAGTAACTTTTCAGCAAGATATAAAAGCTTGTTTTAAATCAGTCATCCCTTAATATTTATGGAAAAATTCCAGTTCATTTGCAGAATATTTACTTTTTAACAAAGCATTTAATCTGCTGGTGAAACTATAACTTTTTCATCAATATTAAGAAATTATCAACTTAAAAAAAACGGTGCTAAGTTTTGCTTAAAAGTTACTTAAATCTTATTTAAAATGTAGTATGACATTTGCACGAGAAACTGGACAAAAATACTTGGTATAATAGTTTGTATTTTTGCCATGTGGAACGAAGGAAATGTTTCCTACAATGCAGAAATGCAAGAATATTTCAACAAGTATTTTTGCTTAGTTTCTACTGGAAACGTCTTAGTTCAGTTAAAATAAGACTAAACTGCCCTAAAAGTAACTTTTCAGCAAGATGCAGGAGCTTGTTTTTGGTAAATAATTCTTCATATTGATTGTGAAGAAAATACATTTTCCAGTGTTATAAGTGAAATAATCCGCCAGTACAGGCAGATTAATTTAAAAATACAAACAATAATTGGTAATATTTTGTGTCTTTGCAGTTAAAACAACTCTTCTTTGTGCTTTCTTACTTTCTCACAAATTTATCCCTTCATGTGGCGTCAAGCAGCTGAAGAAAACCCATCTGCTGTCTGGTTGAGGACCTGAAAAACCCTGAAGTCGTTTCTGCTGATGGTCTGATAGAGACCCGAAGCGTTCATTAGGAGCAGAAAGCCCCCCTCCATTAGCCGCCATTGATTTGGCTTCATCCAGCATTGATTGCTATCAGCCAGGTGGCGTGTTAGCCCGAATCCTGGCGGCCTGGAGGTTCTGTTTGGTGTAACGTTAGACTAAGACGGTCCAGATCCAGAATCAAAGGAGAGCTTAGATGTGATAACGCCGATCCGGAGTGTTGCTGCTGTTCTAACAGCTGACCTCAGATTTCTGATAACATGACCCAAACGAGCGTTTGGCCTGTCCGCTGCCCGGCTACATGGACTTTTAAAGAATCTCCTGCAAGAAGGGAGAAAGTCTTAAGAACGATTTAGTCGCTTAAAGTAGATAAAGAGATGGAAAATATGACCAGGATAATAAGCGAGGCCATTTAGTGGATTGTTTCCATCAAATTGGCTTAAAAAATTTTGAGCAAACTTTATAAAAAACAAGAAGAAAATGTAAGTCAGGCTGTGGAGAACAGGGGAGAACAGGGGAAATGTTTCTGTTCTGTTACCTCAAAATAAAAATTGCTTTTCTTCGCAATAGGTTTTGTACAACAGAGTATTACAGCCACACTAGGAAAAATACAATAAATAAAATTCTGAGAAGAAAGTAATACAATTATTAGAATAAAGTAATAAAATTATTAGAATAAAGTCTGCTTCATGAGAAAAAAGCACAAATATTACAGAAGTTAAGGCATGCTAGAATAGTCATAGTATAACAAGTAAGTTGTAGCATTACGACAAAGTTGTATTATTACAAGAACAAAGGCATAGTGTAATAATAATGTCGTAATATTATGATAATAAAGTCGTATTGTGAGAATAAAATTGCAGTGTTACGATAAAGTCATACTGTTACGAGAAAAAAGTCATATGAGAATAATTGTCTTAAAGTTAAAAAAAAAAAAGTCGATGTTTGAAACTCAGAAATTTCCAAATTTTTTCTGGAATATTTCTCAAATTTCAAAATTTCAGAGACTTAACCCTTTTTTCTTTCTACATTGGTCCTAGCAGGCTGTCGTACTCCTGCCTTTATGTATAGAACCTGAGAAAATCTGTTTTACGGAGGTGAAGGGGCAGAAAAGGAGAGACGGCAAATTAATAGAAAAACTCCTTCCTCCCTCCTCTTCCTCACATGACTGCATGTTCAGTTAAAAGGCAGGTGGAGGAGGAGAAGGAAGAGTATTGATTGACACTTGGAAAGTTAATCCCCGACCAACGGCTCCTGGTAGGAAGAAGTATCCTGACAAAAGGCCAGGATCAGTGACAGGGAAGGAGTAGAGACATGGGAGGAATAAAACATGGAGGATAGAGATGCTGACTGGATCCATGCTGGCAGTTTTAATCGGATTTATTTCACTTCTCAATCCTGGTTCTTCTCTGAAATCTTCATAATTATTCTCCAATTAAAAAGGTTGTTCTTCTTAAATCTGTTCTCATTTCATCTTCATTATATAATTTATGAACATTTGCATGTTTTAAAAGTTTTTGAATAGTTCCTCTTTAGCAATAATAATTCAAAATGTATTTATTTCTGAGTGTTTAAAAGAAAACCCCAATCAAAGATTAAAAGACTCTTGTTTCCATATGATACTCTAAATAGTTTATTAAAATCCATAAAAGGCTGATCTTGCAAATCACAAAATCTTGCCAATTACTAGTAAACATACTTTTGTACTTAAAATGATACAAAACTAACTCAAGACTAATTTTTCAGCTGGATTTAGGAGCTTTGTTTAAGTCAATAACTCTTGAATGTCAATATAAAGTATTGTATAGAGCGGAGCAGCGGTCATTATACAATACTGTGTTATAGTGTTGATAACAGTTAAATGAATGAATGGATGCTAATTAGCATTTCTTACTATGTAAGTTTGTAGCCATTAGAAGAAGTTTTCACTGGTAGTGTGACTGTGACTTCGCATTAAAGCTAACTCGGCCATTAGCCTGGAGCCGTTAGCGTTCAGCCGTTAGCCTTGAGCTGCTGGCCATGAGCTGTTAGCTTTGAGCCATTAGCCTTGACATGTTAGCTTTGAGCCATTAGCCTTGACATGTTAGCTGTGAGTCATTGAGCTGTTAGGTTTGAGCTGCTTGCTTTGATCCAGTAACCTACTTGAGCTTCAAGGTTAGCATTGAGCCTTTAACCTTAAATTAAGCCGTTAGCTTTGAACCATTAGTCATGAATGTCAAAGCAGCTAATTAATATACTGAGCTCCTTTATATCAAATTATAAAACCCAACTTTTCAGAGATGCTTTTGATTAATAATAACCGGAATAATGAAAAATCATCAACTACTGATCAAAATCAAACATAAAAATTGATCAAAATCATCAAAAATTGATGATTTGGATGTTGGGATTTGATAAACTGTCATGTTTATTGCTGAAATGCACCTCACAAATAAACCTGACCTAACTGACAGCTTTCAGAATAAGTTTTTAATGTCTTTATTCATTCACTCTAATTACAGTTTATTTTTCTAAGCTTCTTCCTATTAACTGCAGAGCATTTCCTGAACTTCCTCCACCTCTCTTCAGCTCAACCCAGCCCCACAGGGATCTCCTGTTCGCGCCACGGACGCCATTTCGTCGAGTCTGCCCCCTACTGAGCTGCAGGTCGATTTTAAGCCAACATGCACCATTAACGAAGCCGTACTGGCCTTTGTGGTGGATGGGGGGTGGAGGACGCACCCCGCTGGCGCTGGAGGCTCGGACGGAGCATCAAGCCTCACAGAAGGGTTTTACTGCTCTGGCAGCCCTAATGAGGAGGAGCAGGTTAATATTTTAACACTTGTGGCTATTCTTCAGCCATATGTCAGCTCTGTGTGTGACTGAGTTTTCCCATATATCAGCTTAACTAATTTTTGTTCTCATCTAGAAGGAAGAAAGAAGTGGAGTCTCTCTCTGTCCTGGAAAAACGGCTTTCTACAGGTTTGGATCCTTTAATGGGCAATACAAAACATCTTTATGACAGTTCTTGCACAAAATGAGTCAAATAATGAGATTTTATTCTGCTCCTTTCAGAATGGGGTTTTTTGCCTCTAAGTCCAAATAAGCTGCTGCAGGCCAAGGCCCCCAAATCAACATTTACTTTCTCACATCAAAATGGCTTCAAACAGATCTGCAATTATTCAACCTTACATCTTTGAAAAGCAGAAGTGGAGTCTCCTGTACAACCAACAAGAATCCAGCAAATGGTTTCTGGATGGTAAGTCAACAGCAAAAGCAGTAATGTTCCTCAGTTGTTTGGCTGTTATTCAGACGTAAAATTCATTGCTGATTTGAAATCTTTTTTTTTAATGAATTGTGATTTTAGATGCCATGAGAATGTGGACAATAAAATTATCATCATCATTATTATTATTATTAACAAAACACTTGTCTTTTCCAGCAGCCATTGTACAGCGCATACATATGTAAAACCAGCTGACCAGAACTCTGCTCATCCGAATGTGATTCAACATTCCAGAGGTTTTTTGAAACCGTTTGTTTTCCAGACATCAAAGGACATTAACTTATTGCCAAAAACAAATGGTTGTTTTTTATTTTTAAGAGCTGTAATGCTTTCTGGATTTATCTTTGGTCTGAAGAAACTCTCACTTCCCTTTTAGTCGCCCAAACTGCTATAAGATATCAACATTTGAAATGGAAGCAGAGCTTGGATTCCTACCTTGGAAATGTCAGTTTTATTATTTAGGACAAACCCATTGAATGAAACGGCGAATAAGGAAGAAACCCCCACCTGTTCCACCTCTTAACATCTGGAAAAACCCGGACAGGAAGCTGCCTGACACACTGGCCCCTAACAGCAGCAGGTGAGGTCAGAAAAGAAAGGTTAAGTCATTGGTCTGGATCGCCGGGTGTCACAAGATGCCTTCAGGACGTGGTGGAGGGGGAGCAGACCAACGTTTGCAGCTCTGTCGGATCCTACAGATCTTGATGTTTATACTTCCTCACAGGATCTGTCAAAAATAATGCATCACACATAAAACATCGGCGCAGAAAAGGAAAAAGAACAGAACAATAAACATTACAATTGTAGCCCAAAAAAAATTATAACATCTCTACTAGCAAGATGCTTCAACTCTACTCCAAGAGAGTTGATTATCTCAATTAGACCGAACCTGACAGTCACAATACTTTTCATTATTTTGCAAAACAAAACAAACCTTTGTTTTTCTTTTATGGCTCATATTAACTCTTCTGTTTTTGAAAGCCAAGGAACATTTTCTTTTGCTACTACTAGTTCCACTGGCAGATTATTTCTCTTACAATGAGACAGCTTTGGTCTTTTTTCTGTTTTTACATCATTTATACTCTCATCTAAATGGATTCTCATCTATTTTAAAATCTTTCCTAAATCTGTCTCTGTGTTTCTGTCTGTCGTGAACCGTGCCAACCCTTCAGGTCATCAAAGTCTTGTTAACTTGGTGTCAACTAAAGAATTCCCATGATCCTCTGCTTTAGTGCCAACTCCCTGAAAAATTGCAGAAAACATTGACTCCTCTCAATCAGAACTGAAAACGTTTCACTCGATGCTACAATATGAACCCTCTGCAGCGACTCCCCTTCACTCTCATGTTATCAACGACAATCCAATTTTTTTTCTTCCAGATTGAAGCGTCGTCGGCTCCCTTTGTCCTCACTTGTCATAACATTTATTGTAGCCAGCAGAGGTGAAGGGGCTCTCAGTTCGGGTTTCTTTCTCCTTAAAAGCATTTTTGTTTCTCATTCAGGTGTGTGTGATTTCCTCCTGTGTCTGCTTCAAAAGGAGCAGTTTACCTCCGGCAGGTTTTTAACTTCTGACACTTCTGATGTCCTTGAAGTTGCAGGAAAAATGTGCTTTGGACTGCTTTGAGGCAGTGGAGATGTGTGTGTGTGTAGATAAAGTGAGAAATAACTCTGGTCTGCAGCTGAAATTGGATCCGTTCATACTTTTTCTTTATGATCATTTCACACATCCTACAGGTGGAACAAAGAAACACAAATATGCAGACTAAATTTCAAACAGATTCTACCTTCTGAACTCTGTAAAAACATGCAGCAATTATTAATAAGAGAAAAAGCAACAGTGCATTAGAGCTTTTCGAGATGGAATGAAAAATAAAGGTGCAGCAAATTTCCACCAAAAAACTCTGATATTTTCTTGCACAAAAAGACATTTCTGAGTTTAGAAGTCAAAACTTTTCAAGAAAAATCAAACAATTTTCAGCAAAAAAACAGCTAGCTAACTGGCTGGTTTAAATTATGAGAAAATATTCGAGTTTGGAAAGCTGAAAATTTGTTTAAAAAGCATCAAATAGTTTTAGACTAAACTCAGAAGCATTCTATAAAAACCCCTGAAAATTTAGATTTTGTAAAGTTAAAATTTTTCTAAAAGAAAACTGGGAAATTAAAAAAAATACTAGAAAAATGCAAATTTTGAGATTGTCATAAATTTTCCAATCAACTTGGATATTTTTGAAAAGTGAAAAATTTATGACTTTTCAAACTCAGAAAATTTCTGAAAGTCAAAAACTTTCCCTTTGTGGAATATTTGCTTGTTTTTTGTAGAAAATAGAGCATAATCTTGAACTTTCAGATCTTTTTTAGCAAATTTTTGACATTTGGAGCCCAGAAATTTTCCAACTTTTTGGTGAAATTTTACTCTTCATTTTTTTCTTTCTACAGTGGTCCTCATGCAGCACATTTATCTTTCCCCATTTGGTCTGGAGCAGCAGCCCATTGTGGGGAGCTGCTGTATAGCAGGAAAGGCCTGGTAATGTTCCCAGGGGAAACGGGAGCACGGCCCTTCAATGCACATTGTTATTAGGCTGCTTTCCTTAGAGTGACCCGCCCCGACGTTCCTGCTGCTGATTAATGGAGAGATGTAGCATTTGCAGCTTGGAGCATCAGCTTATAGTCAATCAAGTAGTGTGGTAGAGTAAGAATCTGCACAGTTTTTATTGTTATTTAGAAGATGTAATGCAGGTTTTAAACTTAGGTTCATAAAGTTTTTCTCATCAAAATATCCCCACATTCAAAAAAGCTTAATTAAAACCCAAACATCCAGTTGAGATTATCGATTTATGAATTGAATAGGGAGTGATATTATCTGGTAAATTCTTCTGAATACTTTGGTCATTTTTGGTCTAAGCAAACAAAAATCAAATGTGGTGTTCCTCAAGGCTCCATTCATGGGTCTCTCTAAAACACAATTGCAGTTGTTGAATAGTCAGCTGGAAAAATGAGTGATCTTCCCTGGTATTGGGCTGAATTGGTCCAAATACTTTGGTAAATTGATCTGAGTGAACAAAAATCAAATGTGGGGTTCCTCAAGGCTCCATTTCCGAGTCAGTCAAACACACAGTTGAAACTCTTGATTTATCAGCTACAGAAGTGAGTGATGTCTCTGACTTTGGGCTAATTTGGTCCAAAAACTTTGGTCATTTGGTCATTTCTGATCTGTGCGAACATAAATTAATCGTGGGGTTCCTCAAAACTCTGTTCTCGAGTCGCTTTAATAAAATTTCTATGTAGGGAATATTGCATCTTATGTCACCCGTTTGGCAAAGAAACATAACTTTGTCTTTGTGTTCATATTGGCAGTAATTTGATCTTTTAGATGATGTAATTATGCTGGAGAAAGTTTTTTTTTTTTCCTGGCACTTCTTCTCTTCTCCACTGGTCAGTGTTTCTTGTTTCTTGCAGTTTAACCTGAAAACTCACTTTGTTGCTGTCAGTTTTTTTCTCCCCCTCCTTCAATGTCATGAATACAGTGAGAGACACACAGTTTGGATAAAACCATTCACCGTGAGGCGTCAGCCATTGTTCTTGAAAACATTTCCACACAGATACAGTTTAATTCCCTCATTTTCACATCTGAAGCTCATGTTTAGAAAAGCTGGAAACGTCTCCGAGCTGCGCTGTGAGAAAATGTTTGAGCCGTTCGTTCCCTCCTCTGTGATTTATAGGTGTGGAAAACACAATACATGCAGAGATGATAAATCAGGATTTTATCGGCTTTGACATTTGAAATGTAGTCTGAAGTAGAGAACCTGCTAAAACGGAAATAAAATAAGTATTTCATCGAAGCAGAAAACAAAAATTCAGCGAGAAGGCTGAGATCTGCTGGTTTTTCTGGATTTTAACCAGTTTTATTTTAAAGAAATAAAATAATGAGAATAAAATTCAGGTTGTTTCAATTCAAATTGAGGGAACTCCAAGAGATGTCTAATAAAATTAAATAAATATGTGTAAATTGTCTTACAGTTAACTTTTTTAATTGGTTAGTTGAAACTTTCAAACTTATATCCCATTACAAAACAGCATTAATTTCATTAAATTAAAGTTTTTGAATGCTGTAAATAGTTTCTAAAGCATTTAATCCAAGTAGTTAAACTTATTACCCTTTCTTATTAAAAACAACCAAAAATAATAAAAATATTTATTGTTTAATCAAAGCAATTTAATTCAAATATTCAACATATTTTCTAAATTTAAAAAGATTTTTATCCCTGTTAACATTTTTATATCAAAATGTTTATGCTGCATTTATGTTTTTCAATAATCATAATATTTTTCAAGGTCTACTCGGTTTTTCTATAAACAGAAGAAGATGTGAAATTTCTGAAGATATTTCTTCAAAACCATATGTACAGCACAAAGGGTTTGTGTACTTTTTGTATTTTTCAGCAAGAGTTGTGAGCTTAAGTCAAACATTTTTTAATATTTATGAAAAATTACTGGTTACATTGCAGATTATTTACTAAAATTAACATGGGTGAAATACTTTGTTATAAGTGAAGTAATTGCAACTTGTGATTTTAATAAGTATTAAGGAATTATTGACAAGCTTCTATATCTTGCTGAAAAGTCACTTGCAGGTTAGTTTTGTCTTGATTCAGGTGAAAATAATTGGTGAAATTTGGTATTTTTGCAGTGCAAGTCCAGTTTTTTTGTTTGGGAACCTTAAAGAACAACCTGTTCATTCATGATGCTGAAGTTTTAGTTTATGCAGGAAAACGTTTCCGTTAGGACCGCATTGACGGACGGACTCGGCGCTAATGAGCCTGTTTCTCATCCTGCGTTTGTTGGATTAACTCCGAATGGATCTGATGGAGGCAGGGAAGCAGCTGAAAAGGGAAGCGAACAGAGAGGATGTGGGGGAGAGAAATCGCTCCGACCCTCCGGGGGTCGGCTTCTCTTTCACCCTCTCCGTATCTGGGAATCAACTCTCACTTTTCACCTCAACGCACCACTGTCTCCCAGCTCCCTTTGGGATTCAAATGATGCCTCATTAGCACTTATTGGATTGTAACTTCCATGGGATGCAAAGTGTTTCTTTTTGTCTTTGTCTGAATGAAAAGAGGCTCTGGTTGTGTCTCAGAGAGATGTCTCAGTTTTCCTGGTTTCCGCTTCTTTTAGCTCAACAAGGATTTCCAGCTTGTTTCAGCAGTCAGGATTCAACTTGTCCTCTTTTTGGACTTCTGGGCTTCCCCGGAGTGCCTTTGTCTCTCCCTGATGAGGAAACTACATTCACAGAAGACACAAAACAAAGTTATTAAAGCGGAGAATCTGAGCTGTTATGAAAGGAGTTCACACACTTCGTTCACAAGCAAAGTTTGGTTTAACTGTCATAAAAACAGAAGATGTGAAGCGATTTTGCAGAACAGAGGAGCTGTGTTAGCAAAAATCATTTTTTCAGGTTTTGTTACTTTAAACCATATTGGTAACGGCATTCCACAGGGCTCAAATCTTGTACCTTTTTGATTTAAAGGCGTAATATTGTGTCTTTAGCACCGCATAGTGCCATTTCATGACATAATCACATTCAATTGTTATAAAAAATGCTATATATATCAAATATGATTTTTTAAATTTTTTACCTGATCATTTAACACCTTGAAATTGGGCTTTTATCTCTATAAAAGCTAAACTAAAATATTCAGGACCTTTAATGAATATTACAGTGATGTATATGTTTTATATTGAGCACTGAAGAAAATCAAAACAATGATTTAACTTTCTAAAAATGAGTTAATTTGATGCAAGAAATCAAATTAAGTGTATCCAAGTGTTGCGTTTATTTAGTTGACATGTTAACAAATTAAAGTAAGTTTGACAAACTGAGGCCAATTACATGTCAAAAGTTAATTCAGTTTATTTTTTTAAGGATGGAGCTCAGTTTTCCTTTTTTTTCAGTGAGGCACAAAGTACTGGATTAATGCTTTGAATTAATCAAATGCAACCCAACCTTAATTTGCAGAGAAGTTGGGTTGCATGTTTTAAATTATTATCAGGAGGATTTTAAAGTTTAGTTTTTTAAGTAATTTGGATAATCCGTTATACACTCTTTCAGCTCTTGCAGAATCCAAGAAAGTTTCATAATTGAACTTGAATCACCTTTCCAGGTGTTTTTCTTTAACTCTCCTCCACAAACAGACTCCATGCTTTGTGTCCGGACCAGGTTCTGCTTGTTTCTGCAGATACTCAGATGCTGTTTGACTTCCCAGGATGTTTGAGCTGTAATAGACGGATTAACTCTTTATTCCCGCCGTCCCTCGGGGGGACGGCTTCGTTTTGTTTGTGTTTTTAGGATGACAGGAGATCATCCGGGATCAACGCCGTACACGTTTCCTCTTCTTCCTCTTTGTTAGCATTTTCTTTTCAGTCTTTAACTCTTTGTCCTCTCTGAAATTGGTTCATTACTCTCTGCCTCATTAACAACCACAGGTGATTCTTTTCTTTCAAGGTAAAGGATTTCTTCATTTGTCCTCCTGAAACCAGACAGAAAATAAACATCTTTTTATTTAATTTAGACAGAAAACAATTCAAATAAACCAAAATGTTGTGCAAAAGAGATTTACCTGACAGTTACTTTTTTCGCTTTGTTTTCTGATTAGTTCTTTTTCTTGAGCTTAGCAGTCACCACAAAGATATTTCTGTGTGCAGCAGAGTGTGCTGCAGTCATTCTCTTGTTTGTGTCTAACAAGACCCGTGTGTGTGGTTCTGATCCAGGTTTTCCTCAGGTCCTGCCTGGCATTGTGCTGCTTCCTGTCCTGGCAGACATTATGGGGACAAGTAAGGGACGGACGTGAGCGCAGAGTCACAGAAATACACACAATAGGTAGGTGTTTTCTCACTGGACTCACAGCTATACCTAACTAGGCAGCTAACTAGCTTGCTAATTAGCGAGCTAACTAGTGGGCTATTTGGTTAGCTACTGTTGCTAGAGATTTTTATAAAGAATAAAAACAATTTTAAGGATGTTTTTTATCAATTTGTCGGGATAGCGCACATTAATCACATTTATAACGTAAATGTGTGGCAATTAGCTAAAACAAGCTAATTTCCATCAGTCATCCCTTGGCAGATGTTTGCTTATTTATTAGCATCGCCTACAGTTTCCACCAAAGTGGTCACTAAGCTCCCTGCCATCAAACTGGAATGACACTAAAATTTAATTTTTTGATATTAAAATATAAAATTGAAAAGTTAGTCATTAAACAAACTTAAACCTTGATTTAAGAAAACAGAATTTTCTGTTTGGTTTCCAAACCGGAAGTAAAACTACGATTTCATTGCTCTTTTAAAAGAAAGTGAAACTCTCGGCTTGCTAGGTAACGGAGCAGCATCCGCTGATTTGTTTTTGAAAGGGCTCGTTTTCCAGTCACCAAACAACGTTAAGTTATTGCCAAAAAAGTCTAGTTTGAGTGTCTGTTATCACTTTACTGTAAACTGTGAAAGTCTTTCTAGTTCATTTTTCTTTCATATTTTTTACCCTTCTGTTGTGTTTCCATCCTTCCCTTCTCGTCTAAGTCAACTTTTCCTTGTTCTCTCATGGGGGTCTGCCAGCTTTAACAGTTAATTTGACTCTTTATTTCCTTGTGGTTTCTCTTTGTTAATCTTTTAGAGAGATTACATGAGATTATCAAGGATAAACCCACAGACTGAAAAAAGAGAAACCTCTAACATAAAACTTGTTTGGTGTCAAAACAAGTAAAGGAAGTAAAAATTTAGCTTCACATTTTCAAGTTAAAAAAACTTGTTAGGGATCAGAACTAATATTATTCTTTGTAAATGTTTGTATTAAAATACCCAAATAAATGGACAAAATAGTAAATGATGATGATGATGTGGTCACTTCTTTTTTTAGGTAACTATAATTGTGTGACTGTGTGTCACAGCAATTATAGTCCCTCAAACACAAATACTGCTCTAGAAAAACATTCCCATTTGTAATATGCTTCTTTCGGACACCAACCACGAAAACGAATGTGGTTTATATAATTAAACTGCATCTTGTAACTGCATTTAATTATGTTGTTGAGTTTATTAGTATTTATTGACACTTTTAAGTGAACAAACAACAGAAAAAAAACTGTAAAAATAACAATTTGAACAGTTTAAGGGGGTTTGAAACATAATTCACTGGAATTTATTGTGACAATCATAAATCCAAATTCTTGTCACAGTAAAATTTATCTCGATAAATGATAAACGATGCAGTAAATGTGGATCCTGCCAATATATAAACCTTTATATCATTTCAACTTTGTTTCGTCTTTGTTTCCTCCTTCCACGCTAATCTGCATCTCAGTGGTTGTTATCTTCATCCGTAATTATCCAGCTCCGCTCCTCCTCTTCACCGCCTGGTTGCCTTTGTGATCCCTGCAGCTCTGCGTCGTGCCGGATCGGTTTCGGGTCTTTGGATGAAGAGATGCAGGGGGTTGAGTGGGAGGAAAAAGGGGGGAGCGAGGGTCTGTGATCCCCTTCTGTGTGCATTATTCGGCCTTGTTTGCATGGATAAGCTGCTGTTGAGGAGAAAGTATAGAAAGAGGGAGAAAGACTGGGGGAGGAGTGTCACCCAAACGGAGAAATCGGGGCCTGGGATTGTTGGAAGTTTCAAAGATCTTATCTGTCAACACAAACCCAGTGGTTCCTGTTTTTAAAGTTATTTTAATGTCCAAACATGGCAGCTGGCATCGGTATTTCCACCGCTGATTGTGACGGCCGTTTATGATTGTTGATAAGGTCACAAAAGAACCAGACGCTGTTTGAGCCTGGTTTTGTGGGCAAACGTAAACTTTCACTCCGTCAGAACAAAAACGAGAGCGATCGCAGAGATGAGATGGAAATCCAATAACTTCAAAAAAATAATAATAATCTGATGCAGTTGGTTTGAACATACAAATAAAATAAACTCATTTACAATGAAGGACAGTCAATAGAATATAAATATTTGTAAGTTTGTTCCTTATTCAATGCAGAAATATTTAAACTGAAGAATTGGACAACATGGCTGAAAAACACGTCAAGATGTGTGTTCCATATCAATCATTATCGGCAATTATATTGATTAGGGTTTTTTTGTTTTAAGTATCTGAAATGTTACCGAACTGGTGGCTTGACTTTCCTGTTTTATCCAGTTTTCTCTTGTTTTTAATTTTGAAGCAGTTATGAGGGACAGCGGTGAAACTGCGCCAGTTGCTAGGCAACTATAAGTTATTCAACAGGTTGTTGCTAGGCAACTATAAGTTACTCAACAAGTTGTTGCTAAGCAACAATAAGTTACTCAACAACTTGTTGCTATCGTCTAATTCTGAGTATCTTAGATTCATTAAACTGATTAAATTTGATATCTTATTAATCAAATTTCTTCTGAACTAATTTTTTTCTGAATTTTGTTTTGAATATTTGCGTAAATATTGTTGAAGATGAACCCCGCAAAAACAAATGAAAATCCAACATGGCCGCCACATAGCAGCATCATGTTTTACTTCTGAAAACATGCTGATGGTTTGTGTTTTATTAAACAAGTCATACACACACAGATGAGAACATATTGGAACAAATATGCTGCTTTTATGTTAAAGTTAATAAAATACAAAGACATGTTTCTCTTTGTACTGATTCCTAATGCTAATAAAAGTTAGCCTGGTAAAACAGAGCCACATTTGTTGTTGCCTGTAAAGCTGATTCTGATTCTAAATCTGATTCTTGTTGAAATCTTTTTCTTTTTTTACGTAAATTTGAATGTGGGAATATGTTTGGAAAGCAGCAAGCATTTGGACATTGTTATTCTTTCTGACAAGGAATGTAGCAATCATCTCCATTAAACTCCTCTGTGGTTTTAAGCATGAGGTTAACGACTATAATTACTTTGAATCATATGATGCCGATTACAAAATTGTACATTTGTTTAGGAAAAAAAAACCCACAGCGCTCAGAAATTTTTTTGTAAAGTATAAACTTTGGAAAATCTGCTTCAATGTACAACAGGATGAGCAGCTGAAGGAGCCGGAGTTTCTGAACATGGAGCTCAGAAGGCCGGCAGAACAAAGTGTTTTTACCTCTGTCAGTGCTTTAAAATAACACGAGCCGTTCAAACCGTGCGGAGGAGATGCTGAGGAGCGTCATGGCTAGAGGTTACAACAGAAATCCCAGAGGAAATAGTTTTGAGCTGAACATGAATATAAAGGAGAGATCAGTCATCTGTGATGAAGTTTATGTTGTTATGAAAATGGCTTGATGAAATTTGAATTTCCAACACTAAGCCCTGCAGGCATGTGGAGAGACTAAAGATGGGATCTTAAAACAACCAACAGCACTCTGTTGTTTATTATAAAGGGTTCTATTCTTTGTTAAATACTGCGGTTATAAACTAAAGACAGCTTCTGCCGTTTGGTTCTGACTTGCCTGTAAACCAACTCTTTTGTACCTGAACCATTGTGTACGAGTTTTTTTCTTTATAGTTGAAGGGGATCTGTAATACAACATTCACATTTTGTATGTTTTCATTCTTCCATTTGGTTCTCGGCTGCTTCTGAATACGACCCAAGCATTTGAAAAAACACCAAGCTGTTTTTAAACAATATGTTTCAAATATCTCAAATTCAACAGTCGTTACCTCGCAACCCAAACTGAGCTCCAGCACATTTTAATGAGCTGGTTTTACCGCTGTACGGACTGTATGGCGGCTGCTTACATTAAAAGTGTTTTGTTGTGGAATGAAAACACTTCCTGAAGTCTTGTTGATTGAGCAGGAGGCTCCACTTCTACTTTTCATAGCCGTAGACAGAAAAAAATGATGTTTCTCACTCCATTGTTTCTGCAGTCTTTATCTGTGTGTCCATCACATGTATGTTACAGAATGTTATTCAGAATAATGTCAATCACCTCTCCTCCCCCCACATTTTCACAATAGAGTTGTTTCTATTAAATACGAAAGACAATTAAAATCAAATGTGAATAAATTTGTTCACACCGTCATCCTTCTACCACTTCCTGTCATCTTCTTCGTTGTTTCCGTCAGTAGTAACATCTGATTGTTGATCACGTTGATCTGTGAAATACTCTAAGTCAATAATAAATTATCTCTTTGCATCCAGCGAAAAACTTTTTATTAAAAAATGTGACTTTATTCTTTTGAATTGGTGTTTCCACTAAGCAAATTTGTTTTCTGAAATCCAATTTGTGCAGTTGCACAAATTTGTATAATTGGATTCTCCCAGGATCTCTGCTGAACCTCTGACCTCAACACACAAACACACGCTGTCACCTGAACTAACGGCAAACACACACTTTGCAGGTACCAGCATTGTGATAAATCCTTCCCTGAAGGCGAACGGTAAAGAAAGGGAGTGGTGGTCAGATGAAAAGTTTACTCTCTTGTACAACCAGTTTCTCGCTTTGTTATATAAAATCCTCCCCGAAGGTGAAGCCGTAAACCCATCAGTCAGTTCCCACCAAATAACTCGGCAGACTTCAGCTTTATTTCACACCTTAGCTAACTCATCCCAGTGGCTGTTAGCCCTGTAAATGAATAAATTACACTCTGCCTTTTATCCTTAGCAGGAGCATCTGATTCATCTTTCTGGCCCTGGAGTATAACCTGTGCTTATTCACATGATCCTCATCTCCTTCCAGAGAAAGCTGAGATTAGAGAGAAAGAGAAGGCAAGAGGTTTTACACTTTGATCTGAAATTTGTTAGAGAGATGAGTTACAACCGGAAAATGGTTTCCAATGAGCGAGATGAATAAATATCCAGGGCAAATTAGAGAGAAAGAGACAATTTATATAGCAAACGATGAAGGAAAACAACAAAAACAGATGTAAGGAGAGGATTTTATGTTGTTGATCAGGGAAAACATCCTTCTAACACTAACACAGATAAAAATGTTTCCTCTTATTTTTTATATTGGCTGACACTGAAAATGAATGACATTTGTTCGAGGGTGCGCAAGATGATTAGTTTTATTTTTGGGTGATTATGACATCTTCACAGATTGATAGATTTATTGTTTGGTTGTTTTCTGTCAAAATAAAATTAAACTAAGATATTAACTAGATATTAATTGCTATATTAAGCTAAGAAAGCTAAAGCTATAAGCTAAGCTAAAATAAGCAAGGATGAAATAAGTCTGAATTAACATAAACTAATGTAGCTTAGCAGAGACTAACAGCTAAGTTAGCTAATCTGAACTTCATTAGAATTAAAAAGGCTGCAGGCTTTAACAAGGTAAACTAAAGCAAAGTATAATAAAAATAAGCTAAACTAAACTTAGCTACAATGAAAGCTTAGCCTGTGTTTAGGCTAGCCTAGCCTTAACAAAGGCTAGCATAGCTGGGATGAACTTCATTAAATAAGATAGACAGCAGCCGCTAATCTATGCTAAGTTGACTAAGATAAGCTACTCAAAACTGAGCTAAAATAAAATTAGCTAGGTTTGGTGAACAAAAATAACCAGAGCTAAAATTGGGCAAGCTAAATTTAAATAAACACCAGAGAACTATTAGTTAATTGAAAGGCTAAACATGATTTTGAGTATCTTAAATACTCATACTATCCATTATATTTAATCAGATTTCTTGTTAACTAATTTTATTAATATGGTTTTTAAGTTTTATGTAAATCTAGTGGATAGGGAGCTTCTACACAATGTGCCTCTTTTACACTCAGACATATGAAAATTGTTAATTGGGGCCTAATTACAGGGTCTCCACATCAGCATTTAGCCAAACAAACAAAAGGAAACAATGCAAAATATATTTTCATTACCTTTACTACCTCTTCAGTTCTGGGAGAGGGGGCCTGATGAGCCCAACAAAGGTCTGAGGAATGTCTCCTCCTCAGTCCAGACAGCCTGAGGAATGTGGAGGAGGCGCTGCTCAACTCGATGAAAAGAAAAGATAGAAACAAGTAGGAATCCTGTGTTTGGGCTCACTCCATGTCCGCAGCGTCAGCTCCTGCGGTCGCAGCGTGAGAAACAACAAAGCAACCAGAGGAGTGGAGACTCCCTTCATCTTAAGACCCCATACGCGCCGTCGCTAATCCCAGGAATGACAGGAATAGAGAGACTTTTAAAGGAGACGCCAGGTTGATAACCTGTATGAACTAACACTTAGAAAACATTCAGCAAAGAACAGAAGAAATATAAGAATTCTGACTTTTTTCTAATTTCAGAGAAAAAATTCAGAATTCTGAGATTAAAGTCAAAATTATGAAAAAACATCTAAATTTTGACCTTTTGTCACTAAATTTGGACTTTTTTCTCAGAATTTTTAATTTTTTCTCAGAAATTGGAGACAATCTTCAGAATTCTGAGATTCATGTTGCAATTGTTAGTAAAAAATAGTTCAAATTTACTGACAAAAGGTCAAAAAGTCAGAATTCTTAAAAAAAATCAGAATTTTGACTTTGTGTCTCCAAATTTATACTGTTTTTTAACTAACTAGAATAACTGTTTACAGCACCTTCATTTCAGAGACTGATTGTTGAATAAATTCAAGATTTGTATGCATTTGATACACTACAGTGTAGTAGGGTCATAAAAAAGGAGTAAATTTCTGCCAAAAAACTCAAGTTTTAAGTAAAACATTTGCAAGAAAAAAACTTGAATTAGATTGAAATTGAATTAATTTAAGAGATTCTCTAGAAACAAGCATTTTTTTAGTTTGAAAAATCAAAGCCTTTCCAATTTTTCTAGAAAATATTTTAGATTAATCTCAAAACATGAGATTTTTGTACTTTTTTCTATCTAGTTACACCGCCATATGTTTCTCCTTAATTTCGCTCTTTCCATTTATTTTTCCACTTTCTTCTGACCTCTTGTAGAGAATATCCCACCTTGTCTTTCTCTTACTGAGAGGTTGTTCAAATATTTGAGCTGATCAATAATCAGTGCGGTTTCTCTTCACAATGCTATCACTGATCTGTTTGTGTTTCATGCTATCAGCTGTTTAACAGGCATTGTGTTTCTGTTCCTGTAATGTCGCCCAATCAATCTGCGCAAACATGGATCCTGGAGTCAACAGAGTTACATTTTGTTCACATTCTGCAGAAAAAAACCATCTCAAATGAAGACACTAAACTCTCAGAGGTGACTTTAGTGGGGATTTTCTCCTGTTTTTCCAAAACCAAACCCTCCTCAGAGCTGGAATCTTCCTTTCCCATGGAGATAATCGTCTTTGCAGCTCCAACGTTTATGTTTAGCTGAGGAATAATCAGAAGATATGAGTAGGAGGAGGCGATAAAGATGCACAGAGATGGGAATGTCACGGTCAGCGGGGCAAACACGTGTTCATCCCACACAATGAGCCGGTCAGGTATTAACTGCCGGATCCTCGGACAGCTTTATTCGTCTCACAAACGTTTTACATCATCAGTCTGAAGCTGAAGGGATCCATCGAGGCTTAAGCCTCGTTCCAGAAAGGAAAGAGACGTGTCAGTAAAGGAAACATTTATATCCTATACTGATATAAATCATTTCACCTTGTTGTTTGATGTAATTTAAATAATCTTCCAATAATTTTCCGACAATATTACTGACTTAAATCAGTTTTATTTTTCGTCTTTGAGTGGGAATACTTGCATTTATATGTCACTGTTATTAGTATGTCAGTTGAAAATTGTCTCAAAATGACAGTTATCATTTATTCCAGGACAATTTAATGTCCAGCAAATTTTTTTATTTTTACACACAGTCGCAGCCATTGAGCTACGTAAAAAATAAGCAATAAATAGTTCTTATTGTCATTTTTATCATTTTCAGAATATACTTCTATAAACCTTTTAAGTCCACATATCCCAGTTGTAATGTAAATGTAGTTTTAATGAGATTAAAGCAGCCCAAACTATCATTTTTAGGTCCTAAACCGCTCTGAATTTAAACTTGTAGCTGTTTATTTACTCTTGAAGGCATCAGTTTGACTTCCTGCTTATTTTTCCCCATAGTATATAATTCAACTGGCACATAAAAGATACTCCTTCAACCTTAAAATGATGCAGAAAAACCTGAATTTTGCTCACTTCCAAATAAAATTCAGATAAAAGTTTAATAGTTTAAAAAGGAAATGATCTTTTAAACGTCCAGCCTGTTTGTGTGAGGGGCGTGTCTGTCTGCTCTAACAGCATCCATTACAGTTTTAGTGACTGAAAGCCATAAAAGCCATAAAATCCTCTGCTGCCGCTTTACGGCTGAGCCTGGGGAGCTTTGGAGGCTGTAAAAAAAAACACACTGACCACATTCAGACCCCTGAGACCTTCTGCAGGAAAACAGGAACACAGCGAGCGCTTACGAACACTTTCCCTGCAGGGTCTGTTCAGCTGGACGTAAAATACACACATCAGCCTTCCTTGAACAGGGCAGATCTGTGGCCTATACAAAACATGGTCATTCATTTTTTTGCACAAAATTTTTGATAAAATTTTAGTTTTAGTAAAATTTTTAGTTCTTTCGTTTAAGTCCAAATAAACTGCTGCTGGCCACACCCCCAAAACTCAAAAGTTTACACTAGCACATGAAAATGGCTGCAAACAGATGAGCGATTATTCAACCTTACGTCTTCGAAAGGCACAAGTGGAGCCTCCTGCACAACCAACAAGAATGCAGCAAGCACTTGTCTTCTCCAGCAGACATGCAGTAAAACCGGCTGACCAAACGTGCTGGAGCTCAGCTTGAGTTGCTAGGTAACGGTTCAGCGCTCTCCAATGTGATTTAATTAGGTTTTTGAAACGACTCACTTTCCAAACACCAAATAAACATAAACTTATTGCCGAAAACGGCTGTGTAGTTTTTAGGAGTAGAAATGCAAATGGAAGAATAAAAACATGAAATCTTAGAATTTTGCTTAAGACACCAACAACTCTATAACTTATAGTTTGAACAAGCTTATTCACACGTGATTTTAATTTAGTTTTTTTTATTTACTGGTGTTTTTGTTTTTACTGCAATTACAAAAAATTATTTTTTGGGGGCTTTAGCAGATCATCAAAGTTCTGCACACATTTGTAATGGAGACGCAGCTAGTGAGTAAATTTTACTGGCGTAAGAGGTTAGAGCACATATTTAAGATGTTTTCCCATCCGGATGCCCAATAGATTCGGTTTGATTTAGAACCAAAGTTGAAACATTTGTTCCAGTTTCACTGCGCTGAATCGAACTGAACTCGTTGAAAAACCTGCTGTTTCCAACGATGAGATTTAGGAGGTAAATACTGTCAGAATTACTTGTTTTTCCTTGAGTAAATTAAAATAATAGTTTAAAATATGCTAATATAACAAGAGGTTCAGTGATCTGTGGTTAATTCACAACCAAACTTCCTCTGAAGCGCCTGACTGGAGGTTTCTGATCCATCAAATTATCATTTAGTAGATCTCTAATCATCAGTTTGACCTTAAAAACATTTTAAAAGGATAATAGGAAAAAACGACACTATGGTTTTAAATTAAAGGAGCAGCTGAATGAATTCTTCCAAAGAGTTTCAGCTTCACTGATTTTCTCCTCCCACTGCTACATATCCCCGTCCCCCCACTGGAATCGCCTTTCTGCCCAGTTTCCAACTGGTTTAGTGTCCTCTTCCTCCCTGCAGGGGGATCAGGTGGGAACGAGGCCCGTCGCCGCTCCCAGCGCCGCCACACTTTCTCCCTGCTTTTGAGAGGCGGCTGCATGCGGCGTTTCTCAGGATTGCTGCGTTTTTCATGTCGCATGTTCCCAGAAACTCGCATGGAGAAAACCGCTGCCTCCCGGGAATAATCTGGACGTTTACGAACAGATTCAGGTCAATTTCTGACATCTGAACTGGAAAACACTTTTAGAAACCAAAAGTAACGAACAAAAAGTTACTTATGTCTGGGGCTGCTGTAAAGTTATACTTTAGTAATCAAGTATCCTATGGATTATTCTTATAACTAATTTAGTAATAAAAAAATTGATAAAATAAAATTTCATTTCATTTGTCTTGGTAATTTTATCAGTTCTTTTCCATTAACTGATGTTTTTGTTTGACGATGTGTTTAATCATTTCTACTTATGGCATTAATTTAGCAAAATGTTCTCACATCAATATATGTATTGATTAAACAAAGATGGGCAACAACAGCAATAAATGTTACAATTTGTTTTTTTCTGTCTTTTTGTTCGACTAAAGAAGCTAAATTAATTTTCCAATATATAGATATTGAAAAACGTTTCCAAATATAATCATATATGAGATCAAAACTAGTGACTATTTTGAATGTAAACAAGAGTAAAAAGTTTAGTCGTGGAGTGATGTCACACCACCAACAAAGGGAAAGGCTGTGATGTCATCAGCTGTGTGTATACATATATTTTTCTAACAAAATTCTGCATTGCTTGCTATATCACTGACTAGTTCAGACGTACGCCAAGCTTTTTAAATCGACCGTTCAGGATCAACACATTTTATCGAACACAATTAAGGGAAAATGTCTCAAGAGCCGAGATGCTACAACAGAATGACGCGACCCGCTGTGAGAAGGGAAAACCACCGAACTTCACAGCGCAGGGGCCCGCCTGTGCACCCGTATGTTTTACACATGGAAATCCAAAGGCTGCACTGTATTCTGGAAAAGGAGAGATCCCAAAGGTTTCAAGACAGCAAAAAACTGTCCCTCCTGAAGGCAAAGCTGGAAGAGACGAATATCCAGTTAAAAAGGCAGAAAGCTCTCAAAGAAATGTTTATCAACAGGGACAAAGAGACACAGAAGAAACTGGAGAGAGTAGAGCAGTTTAGTGATCCTGGAGTCCTTAACGCTGCCGTCCTTGCTGCCCAGGTTCACAACACCGTGAAACACAAGAATAAGAAGATGCTGCAAAAAGACTTTGAGGAATTAAAGGTGGCCCTCCTCCTCAGCCAGGAAGCATTATCGTCACAAATCCAGGCTGAAAAAGACAAAAATAAGGTCCTCCAAGAAGAACTGGACAAAGTCCAGACTTCCTACAAGGAGCTTTGCTCTATGTATGAAGCCGACGAGGCCGAGACGCAAACGGTTTGTGAGGAGCAGGAGCTTCTTGGGAATCTGGGAACCGAAAGGGACAAAATGTTTCAGAAAGTGTCAGAAGAGATCGCATTTCTCCAAAACAGTTTCCAGGAAGAACTGGAGCAGATCAAACTTTCATACAGAGAACTGGACTGTAGGCATGACGAAGATGTTTCTGGACTGACACAAAAAGTGGAAACGCAGGAGGTGAGGTTTGAGAATGACGTGAATTTGGGAAAAGCAATTGAGAACCTGACAGCTGAGAAGGAAGGTCTCGTCCCAAAAATGTCAAAAGAGATTACACCTTCTGAGAAGAGGGAGAAAGAAATGCTAAATGAACTAGACCAGGTTAAAGTTTTATACCAAAAGCTGAAAACTAAGTATGAAACGGATGTAGCTGAGTTACAACAACAGGCTGAAACATATTGTCAGAAGATAAAGTTAAATAAAGTCGCTAATTTAAAGAGAGCAAAGGAAGACAAAAAGCTTATCGATGAGCTGCGTGCGGAGCTGGACAATCGGGCCCAGGAGGTCGCACGTCTGGAAAATGTACGGAAACAGAATCTGAGCGAACTCGATCGGGTTAAAGTTTCACACCAAGAAAAGACCACCACGTATGAAAAAGTTGTTTCCGAACTGAAAACCCAAGTAGAAACATATCGGGATGCGGTAGATCGCGAGAGAAAAGCCAATTTGGAAAGAGCAGAGAAGTACCTCCAGCAAATCAACACCCTGAAAGCTGAGAAGGAACATCTCTGTGAAGAAATGTCCATCGAGGTCCAGAATCTGCAGCAGAAGTTCAACATGATCGCCGAACATTTCAAGTATCATATGGGCCAGTGTGAAACAAACCTTTCTGCACTGCAGAAAACTACAGCTGCAAATAGTTTGGGAGAAGAACGCCCACTTGGAGAAATCAAAGAAGTTTCCCCCAAATTAACCAACTAGAAAACAGATCCGTCCAGAGCCAATTGAAAAATCATTCGAAGATGAATTTGAATAAACATAAAGTGAGCTGCTCTGGTTAGCACTGCAGCTTCACAGAGAAGATGCGTCAAGTGTTTGCTGTGGAGTTGGCATGTTCTCCTCGTGCTACCCTGGGTTTTCTCCGGGTGCTCCGGTTACACCCACACATCTAGAAACATGTAGGGCAGCTCAATGTAAATCACTGCCAAAGAGTTCAAGACACTGCAAGAGTTGCTTGAAAAAATTCCTCTTTCTCTCTTAAATAATTAATGTTAACATTATATAGATTTATATGTATCTAGATATAGATAAATATAGATAGATCTATCGAGATAGATAGGTATATTTATATATGTTTATATACTTTATATATATGTATACTTATATATATATATATAATAATAAATAAATAATAATTCCCTTCTCACCCACCGCGGGTGGTTCTTATCCTCTGAGCTCGGGTCCTCTACCAGAGGCCTGGGAGCTTGAGGGTTCTGCGCAGTATCTTGGCTGTGCCAAGGACTGCACATTTCTGGACTGAGATGTCTGATGTTGTTCCTGGGATCTGTTGTAGCCACTGCTCCAGTTTGGGGGTTACTGCCCCGAGGGCCCCGATGACCACAGGCACCACTGTGGTCTTCACCTTCCAGGCCCTCTCCAGTTCCTCCCTGAGGCCCTGGTATTTCTCTAGTTTCTCGTGCTCCTTTTTCCTGATGTTGCAATCACTTGGTATTGCTACATCTACCACAACGGCTTTCCTCTGATGTTTATCCACTACGACAATGTCTGGTTGGTTCGCCATTACCATTTTGTCTGTCTGGATCTGGAAGTCCCACAGGATCTTAGCTCTGGCGTTCTCCACCACCTTTGGGGGTGTTTCCCACTTTGATCTTGGGGTTTCCAGTCCATATTCTGCACAGATGTTTCTGTACACTATGCCTGCCACTTGGTTATGTCGCTCCATGTACGCTTTCCCTGCCAGTATCTTGCACCCTGCTGTGATGTGCTGGACTGTCTCAGGGGCCTCCTTGCACAACCTACACCTTGGGTCTTGTCTGGTGTGGTAGATCTGGGCCTCTATTGCTCTGGTGTTTAGGGCCTGTTCCTGGGCTGCCAGGATGAGGGCCTCTGTGCTGTCCTTGAGTCCAGCTTTTTCCAGCCATTGGTAGGATTTACTGATATCAGCCACTTGGGTTATTTGCTGGTGGTACATCCCATGTAGGGGCTTGTCCTCCCATGATGGTATCTCTGGCACCTCAACCTCCGTTCCCTGTTGTCTGAGACATTCACTGAGCACATTGTCTGTTGAGGCTTTGTCCCTGATGTATTTATGGATCTTAGTTGTTTCGTCCTGGACAGTGGTTCTCACACTCACTAGTCCTCTGCCTCCTTCCTTGCGGCTTGTGTACAGTCTCAGGGTGCTGGATTTGGGATGGAACCCTCCATGCATTGTTAGTAGCTTTCTGGTCTGTATACTTATATATATATATATATACATATATATACATATGTATATATAGTCATATATATATACATATATATACATATGTATATATAGTCATATATGTATCTATAGATACATATATAAATATATATGTATACATATATGTATATACATAGCGAGAGCAATATATATATCACTCTATAGATAGAGATATCTATGTCTCTATCTATATAGATAGATATCTCTAGAGATAAGAGATATCTCTATCTATATAGAGCGATATAGATTTCTCTGTATCGCTCTATATCTCTAGAGATATCTATGTCTCTATTTATATAGAGATATATAGATAGATATAATTTGTTTATTCAACTGTACATCTTTGCAAAGCAGTAGAGCCTCCTGCATGGGCAACAAGAATGCAGCAAGTGTTTTAAGTCAACAACAACACATTTGTCTTTTCCAGCAGCCATTGTACAATGCATACAGCAGTAAAAACTGCTGACCATATGTGTTGGAGCTCAGCTGGGGTTGCTGGGTGAGGAATAGTGACCTGCTGATTAGTGACATTATATTTGGAAATGGCTCGTTTTCCAGTCATCCAAAACCATTTCCTCACATCACTAAAACATCTGGGTGTTCTTTTTCTGTGCCTGGTTTTTGGACAGAGTAGAAACTCAATCTGAAATACAATTACAACTTTTTCATTAATGTTAAAAAAATATTGGTTTAAAACAAGCTCCTATGTTTTGCTTAAGTTACTTTTAAGTTATTTTTGTCTTAATTCAAGATATTTGCATCAGAAACTCAACACAAATTATTGGTAAGATTGTCTGTTTTTGCAGTGAAACTTATCCTCTTTCCTATATATTTTTGCTTTTTGGAATATTTAATAAAAATCTGGCAGCATAACAAGGAGTTTTTTTTATCAATATAAAAGAATTATTGACTTAAAACAAACCCCTACATTATGCTGAAAAGTTATTTTGGTGAGTTGCTGGGTTTTTAAAAGCAGTAGAAACCCAAATGGAAGTACAAAAATCACAGTTATTCATCAGTAATCATAAATTATTAGCTTAAAACAAGCTGTTATGTCTTGATGAAATGTCACTTTTAAGTTATTTTTGTCCTTATTTATCAGAAACGGGGAAATTTTCTTGGTAACATTTTGTTTTTGCAGTGAAGGTACCTCAACTTCCTCTATGTAATTTTCATTGCTTGTTAGATCATTTGGATGATGAATATTTAAGTAAATGAGATTTGTGAGCAGATTCTCTCTGGACACGCTGCAGGTCCGTTTGCGGTGGGACTTCCTGCCTGTCTGGACCCGAACACACAAACCGCCCAACAGGCGCCGCAGTGTTTGCTCTACACTGGAAACACTCTCCAACTATCAAGTTTTTCTTTCCTTTCTTGCTTTGTTAGGCTCGGGGTGAAAGTTCAGTGGTGGAAAAAAGGGCTGGGGTCACGCGGATCGATTTGGCCCTGTGACACCGGCCCGGGTCGCGGGGGTGGTATTTGCAGCAGAATGACCTCTCAGACACTGTTGCATTTTCGCAGGGGGGCTCGGGTTACCCGACCGGGAGCTAACGGGCTTCCGACCCGCGCAGAGCTGTCAGCCGATACCTGCAGAAAGGTCAGGAAGCTGGAAAAGTCCTGGCTGGTTATCTGCTCACCTGCAGATGCATCCAGATTATTCATTTTTAATCATTAAATGCTTACATGAATCCAATTAAATAAAAAAAATCATGTAAACTGTTCAGTTTACATTTCAATTAAGAAAAACAAGCCCTAAAAAGTTACTAATTAGTTTTTGTCTTATTTCAACTATGCTAAGATATTCGTACTGGAAACCAGACCAAATACACTTGGTAAGATATTTTTTTTTAAAAGCGCTGTAAACCAAATTAATCAACCAATTCACCAAAGTGTCAGAAACACACCCTCCTGTACTGAAGAAGAACCCGGATTTAACCCATTTCAGTCAAAAAACAAATTTTAAAAAATGTTTTTATTATAGTTTTGAATTTGTTTGAATCAGATTGATAAGCAGACAGGCACAATAAGTGACTGCATAAACAGGATGGCTTTTCAATTTTTTTAAATTTCAGTTTCTACAGTAACATCTGAATTATAGATGCTTTGCTTCCATCTTACTACAAACTTCAAAACATAGATATAAGTTTACATAAACATTTTTGGCGATGAATTCTAGTGAGAAATATCAGTATAGTGGATTTAGTTTTATGAAAGCAGCACAGAAGTGCAGCTGTTTCATTAAAAGGCGAGTAAAACCCCCAAACACAGAACCCCCTGCTGAGAGTGATCGGGATTATCGGGTCAATGCTGCCCTCATGTGGTCAAATCAGGGAGTGTTTTCACTTCCCCCCTGGTTTAAAACTACTACAAACTACTCTAATTAACAACCACACCACATTTATTCATTCCTACACAAATTAATTTATTTATTAATGAGCTGAAAGGCTCTACAAATAAGTACATGGTGTTTCTGAACATTTTAAGTTTTTAATGACTTATTGGTGAACAAACTATTTTATTTGCGTTTCTTATTTAATTATAACAAGCAATAACAAAAAAGCCCTTAATTAATATCCTGTTATTCTGGTAATTTGGACATTTTTGGCGCAGTAATTTGACCTGAGAACTTCAGATAACTTGTGTCCTGAAGACTCTGGACTTGACTTGGACTCCCGCTGTGAAACTCGAGTCCTAGAAACATTATTTATCTGGTAATAAAGAGTTAAAGACGCTGTTATGTGAGCTGCAGACTGCAGCTGCTGCAGACTGTTTTACTGTGAAAGAATTAGCTTGATTATTTTCTATTGATAATAGTGGGTTATTATGGGATGTTAACTCTTTACAATAATCTGTTCATGTTTGTTATAACTTCATAATAATGTCTCTCCTACTGAAAACCGTTTAAATTACTTTGGATAATTTCAGGACAAAATAAAACGTAATTAACAGGCTGTTGCTGCTAAGCGAGCTTCAACAGCACAAGACCACGTCCGGTTGATCATTTCAAAATAAAAGTACTTCCTGTTCCACTACTCTTGCTAACATTTCTGAAGGTTCACCATTTTATTTGTTTATTTTATTAAGAAAAACATAAAACTGTTAGAGAAAGAAGTAATGAGGATGAATACATTGTCTGCATTTGCTACCATTTCTGCATTTTTTATGTTTTTAACCAAACAGCCATTTGTTTCTCCCAAACTGCAGGTTACACATGTAAACAGTGTTTCATTCTTAGATTTATGTCTTAATCTGGGGTAATAAATATCAAGATTTATTCAGTTTTTAAAGACAATAAGAAACATGTGTAATATACAAACACTATTGTACAATATTATTACTTGGCAGCCAGAAAGAGCAGCTTTAACACTTTCATGCAGAAATACTTCTGGGATATGAACCTTCTTCCTTTAGAGCAATAAGTCCTGGATTTTAATTCATTGTAGCATCTGAGCATCTCCTGCTTGTGATTTTCTTGCTTTGACACCCGGAACGTGTTTATATGTTTCTGATTTATGGAGGATTTCGGGGAAAACTCCCCAGGGGGGGAATTGATTCCTGGGGAAAACTGAACATAATCTCATCACATTCCTCCTCCTTTTGATCACTTTCTCCTCGTCCAGGAATCTCACATGGAATACATATAACTGTGCAGAAATTATCACGGTAATAATTTTCCTGCCACCAGATGGCATTCAAAGGAAACGCTGAGCGTGGGAGGAAGAAAATCACTGGGAGGTGTTCCTCAAAAGAGGAGGAGAGAAGGGGGGGAAAAACCCAGAGAGGGACAGCAGAGAAAATGGACCGAGAGCTTTCCGTACAGACGCATGTGGTCAGGAATGTTTCCATCCCTGCTTCTCAAAGTAAAGCCTCTTCCTCCGCTCTCTGTCTCTTTCCCGTTTCTTTGGCATGAACGGCTCCTCTGTTTGCGTTTGCAGTGACTTTCTCCAGCCGGGATCTGGACAGATGTGGAACGTTCTCTCAGCGCCAGAGGAAGCCGGATAGATCAGCCTGGAAGCAGACGGCTGCAGCCGCCAACCCAACAGAGTGAGTTTTACAAACATGCACCGCAAAAAACACTAAATACTAAAATGTACTTTGGGTCTAGTTTCAACTGAAAACATCTCAGTTTAAATGAGACAAAACTAACTTAAAAGTAACTTTTCAGCAAGAAATAGGAGCTTGTTCTAATCAATAATTTCTCAATATTAATGGAAAATTAAAATTAGACTCATTAGAAGATTATTTCACTTATATTGGATTAATATGTTTTATTAAAAGTGAACAAATCTGCAAGCGTAATTAGTAATTTTTCAACAAACTCCTACATCTTGCAGAAAAGTTACATAAGTTAGTTTTGTCTTATTTCAAGTGTAGTAAGATATTTGCACTAAACTAGACTTGGTGTTTTTGGAGAGTAGAATGGAGAAAAGGTTTCTTACATTGGAAAAATACAACATCTTTCCACGTATTTTTGATCTGGTTTCTAGTGCAAATATCCCAGTACAATAGAAATATGATAAAACTAACCTAGAAGTAACTTTTCAGCAAGATGTAGAAACTTCTTTTAAGTCAGTGAATTATGTTTTAAAAGTTTAGTTGCACTGGTCGATTATTCCATTTATAACAAAACATTTTCCCACAATCTGCCAGTGAAACTCGTACTTTTAAATCAATATTAAGGATTATTGACTTAAAAGAAACCATTGTATCTGACTAAAAAGTTACATAAGTTAGTTTTGTCTTATTTCAAGTGAACTAAGATATTTGCAGTGAACTAGACCAAAATTATCACATCTGTTGGTTTCAAATTGATTTTTGTGGGTTTGGATTAGAAGAGGTTAGAGAATAGTTTAACTGCACAAATGCATCATTTTTTACTCTAACTGCAGTAAAAAGAGTTGCTTTTATTCTGTAAACATTGATGAAAGTACCGTCAGAGCTTCATGTGATTTAGGAAACAGGACTGTTCTTTATAAAAGAATTATAAAACCTTAAAAGTGGAAATAAATGTAAGGTTTCAGTCTCACTAATTTGCAGACACTGTCACTGGTTCCTCTACTGATTCATCTGAGTGTTTTTTCTGCAGGAATGAGTCAAAAGTCAAAGTTACATAACTAAACAAAAACAAACCACATGGTCATGAACAAGAACTGTGGTGAAAATGAGTGAAAATCTGAGAAAATCCAAAGGAAACCAGGGAAAAATACTCAGAAAATACGTTTTATCAGGAATCAGTTCGGAAAAAGAACTGGTTCAGAGTTGAACTTCAGTTTAGATTCAAGAATCTGTTCAAAGTTGTAAAAGAATAAAATAATTGCTTTTGAGACAATAAATGGTTCAGGAATCAGTTTCAGAATCAAGAATCTGTTCAGAGCAGTAGTTTGTTCAGAACCAAGAATCGGTTCAAAATGTGATGCAGAAGTCATTCACTGATTTTGGGTCTGAACCAAAGGATGAAATTGGGCCAGAAAGAAAATGTGATCATCATCATCACTTTACGAAAGGTTCTTTTGAACACTGATGAATCAACTAAAACTCTGCAACGGAAACGCTAATGTTTGCATCCCACAGTCACAACAACTGGATGTTACTGCTGGACGAAACAACAAAGAAGAAAACAGGAAGTAGGAAGTCGGTGTGGGATGTTTATTAACTTATCCAGGACTAATTTTAATTGCATTTCTCATTCGATGAAAATACCGCAATTACAAAATGGCAGTTTTTTTCTCGACATCAGCGACATGTGGTCACGTATTTTGTAAACAGTTGTCACAGAAACGCAGCGATTGACACCAGCGTGGCGGTGATGGATTGGTGTGAAGACGGATGAGAAACGGTGGAGCGGAGGTGCTGAGAAGGAGAAAGAGTACAGGAGGATTAGGGTGGGTGACTGCGGCGTAGCATGATGTCACAGGAATGCATGGAGCCTCGCCTTTAACAAGCCGAGAGCGTGTGGAGAGCCGGCCACATCACGGCCTAATTAACTCTTTACTCCTCTGCGTCTGATGTTCCACTAATCTGTACCAGCCTGGAAAACGTCGGTTTCTTTAAAACTGAACCGGTGCGAAGTGGAACAAATGAATCTCACTAAAACATGGACGGTTGGCATCTGTTTGGTGGAGTCAGACGGAAAGGAAAGATGATGATGATGATGGCAGAGACAGCAGGAACAGATGCAGAGAGAAGGATAATGACTGACATGGTGTGTGGGAAAGCTCGGCCCCAGCAGCAGCTGGAGAGACGATGACTAACATCAACAGTGAGGTAAGATGGCTGCATGGAGGGCAGCTGCTCCTGTAAACCAGCCTCGCTGAGGTCACCCTTATTTATGGAGGACGCATCATGCCTCCAGATCTGGGAATTAGATGACAAGCTTCAATTTAGCCTCAAGTCAGGCATTTCACTTCCTTCTTAACCCCTTCGGCTAAAACTCCTCTCTGTCAGTCGTCTGAGAAAACGATCTCGTTGAAAGCTAACTGTAAATTTTCTGGACGATGGTTTGACTGCCCGTCAAACATTGTCTGATTTTCACAGTGCAGGAGGAAGCTCTAGTTCTCACAAGTTCTTCAAACTCAATAATCAAGCCTCAATCTCAGAACTAGCGCTCCCCTCAATCCAAATAATCTGCCGCTGACCTCGACCCCCCAACTCAGCATTTACACTCACATGTGAAAACGGCCACAGATGCATAATTATACAACCCTGAATCTTTGAAAAGCAGAAGTAGAGCCCTCTGCGCAACCAACAAGGATGCAGCAAATGGTTTAAGTCAACAAAAAAACACTTGTCTTTTCCTGTATTCAGCAGTAAAACCAGCTGACCAAACATGCTGGAGCTACACTTGGATGGTCAGTTAACAGCAGAATGCCTGTTGAATATGACTCAATGTTCAGGAAGTTTTTGAAACGGTTCATTGTCCAGACACTGAGACAATTAAGTTATTGCCAATAATTGATTAGATGTTTTTGTCTAAGTACTGTTTTTGTTTTTCAGAAACAGTAGAGAGTTGAATAGAAGCATAAAAACGTAAAAATGTAAATTTTACATCATAGGTCTCCTTTAACACATCGGTCAAAGAATGCATCATAAAGTGGAAAAAACAAATGAGTCGCAGGAATAAAAAAATAAAACTAGGAATAAAACTTTGTCTTGTTGTCATGTTAACGTTGAAAATGACAAAACTAAGAAAGCAATTTAAGTTTGTTAAAATGATAAAGTGGTTCAGAAAATGCTGCAATAAAAGCACAGAAAGCAAAAGCTCTTACTTTGATATTCCAAGTGGTTTCTGAACCAACAGTTGCTCATATTTTTAAGAAGCTCTAAAGAAACCTAATTTCAGCTGACTGTGTCCAAGATTTCATCATAGACTGGAGCTTTGTTATTGTAGATGTATCTCCTCTATCCTTCCGTTCTAAAGATGGCCATAAACTCGAACGCCTCCTCTTGAGGCAGAAACCCGTCCCAGACCTGAAGGCAGCATTCCTCTGCTTTTCCAGTTGGGAGCCATGGAGACTGACAGGAACTAGCCAAGGCACCAAGAAAACGTCGGTATATTTAAACTCTTCCTCTTTGTCTTCTTGGTGACATTTCTTAGACGTTGTTAACGTGTTCAGGATCTGGAATGTGTGTAAACTGGACTCCTGGTCTTCATGGGGTCTGGGGACCACAGCATGATGTCAGCATTTGAACATACAGTTTTATTAGGGATGAGATGAAAAACCAATCATGGTCGGTTTTATTCCTATTTTACTTTCCTTGTTGGAGTTACAAGAACTGTTGTGTTTTTGGAGCACAGTCAAAGTTCTCGGTCCAGCCACGCCCCTCTAGTAATCATGAAAAGTCAGGATTTTGATAACTTTATATCCTCCATGCCTCAGAAGCCAACGCAACAATTTTCAAGTCCATCAGTCAAAACCTCTATGAGGAGTTTGATCGATACAGAAGCTAAAATTAACCAAAACATGCTCAAAATCGCAGTATGGCAGACTTCCTGTTTCTTCTAGAGCATGAGTGTAGGAGACTTTTGTGTAGGTCTTGGGAAGTTCTACACCAAATTGTACCAAAATTTATGCCTCTACAATAAACTAAGCTTAATGATGAGGGTGTATTGGACGTTGGCGGTGGAGGGCGCTATTGAGCTACTTCTCAAGGAACTTTTGCAGAGATGCAACTTTAGCAGCGCGCTAGCTGATTGGCTGCTTTCAAAATCCCAGCCAATAGGATATCAAGTAGCATTTCAGCTTTTTTTGCTTTGAAAATGTAAGATATGCTCATAAAAAGGCCAAAAAGTTGACTATAGGTCAGTTTTGTCTGACTTTAAGTGCACTGCAATGTTTCTACTAGAAGCTCAACCAAAGAAACTTGGTAAGATTTGGTGTTTTTGCTGTGGATGGGCCTTTTCTGGCCAAAACTTGCTACTCTAAAAGTCTATTGGCAGACCTAAATCCTGTCGCCATGTTGAAATTAGAAACAACAAGTCAAAGTTTTACATTGTTCTGCCAGAAACATTAACATTTAACGTTCAAACCAGGAACTGTAGAGTCTGGCATGGAAATGTTTGGTTTTATTCTAATTTCTCTGACATTAGGGTGAAATTTCTGGCTTGTCACTTTTTTTGTTTCAGCTGTTCAGTGAAGGCATCATGATGTGAAGTTAAACTTGCTTTGAGATATTTTTGATGTGTTTTGACACTCCACTATCCACTCAAAAGAGATAAATGTTATTGTTATTAAAGAACTTTAAATGAACTTTTTATGCATCAGAAGAGAAAACATACATGAAACTTGAAAACATCAGATCATCCTAAAGAGTCAAGAAAAGTTGGATAAACAGCAAGCCTGGAAAGTTCTCCACGAAGAAAAAGAGAGTATGGAAAAGTAAGCATTGCTTTTCCACTTTTCCGCTCGCTCTTCCTGAATGAAGCCTGTGTTTTAGTTAATGTGGCTGGCTGATGTGCAGCGTGGCACACCAGCTCATGCCAGCGGCAGCAACTCGGCCTGGTCTCCATTAAAATCAAATAAGTGGCTCAATTATGTGTGCATGTGTGTGTGCGTGTGTGAAATGAAGGGCCTGAGCTGGATGAGAAATAAAAAAACAGAAATGTTCAGCTGGAGCTTCGCGTCCACATGTTGTAAAGTTCAGCCTGGAAGCTGCTGCAGGTTACAAAAAGCTCCTTTCTTACATTTTTGAAGGGCAAATGTAATGTAAAATTCACATTTTTCAGCTTTTATGTTGTTCCCTTTGGGTCTGCTTCTCAAAACAACAAAAGTGCTTAAAAAGAAACACCTGGATGTTTTTTGGTGTCTGGAAAACGAGTAGTTTGAAAAACCTCCTGAATGTAAAGTCATAAACCAGCAGGAACTTCCCCTCACCAAACCCAACCTGTTACCTCGCAACCCGAGCAGAACTCCTCACATCACCCAAAGCTGGTCTCCAGCATGTTTGGTCAGCTGGTTTTAACGCTTAATCCTCTGTACAATGGCTGCTAGACAAGACAGGTGTTCTGTTGTTGATTTACCATTCTTGAACATTTCTAAGGGTTTTGTATCAAATTTTGTAGAATTTTCAAAAAAAATTTACTTTTGGATTTTCACACAAAAAAAATCTGAAAATTTTAGATTGATCTCAGAAATGTTATTGAAAAAACCATAGAAATTGGCTGCTAAGTTTTAAGTTACATTAAAACTTAGCAGCTTTTTAATTTCCGTGTCCATGATGAATCTAAAGTTCTCTTTGTAGCACATTTTGGTCTTTTCTGAGTTTTTTTGGTAGAAAATTCTGCTTTTTTCTCGCAGGTTTTTTACTTTTGGAGCTTTCTTTTCTTTATTTGTAAAGATTTTTAAAATGAGTTTTTCATGTTTTTGCAGTTTCCAGCCGGTGAAGATGTAGTCAGCGCGGTTTCCATGGAGATGCCTCCAAACGCGGCGCGCTCTGCCTGGTTGCCATGGTCGCTGTGGTTGATGTTGGCGTTGACCTTTGACTGCCAGCCGATGCTCTCCGCCCCTGAAGCGGCGAACGTCACGCTGCTGTTCGACAGCGGCGCCGGCCTGCGGACCTGCAGCTGCCCGGCTCCGGTCCCGGACTGCGACGCGGCCCAGGCCGACTCCCGGTGCCGCTGCGGCACCGTGCCGCGGTCGGGCCTGCACCGCGCCAGCCTCGGGCGGAGCGTGGCGGTGTGGGTGAGGGAGCTGTGGGTGCTGGAGGAGCTGCTCAACAGCAGCACCGTCGCTCATCTGCGGCTGTCGTTCTGCGGCGTGGAGCCGCTGCAGAGCCGGCAGCTGGTTCTGCTCGGGCTGCGGACCCTCAGCGTTCACAGCGCCGCCCCAGGAGCGCCGTACCCCGACCAGGAAGTCAGGGTTTCGCCATCGGTCGGGGCGGCGCCGGAGCCGGACTCCTCCGCTTCCCACCACATGAGCTTCGTCGACATCGGCGTGCTGAACGGACTGTCGGCTCTGAAGGCGTACAGCGTCATCGGACCCCCGCTTCACACCTTCTCCCAGTTCTTCCCACACCTGGTTTTCCCACTGGAGTCCAAGGAAAACTCCTCAGAACCGTCACAGCAGACGCTCGTCACGTTCGTGTACTGAAGGAGCAGAATATTACAGAGAAAATATTTCATATGTGGATACAAGTACAAACATTAGCGTTAGCATAGCTAATCATCTTTTTAGCGAATTAGAGGTTTGTGAACCTAACGTTTTCGATAGCTCTGCCCGCTACTGGAAAAAACTACTGATGATTTTAGTGCAAACATTTTCTCCATGGCGGCCATTTTGAAAACTGTCCACCAGAAAAACAAAGCACAAGATTAAGAAAATATAAATGATTTCAAATGTTTCAATTTGGCACCAAATATATTTATCTAATTGGCAGTTTTATTGCAAACATTAATTTTCCATGACAACCTTGGTAGCCATTTTGTAAAATAAAAAATGTTAGAAAATGTGATTTCTATGGGTCCATTTGTGCATGGTTTCACACCAAAATTATTTATCTGTGATAAATATCGACAAATTTAGTGCAAAAGTACATTTTCATTGATGACAATGATGGTGGCCATTTTGAATTTTGTGCCCAGTTTGGTTCTTGTATCCACATGTGAAAGATTTTTCTAAAGTGTTCAGTTCTCTGCTGCACTATAAAAAGTTCTCATCTACAGACTGTAAAAAAGGAAAGTTACGCTGCAGCTGCTGAAAGATGTAGATAAGAGGTTAGAATATTTTTTATTTTCTGTCAGTTAGTAGAAATTTCTCACCAGTCATTGGGCTTTTATTGTTTTATTGCAATTTTCTACATAAATTCATCCTTTTTTTAAGATTTACTGAGAAACATAACTTCTGTTAATTCCAGCTTGACCATATATTCAGTAGTTTTCAGTTTTTTATTTACCTTCCATAATGTATTAACCTTAAAGCTCAATTCAAATCCTTATCCGGTGCTTTGCATACATGATCAACATGAAGCTAATTTTACTGCAGAGAATGTTGTCAAATCTGTTTTTTATTGATCACATGCATCCCATCCTGCACAAATTCTGAAAAACAATTTAGCAGAAATATAAATTCATCTGCTTGTGAAGCTTTAGTCGATTTTTTGCTCTATATTTTGAAACATTTGCACACGTTTTTTGCTGCTGTGGCTGGATGACATAATTTTACTAGAGGTGTACAATATTTTATATTTTGGTTGAATACTAACTAAATACGGAAACAGCATCATTAATACTGATACTTTAGGCATTTTTGTGGATTTTTCCTTTTAATTATTTAGTTCTAACTGTACAAAATACTCTGATATTAACACGATAAATAGAATAAATTTGTTAAAAGTGCCATCATTAATAAATACCAACATGGTGGCCAATTTTCCATTAATTTATTTTAAAAGCAACTCTATTAACAGTAAGTTTAATCTAGATTTGAAGGAACTCTGTGTTTTGGCTGTTTCGTTTGTAAACCAACAGACCTGTAACTTTACTAAACACATGGATAAGTTTCTCTCCATCTTATCCGTCCTTTAAATCTTGAAATGTTCTTCAGGTGACAGAAGGCCGATTTTGTAACCGTCTTTGTGTCTCAGAAGGTTCAGGTCCATTTTAATATAACTTTTTGGTTTCATTTGCTCCACTTTTAAATCTTAATTCTGTGCTTTTTCACACCTCACCCATTCACCACTGCATGTAGTGGATGAATGGATAATTTATTAGTTCCCTGATTCCTCAGTTTGTTTGGTTTCCTGAAACCAGTTAATCTTTTCAATCTGTTCAAGTCAAATCCACTATAGATGTTTTGATTTTTGTTTATTTTTGTCACATCCTGTTTCCTGTTTCTATTCAGGATCTTTGTTTTTCCTTATAGTGTAATAAAGTCAGTTTGCTTATCTATTCGCCTTTGGATCATTTCTGCTACAAAATGTTGCCAATTTTTCTCACCAAAAGAAAATAGTTGGAGACAATTAAGTCTGGAGTTTCATTTTTCTGTGTTTCAGTGAATGCAGCATTATTTAAAATCAAAGTCAAAAGACTATAAAAATTAATCGCCGAGACTATTTTCCAAAAAATAATAATGGAAAATTTATATTTGGCATTTTCTGAATAGTAAATTGCAAAACATGTCATAAAAAGTTTGTAATTATTATAAGAGATCTGAAGACATCAAAACAAATGGAGAAAATTAAGTTTGAAGATTCATTTTTCCGTGTTTCAGTGAATGCAGCATGATTTTTGTTACTGTTTCAACTCCAGATTTTGCATTTTTTGCAATATATAAATAAAAAGTTGTGCTAATTTCAAAGAGGCTGGACAGTTTTCTAAAAAATTTATGAACTGGGTAAATTAATTTTAAACATCTCACATAATTAGCTTGTACTGATTTTAATGCTGTGCAGTTTTTCTCTTCCATGCCAGTCAAAGGAAATGACCAAAACTCTGCTGATGTCGTGCTAATAAAGAATTAAGAGTTGTTGTTACGTAACATCTCTGCGGCCTGCGCTGCACCTGCTGATGAAAACACGATGTGCCGTGGCAGCTGAATGCCGCTGGAAAACCTCCAGTCTGAAAAATCCGCATTTATAGAGTGATTTACAGCGAACTCCTGCTGTGACATTCAGAGAAAGTCCTTCAGCAGGAAGATGAAGGAGGAACGGGACGGAGTGGAGCGACCGGCTCAGTGGGGTCACAGTGGGGTCACCGCTGCGTTTTTCCAGCTGGACGCACCGACTGCAGATGGCCTAATAAAACAAGTTGTTCTGAAACAGGTTGAATAAGAGTCTCAGGGTTTGGAGCCAGCAAATCCTCGACTCTCTGGATGAAAACAAGAACTGGGAAAAGAGCCGGATTGGTTTGGATTAGAGCGACTGGAGTTCAGTGGTGGAGGAGCGGGAAGAGACAGAAAAGTCTTTGTTTGAAAAGTGACTTTGGATCAGGATTTCACTGTTTGGCTTGCAGCTCATTTCCTGTGAGAGAGGCTGCTGACAAACAGGAGCCAGAGCTGTGCAGCGTCACCGCAGATGATCGGAGCTCTGACTCAGCCTGGAGGAGCCATGAACGACAAAACCTCTGCAGAGACTCAAAGCAGCTTTCTATGAAAGGCCTGCAGGCAGGAACACAAACATCTGGCCTCACACATGCAGTCGCCTCTTCTTAAAGGGCCAATGCAGCTATTTTCATGTCAGAATGTTGAGTTTTAGAAGCACCGAAGGGAAGTGATGAGGATGTTCAAAGACAGGAGTCAGAGACGGTTGGTTGGATGGAAAACACTTCAGACGAATAATGAGGACGTTGTTCAAGAGGAGAAAGTTGTTTGGTTGGTTGGTTGGTTGGTTGGTTGGTTGGTCGGTCGGTCGGTCGGTCGGTCAGTAGGTTGGTTGGTCCATTAGTTGCTCAGTTGTTTAGTTGGTTGGTAAGCTTCCAAACAAACCATGGTCTAACCCATCGCACTGCCCCCACCTGTTGCCTGTTCCACTGATTCCATGTCCTTTTCTTGTGAAACATACAGACGGTCTGAACATCGCCAGACGATGTTCCTTCTCCATGGTCCAAGGAGCCATAACCTCACCTCTTGTTCTCCAGTTCCTTTTTTGGACTGCCATTGGCGGACCATGGCCGCCTGCGGACCGGGACCATGGCGTTGCTCCACATGTGGAGATGCTTTGACTATGCCATGCTGCTGTTTTAAACGTCCCACCCACTGAGACGGAGACGGTTTACCTGCCTGTGGTCAGGACTTTACTATCTAATAAAAGTTTATTTCGTCAGGAAGTGAATTATCTACACTGAAAAATGTTCATGTTGCAACACGCTGTTTAATGACCAGTAACAATGGAGCTGCTGTGAGTTTTCCTTCAGCTTTCCAACAAACAGTCGTTTCTGTTTGTTGGACGTTAAAATTCCCTCATCGCTTGTTCTCCATCTGATTCACATGACATTGTCTAAAAATAGATCCTGCAGAGCTGTTGGGTTTTCTTTATATAAACTCTGGACTTCTCAGCGCTGCGACTGTCTGCACTTCCACACACAAATGTTCAGTTTCACTTTGAGTCAACACAACATCTGTTCAGATCTTCACAAGATGCTTTTTTCTGCTTAAATGGAAACATGTTTGCTTGTGTAACAGAAAGTCCTACAAGCTGATCTGGTGCAGCTCATGTTGACTGTGTTTTGTTTGTGAAATGGGGCTGAAAGTATGCAGAACAGATACATTAACTTGTGATTAAATTAATGACGCTTTCCTTTCTCTGCTACAAAACTCTGAAAACAGATTTAAAAACAAACTTGGTTAAAAATGGTTAAAATTAACATTAGAAAGGCAAAATGTTCTAATTAAACTCCTTACTGATGAAAAGTTGCTATAAATTCAGGAAAACAAGTCATAATAATTTGCATTTTAAGGATATAGAAATTAACAGAGGAGGTAATGATTTGTACTGTTTTGTTGCGCCACCCAGAGGCAGAAGTGTGAACTGGTGGCATTAAATGGAAGAACTGATTTTTACCAGATTAGCTTATTTATTGTTTCATTTAAATGATTGACTAAAATTAACTTTAATTAAAAAAAACAACAACCTTTTAATGTTTTAATTTCTTTTGTGTTTTTATTATTTCCTTAGTCTTAGATTGTTATGTGTTTTAATTATTTTGGTGTCTTTTGTGATTCTTATGTCATTTATGATGTTTTAATTTAAATGTTCTAATATAAAACATTTTGTAACATTTGTATAAAAATGCCAAAGGCAATTGTTCTTAAATGTGTAAAAATAAGCTTTTTACTTTTTAGAAGGTTTTATTCTATTAAAACCTTCTGAAAAGGTTTTAATCATGTTCACTGCTTTTCTTCTTTTTAAACAGAATAATTCTTAGATTATCACATTAAATATAATAATGTTTGCCTGTTTTTTTTTGGAGCCTCTTGTCTCTTTAAATCCACATTTAGCTGCTGCTTACTTCACCTTTCCAGCAGCCATTTTGAGCGCATAAAGTGTCGCTTTGGTTGCTAGGTAACGTTAGAACTCTACCCGGGTTGCTAGGTAACATTAGAACTCTGCCTTGGTTGCTAAGTAACCTAAGAACTCTGCCTGGGTTGCTAGGTAACGGTGTTCCTCAATTTGAAACAAATGGAAGGATAAAAATGTGCAGGATGTGAATTTTGAACAGCAGGTCCCGTTGAAAAACTTCCTGTTTTCTTCTGGGTGAAAATCTTCTCCCTTCAGAAACATTTAGTTCCTGTTTCACATTAAACAAATCCATCTGCAGCTCACAGCTGTCATCATTCCCCTCAGCCAACTTCCTGTCCGCCGCAGAGGAGGACATCCAGAACAATAACACAACACAGAACAATAACACAACACAGAACAACAACACAACACAGAACAATAACACAACACAGAACAACAACACAACACAGAACAACAACACAACACAGAACAACAACACAGAACAACAACACAACACAGAACAATAACACAACACAGAACAATAACACAGAACAACAACACAACACAGAACATCAACACAACACAGAACATCAACACAACACAGAACAACAACACAACACAGAACAACAACACAACACAGAACAACACAACACAGAACAACAACACAACACAGAACAACAACACAACACAGAACAATAACACAACACAGAACAACAACACAACACAGAACAACAACACAACACAGAACAATAACACAACACAGAACAATAACACAACACAGAACAATAACACAACACAGAACAACAACACAGAACAACAACACAACACAGAACAACAACACAACACAGAACAATAACACAACACAGAACAATAACACAACACAGAACAATAACACAACACAGAACAACAACACAGAACAACAACACAACACAGAACATCAACACAACACAGAACAATAACACAACACAGAACAACAACACAACACAGAACAATAACACAGAACAACAACACAGAACATCAACACAACACAGAACAACAACACAGAACAACAACACAACACAGAACAACAACACAACACAGAACAACAACACAACACAGAACATCAACACAACACAGAACAATAACACAACACAGAACAACAACACAACACAGAACAACAACACAGAACATCAACACAACACAGAACAACAACACAACACAGAACAACAACACAGAACAACAACACAACACAGAACAATAACACAACACAGAACATCAACACAACACAGAACAACAACACAACACAGAACAACAACACAACACAGAACAACAACACAGAACAACAACACAACACAGAACAACAACACAACACAGAACAACAACACAACACAGAACAACAACACAGAACAACAACACAACACAGAACAATAACACAACAAAATTTCTTGGTTGTTTTTAAATAAAGTCAAGTTTCTGAGCTGTTTGGAACAAAGAGGTGGGTGAAAAAAGTTTTTGCTTTTGGTCTCCATCATGAAAAACGGATGAGAAAATGAATGAATTATCAAACATAAACTAACATCAATGTCTTAACATCACAGACAGGTTGGCTGCATGTTTGCATGATTTAGTGAAGTTTACCTAGAGCTCTGTTGTTCTTGAAGGAACGATCTCACTTTGCGGGTAAGAAATGTTTTATTTGTTTAGAAAATAAAACAGATTGTTTTCTTGTGTTGCCATAAAAACGGTGTAGGTCAAGGAAATAGAAAGACATCTTTAAATTTCTGCCAAAAAACTAAAATATTCTTAGATTAATATCAGCAATCTTCTTGAAAAATCCAGAAAATTTCAGAGCTTTAAAAGTCAAAAATTGGATAGGAATCCAATTTTGGAAATTCAGAAAATTTCCAAAATCTTTCACATTTTCTGAAATTAATCTCAAAATTTCTTAATTTTTTTCTCGCTAAGTTTTGATTCTTGGAAATCAGAAACCTTTGTTTTTTATTTTTTATTTATTTATTTATTTACTCATATTTTTCTTCGTAACATGCTTTAGCTGGATTAATCGGACACTGAAAATGAAAATGAAACATTTGCTAATCATATTTTTATTTAAATGTCAACCTGTAATATTTTACTCTTTAGACTTGTTCATATAAAGCATTAATCTCTTTAAAAAAGATTTAACTTAAGTTAACTTATTTCTGTGTTGTTGTGGCACATCTGCACAGAGGCTTCATGACCTCAAGAAGTTCCAAAATACTGAAAAAAACCCAAAAAACTCTGGAAATCAGTTTTGTTAATTAAAACCAACATAAACTGAAAAGATGTTTTGATTCTAGATTTTCAAAATAAAGTTCAAACATTCCTGTTTTTCTAAGATTGACTGATTTCTTTCAATCTTGGGAAACAAACGCTTTACTCCCGTCATTGAACAGCAGGGGGCGCACCAGCATTAAAAAAGGAAATCCTTCTTGTTATTCCAGCCTGCAGTGGACGGCTGCCGCCTCCAGGGGGCAGTAGAGGTCACAATGAAGAAACCTAATCAGTCCTGACCTCAAAAGGAAACCACAAAAATAAAATCTGTCACTTTGCCACGTGTTAAAAAAACAACAAACACTGAAAAAAAGATAAAGATTCACTTTCATTTTTGTGTGTTTGTTGTTTTCTAAATTTTTATTACATGTTACAAATATTTGCATGTATTTGATTCTATTTTTTATTATTTAAATAACTTTATAACCTCCTGGAAAATTATTGCAGACAAATTAAAATCTCCTTTTAAAAATAAATGTTTTTTATTTAAATATGTCCATAGAAAAAACACCAACCACATCATTCCAGTAATTATTTTCTTAGGTAAATTTATTTAATTAACTTAATAAACAAAGCAAGTTTTTTCAAAGAAACAGTCACACGTATGTTATTATTGTTGATGAAAAATAATAACAATTTGCAATCAGTTTGCATTTCATCTCAAAAAGCAAACATAAAAAGCCGTTTCTAAGTTTTGGGTCTGAAATATTTCTTCTGTTTCCTGTTAAATATCTGGCTATTTAAAGTCTTGCATTCTTAATTTATTGTTGAACATGTGAGTAAAATGTACAGAGCAAACTTTAATGATTAGTTTATTTTTCTAAAGTTATGTCATTATATTATTCTTGTTTTGCATTTTCAGTTAATGGCTTAAGATGAAGTTTATGGCGTTGGCTAATATTTAACACTTTATGTGACGAGTCATTAAACTTTATGAGCCAAAGAGTTAAACCTGTCATAACAAACCTGCTTATGGCCATAAATCTGCAAAACCTTTGGAATAAAATACCTAAAAAATACCTGAGATAAAATGCATTCATCGTAAAGCTAAATTAAAGAATCAAAGTTGTATATCAGTCATTATTTTCTGCGTTAGCTGAAAGATTATGGATGTAATGAAAAAGCAGTTTGAATATTAAAAAAAAACATTGATGTCATTTAGCACAATACAAATAAAAACAGATTTGATTGGCTGATAAAATAGTATCTAAGCAAATAACCGTCATCTTGAAGTTACATTTCTGTGGCCCTGAAATAGCTTTGGCGGACCGGATTTGGCCCGCAGGCCTTAGGTTTGTACACGTGTGATGTAGAGTGATACAATTAGGAGAACAAAGTCATAAAATTACCAGAATAAGGTTGTATATCAAGAGAAGTAATGTTTTAAATTATAATAGTAACATGAATCATTTCAAACTTTCAAATGATTGAGAGCGACAGTGTCTGTTTTAAAGACAAAATATCAGATCTGGCTAAATTGATCAAAGTATCAAAAAAACTTTTTACTTGTAATTTTACGACTTTGACCTGCTGATATGACTTGTCATGACTTTATTCTCCTAATTTAAACAATATCTTTATTGTATTGCCTTTAGAAGCAAAAACATCGCATTTCTATGATGTTATGTTAGTGCTGCAGGACTGAAGGACATGTCTGAGTTTAAAAGATTTCTTTAAAAAAAATCTCTAAAACTTTAAAATTAATCTTAAAAAAAGCCAGTGAAAACTTTGAAAGTTTCCAAAATTAAAACAAAATCAACTTTTCAAACAGAATTTTGTCAAAAGTTTATGAGACAGATCAATATATTTTTGAATTTTCAATTTCTCAAACTTTTCACATTTTTTCTAGAAAATTTCAGATGTTTTAAATTTATTTTGTTTTTGCATGGCTCTAACACTCTGTCCTACTTTTATATGCAGCACAAATAAACTAACAACACTTTAAAAGTTTTCTCTAAAGCTCATGAGGGCAGACTTTTATTCTGAAGGCTGATGTAACCTTTCACATCTGAAACGAGCTTTTATTCTGAAAGGGCTGGCCGGAAGCTCAGGTTTTCGTCACTCAGGAGCTCCAGTTGTTATTGAAGTAAGATTTCGTTTTTCTTTCTGAGATTTGTTGACTCGCTCCGTGGGAACACGTGACCTCCGTGGGTCGTTCCCAGTTTGAGTAGATATTTGACTCTCGGTTCCTTTTTAACTGGGAACCGGTTCTCCAGTCAACATGAGGGTAAAACATGAGGGTTAAAGTCTCTGCGAACTCTCGGACCGTTTTAAGCCCCAGGATGTGAAATCAGCTGCCGGCTCTAGTTGTGAACGTCTTCCCGATGACCGGATCTTGTCGGATCCCTGGAGAATGAACGCATTTCTTCTCATCTTCCTGATTCCTCTGCCCCCTCCAGGTGAGCAAAGCGCGTCATCCAGGTGGACCTCTCGTCTCCTTACCTTTACTCAGGTGTGTCTCCGCCGGTTCTCCGCAGCTGTCGCTTCCCTTCCGGCTCCAGTGAACGTCACAGTGGAGTCTCTGAACTTCCAGCACGTCCTGCGCTGGGATCCGGGCCCCGGCAGCCCGACCGGGACGCAGTTCTGGATCTATCGGAGGTGATTCATCCCACTTTCTTCAAACTTTCCTGTCATTTCCTCCCCAACATCTGAAACCGTTTTGCTCCCATTTTGCTTTGGCAACAACAAATATTATCCAACACACAGCGGGGTGCCGATCCGTTTTCAAAACAAGAATGCAGAAAATATGGAAGACAATTAGAGCCACTGAAAAAAACAGGAATTTAGATTTTTTTTTTATCTCAGAAGATTAAAGTCAAAATTCTGAGGAAAAAAATTCAATTCTGCGGAAAAAAAGTTAAAATTCTGAGAAAAAGTCAGAATTTTATTTTTTTAAAAACGTCGGAATTATGAGGAACAAAAGTCAGAATTCTGTGAAAAAAGTCAAATTCAATGAAAAGTCAGAATTATGTAGAAAAAAATCTGAATTCTGAGGAACAAAAGTCACATTTCTGCAACAAAAGGTCATATTCTACCAAACATCAGAATACTGAGGGGGAAAAGTTTTAAATTCTGCAAAAAAGTCAGAATTTTACTCAAAAATTTTTTAGAGTAATGTAATAATTCAGTTTTTTTCCCCAGTAGCTCCAATCCTCTTCCACAAGAGAAAAAAATTTCAGAATTAAAAAACAAAAATTCTGTTTTGTGGCTGAAACGATTAATCGGGATTAATCGTTTATTGATATAATTATCAACTAATTTAGTAATCGGTTAATCGTTAAATGAAAAATTCCGCTTAAAAAAAGATATTTACTAAAAAATTATGTTTCTTTTCTTAATTGAAAAAGAAATTGAATTGTTTATTTTTGTTTTTTAATGCATCTCTAATATTTTCCATTTCTTTATCCGATTAATCATCAGAATAGTCGATTAATCAGTTACTAAAACACTCATTAGTTGCAGCACTGTTCTCTTTATGTAACTTAAGCACGGTAGAGGACCTGTCATGGCTGGTTGCTGCGTCTATTCTTAGATATTGATCCGTTCTTTGGGAAAACTTGGAGGTAATTTGACTCTAACTGATTTCTAACTGACAGTTAAAATAGTCGGTCTTTGAGGAAATAAGTTTTTAAATCACCCAGTTGGAAAACACTGGACTATGTTTAAAAATAAGTTTTAATAATAACTTTAAATAACTATGAATTTAGAGTATTATAAAATATTTTAAAATTCACACCGGCTGTGTGTCATAAAGTGATCTCACGTTGAAGAAAAGGAGAAAATGTCTCATTAAAACCAGTTTTTGCAAAGTTCAGAGCAACGTTTCTCATTTTTATGGCTCTGATAATTGAAATATTCCTCAGACAGGTTTTGTAAAGTTGCATATTCTGCCTTGGGGAGTTTATTTTGCAGAACTGCAGGAAATTACAGGATTTGTGTGTTTAATGATATTTTCCGTCTCGTTAAAAAACTGACCGCCACAGATGGAAGTTTTTCTTCCCCAACATTTCTTCTTTGCTACAGGAAACGCCTCAGTGCTGACTTATTTCCTCTCAGAGCATCAACTAAAAACATTTCACCAAGCTCAAAGTCAAACAGAACCAGAACCAAACCTCAAATTCAGAGCTTATTTTTTTGCTATTGTTTTTTTCTTCATTGATCTAAACTCGCCGCAGTGATTCTGAGGGAGTTTCCACTGCCGTCTGCTGCTTTTTCACAAACGGACAGATTTCCTCTTTCTGCGAGAAACCTCGCAGACGTCTGAGCTCCTGTGAAATGAAGAAGAACCAGCTCAGCCTAATGCCAGAGTTGCCCAAAAAATAAATCCCCTGCCTCTTTGGCTTTACAGACGCTGCTGTGGTTAAAATAAAAATAACAATAATAATGTTGCAGGTGATTCCTGTAAGGAAACATTAAGCAGTTCATTTAAGGAAGTGGTGTGGGACTTTATATGTCTTCCTAACCGTAAAACCAGCTTCACATTCCTCCGTTATTCCAAGCAGTGCCCAGCCCGTCGCCTTGCAACCCAACAAGGAGCACCAACACATTTGGTCAGCTGATTTTACCGCCCATATTTGCACTAATTCAATCTGTTTGTAATCTTTTGTCAGATTGCTGCATATTCAAATGTTTTTACAAAAATAGAAAAATGTTATCCCATAAATTTTTAGATATTTATCTGAAAGACATCCGTACATTGACAGAAATTTATTGTTGACTCACCAACCTGAAAACACTCGCTGCATTCTTATTGGTTGTGAAGGAAGCTCTACTTCTGCTTGTCAAAGATGCGTGGCAGTATAATTGTGGATCTGTTTGTAGATATTTTCTAGTCCAAATGTAAACGCTGAGTTGGGGGTTGTGGCCAACAACGCCTTATTTGGGTTTTAAAGTGACAAGATTCCCTAAAATCTTATTATCTGAGAACGATTTTGTGCAAAAAATTGTAAACATGTTTTGTAAAGACGTAGAGCTATGCTAACCTTCTGAAGGGTTTTTAAAAATGATAAAACTGTTAAATTTGTATAGATTTATTCTTATTTTGATAAAGTCTTCGTAATATTTCACATTTTTAACGTATTTATAGCTATAAACAGCAGCACTTTGGGAGCCGTTTATGCGCTGTAGAAAGTTGCTGATTCGTGCTTTTTCTGCACTCAGTCCTTCTCTTTCATGGCACACTTTAAACAAATTATTATTATTTGCATGTTGTTTTTGCATCTCCCTCCGTCTCTGTTCGCTCCACGATTACCAGATTTTCGTAAAGAAGCTGGAGGCTCTCTGGGTTTGTAGTGTTTGTTTATTTTTTCCTTCATGGTTGAAAACTGCAGAAAATTTGGCCAAACAAATATTTTCATGTCCACACTGAACCCGGGATCGGTGCGGATTAAGCTTTAATCTTTAAGAGCTGCAGCATAAAATATCAGAATGCTGACGATTAATCTGTTAAACAACTGGATTGTTGTGGTTAATCTACAGCTCATGCACCACAACCACTACTGTTAGGGTTAAACACCTGTTGAAAATACTTTAACAAAGACAGAAAAGACAAAAGAGTCAGTATTCTTGCTACTCGCGAGGAGAACAGACAGAGATGTGCTTCAGTTACAATCTCCTATCGCTCTGAAGCACATTTGTCCACTCCTCTCTTTTTATTGTTTTCAGGACGCTGTAGCTCTAAAGGGAGGGAAACCAATTCATCACACGTCAATTCTCATTTACTAACTGATACACAAATTATCTTGCACAAGATAATCTCGTTCCGGACACAAAGTCTAACAGATTATGTAGTGAATCTTCACAATGGCAGTTTTGCAGCAGTCCAGCAACTCAACGAAGCAGAACTCCTGGTCAAGAGATAACACTTCAATAAAACACTGTCTCTGCTTTCAATCAGAGAGGCCTTCTGAGAAAGGAATCAGAGCAAATCAACAATATAGAAACATTCTTAAACCTATAATGAGATTGAACAATAAAAGTATAAAAGAAGATAATACTATAAGATTATATGAGAATAACGAATATTTGATTAATAATATAATTTCTCCAACAACTACAAATCCCAGAATGCTCTGCTGCATGTTATCCCGTCAGTTTGGACCCAGAAGCTCCTCTTCTGCTGGCATTCAGTCGTGGTTCTCCTCTATACTTGTTGCTTTGTGTGCAAAGCAACAACCATATGTGTTCCTAGATTATTATTATTATTATTATTATTAGTGTAACATAACTTCAGCTGTCCCTTTAATTGGTTTACCATTTAATTTCCTTTAAAAACTCAAATTTTCACTCATCAGGCCGAGTCAGCTTTCTGTCTCTTGGCTGCTAGATCTGGTTTCTGTTGCTTTATCTGATATAATCAGCACCTCAAATCTGTTTACGCCACGTTTGACTTCTGTCAAGCAAAATAACATTGAGCCATGCAGTTTCCACACGTCGCTTTAAATCAAACCTTCAGGACATTTTGTTCCTCTTTTATGGAGGGAATGAAGAAGTGAGACGTGAGCAGATGTTTTCTGCTCGTCTTATTTGAGTTTGTGGTTTGCAGTTCAAATTGTCAGGTTTCCAGGACGACCACATTTGACACATTTCCCAATTTTTGTCATTTTTTTAGAACATAAACAATATTTCCTAGTATTCTGTGGAATGAAAAGGATGTTTTTGTGTGTATTTCTCTGTAGGAGGAACAAAAATTGAAATGAAAGCTTCATCTGATAGTTAAGAGGAAAAAATCTCTAAGAAACTGGTTTTGTGCGTTTATGCAACTAAAACTTACTGAAAATGTAGATGTAATGTCTTTTGTTTTTGTGTTTATAAATTTATTCGTTAGTCTTTCAAACTACTGAGATTTTTTCCCCGAACAAGCAGTTTATGCCAGCTGTCGTTAAATCAAACTGCAGATATTGATTATAAAAATTAACACACATTTCATATAACATCTTTAAAAAAATGAATGAGTGGTTTTAAGTTGTTATTAAGAGGTTTTTCTGTGTTATTTTTCCCATTGCTGTTGCGCTAAATTAATAATACGAAATCTCCGGGTTTCATTTTGTTAACGTAAATATTCTACTGCATCGTTGGGCGCATGTGGTAAATTTCTGAACGTAAACAATGACATGCCTCTTGCGCGCCTATAACTAATAAAACCGAGCAAACACTCTCTTAAAAACCAAGACAATCAAACAACAAAATAAAACTGAGCTATAATGATGTGGATATTTTCTGCATTCACGTCAGAAAGTGAGTTTTTCTGTCCTCCATGTCGACCGCGACCTTCTAATCTGGTCACGTTTTCACTCAGATGAACATGCGGTTGACTGGAGCCTCTTTGATGGAACATCTGACGCATGGCGGTTGGTTTCTGACTCCCTCCCAGGCGTCCCTCCTGCAGCGAGCGCCGTTTCCATCCCGCAGCGCCTCGAGGGGCTGCTGCTGCCGCACAGAGCCCCGCTGCTCTCTGAAAGCGTCACCTGGCTGGGGTTTCGGTTTCAGGCCTCGCCCTCACAGGCGTCGCGCCCGTCTGTACATGTGATTCATTTTTACATGGAAATCATGATGAATGCGGCATTTCTAACGGGTTTTTTTTTGTTCTTCATCTCTAAGTGATCACTAAAACTATTCATTATTTTAATGATTAGAGACGTAGTTAATACTGTCTGGCCCTGCAGGGAAATACTGGAGCTGGGAGTTGGCCATATTTTAATACAATATCTGCGTGACCATCGTGCAAAAAATGGCATTTTCTGTATTTAACAGTTGTTTGTGTCATAGTTACCTAGAAATAACAGAAACTGAAATTGAGAAGACATTTTTGTTAACTGAATAGGTAAAAACTGTTTTTGTTATTTTTGTGATAATGATAAAAAGTGATAAGAACTATATAATGTTCCTTCTTTAGGTAACTTTATGCTTGTAGGTTTGCGTCATTAGCCGTCATTATGGCAAGTATTGCTGGAAGATAAATTGTCCTAGAAATTATTGTGACATAAATACTAATATTGTCATTTTGAGACAATTTTCAACTATAATAATAATAGTAATGGGATATTAATGCAAGCACACACTCAAAGATTGAAAAAAACTTTAATTTCTAGAGAATATTTAACACTGGAAAACATTTTTAATGTCCAAAACTGATTAAAATGTGACAATTTGAACATTAGTGATAGTTTTGGGGTTTTCATAACATTGGAATTTATTGAAACAACAACAAATCATTATTTTTATCATAATAGAAAATGTTTCTAGCTGTAACTGGAATAGAAAATAAAAATCAAATGTGATTTGATCCGGATGTTTTGCTGCTGGTTTAGACTTTAGAGTGGAATCAGTTCCCTAAACTTCACCCTGTTTCTAAATCAAACTGTAAATCATCACATGAGGATCTTATTTTAAACATGTGACCCAAATTCCCCCCTCAGATAAAAAAACGTTTATTAAATTGATCAAAAACAACAAAGGAACCACAAAGATTCAAAACATAAAACTACTGAGATCCGTATTTTAAAATAAAGTCTAAACAAAAAGCTAATTTATAATCACCAAAAACTGATCATTGCAAGAAAAGATTTAAAAGATTTGGTGCTCTTACTGGAGTGTGGATGTTAATGTCAGGAATATACGGCCTTAAAATGAAGCATTTAAGGGTTAAAGTCAATCCTAAACTAACATGAAGCCAGAACCAGATTCTGGTGTGTAGGCGATGCAGAGATGATTTATCTAACCCAACATACGATGAATTACGAGAATCCAACCGAGAGTTAATAACGGCATGAATCACTTTTTCAAGATCTTTGGTTGGAAGATATGACGTCATCCTGGTTATTCCTCTTGATTGGAAAAAACTGGATTTCACAGCAGTCTGTATAATTTAAAGTAAAACATTTTCCTGACAGCAAAGGGTCAGGATTGTCATTTTCTTTTCTACCTACTTTTAATATAATCCAGATAGTTGAAGAGTGATTATCTTGCCCAACTGGCAAATAGATCAGAAATAGTATCAGCAAAATAGTAGAATATCCACTAATTTTAGTGCTACATAGTAAAAGTAGTAAAGTTTATAAAGCAGTGGACCAAGAATAGAGCCTTGAGGGACGCCACGAGTGAGAAAAGCCATAGAAGAACCCAAAATAAAAAGTTGTTCCTTGGCTACCTGGCCAAGTCGGGACAGTGAAGTCCTGCGGTCCGAGGTGTCACAGGTTGCTCAAATGCCTGAAAGCAGTGAAACGTGTGCAACCAAGTCCTGCTTTTAAATCGTTTCAGGTTAAATGATCGCACCAGGCTGAACCCAAAACAGGGCAAAAGCATCGCTAAACTCCTTCCACTGGTGTGAGTGTCTGTTGTTCTGTCGCTTTTGCTGCACAGAGATGAAATTAGCAGTTTCTGTTTTCTTCAGGGGCAAACTGCCGAAGCAGCTCTCTAAAAAACCAGTAACATCAACGTCCTTCAAGCTGGAGCTGAAACCCGACCGGACGCACCAACTGTTTGTTCAGGCGTCCTACAACAACACAAACTCTTCTCAAAGTCAAACAGTCACCTTTAGCCCCTTAGAGGAGAGTAAGTTGAAAATTTTGTCTTTTGTCAGTCAGAATTTTTTGTTTCCAAGAACATTTCTGAGATGAATCTCTATTTCTGAGTTTTTATTCTGGAAAATTTGAGGGTTTTTTTCAGCAATGTCTCAACTTTTTAGATTCATAAACTTCAGTTATAAATAATCTCAAAATTTCTGAATCTATTCTGGCAAATTTTCAACCTTAGAATCACAGAAATTTCAACGTTTTTTTTTCTAGAAATGTTTCGGTTTTTTAACTCAGAAATTTCCTCTTTTTTTTAAAGAAAATTCCTGAGATTAATCTAAAAATTTCAGATTTTTTTTTCTGTTTACAGTGGCCCTCATAATGTTGTATAAAACTAACTTGTATTTTTTGTGTGGAAAGCTGTGATTGGTCCTCCGCTGCTCTCGGTGGCCGGATGTGGAACCTGCATCCAGGGGAACATTTCAATGCCAATAGATTCATACACAAAGAAACATGGGATTCACTATGATTTCAGCTTCATAGTGCACTTGAAGAAAAGAAATGACATAAAATTTCAGGTAAAATACATATCTTGTGTCAAATTTCTCTTATATACAGCAAAGATTTTCTTCTGATTTCCTCCTGTGAGCAATCTCTGTTCTATTTTCTCTTTTGCTCAGGATTTTCTGTTCTGAAGCTTGACTTTACTGATGAAACTCCATTCAAAGATTGGTTAAAAATACCTTCTACATTTTAAACTACATATTTTATCTTTGTAGGAAAGGAGGATGCTGTTCATGTTTTTGTTACCTGACAGTAGCGATAACTAGGAAAAGAAACTATTTCAGTTTCTCATGCTGTTGTTTTCCAAACTGAAACTGAAAGATGCTTCAAATGATCCAGAAAACTTTTTTATTAGCGACAATATTACAATCTAGCAGTTTGCTGAATGTGAAGCCATTTTGATATAAAGCGAAAGAAACCATAGCTAACACAATCTCCACCTTTAGAGGTTTAATGGAGACGTATGATTCAAACGCATCACTTTTTTCAGTTTTCCATTCGGGTTTCAACTGCTTCTAAAAACAAACCAAGCCCTTTATAAAAAATTTTTTAAAAACACCCAGCTGGTTTTTGGCAACAAGTTGATGTTTTTTTGGTGACCCTAACCCTAACGTCTCAATCATTTTCAGGAGCAGACAGTTGAAAGGAGCTTCAACCTCAGCCACCTGGAGAAAAATGTGGAATACTGCATACAGGTGCATCCCAAGTGCCGAACGAACCAAAACACGCGGCCGACCGGGTGGAAATGCACCTTTACCAGCATTCCAGAACCAGATTACAGTGAGCTGGACCGCCGCAACTGATTCTATTCAATAAAGTACAATACACTGTAAAAACACAAAGTCTAAACAAGACAAGACTGACTTACAAGAAACTTTTCTTGTTTTAAATCAATAATTCTTTAATATTCACAAAAAATGACTGCTTCCACTTGCAGATTAATGTTAAGTCATTTTTCTTGTTTATAAGTGAAACAAATCTGCTAATGAAACAAGCACTATTTCATTAATACTAAGGAATTATTCATTTAAAACAGGCAGATATATTTAGCTGAAGTTACCTGTAAGTTTGTTTTGTCATTTTTAAGGTGTAAAAATATATTCAAAGTCAAAACTAAACCAAAAAAACTTTCTATAATGTTGTGTTTTTACAATGAAAATGCTGTAATAACACTGTAAAATAGAAACAGTTCTTCAACCTACACTGCAAAACCACAAAAAAGTATTTGGGGTTTAATTTCTACTGAAAATATGTTTAATACACTTGAAATATGACAAAACTAACTTAGAATTCACCTAAAAATTATAGGAGCTTATTTTACATAAATAATTATTGAATATGGATGAAAAAGTTGTGATTCCATTGGCAAATTATTTCACTTATAAGATAGTAAAAAAAATGTCTTGTTTGAAGGGAAATAATCTGCAAAGGAACTTGTAAATTTCCATCAATAAAGCCAATTATTGAATATCTTGCTGAAAATTTACTTAGAATTTTGTTTTATTTGTTTAGACTTTGCATTTTTGCTGTCCCTTCCAGCCCTCTGAGTTAAAAATAGACATTTAAACAAAGTAAATCCCAGTGTGACGTCAGAAGGCAGATCCAGCATTTCCAGTCTGACTGAATTCCTCGTCATTCCATGATTGTTTTCAGGACTGTTGGTTTTAGTCGGCATCACAGCTGTTTTGATTATTTCCCTGATTGGCCTGATGACGGGAATGTTCTGCCTCTACTACACCGGATTCCTGTGCAAACTGAAGGAAATGCCTGCAGCCCTCATGGTGAGATAATCTGTCTATGTTCTGGGTCACCCTTACACTGCAAAAACACAAAACTGTACCTTTTCTCATTACCTGGTTTCATACCTGCTTTGGGAGTTACTGCATGACATTTACATATTGGGGTCACTATAGACAGAAAAAAAGTTTCCACCAAAAACTCTTGTATTACATTTCTGGGTCTCAAAAGTTAAAAATGTTTTGACTTTTGAAAACAATGTTCTGGGTTTTAAATGTTACACATTATCAACTTTTGAAACAGAAGTTTAAAAAAATTTCAAGATTTTTGAGACTGATGTGAAATTTTTTTTTCCAACAAATTTTCAACCTTCCACACTAGAAAATTTCAACGTTTTCTTTTTTCTGAGATTAATCTCAAAATGTCTTTTTTTTTCTAGCAAATTATTTATTTATTTTTTTACTTGTGAGTTTCATCTTGAAATTTCTGGGATATTTCTAGCAAATTTCACACTCAGAATTTTTCAACTTTTCTATAGAAATTTCTGAGATTGTTCTCAAAATTTTTGCACATTTTCTTTTTTTTTTTACTTTTTAGTCTTTTTTTCTAGAACATTTCTGAGAGTTTTCTCAAACTTTCTGGGATTTTTGGTGGAAATGTGTTCCTTTTTTTCCCCATCTATTTTGGTCCTAATTTGCCGCCATACTCCTGTCCCTTGCAGCTCTCTAAACACAGTTTGTTCCCAGTTACAGTTCCTGTTTCTGCCTTCTCATTTCCTCCTCCTCAGGTCGTTTTGAGGCGAAGCCACGTCCTAACCCTGAGCACCACGGACATCGACCGGGTCACCATCATCCCCAAAACGGTAAAAACCAGAAACCGCCCGGCGGCGTCTCCGTCTCCCGCCGGGGACACCAGCTCAGAGGACGAAGACGGCGATGAGGAGGCCGCAGTGAAGCTGTACATGGACAGAAACGCAGAACTTTCTACAGGCGGCGGTTCTGCTGACAGCAGTGGGAACATCGACGTGATGAAGGGTGACTTCCAGTCTGACTGCTTTGGTCTCAACCAGTATGAGACCAAAGCAGAAGCTGTTTTTATTCATGACAAAGATCAATCTGGACAGAAGGACTCCATAACTCTGCAGGAGGAAATCAAAATGGAGACTCTGGAGTTCTCCGAAGACGTCAACCTGTTCTCCGTCACCTTCGCCTCGATGGCTGCTTGTGAGGAAGACGAGGTAGAGGAGGATCAGGACTCTGTAAGCTCTTCCATGGGCTTTCTGAGGACTTACACCCTGAAACCTCTGAGCCAGATGGACTCTGAAAGTGAACAGAACGATGAGATGCGTCTGTCAGAGTCGGGACAAGATGGCAGCTGCACAGAGTGCTGGATGGGCGAAGAGGAAGAGGAGGAGGAGGAAGAGTTCTCTGGATATCTGACAAATAAATGACACGTTTTCTGAAACTGGAGGACTGTAGGTTAAAACAACAGGTCCATTTCTGATCCTACGACTCGGTGTGAACCGGCAGATGAAATAATCACCCACACTGCAAAAACACAAAATATTAACAAGTATTTTTATTTAGTTTCCAGTGCAAATATCTTGATGAAACAAGACGACATTCACTCTTCAGCGATAGCGGCTTGTTTTAGGTCAATAATTCATTAATAAAGATGAACAAGCACTGGTTTCACTGGCAGAATATTTCACTGGTTTCACAATCCACTGCACCGTTACCTGCCAAGTAACGGTGCAGGTAATGGTGCGACCGTTACCTGCCAAGTCCAGCTTGTCGCCGATTAACCCAGTTCTATTTCTACCTGCAGATTATTTCACTTGTAACAAGAAGTTTATCCCTTGTTATAAGTGAAATAATCTGCCAATTGAACTGATACTTTTTATCAATATGAGGGAATCATTATTATGAAACATGCTGTTGAGTTAGTTTTGTCTTATTTTAAGTGTACCAAGATGTTTCCACTATAAACCAGACATAAATACCTGGTGAGAGTTTGTGTTTTTGCAGTGTGGATGATTATTACATTTGTCGGTCGTCATCCAGAATTGTAGAATCAGAAATGGACCTTTTGTTCTTCTTCAGCAGGTCCATGCGGGTTGCTTCAGCAGGTCCATGCGGGTTGCTTTGGAGTCGCACAAAAGTCTGACTTTTGTCGCATTTCGCATTTAATTAGTGATTCGAGTGACAAAAAAAATATATTTTATTAACTACATTCACACAGCAAAACCTGCTGTGTGATATAGTCTTAAAATATAGTGCTAATATAGTCTTAAAATGTCTCATTCACGTCAGAAAGTTTAAGATTAGGACAGGGAACATACTGACAACTTTTAATTACTCCGCATAACCCTGTCCCAGTAACGTTGATGTGGCATCGTCTCCAGTTTTTAAACTCAGACCTGCTGTAATCACCTCTCTGTCTGCAGTGAGATCTGTCCGGTTCTTTAATCCAACCTAACGGTATCGGTGCTCAAAGTTTTTACCGTCTATATTTTTGGTTTTCATGCGTTTGTGATTGTTCACATTTCAGTGCCAGTTGGTTTCATTTTGCTGGGTCAAAATTAAACCAGACCAGTGCCTCAGAACAAAGACTGCTTCACCTGTTTTAAAGGAGAAAACAACAAAATATAAATCTGTTAAAGGTTTTCACTCTGCCTCCTGTGTGATTTTTGTTGTTTTCTGATATTTTTTATTAAAAAAGTTATTTTTCTGAATCTGGACTTAGTAGGTTTCATTATGTTCAGAATGAGGTCGATGACAACATCACAGTGGACTGTTATCCATTCTCCAGAAACTAAACCAAAAGGAAAAGTGTTCTGGGATTACATCATTTTCTGACAAGTGTTATGGCCTACCATATAAAATCTAAACATTTTAACACTGCAAAAACAAAATATTAAGTATTTTCGGTCTAATTTCTAGTGCTTTTGAAATAAGACAATTAATTTATAAGTGACTTTTCCAGAAAACATCAGGGCTTGTTTTACATCAATAATCCCTGAAAACTGATGACAAACTATTAGTTCCTCTGGCGGATTATTTCTTATAACATGGAAAAATTATCTTATTTTTTGAAAGTATCTGACAGTGGAACTTGAACTTATTCATTAATATTAAGGAATTATTGACTTAAAAACTCCTACATGTTGCTGAAAAGTTTTGTCTAATTTTAAGTGCATACAGATATTTGCAATAGAAACTACATCAAAAATAACTAGTAAGATTGTGTTTTTGTAGTGAAACCACAAAGCCATGTTAATTTGAGATTTATTTTTATGCACATCTTTTTATTGTATCATAAAAAGTTGACATTCCTCTTTCCTGATATGTTTTCCAGCTCCTCTTGGGGAGTATTGAGATAGACATCTATCTATTCAGCTACATAGCTACATAACGAGCTAGCTCCACATCCATTGAAAAAAACATGCTATATTTATACATTAGTTTTAATTTTTCTGCAACAAGAAAGAAGAATATGTCTTGTATCAACTCTTCTCCTTCCGGGTGATTTCCAGACATTTTATCTTAAAGGGTTTCTGTATTATTCCAGATGACTCACATGATACATCAGCATTGATTTTATTATCAATTTAACAGAAATTAAACCAAAAGTAAAAGGTCTGGTCTCTCCATTAGAGTCTCTAAATGGGGGCTTTTCAGTGAGACATAATCACAACTCAGATGTTCTGGTTTTTAAAAACAGTTGGTCTTTTTCACAACTATAACCTGAAATCACTTCATAAGACCTAAAAGTTTGAAAAGTATTTAATAATGGAAATAATAAAACTGATTGCAACATATGAACAACATGATATTTCTATTAGGCCCCCTGTAGATAGAAAAAAAGTTAAGAAGAGTAGATTTCCTCCAAAAAACTCAGATTAGATTAATCTTACGAAGTTTCAAGAAAAAACTTCTACGAGAAAATATCAGAAATTTTGAGATTAATCTCAGGATTTTTTCTGAAAAACGAGGACATTTCTGAGGTTCTAAAGTAAAAAGTTTTCTTTTTTTCTTTCTAGATAAATCTCAGAAATTTTCTAAGGTTCAAAAGTTGAACATTTTGAAAACTTTTGACTTTTGAACTTTTGACAATTTTCAAAAATGTTCAAATTTTCAAAAGTCGACACTTACTATCAGATATTTTTTAGACCCTAATTTTCTCAGAAATGTGAGTATTATTTTATTTTATCTGATGAATCAAAAACATGTCTATTTTCTCTGTTTGTATGTTGATGAAGATTCTTTCCGCTCAGTCAGAGTTAAGGTTTTTGTCTACTGATCATTTTTTAAGCTTTTAGCCAGAGTTAAAGTTTGTTAAAACTGTAAATTAAACGATTTAAACTAAATTGTGAAGTTCTTCACGTAAAAGGCTGGGTAGGTCACATGACTTCCTATCAACCGCTACTTATGATGTCGCATTTAATGTCTGTCGGACGTTTCATTTGAATCTACATGCAAGTAAGTAAATATTTGAATTACCATCAGTAGCATATGTAATTGTAACTGTAAAATCATTAATAGATATTTTTTGAAGTCTCTATTCCTAAACTATCTGGGTATGATAGTTTGTTAACGCATCCCATAGAGAGTTCAAAAGTTACGGGATGTCAGTGAACGCCCCAGCGGAAGGAGTACATATTACTGTTCCCAGGATGGGCCATCTTCTGTCCGTGCTGGGAATGTTTACCTGAAGTCCAAATGGACGCCGCTGGGAAACTTCATGCTTTCACTCCGAACCAGTTTCCGAGTAAAAGCCCGTTCGGGTTCTGGAGTTTTACTGGTTCCGAGCGATGCTAGTCCGTGTTTAAGCTAGCGGCACGTTTCCGGAGAGTGGGCGTCTAGTTGGTGGGGAATAGTCCAAACATTTGGCGCTTCGTGGACTTGTTTGGGAAACTGTGTTTGTTTTGTTGGCTTTTAAAGAGGAGCGTTAAGGAAGATGAAAGCAGCGGAGTCCAGGAGAAAAACGGTTCTGGTTCCGATATGACTAAAGTGCTGTGGCTTCTCACCTGGCTGCCGCTGGCTCTGACAGGTGAGTTCAACCTTCACCACCCAGAAACACCTGGGTTGTTGCGATTCTCTGGGCTTTTTAGGATTTATTTGTTTATTTATGATGGGGTTCGGAGCTCATTGCTTTGTGGACCCATGAACTGCAGCTCAAATCGTGGCAGCTGCAGTGCCACTTCCGGTGGCATAATAGACTATCAGATGGTCTGTTATGGTCCCACCAACAACACATCCACAGTGCTGCAGCCACTTTGATAAATCATCCACATGTACACTAAAAAGAAGAGGAGACAAAATACTTCCCTGTATATTTATTTTGAACAAATATACAAAATAAATGAATACAAATACATAAGTACACGCACACAAACAGCCACTAATTTGGTGGAATCTGTCCCAGAATCTGTGGCAACTGATTTAGATGTATTGTTTTTATTATTTTTATTGATTTGTTTGAAGTAAACTTGTTTATATGCATATTTAATACTCAACCAGCTGCTGAATCTGTGTCAGCTGACACGAGTTTTGCTTTGTCAGGATTCCTTACATTTCAGCCACAAAGTTAAAACTTTTTATTGGGTTTTTATGTGACAGACTATAAACAGAGCAGGGAAACATGCAAATAACCTGACATGTGACATGCATTTGTTTTCAATCTAACTGTGTATATTTATGTATCATTTATCATGATCAATTTCTCATCATAATCATTATTGATGATTTATTGCTGTTGTGATAAATTCCAGTTAAAAACCTGTCATAATTTTTAGTTTTACTCATAATCAGCTTTATTGGAGAAACAAATAGGTAAATTGAAAGATAATTTAAGAAAATTTAAAAAGAAACAATCACATAAATAGATGATAATCACATATATGGATTTACAGAAGGGCAAGAGCGCCAGTGATTCCACATTCTGGACTTAAACCCGACTGAGCTTTGTGAAATATCTGCTAGTATCTGTTAGTAACTCCATGTAAACCTGTACAGAAGTTTCCATAAGACAGCATGAAAAGTGGAAACGCCAACATCAACAAATACCTGACTTGCACGAGTTCATCTCAGCAGCGTCCTCATTCATTATACTCTGAGTTTCTGCAAACTGCTTTGTTTATACTGTCTCCAGAAGTGAGCAGTATACAGAAGAGTGCAGAATGCTTTAAAGAGACACTTTTCACTGAGAAAGTGTCTCTTTCTCATGCTGCTTGCGTAGCAGCGTGTTAGCTTGTGCGTACATTAAACGACGATGTCTGTGAATGTCCATATCATCAGTGTGTTAATGTCCCAGGTACTGGACACCAACACACTTTAAGAACAACGCCAGATGGGAAGAAGTCAGGAAGTACCAACTTCTGACTCTTATAATCCTAATGTTACTTTTCAATGTATTGTACATAATGTCATACTCCTGACCATATTGTGAGCAGGACCTTGGTAATTGCTGAAGAGCATTAGCATTAGCATACATCAGATGGTCTATTATGGTCCCACCAACAACAGATCCACAGTGTTGCAGCCACTTTGATAAATCATCCACATGTACACTAAAAAGAAGAGGAGACAAAATGCTTCCCTGTCTAACCCCATTCCTTACTGTAAAAGAGCTGACACTCAGTTATCCCATATTACGTACATGAACTGATGCTTTTACCAAAAGGACAAAATTCTAACAATAGATCTGGGAACCTCTCTGTTGTGTAGCTTATAGAATAGCTTTTTATGATCAACCCGATCACAAGCCTTCGAGGCATCAATAAAACACATAAATGTTGTGCTTATTATAAAAAACTACAATCTCTTTCCAAGCAAAGACACGCATATCTGCGCCATGCTGCGATTTAAAACCAAACCAGCTATCCGAAGTAATATACCTAATATAATCGTCTCCAGAACCTTGGATAGCACACAGGCTAAAGCTAGGGGCCGATAATTATCCCTGTTATTTATTTTTCCAGTTTTATTCTTTATATTAGGCACCAAAATAACAGGGGCTTTTATTGCTGTGACACACAGTCATGTAGCCATGCAGTTTCCTAAAAAAAACAAGCAATAAATAGTTTTTCTTGCATTGTCATCAGAATTACGGTTGCTACGAACGATTCATTTAGTTATTTTTGACAATTATTTCTGTTTATATTATTTCTTTTACGTTTTTATTTTTCCATTATTATTTGTAATCATTTTTAAAGTTTTACACTTATTTAGTTTTAGTTACTTTTCATTTTTTTAAATCATTTAAAATTTTAGGTTCTGTATATAGGACGAGAGAGATATTTTTCAAAACGTAAAATTTTATTTTAGTTACTTGTCTCAGCTATAAAGTGAAATACTAGAAACAAGACATTATTAGTAACAGTAATAACTTGTATGTTAGTGAATTGAAAGTCTTTTTTAGTTATTTTTGGATCGTTTTTAGCTGGAAAAGTATAAAAACTTGGAAAAGTTCTTGAATTTTACTGTTAGAAAAGTGTACAAACCAAAACTGAGCCATAGCAGATGACCTGTAAAGAATTCACTTTATTTTTCCCCATGATTGAAAATAGATTTGCCGTTAAAACTTGCATTTTGTCCTCTTCTGCTTAACATTCTGGTTGTTTTTGTGTTGCAGCTGTGAGTCTCCCAGCACCACGAAACATCAGTGTGACCTTGAGTCAGTCGGGTTACATGTTGAGATGGGAACCCGGAGCAGGAACCCCCCATGGGACGTCTTTCAGTGTTCATACCTCCAAGTGAGTCTCACCTGGTGGCGTGTTTGAGTGGAAACTGCTGCAGGCTGCTGTGGTTTCAACGGGAGAAACGGTGCAGATGAGTCAGTGTTTAAAGACTCACACCCAGAAAGAAAACCTGAGGACCTTGAGGAGTTTCACTTCCGGAAATGTTTCCTAAACAAACCTGCAGCCAGCAGCCGCTACCCAGGAATCCGTTTACCGGATAATCCCAGTAGCTTCTAATTAAAGCTACTGGGATCAGATCACTTTGTCAGCAGGTTCACCTGCAGTCCCATGGTTTATTTACGTCGTAATTAATCACCTACTTTACTGGATTAAAATATATAATCAACATCAGTTAATCTGAATGTTGAATTTAATGGAACTTTCTATTAACAATTGTTATGGCAAATTTAAATGAAGAAATATATTTGTAATTACTAAAACTTCACTTTATGGTTATATTTGGGAAAACTTTATGGTTATTGCAACAGTAAGCCTGTTGCAATAAATCAATTAATCGCATGAGCTCGACAATTTCCATTCGCATTATTATTTATTTCTCTATTTCTACCAAAAACTGGATGACAAGCCTTTTTTTTTTAAGGATAATTTTCTTTAGAGCCTTCAGTTGTTTTGTTTATTTATGTTATACATTTAAAAATTCTTCCAGTTCCAGTCTTAAATGTTTGTTAGAAATTAAAATCTATTGATCTTTGAGAGTGTGAACTTACTTGTCTTATGCCATTACCGTTATATCATCTACTCAAAACATCAGTTTTATGGTTTATCTCAGTAACTTGTGGGACAGTTTGTCATCCAGCTAAATTTCGTTAAGACAGGCCAAAATCATTTTTGGATAATAAGATTTCAGTTCTGTTTTCAGAAGGAGGCGTTTCAGGGCGTCCTGTCACTTTAAATATGAATAAGCTGCTGCGGCCACACACTCACAAAAATGGCTGCCAACAGATTCGATTCAAATTCAAAAATACTCTATTGATCCCAGAGGGTTACAAAATTAGATGCACAATTATACAATTGTACATATTTGAAAAGCAGAAGTGAAACCTCCTGCACAACCAACAAGAATGCAGCAAGTGGTCTCTGCATGGTAAGTTGACAACAAGACACTTGTCTTTTCCAGCAGCCATTGTACAGCTCTGGTGGGGTTGCTAGGTGACGGCGCAGTTCCAGTCAGTTCTGACATTTTGAAACAGCTTATTTTCCACACACCAAAAATCATTAAATTATTTGCAAAAAACCCAGCTGGATGGTGTTTTTAAGGGTTTTGGTTGTTTTTAGAAGTAGTTAAGGCCCAAATAGAAGTAAATAGAAACATCCAAAATATGAATTTTCCATAATAGGTTCGCTTTAAAAAAACTACTCCTTTAAAGGGGGGGAAAAATATCTCAGTTTAGATACCCTTATATTGTTTTTTGAATTTGAGACTCATGATGAACGTAGACATTAAAAATTACCCCAACCTCTTGTTTTCTGCTTGGTTTTTCCTCTCCAGAAAGAAACATCCCTTCATCTCGGTATCCGGCTGCCAACAGGTTCAGAATCCACTGACCTGCAACCTGACTGAAACATTTGGAGACCTGGTGGGTAGCTTTGACATCCAGGTGAAGGCTCACCTGGGGAACCGTTCATCCAAACCAACCGAACTTAAAGAATATAAACCAATGGGTGAGTTATCTCCATGTTTGCACCACGGCTGGCATAACTTTGATATTGAAGAGGCTTCATTGTCTGAATCACTTTGTTTTTTTTTTTTTGTTTTTTTTTTAATTAAATTGGTTATTTCATTTTGTTTTATTTCAAAGGGAAAAATGTACCTTGCATGCTATGACAGAGTTAGCCATAAGGGCTAGTTTTCATCTGCAGTCCCTTGAGGTACATTAATATAAAAAAAAAACAAGTTTCAGTAATACTTTATTTGAAGCCTTACCTTCTTCCAAAAAAAAGGAATAATAATGATGCATGCAGCACATTTTTTTTATCACAATGAACATATTTTCCCTTTAGATTTCATTTCCTCATATTTGGTTGGGTAGTTTGCTTTTAAGTTCTGATCGGAGGTTTTGTTGTTTAGCAGTATCAAATGAAAACAATCTGAGGAGCGATGCCACGCCTTTAAATGATTCAGGTTCACTTATTTTAATGATTGCCTCGGGGAAACTTTCATACTTCATGTTTGCAGTCATCTGATGACTAAGCTTTGCATTATGGTTGGTAAATCATGTGATGGTGTCTCTGCCCTGCCAGCCCACCTGCCTCTGCCCAAGCTGAACGTCACAGCCTGCTACTCCAAACTCTGCCTGCGCCTCCGGCCTCCATACTCGCGCTTCCAGTCGACCTACGACACAATCGAATATCAGCTTCGGATCGAGAGCAGCAACACAGACAAACACCAGGTACCGATTTATAAATGGAGCCGGTTTCAGCAGCCTGTTGGCATCAACCGAATCTCAAGGAGTTAAACTTTTATATGTCTTGATTGCATGAATCACAAATATCTTCATGTGATGTGGTTTAAAAGGCCTGCAGCAACCTGAGGTTACCACAAGATTTACTCAGGATGTCAGAAGAAGAGACGTTTCTCTTCCTATAAATAATATAAATGCAGGAATTGTTTTTAAGTTCAGTGATAAAATCATTTGAACCTCCCCTGCAAGTGAAGAGTCTTGGTAAGATATCAAAACTAGAACCTCAACTCGTATTAAATGTATTGAACTTTAACAATGACGTTAAAGTTATAACCTGCTGCAAATGATTAATCGTTATTAATCAATGGCTGAAATAATCACCAACTAAGTTAGTAATCAATTAATCGTTCACTGGAGCAAATGGATTCAAAAATAAGCCATTTGCTAAAAGCAGAAATTAAGCCAAAACTCTACAAAATGTAGAGAAGTTTAATATTTAAGATTAAAATACATGTTTTGTAAACCTGTTCTACCTCGATATACATACATAGTGGGTTTAGCTTCAAGAAGACCTTGGAGGTTCGCGTCTGTTGATGCCATGATGGTTTCCACATGATGTGTGTAATAACTTTATTTAATGTTTGAAGCAGGGCTGAAATGATTAATCGATTATTGGAATAATCGGTAAACAAATAGGCAATTCGATGCCAGGAAAACATCCTCAAAGGTGTCAATTAAGCCAAAACTGCACAAAAATGCATAAAGTTTACATGAAGATTTTTAAAAAAAAAACTTTTTCTGTAAATATGTTCTACCAAAAACTTTTATGTGGCCTAGTTTTTTTTGTTTTGTCACCTGGATTAAATTGAATTTAAAAAAAAAATTCTAATAAAAAAGACATTTTGATGTGCTCTGGTTGTCGCCATCTTGTTTCACAGCTTTTATTTATTTGGACTTTTATAAAAACTTTAAATGAAGAATCTTGTGAAGTTATACTTTGGCACCGGTTTTACAAATAAAGAAATATTTAATCTTTCAACACATCAGCATCTTGGAAAAAGAACCGGTAATGAACAGAATCTGAGATTTTATGTTTTCAGTATACACATCTAAAGGCATCAAACTGATGTTCTTGTTGTTTTTTAATCACAGTTTAGTCTGTTTGGCTGTAATATTCCCGATCTTCTCCTCTTCATGTCAGATCCTGAAACTCGGCCCTCTGGAAAGCAGGGAGAATTTGACGGATCTGGTTCCGGGCAGAGATTACTGCGTCTCGATCCGGTTCAACTACGGCCTGATTCAACTGTTTTCCAACTTCAGCCAGCCCGAATGCATTTCTGTCCAAAGGCTCTTTTCTTCAGGTGGAAACATTTTTTTCTGCTGTTTTCTGAATGTTTCAGTCTGTATTTATCCAGTTAACCTGTTTTTATTGGACAAACAAGTTATTTACTGTTTTCAATGAGCTGCTGAAATACCTGAGGAACAAAATCAATATGAGGTTTTGTGAAAAACTCAGATTTCTAAATATTTTGATCAATTTTTCTTACATTTTTCTTCTGAAGTCCAAAGAAATTAAGTGTTGCTCTTTCGATTCGTATTGGGATCCTAATCTACAGACACCATTTGTGTTTAAACACAATGGTGTTTAGGAAAAAGTGAGAAATTAAAATAAAAATAGATAAATTACATAAATAAACCAGAAGCTTACATACTTCTGTGTTCATATGTATAAAAACACTTTTATTTTTCCTCACTGTAAAGTGAAATCAAAGTATATCTTTTTTTGTCTTATGTTAGAATTATTAAAATTAGTTGTATTTATTAAATGCCAGAAAACTAAGCAGGAAAAAAATTTTTAGAAATTTTTTTTGTGTGTATATTGTGTTTAAAGTGTTTAATTTGAGCAATAAGGAACGATTTGTTGGATTGTTTCAACATAATGAACATGTATTATTCCTAATTTCTCAATGACTTATTGAATTTTATAGTTGTAATAAAGGTAGTTTTATATGTTATATTTTTTATTATATTAGTGGTTTATTTTCAGCCCAGTCAGGTGTTTAGGTCATGTGAGACATTTCAAAACATAAAATTCTGTTATATTTCAGTTTCTTTGTCCCTGCTGTGGAATCTATGGCATTATTAACAATAGTAATAAATTATATTACTATTAATAATATAACAATAGTAATAAATTATACCATAGTTTAAAACTGCCTTGTTTTAGTTTATTTGCATTGTTTTTTTTCTTCTAAGTGTAGGTCTAGAACATTTTGAAAAATGTTTGATTTTACTGTGAGAAAAGTTTACAAATTCTGATAGAAACTTAATTAAAAAAAAACATATTAATGAGGAAATAGATTCTGTGTTTGAATGGAAAAAAGTCCAGTACGTTTTCTCTGGATTAATCGGTGTAAATAATGTGTCCTCCTTGCAGACATCGTCGTTTCTGCAGTGCTGAGTTCATTGGTGATGATTGTCATCGCTTTCTTTGCTCTGCTATTCGGGACCGGTTTCATCTGTCTGAAACGGAGTCCGATGCCTTCGGTTCTGGTGAGTAAAACGCAGCCGGCCGGTAAAACGGAAAACGACTTTAGGATGTAGAAATATGGTGAAAAAAATGTTAATATTGTGGATTTTCTATCTGTTATTTCACAAAGTAAAACTCTTATGTTCATATATACAAATTAATGCCTTAAAATGTCTTAAATTCATATATCTATAGAAATCAAGGACTTAGAGAGTCTTGAATTTACATGTTTAAAATTAAAGCAATGTCAGAGATTTTGTAGAAAAAAATGATGGCCTTAAATACATCAATCACAGGCCTTAAATTTTGTTGTGGTAGGACTACTTAATTTTTTTTTTTTTTTTTGTGCAAACTTTAGACTCCAGGCGGCTGCTCCTGCAGCTACTGCTAACTAGCTGCTAATATATCTTTGCTAGCTAGCTGGCTTTTTATGTCCATCATGCCTAAGTTTAAATGTATTGTCTGTTGACTGGATAACGTTCCATTTTCCCCAGTTGCCAACACAAATAATATATTTCTGATTTTCTTGTGAACATTTCTGTCTTGGTGAAAGTCCTCAATTTTTTTCAGAATGGTCTTAAAAAATCTTACATTTGAGTTGGTGAGGTTAAAAGTTATCTTTTCAGGTGAAGGAAAAGTTAGAATTTTATTTTAAAATAGAGGCCCCAGACTCTGGATGTATGGTTCTGCTGGTTCTGGTCCACTGGGTTCCACAAACAATAAACATACTTTTCAGAAAACCTAGCATTTGAAGCCTCAGTTTGGACTTTCGGCTCAAGGCTGGTACATAGATTTCTGAGAAAACTGCTTCAAACGTTTCTGTGAAGAAATAAAAACAGCGGCGTGGTTTCTGACAGGAAGCTGACTTCGAGGAAGAGCACTCAAAGCAAACCTCTCTCTTTGTCCTTACATGAAGGTAACAGAAGTGGGTTTCAGGTCGTCTCACCTCTCCAATATGCCGAATGTTTTTAATGAGGCACTTTACAGTTTAAACACCGCAGGTTATTGACTATAGCCAGTGCGGGCGCCTTTCTATCTCAACATCGAAACCCACATAAATGGCTGCTGTGCAAAGACGTATAATTTAAAACCAGAGGATCAGATAATGCAGCCATTATTTTGTAAAGCGCAGTAACCAGTGACTCCCTAGATTAGAAACTTTTCAATTTCAAACTGTTTGAAAGACTGAATGTTGGTGGTAACAGGAAGGAACCTCAGCCATCGTGTCAGCACTCTCATATTGGAGATTTGGCCTTGGTTCTTTTTTATCTGTGGTCTGCAACAGCGAGACAAAAAAGAAACACCCATCTGCAGAAACCATATGGTTTCCGGTGAATGTTTCATGGTAGTTTTGCTTGTGATATTTCCCCTCTTGGAAACTTTCATGCTGCTGGCATAACTTTGTGTAAATAATCTTATGGAAAAAATACATTTTTAAATTAAAATTACTGCTGTCATACTGCCTATATTTAACACAGAAAAGCAACATTTATTCTTTCTCCTGCTAAAATAATAGAACATCCTAACATGGATAATTAATTGTATTTGTGGCATTTTTGCAAACAGGCACTTAATAGAGTATAAGTTTCCTATCTTATGTATCTTTATCTTTGTCTCTCTAGCTAATATTTATTTGTCTCTTTAGCTAATCTTATCAATCCTGAGCTGGATAAGTAACCAGTCTTATCTAATGGCTAGCCTGCAAGCTGCTGCTTTACAGACATGCTGCTCTTCGCTAGCTGTGCTAGCATTAACCAATACGCTAACCTGCTGTTATGCATTTATTGGCTTAAGGAACCTGAACAGTTTGACTTAATGAGCTGCAGGCTGAGCAGTTTTACTGTCAAGCTCAAAATTATTCATAACCCTGAAAGAAATCGGTGGAATAATCTTTATTCATTATAAAGCAGCCCAACCTTTGTATGTGTCCATTTGTAATTTGTCATTTTAAGACAGGAAGTCCTTCACTAAATGCACTGAATGTTTGTTAGGCATTTGTTCTGCTTAGATTTCAGCTAATTATCAGCTTCTTCTGCAGTTTTCAGTGAACTCTTTCTGCTTTCATAGCATGTCAGGTGGAAATATTATAGTTTTAAGGATTTGTGACAAAATTCTTGCAATTTCCCTTTTGTTCCTGTATTCATATCATGAATACAATAAAGGATTTCATTGTCTTTACTACATTGTATTCCTGATGAGTTCAGGAAAATATTTTAAAGTTTCTTAAAAAGTGTTTTTAATCTCCAGATGTAGTAAATCTAAACCTACATTTTCCGTCTCTCCACTAGACCTCCATTTCTCACTTGGAAGAAGTGAAAGTTTCGTCCTGTGGAGAGGCCCCGACGTCTCTGCTGAATGTCAGGCCGATGGCGCCCCCTGCAGGCAAGAGGACCTCCAGCAGTTCAGAGGACTCAGACGAGGAGAGCTGCACAGAAAACTCCGGTATAAGCTCCTCTGGAGCTAATTACGCTCTGCGTCAGGGCGCCAACCCGCTCTCCTCCACCTCATCATCTTCATCATCCTCATCTTCCAAACCAGAACCTCCACCTTACCGGACCCCAGACTCGCAGCTGGAGGTTCTAGTTGTTATAGAACCTCGGCCTGCTGCTGAACAGAAACTTGATAGTTTAGAAAAAAAGCGAACTGAGGAAGAGGAGGCGGCAGTGAACATTGGACAGGAAGTGAACCTCCTCACTTTGACGTTTGGCTGTCCGGAGGAGGAAGAGCAAGAGGAGGAGGAAGAAGAGGATGAGGAAGATGAAGGCTGCCTAGATGTCCTAGATGAGTTGAGCGCTCTGGCAGCTCCTCTGGTTCAGCCTCCTCAGCCTGCTGATGATGCTGCGGCGTCGTGCTGCACTGATGAAGCTTACGATGACAGCGACTACATGTGCAGGAAGGCGATGTGATGCGACTCCGATCCTGGATCAGCTGGTCTGACCCATTTTCACTCCGCCTTCTTTAAAACAAATCTACACATGGATTTGTTATCAAATTGGATCTTTCTGTGTCTGTCGCTGCATGTTAGCGCTTCAGATCATTTAGTGCAAGATCTTCAACCTCCCCAAATCCAAACCAGTGTGTTTCCTGTTTCAGGTTAACGAAGCTAAATGAATAGAAACATAAACCCACCGTGCGGTGGGCGCCTAACGAGCCACTCCTTGATGAACTCCTTGATGAACCCGAATGAACCCGATGTTTTTCCTCATGTACGTGTGTGTTGCTCTGCGTCTCCATGGCAACGATTCAACCCGCTTTCTTGCCCTCCCTCCAACAAACCACGGTTAGCGGCTGGAGTCTGTTCAGACATCAGAACCAGGGTGGGCTTGAGGTACTATTTGACTATAAGGGCTACTTGCTTCTGTTCTAGCGAACTGGATGGCTGAGAATCACAAGATACATTTTGTTGGACAATAAATTGTCCAAATCATCAGGCACTGCCCCTCACCTAGCAACGACAGCCCTCACCTAGCAACGACAGCCCTCACCTAGCAACGACAGCCCTCACCTAGCAACGACAGCCCTCACCTAGCAACGGCAGCCCTCTGCCTAGCAACGGCAGCCCTCACCTAGCAACGACAGCCCTCACCTAGCAACGACAGCCCTCTGCCTAGCAACGACAGCCCTCACCTAGCAACGACAGCCCTCTGCCTAGCAACGACAGCCCTCACCTAGCAACGACAGCCCTCTGCCTAGCAACGACAGCCCTCTGCCTAGCAACGACAGCCCTCTACCTAGCAACCCAAGTGGAACTCCAGAAGGTTTGGTTAGTTTTCCGTCCATCCGCCGGATCATTATCGCCTCATTTCTATCTTAACGATCAGTGTGTGTTTCAGATTAGATTCTGGCATTTCTTTTTACATTTACATGATGCAACAGGACCAATCATTAGCTTTCTGGGTATTATTTTAAAGTTCAGCTGTGAAATAAAAACATTTTGTCATGTTTTGTTCCTGCACTACAAAAACACAAAAGTATTTTTGGTCTAGCGTTCCTGAAATAAGACAAAATATAAGTAACCTTTCAGCAAAATATAGAAGTTTAAGTGAATAGATCCTTAATATTAATGAAAAATTACTAGTTTGACTGGTAAACTATTTCAATCGCATTGTATTTTACCCAGGTTTATGTGGGATTGTTAATATTAAGGAATTATTTGCCTAAAACAAGTTCTTATATCTTGCTGAAGCTTTACTTTTGTTAGTTTTGTCTTATTTTGACAAATATTTCTTCTAAACTAGACCAAAAGGATTTTGTGTTTTTGCAGTTTTTTTTCATTAGTTACAGTATTTTATCGTTTTATCCGTTTGTCTGTTTTTCCAAATGGACTTTTAAAGGTGAATCATGAACCAACAGCTACATTACCTCGTTTTCCCCTCTAATGACTGTAAACTGAGAGCAGTCGGCTGATTTAGATGAAGATGGACCGATCTTTTCTGTAATTTTGTTCTTTAAAGCCATGTTTGGATTGTAAATGCATCAATTCGATTGACCTATTTCTAGTTCATTAACAGTAATCAGACAGTTTAGGAAGGTTTTGATGCTTAACTTGTGGAAATTCTTGTCATTTGTGCTGTCTAATTTTATTTTGTGTTTTACACACAATCATGAACTCATAAGTTTTGTTTTTGCTCTGATAAAAGTTTGTTAACCCGGGTGGTTAACTCTTACCAATTCTGTAGCAGGTTCCTGCAGCTACTTCAGTCTGGGTGTTTTGGTGAAATGTTGCCATATTTTTCAGTTGTTTTGTTTAAATGGTCAATAATGTTAAATATTTTTGTACTGACTGTTCGATCAAATTCGCCTGATCACCTCACCTGGTTCATCCAGGTGAGGTGCTATTTCCTGTGAAATAGGACCGGTCCGTATGGAACGCTCCGTATGTTGTATCTTTTATATTTTTGTATTTTGCGCTCATGATGAGAAAATTGAGAATAAATTGTACAAAAAACTGTTTCTTAAACTTCAGTCTTTATTATTTTAAATTCAGCATGTTGTGTAATTTTGTCTGATTTTGATGATGGACAGCGCTTCCAGCTGGATGGTTTCCAGTATTCAGTCGCTGGTTTGATTTATTCTTTTAGCGAGTTGCTTTTATTTAATGTTTCATAAGATCTCCAACATGGCTAATCATGGGACCTCCACCGTGTTTTATTGCTGGATTTATACTCATTGAGACTTCGAACTAAATTAATTCTATTTAAATTATCCATGTGGGACAATTTTATGCAGTATTTGGATTCAATTAAATAAAAGTATTTTATTATTGTAACTTATTTTATTGTGATTCTAGTTTTTGATTCTTTATATTTCATAAATACAATATGAAATGTGTAGCAAATCTGTAAAACTATATTAATATTCAGAAGCTCATCCAGTTTATAGAAAATCAGTTTGAACGATAAAATATTTACCAATCCATTGAGAAATCTATCTCATGAACTTCTTTCTAAAACAAAAAGAGGGGAGTCGGGGGAAACATGTTGGATGCTGAAAAAGACCTAAAGGTTCACCTTCCATCAGGTGTCAAAATGGCCTAATCAAAGTCCTGATGTAATTGGGATTAAGAGATTGAGTAAACTAGAGTATTTTCCAAAAACAAATGAGTGAAAAATCAGAGATTAAACTCAGAAAATCTGATTTGTGGGTTTAATGTGAAAAATTTCAAAAGTTTAAAGGATTATTAATTATTTTTGCAGGAACTTGTTTTGATGGATTTATTTATCCAAACGGTGCGTTTATGTTGTGTTTTTGGGTGCTTACACTGCAAAACCACAAAGTCTGTTCGGTTTAGTTTCTAGTGCAAAAATTAATAAACTTAACCTTAAGAACTTTTAAGAGGTTGTTTTACGTCCATAATTTCTTACTATTGCTGAAATAGTTCTAGTTCCACTTATAATCTGCCCCTGGACCTAAATGTGTTTCTAACGTGGCACAAATTAAATATCATATTCCATTGGTAGATTATTTAAGACACAGGAAAATGTTTTGTTAAAGTGAAAAGAAACTATTTATCTGGTACTTCTAAAATAAAAATCAATGTCCAAGAATTATTTACTTAACTCCTATAACTTTTGAAAAGTTACTTATAAGTTAGTTGTTAGTAAGTTAAGTTAGCTCCACTAAGATAACTGCAACAGAAACTGAACCAAAAATCCTTAAGTTTTGTTTTTACAGTGAGTGATAACAGACTGCACTGCAAAAACACAAGATCTTACTGGCATTTTTGTTTAGTTTTTAGTGAAAACATCTTAGTGCACTTGAAATAAGACAAAACTAACTTACAAGTAACTTTTCAAAAAGATGCTTAAAAGGCTTGTTTTATATCAATTCCCTTATATTGATTTTCAGGTTTTTTGCACCTATCAGACATTTTGTCCTTGTTATAAGTGAAATAATTTACCTATGTAACTTGTACTTTTAAAAAAATAAATATTAGGGAATTATTGACTTAAAAGAAGCTCCTACTAGACATTTTATTTCAAATGCACCAAGTAGAGACTAGATAAAAACTGGTAGGATTTTGTGTTTTTGCAGTGCAGGGTCACCTGTATTACAGGAGTTAAATTAAAGATTTAAAAAAGCATCTGATCAGTTTACCTCATGACTTTCTCTGTGCTTTTTCAGAACAGTGCTCTCTCTGTGTGTGTGTGTGTGTGTGTGTGTGTGTGTGTGTGTGTGTGTGTGTGCGCGCGTGTGTGTTTTGCCGTCCGTTCAGGCTGCAGACACACAGGGAGGGACTTCTCAGGAAACAGAAACTTTGAGTGACGGATCTGGTTTCCCAGCCCCCACACCTCCACCCCCCTCCATCACCTCACTCTGTGCGTTTTCTACCTCTGACACGACAACAACGCTTCCCCGGCTGCTGCCAGCTTCAACCCTATGGGGGGAAGATGGGGCTGTGGACGCTGCTTCTCCTGTTCCTACACCTGGGTAAACTCACCTGCCTTCACTTCGAAACATCTCTGAACCTCTGTTGGACTTACTAGATAAAATTAACACTAATTTGTTGATGTTCTTTAGCGACTCTTATTTCCAGTAAACACTTATATTTACTCACTTGAGTAACTTTTTGAAAAAATTTACTTTTAACTACGCTGTATTTCTTAAAGTAAATAAATTACTCCTGTAAGAGTAAAAAAAAAGCTACATAGTTATCATTTATAAGCAAATTATAATATTTTAAGGAGCAAAACGATAAAAACAAATCATGTAAAATGCAATGCAAAGTAACAAGTTCCAGAAAAATACACTTTTCCAATAAAACTTATACTAATACTATGGAATATAAGGGGAGTTATCAGTAGAAGTAGTTCTACTCTTATTTTTCCCAGTTTTTGGCTACCTCTGCTTATTGTTTTTTAACCAGAAGAAAATCTGTATTTTGTTTTTGCGTGTTTTTTAAATGTTTCTGTGCATGTTTCAGCAACAGACTGCGTTTCCCTCTCAGCGCCGGCCAACGTTTCCATCACCTCCTACAACATGGTGCACATCCTGAGGTTCTGGCCGGACCCGCAGACACCCCCAGACGCCCGCTTCACGGTCCAGATCCACAGCACCAGGTACAAATTCACTGACCTTCTTCAGAAGTTCAACACAGAGTGACTCATTCTAACTTTAAAAGTAGGTTTGACACCTAAATAGTGGATGTGTGAAGGTGTGACCATATTTGGAGTTTAACCCTTCCTCTTGTGTTGTTGTTGCACCAACAGTTGCCAGGTAAAATAACCAGAGAAGGTTCATTCCTGAGCAAATTTTCTGTTTCTTTTGGTTGAATTTCCAACAATTTGAGTATGTTTGTCTAGTTTGTACCTCAAATATTTTTTAGTTCAATTGAAATAAAGCAAAACTAACTTGCAAGTAACTTTTTAGCAAGTTCCATAAGTTTGTTTTAAGTCAATAATTGCTTGATATTTATTAAAAAGTGCTAGTTACAAATAACAAAATCTGCCAGTGGAGCAAAATATTATAACTTTTATTATGGGAAAAATGTCTAGTTCCTCTGGAAGATTATTTCACTTATAACCAGTATTTTTAAAAATCAATATTATGAAATTAATAACTTAAAACAAGCTTCCAATTCTTGTTGAAAAATTACATGCCAGTTAGTTTTGTTTTATTTAAAGTATGCCAAAGTATTTGCACAAGAAAGTAGACCAAAATACTTTTGTTCACTGGATTCAGATACGTCACAAAGAACTTTTGTGACGTATTTTACACCACAAATTACAACAGGAAATGTAAATGTCAGCGTCGTTTTGATGCTTCTTCCTGAAGAGTTTGAAAAAAAAATGTATCCTTTTACTGCTGATGGTACCATTTTTATGAATTTACAAAGAATTGGTAAAGGAATTTTGTCAAAAAAGAGGGGAAATCCAGTCTTACTTCACAGCAGAAACTATGTTCAGAGTTTGAAGGTGGACCTTAGCTCATTAAATTAGCATTTTGAAGGTCAGCTTAGAGTCTTTAGTTGATTTTATCTCCTACAGACATAAAAATCAAATTTTGCCACCAGAAGGTTCAATAATTACTTTAATGTGTTTGTTTGGAGGTGACATTTTCATCTATTTTTGTTTGAATGTCTGATAAAGAGAATGATGCTGTGGGCTCTCCATTAAATGGATCCACAACTAGAAATAATGTAATATACTTTATTGATCATATTTGTTCACAAGCTATTCCATCCAAAATGTTAAATATTAGTAAATACAATATAACCAAAAGCAATATAAAATGTATACAAAAAACAATAAGTGTTATATTGGAAGCTATTTAAATATGACCAAAATATAAAATAAATAATCAATAACATAAAAATATGTTAATCTATAAATGATTCTAAGGATTGTGAAACATGTTGGCCTAAATATGTGTAATGTTTATCTAAAATTTTGTATTTTTTACATATTTTTACTATATTTTTCGCCTACAGAGGGCGCCATTTTATCACCGGCGAAATGCCTCTCCGATCACTGTAACCAAAACCATTAGCAGGAGCTAAAGTAATTAGCTAGAGCTAGCGCGAAGCAAAACAAACAGAAATTTAACAAGTAGATGTCTACAATTAAAGTTCTATAGCAAACAAATCTAATACATCTGAGAAAATGTTTTGATCCTACCGTAAACAGCTTGAATTTAATTTCCGGTTAGCATTTTCAAGCTAGCAGCGGCACAAACATGACCGACTTTCGGCTCTCCCTCCGTCTGGTCCTCCTCATCCTCCTTCCCCTTCTTCACATTTCTACATTCCCATCTGTTTCAACTCGCTTCGGTTGAAATTAAGCGAGCTGAACGGAGTGAAAATATCTTTTCACGCTAGGCGGAGCTAGCAGATTAGCGCCAGAATGTTCAGGAAGTACTCTAAGGGGTTTCCAATGGAACCAGTCACCGTGCAGTTTTGTCTGGTTATTATGTAAATTAAAGATCAGATTCTTCTTTTTAATATTAAAAAGAAAGAAAAGTTGGTGAATGTTTCCGTTGAGACTTTATATGAGCTCTTTTGAATGCTTTCGATGCCTCAGAGTTGTTCAGGAAACAGATCGAGACTTGCCTGTTAGGTGTGATTCTTCCACACAAACCAGATTACATCATTCTGGATTTTTAACATAATTTTCTCTGTGCTTGTTTTTCCTAAAATGAAACCAGTAAGCAGTAAACAATCCTATGATGCTTTTTGGCAAGGTTTAACTGGTTCCTGCTGAGAAAATCAGCTGGAACAATCTGGTGACGTCATTATTGAGGTCAAAGGTGAACATTTGAGTTGGGAATTTTTCAGTTGTTGGAATATTAATGTAAAATATCCAAACAGGATAAAGAAGAGGCTCATCAGATTTTATCATCTGATTTATATTGTTCGCTTTAAGGCATTTTCTAGAGGAAGAAATTGTTGTAATCTGCTGTTTTCCCAAATGAAACCTTTATTTTTTTAAATTGGTGAAATTCTGCATATGAAGAGTCAAAAATAAGCATTACAAAGAGGGAACTGATGTTGAAGACTGAAATACTCAAAACGCCTGAATGAAATGGAGCCAGAAATGTGTATACTGGTATTTCTTTTCCAGATTTGTTTTTCATTTGAAATAATCATAGAAATTAACCTCTACCTAAAACTGAGACTGCAATTTTAGAAGCTGACACTGAAAACTACACACATAGCCAGGTGTTATGTTTGAGGTTTATGAGCTTTTTCATATTTGGTTTTCGTTTCAACCAATCACCTTTCAGCAACATTTCAGATGGTTTCCTCACTCTCACCCACCCAGTTCATCCAGATGGCAGATTAATGAAAACACATAATTTCAAGAAAATCTAGAATGTTTTCATCACAATCTGGTCCTATTTATACAAAATATAAAGTTTAGAATAAGAAATATTTGCCTAAATTTAGCTGAAGTGCTCATTCAAATTAGCATTTAATTACTATTTATTGCAGTTCAGGTCAATCCAAAGTCAATATGTGGATATTCCACAGTTTTGTTAAATGGGAAAAAATGTAAGCTTTAATTGAATTGATCCATTAGTTAGATAAACATTTTTGTAATTCTACAGCTAAAAATATGATTTAAATAAAAATCTTTTTTCTTTCTGCATTTTGGACAAAATAAGAACCAAATTTGGATTCACAAACAGTTCTGCTGACCTGAAATCAACATAAAAGCAATCTGGTGATATTATATTTACATAATATAATCTATTTACTGATGCAACAAGTAGCTAAAACAAATTTTTATTTGTGAATGTGTTGTATGATAATTCATACTTTGCTGCAGCTAATAGAACAATATGAAACAGTGAATATGTCTGAGGTTTGTGGAAATGAGTGGAGACACTGATGTGAATTGGTAAAAGCTCAAGAGGTTTTTAAACATCCACTCAAACATCAACATCCCTCATTGCACTTTGATGTTTCCATTATTTCTCCACAGAGCCGCTCTTAAGTTTCGTTTCTGTTTCTTGGAGCTTTTCTTTCTGAGTGATTGTGAAAGTTTCATAAAAGCTGTGAGTTTCCTGCCTCAGCATTTAGGAAACATTAATATCTGTAGTGCAACACAACAACCCTCGCTCCGTTCTAACTGTCTGTTTGCTTTCTCTGTGTAGGAAGCAGCGATGGAAAACGGTGGCTGAGTGCGCCGAGCTGACGGCCGGACAGACATGCAATCTAACCAGCAAACTAAAGGACACGTTTGGCTACCACATGGCCCGAGTCCAAGCCTTCAGGACCAACCAGACCTCCAGCTGGACCACATCAAATCTGTTCCACCCTCTGGCAGACAGTGAGAGAGCCGAACATCATCATACAGACCTGACATGTCTCAACAAAACACATGAACACAGAAAACATCAGATTTATTGTTAGGATCATTTGTTTACCAGTCATTTTGTAATATGATGGTACGATTTATCTGTTTTCTCCAATATAAATGACCATAAATTAATGCGTGACAGCAATCGCAAACATTGCACTACACACTGCAAAAACACAAAATCAAGTAATTTGGTTTAGTTTTCATTGCAAATATCTTATTGCAACCAAAAAGAGACAAAACTAACTGACATCTGACTTTTCAGCAAGATATACAAGCTTGTTTTAAGTCAGCAACTCTTGAATCTTAATGAAAAGTACAACTTCCACTGGCAGATTAATTCACTTATAAAATGGGAAAAATGTCTTGTTTTTTGTACTGTAATCTGAACCTGGTTCAACCTTTAGTCATAGTAGTATAGTATAGTGTCATCAGCATATAAAGTGACATTTAGAATGTTTGTAGCATTACGTATGTGATTTAACCACAATTTAAAAAGTTTTGAGCCAAAAAAAGAGCCTTGTGGTTCCTCTGACTTAACTGTAACAATTTATTCTAAAATTTGGTGAGAAAAATCTGCCAGTGAATGATTTGACTGTCCCTAATTTGACAATATCAGCAGTTAAACTGTTAATATTTCTCACATTTAAAGTGTAACTGGAGCTTTTTCTGAGTTTAAAAGCCTTAAAGCAGATTTATGTTTTCTTCTCCGCAGCCGTTCTGGGGCCTCCGGAGTTTTCCCTATCCGGCTGTGGGAACTGTTTGGTCCTGCAGATCCGAGACGCCCCTGGGACTCTGTCCTATCACAACGCGGAGCTGAAGGACCTGCAGAAGGAGATGGAACTGAACGTGAGGAGAACCAGGGACGGTGCCGAGGTGAGAGTTCCTGACAAAAATCCAGTTTATCCAGTTTTCACAACAGTTTCCCTTCCGTTTTTCTCTCTTTGGATGTGAATATTCTTCATTTGGGTTTCATAATCTTTGCTTTGAAAACAAATTTTTCTGGACAATCAAGTTAGTGCAATAAATGATAATATTGCTATTTTGAGCTAATTTTCAAGTTAAAAATGCAAGTAAGTTCACCCTCTCAAAGTTCAATAAACTTTGATTTCTAATGAATATTTGACATTGGAACTGGACGACATTTTTAATGTCGAAAATAAAGAAACAAAACAACAAATAGAATGAATATGGAAGTTTTAATAAATCAGTCTGAATCCACTGTTTTTGCCTCTTTTTTTACATTTTAATCTCTAAAATTAATGAAAAGATTCAGCTAAAATGAAACATAAACAGATAGATCATGACTTATTACAGACATTGTAATCTATTGTTATGGTATGGAGGTATGGACTGGTGAATTTAACCGATGCTTTAGTTTTAACTCTGGAATTGATCATTTTGCAACTTCAACCTTTAATATTTTGTGTTTTTTATCATTTCATACCTTTTTCTCCACAGGACATTTTGTATCATCCAAATGTTGGTTGTTATTTGCTTTGATTAACAATATTTAGATTCTCTCTAACTTGTTATCTGTGTTTACAGTGACGTCGTGATAATCCACCAACGTTTGGGTTTTTATTATTGTTAGTTCTGTCTTACTATACTGAATTGTGTCAAATTCCTTTTCTTTCTATTCATTCTGGTTTTGACTCTTACGTTTTCCTCCTTGGTTTTGTTACTTTAGATTTGTGGATCGGCTTCCTTAGTGTTTGGTATTCTCCTTCTTTTCGCTTTCTGCTTCCTCTGATTGGTCTCACTTGGTGTTGCCGTTGCCCTCTTCTCCTCTTCAGTATTTCAGCTGCTTGGTTTTATTGCTTCTTGCTGGTTTCTCCTGTTACACCATCTGAATTTGAACCAGTTTTTCTGACAATGAGTGTTCTGGGCCATGTCTCTACCAGCTGAGTTTTTCTGCTTCTTTTTCTCCAGGATTGCCAAGAATGTATCTCTGTCATGAATATAAATGCATGTGACTTTTTTCCTGTTTTTTTCTTCCATTTAACAAAACTTGAAGGAAACAGAATAAAACCAGGTCAGATCAAAATGGCACTGTGTAGCTACTTCATGTAGCTAATACCTAATCCAGTTGAATACTTTGTAAGTTGGGATTTTGTAATGATGCAAAATGTGAAAATATTCAATTGGTGTGAATATTTTTACAATGTACTGGCTGTGACTACAATCAGGAGTCAGATCTTGTCATATTTCTTATCACTGGCTGCAGACAAACCCCAACCAATGGTGGCCAGTTAGAATGTACAGCTAATATGTAGTTAAAACACACATAAAATTCAGCATTTTAAGCTATTTTAAAAGAGGAATAAGCTGAATGCAGTGGTAAAATTTGTAAAAAAATAAATAAATATGCTTTTTGTGGTTTCAAATAAAATGGCAAAGCGTGGGTGTGAATACTTTAAAGGTTGAACTGACCCAGAGCCATTAATTTCTGAATCTTCGTGGTTCTCCGGCCGGTTTGTGATGAGCTGAGTTTGGTTTCTGGTTGTTTTCGTCCTCTCCGGGTATTTTACAGCCTTCATGTCATCATTTTGATGTTTCCCCTGTGGTGGTTTTTTCTCTTCATCATGTGATGTTTTTCAACTCATCTTAAGACCTGCTGATGATGTCTTGTTTTCTTATTTAGCAGAGTTAAAAGTTTGACAACTTCACCAGCTTAAAAATTGAAAATAACAAGAATTTAAAACAGGCATGTTGATGATTTTGTTTAAATATTTTTGAGCTGATCAAACTGTGCTCTCAAACCAAACTGCAGTTTCTTTACTGAATAAACTGAAACTGATCAGTCTAACCCCTGAACTCTTGACTCCTGGTTATGCTTGACATTTCCTGTGTATCAGAAAGTGATGCACTCCACCATTTCACAGAAATTACAGGAAAAAACCTGGTTGTAAAAGGCAATTAATAAATTAATTTTGGCGATATCACCATATTTGAGACTTGCTGCATATATTTGAAGACATCTTATTATTTTCATTAAGAAATATGCATAATACATTAATTGTTTTTACCAAAATATTTGTGAAAATAATGTGACAAAATATGATTTTTAGAAAAAGGGAGAGAATCACTTACAGAAAGTTGGATTTTCACCAAACTGAATTGACATTTTCATACTTTTTTCTTTTACAGTTTAAATTTTATGATTATTTAGCAACTTTACCGAAATCGTGTTCTGCTTAGAGCAGTGCTTCTCAAATAGTGGGGCGGGCCCCCTTTGGGGGGCGCGGTGCGATACCTGGGGGGGCGTGTGATCCTGGGGAACAGGCTTTTTTTTTGGCCGTACTAGTATAAAGTGTAATTGCGCACAGTAGGCGGCAGTGGCGCTCTCATTGTTACTTCTGTCACGTTTGCGACAGTGCAACATTTTTCGACTTACAAGACAACAGGTTTGCCTTGGTTAGCAATGTTAAGTCAACAAAAAGCTCCGACTGCGTTCTGTCTCTGGCCTCCGTTATTCAACAACCCCCAACATGAAAAAGTTTTTCACAGGGATGAAAAGAAAAGCGGAGAGAGACAAAGATAATGAGACAACAGAAAGTCAACCGAAAGCTAAGAAGAGGAAATACGACGAAGCGTATTTAGCGCTTGGCTTCACTGTGACTACAGTTGGAGAAGAGGAAAGACCGGTGTGTTTGCTGTGTCTAAAAATGCTCGCAGCGGACAGCATGAAGCCAAATAAATTAGCGCGTCACTTAAATATGTTACATCCCAATCACGCCGATAAGCCGCTAGAGTTTTTTCAGCGAAAAAAATGTTAATAAGGAAAAAATGTTATGCAGAGATGGATAGTCACGGTGGGGAGTGGGGGGCGCAAATAGTTTTCTTCTTGCTAGGGGGGGCGTAACGGAAAATAATTGAGAAGCACTGGCTTAGAGTGAAGTATTCCTCCAATAATAACATTCGGTTGTTGTTCATGTTATTGGTGTGATGAGAAAAAAGTTTCCATTACGGCAAAAACACCTCGTCATCCCTGCACCAAAACTTTTTATCAAACAATGTGATTTTTTTTTTATTGGCACATTTCCCTTAAGCTAATTTATTTTTGAAATGTTAAATTGTGAAATTACTTTGTTAATGGAAACATATTTAATATTCTGATAAGGTAAAAAATAAACATCAAGCACAATTACGATGTTTCCATTACATAAGAAACTCAATTAAAATCACACGTGAAGAAGTTTGTTCATGCAACGATATAAATCGTTAAAATCAGTTAAAATCATGCTGCGCCATTGTCCTCCAACTACTTCCTGTTCTCATTTCCATTGTTTCTGCTGATAGTAACCCATTAACATTCACAACCTCCACAACCAGCAATTGTAATGTTTTTGTTAAATAAGAAACCCAATTTAAATCACCCATAAATAAGTTTGTTCTTATAAGTCATTAAAATCATGCTGTGTCTTTGTCCTCCAACTACTTCCTGTCGTCTTCCTCTTTGTAGATTCTGTTAGTGGCGACATCTGGTTGTTGGTCAGATGACTTCTGTGATGTGAATAAATTGTTTCCATTTCAATATTACGAAATAAATCAGTTTCAATAAAGCAATTAAAGCACCAAAACCTCCTGATGAGTTTTTCTAAATTATTGTGTTTCCATTCAGCAAATTTATCTTCAAAATGTCAAGCTGGGCAACTATTGCAACTTTTCATTCTATTTCATTCCTCCTTTATTTTCTTTATTACAGTTTAATTTTATTTTCCTACCAGTCTTCCACATGACCATCTTCATGCTCTCTTTGGTGACGTTTTGTCGTTTCTGTTCTGTATTTCAGTTCACACTGAAGCAAACCTACCAGCAGGAGACCGTGATCCAGTACCTGCAGCCAGGTGTGGAGTACTGCGTCTCCGTCTCCTTCAAGTCCCTCATAAACCGGAACAGCGTCCCCAGCGAACGCCGCTGCGCCTTCACCAGTCCTCCTCCACCCCAGCACACATGTATGCTCCTTCAAATTACTTTATTTCTGCATCTGAGTGTAAAACGTCTGATTAGTTTTGCTGTTTTGATGTGAATATTTGGGGTTCTGATTTGTCTCGTCCTGCCGTCCCTCAGTGTTCCTGGTCCTTGGCCTGTTGGGGGGATTTACTCTTGTGGTGGTCATCGTTGTGGGCCGGTTCATCTTCAGCAGAAAGGTGAGCTTGGAATTACTGAGACGACACCTTAACAGGTCAGTTCACACAAAGAACACCCTGTTGGGACTCAAAATGGCCGCTTTGGTTACTTTAAAGTAGGAATAACTCAGGAGGAACTCAGAAGATCAATCTCTGGTCGGCTGATGAATATATTAAATTGCTTTATTTTTGTTTTAGTTCAGTAATTTAATGCTCAGAAATCCAAAACAACATTTAGCATCTATTAGAAGTTGATGGAAAAGCTTAAATTTCATTTAGTTTCTCTTGATTCAGTTTGTTGATTATCTTAAAGGTTGTAAATTTATGTTAATTTTAACTGAATAAATGTAAAAAATAGAAATAAAAAGTTGTTTTTGAATGATTATTTTATTTATGAACGAAAAATAGCTTTCCAAGCCAACCAACTATTGACTGAATTTAATTAGATAACCTACAGTATATTTAATTGTATTTTATTTTGGAAAATTTGATTGGAAAGTGTTTTAATTTTAATGCTTCCTGTTGTAATAAAATTCTGGATCATTTTTGTCTTTAGTGATTTTTTTAAAGTTTAGCATTGATAGGAAAGTGCAGTTAAACATTAATTTAGCTTTTTTTGTGCACCAGTTGGGAAAAATATGACTTTTAATCAGATCTTTTTGAGTTTAATGATGGATGTTGTGGTTAAACTTCAATAATTCAGCAACACAAGCATCCTGAAATGTGATATTTTTTTTGTTTTTGTTGTTCTTTAGGTTAAAAATCAGCATCTGTCCTGCATGAAGTTCAAATCGCAGCCCTACACCTGCCTGACGTCGTCTCTGACAGAGGAGGACAGTTTCTAAAGCATCCTGAAGAAACTGGAGTTCAGTTTCTTTGAGTTCCTCTACTGGAGGGAACTTTTCTTTTATCCCTCTCCAGGCAGGTGTTGCAGATTTGCAACAACTTAAACAGTCTTTTGAAGTAATTTGAGCCTGAGAGGGTTTACTTTTATAAGCGAGTTGTACTCAGGACATCTTACCTCCTCAACTGCCAGAGGACATTTTTATACAGTTGCTGTAAAATAATCACTGTTAATCAGCACAAAGGGTTTAATTTATCTTTTCTCACTGAGGTTTATTTTAATTTGCTTTAGTTAAAATATGTTTGTTTTTTTTCTTGAAGAAATTTCTGCCAGTGTGTTTTAACCCTTCAGGAAAAGAATGTATGTTTAGTGTGTAAAAATATATTTCTTATTATTTTGTTGGAAAATAAAAAATGATTTATGGTTTTGGAAAAGATACCTGCACTTTTTTAAACCTGTGTTTTGGATTTCTGAGACAAATGACACGTCTGTAAAAGAATCTGCACAAACACAAACTGCTTTTGGAGTTTATCAACAAGAAACGGCTACTGAGGTAAGAAATCAAACAATTGGATCAATAATCCAATGATATTTAAACTCTGGTGAAAAATCTGAGCAGATTCCTATGAAACTGGGATTTGAGAATAGCCAAACTTTTTGTCACAGAAAAATATCTTATTTGTTCTTTATGGAAATTCTTCTCGATGTCTGTGCAGGAGCAAATTTCTGAGCCTTTTAATTGATTGTGAATGCAATAAAAATGCAATAAACTGAGAATTTTCCTAGACTTTTTTTCATACATTTGTTTTTTAAATTATAATTTACTGCCAATAATTGGGAATACTTTATAATGTTGTAAGAATGTATTAATTCATGTTACAGAACACAAATGTTATTATTGAAACATAGATATATACTGAAGAAAGTTTATCTTTTAGCTAAATATTTAGCTTCAGACTAAATATTTATCTTGTTTACTAAATATTGAAGCTAAATATTTAGCTTGATAAGTAAATAGATATTGAGCTTCAAAATAAAGACTTATCTTTCTAAAAATATATTTAATTCAAAGCTAAATATCTTTAGAAGATTAAATATTAGTTTGAAAGTAAATATTAGCATGCTACTTAATATTTAAACTAATTGTTTTAGCAAACTAAATATTTAATTTCATAATAAATATTTAGTTTGATTACTAACTTATTTTAAAACTGGCATTAATAAATTAATACTTTTAAAAATAAAGCCATTTTTAAATCTTTTTACAGGCTAAATAATCCAATTAAAATTACTGCTGTTAATTTGTAGACCTCTCTGTGTTTGACCTGAAATAAATTAACTTTTTGACGGTACTCTATTTGGAAGCTTTTATTTCGAAAGGTTACCGTAAGGGTCCGTATAAGCGCGCAGCAGAAAGGAATCCGAGGTGCGAGCTGCCGTAACGTCGTGTTTCCCTGAAGTGAAAAGTGACTGAGTGTACGTGAAACGTGACGTGTCCACGCTAAAATTATTATACATTTGTTTCCGCGTATTCCCCCCACCTTCGCCTGTTGTTGATGAAAGCAAACGGGAACTGAATGAAACGGCGAGTTTTAAACGACCAACCCTGGGACTCGGGACTGGACGGTGACCGAACCGGGCCGAACCGAACCTTCGGATCAACATGCCAGCCGCTGTTTGTGTTTTCATTCTGACACTTTCGACACTAATAGGAGGTAAAGTTCAGCCGTTTCTGTGGGTCAGTGAACGTATTACCGTAACTATAGGGGAACAATGGAGGACTTCTATTCTTCTGTTATTTTAGGGTTTTAATTGGTTTATTCCTGATAGCTTTCAGGGTGGACTGAGATATTGTAGTTTAATTCAGGTTTTGGTTCAAATGTGTAACCAAAAAGGGTCCTTATACATTTTTCTATTTCATTATCTTCTGGCTGATAAGTCAACAGATTAGATTTATTTATTAAGGAAACTATGAGAAATTACATCCATGTCACAAAAATTACACTACAAGCATGTATAGATGTCCAAAGTGCGGCCCGGGGGCCATATCTGAGTCCTGGACTGATTTTGTGTGGCCACTAACTTCAGTTCAAGAATAATGTAAATTTGCTTCCTCAGCTCAATGCAGATGGTTATAGTTCTTATTTGGGCAAAATTATTACCAACAATTTTATATTTTGCAATGGAAAATATTAGGTATATCTCAAAGATTTCATGATGTTTTTAAAACCAAGCTTGCAAGATAAACAGAACATATACCCAGTAACTTTTACTAAAACGTTTACTTTAGTGCACCCAAATATTATTTTAATTAAATTATACATATTACATGCTAAGATTATTACTGAGCAGGTAAATAATAGTTTGTAATATACTTTTGGGTTTATTCCCTAAATACCTAATGTGACACTATTGATGTGAACAGTTAAAAAAGTCTTCTATTTGCCAGGACGTAAAGTTTTTCAACAAAGAAATATTCCATTTATTGAAATTTTTTTGTAACATGTAAAATGTTAGACAAAAACATAGAGAGTAAACGTAAAGCTCTGGTTTTTAAAAATTATTACATTAAAAGGAAAAGAAAAAGTCAACTAACTTAGGCCCAAGCCCTAAACCTAATATTGGTTGTTCCACCTTTGACAACATCAAGTATTTTGTTGTTGACTTACCATCCAGAAATTACTTGCTGGGGCATTCTTGTTTATTGTGCAGAAGGCTCCACTTCTGCTTTTCAAAGATGTGTTGTTTCATAATAGCACATCCGTTTGCAGCCATTTTCACATGTGAGTTATTTGAATTTAAAGTGACAAGATGCTCTAAAACAGCTCAAACATCCTCTATTCTGAACTGTACAGACTAAGATCTGATTATGTAACAATGATTTAATGCCTAAAATATAATGAACATGTTTTGTATCTCATAGAAGTGTCCTAACCTGTTCAAGGAAGCATAATAGAAAGTGGTAAATAATCAGCTGTGAGCAGGAGAATCTGATGCCGTTCTTAACTTTATTCTCGGGTCTGCAGTTGTATCAGGAGTCCTTAGCAGTCCCACCAATGTCCAGGTGACCTCCAGGAACCTGAACCTGATCCTGAGCTGGGATCCACCTGCAGACGCACCCAGCGGATTGATTTACACCACCGAATTAAAGTAAGTTTAACTTCTATTCTTCTTCGAACAGAGCTTCCTCTGCAAGTGGCTGTTCTGGTTTAGCTCTATTTGAAGGTTTTCCCAACTCTTGAAGAAACACTCCCAGAAGGTTTTGGAGAAAATTAGCAACTGTTTGCAGCAGAAGATGGAGTCTTTCTGTGAAGGAACAAAAATATATTTTGAATTATAAACCAACATAGATCGTTTTCTCTCTTTCTTGGCATATTAGCCTCACTTTCATTGCAAATGTGTGCAAAACTTTGTCAATATTCCACTAATGTTGGAAAATCACAATTTCATAATTGCAGTGTTTCCATTAGATAATAAATGCAACTAAAATCGCACAGTTTTGTATTTGTTCACAAGATAAGTCCTTACAAAACATGCCACGCCATCATCCTCTAATTACTTCCTGTCGTCTTCTTCTTCGTAGTTTGCACCGATGTCTGGTTGTTCATTATGCGACTCGTGTCCTGTGACAAAAGTATTTCTTTTGCAGTTTTGCCTTCTACACCAATTTCGATACGACCAAAAAAAACACTTCATGCTGGCACCAAAGCTTTTTATCAAAAACAATTTTCAAATTACGCAATTATGTGGTGAGTGGAAATGCAGCTACTGTCTTCTACACAGTCATCAAATGTCTGAGATGTTAAGTGGCTGGAATTTTCTTTTAAAAATCGCATTTACATTCATAGTTGAACTAAACAGGAAGAAAGCCTGTGTGCATACAGATGTTAATGTTGTTCTGCTTCTCTGCAGTATTGCATCCTCTATTCTGATAAGCTGGTATCAGTTTCCAGAAAAGCTGCCTGTTGGGAGTTTCTGAACGTTTCGCTGCATCTTCCGTAAACAGAAAACATGGTAACTGAAAGTTGGAGTCGATGAGAGAAGTTTTTTGTTATGAATCAGGATTTTCTTCTGGGAAAGGAAGACGGCAGTCTTGTGTTAAAGAGCAAGAATCAGCCAGAATTGTACTTCCTTGTTTACAGCTAGCGGTTCGCACAAGATGGTGTGGATCACTTTGTGCGTTTTGCATTGTGAAAAGCACAAAGTGACTTCTGTCCAAGAAATTGATAAAGTCTAACTTTATCAATTTCTTTAATCATTTAGGAAAAAAATTTACCCACTCATCTCTCCAGTATCACTTCACCTCATTGAAGTTTTCACAGCATTTCAATCAGGCCGAGGTCTTGATGTTCACTGGGTCATGGCAGAACCTTTATTTGTTTCTTGTTCAGCCATTCTGTTGTAGATCTGCTGTTGTCTCAACTATCTAGGAGATCAGAGTCGACTTGGTGAATGCAGACTGCCCTGGTTGTAAAACAGACCCAAATCTTCTTCAAACATGGCGATGTGTATTGTGCCCAGACATCTACATCGGTTCCAGCTGTTCCAATGACATTGTCCATTCGGGAACAACTTTGCACAGATTCATACGACTCTAACCCTTCCATACAGACCGTCTATTTAAGATTCATCATTCTACAGAAAGGCAGTCTTTTCAAGAGCGTAATCTCAGACTCTACTGGTCTTAGTTAGCTTGTTAAATGAAGCATCAGTTGCAGTTGAATGGATTCAGCTCCTCCCAGAACTGTATTGACAGCTGCTGTTGTCAAATTGGTTTTTAAACCGGCTCCTTGGCTTTGACTAGTTGTCCTTTATAAATGCTTGTTTTATGATTTGTTTGCTTTTTTCCTTTTGTTATCAAACTGTGTGTCATTTCATTGTTTGTTTTGTCTCAGGAGTTCTATTGGATTCCAAAAACCAGGTTGTGTGAACATCACAACCTTTCAATGTGAACTCAGCAATTTTGGCATCAGTTGGTATGGGACATACATTGGGAGAGTCCGGGCTCTGCTGGGAGAAGAGGCCTCAGCCTGGGTGGAGAGTAAAAACATCACTTTGGATAAGGAGAGTAAGTCTTTAACACACATACCCCAAAAGTACACTTAAGCATCGGTTTTAGATCTGGCAACAAAAGCGATTGGTGGTGCATGTTTCCAAGCAATCCAGAAATCAAGTCTGATCTTTTTCTTTGCAGCCCTGATCAGTCCTCCCAGTGTGTCACTCTTATCCGTCGGTCAAACTCTGGAGGTCGGCATTAAGGACCCAGAGTTTAATATCTCCTCTCTGAGGAACGTGTACAGCAAAGTCAGCTACAACATCACCTACTGGAAGGAAGGCCAGGAGGAACAGGTGAGATGCAGGTTAATGGAAAACCCAAATGTTGATCAGGTTACTGGGTGCATGTGAATTCAACACCAACATGCCCAAGGTGTAGTACAGCTGTTTGTCTGGCTGATTAGACTCGTAGATATTGCCCTCTGCTGCCACCTGCTGGAGTTTTAGAGAAACAGCAGCAGTTGATCAACAGCATGTCCGTCTATCCATCTCATCATTGATTGATTGATCAATCTGCCTGTCTGCCCATTTATCTGTACATCCAGTTTTATCTCCATTCATCCATCTATCGATCCCTTCATTGATCCATCCGTTCATCTGCCTGTCTATGTCCCACCATCCATCCATCTCATTATCCTTTCATCCAATTGTATCTTTATCCATCCATTTGTTCTTTCATTGATTAATCAATTGATCTGCCTAACTATCTGTCCATCCATCCACCCATCTCTTTATTCATCCATTCATGGAAGATTGATTTCATTGATTATCACCTGGTTTCCTCCACCAGTCTGAGACCTGATATTATGTGGCTGCTTCAAACTGACCTCCTCTCTGTCACCCCCTACAGGCGAGAACCCACATGAACATCAAACAGGACCGGGTCGTTTTAGACAACCTGGATCCCTTGACCAAGTACTGCGTACAGGTCCAAATCATCACCTTCGGAAACAAGAACCCCAGCGAGCCCAGCGTCGTCCTGTGTGAGAGGACCAGAGACACCGGTACGCTCTTTGTGTTTGACAGTAATCAGTGAGGAAGTCCATAAGGACAGAACAGGGACGCAACTTATCAATTAATGAGTTGATCTACAGTTGATTGATCTGATCAATTGATTAATGACTAATTGATAAGCAGCTATTTTCTTAACAACATGAGCTTTTTCTTGTGTCAAGGAATTCAACCCGCCTTCATAAAGGCTTCATTTTTCACTATATGCTGCATTTAAAACTAAGAACATCAATATATTTTGACATTTTCTTGAGTCAGTTCTATTATTTAATGATTTGAAATCTTTTCGAATCACTGAATTAATTCCTAACAATGACAGCCTGAGTAGGGCTGGGTGACATAGACTTACAGCTTCATTACAATATTTTGTAGTATTGTTGCAATAACAATAACTGTGACAAACAAACTATTTAATATATTATTTTTAAAATTTTTGGTATTTATTGATGCTTTCACTGAACAAACAGTGGAGCAATTGGTAAAATTATGAATCCTGACAGTAAGGACTTTCTTGATGGGAGGTTAAACTTCCTTAATTAGAATTATTAATTTAAGCTTTTGTCGTAAGAAATTTATCACAATTCATGATAAACAAGATGATGAATCCCTGCCCCTAAACCTGAGTAAAGTGAAGTTTGTTCTAATTTTATGTTCAGAGGTGGAAAAGTTCTCCAAACCAATCACAGTCTCTGTTTCAGACAACTCTCCGGTGGTTGCAGCTGTGATCGCATGTGTCGTCATCGCGGTGGCTGTGGCTGTAACAGCGCTGGTCGTAGTGAAATGGAAAAGTATTTCCCATTTCTTATGGCCAAAGAATTCTCTTCCGCGGGATTTTGAAAAGGTGTGACTGCTTTCAGAATTTCTGCCTTGGATTTGAGATTGATGTGATCTAACATCATGCTCCTTTCTGCTCCCCCAGTTTCTGCTGGCTACACCAGAGTCCTCTGTTGTTTTAATCACGCAGCCCAAGGAGGAGATCGCCCCGGTGAGCGTCGTTACAGTCGAGGAAGGGAGCCCTGAAGGCACAAAAGAGAGCAGCTACTCCAAACAGCTAAATGGCACAATAGGGGATAGCTGTTTACTCTGAGATTAGGTCGACATCCTGCGTGTTGATGTGACTGCAGACGACCACAAAGACTCAATGAAACGGAAGATTGTGATTTTGACACAAACTCCTGAACAATGTGATTGTAAACGGATATATGCCGTCATCTTACAAACTGTTTATTTACTGTACCTGTATTATAACTAGGTTTGTTATGGTGACATAAAGTGAACAGAACAAAACAGAGGAAATAACTACAAATGTCCACTACAGAGGAAAAAATTTTAACATTTAAATTCTGCAATAAAATACAGTCAAAACACTTCATAGAATGTGTTATTATGCTGCTAAGAGACTTATTCAGAATATGCCAGCAAAATCTTAAACCAAAATTTGCACAATATAAAGGATTATGTACTTTTTCTCTTCCCATGAAATGTGGTTGTACTGAAGGACATCATTTTTCTCTGAATGAGGAAAGGGAAGATTGAAAAGCCCCACCCCTTCACATTTGGTAACTGAATTTCAGCTTACAACATCAGTGTCCTCAGTCGGAGGCTTTTTTCAGAGCCACTGAATTGCAGATTGCCACAAGAGATCCTTTCTGCCCATTAGCACCTATAACAGCTCTTATAATATGAGTTACAACATCAAATTTCCCTGTGGCATCAATAAAGCATTAAGAATTAGAATTTTAATTTTATTTAAATAATTATTGAAAAAATGTATTAAATGCTTGGAGTTACAAATTTATTTCATCATTATTTTGTAAATAATGAATTAAAACTGATTTCCCTGTTTTTTTTTTTTTTGTAGTACTTTTGTCTAAGTGATATCGATCAATGCATTAGCCTTGTTTTATGGCTCAGATGTGCTGTCTGGAAGGTTGTATCAACAATTTCATAAAAGGCAGCTGCAGCATTTTCAAGTTACATCATATTAATATTTCACAAACAACATTCTGGTTCAGTCCCAATAGATGAGCAAGATGTTAAGTGTTTATAAGATGTGTCTATGGAAAATGTCATAATTATTGACAGTTTTTCACAGCCCAAATGGGACTGGATCAGCTTTGTTCTGTGTCTTTGCGTCGTGATTAGAGTTTTATTCTTTATAACATTAAAAAGGGTGAATGGTCTCTTGGTGGTAATGCAAGTAACAACCACAAGGGGGCGAAAGATGCAACCAAACACCATAGCATCTACTGTGAAGCTTCGAAGAGGAAACGCAGCTGGAGTCAGGAAGTTCGGCGTCACTTCGAGCTGGACTGATCAGCGCTGACAACATCCGAGCCAGCACAATGAAGACTTGATCGGAATTAAAAATAAAAGGTTTATATGGTCAAATATCAGCCATGTTGGCCTTAGTTCGCCTCTGCCTTCTGATTGTGTGCCTTAAGGGCAGCGCAGGTGAGTCTGTTTTCATGCTAACATTTGTTTGCTAACCTCATTCGGACCGATTGCAAGATTAACTATTTTAAATCATTTCTGTATGTTTATTGTGATCATCTTGGCAAGCCGAATGATTGTTAGCTGCTTTATTTTTAATTTTCTTTACTCAATTCTGCTATTGTTTGCTCGAAGAAGATTTTATCTGTTAAATGTTAAAATTGATCTGGTTTAAACGGAGTCTGGCATGCAAAGTTAAAGGAAACAGAAAGTATTTTTGTTCAATGACACTGCTGATTTCTTCCAATGTAATTATATTAAATGGGAGCTGTTTTGCTTTGTATGCTCATACTCTAATGTCACACCGGTTAGCAATAAACGAATCCAAAGCTCGAAGGTAAATGCACATTTCCTGGGCATTATATAATTCAGATAATGTTGTAAACTTACATTGGTTACACCCTTCAGCAATAATGGTCAAATTTCTTGGTAAAGTTTATGGCCCTGGTAAAGGAAGTTTCTGAACTGACCTGAGAGTTTTTCTCAAACCATTTCAGGTTAGATAAGATCTTGGTTTTTCTTTCTCAAATGAAAACAACTGGAGTTTGAACGACATGAATATTTTTTGTGGTTAATAATAAGAAACCAAAGCAGCTGATGGCTAATTTTTTTTTTTAATATATACATCTTTAAAAAAACATTTTCTTGTGATGCAGATCTTGAAGGTGACTCCACGTGGCTTCACCTTTAATGTCTCCATTCCCCCTCTTGCTTCTTGATTGACTGTACTGTCACATGCCACTCATACTCTCTGCACATTAACTGGAAATGTAACAACAAGAAAGTTTAATATCATAACTGGCTGGCAAATACATTGAAAGAAGCATTTTATACACAGTTTTGGTTAAATGAAGCTTAGAAACAACATTAGTAGACAGAAATAAATATTAAACTTAATTATATGTGGATTTATGGGTATTTTCTGTGTTTGTTTTTAGACCTGGTGTTTATGTAGGAGAACTACTTATTTTGGCAGAAACTGGGATAGTATTTTACTATTTTGATAGTAATTCTCGTGAAATAGGCGTAACATTCTTATTTATGCAACGATTTAAGCATAAAATTATGTTTCAACTGCTGAGATTTTAAGAAATAGTCTAAAAACTGTATTGCAGCATTAATATTGTTTTTAGGGTTTTTCCAAACTGTGATAAATAAAATTGGCTTATAATAAAACATTGTTTGCAAACCGAGGGCACATTTTTCCCAACAGTCACACCATTCTTTTCTAGCAATAGAGAGGACACTGTTAACCAACTTTCAAATAGGTTATGTAAAGTTCAGTATGCTTAATATTTTCCTGGAGTATTTTATCTCTTTTCTCAATTTGTCTGATGCATTAAAGTTTTTGATAAAGTGGCTGCTTGTTAAACTGGTTTCAACTCTTTACTGAAATAGAAATATAAAAATCTCATATCAACAACATGTGGGAAAGTTTTAGTTTTGAACAGTTTCGAAACGTGCGAAATGTTCCATCACAGTGGCTCCTGTGTGTCATAGTTAGTATCAGTCTTCATTTGGTTTTAGAGAAAACAGAGTCAGATATGACCGCATCTGGCTGAAAAAAATAATTGTGCATCTTTTTCATGTTTGTAGAAATTATCTGATCAATAAAACCCCTAAAAATCTATCTATTAAAACTAATGGAGCGCCCTTATTAAGTGAATGCTCATGTCAGACTACAGTTGCTTAATTGTTTTAGAAGAAAAGCAGTTAGATTATGTGACACAATTTAGTTTTAAATCTGTGTGTGAATATCTTAAGAAACAAGAGCGTTTCTTAAAAACGCTCTTGTTTCACAATTATCATGGTGACCATTACAATCGGTCTTCACTGTCATTATCATTTCTCTTGGTTATTAGCAAAAATGTTTGTTTGGAAGATAATTGTTGTATCGTCCTGATTCATTGACTGCCTGATAAACCAGCCAAGATTTTGTTGAATTGACTCTGAAAGTTCCTGCGACTGAGTTCCAGCTCATTGAACGCCCTGACGATTGAACATTTTCCCAGAAACAATGACTGGAGCTAAAGGAAAACCCCAATCGCTTCAAATCTGAGAACAACAGCAAGTTTTCCTCACAATGCATTCTCTGGACGAGGAACTCACCACAGAGAAACTCCTACAAGCTTAGAGAGGCGGCAGCCAACAAACTCAAATTTAACAAAAAATATTATGAATAATAAAAGCATGGAACTCAATAAAGGAAGTGAGGCTTTTTTTTCTTGTCATCCATCTTCTCAAATCTTTGGATGTCATTGTAGAAAGAGGAACAAGTTCCTCCACAGATTAGCTGTTCGGATGGTTTTACAGCTGGTAAGAAATAAAACCACGAGACTGAGAAAACTGGTGTGAACATAAGTAAAATAAGAACCACATGTGGGTTTTGCAAATTAGGGAAACATACGAAATACAATGTGACATGGTTGTGTCGGGTCCTCTGTGAGACAGAACAAAAACAGGAAGTGCTTTTATAGTACAACTCTGAGCTTGTTGTCGTGCTGAAGGACTCTCTCAGCATTTGGTTGGTGGTTTGGTTACATGAGATTTTGTGCAGAGCCTTTCAAAATGAGTCAATTCCTCACATGACTGCTCCCGAGGTTTCGGCTTCTAAATGATAGAAAGGCGATCGTCCTTTCAGGGATGTCAGACTTCTTTTATGACTAAAAAAGAAAAAAACCATCCCAGAATAATTTTACACAGAACAAGAGTCCAGAACGGTTTGTCATCAGCATCTGGGCGAAATTAAAACGTCTCGTGCTGCTCAGCTCTACCAGTAACAACACGTTGGGAAAGTAACAATTAAAGAAGTGAGACATTCGGCATCCGGTCCCATTTTATGACCTTTTGATCAGATTATTTGCAGCATCAGAGAGTCTGAAGCACTTTAACAAATATTTAAACAATCTTAAAGTGCTTAGATGTTTAAGTGGTGACATAACTTTCCTTGTGGCGAGCATGGTGATGGATTTACTGATGGAGGTGGATAACCGCATTAACAACATAGGGCTGGAGATCTTTTTTCTCAGCTGTTAATCTCTTTCTTTCTAGCTTTTTCATTTTAAAAAAAGTGATTACGAATGAAAGAAAACCGTTTCAAATACTGACTTTAATTTCCATCGTCTCTTTTCTAAATTGTACAGCAGAGGCTGTGATAATTCTTGTTTAATTATGAGAATTTAGTCATAATACTAGCAGAATCAAGAACAAAAGAACGCCTTTTAAAAATCACATTTGAACGTTTTTGTACTTCCAGTTGATTTTCTACTGCTTCTTAAAACAGCAAGAAAGCATGCAGCCATTTTCTGACAATAAATTAAAAACCTTCACAAATCAGCGAGCGCTGCCTGTTACCCAGAAACCCCACCCGTTACCTAGCAACCCCGCCTGTTACCCAGAAACCCCACCCGTTACCTAGCAACCTCACCCATTACCCAGAAACCCCAGCTTGTCACCTAGCAACCCAAGCAGAGCTTCAGTATGTTTGATCAACTGGTTGTGCCGCTTAATTTATCAAGCTGTTTATTGCTTGTCGTGACATGTTTACTTGGCACTTAAGCACAGAAGTTTCTTATTTCCGCTTTTCTGGGTTCAGCCAATCAGCACAAGCGAAAGTAAATGCAGCTGCTTCATTGTCTGGTTTGCTGACGTCAGCCAATAGCGTGTAAATACATCTTGTCTCAGCTTCCTAAGCTGCATTTTTTTCCTGTTATTTAAAATATGCTATATGAAAGTAATTTAGAGTAACGTTCCACAGAAAATGATGAGTAAATAGTCAGGGTTCATAGTATTTCAGGGTTTCTGGAACTGCTGGACTGAATGCTTAAGTCCAGCAAATTATCTCATTTAATTTAATTACTTTTTTCATTCGCAGAGTAGTTCATGTCAGAATGAATGTAAAGGAGCAAAAAGAAGCTTAAACTTGTATTGAAATCAAAATGTTAAATTAAAATTTAACTTAGAAAGCTGTTTCAAACATTTCAAATACACAATAACACATCAGCTTATTAAGATTCATTTGTTTCGGTTGCAGCTGAAGCAGAGCTGACCCCTCCTGATGACCTCTTCTTGTTGACCTTAAACACCAACTACACTCTGACCTGGGACTGGGACCAGAGCGCTGCCGGATCCGACTCCGCCACCTTCACTGTGCAATACACTGGGTAAATTATTTACATCTCCACTGAAAATATAAACCTGATATAGCTGAAAACAAAATGTTCTTACACTGTAAACACTCCACTCCTCTAGAAGATGCTCCACCTTTGATAAATGTTTTATTACAAGTACTAAGGCTACATAGAGTTCAAATCTGTTCTAAAATTTAACTCGGTGTATTTCAGAGGACTTCTAATGCTTTAAAATGTTCAGCATGAGCTGGAAAATTTAAACCAAACCCACCTGACAAGTTAAATTGACTTCTTGCATTTCTCCTTCCTCAAAGTTCTGCATTAGAGACAAACAGCAGAAATATGGAAGATCTGTGCTGCCACAATTTGGAATAAATGCAAGAATAAATAAATGACTCACTAAAAAATTACAGGATCAAAAAGTAGCATAACACATAACAGAATATCATTTTATTTCTGTGCTTTTATGCATATTTTTTAATTTAAATAAAAAAAATTACATTTTTTAATTGAAATTGCAGTCATACTTTTTTTCTTAAATTTTATATTTTTTCTTTTATTTATTCCAAGTTTTTTTTTCTTCTATATTTATTACCACCCAAACACAACTTTTTAATTTTTTTGCCAAAACCTTTGTATGGCAAAACAAACCTACCAATAATCAACAAGAGGAATAAGAGGAAATCAGCTTTACAATGGAGGGATTGTTTTATGGTTGTTGTTTTTTTTATTTTCCCAGGAATCACCAGCTGAAGAAGAAGAACCCAAGGTGGACCACAGTGTGTGCAGAGACCTCTGGGAGGTCATGTGACCTCACTAGGTCAGGAATGAACTACCTGGGCGTTTATACGGTTCGCGTTCAGACCAACCTGAACGGAAGTCACTCAGTGTGGAAATCGCTACAGTTCTGTCCCGATAAAGACGGTAAGAAAAAAGTTAATGCCATCACTCCTCCACCACCGTGCTTGGTTTTTTGGTGTGAAGAGTTTTTCTGAAATGCTTTGGGGGGTTGTCGAGCCGTTTCTTCAATCTTGTTCTGCTTGAACTTTGACCTTTAACATGCTAACAGAGGATTGAAGAGTCTGAGAGAGCTCTTGAGCGATTATTTTGATAATAAATTGGTTATTCTGACAACTAATTGATTTAATCAGATTTTTAAAAATGTACAAATTCGGTGCATGTTTCATTTTACCACTGTTTTTTATGAATACATTACAAGGAAATAATAAAGAAATAATTAAATTCCTTTTTTAAACAAAAAAAAACATCTTATTAACTAAAATGCAACAACACAGCATTGGATCCTACAGCAACTGTGAACAGCTCAGCCCTTTTCTGTTTTATCTTATCAATACATTGCAGGGCTGATCAGTTGATTATTTTCTAGATTAAATGATTAGTTCTGGGATAGCCAATGGTTCTTAATGGGAGAACTTGGCTCCCATTAAGAACCATTTAGGTGAAGCTAAAATTGCCACTTTAGGAATTCTGGGTAAACATATTTACAGAAAATGAAGTTTTTTTTTACTTTTATTTTAAATGTAAAATATTTATATTTTTGTCAGTTTTGGCCTAAATACTGAATGTATTGTTCTTTCAGCACATGACCTTTTGAGACTGGCTACTGCAGTTAAGGATTAATCAATTATGAAATTTGTGAAAGTTCTTTAATGATCGATTAATCACAATTAATCGTTTCAGTCCTAGTGTTAAACACACTCGTCTCTGCTCCAGAAAGTCATGACTGCTTTCTCTTTTAACTCTTCTTCTTTCCTCCACCAGCTGCTATTGGACCTCCGTCTAAAGTTCGGCTTGGTGCCTCTGGAAGCACTCTGGATATTTTCATCACCGACCCCCAGAACAGCTCCAACAGCTCCATGAGGGAGCAACTTCATGACCTGTCCTATGATATTGTTTACTGGGAACAGCCTGAAGATGGGAAGGTAGGTTAACTAAATGTTTTTTAAATTCCCTCCCACTTTTCTCTCTGTTCTCCGAATTTATCAGCGAACAAACCTGAAACTTCAGGCGCCATCTAAAATCAGTCACTCAGAATCCACACAGCTGAGCCGTTTGTTTCTGCACAGTGTTGTTTTTTTCACTCGTGCTGCGGAAACTTTGCACAGGTGCTTCCTGCATCTTATGAAAGAAGACAGACACTAAGGGGGGCAATCACTTCCTGCATGTAGGTTTACTTAATAATGCTGCGGGAAGGATTGCATCACTACATTGGTTGCAGACTTGAAACATCTGGGTGGCACAGCACGTCAAAAAACAAGGTCAGACCCGAATACAAGTATTATCTGATGATACTGGCCTTTACGAGCTCTCCTGCCACACTGCAGAGACTAGAAACGATTAATCAGAATAATTGTGATTAATCGATTATTGAAATAATTGTCAGCTAATATTGTAATTGATTAATAGTTAACTGTCGTATTCAGACTCTGAAAGGCAATTTGTTGAAAAGAAAAACATGTCTTGTGCATTGATTAAGTCAAAACTACACAAAAAATACAAACATGTTGCATTTAGGATGAAAACCCCTTCTTCTGTAAATATAAAGGTGTCATGTGCAGTTTTGGCTTCACCTGGTTCAGATTTACTGAGGAATATTGCTACAAATGATCAATGTTTATTTTTTTAAAAGTGCAATTATTTATTTGCATTTTTAATGTACTTCTAAAATATGAAAACGGCTTCAGTAGCTAAGCTTCCTCTTTGTAATTGTAATTCAGTTTCTTCTTACTAACAAAAGCTTAAAAAAATAAGCTTTTGTTAATATTCTTATTTATTGAGATATTTATTCTCTCCTTTGTTTTTCATTGTCTTCAAAAAAAAAAAAAAATTCTCCAGATCTTCTTTTAAATGCGACTGTTATAAGTTTTGCTGTAGAGCCGTCCTTTTCTGTGTGATTTTCAGGGTTCGATGCCGGAGACGAAAAACACAAAGATCACCGTGCTGACCCTGTCTGACGTCAAACCCTGGACCCGGTACTGCATGCAGATCCGATCCCGCGACAACTTTTACAACAAAACCAGCACATTCACGCCGCCTCTCTGTTCCCAGACAGAAGGTAACTGAATTAAATGTGCTATTTTTTCTTTCATCTTTTTTAAATTCTTTTCTAGTTTTTTATGAAGAAATTGGAAATTAGTAAAAATATCAAAAAGTGGCTTTGGTGAGTTGCACGACATCTACGCACCAAAAATTTGGAACAAACTTCCAGAAAACTGTAAAACAGCAGAAAACCTGACTTCCTTTAAATCTCGACTAAAAACACACCTGTTTAGAACTTTATTTGAAATGTAATATGCAACAATGTATTGTTTATTCTATGATGCATGACTTTGTGTTTTTGTGTTTATGATATAAAGCACTTTGAAATGTCTTGCTGCTGAAATGTGCTATACAAATAAAATTTGATTTGATTTTGATTTGACGGCTACAAAAATTGTTTTGATATTCATTATTTTAGCAGAGTAAAAATGCAACAAATTTGCCACAGAAACATCTTAAAGTTAAGAGGAAAAAAAGGTTTTGTTTCAAATGTTACAATGTTTTTGTGTGATTTTTACTTTCATTTTTCAAAAAATGGTCTTATAAGAAAGTTGAAATTGTGTCTGTAAGACAATTTTTTAAAATCCAATTAATTATAAAAACTGTAGTAATAAAAATAAATGACTGAAATAGAAAGATAAATTAGTTCTGGATGAATCGTAGAAGGAAGTACACAGCAAAAACACGAAATCTTACAAATATTCTGTATCAAGTTTTTAGTGAAAATATTTTAGTACACTCAAAAAAAAAAAAACTTTTCAGCAGTATAAAAGAACTTGTTTTAAGTCAATAATTCCTTAATGTTGATGAGAAAGTCAGAGTTCCACTGGTAGATTATTTCACTTATAACAAAACAATTTACCAAGTTTGTAAGCCAAATAATCTGCCAGTGAAATTAGTATTTTTTTCATTGAGAAATTATTATAACAAGCTTGTATATCTTGCTGAAAGTTGCTTGTAAGTTAGTTTTTTCTTATTTGAAGTTTACGAAGGTTTTGTGTTAGAGGTCAGAGCATGCAGAGCGACTGCTTTAAGTTGTTTGTGTTTGTTGCATCAGGAGTTGTTCCTTGGTGGAAGATCTTCCTGTACTTCCTGCTGTCTCTGGTGAGCTGCTTCCTGGTGGTGCTGCTCTTCCTCTATGGAGGCCATCGCTGTTTCCAGATGTGCAAAGCAACTTTCCTTCCTAATGAGAAGCTGCCCTCCTACATTAAGCAGGTACTGCCTTCGTTTCCCACAGCAGGACAAGTTTTACTGTCTTCCTAAAACTGCAGATTTATTTATTTCTCCTCTTCCTCTATCTTCTTCCTCCAGCATGAAGGTGACTACCCATGCCTCATCGTCTCGGACTGTGAGGATCTGTGCGATCCTGTGACTGTTTGCCCAGAGTCAGCCGTCCTGGTGATTAATCCAGCTGTGGACTCTGCAGCGCCCCCAGTTGGCCTGGACCAGGGCAGAAGGTCATTTGGTTTTCATTTAGCTAATTTTCTCTTGAGATCTGCAAGGGGAATTAAAAATATCCACATTAAAATCTGGGCTGAAACAATTAATTAATTGATGATTTAAATAGTCATCAACGATTAATCATTAATTGGAGTTCACAAACTCAAATAAGGCATCACATTCAGAGGAGTAATCAAACCAAAACTGTACAAAAATGTGAACGTTTTTGCTTTTAAGATAAAAAACAAAACTTTTATTTGTAAATCTGTTCTACCTAGAACTCCTCAAGTGACATTTTGACTTCTTCAGCCTTTAAGCAACTTTTGCTGTCCAGTTATTAATCCCAAATATAAACATATAGTAGACTGTATTTATAAGTGGGTAAATGAAAAATCTGCAAAACGTGACAATTTTTAAATGACTAATCTTTTGAATAATTGATCACTGAAATAATTGTTAGATGCAATTAAACTATTCGGGATTTTTTGTGGTGTCAGATAAATAATTTCACATTTTCCACCTGCAATATCCACCTTTGACCTTTGACTTACTGATGAGACATTGAATTACCCAGCTTGTCATTATGTCACTTTAAAGTTTCAAAAAGTTCTTGTTTTTCTCTGTAACTGGTTTCAGACTTTTCTGTTTTAACTGAGTATCTCTCTGCATTGCCGCAGGCACAGCCGCCAGAACAGCAGCAGCAGCGGAGATTCTGGAGTTTATTCTGCAGGAGGAAACTCCGGAGGCCTGCAGCCCCAGGTCGCCTCGACCTTCACAGACATGAATCCCGGTTTCGACTCCAAGAAGCTGAACATGCTGAGCATGAACTCAGAGTTTAAAGTTTCTCCTGCCGTCCCAGACGAGGGAGTCGTAGACATGGAGGTCTGAAGAAAGAGAGGCTTGTTTTCCACCTGGATCTGTTTGCTCAGAAACTGAAAACACCTGATGGTGACACATAATGGTTCTGGTTCTGGACCGGATCGCCGTTCCACAGGAAAGGCTGTTGATACTGCTGTTTTAATTGTCATCTGTTGTAAATCATGTTGAACTGAAGTGATGTGACATCTTTTTTTTTATTTTTTACTTTTTGTCATCTTGTTGTTGTAAACATTGTTGGTGTCCTGCAGCATTTATTAATAAGCATTAATTATGAATACTGATTGATGAATGAAACAGGATATGGTGAATTTAGTGCTTCAAACTGATTTAAGGCAAACATTTTATGAAGTTGTGTCAGATTATTCATGTGTGAACTGCTTCTGTAATTTCTAATAAACCAATTCTGATCCATGTGTTCGACTCGGCTACCTGCTGGAGCTCTGGTGTACGGTGGCCAATCAGGGTCATCAGAGAGAGGACAAAAAAAGAAAAGGAAAAATTATGCCAAAAAATATGGAAACTAAGATCAATCTAATCAATTTACAGGAAAAAAGCAAGGAAATCTGTGAGCTTAAAAAGTAAAAAAACAGAAAAAATGACATTTTTAAGTTTGAACAATCTTAACATTTGCTAAAAAAAAAAAAAACTAAATTTTTTTTTATTTGAGTGAGAAGTCAAACATTTGCCACAAAAATTTCAAATTTTTTTCAGGAACATTTCTAAAATATCAAAATTTCACAAATGTTTGACTTTTCAAACTGAGAAATTTCTTTTTTTCATAGAAAGTTTTTGAAATTAATCTCATAATCAGATATTTTTTTTCTTGCAAATTTTTGACTTTTCAAGCTTTTTACATGTAAAATGTATTAAATCTTGGCAGAATTTTAAAATGATCTACAATGGATGTATTACATCATGATAATGGTAGGTTTTCATGGTTTAGTTGGCAGTTTTATTCACAAACTAACTATATTGTGGCACAGCAGATTGATATAAAATGCATCAGGAGGCCAACAGGAAAACCAAAAAGGAGAATTATCGAAGTTCTGAAAGAGGACATGAAGCAAGATGCAGCAGAGATCAATCCATTTTAGACATAAAACTTTGGGTCTTCATTGCAGAACGATTGAGTCCGGGGTTGTTGTTTTTTTATGTTCTAGACATAAATAAATAGTCAAAGGAGGCTGTACTCAAGTAAGAGTAACTCTACTACAATATATTTATACTAAAATAAAAGTAAAAAGGAGTAATAAAAATATTTGGTATTGCTCAAAACATCAATCATAAATATTTTAAAATGACATCATAGCAAAGACCAAAATATAAAGTTGTGTAAACATTTTTTGTATTTTAGATTTATATAAATAACATAATCACAAAATAATAAATAAGGCAAAATAAACTTTTGGTCAAAACTGGCTTGTTCATTCTAGATAAAGTCAAAGTAAGAAGTACAGCGTAGTAAAATAAAAATAAAAAAATACTCCTAAAAACTTGTTTTTCCCTAAGTAACTTTTTCCAAAAAAAAGTTACTTAGGGAAACGTAAATTAATATTACCGAACTCAAGTCTCGATACTTTGGAAAAACGTCAAATATAATATCCGTAATGTTTTTGAAGCGGAAGTGACGCAAGTGAGTAGACGTCTTCTGAATATTTTTATTATTTAATGAAATAGCTTCAGAAGACAAAATTTATAGAGAAACTATTTAGAGATATATTTTTTATTTTCGTTTTGGCTGTTTGTGACATGCGTTTAGCATCCCAGTCCCGCTCCTCTCCACCAGGTGGCGGTGATGCACATCTCTATACGAGGCAGAAGCAGAAGCTCGACCATGGTTGAGGTCCGGTGACTGCATTTCCGTATTTTCGTAAACCTTCGGTGGAGAAATGTTTTTATGGAAATGTTGGTAAATATGGACCTTTGGAGACGGTTCTGTCCTTCGACTGATTCTTTTCACTCGAACTTCTTTATCCTGGTTCTGTTCTACGTAGTTAGGCCCACAGCAGGTGAGTTTAACGGAAAGACCCGGATGTTTCGGTTTCTCCTTCTATCCTTGCTAAACTCTTTGGGTTCCACTGGTCCTGATCCTGTCGGTTCGGGTTCAGCTAATTAACTCAGACTTAAAACATTTCCTCTTTTGCTATTAAACGTGGTCCGGATATTCGTGTTGAGTCGATAGAACTATTCGGATTCGGGAGGGAAGTTTCTGAACGAGCCTCTGAAAAACGGGAAGAAAGTCAGAGTTTCTTCTGGTTTTTCTTTTCTATAAGCTTTTCTCGGTCCGAACCTGGAAGAACTTTAACCGTGGTGCTGACTTTTATCTAAACTCTGTGTTTGTTGTTGATTCGGGGATAAATTTGAGAGGTGAAACAAAAGAAGAATTAAAAGTTTTTCTTCTTCTTGAGTTCTTAAAAAGGTTTTTCTGTCGGCGTGTCAAACAGTTTGGAAGCGTTTTTGAAGTAAAAATAGCAATAAAACCAAAAAATGGCATGAAATCCAGAAAAAAAAAATATATATATATATTAAGAATAAATATAGGTAGAATCGAATGTACTTTGTAGGTGCCCAATGGGAAATACCAGGATTAAGGTGTAATCCAGGTAAAAACAGGATTAAATAACAAAAAAGTCCACGTGAAGCAAAGATTAAGTTGCAGGATTCATTTAAAGTAAAAATCCAGATATAGGAAAATATAAAATCATTAAAATTCATGTAAAAGGCAGGATTGAAATCAAGATACTGTCAGAATAAAATGGGAATAAAATCCTGGTAAAATCATAATGTCATTAGGAAAAAAAAAACAAGATTAAAATCTGGATAACAGGATATAAACAGGAGACATTTAGGAAATAATTCAGGTAAAGAAAGAATAAAAATCCTGAACCAAATCAGGAACAGAAGAATTAAATCCAAATGTAAGCAGAACAAAACGAAGATAATTTCAGGATTAAGTCGTTACCAAATCAAAGCTGGATCAAATTTGACTGATGTCCAGTTATGAAGCTGCGATAATTTTGGAATATAATCAGGATACATATAAGATATATTCCAGGTAAAACCAAGATGAAATGATGAGAAATCCAAAATGAGGTAAGGCTATAAACAGCATTAAAATCAAGGTTAAATTACGATGAAATTTTAATGTAATAGAGTAAAATGAAGGATTAAGAAAAGCCAGAATAAGATCCATAAAAGTCAGGAAAAACCTGGGCTGAAATTTGAATATTTTATTTTGATTTAAGCTTTGAGATTTAAATGTTTATTTTCTTCAGGTGCGATCAAGACGCCATCGCCAATCGACGTTGTGATCGACCAATCAAGGCTGAACTGGAACTCAACAGCAAGTGACGTGACGTTTACTGTCGAGTTTAAAAAGTGAGTTCTGCTAATGTGGGATGACGGCAATTAAAATCAGGAACTGAGTCTGGATACAAATCCAGAAAAAAAATTGGGTAAAATCAGGACAAAATGGAGATAAAATCTGGATAAAATCCAGATATGTTTTAGGAAAAATATTAACAGAGTAAAATCATAGTCAGAATGGTGACAATCGAAAGATTTATTTCAATTAAAGTTGGCGGTTCATGGAATAATTTTGGCAGTGAGATTAAACAAGCTAAATTGCTTTCTGTTTTTAAAAGAAAATTATTATGATGAAGCAATATGGCATATAAGATGCTGATGTTTTGATGTGTATTTTTTTATTCCTTGTGTATTAGAAATATGTTTTTAGTAGTTTACTAAAACTACTAACTACTGGGTTTATTTTATGTGAACATTATATGTTTTGCACTTTTGGCTCCTTCTCATTCATGATTTCTTTTAGTTGTTACATGAACTGTTCATATTAGTGAATGAATTAAATAAATTAAATAAAGCGCAAAGAGAAACAGGAATAGATCAATTATGAAATTAATTGAATAATTGAGACAAAATCAGGGGGAAAATAAAGCTTAACTTGCAGGAAAAATTAGGATAAAATAAAGTACAAGTTTTAAATCAATATAAAATTAAAGAAAATGAGAAGTATTTGTATATTTTAGAATTTCAATTATTAGATTTAGATTTTTTTTATTTCATTAATTTATAACATTTTAGGTAATTTGGTCGTTTTTTTGTCCTCAGCATTGAGTTTGATTGGATGCCCATAGAGATGTGCAGAAAGACACGCTCCACTTCCTGTGATTTGAGTTTGGAGGAACGCGACAGCTGCATTCGGCATCGTGTTACAGCTTGGAGAAACGGGGTTGAATCTGAGCCTGTGGAGGCCTGCAGCAGAGACGGTAATGATCCAGATGTTTGCAGCTGTTCAGTTAAACCTTGATCATCTGGAATTTTCCAGTCATTCTTTATAACTATGTTTCTTTCTGCATGGAATAATTATGTGACATAAATCTGCTCTAGTTTTTACCTTCTTGTCATACTTAAATGGTTCAGATCATTAAACATAAACTGAGTAAATAAAAATTTTGTTTTCAAGCGATGTTTTTATTTCATATTGAAGACATTTATGCAAACCAACATGGCTGTGAGCATTTAGTATAACTGATAGTCTTTTTCATCAGTCTTTTGAATTTGACCAAATCAGAAGGATTTTGAGAATAACTGAAATATAAAAAAATCTAATTTAAAGCTACAATATGTAACTTTATTAAAATGTTTTTTTGGCATATTTATTGAAATGATCGCAAAATATGAGACGGAAAAGTCATGAAAAGATTGATCCAGCTACTACTACCATCTGAATAATGCACCCCTCCTGACCAAAAACAACCAATCAGAGCCAAAAAGAGGGTCGTAGCGCTGTCAATCAAATCATGTGCTCGCTGCTAAATATGCTAAAGGCGGAGAAACAACCTACCATTAAGGGAAAACCGTTTATCTGTGTAATCGGTGGCTGTTAACCAGCCGTAGAGTTTACAACAAGCTCTGCTATCAGGAAGAAACTTTAGGAATGAGCAACATCACATGAAGGGTGATTGACAGCACTAAGACCCTCCTTCTGGCTCTGATTGGTTTTATTAGGATCAAAATGGTAAGGGAAAAAAAGAGAGTCTGAGGACTCAACCCTGTGGCACACCACAACTCAGCCAAAGAAATGGCTGAAATAACTCTGGTTGTAGAGGTACGAGCAATGAACCAAAACAAACTCTTATTACTGTTCAGAACTGGAAGAAATACAGAACGATACCAAGAGGGTCAACGACCTGACGCACATCTAAAAGAAGAAAAACTAGTTTCTGCTTTTAGCTGTGGTTTGTGAGAGCTGTGGTTTGTGAGAGGTGTGAAAATCTTCAAAACACTCAAACTGATTGATCTATCTCATAACTGAGCTGCTACAAAATAGCTCAGTTAACTCAATCATAACTCAACTTTATGATCGAGTTAAGGTTCAGTGTTGGGTCATGCTAGCGAGAAGATCCATGCGTCTAGAGAAAGTCATGATAACGTTATAATTTCTGTTGGACATTTAAATGAAGTTTGGCCCTGATGACTGATTGACCTCCGGAGTCTCGGGTCGTTAACGGACTGAATCCAAACGTTTTTTTCCATCTCTTCCAGGCCATGAATGCTCTCCGAACTTCACTCTGACTGCAGCACCCGAATCCCTCACAGTCAACCTGAAGAGAAACCACAATCTGCATGAGGACCATGCAGACATCATGAAATATTCGATCAAATTAGGGAAAAAAGGGGAGCAACTGGAGGTAAAGAGTGAAATGTTTTTTTGTTGAATTCACCAGATGTTCTCATTAACTCCACTATTAACTCTGCTTGTCTTTCTTTGTCCAGAATCCCAGAGTCACTTTGTCCTCAGAGTTAATCGATGGCTTGGAAGTGGGTGAGACGTACTGTGTGACGGTGCAGTTTTTACTTCATTGGAAGGAATACGGTCCAGCCAGCTGCATGCAGTGTGAAACCATCCCTAGCTCCAGTAAGATCCTGCCGTTTACCACTCCAGATGTTTTCTGCCACATTTGAATTTCTCACTAACTGAAATGAACTGGATAAAGTATTTCCTCTAGGATGCGACCCAGGATAATTGAAGATGATTATGTACCACAAGGGTCGGTGTTGTCCTGTTTATTAAAGGGCCTGTTTTCTCCTCAGGTGGATCAAAACAGACGCAGATCATCGTCATCTGCTTCGTGGTTTTGGCGATCGCTCTGTTAGTTGTTTTCGCTTACGTCCGCCTCTTCAGATTCAAGAAAATCAAAGAGATCCTCCAGCCTCCGTACACAATCCCAACAGTGAGAACCTGCTTTGTTTTTCCAACAGGAAGTTAGACATCAGTTTGTTTTTTCTTAATCTGATCCAGATTTGTGGTCCTTATATCTAGTTTTCTTTTTCACTCATAATAACAGGAGACAAACGGTAAATCAGAAGCATTTTAGTGTGGGACTGAACTCTGTCTGCATGCTGAGTCGCTGGTTGCTATGGTGATTCCCTCCTTTTCTGAGGAGGTTAAGCCTCGAACAAACAGTCACTTTGTGAAAACTTTAGGTTGCTTTGAGTTCTTGAACCAGAAATGGTAGAACTATAGAATGTAACCTATGCCTTCAGCTCAGTTCCACTTTATTTTGGTAAAATATCAACACTACACAGAAAACAAAATACTACTTTACAAACCCACAATTTACCAAAGAAAGACAATAGGCTGAAAACCAATGGCTCTTAAAAACTTTGGATGAAAATGAAAGACAACCAGCTAATATTTTAAAATTTTACAAATATTTGCATTGAATATCTACACAGAATGACAGTAAAACTACAAATTCTTGGTATTATTTTTTTCTTGCCATTAGGTTGGCAACAAAGTTTTCAAATTTTTTTGTCCCACAGAAAAAAGATTCATAATCTTTTTACAAAATGTTACATTTATCTTTATTTTACTAGTTTAGAGTAGAAATGAAATGACAATTCTTTAAAAATTATGACAAATTTCTTATTGTCATTATAAAATTATAAGTTGTCTTTCCTAGAAAAAAGAAAAGTTGTGACATTTACAGGTTAAATGAGTTGTATTTGGTTAGCCTGAGGGTGAAAATGGCTCCTTAAATTGTAACGGTTAACCTGGTTTCATTCAAACTTTAAAAAGGTTTTTCTTCTTTGTGTGCGCTCTGACTGATCCATCATCTTCTGTCCTCCAGACTTTAAAGAAGCCGCTTTCGGGGAACAACTACTCGGTCGTGGCCATGAGTCTCCCTGAGGAACATTGCGACGTTGTTTCCGGTTTAACTCCAATCCATCCCAGAGGAGTCTGACCTTCACTTCCTGCTGAAAACTTTACAGATTCAGTCTGTGAATCTTCTTCTTTCATGGAGGAGCGCTCCTCACTTGGTCCTGGCAGGTGAAACTGTTCCAGTCCGGAAAATGGAGAAGGTTCTGTTGAAAACAGGCCTAAACTTTTTACTGTTGATATTTCTGGTAAATACTGAAGCACTCATTCAGAGGGACCAAAAGTGAGTAGAGGAGTCAGAAACTGTACCAGAGTGAGAGTAGCACTGCTTAAAAATATTTTAACTCAAGTAAAAGTAAAAAGTAGCCATCCAAGAAATGACTCAAGTAAGGGTAAATAAGTATTTAATAAAAAGGCTGCTAATTTATTGATCAGAATATCTGATTTAATATTTAGAAATGGAGGCATCAGTCAAAATCTATAAAAAAAAGCAACTTAATTCTGGAATTTTAAGAACTCGGATAAAAAAAATTAAGTAAAAAATACATTTAAGCAGATGAAACATTTTACATGTTTTTCTGTTTAAAGCTACTTCTAAAAGTTTTGTTTTCCTAAAAAGTTGCTCAAGTAAATGTAACTAGCTGCTACCCATCTGTGATCCCAACAAAAATCCTCACCAGTTAAAGTCCAGTCAACCCAGTAAGAATCTGATCAACTCTCTGATTTTTATATCTATAAAATTAAGTTATTTTTTCCTCTGATGTCCCAAAGTGAGTCAGACCGAACCGTTTACAGTTCTTTGGTGGTTTTAATGTTTTTGGCTAGTAGTTGTGCACGCTAACAGTTTTATTAGCCACAGAGCAATCACTGAAACTTCCTCAAAAGGATCCATCAATCTCTGTACTCTCACCGATTTATGCTGCATGCTTTTAGTTTGAAAGGCAGCGACCCGGAAGTAGGGCGCTCTCTGGACGTTTGACCTTCTCTTGTATCTTCATTTGACCAGAACGGTTACTACAATCGAAACAAAAAGGAAATAATCCTTTGTCCCAGTGATGCTGTGGTCCTGGAAAATGGGGGTCGCTTATTTTTTGTTTTTCTGAGTGTTAGCTGCCTGATGACTTCCTCTTCCAGCAAACTACAATGAGTGTTACTGGGATGAGGAGGATTCGATCCCCGCATGCCATCTAATCTCGCCAAAATCGGATTCAAGAAAAGGAAACCTGGATCCAAATTCAGCAGCCAGAATGTGTTGAACTGTTTTCTGCGTTTATATAAATCTGTGTTTATCTGTGTGATTTTGTCTTATGTTTTTTGCTCAGGACGTTATTTTTCTCCTCATCGTGGTGCCTAACAAACTGAAACGGGACAATTAAGCCTGTATTCTTGTCTGCCACTGAACCCAGTATCATTATGGTTCACTTTCTGATTTCTTTGGCTTTATATTTGTCATTAAAAAAATGAAATGTGGTGAAAAAAATCTAGTTTCCTGATGTTTTTGTTCCAGCTGTATTTCATTGTCAAACGTTAGCAGAGATGAATCCTAAAAGGCTCATTCACCAATTGAAACTTTCAGTTTTAAAAAAAATTACTTGGAGAAAAAGGAAAATGTTTAAATCCTAGAAATTTACTGTTGAAAAAAAATTACAGAGATTAAGGAGCAGCTTCAGTCTGACAGCTCAAGTGGGCAGCAGTAAATGGCTGGTTGGGGTTGATTTTTGTTGTTTATTTATTAATTTGTTTCGTAAGAACGTAAACACAAATTTGGTTTTTTTGCTTTGTTTTTTAATCAAGATTCATGTGATTTTTTTGTATTAATTTATTTTTAAGATTGAAATGTCATTTATTTGAATTGTTTCTTTTTAAATTCTTTCATCTAGTTCTATTTATGACAACTTTTTGATTTTATTTATTACATATTTAAGTTGCCTTTTCTTATATTTATATAATATGTACTTTTAATTTTGCTGTATTTTCAATAATATTTTGTCATAATATATCTTAGTAGTATTATTTAGCTTTTAACGTAATTATATTTTATTTTGGTTTAGATTAAACGATAGTTATTTGTATTTTATAGGCAGGCTAGTTTAGATCAATGTCATTTTCCTATTTAAACCCCTTGTAGTTACACTATCAACCAGCAGGGGCCGGTAGCGCAGCTTGCGGCTGTTTCTCCAGCCATAAACAAACCGAAAGGAAGATGAGCCAGAGAAGCAGGAATATCTGTGTTTGATTTGAAGTAATCAGAGTATTTTTCAGGGTAATCGGGGTAAATAAAGGTGAGTAGTAGTTTATTAAGCTGCATGTTGACATTATAGTCGCTGCTACAGACCAAACGTTTGATTTTAAAACCAATTAAAAAGCTCTAATGGATTTAATGTGTCGATATTAATTGTTTAAAATGAGTGGCGCTTTCTGTTGCTAAAATGTAAAGAAGGATTTTTGTAAACTGAAACTAAAGCCGCTTCATTTAGACTGAAATCTGATGTTAGTCATTTACTGAGAAAATAATGAATTATTTGATTCCTGCTTTTATTATTTATCATAGCCCCTCTTCTGTTTCAGAGACAGAATATTCGAAACTGAGGAGGTAAATTAAACCTTCATGCATATTTTCAGAGCCTCTGTTTCCTGGAGGAGCTGCAGGAAGTCTGCTCGGACCGGGCCAAAGAGACGGATCGACCGGTGGGAGGAAACCCTGCGGATGATGGCTGGCTTCCTGGATAACTTCCGCTGGCCGGAGTGCGACTGGTTTGACTGGGGAGAGCGGAGGAACGCTGTGGCCTCGGTGGTGGCTGGATCCCTGGTTAGTGGCACCCGATGGGTTTTAAACTGGACAACCGTTTATTGGTTTCATGGTTTCCTGTTTCTGAGCGGAGTTTCTGTTTTTCTGCAGTTCTTCACCGGCTGGTGGATCATGATCGATGCTGCAGTCATGTTCCCATCTCAGGAAATGATGAACCACTCATTCCACACATGTGGAGTTTTTTCCACCATCGCTTTCTTCATGTGAGGAACAAATAACTGATGGATGGATGGATGCAGGATACCATGGTTGGATGAAACTATGTTTGGATGGATGAATGGATGGATGGTTGGATGACCTCACTAGTAGCATAAACCCTTTGCCACTGTTGTTCCAGTAAAACCAGTATCAGGGTGTTCCGTCCTGATTAGTAATGGCTGCCACTGTTCCTGTCTGTTCCAGGATCAACGCCGTTTCCAACGGCCAGGTGAGAGGAGACGCGTACGGCGAGGGCTGCCTTGGGCGGACAGGTGAGCCGCTTGAGCCTTGGTTCTGATGGGTTCTGGTTCTGAAGGGTTCTGGTTCTGATCACCGGGGAAGTTAAAGTTTTTGGTCGCATCCTTATAAACCTGAAGTGTTTCTGGAACTCCAGGCGCTCGTCTCTGGCTCTTCATCGGCTTCATGATGATGTTTGGGTCGTTCATCGGCTCCATCTGGATCCTGTTCGGAGCGTACGTCATGCCAAGTAAGTTTCCTTCCATCTCCTCCATGTTTGTTTGTTTTTATTCTTCTGATTCAGACAGGAAACTAATAAAGAAACATGTTTATGTGTAAATTACAATTAATATTTAAAAAAACTGATTCAAACCATGTTTAAGAGGAAAAACATGACAACGTAAATTAACTCACTGTGTGAAAGAAGATTTTTTTTCTAATTGGGGTATCCAATATATGTTTTGAGGGCCATTTGCGGCTGTTGGGATGATTTTGGGCGGTCCTCGAAAGCAATTCCAGAATTAAGCAAATTTGATCAAATGTTGATAAAGATTTACAATTCTTAACTTTTAGTAAACAGTTAAAAACTTAATCTTATTCAAATGTATATTTATTGGCATAGCAAGTAATATTTGTTTTAATATTTTTAAAATATTTTATGCCTTCCTTTTAATAATACAAAAAAAAAACATTTCATTCCAAATTTTTCATGATTTACAGAATCATTTTTGTCAAGTCTGCCAACTTCAGTCGGAGAAAATATATGTATTTTTCAAATGAAAAGTATAAAATTAGGACCTAGATTTGCTTTCAATTTAATTGACCCATTTACGAAAATATTTGGAAATCTAATTCTTGATTTGCCCGTAGATATTCCTCAGGTGTCACATTTATCTTAAATACTAAATGTTCTGGTCAAACTTCCACTTCTATGCTGATGATACTGTGATGCATCAAACTCTCCAGCAGCTTTAACATGCTTTTAACAATAATATGTCAATGGTCTGAAAATAATAAAAAACTTTGTGATGTTCCCTTTTTCTCAGAGAAAGATGTTGCTCCGGGTCTGGCCGTGTTCTTTCAGAACGCCTTCATCTTCTTCAGGTGAGTAAAACCTGGAACTAAACTGTAAAGTCAAGCAGCTCCTGCTTTTTGTTGCTTAATGACCTGAAGTTAGAAATAGCTGCTGTCTCAGAGGAGAAAACTCTGAGATAGAAATAAGATGCAGGAAGTTGAGGTGGCCTAGAAAAGTCAACAAAATTAAAGCTACAAAATAAGCCAAAAAACTTAAACTACAGCAGAAATTAAGGATAACTTGCTATGTTATGCTAACAAGTTTGTAAGCTTTTGTTTTAGCATGACTTTAATTTAGAATAACTTCACTTTACCTTTTGTTTGAACAATTTCTGCTTTATCATAGCATCCTGATTTAGCATAATTTTCATTTTAGCATAACTTCAGTGTTAGCATAAATTCCATTTTAGGGTAAAGTCCATTTTAGCATAGGATGGTTTCTGTTTTGGCTTTATTCCAGTTTTTGCATAATGTTTGCTTTAGCATAAATTCTGTTTTATTATTCCGCTGTGTATTTTTGCCTATTGTTGACCCTTCTGGGCCTCCGTACTGAGATGTCTGAGTAACAAACAACAGCGTTTCTCTGCAGCTCTCTGATCTACAAGTTTGGCCGCACAGAAAACCTTTGGGGCTAACCGGCAACCATCCTGCTGTCTTCACCTTTTACTTTTTCCATCTGACTTCGTCCCTGCTCCTGAAATACAAGCATGTTTTTAATAGTTTTTTAAAATAAGACTTAGATTTTAATGCCTCACATGTCGATATTAGGTATCAAAAATATCATTTTAGTGTTTTATAAGTTTCAGAATGTGACTTTCAGGAAGATTTTTGTATATTTTAAAGGGAAACAGAAGGAGAACAGACAAATTCAGAATTATTCTGTAGTTCTCCTGAGGAAATAAGGAAGCTGCTCTTTATTGTCACTTTGGGGGTAATTTATTAACTTTGAAGTCACTGGAATATTTTTAATTGTAGCTGTATGACATTTATTTTCTCAATTTTTGTTGTTTTATTTATGTTAATTTTATTTAACATGTAAATATTTTGATTTTGTATTCAGAAAACATCTGTCTGTTGCTGTAGAGACTTTAGTTTTTATTTATATCTAAATCGGAGGGTTCAGTGAATGTTGAGGTAACAGCATTAATCTCTGTTCTCTTCCAATAACATAATAGAAATATGTTTTTGTTGTTTTAATGATCTTGTATCTTCCTGTATTGTTTTTTAAGCTGGATATGTTTGTTCTTATTATTCCTGTTGCTTTTTAGTAAAAAGAAGCAGACGAGTCAGGGTTCATAAGAAGAGGTTGGTCATTAAAGAGTTATTCTGGAAAATTACCACCCTGTTCTGTGTCTTTTTGGAACATTTCTATTGATCTTTGTTTAAATGTTTTACCAAATACATCCCATTGATGCAGACGTGAACACAAAGTAAAAATCAAAACAGATTAATGTAAGAAAGTTAAAAGATAAAATAAAGACTAATTTCCATCTGATTGGAAAGTATCAGCTGTGTGTACTTGCTCTTCTCTTCCACTGGGGGCAGCATGGAGCTACAGCTCAACGTCAGTAACTGGAAGTCCTGCTCCAAAGCAGGAAATGAGCTGATTACCTGTAAAGCTACAGTAAGCGAAAGTGATGTCATTTCCTGTCAGGAAAGTCATGTTTTCATTTAGACGAAAATAAGCAGCAAATGTTTGAACGACCAGCTCGGTGCTTTTTGTGATTTTTCTGATGACAATTTTTTTCAATTAGAGTAAAAGTAATAATTTTGTGTTCAAAGGTACCTCTGCTTTTTGATGGTGCAGTTGGTCCCAAGTTTTCCTTGTCAGTTTAGCTGAGCTTTCGGTTCTTAAATCGTCCTTTTCCTCGGGGCTTTTATTTTGAAGTCTTTCCAACCGGATGTTGTTCTCCCTGTCGCTGCCGTTAGCTTGTCGCCTTTCCAAACAACTGGAGCAGAAATTTCTACGGAAATAATTTTTCTGGACTCTTGACATCAGGTAAATAACTAAACTCAAAGACTCTTTCTCTGAGATTTAATGTTAGCTAAGATCAAATAAATGTGTTTTAGTTGTTTAGTCTTAGGAAAACCTTAGATCGTCCTACTTTAAGATTAAAAACTGTAATTTTACTAATAAGTTGCAGAAATGGCGAAGAAAATCGGTTTTATTTCCGTGATTTTTTGCGTGTGTTTGCAGATTCAGGTGTTTTACAGGAGAGGTTCAGGGCGGTGTTGCAGCTTCACTTCCGTGTTTGTTTACAACAGGAAGAGTTAATAAAGAATTATTTTAGAAAATATTAGATTTTATCTGATGTTTATTTATTATGACCCGTAGATGTTTAGTTTAACGCTAGTTAAGCTGCTTTGTTCCCCTTTGAGGTTGAACAATCTTCTGGTGTTCATCATGCACCATGTTGCATGCACCAATACAAACACTATTATGTTGAATCCATTGGTTTTCAAGAGTTCTGCTTAGTGGAGGGGTGTCCAAAGTGTGGCCCGGGTGTCATTGGTGGCCCTTGGACTGGTTTTTTGCGGCCCCAAGTGCAATTCAAAATACAAAGTTGGCTGGCTTGATGCAGATAAAGCATATAACTGGGCAATTTGGCATTTAAAAATAGATTAGCTTAATGGAAACATGTCAATTTGGGGAAAAAAGTTTTTGATAAGTTTTGGATGAGGTAGTTTTTGGCCTTATTAAAATTGGTTTATTTCTCATTCACACTTTTTTGCATCACGTAAGTGACATGATCAACAATTAGATGTTTCTACTGGGAGAAACCACAAAGAAGACAATGACAGGAAGTGGTAGAAGGATTGTCTGATAGTTTTACTATTTAGAAAGTTTACACCTGATACAGTTTGTGAAGGGCCGGTGAGTCTGGACTCCTTGACTGCATGATTAGGGAAATGGAAAAGTAGGTGATCTGTTTCTTGTTTGAGTGTGTTTGTATTTCCTCTCTTCGGGCAGGATGGGAGTGTTTGACAACTGCTCGTTTCTTCTGGAGCTCAAAAACTTGCCTTTCAAGGAGAAGAAGAAGCTGAAATCAATAGTGACGTTGAATGGAGGCAGCATTTCTTTCATCATCAACAAACAGGTGGGAAGATCCATTTTTACCTGAGCGTTTTGGTAAACCTTTGTTACTTTAACAGTGTTAATAAGCCAGATAATACAAGATTTATAGGTAATAAACCAGACTCTGAAAAGTGGTTAGCTTAAGTTGATAAAATATCTAAAGCTTTAATAACTGCTAGCTTGTGTTATCTTGATTTTAATTTGCATACTCTGCTTAGTTATTAGTTTTAATTTTAGTAGCTAATAGGATTATAATACCTGGATTGATGGCTGTTACTAGTAGCTATTAGTTTTACATTTAGTAGCTTTTAGCTTTACCCTAAACCAACAATATTTGGTTATTTATTATAGCTGTCAGCTTTACATTTTGTGCTTAGCTTCACCTTTAGCAGGTTTACGCTTATTGGCTGTTAGCTTTACACTCAGCAGCTGTACGCTTAGTATCTGTTAGCTTTGGTCTTAGCATTTGTGGGTTTTGCTCTTAATACATCTCTAAAACATTTCTAAAAGGGTTGCACTTAATAACTGTTAGCTTTACACTTGGTAGCATTTGATTGTACGCTTAGTAGCTGGTTTCTTGACTTGTTTAGTTTGGCTCTCAGTTCTGGTTTACAAAAATATTTAGTAAAATTAGAATGTCAATATATTTATTATTCAGAATTAACTCTGCAGCTTAGCATTCTGAGATAAAAGTTTTCTTTATTTATGATATCCATTTCAATACTTTTGAGAGCTTTGTACCAAATTGGATTCATTAACCAATTATCGGTATTTTAAATTTTAGAAATTCAGTGTCACATTTTTGCCTACATTTCCCACAGTGCTCTCTGGTGGTGACCTCCAACTTGTCCAACCTGAGCTCCAGCAGGCTGCGCAGCATCCAGAAGAACCAGACACCGGTGGTCGGCTTGGATTATCTGCATAAATGTGTGGAGAGAGGCATTCTTCTGTCTGTGGACGAGTACAAGATGGACACTTCACCATCTCCAGATCCTCCTCCTCCCTGGAAGTCACCGCAGAGAGCTCCACTAACTTACAAAGGTCTCAAAACATGTTCAAAAGTATTGTAGAAGGGCTACAAGAAGTACAATCATTGGTGAAGGTTTAGAGACTGACAGGAATTTAATTTTATGATATTTTTTCTTCCTCAGTATATGAGAAAGGTGTTGTGTTTTGGACCTCACTGTAGCATTTTTATTGAACAAACGTTCAATAAAAATGACCCTGCAGATTGTAGTTAAGACTTGGAATAATAATGTGTTTCTGTGTCTAATGTTTCTGTTTGTTGTAGCCGAGCTTCCAAAAGGTCCGACCTCATCAGAGGAACCAGCTGTTAAAAGCAACAAACAGAAGTTCAGGTGGGACCAACGTCGTCATTATCATCATCCTCATCCAAACTTCAGACTTAATCTGAATTTAAGTATTTTCATCTGATTTTCACAGGGGAGATTTAGGTTGAAAGCTACAATAATGGCTATAGAGTTCCTGAGTTAAAGGAGATTTGGAGAGTGAAATTATAATAATTAAATAACTAATGAAGTGATTATTTTAATGCATCATTAGTTATTTTTTAAACTGGAAATAAATAATTAAATGTAGAATTAATTATAGGTCCCTTAAATAAGTGGTTTCATAATTGTCTCATTATTTCATCATTTTTTAATGTTTATATTAAACTGTCAACCTGTGCCATCTTCCTCACTTGGCGGAAGTAAAGCGATTTAAATAAAACCCTAAAGTCTGATTGGCTGCTTGAAACAGCAAGAAAATAGAAATTATTCAGAGTTAGCTTTGACTCTAAAGTCAACATTTTTGCCAGAAAGTGCAAAAAATAACTTCAATAGTATAATTAAATTGTTTCAGTTTATTTACCAAAAAGTCTAGGTGAGGAAAATGACTTCTATATCTCTAGTTTGATCCGAAATAATCTAATGTTGATCCGGTCTTCTGGTAGCTCTCTTGTTAACTTATTAGAGATACTGCAGATCAAACTACCGATATAGAAGCTGGAATTAGTCACCCAGAGTTTTTAGTAATTAAAACTGTCATTTAACCCTCAACTCATTGATTTACCCAGAATCTACAAAGAGTCTGACTCTGCTCACCCAGCGTTCCCCGATGATTTCCAGGTGGCGAAGTACTCCATTTTCGGACAGGTGAGGGAGAAGTTTTATCTTCCATTTCTGTTTTGAAGCTGGGATTCATACTGATGGCGGTTGGTCTGCAGGAGAACGGCGGCAGGTTTTGCGTGTTGGAGCTGCAGAGTGCAAAAGACGAGCAGGGACGGCGCTATCGTGTGGCCAGATACCGGAAGGACAACGTGCTGTCAAAGGTATGAAACCATTAAGACAGAGGGACCATTAGAACTGGTTTGGACATGATCCCACCAACTTGCAACTCAAAGTTACTCATTAAGCAAAGTTATTGCATTAAGACGTCAGACGGACAAACAGGAGCTTCTGCTCCTTCAGTCTGACGGAGGATTAGGGCCATGCTAAGAAAGTGATAAATAAAATTAAGACAATAAAGTCAAAATTACAAAGTGATATACTATGACTTTATTCTTGTAATATTATAACTTTATTCTGAAAATATGACTTTATTCTGGTATTACTACAAATTATTCTTGAACTATTTTGACTTTCTTCTTGTATTTCAATTGCTTTAATCTCAATATAGTATTTTTAAATTTTTTTTATTTGTCCTTTTGACCCAAATTCTCCATCATACATTCAGGGCTCATGTGTGCAAAATTGATCATATTTTCAGTAGGATTTTAAAACAAAGGAATTTGACATTTGGAGAAGGCAGTGGGTGTTTTAATCCAGCATATATAATAAAATTATGAATTGTTCTCCTCATTTCAGTGTTCCAGTACAGCAGATGCATAATGATACAAATATTTGGTGTCTTTGAAACCGTTTTTTTTTTTTTTTTTTTTTTTTTAATAGCATAAGCTGAATCAGATCAGAAGTCCCTGACTTACTTCTTAATTGTTTCTGCTTTTTGTCTCCTGGATTTCCCTTTAAATCATCTTGGAATAAAACAGTCTTAAATGGTTTTTCCAACAGAAGGCAGCTGTGATGGATCAGCTGGTGTTCCTGTCCACCTCAGAAGAAGCTTTGGACGTTTACAAGGCGCTGAGTGAGGAACTGGAGCGCTCTGAGCTGCAGAGGATGAGCAGCTTTCCTGCTGAAGCGCCACACCTGGGCTCTGCCCCCCTGGAGCAGGTCTGATACACGCTGCACCACATGTGGCATTGTACCAGGGCGGTCCTAGCCTGTTAGGTGCCCTGGGTGAACAACATTCAGTGCCCCCTCTCCCCGCTTTTTCAAACAACCATGACACATAATTTAAATCGGTTATCAACCATAACAGCAGTATTAGCCTGAATGTACAACTTTGCACAAATCATATTTTGCTAATTTTTGCTCTTGCATTTGGGTCTAAACTGCTTCTAAGTGTTACAAATATCAGTTTTTTGGCAATGAGTTTTTTGGTGTTTTGCAAATGAGGCATTTCAAAAACCAGCAGGCGCCGCCCATTACCTAGCAACAGCACAGTTGGTCAGCTGGTTTCATTGCTGTGTGCGCCGTATAATGGCTGCAGGAAAATACAAGAATTTTGTTGTTGACTTACCATTCAGAAACTATTGCTGCATTCCTATTAGTTGTGTAGGAGGCTCCACTTCTGCTTTTCAAAGATGTATGGTTGAATAATTGTGCATCTGTTTGCAGCCATTTTCCTGTTTGAGTGTAAATGTTGAATTGGGGACATTTAAAGTGACAGGAGGCCCTAAGATAAATAAAATCTCATTATCAAAGAATAATTTTGCGCATTAAGGGGTAATGAACATATTTTGTATGATCCTAACCTGTTCCAGGAAACATAATAGGTCACCATTAATCACCTGTTGACCTTGATGTTTCTGATCTTCTCTCTGAATGACCTTCAGCTGCTATTGGAGGAGAAACTGAACTCCGGTGAGTTGTCCCCTGACGTGGCGGCGTTTGTGGAGCTTCTGTGGACCGAAGCTCACGGTTGCCTTGAAAACATCATCAGTGTCCCCATCTCCAGACTCAGCCTGAACGATGTGGGTTTGAACCGATCTGCAGTCGGATCAGGGTCAGATCCGAGGCTCCGTCCTCATGAAGCTGTTGCTGTTTCAGGTGAGCAGAGCTGAAGGCCTTCTGCTTCAGGCTCAGAGGAAACTGAAGGAGGGAAATGAGGATGAGGTGTCGTCCCTCCTGGACGAGGTTTTCACCCTGTTGCCTCACAGGGAGCCCAGACCTCAGACACCTACAGCCAGGTTTCTGTCTCAGAAGCTGGATCTCTGTCAGGTAACAACAATGCACAACTTTATGGTAGGATTTTCACACCAGAGATTCCCAAACACTTTGACAAGCATTAGCTTCTGGCTGGATATGCTACAAAATATGTAAAGGCACATCAACATTAGAATGTGTTTTTCTTTACATTTAATAACTTTTACATTCGTACAAAATTGGGCAGTTATCCAATTTTGCAAATGGCATTATTATGCCGTTTTCAAGTAATGGCGTAATAATGCAAGAACATCTTCTTGCATTATTATTAAAATTGTCCTTCAAAAAAGGGTAAGTTGAGAATAAAACAACAAACTGGAGATTTTTATCACCTAGATTTTGGTTGACAGAGAGAAAAATAATAAATAATGCAATTTGTCTGTCAATTAATTAATTTATTTCTTACTGTGACTTTATTGTAGCAGATTTTCTTTCTCCTCTTCCCTCCATCGTTCTAGATGGCGCCCCCTGCCGGCCCCCACTGCTCAGCTAACTTGATTGATTGATTTTCCTGCAGTTAATCCGGGATGTTCTGAATATGACCGAGATGACCATGAACGACCCAAAGCCGTCCTCCGTGGGGAAGTACCGCGCTCTTCGCTGCCACATCGAAGCCATTCCCCGCAGCAGCTCAGTGTTTCAGAACATCGCCGCCCTGCTGACTGACAGGTCCGTTATGATGATGATCATTTATTTCAGACAAACATTTCACCAACAAAACATAGTAATAAAGACTTTCATGTCTCTAAAAGTAAATACAACACTGTATTAACAAATTTACATACTCAAACATGTAAATGCACCACTTATTCAGTGACTGAGTCTTAAAAAGAGTATGATGAAGTTTAAGTTATATAATCATAACTCCTTTTCCATTCATTAATTCTCTGTGTGTTTCCAGGTCGGTGCAGATCCAGCAGATCATGCGTGTCAACAGAGCAGTGGAGCTTCAAACGTTTCGGAGCGAGATTGGGAACGTTAAGCCCCTCCTCCATTCATCCAGCCCCAGCAACTTTGTAGGAATCATGTCCAGGTGAGCAGTGCTAAAAGAAATATATTAAACTATATTATTTTATGAATTTATTTTGTATTTATTTATTGAGTTTATGTTTTGGCTTTAGTTTCCACCAAATATGAGGTTGGTGTAGCGCTTTAGCATTAGCTTCCACTAAATGCAGTGTTGGTTTTGTGCTTTAGCAGAACTAATGTTCAGGCTTAGTTAGCAGTGGCCACAACAGTTAACTTTGGCATCGTTTGTTTCATGTAAGTGTGAAAACACGAGTTTGACCCTGTATCTGGTTCCTCAGAGGTCTGCTGCTGCCCCACGTGGGAATGGAGCATCATGGGATTACGAGAACGGACATGGGGAACCTTGGCAGTGGGATTTACTTTGGTGATGCTTTGAGGTTGGTTTGTAAACAAACTTCATCCATCTTGCATGTTTATTGGTGTGAAAACAACAACGTTAGAACAGTTTTGGATGTTCTGGTTGGCCTGTTGCACTATGGGCTCTCTGTGTTCTCAGCACCAGTCTGAAGTACGCCAAACCCAGTGAAACAGACGGATCGCGCCTCCTGCTGGTGTGCGATGTGGCTCTGGGGGTTTGTAAAGATCTCTATAAGAGAGATCACACTCTGACCGAGGCTCCTGAAGGCTACCACAGCGTTCATGGAGTCAGACAAACCAACAAAACTAAATCTGATTTTGAGGTGGGAACAGAAGAACTGCATATCCATCACATGTTCAGCATGTTAAAGCTCTGCTGCACCTTGAGGAAACTGATTGCTGTTTTCTGTCTGCGCTGCAGGATGACGAGTATGTGGTTTACTCTCTTGACCAAGTGAAGATGAAGTATGTAGTTCAGTTCAAAAAGGAAGGAGACGAGCAGAAGAACTTCAATCCGGACATCAACCTGACTAGAGAACCCATTGAGCCTGGCAAGAACCCCGGTGAGCTGCAGATACCTGACATTCGGCCACCATGACGTTATACTTTTGTTGCTACTTTAGAAGAATTTTGGTAGAGGACCCACTCCACACCATTCAGAAAGCCACAAATGGCACCTGCACCGCACTTTAGACACTCCTGATTTAACTGAATGTCACAGTGACCATGTATCAATAAAGAATTTAGTAATTAAGATGTTTTAGTGTATTTCTGCCTTGGGTTGATAGTAAACATTGACCTGTTTCTGGAAAAAAAATAATTAAAAAATTAAATCTAGTAATTTCATAAACTAGGTTTTAATAAAATTAAAAAGCTTCTGTGTTGTTTCTGCTTTCAAACACATTCCCATCTAACAAGCCACTCTGTCTGCAGATCTCCCTTCAGAATATGTGGAAGAAGATCTAGAAAATGTGAAGAATCCTCTGGAGGACGTTACAGCTGGACTGTTGGACAGTTCAGGCCAGAAGCTCCCCCTGCAGGCTGTCCATGTAAAGTGCAAACTGATGGATCTTCTGTCCCAGGTTGGAAAGAGAAGCCCCTGGATCAGCTTAGTGACACATTAATCCTGGTTCTGGTTCTGATTCAAGCTTTTTCCTCCGTCAGGTCATCATCTTCCAAAAATACACCAATCAGAGCTCAGTGCCCATTGAGGCGAAGTACGTCTTCCCACTGGACGACTCGGCTGCCGTGTGCGGATTTGAAGCTTTCATCAATGGGAAACACGTGGTGGGAGAGGTAATCTGAAGCGAAATACTTAGAGAAATATTCCACAAAATACAACTTTATTAGAACTGGACAGAACAATGGATCAATTTGGTCTTATGTTCAATTGATTCATTTCAAGCTAAAAAACATTTTATTACAAGTTATTTCATAAGTTTTTTTGACAGGCATAGATAATCCATCTCATTTGCTTTTGCTGCTCCTCTTTAAATATTTATCTGGCCATATTGTTAAAAAGATCTTGGGAGTAGGAGATATGATATTCAGATGCATCCTTTGCTACAAATGATGAAATCTTCACTAAATGAATACTGTTACTGCATTTTGGGAAGGAACGTAAAAGAATTTAATTATTTAGTATTTTTAATGTACTTCAGATTTTGTACAATTTGCAGAATTTATGTAATTAATCATCAGAATACAAAAATAATTGTTAGTAGGATTCCAAATTAAAACTTCTCAAAAAAGAAGGAGCATAGTTTGGTTGGGCCTCTTTTGCATCACTTACTGCATCCATGTGGTGTAGAACGGAAGTCCAATGGCAGCTTAGGTTGTTTTTTAATATGACTGTTCTGCTGTTTTCAGGTGAAGGAGAAGGAGACGGCTCGTAAGGAGTACAAACAGGCGATAGCGAAAGGCCACGGAGCGTACCTCATGGACCAGGACGCCCCTGTATGTCCGGGAACATCCTGATGTTTTCAGGAAAGTATTCCAGCCTTTCTGATTGGTTCCTCTCTGCAGGATGTGTTCACCATCAGCGTGGGCAACCTGCCGCCCGGTGCCACTGTCCTCATTAAGGTGACCTTTGTGTCAGAGCTGGTGGTCAGAGATGGGAGCATCCTGTTCTCCCTGCCGGGCAGCGTGGCTCCATGGCAGGAAAGCACCGCGCTCAACCAGACCACACAGGTAGGGGACGGAGCCTGCACTCAGAGGATAATATTTGATGTGCTTTTTAAAAAATTTGAGGAAAATTCTTTCAGAATAGTTGCCATGTGTAGCAGCAAAGCACAAAACTTAATAAAACAATGTGTTGTTGCATTTATCTAGAATACATCCTTCTCACAAGTCTGAACCGGAAGTAATCCTGCCACTAAACCGCCATCTTGGTAGGCAAACGTAGCGCAAAGCATGGCGAACCTGTGGCTTTGAGATTAACAAAGCCACAGGAACAGGGAAGAGGGAAGGTCTGTTTGTCCTTCCCTCTTCCACACCAATCTGTTTTCAGAGAGTCCCAGTACTGAACCCTGAGGCACTCTTGACCAAAGTGCAAGAGGAATATATATCTACAAAATGGCTGCCGTCATTGTTCACTGCATTTTTCTAAAAGGAAATTGATATTACTATCATTTTATTTAGTCAATTTAGGAAACATTTTACATTAAAACTTGTTATTGTTAATTGGAGATCATTTTATGTGCTCTCTATACCTTCAGGTCTCTGTGGAGAAGGTTTGTGTGGCCAACGAAGCAGCGAGGTGAGAATAATTGAATTTTTTTTTTTTTAACTCATGATGTCACTGATCTGTTTTCTTATTGGATTTGGATTATTTAACCTTTAACCTTTTTGTTTGGTTAAGTAAGTATAAAGAAACGGACTAACTACTGTTTCTCTTTCTGGTTTTCAGAGAGTTTACGTTGGACATGTCGGTGGAGATGCCCTTTGAAATCTCTAGCCTGACGTGCATCAGCCATGAAGTCAAAATGAAGGTGCTGTTTTTAATAAACACAATCATATCATCTGCATATTGTTACATAATCTGCAAGTTAATCTGTTTTTCTGGGTTCATATTTAGCATTTTTAAAGCGTTTTACCTCTAAAACGTATTTTTTGGGGATGAATCTTTATTGTTTACCTGTTTCTTATTTTTATGTAATTCATTTTGTTTGTATTTTGTTTTCCAGAGGACTGACTGTAAGGCAGTGGTCAGTGTTCTGCCAGATCAGGTCATGGGGTCAGATGGGTTCCAGATGTCTATCACTCTCTCTGAGGTTCATCTTCCCAGAATGTGGGTGGAGAAACACCCCGACAAGGAGAGCCAGGTCTGTTTGTCCTTCCCTCTTCCACAGAGAGTCCCAGTACTGAACCCTGAGGCACACCACACTAAGTGAATTAACTGTCTACTCTGCTGCAGGCCTGCATGCTGGTTTTCTACCCAAAGTTTGAGTTTGACTCCAACTCTGAAGGCAGTGAAGTTGTTCTTTTGCTGGACACATCTGAGTCCATGAAGGGGGAGTCGTTCCAGCTGGCCCAGAAAATTGCCTTGCAGGTTTTAAAGAATCTGAAGAACGACGTTAAAATCAACATCGTTTTGTTTGGAACAGGTTGGTTGGTACAAGAGCAGAGAAATGATTAGAATTCACTGTTTTATTTTTTGACTGGATATTATTTAAAACAACCCAATCTCTCCGTGAAGTTATAGTTTTTTTTCAACTTGTAAGTTGCTATCCTGGGAGAATTTCATGTAACCTTCAACATACAAAGTGCACTTTCTAAAAGTCTCCTGTAAATGATATAAAAGTTCCTTGAAATTGTCCTCCAAGTTGCTAAAATAACTCAGTAGGAAAGTACAGACTATATTTGATAATAGTACTGAAATATCTTAATTCCCTCCAGTTCATTTCTGCATCTGACTTTTCACCTCTTGATTTAAAATTTGTGTTGCTTTATTTAGTGACTATATTCGGGAGCAACCACCATCTCCTCTCTATCAACCTGGCTTTGTCTTTTGATTTGTCTTGTTTTTGGTTTTCAGAGCACACAGAAGCTTTTCTGTCGGCTCAGAAACTCGACGAGGTTCAAGCTGAAGCCAAGAAGTTCATCAAGGTGAGTTCAGACTCATTAGCAACGTCTTTATTTGGAGAAAATCCTAAAAACTGCACAAATTCATGCTTTACTTTTAAAGTTGTTTTTTTTAAAACTGCACTGATTTTATTTGCAATGATTAGCTATATTTCAAATTAATGTTGAGACCAGATATTTTTATGAATTGCATAAAAATCAACATTTTTAAAGTCTGTCTAAATCAGACACAAATATTTATATTTTAGGTTACTTTGGATTGTTATTTTCAGAATATTTGGGTTGTAAATGATTTTAAAAATAATTCTAAAACTCAAGCGTTTAGGAAACAGGAGGTGATGATGTCATGGCTTTGCAAAGTTCTGTCTGGTCAAAACATTTGAGTTAAATGGAGGGATATTAATAAATATAAATAATTTTGGTAAACCTAACTGACCTAAAACAAGAAATATTCAGTCTGAATATGGGAGTGTGTCTTTTCTTTTTTGTCTTTTTTTTTTCTGATTTTGGAATTAAAGCTGAATGACTAATTGTATTGATCGTGATTAATCGATTATTGAAATAATTGTTAACTAATTTCAGTCATGGTTTAATCCTAAACTAGAGTACACAAACTGTAAAAAAGACAATTTGCTGAAAGAGCAACATAATAATGGCAGTAATTAAATCAAAACTGTACAAAAAACATATTCTTTGCTATAAATAACCAAGCATACTCTAAAGAAATGCTGTGTTATGGCATTTTAGGCAATAAATGTTTGTTTTCTTATTTAAAAAAGGAATTAAATTATTTCTTTATTTACAACTTTTAATGTATTTCCAATATTGTATAAAGAAACTAAAGTGGTTAAATGAAATAAATGATTAATGTAAAAGAAAAATTGATTACTAAAATAATAATTAGTTGCCGCCTTACTTGGAATTAAAATCTATTTCCAAACTTTATTCTGTTCTGTCTGCTGTTAGAGCTGCTCTTCAGTCGGGGGCAGCACTGAGCTGTGGCGGCCTCTCCGGGCGCTCAGCCTGCTGCCGCCGTCCACCGGCGTGCGAAACCTGCTGCTGCTGTCAGACGGCCACATCCAGAACGCGGCGGCCACGCTGCAGCTGGTCAGAGACAACGTCCAGCACAGTCGCCTCTTCACCTGCGGCTTCAGGTGAGGAAGGGCTTCATCCCTCTCTTCTTTTTCATTTTTAGTTCCTCTTCAAAGCAGGTGAAGCGACTGTTTGTCATTTCAGCTCCACAGCCAATCGCCACATGTTGAGAGTCCTGGCTCAGGCAGGGGGCGGAGCTTATGAGTTTATCGACTCTAAAGCAAAGCACACCTGGGCTGAGAAGGTGAGACTTTCTGATTCACATGACAAGCTCACATCCAACTTTTCTGTCGGGCAAAAGTTTGAGTCATAATCACAGTGTGACTGTGGGTGGTTGAGGCTACCACTCACTCACTCCTAACATAGCCTGGCTAGATAATTAGCTTTTTTGGATCTATCACAGGCAAGTGCAAATTTATCTCCAGTTGGCTGATTCTAGTTTATACATTTCTGCAGAACTTATGCCAACCCCCCTTAAGATACCACCCTGGGTGGTTGCCCATGTTGCCACTGACTATAAGTTCATTAAAAAATCTCTGCAGGACTGGTCAAAAATGTTGGATGATGTTAACTCTATTTCTTATTTTGACTAACTTCTTTCTGCCTTACTGAAGTTATAGACCATGGTCAATATGGCGAGTCACAAAATGTCACTTTTAATGTCATTTTAAGTTGAGCAACACAAAATCAATTATTTTTATTGCAAAATATCACAGAACAATCACGAGATTCTGGATGAACTGATGAATATAAAGAAGTACCTATGGAATTTAAAGATGGCTATTTATTAATATTTTAACAATTGAATGGGTTTATCAATACACAACTAGTCCTTGACAACATTCATGATCTTTATATGATCCAAAATGGAAGTGAGTTTAATTAATCCATAGAGTTATTCACATGTTGCATTTTACATAAGAAACATTCATTATGAAGATTAATTTGAGTGTTTATCAGTTGAACTGGAGACGTTCTGATACCTGAACACCTGGCTGCAGGTGAAGCGCCAGGTGAAGCGCATGTCGTCTCCCGGCTGCAGCTCCGTCTCTGTGAAGTGGCAGCAGTTCAACCCCAAAGCTCCTCCGGTTCAAGCCCCGAAGCAGCTGAACTCTCTGTTCAACGACTGCCACACGCTGGTTTACGGCTTCGTGCCCCACTGCACTCAGGTATTCAACTGGTTCTTCTTCTCTGCTTTACCTGCTGGGCCAGGTTGATCGCTGATCAGAGAAATTACAAAGGAGAGTAGAGTTGATCATGAACTGGCTGCAACTAACGATTAAAGATAAAATTAATCAGATTTGTGGTTTTTCATGCAGGCGACTCTTCTTGGAGATTTGCGTGGTCAGGAGCTTCAGACCATGGTGTCAACAACAGAGCTGCAGAAGACCAGAGGAACAGTGAGGCTCTGTTTATTATCTATATAAACACACTGAAATATGAAAAACTATCAACCTCAGCTATTGATTTGTTGTTTTAGTTTCTTCATAAGCTCACAGCAAGAGCCCTGATCAGAGACTACGAGGATGGAAACCTTCATATCACCGAAGCTGAACACGAGGTCAGCATGGTGTCACCTTTGACCTCAAATCACAGCTAAACTTGGTTGAAACGCCTGTTTTTGTGTTTTCAGGGTAAAAAAGCAGAGTTGAAGTCCTTCATCATCGATCTGAGCAAAGAGTTCTCCATACTGTCTCAGTTCACCAGCTTCGTGGCCATTGAAGAGAGGGTCTGTTTGTTTTCATGCCATGTTCAGAGTTGTTTTTGAATCAAACCAAAGTAATTTTTCCTGTTTTAGGATTCTAAGAAGGCAGACGATGGCGTCACAGACATCCCAAAGCTGATCGCAGAGGAGGATGTGGACTTCTTGCCATACATCAGCTGGAGTCTTCCTGAGGACAAAGTGAAAATATTTCTGTTACAATTCCTCCTAGGGCATCAAAACTATATGAAGAGGTTTAATCTGTGTGGTTATTTTTAAAATACTTGTTTTACAGCTGCACCAGCCTCCATTTTAACTTAACTCAGTGTAAATTTGATCTACTGGTGGGAATAGAAAACAAAGGGTCCAAGAGTTGATCCCTGAGGGACACCACATGTTTTCAATGCAGCTATAGTCAAACTGGAGAAATGTTTCTGGACACGTAGAAATTTATTGCCAAAGGAAACAATCAGATTTCAGTCAGCTCTTTAAGATTTTTGATCGTCTCTGCTGCAGTAAAATACAAATTTAAAAGCTTTGAAAGCTGATGAGATTATTGGAAGGTTCAAGGATTTTAAAGAAATGGTTCATTTTTCTTTTTATAAAACCTCAACCTTGGGTTTGTGGCAGGAACTGGATAGTAATTGTGAGAAATAGTTAATTATTGCTCTGGTAACTGATTTTCTTCTTTCTGCTTTCTTCTCTTCAAGTTGTGGTTTGTGATGCAGAGGTATTGAGTATTTCTTAACTTAAATGTTAAGCAAGAGATGCAGCTAAAACAAATATATCTTACTGTTTGGTATTTTAGAGGAACATTGATTTCTACCAATAAATGACTGAACTGAAGTGATCAGATGCAGATTATACCTCTAATCGACTCTCTTTTCCTGCTTCTGTTTCTTTCACTGTCATCTGAAGAAATCAACCGTGACGTACGAACCTTCACATATAAATCTAGTATTTGTATAATATGGTTTTAACTTTACAGTATGATGCTTTAATATTTAACAAGAACAAGTATTTATGGAGTACTTATAAGAAAATTTTAGGCAAGCTTAAGGCAGGTTTTCACTATGACACCCATAATTTTTTTGTATCTTTCACTAATAAATGCATATATTATTATGATGGATCATATATGCATTTATGTAAATGCGTTTACATAAATAGGTTTGGTGCTTTAGCATTAGGGAGCCATGAAATACAAATCTGAGAACCAATGGAGCCTTGACATCAGCTGGACTGATGGACGTTAAATGAACTGTGGTAATCATGACTCCTTTCCTCTGTCCTGCACGTAAAAGGCCAATCCCAGAAAAGAAAATTAATAAAATTATAACCAGTAACTCCCAAATATCATAGCAGTTACTCTTTGAATCCTATGTAGAGTCACTCCAAAAACTTGGAAGAGGTGTTACTTAAAATTAATTTCTGTTTTTACTCAGTTGAGGTGAAAGGACTGCTTGCTGATTTATTGGTTTATCACCAATAAAGTCTAATGATCCACTCATTCCAACATGGAGCTATTAATCTCTTTGCAACATTATCAGCATCTTTGACTTTTTCTGGTTCATCTCAGATTTTATTTAAATCGAAGAACTTATGGATAAAAATGACTGGAACTTCAATTGTATCTTTCTCTGTTACAGATGGCGTTACTAGATAGCTGGTCCTCTTCAGAGGTAACAAAGAGTTTCCACCACTGTTGTTTTTATAGCTACTACTTTGCAGTTTATTTTATGGCACTATTTATGACACATTTTCCCCAAAAAATGTCAAGATTTAAAGCTAGAAGAAATGTATTTTAATTTTGGCATTTTTCTTTAGCTGTGATTTTAGCTAATAAACTTTAAAAAATAACATAAGAGGTCAAGTGCAGATCATGACATTCTTATTCACTTTTTTTGCTTTTGGTTTGTTTCTTTTGCAGATGTTATACGACATCAATGACCTCGTAAGACCCTTTACACACAAAAATAGTATTTGTATCGTATGGCTAAGATGTTTTTAATTGTTGAGGCTTTCACTTTATATCTGAATATATTTGTCACTAAATAAGAATTTAGTGACAAAAACAAATAAGAAAAACCAGTACTCACAGAGTATCTATAAAGGTTTCAACAACGACCCCTTACAGCTTTTTTTCTGGGACTTTTACTTCATCTTTCCCATTAGTTGGATGCATTTCCTCTAAGGTGTCCAAAAAAGGATGTTTTGGCCCCTACAGAGATAAGATTTAAAGCTAGGAGAAATGTATTTTAATGTTTGGCATTTTTCTTTAGCAGTAATTTTAGCCAATAAACTTTAGAAAATAACAAGTGATCAAGCGCAGATCATGCCATTCCAATTTACGTTTTTGGTATTGGTTTGTTTCTTTTACTGATGTTTGACAGCTCCGATGATGATGTACTACTCGTTACACGCAAAAATAGTATCTGTATCGTATCAAAGGACAGTCAAACCAATGGAGCGTTGATATCAAATGGGATTGATGGATGTTTAATCATGACTCCTTCCCTCGCTCCTCCACAGAGAAGAGAGTTCCTTCTCTGTGACTTTTCTCATAACTGCCCAAAATCACAGCAGTTACTCTTCAAACCTTACATAAACAATCTAATTTCAGCTGATTGGACTTTAATTATTAAGACGTTTGTCTATATAATGTCAAATACCAACCATGACATCCAGGGAACCTCAGAGTCAGGATTTTCTTGAGGCACAACTCTGGAAAAGATACAGAAATATTTCTCTCTGCAACATTTTTCAACATCTTTGGATCTTTCTGTTTTATCTGTTTTTCACATTGAAGAATGATGGATAAAAATACTGCAACTTGGTTATGTTTCTCTCTTACAGTTGGACATTGGTGCACCTTGTTTCCTTAAAGTGTCTTCTAAGGTAACATGGAGATTTCACCACTTGATTTTTTTAGCTGCGTCTTTACAGATCTGTATTTCTCAACCCCTTTTAAAGCACATGCAGAAAACCAACAGTTGGTTGTTTACACACTATCTGTGGTTCACTTGTGACATAACCACATCTCAGGGTACCGGTGTGAAAATATTGGAAACTAGACAAGTACATACATATCATTTGCATCTAGAAGAGCCTTTGTGGAAATGACAGGTAATTGTAGGCTAACTCCAGGATATTTACAGATGATTTAAAGATTTTATGGAGAAGCAGAAAAGTTATACTGGTGCCTATAACTGTCCTTACAGAGTTTTTATGGTGTCATTATTATGTATTTTCTCTAAATGGCAGCTAGAAATTGATTATTTTTTCTATTAAAGTTAAGAAAGAGTTACAGCCAGAAGGAATGTATCCTTAGTCCTGATTTCAATTAATAAAAGTTTAAACAACATAAGTGATCAAGTATAGATCATTCCTCTCTAATTCACTTACCTGCTTTCTGCTTGTTTCTTTTACAGAGATCTGAAGAGAGCGATGATGATGTACGAACCTTCACACACAGATCTAGTATTTGGCTCAGATGTTTTTATTGATATGCCTTTTATTTTACATCTGGGACTTATTTAGTGATAACGCTTAACAAAATCCATGGAGTATCTATAAAGGCTTCAACTACGACCCCTTACAGCTTTTATTCTGGGACTTTTACTTCATCTTTCCCATTAGTTGGATACATTTCCTCTATGGGGTCCAAAAAAGGATGTTTTGGCCCCTACAGAGATAAGATTTAAAGCTAGGAGAAATGTATTTTAATGTTTGGCATTTTTCTTTAGCAGTAATTTTAGCTAATAAACTTTAGAAAATAACAAGTGATCAAGCGCAGATCGTGCCATTCCAATTTACGTTTTTGGTTTTGATTTGTTTCTTTTACAGATGTTTGACAGCTCCTATGATGATGTACGAACCTTCACACACAAAAATAGTATCTGTATCGTATGGCTAAGATGTTTTTAATTGATAGGAGTTTCACTTTATAGTTTGGTCAATGTTTCAATACTTAACAAGAACCAGTACTTATCATGTACCAACAGCTCTGGAAAAATGAGACCACTGCACTGAACTCCATTGAAAACCTTATGATTAAACCCCTCAATATAGATTTCTAAACTCTTCCTGAGTTGAAACATTCATATTGTTGGTTTTGTTTCTCTCTTCTTCATTGCTTGTTTTTCAGATACAAGCAGCTAAATTAAGAGCGGGGAAAAGTTACCGCTTTTTTTTTACACAAATTTTAAGAAAGATTTATACCTGGCAGAAAGGGAATGTAATGTTTGGTATTCTTTACACACTATCTGTGGTTCATTTGTGACATAACCACATCTCAGGGTACCGGTGTGAAAATATTGGAAACTAGACGAGTACATACATATCATTTGCATCTAGAAGCACCTTTGTGGAAATGACAGGTAATTGTAGGCTAACTCCAGGATATTTACAGATGATTTAAAGATTTTATGGAGAAGCAGAAAAGTTATACTGGTGTAGATCAAGTGTAGATCATTTCTTTCTAATTCACTTACCTGCTTTCTGCTTGTTTCTTTTACAGATATTGGAGGAGCGCGAACGCGATGTACGAACCTTCACACACAGATCTAGTATTTGGATCAGATGTTTTTATTGATATGTCTTTCACTTTACATCTGGGACTTATTTAGTGATAATGCTTAACAAAAACCATGGAGTATCTATAAAGGCTTCAACTACGACCCCTTACAGTTTATTCTGGGACTTTTACTTCATCTTTCCCATTAGTTGGATGCATTTCCTCTGTGGGATAACTAGGCTATCTGAACAGGTTTGATGCTTTAGCTTCAATGATTGATTTAACGCAGGTCTAACGCCAAAATTCACAGCAATTACACTTTAAAACATACATAATCAACCTTAATTCGGTCAATTGGACTTGATTTGGAAAGACACCTGTCTATACAAGGTCCCACAGTGGACGATGCAGGTCAGAGGTCAAACACCAAACATAAAATCAAGGGAAGTGACATTAAGCAACTTTTTTAATTGTAATTCCAACCTGTGTAGATTTATGGTCAATGGAAATGCAGCTCTTGATGGATTGATCTTCCTGGTTTATCATAAAATAAAGTATATGATCCGCTCATTCCTCAGGCCATGGAGACATTAGTCTCCCAGCAACATGCTCAGCATATTTTAATCTTTCTGATTTATCAGTATTTTACATATAAATAATGATTGGCAAAATCATTTATATGTAAATAATGATTTACATATAAATCTTCTGTGCTATTAAAATACTGTAACTTGGATGTTATGTTTCTGTTACAGAAGGAGTTGCCTGTCCTGTCTGTTCATCAGGTAACAAGGAGTTTCCATCAACGTTGTTATTTTAGTTACTTCTTTACAGTTTGTTACTTTAGGCCGTTATGTCTCAGGGCTCACACAGCAAACCACCAGATGTTGGTGCTTTATTTGTAGTTCACTTGTGACATACTCTCAGAATACCTCTGTAAAACATATTGAAATCTAGAAGCATACGCAAGCCGTGTTTGTTTCATTAACTATCTGCAGACTGGGCACTTACAGACTAGCTCTCACTTTACATTATTGTCAATGTTACAGCTAGGTTTCACTGGGAACCAGTACTTATCAGAAAACTTTAAACCACCTGTAACCAGGTTTTTAAGCTCCTTAGAATATTTTTCTGGGGCCTTTTATTTTATCGTTCCCATTAGTTAAATGTATCTTCACACTGAGGTTCAAAACCAGGCCTGTTTGCATAAACTAGACGTGGTGCTTTAGTGATCCAGAGAAGCTAACTTCTAGCTTCACTAAGGACAGTGAAGCTGGAATAATGGAGATCGACAACAGATGGGATTGGTGTACGTTAAATACTGTAACAACAGTGAATCGTTTAGCTTCTTCTTGACAGTTTGTTGGATATTAAATGAACTTTGGCAATCAGGACTCTTCCTCCCTCTCCTCCACAGAGAAGGGGGCTCCAATCCCAGAAATTAAAATTAATAAAATTATTACCGCTAACTCCCAAAAGTCACAGCAGTTGCTGCAGGGCTCAGCATGGTCGAATTGAAGTGACGTGGTTTCAGGATGGTTTCAAGGTCCTCACTGAGCCAAGCTCCTCTGAAACTCTTCCCACTGCAGTATTTGTCATCATAGGGGAGCGACTACTATGAGTTCACAAGTTCAATCAATCACACAATCGTTTCACACGCAGGGGGGCGAAATGTTTGTCAGGAAAGTGGTGACACGAAGGAGCGGACAACATGATGGCGTGAAGAAAATGACGTGATTTTCGTTATGTTACCATGAAGATGGGAACCGATTTCAGCTCCACCATGCAGAGCCCTTAAGTCCCCTAAAGGCTACATTCAGTAAACAGAGATGTTCACACAATGTATTTGGTGTACTTACACACTTCTGAGTTACTAGAGGGAAACTTGTAGTATATAAGCATCTTCTGTGCTATTAATGGGTCGGTACAAATGTAGCAGGATTACATTATGTTAATAAAGTATGCAGAAGGTAGCTCTGATGTACTCATGACTTACTGTCAGAAAATCTATAGAACCATACAGAAAACTAGTACCTGTGAGTACTTGCTTCCAAAACAACCTATAGGGATATGGTACTGAGTATTTACTATGAGGTTTTTACAGGGTGCCAACAGGATGATCCAAAGGTATTTTGGAGAAGAGTAAAAGGATAAGGAAAAGGGTATCTACTGGTACTTACAGCATACCTGTAGAGTGGTACTTAAAGGTGTATTTACTCAACAAATGTTGAGCAAGAGTTGGAACTATTTAATGGTAATGGTCAGTGAACACAGATCTAAGGACAGTGAAAACAGTGGAGCCTTGATATAAGATGGGATTGATGGACGTGAAATGAACTGTAGCAGTAATGACTCTTTTTCTCTTTCTTGCACATAGAAGAAACCTCTAGACTTAGAAAAGGAAGGTTCTTCGTCCCAGAGGAGCACAGAGGCACAGCGCCAAATTCCAGTGATGAGGCAGCAGTCGGCGGTGCGGAAACCACAGGTTTGAGTTCCCATCTGTTCAACTTTGGTGCATGTCTTCTTCCTCTTTCACAACTTTTATGTTGTTTCATTATCAAATAAAGGCCAGGAGCTCTACTGGCCAAAAAAAACTAAAAAAAAAAGAAAGAAAAATAAAATGAAAGCAGTGTCTCCCAAAGTTACAGCAATTACTCTTTAAAGCTATGCAGAGTCAGTTAAAACTTTCAGGAGAGGTGTGTCTTACAGTTATTTTCACTGATGCAGACATCCGTATTTACTGAGGTGAGAATGCCACTGACATTTATATTTTCTGATTTATTACCAAATGAAGTTCAGTTATGACCTTCCGTGCTAGTGACTGGTTACTTTCAAGTGCAGATCACATGCTTGCAGAGGATACAAAATACACACACTGTTCTTGGGTGTACTTGTGAAATACTCTCAGGATGGAAACTATATGTGTACTTACAGATTACAGAGTACTTGCTTCCATAACTACCTATAGGGATTTGGTACAGACAGGATATCCTGACTATAAGTGACAAGACACATAGAGCGTACCTGCAGGAGTACTTACCGGATACATGGATTGTACTTTCAGAGTTCCTACAGAGGACCAATGGGACCAAAAAGTCCCAGTAGCTTCTAAAAGGGTAAATGTGAGAGTTTCTACCAGGTACAGATTTAAAGGGGCTTACAGGATACTGAATGGATACGATTGCTATTCATAGTAACATAAAGCATCAATTTAATCTAGTTTATCTTGGATTGTTTAGATGAGTCTGATTCGTGTAAAGATAGATACTGTTAGGATAAAAAAAATAGTCTCTAGTTGTGTGATCATGAAGTAGGGATAATGCTGTAATTTGTAGAATTTTGTCTTATTTTCCAAAACCGTTTGGGACCTTATAATACCCGACATTTACCCTATACTTACATAATGCAGTCTTTTCCTGGTGGGTGCCTCTAAGTACCCATAGTCATCATGTAAGTACCACACAAGCATGATGTTCCCACCCAATGAGAGCAAGCGATGCTGCTAAACCCCCTGCTAAACACTTCTTTTGTTTGAATTGTGTTTTATTGTTTTAAGTGTTGACTCTGTATGTTTTTAATGAGATTAAATGTTTGATAACGGTACTGGAATTAGCATGTTCTGTTTATTGGTTACAGCTCACTGCGCCTATCTGTGCCTCTACTAGAATCTCTCAGGTAAATATGAGCAGGTTTCCATGACATGTCTGCAGAGCAGGGAACTGGGTTCATAGTTCTGCTCTATTCAGTTTCTGACATATTGTTTGGTTCTGTCTGTTAGCAAACGTTGAACGAGAACTCTTAACTAGAGCACTAGAAGATTTTAGAGGAACAGTAACAGTAACAAAGTTTATATTAAAAGTATTGTGCCTTTACACTGTGTAGAACTACTTTGCAGAAAGCTAACATTTGCTCCAAAAAGCACCCAGAACTGAAGCATCTTGCTGTCTTGAAGTTAATACTGTAAAATGAAGCATAAAAAAGAGCACATTGTATTCAAGTTACAATTATTGGAATTAATCACACACAAGGTAGCATTAGCATTGCTACAGGCCCAAAAATATCCATAGAATCAAAAGTGTAGCCAAAAGGACCCACAAATAAGGATTAGCATGAATGCTAATTTACATTGGAAACACCATAGAGATGCTAGTGCTAATTCACGTCTTATTTTTCTCCAATTTCTCAGACCTAAACAATTTGAGTTTAGCTGTCAAGAAGGCAAAATGGAAACATTTATTGCTCAAATTATAAAGTGTACCAAACTCCAGCTATAACTCTTTCTGGAAGTAAAAGACATATTCCTTGAGATTAATTCAATGAGTATTAAGAGCAATGACATGAACAGCTGTGCATTTTATTCAACAAAAATGGATAAACTCTATGATTGTTTCTTAATCAGTTTGGATCAGAGCATTGGATACTGTTTGTACTCTTTATTTATTTACACTATGTACAAAACCTCTTTAACTTTTGAAATTAGAGATGTGTGGTACCATGTTATAGCAAAGGAGGCTAATTATCTTTACACAGTATATGTTATCTAATGGGTTGTCATGCCAGTTCTGTTCAAATTATTTCTAGAACCTACAGGTCCGACATTAATGTGGCCAGGCTATGGAAAGTGAAATTGAACCAAAGATTTAGTGAATAACTTATGATTTAAGAATAGGGATCAATTTGTCATATAGTGCTAGGTTAATGTTGATAGTTACATCTTGAATTAAAAACAGTATTTTGGAAAGGACGCCATCACTTCTACTTTTTACAAAATCAGTTTTCTCTTTAATCAAGGTAGCCTAGGTGAAAACCTGTTTTAAAGAAAAACATTGAAAGGTCTGAACAGTTGAATGCTTTCAGGATTCTCTGGACTAAACTCAATAGTGTGAGCAGCAGAAAACAGATATTTTGCTGCATTGTTTAGTTTCTTGATGCGTTTGTTTTTTTCTCCATTATATGTCAATTATAGGATCTCAGCTTTCATAGGTCAAATCATTCTGCTTCATCTGGAAGTTGGGATGAGCTTCGGAAAGTGTCTCTACGTAGTTTTAGTTTTTGTGCCTCTCCAGCCACGGCTGCTTATGATGCACTCAGACCTACTGTCCTCTCGACTCCATCATCCCTCAAGGAACAACCCTCGGTTAGAACCTTTTTAAATGAGTTTAAACGTTGGGAAACTGTTTTGACTTTTTTACATGGAACACAGAATATATTCATACATTGTAAAACCTTCTGTTTTTTAATCAATGAACAAGTGAATGTTAAAGGAGACCTATTATGCAAAATCCATTTTTAACTGCTTTTAAAAAAAAACAGCACAGGTGCTTCAAACAACACTCAGCTCCGTTTTTGGTGTTTGGAAAATGAGCGTTTTCAAAAATCAATTATGTCATAATCAGTGAACACTGCACTGTTACCTAGCAACCCCAGCTTGTCACCTTGCAACCCAAGCAGCGCTCTAGCACATTTGGTCAGCTGGTTTTAACACTGTATACACTGTACAATGGCTGCTGAAAAAGACAAGTGTTCTGTTGTTTACTTACCATCCAGAAACAATTTGTTGCATTCTTGTTACTAACTTCTGATTTTCAAAGATGTGTGGTTGTATAATAATTTGCAGCCTTTTCACAGGTGAGTCTAAATGTTGAGTCTAAATGTTGAGTTGGATTCATGGGAAACAGCAGTTTATATGGATTTAGTCACAAGATGCCCTAAAACAACTCATTCTGAAAGAAGCTTAAAACGGACAAAACTGACCAGTTTAATATTTCATTATCTAAGAATGATTTTGTGCAAAAAATGTATTGAACATGCTTTGTATCACCCATAGTCCTATCGTAACCTGTTCAGGAGAGCAAAAAAGGTCACCTTTAAGCACAATAAGCACCAACTAATGAATAAAGTTGTAAATCCAGGCAGTGTCCTTTACAGTTTTCTGTTTATGGTTCACATAAATATTCAGCGTAAACTGAAGAAACAGCATCCAACGATCAGAGCTGTTTAATGTATTTATATTTGTTCTTGTGTCTGAATTTCTTTGCTGCAGCTGGATAAGTCTTCCTCCAGAAAAAAAGCTCTGATTTTCCCTCAGTCTGCCACACCACTAGCCCAAGGACAGTTGTTCGCTGGTTCTGCCCCCTCACCTTTTTGTTTTGGAGCCCCACCTGCTGGTTCTGCCCCCTCACCTGCTGGTTTTGGAGCCTCACCTTCTGCCCCCTCAACTTTTGGTTTTGGCGCCTCATCTGCTGGTTCTGCCCCCTCACCTGCTAGTTTTGGAACCCTATTTGGTAGTTTTCCAGCCCCACCTGCTGCAGCCCACCATATTAGTCTTAAACCCACAGTTGCTGGTATTGCACCTCCAGCACAATCGCTGTCTGATTATGAAGGCCTTGACTCACCTTCTGTTCTCACCTCTGGTCCGAGAACAGCCTCCATTTTTACTGCTCTAGCATGTAAGGAAAATGCCACACCTTTCTCACGCGAAGCTCCTTTGACACATGTAGAATCTGAATGTTTTGCAAGCCAAGAAGAGGAACTCTCAGCCTTACAAAGGAATGAAGGACAGACAATGTGGCATCATGTTCCAGAATCTCCCCAAAATTTTAGTTTTCATAGACAAGGGCGTATTAGCGCTCCAACACCTCTTCCTGAAATGGGCTCCATTAAACTGTCTCGCCTAAAAGCCCGACCTCAACGACTTAGTCAAGCTCATCTATCTCCAGGGTTCATGGGAGCTCGTCCTCCTCCACCTTCAGGGTTCACTGGAGCTCCTCCTCCTCCTCCTTCAGGGTTCACTGGAGCTCCTCCTCCTCCACCTTCAGGGTTCACTGGAGCTCCTCCTCCTCCTCCTCCTTCAGGGTTCACTGGAGCTCCTCCTCCTCCACCTTCAGGGTTCACTGGAGCTCCTCCTCCTCCTCCTTCAGGGTTCACTGGAGCTCCTCCTCCTCCACCTTCAGGGTTCACTGGAGCTCCTCCTCCTCCTCCTTCAGGGTTCACTGGAGCTCCTCCTCCTCCACCTTCAGGGTTCACTGGAGCTCCTCCTCCTCCACCTTCAGGGTTCACTGGAGCTCCTCCTCCTCCTTCAGGGTTCACTGGAGCTCCTCCTCCTCCACGTCCAATGCTCAAAAGGGCTCCTTATCTTCCAGCGATCATTGGAGCTCCTACGCTAGCAGGTCCAGTGGCCAGTGACGCTCCAGTACTTCGTCGTAGATACAGCTCCGCCCGTGCATTCAGTTCAAATCAAATGGTTAGTCTGTTTGGTCAAGCATATGAGCCACAGTCACATCATCCATCCTTTGAGTGAGTTCTTGAACACAAACCATTCTATCTTTATTAGCACTGAGCTGATATTTTCTGTCTTATTACCTGAAATTGAGCCTTTTGTGTTGTGTGATGTTGGTCCAGAGGTCCAGACCCAGACGAGCAGAAGCTGAAGTGGATTCAGATCTTCCAGCTGCAGCAAGCAGTAAGATGTTTTGATCCATTCTTTAAATTGGTCCAAAGCTCAGAGAAGAAACTTATATCATGAATCATACGTAAAAACGATCTCCATCTACTGTATATTTTATTTTATGAAGTAATAAAAACTTCTGTTCAACTCCAGTTTGTTGAGCGAAACAATTGATTGTTTTTTTGTGTAAGAGTGAATAATCAGGGTTGTACTGTGGGGGGGATACAACACCCCACATTTAGAGGCCTCAGACCTCGACGCGGACATCGTGGGTTCGACTCCCGGGTTCGAAGGCCTTTTCTGCATGTCTTCCCCCCTCTCCTTGCCCTCTTTCCTGTCAGTCTATTGTCAAAAAATGCGAACCACTAGCGCCGCTAAAAACTCCTCGGAGAAAAAAAAAGTGAATAATCAAACTCTAATACAAACCAAAAAACTGAGCTCTGGTCCATCTACAAACCTCAGTCTCAGTTCGATTGAAGTGACTTTTGGTGTGGTTTGAATGCAGAGACCGCTCCAAAAGCACGAAGTGGACAATAGTGCAAAAGCACGAAGTGGACAATAGTGCCGGGCATTCAGGGTGAATACAACCATAACAAATGTGTGTCTAGTGCTAGTAGGAGAAATGACTTGTGGTCTTTTACCAATGACAGAAGAGAAATCCCACAACCGCTAAAATCTGACTACTCCATTTTTATTTACATTTTCTGAAGAAGGAAGATGCACTCAGCTTCTTTTTCAGAAGTTTTTGTGTCGTTTCCTTCAGCGGTTCTTGGTGCAGGACAGACGATGAGGGGAACAGGTTTTTCTGTTAGTTTTGGTCATTTGATAGTGCAGTGCAAAAGCAAACTGTACCATAAGAAAATGTAACAAGTTTTGCAATTTGCTGCTGTTTGGACTAAGATAGCTGTTGGACAGACAGACTCATATCTAACTCTACATCACTGGAATCAGATAGTTGTTGCTGTGAGGTGCAGATGTGCTGCTTGGTCTACAACCAACCATCTCTGATCTCATCTGTCCAAACAATGTTGTTACGGAGGTCTTCGTTATTTTAAAGAATATAAGTTTCTTCAAATGTTCCAAGCAAACATAAAACATGCTGTAAGGTCTGCAGTGGAATATTTATTGACGTAAAAAGGCATTGCATACAATAAATTAAAAACTGCTGCTCCATAAAGTTATTTTGATTACAAATGCCAATTTGTATGAATTGTTCAGTCTCAGTATGCTTCAATATTGTGTCCCATAAGACTTAATACTGGATGTAAGATTGTTTATTATGTATGTTAATGAGATATGTCCTGCTTTTCACAACAGCACATTTCTCTCTAAATGTCATGGATTCAGAGATAATTGATTACATGTTTGTTGATTTTATTGAACAAAAATATTTAATTTCAACCTTCCTGAGTTCTAACTTGTGTTAATTTTTTGTGTACTGCAGGATGGATACTGGGAGTTAACTGTAGAGCTGGGAAAACTGATCAATGTCGACGTGGATGTGTTTGTTGAGAAGCACCTGAAGAAGAAAGGCATTCATTCTCTGGGTGAGCGTTCACCTTACGCTCTGTGTGGAAGAGCTGTTAGTGCTAAGATGCTCACTGATCTCATTTATTTACTATTTATCTCCTAGAAACAGATTAAAATAAACTTGGTGGTTTTAAATCTCAGTCGTCCACATTTGGTTTACTCCAGTGTTATAACTGAACCGTGTGGATGTTTATATTACAGGTTCAAAGGTCAACGAAGGCATCCGGAGGCTGGTGGCGACTCTGTTGGTTCTGCAGCTGATGAGGGAGGAGAAGCTGGAGGAAGGAAAACTGCTGCAGAGTCTGTTTGACCTGAAGGAGCCGACTGGGTCCAGGTCTGAACCGCAACAGAACACATAGACACCTGAGGAGAACCCGGTCACACAGACAGGAACTCACATGGAATTTAATTCAGTTGATCAGAAAAGTGATTTTCAAAATGATTAATCTGAACCGTCCCAGTAGTGCAGTATTCCTAGCTTAGCAGAACATGAATGAAAACAGTCTGGACCAAACCAGAACCAGACCTGGTCCAGGTGGAAAGTAAATTGCTTCTGTAGACCCAGAAATCCATCTGTAAGGAGCATCAGGAACATTGATCTAAACACTCAAGTTAGCTTAACTTCATATTTCTACCATCCAGAAAATCATTAATCGTTACAAATCAGTTTTTGAAATAATCACCAACTAATGTGGTAATCAATTTATCATAAAATGAAGTACACAGACTCAAAAAAGGCCCTAAGAATTATGTACAAAATGACGTGTTAATGAAAATAAATAATCACATACTCAACATAAAATACTAAAGCAAATATATATTAATTTTTTATATCAAAAAATTAAGTACTTGACTTAATTTATAATGTAAGATAACCTGTAGATGCCCGCTGACTTAAAAAAAGGGGAAAATAACCATAAAACTGCACAACCTCTACAACCAACATGCTAACGGTTGCTAATGATTAGCCTAACGCCAGCCAGCGTTTTATATTTTGCATTAATATCTCAAAATGGAATATCAACAAAAAAAGTCTTAAACTAAGAAAAAAAATCCCTAAAAATTACTTCAGGATGTAAGTATTTTACATCCTTAAATTACTACTAAAATATCAGGTTTTTAGTAGTTTATCAGATGTAAGTATATATTCCATTGATATTTATCATGTATGTTTCGCAATGTATTTTGTTATTGGTTTGTATTTTATATATTGTGGTCTTTTTTAACCTTTCTTCACAAAAGTTAAAACAGAAAAAAACATACAATACCTGAAAAAAACACAAGACAAAATAAGTACAGAAATAAACAAAATTTAAATTTCTATTAGTGGAAGGAACACAAAGTGTAAACTGGATAAAGTTTGTTACACTTTCACTTTGTTATATATAAAGCTGAATTTTTCCTCTATATTTTCTAAAACACATCTCTAAGTAATTCCTGCTAAGTCTGTAGTCATTTAAGAAAACATAACCCTTATGTATTAAACTCTGTTTAGTAAATTATGTATGTTTATGTTTTGTGCATTTTTGGCTTAATTACTTGCATGAGCAGAGATGTAAGTGTTTGCTTCCAGATCAGTGTTTGTGAATGTGTTCCCCTTGCAGGTCAGAGCGCTGGCAGCAGGTGAAGAAGGCAGTGGACTGGGTGCGCTGGGCCGACCGGGAGTATCCGTGCGCCTACAGCCGGCTGGAGTTCGGCTGGAGCTGGGAGTCTTCCACCCGCCAGCTGCTGGGCTTCGAACGCTTCCCGCCGTTCTCACCGCTCATCAGCCTGGAGCTGCAGAAGACTGCAGCGCCGCTGGCCGTCCACTGAGGAAACACTTTCTGAAAGTCGTATATCAATTTGGACTTTATTTTGTCTTTTATCTGCTTCGGTTTATGTTTTGCAAAGAGGTAAAGAAGATCAAAAATGATGTGACACAATATTTTAATATTTTAGAATATTAAAACATAAGAGGAAGGGAGGGAAAGATTCATGTTTCATCCACAAAAATTATACAAAATTTGTAAAATTACACTCACAAATCGATAAATAGAATTAGAAACAAAACCGTTATTGATCACAAACTGGCGAGCGTAATTGATGTCACAATGTAAACGTCTTCCTCCCTAAAAATTAAGAAAGCCAAATCTTGGTGGTTTGCTTAAAAACCAACAAGAATAGATTAAAAATTGTTTGTTTGTGATATTTTTGAAGTTTAATTCTTATTGTGTTATAAAACAAATTTCTGGGGAGAAATTTGCTATTTTTCTTTAACTCACCTTCCTATATTACTTTCATCTAAAGATGGCTTTGTTTTACGTCAACAAAATCATTCAAAGAATTCTAAGGCGGTTTGTTTTTATACCTGTTTCTGTTGTTTTTATACCTGTTACCTGTATACCTGAATCTGTAATCATTTTTATTCGACTAATTAAAGTAACCTGAAAATGTTTTTTGAAATCTAATTCCTTTGAATTAGATTTAGATTAGATTTCCTTTGAATTAACTGTTTTGAATGTATTTTCAATCAAGGTACTACTGTCTTTGTTGCCTATTCATAGGAAAATTTGAATAAATTACAAGTGTGGAAGTTGTAACTGTTTCAAATTTATTTATTTTCCTGGGTATGGGTGTCTGTTTTTGTTCAATGTCAAATTTATCTAAAATAAAATTAGCTTGTTGGTAAGTAAATTATGATTGTTTTGTACAGGCAATGTTTGCTTTTCTATCTTGTTTCTGAGTTTGTCAGCTTTTGCTGAGCTTTAGTATTTTTCAGATTTAAAGAAATGCTTTAGAAAATAAAGGGGATAAAACTGAGAGGTATTTAATTTTTTTAAATCCCATGTTATTTCAAAAGAAACCTCGCGATATTTTCTTTAATCTCACCTCCCTGCCTTCCTCCACTCTCGAAGGTTCTATTTTGCGCTCTTGGACAGTTGACGGTTGAAAGCCGGCAATTTTTGGAGAAAGTTTACCTTAAGTAAAGGTATGAACATTTTTGACTTGATTTGAATCTCGAGGTATCTCGAAAATGTTCATACACAATTATATAATGGGGCAAAGCAACGTGTATTGATAGCGAAGTCCCAGTGACGTTTTCCTTAGCATCGAAGTTATGCTAAGCTAGTCGAGAAGTTGAACAGAATGTTGCCCGATTTTACAGTTTGGAGGCATTATCTTGAGTATACCTCTTACGCTGCACCCAAATAAATAACGGCTTCAACTTAACATCAAATTGTAGGGTTTGATACAACATTTTTTTTACTATGGAGCGGAGGCGGGTATTCTGTTGGTCCAGACATTCAAGCTTAAGCAGCCATTTAAACGGCAGACGTTAAAATATCTACGAAATGTTACAGTATGTAGAATAATGAATACAGTCTGATTGAACTCAATAGCTGCAGCTGAATACCGTTATACATGACAGCTCAATGAGAAATGAAACGGCCTTTTCACTTCACCCTCTGTGTGGGATGCGCGCGCAGCGTTAGGGGCTTATTGTCAACAGTTTTTTTCATTTCTTTAACACAGTGCATGTGTTTTCTTTAACTGCCAATAATTAATTGTTTCATGTTTTCTTTAAGTTGACACATAGTATAATAAGTCACCAAACACCATCACATAGCTCAGCTGTTAGATCAGAGTGGTAAACATAAAATGCATTCAAGATCATGTGAGCTTTTTCTTAAAGGCCAGTGATCCAATTCAGATGAGGACTAAATGTGACAATAAGCAGAGACCTCACCACCTTCAACACTGGAGAAGAGACAATGAAAGGAGTATAATAATTCGCCAAACACCATCACAAAGATCAGTAGTAAAAGGTAACAAAAAGGCCTTCTGTATATTTTGACATTTACTTTTATGATAACTTTTCATGTTAAATTCCTGTTGTTGTTTTTTTGTAAGATTGGTTTTCAAGTGGAGGAATTCAAGTATCTCGGGATCTTGTTCACGAATGAGGGAAGAAGGGAGCGGGAGATTGACAGGCGGATTGGTGCAGCGTCCGCCGTGAAGCGGGCCTCATCTATGGTCATGAGCTTTGGGTAATGACCGAAAGAACGAGATCGCGGATACAAGCGGCCGAAATGGGTTTTCTCTATAGGGTGGCTGGTCTCTCCCTTAGAGATAGGGTGAGAAGCTCGGTCATCCGGGAGGGACTCAGAGTAGAGCCGCTGCTCCTCCACATTGAGAGGAGCCAGTTGAGGTCGCTCGGGCATCTGGTCAGGATGCCCCGGGGAAGACCCAGGACACGCTGGAGGGACTACTTCTCTCGGCTGGCCTGGGAACGCCTCGGGATTCCCCTGGAGGAGCTGGAGGAAGTAGCTGGGGAGAGGGAAGTCTGGGCCTCCCTTCTTAAGCTGCTACCCCCGCGACCTGATCCCGAATAAGCGGCAGAAGATGGATGGATGGATGGTTTTCAAGAGCATTTCTTGTGGTGTTCAAATGGGACCTGAGGGCTTTTGGTGGCCCTTCGCACAGATATTTTGCAGCACCCAACTGTAATTCAAAAACGATACAAAGTTTGCTCATCCATCACAGGTGCTTGGTGAGATGGAGACTTTTTATTTGTAATCCAGATAATTTTCTTACAATTGAAAATGTTAAGTGAAAGCCAAAGTTTGTCTGTTTATAACCAACATTTTGCAATAAGTAGGCCCACATTTATCCTGAGTTTTACTGAAAAGATTACTTTTCTGCACACAAATTCTGTTACTGAAAACAAATTTGTGCAAACAAGCCCAGAAGAACGTTGCACAACAAATTTGCATCGTTCCTTTTATATGTATCCATTACATAACTGTTTTTTTCCTCTCTACAAGCAGCGTAACCTGTTTTGACAACTGCTCAGTGCTCCTGGGGCTCAAAAACATTTTGACAGGAAGAAGTTCAAATTACACGATGCTACATGTCATGGTGAAAAAAAAAAGATCATACTATATTTGAAGTTTAAAAGCTAAAATATCTGTGGGTCATATTTCTATTTATTTCTGTCCTATTTTAATCACTTTGGTTAATTTTCAATTAAGCGTTAGATTTTCTTTTAAGATCTCTTTTCTGTCAGGGCTTTGGAAGTCTCTCCTACTGCATGTTGCCATATGTGTCACTTGACACCATTCCAAATAGCTGAAGCACAAAATTCTCCAGAAGGGCAGGTTCCTCGAATCTTGTGTAAAACCAGGTAAGTAATTCAACCCTTAGAACTAAAGCAAAAATAACAAAGAACTTTTTTTTTATTTCCGTTATTTCTCACAGTTGTTTACAGATTCAGGAGTTTTACAGGAGAGGTTCAGGTTTGTGTCGCAGCTTCACTTCTGTGTTTGTTCTCAACAGGAATAATTAATCAAGTTTTTGTTATGAAAATATTACATTTTATCTGATGTTTGTATACATGAGAAAATTTAGTTTATCTCCAAAGAGGTTTTTCTTCAGGCAGTATGGGCGTGTTTGACAGCTGCTCTGTGCTTCGGAGATCAAAAACTTGTTTTTAAGGAGAAGAAGACGCTCACATCAGTGGCGAAACAGATTTCTTCCACAATCAACAAACAGGTGAGAGGATGCATTTTTACCTGACCATTTGGTAAACCTGTGTTAATGAACCAGATAATACAACATTTATAGCACATATATAAATGTATTCAAAATAAATTTAAGAACATAAACTTTAACCCTAGCTGTTGAGCTCTAAAAACTTTTAAGGCTTTTGGAGCTTTTAAAGCTTTTAGCCTTTCAAAACCTTTAAGGTTTTTATAGGCATTTAAAGTCAAGATGACAAACTCAAGCTACAAGCCACTAAAGCTTTCACATATTTAAGCAATTTAAATTAGCTGCTTTTCAGGCTTCAATTAACTACCTATATGTTGTATATGAGCAATGTTAAAAAAATAACCTTTAGCTTTAAATAGAGAAAATTATAGCTTTTTAGGGTGGCAATATTTTGATTGATGGGTTTCCGCTTTACGCTTGGTATGAGTAAGAGTTATATTTAGCAGTTATTAGATTTACCTTTGGTAGATAATAACTTGACCCTTAGTATATGTTAGTTTTAATTCTAATCGCTATCAACTTAGTATCTTTTAGCTTTACATTGAGTAACTGAGATCTTAACACTTAACTTTTTTCATAGCGTTTAGTTTGGCTCTAAGTTTTAAAAAATATGGAGGAAAATTAAAATTTTAACAGATTTTATCATTTAATCTGAACTCTTTAGCATGCTGAGACAAACTGTTCTGAATTTATGACATACATTTCAAGACTTATTAGGGACTTCATAACTGTACCAAATTTAATTAATAGTCCAGATATGGAAATACAGTGTCATATATTTGTCTACATTTCCCACAGTACTCTCTGGCAGTGATCTCCAACTTCCCCAACCTGAGCTCCAACAGGCTGCACAGCATCCAGAAGAACCAGACGCTGATGGTCGACTTTGATTATCTGTACAAACGTGAGCGCCGTTCTTCTGTCAGTGGATGAGTGGAAGATGGACACTTCATCATCTCCGGGTCTTCCTCCCTGTAAGTAACAGAAGAGAACTTTGCTAACACATAAAGGTCTTACCACATGAACCAAATATTGCAAATATAAATCCAAAAAGCAAAAAGAGAACAGGAAAAAGTCAAACTATAAGAAATAAGAATTAGATGTAAAATTGCTGAAAGTTTAGGGAGTGACAGGGATTTAATTTCATGATATTTTTACAGCCTCAGTGTTAGCTGGAATATTCAGTGTAAGAGAAAGATGTTATGTTTTGGATCCAAGGGTCACTGTAGTGTTTTTATAAAAACTAGCTTTATTAGAAAAAAGGCTTAATTGTAGTTAAGACTTGGAATAATAATGTGTTTCTGCGTCTAATGTTGTTTCTGTTTTTTGCAGCCAAGCTTTCAAAAGGTCCGATTTCATCAGAGGGACCAGCTATTGAAATAAATAATGTGAAGTTCAGGTGGGACCATCATCATCTTCACTCCTGACATTACCTCACATCACAATGGTTTCACTTTGAAATAAGTATCTGACTTCTTTGTATCTGACTTCCAAAGGCAAGATTTAGGCAAAAGCTACATTAATGATTTTCTCAGAAAGATTTCCAGGAATAAAGAGAATTTTTTTGTGTGGAGAATTTGTCATTAATTTTTTAAAACTTTTTAAGGAGAAATAAACATAGAAATTATTTATTAAGTATAGAATTAATAATATGTACATCAATTGCTTTGATTTCATTTTTAAGAGTAGCTAAAATTATTTAATAAATTATTTCTTGTTCCTGTGCTGGAGGACATAATTAATAAATTTAAATAGTCAACTTCACCCATCTATCTTAAATTGTGGGATTAGGCCCTGAAGTCTGATTGGCTCGTTCAAACAAAGGTCATTATTGTACTGGCATGTGTTGACTAGTCATCACATAGCAAACACTGAAATTACTGAGATTCTTTAGAAATCATCGTTCAAAGGTTTTTACTCTTTGCTGGCTTGCTGCCATGGCGATAACACGTGGAGAGGTGCAGTTCTGCAGAAACAGAAAGTTTCCATCATTGCCCCAGGGGTAAAATCGACCCAAGCTTCTCATGCTCATGTTGTGTTTAGAGGCAGCGTTAGTGAAACACATAATGACATGTCAATGCTAGGAGATTGAAGACACAGATGTAGTGTGAGCTGACCCAACTTCAGAGGAATTCAGCTCAGTCAACAGGCTTTTAATATAATTTAAATGCATACCCTTTATGTAACCTTTCATATAAAATAACCATGTTGTTTAATACAAAAACATGTAGAAAATCAGTAACGCACTGGTATACTAACTAGAAAAAGTTTTTTCCATTTCAAAAGTTTCTGTCCTTTTCTGGGTTGCTGCCATTATTCTATTAGAGATGCGTATGCTGTTCTGCAGAAACGAGTGTTTAATGGTGCCTCAGAAAAACATTTTATGATATGCAAAGAATTAAGCAGCTGAAAAAAGTGGGGGGATAGAGGGCACAGATGCAGTGCAAGAACCGCTGTTTTATCAAATTGAGCTAAGAATAAAAGAAAGTTGGCCACTGAGGTATAAAAAATAAACCAAAAAACAGTCTTAGAAAATACAACTAAAACAAAGACTCAAGTCTAGCACTACAGGGAGAAATGGCTCCTGGTCTTTTACAATAAAAGATAAATCCTACCACCACTAAAATCTGACCCTACTCCATTTTTCTTGTGTAGTTTCCTTCAGTAGTTCTTGGTGCAGCGCCCCTCCAGGAGAGGAGGTGAACAGTTTTTTCAAGTAGTTTTTTTTTAAATCAGTGCAGTGCAAAAACGAACCACATCAGATGAAAGTAGTAAATTATATTTTGCTCATTTGCACTGTCAAATGAATCGATCCCTTTGAGCAAACTGTTACCCAACCTATTCGTTAATGTCAAATTTTAACAGTTGTATGATTTCTCTTTTGTCTGGTAAGAGACAACAAACCATTTCTCCCTGTTATGTCGGACTTGCGCATTTGTTTTGTTTTCTCTGGTCTGCTTGGCATTCACATATGCATTCAAATAGTGCAAGAGTTCACTTCAACCAAATCAAGACGGAGAAGTTTTGGGCAGACCAGAGTTTGCTCTTTTGGTTTGCTTCAGAGTTTAATTACACATTCACACCTCCCTAAACAAACTGGACTTTCTCAGCAAACGAGCTAAACAGGGCTAGTATGAATGCCTTTTTACAGTTTATTCCACCATTTGTAGTTTCTTTGATTTGTTTTGTTGCATCCATTTACTTTACTAATGTATTTTTATTTGTGGTTTGATTACTAACCTGCTTGATAATTGCATGTTTTATAGAACAACTGAAACATTTGTCTTTACTTCACACATCCCATTTTTCCTCAGGGATTGAGCAATATCCCTGGAGCCCAGTTTTAATTAGGATTATCTGCTTAAGCTGAATTATTAAATAAGTGTTTTGCAAAACTCAGTCTGCTGTCCAAGAGAACTTTTGAACTTGTGCTCTTGCACTGCATCTCTGCCCTTTTGAAGTTTTGAACTTATTGCGCTATAAAATCCCCCAACTGGCACCATTGAACTTTAACAAAACTTATACAATTTCTCCCCCTTCTGGTCATACAAATATAATTAATTCTGAACGTAATATGTTATTTATAGTTTTAAAAAATTAATAACACATTCAAGTTATTTAGATATAAAATATTGTGAAAGTAGCAAGTAATCCAAACTGTCATTTAACCCTCAACTCATTAATTTACCCAGAATCTACAAAGAGTCGGACTCTGCTCTCCCAGCATTCCCTGATAATTTCCAGGTGGCAAAGTACTCTGTTTTTGGACAGGTGAGGGAGAAGTCTTATTCACCATTTCTGTCTTGTTGCTATGAACCGAACTGACACAAGTTTTCTGCAGAAGAATGGCAGCAGGTTTTACGTGTTGGAGCTGCAGAGCGCCCAAGGTGAGCAGGGATGGCGCTATCGTGTGGCCAGATACTGGAAGGACAACGTGCTGTCAAAGGTATGAAACCATTAATACGTCAGACAGACAGTACAACATGAGCTTCTGCTCCATCTGTACGACGGAGGTTTATGACCGTGCTAAGAAAATAATAAATGTTGCAATTATAAAGTCCTAAATTATGACTAATCTCGTATTATTACAAGAATAATATGTGTTAATATGACTTAATTCTCGTAATGCTATGAATTTGTTCTTCTTTGACTTTATTCTCGTGCAAGTTTATTCTTGTAATTAAATTTTTTATTAGTATTGTCCTAATTTTCCATCATACTGTCCGGGCTTATGTGTGCAAAATGGATACATAGGCCTGTCACAATAACAAATTTTGCTGGGTGATTAATTGTCCCTGAAATTATTTTGATAAATGATATTACTTATAGTGACAAGCTTATGGATACGGTAACATTTTCAGTAGGATTTAAAAACAGGTAAAGGAATTGGAGAAGGCAGTAGCTATTTTAATCCAGCGTATATAATAAAACTGCATTTTTCTCCTCATTTCAGATGCACAGCGATCAAAATATTTGGTGTCATGGAAACTGTTTAACAAAAATTTAATCAGATCAGAAGTCCCTGACTTATTCCTTTAATCCATCCATCCGTTGTCTAACCCTAGTGAGGTTGTGAGGTCAACAGGTGAGAGGCGGGGTACACCCTGGACAGGTCGCCAGTCCTTATTCCTTTAATGTTTCTGCTTTTTGTCTTCCAAATTAATCTTGAAATTACATTGGAACAACGTACATTTTTCCTGCAGAAGGCAGCTGTGATGGATCAGCTGGTGTTCATGTCCACCTCAGAAGAAGCTGTGGACGTTTACAAGGCGCTGAGTGAGGAACTGGAGCGCTCTGAGCTGCAGAGAATGAGCAGCTTACCTGCTGAAGCGCCACACCTGGGCTCTGCCCCCCTGGAGCAGGTCTGATACACTCTGCACCACATGTGGCATTTTGTAACTATTTGTGTGTGGAAACTTAATCATGCGTCCGCCAAATGTGTCAACATTTCTGGAGGATTTATTGATGTCACTGCATGGCAGAAATATTCATGCCTCTTGAAATAATTTCTTGTGGTGTTTTTATGACTGATTAAAACAAAGTGCAAGATTATGACCAAGAAAGAATATAAAATGTGGTGTTAATTTTAATTTTTTTTTTACAAATAAAAATATAAGAAAACATAGGCTACCTTTGCATTTAACTGGGAACTGTCTAAAATATGGTTCTTTAATATTAACTTTTTATAGCGCATATTGGTACAAGTTTATGAGCTAATGTTTGTAATCGGTCAAATGAGTTTTGCAGCAAATTGAGGGGAAATGGTGACTGATAAATAAGTTTATTACATGTAGAAGAGACTAAAACTGAAGAAAAATTGTGACCGTTAAGTTACTATGATGAAACATGGCAGCATGATGACCTGAGAGATGGCCCAGTCAAAGTCTGTAACTAATTACAGACTTTAACTAATTACAATTGAGAATCCAACTGAACTAAAGCTACTTTTCAAAGAATGTGTAAAAATTTCACTCCCACATAATTGCCTGCACAAAGGTAAATATCAAATTTTGTTTTGCCATAATGACCCTGACAGACAAATCAAATACCAATGAGTGAAGGAAGTTATGCTTGATTTTATGTGTAATTTCCAATGGTAGTTCTATGGCAGCATGAAAAAATGTGCTGCAGTAACTGCAGCTTTTACATTTAAGTACCTTTTAAGTCTAATGTTTACTTCTAAACATTTTACTGAAGGGAGATTTTCACAAATCTGTATTATTGAAGTCATTACTCACCCGTTTTGCTTGTACAAAATGAGCCCGACAGCGTTCACACTCATCCAATCAGACTTTGTGTCCCTCATTCTTCCTATGGTTGAGAAAGACTTGGGCTTTACCGTAGATTTCTCCGTTGTTTCCCACAAATAACCGTACAGACCTGATGTACGAGTCGTACGACTCTTTGGAGAATTTTTCTGCCTGTTGTTTTTGCCTCAGTGTTGGCTGATGAGGCAAAAATGACTCATTAAATGTATTAAGTAGCATATTGAGTTCCACTACCACTGTATCAGAGGTTTGCTCTATTACTGCAAGGAGCGGAGCCAGCGTCATTTTAATTGCGTCTCTGTTTGCTGTCATTTTCATTCGTGAGTGCAAATGTTGAGTTGGGGGCGTGGCTTGCAGCAGCTTATTTTTTTAAAAGGATTTTTTGGCTCTAGTGGCCTCTTAAGTAAATTGGCAGGAAAGTGGGATATGAAAGAGAAGGCAAGGTAAGGGAATTTTATTTATATAGCATGTTTTCAGCAACGAGGCAATTCAAAGTTCTTCACAGAAGTTAAAAGGAAATACAAACAAAATAACAAACCAAGGGAAAGAGCAAAAGAAGAAAAATAATCTATAAAGTATATAAACTAAATGCTCCAGTTGAGGGTTGCTAACTATCCTCAGGTCTAATTCTATATCTGGGTTTGAAGAACAGGAAAAATAGTCTAACAATGTTGATCCAAAAATGTCCTCTGGGTTTCTATTCTATGTATACTCCATAGTTTCTAAGTAATAATAAAAACTAAACAACGGAGAAGGAAGAAATCTGGTGAAGGTCAACTGGCCGAGACCTGAAACTGTGACAGCCGGGATTAGGCCTCATCAGATGGGTCGTCTGCACTGTCAGCGTGGCCAGCAGTGGTTTATTTGGACTTAAAGGGACCCTGAAACTGCTAAATTCTCATGACCTAATAATAATTTTGTGTAATAAATGCAATGAATATGGTTTGCATCATGCTTGACTTGTTTAATTAAGCAAGATAGGTTTTTAATTACCTGTTGACCTTGATGTTTCTGATCTTCTCTCTGAATGACCTTCAGCTGCTATTGGAGGAGAAACTGAACTCCGGTGAGTTGTCCCCTGACGTGGCGGCGTTTGTGGAGCTTCTGTGGACCGAAGCTCTCGGTTGCCTTGGAAACATCCTCAGTGTCCCCATCTCCAGACTCAGCCTGAACGATGTGGGTTTGAACCGATCTGCAGTCGGATCAGGGTCAGATCCGAGGCTCCGTCCTCATGAAGCTGTTGCTGTTTCAGGTGAGCAGAGCTGAAGGCCTTCTGCTTCAGGCTCAGAGGAAACTGAAGGAGGGAAATAAGGATGAGGTGTCGTCCCTCCTGGACGAGGTTTTCTTCCTGTTGCCTCACAGGGAGCCCAGACCTCAGCTTCCTGAAGCCAGGTTTCTGTCTCAGAAGCTGGATCTCTGTCAGGTAACAACAATGCACAGGTTTATTTTGGGATGTTAGGCTCTACTGGGATAACTTCTTTTCTTCCAGTTAATCCGAGATATTTTGAACGTGAGCGAGATGACCATGAACAACCCGAAGCTGTCCTCTGTGGGGAAGTACCGCGCTCTTCGCTGTGGCATGGAAGCAGTTCCCCGGAACAGCTCAGAGTTCCAGAACATCGCTGCCCTGCTGGATGACAGGTCCATCTTTAAAATAAAAAAAACTACAGATAATCATCACAATCCTTTCTGGAAACAAAATAACAAACATCTCTGTGTTTTCAGCCCGGTGCAGATCCAGCATATCATTCGCGTCAGCAGGATGGTTGAGCTTCAAAGGTTTCAGAGCAAGATTGGGAACGTTAAGCCCCTCCTCCATGCATCCAGCCCCAGAAACTTTGTAGGAATCTTATCCAGGTAAGTCCCAGCAGAATCCTGAATCGGAGAAGACAGTTTACAACTGATAGATACTGAAAAACTCAAGATTTTTAAATGACGCAAAAGGGAAGAGTTATGTGACCTACATTTATCGTGATAAATTTCTTACACGGTAAGAATTTAGAGGTGTCATTGTCATGATAAATTCTAGTTAATGTTTTTTTAAAAAAAATTCCATATTATCAGGATTGTTAGTTTTACTATTTCTTTCACTGGTTGTTAAACAAAGGCCTCAATAAATTTGAAAATATGACTAAATGGAGTTGCAGTTTTTATCTTAGTGATATAAATCACACTTCTCTATGTGACTGGTGTACTAATGTTTATGATTAGTACAGTAGGGTTTGTGCAACTAACTTTTTCATTAGTGGTGTCCACCACTGTTAGAAAAGAATCATATAATCATTGGAAGCTTTTCAGAGAGTTTTCAGGACTTTGTCTCTCCTTTTCTCAGGTGCATCACTCTTGTCAAAAAATTTTTAACACCTCTAGGAGCTAACGAATAGGTTAGCAAAGCTGGGCAATATGACTTAAAAATAGTATTTTGTTCAAGCCAAATCAATTTTAATCTTTTTATTTTTTACATTTATTTTACTCACTCTTTTTCTTACAAAGAAATTACAAGTGAATGTGAATTAACCTGAATTAACGGTCAAAATAAGCAGAAGCTGTAAAGCACATTTGTCGAAAAAAATGGGAATCCTTGTATGGGATAAAATCACTGAACTATAGAATCCAGATTTTCCACAAATTAAATTTTAAAAAACAGATCATTTGTTTTATTGCCCAAGATAAAATCTCAGATTCCTGGATCAGTCAATTCATCCTCTCACATAGAAAAAATTCTAGATTAAAATTGAATCTTGAGTCTGATTGCTGCATATCTTATCATGTTTTGTTTCATTTCAACACAAGTTTGTTTCTATATCCGGATCCTCAGAGGTCTGCTGCTTCCCCGTGCTGTAGTGGAGCAACATGGGATTACGAGAACGGACTACGGGAAGCTTGGCAGCGGGCTTTACTTCGGTGATGCTGTGAGGTTGGTTTGAATAAATGTTCAGTGGTCTTGTATGTTTATTGGTGTGAAAACAACGTTAGAACAGTTTTGGATGTTCTGGTTGGCCTGCTGCACTCTAGGCTCTCTCTGTTTTCTCAGCACCAGTCTGAAGTACGCCCACCCCAGTGAAACAGACGGATCGCGCCTCCTGCTGGTGTGTGATGTGGCTCTGGGGGTTTGTAAGGACCTTAATAAAGAAGCCAAATCTCTGACCGAGGCTCCTGAAGGCTACCACAGCGTTCATGCAATCCGACGTGCCATCAACCCAAAATCTGATTTTGAGGTGGGAACAGAAGAACTGCATATCCATCACATGTTCAGCATGTTAAAGCTCTGCTGCACCTTGAGGAAACTGATTGCTGTTTTCTGTCTGCGCTGCAGGATGACGAGTATGTGGTTTACTCTCTTGACCAAGTGAAGATGAAGTATGTAGTTCAGTTCAAAAAGGAAGGAGACGAGAAGAAGAACTTCAATCCGGACATCAACCTGACTGGAGAACCCATTGAGCCTGGCGAGAACCCCGGTGAGCTGTCGCCACGATGACAGCACACAGCTCTTCTTCCTGGATATGATTGCATCTCTCTGGAGAATAGCACTCTGTTGCTAGGAACCTGAAAAAAGTCATTTTTTCTTTATCTTTTTTACACGTGTAATTCTTGACTTAAATCCAACAAGTTCAGATGAGTTACAGTTCTTAAAAATAAAGTTACCTGATTCAGGTGAATGTCACAGTAACCATATGTGTTAGTGTGTTTTTGCTTTGGGTTCATAGCAAACATTGACCTGTGATAATTAGTCATCCATTCAGATTCTGGAAAAAATAAAATTAAACATTCTGAACATGAAATTCAGTATTTTTGATGTCTTAAACCAGTTTTTATTTTTGTGTTGTTTCTGCTTTCAAACACATTCCCATCTAACAAGCCACTCTGTCTGCAGATCTCCCTTCAGATGATGTGGAAGAAGATCTAGAAAATGTGAAGAACCCTCTGGACGACGTTAAAGCTGGACTGTTGGACAGTTCAGGCCAGAAGCTCCCCCTGCAGGCTGTCCATGTAAAGTGCAAACTGATGGATCTTCTGTCCCAGGTTGGAAAGAGAAGCCCCTGGATCACCTTGGTGACACATTAATCCTGGTTCTGATTCAAGCTTTTTCCTCCGTCAGGTCATCATCTTCCAAAAATACACCAATCAGAGCTCAGTGCCCATCGAGGCGAAGTACGTCTTCCCACTGGACGACTCAGCTGCCGTGTGCGGATTTGAAGCTTTCATCAATGGGAAACACCTGGTGGGAGAGGTAATCTGAAGCGAAATACTTAGATAGATATTCTACAAAGCAAAATGCAACTTTATTAGAACTGGACAGCACTGACACAGTTCAACCCACCATGTCTGTATTTTATTTTTATTTTCAGAATCCAAAACAACAGGGAATAATTCAACCCTTTAAAAACAAGTCAAATAAAACATGTACAAACAAAAACCTAGAAAAAGGAAAAGTCAGAACATAATACAGCTACTTCATCATGCTGCGAATGGAGGGCTAAAAGGGACAAAATTAAATAAATAACTACGTCATTGACTTATTAATTACATGTACCAAATAAATATTTTACTAGTTTATTTAGAAGACAATTAGCTTATTAAATAATAAATAAATAATTCATGGTTCCTGTTTCATGTCTATCAAAATTTAGCAAATTATCATCTTGACGACATGGTAGATAATCTCATTTGTTTTATCATTTTAGGTAATAAAATTTTTATTTTCTTATTTAACACAGGAATTCAATTATTTGTTTGTTTGCATTTTTTTAAATTATAGTGCAAAAAGTGGTGAAATAAAAATTCTGCAGAATGTGTTTTCATTCTGCAGAAAGTTTCTACTGAGAGTTTTCACTCTACCCTTATTCTGAAAATTATTATTTTCAGAATTATTTATTATTTTAGTAATTGATTACTAAAATAATCATTACTTGCAGCAGTGATTGAAACCCACTCCACAAAAAACTTTTTTTTTTAATGAAATAATGAGAAGAACCACCAATGTGTGGCTAAAGTCCATGATCTGTACAAAATATGAACTTTTGGTTGGGACTCTTGATGGGATCATTGCCTCAATAATTGCATCAATGCTTGGTATAGTGGAGTTTCAATGGAAGCCAGGTTCTTTGTAATATGACTGTTCTGCTGTGCTTCTGTTCTCAGGTGAAGGAGAAGGAGGCGGCTCGTGAGGAGTATAGGGAGGCGATAAAGAAAGGCCACGGCGCATATCTCATGGACCAGAGCGCACCTGTATGTCCAGGAACATCCTGAAGGTTTCAGGAAAGTATTCCAGCATTTCTAATTTGTTCCTCTCTGCAGGATGTGTTCACCATCAGCGTGGGCAACCTGCCGCCTGGCGCCACTGTCCTCATTAAGGTGACCTTTGTGTCAGAGATGGTGGTCCAAAACAGGAGCATCCTATTCTCCCTGCCAGGCAGCGTGGCTCCATGGCAGAAGAGCTCTGCCCTCAATGAGAAAACACAGGTAGGGGAGGAGCCTGTACTGAGAGGCTAGGCTTATATTTACCCCTCAAACTCACTTGGAGTTTGAGGGGTTTAATTTTTATTTATGCAGTTAGAATGGTGCTCCTCAAACTTTTTCAGGCTACGGACCACTTAACCCATTTAACAGTTACATACCACCTAACCTAAAATAGCCCCATAATATCAACATCTTCATACATACAACCAGAAATGAAAACATTCATCTCTTAAATCTTGTTTTGTTGTCTTCTTTGGTGCTGCTCTGGCCACAACAAAACCATGAATAAGTTGGTTTGGGGTGTGTTTAGATATCTGCAGATTTTCAGGGTTTCCGCGCCACAGTAAAGGGTAATAAATTAAATGAGCTCAAATTAAGGCCAGTAAAAGGTAGTAAGAAGTAACTAAAAGTAGTAAAAAGTAGTACATTTTTCATCATCCCTTCAAAATATGTTTAATTTTCCATTTACCCTCACTTATTGTTTTAAGTTCGTTTTACTAAAATCTGTTTTATGAATTATAACTACTGTACTGGTAGGAACTGAACTGTCACTGACTGACTCCAAGCTGCTGTGCGCATGCGTAGTTTTGGAACCGCCTAACGTGTTGAGACTAGCTAATCATTTTGCACTTCGCCATAGGAAGATATAAGTTTTCACAACGTTAGCTCAATGATTTGAGAGTCAAAGACTGGGAATGACCGAAAGGCATTTTGTAAAGTATGCAGGAAAACATCCAAATTTGACCTGGAACGATGTGGTATGTCATATTTAATTTATTTAGTTTTTTTTTTGCTTGTTTTTTTTTTCTTTTGGGCATGAAAGTTCCAATGAGTAAACATTATATTTTCTGTTTGTGACTCGGCACTGAGCTAGCTGCTAACAACTTTACCACTCTGAGGACAACCAGGCTAGGCCATAAAAATAATATATCTTACCTTATACCTTATTTTCTAAGTAAGTGTCCAATAAAATATCTGAAAATACTCCAAACTGTGGCATTGCTTGTTTTCACACTGCCTGTTTTTAGCTGTACAGTCATGGCCAAAAGTTTTGAGAATGATTCAAATGTTAATATTTCCAAAGTCTACTGCTTCAGTTTTTATAATGGCAATTTGCATACACTCCAGAATGTTATAAAGAGTGATCAGCATAAAAGCAATTAATTGCAAAGTCAATATTTGCCTAGAAAATGAACTTTATCCCCCAAAACACATTTCAACTTCATTGCAGTCCTGCCTTAAAAGGACCAGCTAACATCGTTTCAGTGATTGCTCCATTAACACAGGTGTGGGTGGTGATGAGGACAGGGCTGGAGATTAATCTGTCATGATTAAGTAAGAATGACACCACTGGACACTTTAAAAAGAGGCTGGTGCTTGGCATCATTGTTTCTCTTCTGTGAACCATGGTTATCTCTAAAGAAACACATGCAGTCATCATTGCACTGCACAAAAATGGCCCAACAGGAAAGAGAATCGCAGCTAGTCAACAATCTATCGCATCATCAAGAACTTCAAGGAGAGAGGTTCCATTGTTGCCAAAAAGGCTCCAGGGCGCCCAAGAAAGACCAGCAAGCGCCAGGACTGTCTCTTAAAAGTGTTTCAGCTGCGGGATCGGTCTGCCAGCAGTGCAGAGCTTGCTCAGGAATGGCAGTAGGCAGGTGTGAGTGCATCTGCATGCACTGTGAGGCGGAGACTCTCGGAGCAAGGCCTGGTCTCAAGGAGGGCAGTAAAGGAGCCACTTTTCTCCAGGAAAAACATCAGAGACAGACTGATATTCTGCAAAAGGTACAGGGAGTGGACTGCTGAGGACTGAAGTAAAGTCATTTTCTCTGATGAATCCCCTTTCCGATTGTTTGGGACATCTGGAAAACGGTTTGTTCGGAGAAGACGAGGTGAGCGCTACCACCAGTCTTGTCTCATGCCAACTGTAAAGTATCCTGAAACCATTCATGTGTGGGGTTGCTTATCAGCCAAGGGAGTCGGCTCTCTCACTGTCTTACCTAAAAACACAGCCATGAATAAAGAATGGTACCAGAATGTCCTCCGAGAGCAACTTCTCCCAACCATCCAAGACCAGTTTGGTGATGAACAATGCCTTTTCCAGCATGATGGAACACCTTGCCATAAAGCAAAGCTGATATCTAACTGGCTCAGGGAACAAAACAGAGATTTTGGGTCCATGGCCTGGAAACTCCCCTGATCTTAATCCCATTGAAAACTTGTGGTCAATCATCAAGAGACGGGTGGACAAACGAAAACCTAGGAATTCTGACAAAATGCAAGCATTGATTGTGCAACAATGGACTGCTATTGTTGCACAATCAATTGAGAGAAGTTGATTGAGAGCATGTCAGGGAGAATTGCAGAGGTCCTGAAGAAGAGGGGTCAACACTGTAAATATTGACTTGCTGCATTAACTCATTCTAACTGTCAATTAAAGCTTTTGTTACTCATAATATGATTGCAATTGTATTTCTGTATGTGATGACATCTGACATACACACATGACAACCAGAGGGCAGCAGATTATGTGAAAATATAATATTTGTGTCATTCTCAATACTTTTGGCCATGACTGTCGATTGTTGACCCACTTTTCTCCTCTTTTTTCGGTAAGCTATTTAAAATTAACTCCCATGTGGCCAACTACCTTTGAAACACGAAAATAACGTATATCTTTTTCTATTAGAACGGTTGGAACAACTGTACAGGACACAGACTTTAGACATTTTGATGCTGGGATCAACAGAAATAAATGGACTGTATTTACTTCCTGCCCTCCATGTGCATTGGGTGACGTCGGTGCTACGTCATCTGAAACCCAGCAATTACAATCTTTTCATTTGGTCAATTTAGGAATTGTATATTAAAACCTTGATATTGTTAATAGAAGAATGTTTTATGTGCTCTCGAACACTACAGGGCTCTTTGAAGAAGGTTTGTGTGGCCAATGAAGCAGCAAGGTGAGAATGATTGAAATAAAATTTTTAACTCATGAAGTCACTGATATGTGCAGCAATTCATTAGTTTTCTTGTTGGTGCTTTTGGATTTGGATTTTTTAACCTTTAGCATTTGTGTTTGGTTAATTAAATATGTTGTTTCTTCTGTACTTCAGAGAGTTTATGTTGGACATGTCGGTGGAGATGCCCTTTGAGATCTCTCGCCTAATGTGCATCAGCCATGAAGTCAAAATTAAGGTGCTGTTTTCAATTAACACAGTCATATCATATGCATATTGTTACATAATCTGCAATTTAAAGTAAATCTTCATTGTCATCCAGTTTTTATTTTTGTGTAAATAATTTTGCTTGTATTTTGATGTCTAGAGGAAGGACTGTAAGGCGGTGGTCAGTGTTCTGCCAGATCAGGTCATGGGGTCAGATGGTTTCCAGATGTCTATCACTCTCTCTGAGGTTCATCTTCCCAGAATGTGGGTGGAGAAACACCCCGACAAGGAGAGCCAGGTCTGTTTGTCCTTCTCTCTTCCACACCAATCTGTTTTCAGAGAGTCCCAGTACTGAACCCTGAGGCACACCACACTAAGTGAATTAACCGTCTACTCTGCTGCAGGCCTGCATGCTGGTTTTCTACCCAAAGTTTGAGATTGACTCCAACTCTGACGGCAGTGAAGTTGTTCTTTTGCTGGACACATCTGAGTCCATGAAGGGGGAATCGTTCCAGCTGGCCCAGAAAATTGCCTTGCAGGTTTTAACGAATCTGAAGGATGACGTCAAAATCAACATTGTTTTGTTTGGAACAGGTCGGTTGGTATAAAAGCATAGAACTGGTTAGAACAGAACTCTGACTCATTGTTTAATTTTGGGACTGGATATTATTTAAACTATCTATACCAAAATGTGATACAGTTGTATGTTTCCGAGACTTTTCTGTCTGCTGTTTCTAGGAACGCACATTTCACTTCCAGTACATCTTACGTTCATTGAACATGGAGTTTACTTTCCAACAACTTGCATTGTACTTTTCTTGAACTTTCTTGAACGTATCTGGATGGAAATTCATGAAACCTTCAACATACAAAGTGTACTTTCTAAAAGTTTCCTGTAAATTATTTACAAGTTGTAAAAAAGACTGTTTTTTCCTGGAGATACTCCTTTAAGTTACTGAAAATGACTCCATAGGAAAGTACAGACTGATAGATATTCTGAAACATCTTCATTCTCTTCAGTTATTTTCTACATCAGATTTTCCATGTCTTAAGTTAAAACATGTTGCTTAAACTTTTACACTCTATCTATTGAAGTAAATTCTGAAGCATATAAGAGAAACACACCTGATCACCTCCATGCTTTGTTTTCTCTTGACTTGTCTTGTTTTTGGTTTTCAGATTACAAAGAAGCTTTCTTGACGGCACAGAAACTAGACGAAGTTCAAGATGAAGCCAAGAAGTTCATCAAGGTGAGTTCAGACTGAACGAGAGGGGGGAGAAGACATGCAGAAAAGGTAATCGGGCCGGGACTTGAACCCGTGACAGCCGTGTTGAGGAGTGAAGCCTCTGTACATGAGTCAACGCTCCACCCACTGCGTCACTGCTGCACTCAAGTTTAAATTCTTTAACAGTTTTTAATTGAAGAAAATGTTTAAAATTATAAAAATGTGGTGCTTTAATGCTCAAATTTAGCTTATAAGCTAAAATTGAAAACAGATGCTTATATGAATTCCATAAAAATCAAAATCTTGTACATTGTATCAGACTGAACTATTTATATTAATCATAAGAAATCCTTTAATCTCCATGGCAATCATTCAAGAGGTGCAAAATGTGTGAACGGACCTAGCTACGCTTTCAAGGCACAGCTCTTTGCAGTTTCCCAGCTTCTGAGCTTCACTCTCTCTGAGCTTCATTCTCACAGAGCATCCCTCCCTTGTGTCGCCCCCATTTTTAGCTCCTTCAGACTAGTCAGCAGCAATTAGCAAACTGGTGGAACTGCACATCTGCTGAGCTCATTATGTGAGCTACTTCTTAGTGCAACGCTGGTAAAAGCGTTGTGAAAGGGTTAATATAAGAGTGATGTTATGATGACTTCCTGAAGGTGGAGTTTCAGAAAAAAGTTAGTTTAAAGAGACAGAGGCCCAATTTTAAGGTGTCAAATCAGAACATAAAATTTATTTTAAATTATATTCAATATACACATATTTATAAAGTCGTTCATCTTTAATATATTTCTAATTTTTCATAATAATGACTGAAGTGGCTAAATTAAAAATCTGCAAAATGTTCCCCATTCTTTTTATCTGATTAATTTATTAGTCACCAAAGTAACTGATTGAATAATTGGTTACTAAAATAATAATTAGTTGCAGCCCTACTTGGAATTAAAATCTATTTCCAAACTTTATTCTGTTCTGTCTGCTGTTAGAGCTGCTCTTCAGTAGGGGGCAGCACTGAGCTGTGGCGGCCTCTCCGGGCGCTCAGCCTGCTGCCGCCGTCCACCGGCGTGCGAAACCTGCTACTGCTGTCGGATGGCCACATCCAGAACGCGGCGGCCACGCTGCAGCTGGTCAAAGACAACGTCCAGCACAGTCGCCTCTTCACCTGCGGCTTCAGGTGAGGAAGGGCTTCATCCCTCTCTTCCTTTTCATTTTTAGTTCCTCTTCAAAGCAGGTGAAGCGACTGTTTGTCATTTCAGCTCCACAGCCAATCGCCACATGTTGAGAGTCCTGGCTAAGCAAGGGGGCGGAGCTTATGAGTTTTTCGGCGCTAAATTGAAGCACACATGGGCTGAGAAGGTGAGACTTTCTAATTCACATGACAAACTCACATTCCTGCCGAAGCTTTTGAATCTATATCCTTAAAAGTCTTAAATTCATATATGTAAAATTAAGGATTGAAAATGTCTTCTATTCATTTAAAATAAGTTGGTCTTTAACATGTTAATGACAGGTCTTAGATTTTGTCTCGATAAACTATTTAATCAGATTTTCTATGCATTCCCTTCTTCCTCCCCCTCACGGGACTTTTAGTCTGACTCACACATCTACATTGCGTGTGTTTACCACTAGCATAGCTTTGTTTGCCAGCTCACTGCTTAGTTAGGTTTTCGGCTTCTATAATGGGTAAATGCAAATTTATCGCTGTTTGGCTGGACGAAGATACAGGAACAAAATTTCATTTAATTAAATTTCATTCATAAAGTCTTAAATTGGAGGTAGTGAAATCTGCAGAAACCTTGTTTTCTTGGGCCTTTAGGCTCCAGGCAACAAATTACATCAGTGTTTTGAGGTCTTTTGCAATTCTGCAACAATCAGCAGATTCCTGCACGTTTTTTCACACTAATGCATAATTGTGACTTTATTGAAAATGTTCCACAACAGTGACCAAAAATATTGGGTTTGATGCTAAACTCCCCCTATATGTGGCAGTATTTCTTATTTTTAGGACAGTCTTGCCACAAGCTTACTGAGGTCAAATTATAGTTCCTGAGTGATTAATAGTTACATTAACGACATACAAAAGCACAAATTTTCCAAAATTCCTTGTAACTATTTCTAAATTAGCACCATTAGCACCAATATTTTAGCAGTTTACTGAAACTGTTAAACAAACTGAATGTGCACAGAATGTGCCTAAACTCATTAAAGCAGGTGTCAGATGAGTTTGACATCCCTGGTCTAATTCATCCGTAGAATTGTTGACTTGCTTCATTTTACAAGGTGAACATTCATCATGAAGATTAATTTGAGTATTTATCAGTTGAACTGAAGACGTTCTGATACCTGAACACCTGGCTGCAGGTGAAGCGCCAGGTGAAGTGCATGTCGTCTCCCGGCTGCAGCTCCGTCTCTGTGAAGTGGCAGCAGTCCAACCCCAAAGCTCCTCCGGTTCAAGCCCCGAAGCAGCTGAACTCTCTGTTCAACGACTGCCACACGCTGGTTTACGGCTTCGTGCCCCACTGCACTCAGGTATTCAACTGGTTCTTTTTCTCTGCTTTATCTACTGATTATACTTCTGTCTATTTTTATGTGTCTTGACTGTTTGTTGACAGTTGACTGACCTTTAGAAAAGCCTCAAGCAAAGCTGTACTTGTATTACTTACTGTATATTACATGGCCGCTCTGTGTATGTCTTTTTTTAATTATTATTTTTTTAGATTAGCCGATTGATACTTGATTAGCAAACAGTGCTTAAAAGGAGTTTTGTTTTTAAACCAAATTTGAACCAGGTGAAGCTAAAACTGCCACTTAAGGAGCTTAGAAGATATTTGCAGAAAAGTTTTTTCATCTTAAATGTGTTTATTTTATTGTCCAGGTTTAGCTTAGTTACTGCTCTAAATGTGTTCTTTCAGAAAATTGCCTTTTTTACACTCTCAATACTCCAGTTAACAATTAATTGATTAGGAAATTAGTTGACAGTTATTTCAATAATTGATTCATCACGATTAATCAGATTAATCTTTTCAGTGCCAGATGTGAGGGATGGAAAAATTCAGACTTCTTTATTTTTTCCAACTTCAGTCAGATTTGTGGTTTTTCATGCAGGCGACTCTTCTTGGAGATTTGTGTGGTCAGGAGCTTCAGACCATGGTGTCAACAACAGAGCTGCAGAAGACCAGAGGAACAGTGAGGCTCTGTTTATTATCTATATCAACACATTGAAATATGAAAAACTATCAACCTCAGCTATTGATTTGTTGTTTTAGTTTCTTCATAAGCTCACAGCAAGAGCCCTGATCAGAGACTACGAGGATGGAAACCTTGATATCACCGAAGCTGAACACGAGGTCAGCATGGTGTCACCTTTGACCTCAGATCACAGCTAAAATTGGTTGAAACTCCTGTTTTTGTGTTTTCAGGGTAAAAAAGCAGAGTTGAAGTCCTTCATCATCGATCTGAGCAAAGAGTTCTCCATACTGTCTCAGTTCACCAGCTTCGTGGCCATTGAAGAGAGGGGGTTGTTTTTCATCCCATGTTCAGAGTTGTTTTTGAATCAAACCAAAGTAATTTTTCCTGTTTTAGGATTCTAAGAAGGCAGACGATGGCGTCACAGACATCCCAAAGCTGATCGCAGAGGAGGATGTGGACTTCTTGCCATACATCAGCTGGAGTCTTCCTGAGGACAAAGTGAAAATATTTCTGTTACAATTTTTAGGGATTCAATCCTGGCGATGCCACACTGAGACAGGCACATTAATCCACATGCTATGGATTTACTCTGAAATTCAAGATTTCTTGTATGCAATTTATATATCAACTCAATTACACAAAAAGAAATTGTGTAGAAATGGTACAAACAGGCTAATTGTAGGTTAACTACAGGATATTTATGGATGAGGTTTTCTAGGGAATCTTAAAAGGTTAACGAACATAGTACATGTTTAGTACTTAAATCATTTCCACAGCACTACATATGATATCAATGGTATCATTATGACACAGTTTCTCTATGTGGCAATATTAATATTTTTTTTTCAATAAAATTTAAAATTTACAGCTGGAAGAAATGGATTGTAATGTTTGGTATTTCACTTGAATAGTTATTACAATTAAAAAAATGTTAAACAACACAAGTGATTAAATGCTGATCATACCTTTCTAATTAATTTTGCTGCTTGTTTCTTTTACAGACGTCTGAAGAGAGCGATGAAGAAGTACGAATATACACACATAAATCTAGTATTTGTATCATGGTTCATAAGTTACTATAGATCATTATTTTCATTCCCTTAAAGGCGCATTCAGCAAACCAAACAGATGTTTACACTATATCTGTAGTTTACTTGTGACATACTCTCAGAATACCTAATATCTTCGGAGCATCTGGGTTTACCTCAGATTTTGTACATGGAATAAACTATGATAAAAATATTGAAGCTTGAATGCTATGTTTGTCTGTTACAGATTTGTTTTGGGAGTTCTCTGATTACTGAAGAGGTAAGGAGGACAGATTTTCAAATGTTGTGTTTAGACATTTCTTTATAGTTTGTTACCTTAGACCAGGGGTCACCAACCCGGTGCCCGCAGGGACCTTGTCAGTCGCCGCGGAGCCACTTCTAAAAATAGCCATTATCATTAGGGAGCACTACCAAAAAAAAAATTAAATGTTTTTACATTGAAGTAATGACATTTATTTACATTTGTATTTCAAAGGACGGAAATGATAAAAACGTTTAAAATAAGTCGCTTTACGTATAAACTCTTTCCTGCTGTTAAACTTCAGAACTGCGCAGGCGCCTGCAGCTGCACTCTGCGTACCTTGACATTTTCCTTTAAGTAAAGAAAGAAAAGAATAACTTCTGGAATTTTATTATTTAACCCTATTTACTATTAACAAAATTGTGAAGAAAAACTAAATAAATTGTGCCAAACATCTTATTCGTAGCGCACATCTGGGAATCAACCACCGTCCTCTTTCCGTGAACCACATGGGGAGGCTTCGCTTCCACGTCTTTATTATTTAGCATCGTCTGGAAAAAAGTCTGCTGCTCTTGGTTTAGGCTTGTGCTGATTTTTGCGCATTGGAGAAGTGTTTGTGCTCTTGCAGCTCAGGTGCAGTGATAGTTTTGTGTCAGACCTTTATTTTTTTCCACATCTGCTAGTGTCAGCCCTGGTGACCCGTCAGCTGTTCGGTTCGCGAAACCATAAAAAAAGCGAATAAACCGGCAACCCGCCAGAACCGCGCAGACTAAGAAGCTCTCGGGATCTTAGAACAACGGGAGGTTCAAACCCAACTCATTCATTTTTAGCTTACAGAAAAACGCAAAGCCGTGAAATAAATAAAAGCAAACTGATCAATTAGACTGAGGCTTTGTTGTTCCCCACCTCACGCATCAGACTGACAGCTGTGTGTGTATAATATGTTTTGACACAAAATATATTTTATTTTACACAATATTGCTAATAGAACAGATGGTTAGATAATAAAACAATAACTATTCTTTTCTTTTTTATTTAAAGGAAAATTTCAAGGTACTCAGTGCTGTACAGCTGCAGGTGTTACTGCAACAATCCATCAGTTTTCTTTGGTTTATTTAAGTCACTTGTGGCCAGTTTAGAATCACAGAGAAACTCCAAAAAGGAATCAAACTTAAAACTCTGTGAGCTAAAAACTTCTGATCACATAATAGCAATTAACCATATGGTAAATTATTTCTGATAACTATTGTGAGTAGTCCTAACATTAATATGATCAGACAGTATTATCGTGTGTATATATATATATATATATATATATATATATATATATATATATATATATATATATATATATATATACTTATAAAGACTGTATCAAACAAGTAGCCCTTCGTGTTGCTCTGTACCCGTGAAGTAGCTCCCAGTCTCAAAAAGGTTGGTGACCCCTGCCTTAGACCATTATTTCTCATTCCCTCAAAGGCACATTCAGTGAACCAACAGATGTTTACACTTTATCTGTGGTTTACTTGTGACATAATCTCAGAATACCTACAGTATCTTTAGATCTTTTGGGTTTATCTCAGATTTTGTTACGTTGAAGAAAGTATGATAAAAACACTGAAACCTCAATGCTATGTCTGTTACAGACGTTGGATGACTTACCCGTTGCCACTAAAGAGGTAAGAAGGACAGATTTTCAATCTCTGTTGTTTTTTAGCTACTTTACAGTTTGTTACTTTAGGCTGTTATTTCTCAGTGAGGAGGCTTGCTGGTCTCTGCAGAACTGGAATGCACTTAGGAGGCGATTCAGTTATTTGATTAAAGTGTGTTGGATCAGGGAGACATGTAAGAGTTGCAGGACTCTGGCCCTTGAGGACTGGGATTGCTCAGCCCTGCTCTAGAAGTACCTGTGTAGAAATGGTACAAACAGGCTAATTGTAGGTTAACTACAGGATATTTATGGATGAGGTTTTCTAGGGAATCTTAAAAGGTTAACGAACATAGTACATGTTTAGTACTTAAATCATTTCCACAGCACTACATACATGATATCAATGGTATCATTATGACACAGTTCCTCTATGTGGTAATATCAATATTTTTTTTTCAATAAAATTTAAGATTTACAGCTGGAAGTAACAGATTGTAATGTTTGGTATTTTACTTGAACAGTTATTACAATTAAAAAAATGTTAAACAACACAAGTGATTAAATGCTGATCATACCTTTCTAATTAATTTTCTTGCTTTCTGCTTGTTTCTTTTACAGACGTCTGAAGAGAGCGATGAAGAAGTACGAATATACACACATAAATCTAGTATTTGTATCATATGGTTCATAAGTTACTATAGATCATTATTTTTCATTCCCTTAAAGGCACATTCAGCAAATCAACAGATGTTTACACTTTATCTGTAGTTTACTTGTGACATACTCTCAGAATACCTACATATCTTCGGAGCTTCTGGGTTTACCTCAGATTTTGTTACATGGAATAAACTATGATAAAAATATTGAAGCTTGAATGCTATGTTTGTCTGTTACAGATTTGTTTTGGGAGTTCTCTGATTACTGAAGAGGTAAGGAGGACAGATTTTCAATATGTTGTGTTTTAGACATTTCTTTATAGTTTGTTACCTTAGACCAGGGGTCACCAACCCGGTGCCCGCAGGGACCTTGTCAGTCGCCGCGGAGCCACTTCTAAAAATAGCCATTATCATTAGGGAGCACTACCAAAAAAAAAAAATTAAATGTTTTTACATTGAAGTAATGACGTTTATTTACATTTGTAGTTCAAAGGACGGAAATGATAAAAACGTTTAAAATAAGTCGCTTTACGTATAAAACTCTTTCCTGCTGTTAAAGTTCAGAACTGCGCAGGCGCCTGCAGCTGCACTCTGCGTACCTTGACATTTTCCTTTAAGTAAAGAAAGAAAAGAATAACTTCTGGAATTTTTATTATTTAACCCTATTTACTATTAACAAAATTGTGAAGAAAAATTAAATAAATTGTGCCAAAACATCTTATTCGTAGCGCAAATCTGGGAATCAACACCGTCCTCTTTCCGTGAACCACATGGGGAGGCTTCGCTTCCACGTCTTTATTATTTAGCATCGTCTGGAAAAAAAAGTCTGCTGCTCTTGGTTTAAGCTTGTGCTGATTTTTGCGCATTGGAGAAGTGTTTGTGCTCTTGCAGCTCAGGTGCAGTGATAGTTTTGTGTCAGACCTTATTTTTTTCCACATCTGCTAGTGTCAGCCAGCTGGTGACCCGTCAGCTATTCGGTTCGCGAAACCATAAAAAAAGCGAATAAACCGGCAACCCGCCAGAACCGCGCAGACTAAGAAGCTCTAGGGATCTTAGAACAACGGGAGGTTCAAACCCAACTCGTTCATTTTTAGCTTACTGAAAAAACGCAAAGCTGTGTAATAAATAAAAGCAAACTGAGCAATTAGACTGAGGCTTCGGCGTTCCCCACCTCACGCATCAGACTGACAACTGTGTGTGTATAATATCTTTTGACACAAAAGATATTTTATTTTACACAATATTGCTAATAGAACAGATGGTTAGATAATAAAACAATAACTCTTCTTTTCTTTTTTTATTTAAAGGAAAATTTCAAGGTACTCAGTGCTGTACAGCTGCAGGTGTTACTGCAACAATCCATCAGTTTTCTTTGGTTATTTAAGTCACTTGTGGCCAGTTTAGAATCACAGAGAAACTCCAAAAAGGAATCAAACTTAAAACTCTGTGAGCTAAAAACGTCTGATCACATAATAGCAATTAACCACATGGTAAATTATTTCTGATAACTATTGTGAGTAGTCCTGACATTAATATGATCAGACAGTATTATCGTGTGTGCGTGTGTGTGTATATATATATATATATATATATATATATATATATATATATATATATATATATATATATATATATATATATATATATAAAGACTGTATCAAACAAGTAGCCCTTCGTGTTGCTCTGTACCCGTGAAGTAGCTCCCAGTCTCAAAAAGGTTGGTGACCCCTGCCTTAGACCATTATTTCTCATTCCTCAAAGGCACATTCAGTGAACCAACAGATGTTTACACTTTATCTGTGGTTTACTTGTGACATAATCTCAGAATACCTACAGTATTTTTAGATCTTTTGGGTTTATCTCAGATTTTGTTACGTAGAAGAAAGTATGATAAAAACACTGAAAACTCAATGCTATGTCTGTTACAGACGTTGGATGACTTACCCGTTGCCACTAAAGAGGTAAGAAGGACAGATTTCAATCTCTGTTGTTTTTTAGCTACTTTACAGTTTGTTACTTTAGGCTGTTATTTCTCAGTGAGGAGGCTTGCTGGTCTCTGCAGAACTGGAATGCACTTAGGAGGCGATTCAGTTATTTGATTAAAGTGTGTTGGATCAGGGAGACATGTAAGAGTTGCAGGACTCTGGCCCTTGAGGACTGGGATTGCTCAGCCTGCTCTAGAAGTACCTGTGTAGAAATGGTACAAACAGGCTAATTGTAGGTTAACTACAGGATATTTATGGATGAGGTTTTCTAGGGAATCTTAAAAGGTCAACGAACAGAGTACATGCTTAGTACTTAAATCATTTCCACAGCACTACATACATGATATCAATGGTATCATTATGACACAGTTCCTCTATGTGGTAATATCAATATTTTTTTTTCAATAAAATTTAAGATTTACAGCTGGAAGTAACAGATTGTAATGTTTGGTATTTTACTTGAACAGTTATTACAATTAAAAAAATGTTAAACAACACAAGTGATTAAATGCTGATCATACCTTTCTAATTAATTTTCTTGCTTTCTGCTTGTTTCTTTTACAGACGTCTGAAGAGAGCGATGAAGAAGTACGAATATACACACATAATCTAGTATTTGTGTCATATGGTTCATAAGTTACTATAGATCGTTATTTTTCATTCCCTTAAAGGCGCATTCAGCAAACCAAACAGATGTTTACACTATATCTGTAGTTTACTTGTGACATACTCTCAGAATACCTACATATCTTCGGAGCTTCTGGGTTTACCTCAGATTTGTTACATGGAATAAACTATGATAAAAATATTGAAGCTTGAATGCTATGTTTGTCTGTTACAGATTTGTTTTGGGAGTTCTCTGATTACTGAAGAGGTAAGGAGGACAGATTTTCAATATGTTGTGTTTTAGACATTTCTTTATAGTTTGTTACCTTAGACCAGGGGTCACCAACCGGTGCCCGCAGGGACCTTGTCAGTCGCCGCGGAGCCACTTCTAAAAATAGCCATTATCATTAGGGAGCACTACCAAAAAAAAAAAATTAAATGTTTTTACATTGAAGTAATGACGTTTATTTACATTTGTAGTTCAAAGGACGGAAATGATAAAAACGTTTAAAATAAGTCGCTTTAAGTGTAAAACTCTTTCCTGCTGTTAAAGTTCAGAACTGCGCAGGCGCCTGCAGCTGCACTCTGCGTACCTTGACATTTTCCTTTAAGTAAAGAAAGAAAAGAATAACTTCTGGAATTTTTATTATTTAACCCTATTTACTATTAACAAAATTGTGAAGAAAAATTAAATAAATTGTGCCAAAACATCTTATTCGTAGCTCACATCTGGGAATCAACACCGTCCTCTTTCCGTGAACCACATGGGGAGGCTTCGCTTCCACGTCTTTATTATTTAGCATCGTCTGGAAAAAAGTCCGCTGCTCTTGGTTTAGGCTTGTGCTGATTTTTGCGCATTGGAGAAGTGTTTGTGCTCTTGCAGCTCAGGTGCAGTGATTTGTGTCAAACCTTTATTTTTCCACATCTGCTGGTGTCAGCCAGCTGGTGACCCGTCAGCTGTTCGGTTCGCGAAACCACGAAAAAAGCGAATAAACCGGCGACCCGCCAGAACAGATCTTTTGGGTTTATCTCAGATTTTGTTACGTTGAAGAAAGTATGATAAAAACACTGAAACCTCAATGCTATGTCTGTTACAGACGTTGGATGACTTACCCGTTGCCACTAAAGAGGTAAGAAGGACAGATTTTCAATCTCTGTTGTTTTTAGCTACTTTACAGTTTGTTACTTTAGGCTGTTATTTCTCAGTGAGGAGGCTTGCTGGTCTCTGCAGAACTGGAATGCACTTAGGAGGCGATTCAGTTATTCAGTGAACCAAACAGATGTTTACACTTTATCTGTTGTTTACTTATGACATACTCTCAGAATACCTAGTATCTTTGGAGCTTCTGGGTTTACCTCAGATTCTGTTACATAGAAGAAACTATGATAAAAATACGGAAGCTTGCTTGTATGTTACAGTTGGTTCGACTTCCTGAACAGGTAAGAAGGACTGATTTTCAATGTCTGTTTTTGTTGTTTTGTTGTTTGTTTTAGCTACTTCTTCACAGTTTATTTTAGATAATTATTTTTCATTCCCTTAAAGGTGCATTCAGCAAACCAACAGATGTTTACACTTTATATGTGTTTTATTTGTGACATTCTCTCAGAATACCTAGTGTCTGGATCTTTTGGGTTAATTTCAGATTTTGTTACATAGAAGAAACTATGATAAAAATACTGAAGCTTGAATGCTATGTTTGTCTGTTACAGATGATGTGTTGTCGCATGAGTGAAGAGGTAAGGAGGACAGATTTTCAATCTCTGTTTTTTAGCTACTCTTTCTTGTGGTTCTGATGTTACAAACTTTGAATTTGTTTCCCTCTGAGATTATAAAACTCATCATCGTTTTTTGAATACTTTTGAATATTTTCTGGTAACTGTTCATTTTGTGCTTTAAATAAGATGGACACTGTTTGTAAATTAACCAAATCAGAAAGTTTTAATAATTTAGTTTATAAATAATGGATTTTTGTGATCCAGGTAGCCACCTTTATTAATAACCTTAACCCTAAACTAATGAACAGTATACAATATGTAGTGCTTTCTGTTCAACACATTCCTTGGAATTATTCAAGATTCAATTATTCAATACTGTTTGATATTTTCTTTAGGATATATTGAATATGTGGTTTCCGATTAACCTTTTCATCAATTACCACTCCAAGCAATTTGTTTTCATGAACGCTTTCTATATTTACCTCCATAATGTCTTTTTTTGTTTCAGAACTTGGTTTGCAATTCCCAAATAACATTATTTTAGTTTTAAACAAATTTAGCGTCAACTTGTTATAATCAAACCACTTCTTCAGTGTGTTTATTTCTTTGCTTACATTATTTAGAAGTTCCTCTATATCATATATATATATCACCCGCCGTGGGTGAGAAGGGAATTTTTATATATATATATATATATATATATTTGTGTCATCTGCAAATAATATACCTCATATGAGGTTATACAGTATATAGTATATATAATTTCTGTACATGATAAAAAAAGACTTTGGGGGCGTGCTGTGGTGGCGCATGGGGTTAACACGCCCCACATTTGGAGTCCTTGACGCGGACGTCGTGGGTTCGACTCCCAGTCCCAGCAACCTTTGCCGCATGTCTTCCCCCTTCTCGCCCTCTTTTCTATCTTCCTACTGTCAAAATACGACCCACTAGCGCCACAAAAACTCTTCGGAGAAAAAAAAGAAAAAAAAAACTTTGGGCCAGGCATTGATCAATTGATCATTGGGATTCACCACAAGCAATGTGGAGCTGATTTCTCCGAACTGTACATATTGTTTTCTATCTCTATAACAGCTTTTTACCCAATTGAACACGTTCCACCTAACTCCATAGCTTTCTAAAAAATTTTTTAGTAAATCATGATTTATTGTGTCAAACGCTTTTTTTAAATCAAGGAACAATCCAGCAGCAATCATTTTATTTTTGTATTTATTTATTTGAATAAAACACTGCTCCATAGAGCAAAATTATTGGTACTGAGGCGCATTCAGGAAACCAACAGATGTTTACACTTTATCTGTGGTTTACTTGTGACATACTCGCAGAATACCTCTCAGACTGTTTGCTGTTATAAAAAGAAGATTGGGGTGCAGCAACTGCAGATCTGATTTTGGCGTGTTCTCAGGGCCGCCCCAAGGCAAGGCAAACCAAGCAGTCGCTTAGGGCCCCAGAGCCACGAAGGGGTCCCCTCAGTGGAGCTGTTTTTTTTTTCACTTCTGTCATTATATTATCAAAAACACACAATTTCACTATGAACTGATTTGTTTTTACAATTATATATTTAATAATGTAGTAAAAATTGTTATTTTATTGATAAAAAGAAAATATAAATTGCTCTTGGGTGCCCCTTGTGGCCGCAGTAGGTACTGCACGTTACGCCGGTAACGAGCTGCTGTGCAGAGCATCCAAAGCTCCAGTCAGAAGTTAAGTAAGCAAAACAATGTCTCAAAAAGGACTTATCCTTCAGGGAGGGAGAAAAGAGAGAGGGAGAATAGAAAACAGGCAATGTGCCTTTTATGTAATGTGCCTTGGTAATGTAATGTAAAAGATTTGTAAAGCTGATACTAGAAAATTGTCTTGATAGTGACCTGTAACAGTCCAGTTCAACAGCCAAACATTTATGCTAGCATCTTTGTTTGAAACTGAGCTTTAACTTTAAATGAATTGATTCTCATGGTTGGCCCTGTGTATTTCTGAGGTATTTTTGCCTTCAAAACATTTGATAACAATAATTAAAACTTATCAATATTTGACATTTTCAAAATGTTTTTATGTCAGGCTGCTTAGCTGCTACTTCGATAAGCTGCTTTATGCTGTAGTTGGGGAATATGTTGTTTGCTGCTGAGCAAAATCATTTTGTGGCTAAAAAAAAACAAATTTTAACATCAACTTGGAAGTTATGTAAAACTCCTGTTTAAATCTTTAGAAGGTTCATAATCAGTCCATTACCGGTACCGGTCCATCCAGGAACTAGAATGTAATGTTTCTATTTTACAGAGATGGGCTTAGATTTCTCTGATGGTCTTGTTCCTTGTTAGCTTCTCCTGAGCTAACAAGGAATTTCCATCTCTGTTGTTATTTTTGTGACTTCTTTACAGTTTCAGTTAGGCCCTGATTTCTAAGTCATTAAAGGGCACATACACAGTCTTTTTGGGTTTTTGTTGTTTATCTTTGGTTTTGTTTGTTTTTTTTCACATAGAAGGAATGACTGATAAAAATACTGGGACTTGAATGTTATGTTTGTCTTTTTCAGATGGAGACTAATCTAGTGCCAAAGTTAAGAGAGCTGGCTGATCCATTCTCCATTAAACACCAATCAGCAACTGCCTTTTTGGATCTGTTAGTATCTTGTGTCCTCCCACCTTTTCTCTGGTATCTTAATTTACTTGGGAATTTCTTTTCAGCTCCACCATCTCCAGTGTGCAGTGGAGCTCTGCAACCTCTCATTTCTGTTAAGTGCAAATCCTTTCGAGATTGTAAATTCAGTCCAAAACTAATGGTTGGTCATTTGATTGGCTCAGCGACACCATCCATCCTTTCAGTTCTCAAACACACAAACCTGAATGAATGAATGAATGAATATTCTTTATTAATCCCCGAAGGAACTTCAAACCATTCTAGCTGTATTAGTTGGAATTGAGTCTTTTGTGTGATGTTGGTCCAGAGATCCAGACCCAGAAGAACTGAAGCTGAAGTGGACAAAGATCTTCCAGCTGCAGCAGGCGGTAAGTTGTTTTTGCTCCGTTCTTTAAATCGGTCATGAGTCATTAAAAAAGATCTCCATCTATATTTTCTGTTTTATTATGGGATAAAAAAAACTTCTGCTCTTATGGTCAAATTGCTTCCTAAAAACTTGATCTCATCTCAACAACATTGCATGTTGTTATTTAATATAAATCCAGTCTAAAATGTGATGAAAAATGCATTCTGTTTAATCTGCTTTAATTCAACTCCAGTTCGTTTGTCTAGAAAGTCCCAAAAAATTAACTCTGGTCTACCCAAAGAACTAGGACTCGGTTTGAGAACTCTGGTGCAATTTTAATGCATATATGAACGCCAAGTGGACCAGAGACAGCTCTGAAAGCAAGTCTCTGGTTTTGGAAAAACCACAGAGCGCTCTAGGTAAATACAACCAAAATAAATGTGTGTTTAGTGCTAACAGGAGAAATGGCTTGTGGTCTTTTGCCAGCGCCAAAAGTGAAATCCGACAACCATTAAAATGTGTTTTTGTATCGTTTTCTTCAGCATTTCTTGATGTTGAACCTCCATCGTGAAGAGCAGAACAGGTTTTTCAATTAGTTTGTGTCATTTGATAAAGTATGAAGGTTAACATCCACCAGCTGAAAATGTAAGAAATGTTGCTATTTTGGTTCCCAGACTATCATCCTAAAAGTCCATCCCATATCCCATCAATAACTCAGCAGCTCCTCTCTTCTTCCTAATACCATTTCAACTCAAAGGTTTATGTTTCTGCACTTCTGTCTTTAGATACCTTGACATTATTTCAATCAGGTTGCAGTCCAGACTGCAGCACCTTGATCTCTGTAACTTTGAAGTCATTCTGATGTAAATTTGCTTCTGGACCAATTCTAGAGTCAGGTAGTTGTTGCCATGTGCTGCTTGGTTTACAACCATCCTCCTCTGCTCTGGTCTCATCTGTCCAGACGTTGTTATTGCAGAAGTCTTTGTTGTTTTAAAAGACCAGAAGTTTCTTCAAATTTTCCAAACAAACCAAAATTTTTCTATCTCGTTATTAATGTACAACATCCTGAAGGGTCTGCAGTGGGACACTTATTGACCTGAAAAAGGTGTTGGATAAAAATCATAATATACTACTACATAAAGTTATCTTGATCAGAGATGGCAATTTGTACAAATTGATCAGTCTGAATATGCTTCAATATTACCTGTGGTGTCCTGCAACACTTAATGCTCAATTATTATGTATGTTAATAACATATGTTCTGCTTTTGTCACAGCTGCACTTTTCTCTCGATTTTATTGAGCAAAAATATTTAGTTTCAACCTTTCTGAGTTCTAACTCGTGTTAATCTTCTGTGTGCTGCAGGATGGATACTGGGAGTTAACTGTTGAACTGGGAAAACTGATCAATGTCAACGTGGATGTGTTTGCTAACGTGTTCCTGAAAAACAAAGGCATTCATTCTCTGGGTGAGCGTTCCCCTTACGCTCTGTGTGGAAGAGTGTTAAACTGTTCACTGATCTCATTTATTTATTTACTATTTATCTCCTCGAAACAGATTAAAATAAACTGGTGGTTTTAAATCTCAGTCATCCACATTTGGTTTACTCCAGTGTTATAACTGAACCGTGTGGATGTTTATATTACAGGTTCTAAGGTCAACGAAGGCATCCGGAGGCTGGTGGCGACTCTGTTGGTTCTGCAGCTGATGAGGGAGGAGAAGCTGGAGGAAGGAAAAACTGCTGCAGAGTCTGTTTGACCTGAAGGAGCCGACTGGGTCCAGGTCTGAACCGCAACAGAACACATAGACACCTGAGGAGAACCCGGTCACACAGACAGGAACTCACATGGAATTTAATTCAGTTGGTCAGAAAAGTGATTTTTTTAAATGACTAATCTGAACCATCCCAGTAGTGCAGAACTCTTAGCTTAGCAGAACATGAATGAAAACGGTCTGGACCAAACCAGAACCAGACCTGGTAAATTGCTTCTGTAGACCCAGAAATCCATCTGTAAGGAGCATCAGGAACATTGATCTAAACTAGAACACCATCGGAGTAACATGAACACCAGACACTCAAGCAAGTTCTGGAACATGTTGCAGGGTTTCCCCGCCCTCGGTGCCCCCCCGGAGGGCGAGGCGCCAAGGCGGTCCAATAGTGACCCACTGTGTTTTTGGTTTAAAAGATATTAGGTTGACAAAAAAGTTAATTATCACTGGATAATCGCACCTTACTGGAAGGCATTGCTGACGTACTTAAACCCAAAATTAGACTTAAAAACAAAGAAAAAAACACAATTAAAATACAGTACAGATCAAAAGTTTGGACACACCTTTTCATTCAATGAGTTTCCTTTATTTTCATGACTATTGACATTGTAGATTCACCTTGAAGGCATCAAACTATGAATTAACATGTGGAAATATGTATCAAAACGAAAAAGTGTAAAACAACTGAAAATATGCCTTATATTGTAGTTTCTTCAAAGTAGCAACCTTTTGCTGTGATCAGTGCTGTGCACACACTCTGCATTCTCTTGATGAGCTTCAAGAGGTCGTCACCTGAAAAGGTTTTCACTTCACAGGTTAATAAGTGGGCTTTCTTGCCTTATAAATAGTCATTAAAATAAAGGAAACCCATTGAATGAGAAGGTTGTGTCCAAACTTTTGGTCTGTACTGTAAATATCAATTATTTACCCTTTTGTTTCATCCAAATTAAGTCTGCAACTCCTTAAAGCCCCTTAACCCTCAGATCCAGAAAATACGATGCTTTTCAAGGAGTAAAGGCTGCCCAGAACTTCAGGACCACAAATTTAACTCTTGTTTACTCAGATTGACAATGGTGTTAAATTTGATTTAATAGTAAAGATAAATAAACATTTTTAAGGAGTTGGCAAGTTTACTTTGTAATAGTTCAAAAAAACAATCTTCATATTTAGATTGTTTTGTTCCAACAGTCTGATGCTATGAGATTGAAACTCTTTGTTTGCAAATATATTTCAGTAATTTACAGTTATCATTGATTGCTTTTAAGGTTGGCCAATTAAACTACCCCCCAATTATTTTCCCCCTAAATCTGTGTTGAAATGCTGTTATTGGTGCTGATGTTATTAGAAGGAAGAGGGTCCCATAAATCTAATTCTCTTGAAGGCCACATACCGTCTTGGACCGGCCCTGCATGATGAGCTTAATCCACTGCACTTCATCTCTGTTGGACACAGAGGAACAAAAGAGAGATTTAATTTATCTGGCTTTAGTAGCTCTTTCTTTTCATGTCTATCAAGTTTTTAATAAGCGCCACAGACTGTTTTGGTTTGTCAAGCTTTATGGGACCAGTATTTGAAATAGCACAGTTTGAAGCATCATGTCGCCATAAAAAAATAAATGAATCCTGTGCTGCATGACTATGAGGTGAGTGCGACTGAACCATACGTCAACTAATTCACCGGCCAATCGAGGAAAACATAAACTTTTATCAGTGCAGACAGAGCCACGCGTTTGGCAGTGTGTGTGTGTGTGATTATAATGTATTAATTATTTATGGATGGTGAAACGTCAGTTGTGTACGTCATTTCAGATGTCTTTGTTCATCACCTTATTTGCCTCTATGAAGGTTTATTCTGTTGGGCTTACTATGTACTGCTTAATGTGTAAATTATGTAATCTGAACTTTTTTTCAGCTACGCTCTAATTCCCTCAAATGGGGATATATAAAGGAAACGGCAGCCGTGTGTGTGCATAGTTTCATACATCTAGATTTGTTTGTACTTTTTAAATTTGTCCCTATGCCAATTTTTAGTGTGAAAGCTGTGCACTCTTTTATACATGAGGTCCCTGGTGAATGAGTCGGTGCCATACAGTACAATTAAAACACAAGTAATAAAAGAAAGACATTTTGAGGGGATGTTTTCTCATATTTAAATAGTTTTGAGTAGCACACTGGGAGAGGTTGATCGCCTACATTTGGATAAAGCATATTTACAGACAGTATTGTTTTTTTGTTGTTTTTTTTTTTTTTACTTAAATGCAAAATGGATATACTTTTGTACGTTTTTGGCTTAATTACTAATTAGAGCGGAAATGAATGTTTAATGTTTCTTCCAGGTCAATATTCCTTTCTGATTAACCTGAATGTTTTCTCCTTAAAGGCCTGAGCGCTGGGATCAGGTGAAGAAGGCAGTGGACTGGGTGCGCCGGGCCAACTGGCAGTATCCGTACGCCTGCCGCCTGCTGGACCTCGGTCCAAGCTGGGAGGCTTCCATTTACCAGCTGTTGAACGAATTTCATTCGTACAGCACTGATGGAGATTCACTGACCGGTTAATGCAGCACTTTCTGAGAAATGTGTCTGTCAACATGTTTTTTGTTTTGCTTGTTATCTGCTTCAGTTTGTGTGCAAAAAGCTAAAGAAGATTCTGCATTGAATATTTTTGTTTTAAATGACCCGAAAAAACAAAACAGGAGAGAAAGGAAGAGAAATATTCAAATTTTTCACCCACTTAAACTGCAAGGTGAATTAAATTACAAACAAAACGTTTAACAATCATATCCTTTATTTGCTCTTTTTTGTTAAAAACTAACAAGAATAAATCAAAATTTGTTTGTTTGGAATATTTTTAGACTTCAATTCTTGTCCTTTAAAGCTAATCAGTTATTTGGAGGAGAAATTAGCCGATATTTGAACTCACTTTCAGGTTGCACGTTCATTTGAAGACAAACCCGCCTTAGTACTTTGCTTCACATATAAAATCTGTTTTCACCTGCTGATGGTAACAGTGATAAAATATAAAATGGCAAAAAAGAATCCTTGCCTCTTTGCAGTAACATTTGAGCTAAAGCAACATTTTTCAATAGCCTTTATTCACATGTCAAAATCATCCAAAGAATCTTACTAAGATGATTTTGTCTTTATACCTGTGTCTCATGCCGGTGATGGGTTTTTGAGCTTTTCTTTTAAATTACATTTGGGTGGTAACGTAGATGAGAATCGGGGAATTAAATGAACAAAACCAACATTCTGATCTTGTATTTGTTTTAATCACCTCACCTTATGAGTCTTTGTTGAAACTTTGTCCTTTTTGATGAACTTATGCAAATGAACTAAGACAGAAAAAACAGATATCAAAAGCAACCAGTGCTAAAATAAAACAGGCATCTTTAGTCAACTTAACAACATATTTCCACAGCCTCAAATTACCCAAGAAGTGAGCGGCTGGATCCAAATACTGCCCTGAAATTATTTTTATTTTAGATTTAGATAAATTCCAGTTTCAACAGAAACAGACATTGATGCTTAAGAAATGATTTTATTTTAATGGCAACAATTGCTACTTCAATAATTTATTCACAATTTGCCACAAACAGTAAAATGAAGCAGGAAGTTAATTAAAAATTAATTTTGTGTATTGTAAACAGTCAGTTAAAAAAATCAGGCACCATAGTTTGTCATTCAAAATTAGTCTTTTACCAACTTTATTGTAGTTTGTCTTTTTACTAAGAAAACTTTGTAAAGTATCTATTATTGGTGAACTTACATGTTACATAAACTTACGGGTCGTGGTAAATAAAATGTATCGTCTGTTCACTCTCCTGCCTTCATGTCCCTAAAAAGTCCTGGAGGAAAACCAAACAAATACTTTAAAATTATGTACTTGTTAGCACTTATTTTTCACATACTTCTAGCATAGCAATCAATTAATTGTATCTTTATGTCTTTTATAAACTTTCCCTAACATTTTATTGCCTTTTATGTTAATGCTGCAGCAGAGAACAATACAGGACCAAAGAATCAGACAGAGACATCCTGTAGTGCTGATCATGCTTTATTAAATCAATAATTGCAGAAAAACTCAAGGAGGCTGCAAAAACACTGAAAGCTACAGCTAACTTCAATCCAACAAAGTGCAGGATGACACCAAAGGAGACGCGTGCATTTGCTGTTGTTTGTGGCTGCTGGTCGTCTCATTGGCGCCACCCTGTGGACCGACGGGTGAACCGCTACAAACTAACACACAAGCACACTGCAGACCTCCAAGAGGAAGCTCTGCTTCTGAAAACGAGCGCAGGCAGGACTCTGGCCAGGTTGATGGAACGACGGAAGAGTCTGAGTTGACGGTCGCTTTCCAGAAGCAGAGCACAAAACAAAAAAAAGAAACGCTTTGGACTCAAGCAGTGCAGGCCGCTCGCACTGTGAGCCTGTCATAGAAATGGCAGTATGACATAATCAGTCGGAGCACGAGGTCCAGTCGTCCTGCTTGCATGAGGGTAGATGCAAACAGCACTCAGGATCTCATGCTCCTGTTACAAACTAAAGCGCCGCTCCTTTTGCAGCGGCGCGCTCAAAGTTTTGTCTCCGGTTCATAACATCAACAGGGAGCCTCTCTACCTGTTGAGGCAAACTTAAAGACTTCAACTTATCGTTGAGGCACAGAGTTTAGTTTCCCAGTTTAGCAGGGTATTCGTTCCAGCGGAAACTTTCTCCTGTTAAACTATATTTAGTTTCTTTAAGTTTCAGTTAATATTGTCATAAATAACAATGCATACATTTCCCATAACCGGTAAACTCGGCTATATACATTATGTACATGTCAAAGAAAAATGGATCAAACATCCTAAGTCATAGTTATCCAATATGGCACATTTTACAACTTTAGACTTTAGTCTAGTTTGGCATAAATTAACGTCAGGTTTGGTACAAAAATAGTTCCTATTTACAAGAATATTCCAGATCCTTATCAAGTAGACTACTGTGTTTCATCAATAAATAAAAAGTCATGAAAGAAGGGAAAAGGGGACATTTGAAATATCATTTTGTTTTTTTTTTACACCGATCGAATGCTGATATGAACGGTTGCTGAGTCCGATCCGAGCTCATTGGACAGTTTGAGGGTGTAGGCGCCGGCGTCCTCGTCCTTCACCCCTGTGATGATGAGGGTGGTCAGGTCCTCCGTGGTCTCGATGTGGAATCGTCCACCCGTGGACACGTCGATCGTCTTGCCTGAGCGGGACCACTCTATGTGTTTGGTGTCGCCAGAGAACGCACAGGCGACTGTCAAGACTTTGCCAGGTTCGATGCTGATGTCCTCTGGCAAAGCTTCGATTCTCGGAGCAGAACCTGAAAGTAGCAGAGTAATTTAAACTTAATAAGAGAGTCACATAAAGGTAAAAATACATAAAATAAATAAAAATAACACATATTCAGATATTTGCATACTTTTAAATGAGACATATTATGCTTTATTGAACAAGTTAAGATGTTCATTACATCTTTTGTAAAAAAATCATTAGATCATGAGATTTTTTTTAAGGAGACTTGTTATTGTAAATCCAAATAAACTGCTGCTGGTCACGACCCCTAAACTCAACGTTTACAATTGATGTGAAAATGGCTGCAAACAGATGTTAAATATTCAACCTCGCATCTTTGAAAAGCAGAAGTGGAGCCTCCTGCACAACAAGAATCCAGCAAGTGATTTCTATTTCAAAAAACTTGATTTGCTGAACAGTTTTAGCACTTTTGTCTGGAATGCTGAAGAAATTACTAACTTAGCAGCTAAAGACTTCAACAACGGTTGAAATTTCATACCGATTGCTCTCATTGAGGTTCCCTCCATGTGGGACGTCATTTCTGTGAGACTGCTGGAGCTCATGGCATATGTCTCAGATGTCATAGAGGACATGCTGGACATTGACATGGTCTCAAACTTCATCTCAGCTGCCATGCTGCTGAAGGAGCTGGACTCCATCATGGACGACATCATTGTCTGGTGGGCAGAGGAGGAAAAGGCCGAAGACTCCTCCATTGTGTGGATTTCTTTCTTTGTCATCATGGAAGAGGCCTTTGATGACTCCTGGTGACTCACCATCATTGACCCTGTTGAAAATTAGTTGGACAATGAAATATAGAAACCTCATTAATCATCTCTAAATTAACATTCTAAACAAAAATCTATCGCTGGAGGAAGAGCTCACCTTTAAGCGCCATTTGCTGCTCTCGGTAAGCAGTGACTTTCTTGTATATGGACTGAAACACCTGACCACTGAAGGAGAAGGAGGATTTGGACACTCCTCCATCTGAGGTCATCTCACAGGTGTACTCTCCCTGGTCACTCTCTGCCAACTCATGAATCAGAAGACTGCAGGATCCTTCAGAGTAGTGCATCTCAAAGCGGCTGCTCTGTGAAAGCCTCCTGCCGCTAACGTACCACACCACCTCCCTGACACTGCTTTCACAGACGCAGGACATCTTGACTGAACCCTCGCAGGCCTCAGCTGTTAGCTGGCTGAGGACTTTGGGAGGTTTAGGGGTTGGGGATTTCACAGTAGGAGGAGAGACAACCCTCTTGGGGGACATAATTGGAGGAGGTGATTTTACCCTCTGAGGTGATTTGATTCCCTCAGGCTCAGGTGACTTCAATCCCCTTGGAGATTTGATACCTGGAGGTTCTGGAGACTTGATGCCTCTTGGTGTTTTGATTCCTGTGGGTTCTGGTGACTTGAGACCTCTTGGTGTTTTGATACCTGCAGGCTCTGGTGATTTAACACCACGGGGAGATTTTGCCTCTTCAGGTTCTGGTGACTTCACACCTCCAGGAGTTTTGACTGGTGGTGGTGACTTTAGTCTGGGTTCTGGAGATTTTAGCCCACGTGGTGACTTGATTCCTTCTGGTTCAGGAGATTTTACACCAGGAGTTGGTGATTTTAAGCTGCGTGCTGGAGAGGGTGCTGATGGCTCTGGAGATTTGATACTCTTAGCAGATTTTGCTTCCTCTGGTTCAGGAGACTTTACACTTGGTGCGGGTGACTTAACTTCAGGTGCAGGAGATACTGCAGCTGGGGACTTTACACTTGGTTCTGGTGACTTTATACTAGGTGCTGAGGAAGGAGCAGGAGATGCCGCTGAGGGCTCAGGTGACTTAACACTGGGTGCTGGTGACTTCACAGGTGGCTCAGTAGTTTTGACAGCTTTGATTTCCTCCTTTGGAGGTGGTCTACGGATTGTCAGAGTGAAATGAGCCTCCTGTCTACCTGCTGAGTTCTCGACGACCACAGTGTAACTGCCCTCATCAGATGTGGTCACAGATGAAATCTCTAGGGTGGACTTGTACTGAGTTGTGGTGACATGAATACGAAGAGATGATACAATTGTTTTGCTCTCATGTATCCAGGTTACAGTTGGTGCAGGCTCCCCATCGATGTCACAAGAGAACCGGGCTGTCTCTCCCTCTGCAACAGTTACAGACTGTGGCTTGGTGAGGATTTTGGCAGGAAGAGACGGTTTCTCTTTAGGCAACGAAAGTTGCTCAAGAGCAGAAGCAGTAGAGGATGTTTTCAGTTTATCTTCAGATGTTGCATGCTTTCCAGTTAAAGAAAACTTCTCTGAAGAATATGAGGAACTAGAAGAAAGATATTCAGTGGAGGCATACTTGATAGATGAGTCATACCTCTCAGCAGAGGAGAATCGCTCACCAGAAGAGAATCTCTCGGCCGAGGCACCAATTCTTTCCTGTGTGACAACCTCACGTGTTTCTGTTAGCTTTGACTTGCTCTCTTCCACCTCCAAATAGGTTTGCGAGGTATAGCCAGACTTAAAGTGCGTGGTGTGATAATGATCAATGCGTGTGACTTCAGGAACAAATGCTTTAGGAGCTTCCTCATCTTTGCGGCGGGAGGAGAATGTTGTGTATCCACCTCCTGACACTTCCAGGGTGGCATAGTCAGATGCCTCACCCTTTGAATTGGAGCACACACAGCGGTATGTGCCGCTGTCTTCTTCTTGGCAGTCCAGGATAGTGATGGTCAGAACGCCACTCATGTTTGTGAAAATGTATTTCTCACCATGTTCAGAGATTTCCGCTCCATTGTGGAACCATGCAACTTCAGCCTCTGGTTTTGCTTGGATGTTCAGGGTGAATTTTGTGTCCTGACCAGTTGGGATGCGATGAGAACGCATCCTCACAGTTACACGAGGAGCATGATCAAGACTGAAAGGTGCTTGACTCACAACCTGATATTTCCTCTCAGACTTCAGAGCAGCTTTCCTGGCTTCATAACGAGACATGATGTCAAAACGTGCCGACCGCTCAAACCTAGAGGAGGAGCGGGACGACCTCTCCACTGACCTAATAGGACTGGGAGAACGAGGACGGGTCCTCTCTGGAGTAGGGGATCTCCTCCCCACAATCTCTCCCTCTGTTTCAACAGGTCTAGCATGTGGTGGTCGGATCAGCTCCGAGACTGGTCGCATCAGCTCGATGTAGGTAGGAGACAGTGACCTTCTCCGTCTTGTGTACTGAGAAATAGTACGTTTCTTCTTTGTCTCTGTAACCTCAGCGGCCTCATGTATGACTCCCTGCTTCCTTTCCTCATGTTCAACAACACGTCGTTGAACTCGGATGGGGCTACCTGGAGGAGAGGCAGAAAATCCGAGCTCAAGTTCATCTTCCAGCATCATTGTCTCCTCCTCAGTTCTCTTCCTTGTCAGGTAGTCATCCACAGGCATCAGCAGCTCTTCATCACTGAGAGCTCCCAGAGACCTCCTTCTGGATCTAAAGGAGACTTCAGACTCAGGAGATGGTGAACGTCGGGCAGGTCTAACAGTCTCCAAATCATCCATTGTCAACTTGGGAATTCGCCATCTTGGTCTGTATTGGTCAGTGATTCTGGGGAGAGGCATCACATAGAACTGCTCCCACCTGGACAGACGAATACGTCTCTGCCTCTTTTGCACAATCCTTTCTGTTTTCTCTGATACCTCATACTGATCTCGTATCTTGCGATACCACTTCATGTCAGAGAGAGGTACAAACTGCTTAATGGCTTTGTCTTCATCCAGGGCTTTGGGATCATGAACCACAGGCTCGGGAATTTCATAGGGCATGAAAATCCTTCTCTCTTCCTCTAGCTTCTTGGTCTCCGTTTTCTCCTCTGTGATGTCAAATTCGCCTTCAATGTTCTTGGTGCTTACTGCGGGTTTGTAGACCTCTGCAGCAAATTTGAGGGCCTCCTGTGCTGTTGGGTTTAGAGGTACAAGTTCCTCTGTAGCTGCAATATGCTGAGCCATTTTGTTGGTCTTCTCTATTTGTTTTTGTACATGTCTGAGTTTCTCCTCTTCGCTCTTGTACTCTCTTCTAGTGTAAGTGAGACGGTCCACTTTCAGAGTAGCCTGGCAGCTTGCAGAGCCAGCAGAGTTGGTTGCTGTGACTTTGTACACACCACCATCCTCAAGCAGAGTCTCCCTGATGTGAAGGACATGATAATCAATGTCCTGTTCTATGACAACAACTTTGGGCCCAAACTGTAGAGGAAGGCCATCTTTTTCCCATTTAAGAGAAGGAGTGGGAACTCCTGACACCCTGAGTTCAAAGCGGACACTGTCTCCCTCTGTGCATTCAATATTAGCCAGTAGACGTTTGAACATGGGCCTCATTGTATCCTCAAGCACAGGATGAGGTATCACAGTGAGACGAGCCTTGCAGCTATCTTCTCCAAACCTGTTGTGGGCCATGACTGTGTACTCAGCATCATCACCAATGTCAAGGTTGTGAACCATGAGCTGATACAGACCCTTATCACTTGTGAAAGTGTACTTGCTGTTATCCTCTTTGATTTGTTCTCCATTTTTAAGCCAGGTTACATGAGGCTCTGGGTGCACAGTGATAGTGACACCAAAGCGCACATCCTCACCAATATATGCTGTGCGGTTGTAGAGTGGCAAAGTGAACTCAGGTGGTCTCTGGAGAAGTTTAGTTTTGTCAACCCTCCTCCTCAGCTTCCTGATGGTGCGGCTCATGTAGTGCTCTCTGATGCTCCTCACAGTTTCTACAAAGAGTTCTCCATAGGCACTGTCCTCTCCATCATCACTCACCACCTTGCATTTGTAGACACCATCATCAGACTCTTCAATGTCCTTCACATAAATACTGGCAAAGCCATTGCTGTAGGAAATCTCATACTTGGGGCTTGGATGTAACTGACGGTTTCCGAAGTACCATGATACCTGAGTACTCTTGTCAAAGTTCAAAATACTACAGGTAAATCTGACATGGCCACCTTCCTCAGCTGAGGCATGCATGACAGGCCCAGCACGCAAGCCATGGTACTCAGTTCCAATCTTAACTTTACCAACTTCCAGTCCTCGCTGGTTTCTGAAGGCACCACCGAACGCCACACGAGCTGCTGAAACTATGGTGTCAGTCTTCTTTACTAGTGACTGATAGTATCTTCTGTGTCTCAGTGTCCTGATGACCTTGTTGCTGACATGCTCAATCTTCATCTTGAGCCATGGATGTTCTAGAGCTTCATGGGCAGTCAAACGGAGCTTCCTGTCCTTGACTAGAAGTCTATCTATAAAGTCCATTGCCTCTAAGCTGATGTCCTTGAATGCTTCTCTGTCAAAAACGTATTCACAGTTTGAGATGTTCTCAATCATCTTTGTCATAGACTCTGCGGCAAATGGATTAAGGCCACTGAGTAGAACATATGCTAAAACACCAATAGACCACATATCAGTGGCTGTGGTGACCAGATCATGACGGTGAACCTCTGGGGCATAATACTCTGGAGCTGAAAATAGCATTCTGATGTTTTCTCCAGGAACCAACAATCGAGACTGTCCCATTTCAATCATTTTTATGTTGAGACTTCTCCTTGTGGAGTAAACAATGTTATCTGGGCGGATATCAAAGTGGCCAAAGTTTTGGCTGTGTAAGAATTTGACAGCAGAGCAAACTTGTCTCAGGTAGCGGACAATCTCCTGTTCCGTGAGCTCAAAGTTGTTGGTACCAAGCCGCTCAAAGATATCAACTCCAGAAATGAATTCAAAGATCAAGATAATCTCCTCCATGCTTTCAAAGTATTCATGGAGGTAGATGATATTCTTATGTCTTGCAACATTAAGAGCCTCTATTTCCCTGAGGACTAACTCACGATCAGTTCCTTTCACTTTGATGAACTTGGCCATGAAAGTCTTCTTTGTGGCAATCTCCACACAGCGGTGGACCACTCCAAACTGTGAGCGAGCAAGCTCCTCTGAGATGATGTATTTGGAAGAAAGCTCCTTCACCTTGTAGAACACAGCTTCCTCCTTGGTGATCTCTCTGTCTTCATCAACTTCCTCGTCATAGTTTCTGATCACAGATTTGTCTTCTTTGGTGGTAATGGGCTCAGTTGGAGGAGATGGAAGGCTGACTCCAAACTGGTTCTCTGCAATAACGCGGAACTGATATTTGGTCTTTCCAAATATGTTGATGATGGTGATACTGCAGTCTGTTGTATGACCAGCACGAATCCACCTATCAGCAGTAGTTGGGCACTTTTCTACAATGTAGTTAATAATCTCACTGCCACCATCACTGGCAGGGGGCTCCCAGGTCAGTGTGATAGAATCCCGTGCAATGTCACTGACCACAAGTCCCTTTGGAGCATCAGGGATGTCAGCCACATTCACCTCTATAGTTTGCTTGTCTGATCCGAATCTGTTCTTTGCAGTAATGGCATAATAGCCAGTATCCTTCCTCTGTACTCCCTTCAGGAACACCAGGGAGGTGAAGGATCTTGTGGTGATAACTTGATGATAAGCAGAGCTTGAGAGGATCTCCGGACCCTTCTGCCAAGTGACCGCTGGCTCAGGCTTTCCTGAGATGGGGATCTTGATGGTGACGTGATCACCACGCACAGCTTGTACAGCTCCCATTCCCTGGAGTTCTTTAGGCAGGTGTATTTTTGCAGGAACTGAAATTAAAGAATCAAAAAATAAAATTTCATTAGAATGTAAAAAAAAAAAAATAATAAGAAAACTTAGAATATAATCTAATACAGATGTTTGGCATAAATACCTTCCACCTCCAGGTTGGCTGTTGTAGAGATTGATCCTGACGGATTAGTTGCTCTGACCTGGTACAATGAGGCATCATTCTCATCAGCTGCAGTGATGACCAGCTGATAGTAGCCACCCTTGAACTCAAGGACTTTTATTTTTGTTCCATCTGCCAGGATCTCCTTGCCACTGCGGTACCATTTGACAACAGGCTTTGGATGGCCCACAACCTTGTTATAGGAAAATATAATCAGAATAAATTAACCTGCTGAAGAAAAATCAAAGATAGAAAATGACATAAAAAAGTTTTTCTATTTTGTAAATACCTTGGTGACAAAGGTGGCATTGCTATGGTATTTGACAGTCATGTCTCTGATCTCCTCTCTGAATGCAGGAGCACGAGGAGCCTGTTCAGACTTGGGAATGACTGGCAGAGAGATTTCAGACCAGTCGCTCTCACCACCAATGTTCTGGCATTTCACACGGAACTCGTACTCAAAGCCCTCAATCAAGCCTGTGACTTCATAGCTGGTCTCTGTAAATTTCTTTGTTGTTACAGAAATCCATTTGTTCTGCTTCTTCTCGCGTTTCTCAAGGAAGTAGCTGGTGATTTTCGCTCCTCCATCGCTAGTTGGAGGCTTCCAACAAACGACACAAGAGTCTTTGGTCGAACTCATAATGAATGGCTGCTGTGGGATTCCAGGTTTATCTGTGATCAAAACAACAGAGGGTTGTTATTCTGTCTTTCTGCTAACTAGAACTCAAGGCAAAATTTAGTTTAAGGGGATTACCATATGGAGTCTTGATGATGACAACTGATGGAATCTCCAGAGACTCACTGACACCATACTGGTTCTGTGCTGATACTCTGAAGTAGTATGCAGAGCCCTCAGTCAGGTTGGGCACACGGCAGGTGGTGCCAGAGACAGAGGAGGACACCAGGTGCCACTGTTCACCCTCTTTGGCTTCACGTTTCTCCACAATGTAGTTGGTGATTACAGACCCTCCATCATCCTTAGGAACCTTCCAGCTGATCACAGCTGAGCTCCTGAGCAGGGATTCAACAACAACGGGACCCTCAGGGATGCAAGGTTTGTCTGGGGAAAAAATAGTAAAGCGACATCAGGACCAGCACATGGTGTTAATTGATAAAAAACTGTCAAAGAATAATCAAAGAATGCAAATATTCAATGTTCATTAGAATTTTACTTTTAAAAAAATATTTTTAAGTTGTTTTAAAAAATAAATTTTAGTGATGTACGCCAATACCTTGGATTTCAACACGCAGAGAGGTGTCAACAGTTCCAAACACATTGCTGAGCTGAACCTTGTAGCGGCCAGCGTTGGTTTTTCGTTGGGCATTCCTCACAACAAGGTGGGTGTAGCTTTCTGTGTTCTCAATGATTACGTTCTCAGATGAATTTAGAGGTTTCTTGCCGTAGAACCACATGATCTGGGGGATTGGACGACCAATGTAGACGACATGGAGCCGGAGGCTGGTACCTGCCCCAGCATAGTACTTTTCTTTCAGAGGGAAGCCAGGATGGAATTGGGGAGCTGCCTGCAAGCGTAGTTTGCCACTGGTCTCTATCTCTCCAGCCTCGTTGACAGCCCTGCAGGTGTACACGCCTTCGTCTTCTTGCTCCTCTGTCAGAATTGTGAGGGAGTGGTTACGACCATCCGAGCTCATCTTGTACTTGCGGCTCTGGATCAGTTCTTTGCCATAGCGATACCACTTGATCTCAGGCAAAGGTCTGCCAATGATTCCACAAGTTAGAGTGCCAGACTCGCCAAGCTTGGTGGTTACATCTTGGACCTCTTCCTTCAAAGCTGGAGCTTCACCAACTGCAGAAAAAATATGATTTTTATTTACTCCAACCTTAAATGTTACATCAAAATTTCATTGGGTCCAGAATAACCAACTCACCGCTCAATTTGGTCTTGATGCCCATGGGTGTGCGACGAGGTCGGCTGAGTCCAGCCTCATTTTCAGCAAAGATTCTGAATTCATACTCTGTGGCCTCCATCAAGCCACCCATGGTGAACTGCCGATCCTTGGAACGCTCCTTGTTGCATTTCTTCCAAGCGCTCTCTCCAGCCTCCCTGAACTCAATCCAATAACCCAGGATCTCCTTTCCACCATCGTGTTCTGGTCTGAGCCAATGAATGGTGATGCTGTCTTTAGTAATAGAGATGATGTCAATATCTCCTGGTTGGGTGGGCTTGTCTACAGGGAGAGACGGCAAGAAGTTAATAATAGAAAAAGTTTAAAAATTCTAGCAACGTTTTATCACTTCATTCATGGGAATATAAGCATTAAATAACACAACTCACCAAATGGATCTTTGCAGACCACCGATTCTGAAGCAGGACCGGGTTCACTCTGCCCAATGTCATTTTGAGCCACCACTCTAAACATGTACTCTGCATTGGGTATAAGTCCGGTGGCATTGAACATGGTGGTAGTGATGTGGGTCTTGTTGTGACGGACCCACTTCTCTGTGGAAACCTCCCTTCTTTCAACATAGTATCCTGTGACACGAGAGCCACCATCGTCCCGAGGCCGGGCCCAAGACAGAGACACTGTGGTCTTGGTGACGTCCATGATCTCTGGTGGGTTACTGGGAGGTTCAGGTGGACCTGCAAGTATAGGTATTGTCAGTAAAACATGAATGTATTTTGAATCACATCACAGCAGCTTAGATTTGAAAGTTGAGAACAATTTCAAAAATAGTACTCACAAAGAGGTGTCTTTGGCAGAACAGCTCCATCTGACTTAAGGGATCTGCTAACACCAAATTGGTTCTCAGCAAACACCCTGAAGTGGTACTCTACATTCTCCTTCAAGCCCTTGACCACCAGGGAGGTCTCAGTTACCCGGGCATCCACTGTGTACCAGGCAGCCTTTGGTACTTCCCGCCTTTCTACTATGTAGCCCAGGATGTCAGATCCACCGTCATCTGAAGGTGGTCTCCAGCTGACGCGAACTGATCTAGCTTGGATGTCATCAAATTCTAGAGGACCTTCTGGGGCATCAGGTCGACCAATCACTTTCACCTGGTAGTGAAAAGCATAAACATTATTACATTTTTTTATTTAATCTCTTTTTCTTCCTAAGAATTCCTAGAGCTGATGTATCTCACCTTAATGTACACAGCTTTCCTACCACATTTGTTTTCCAGCACCAAATCATAGGTACCGGTGTCATCTTTGTGTGCCTCTTTGATGACCAGCTCAGTAATGTCATCGTGGGTGGCAATCATGGCACGATGTGAGATGTCACGACCATCCTTTGTCCACTTAGCTGTGGGTATAGGTTTGCCTTTGATGGGTACAGACAAATGGACGACTCCACCTTGCCGCACCACGTATCCTTCCTCGTATATGCGATCAAGCTCAAAGTCAGGATAATCTGAGAAAGACACAAAAATCAGCTTTGCTTATCAAATTGTTCATTCAACATATAAATGCATGTACTGTGTGAAATTCTTCTCTTACCGAGCATTTCTTGGACTTTAACTACTCCAGAAATCTCTGCAGGCTCTCCGGCACCACCTGCATTGCAGGCAATGACTCTGAACCTGTACTCTGCACCCTGGGGCATGTGTGTTAGGGTGTACTCGCACATCTTGGTGGGTGTAGTATTGCACAGAGTCCATTCAATCTGGTCCACCTTTTGCATCTCAATGAGATAGCCAGTAACAACAGAACCACCCTCTTCTTCAGGCGGCAGCCAGGCCAGAGAGACTGATGTCCGTGTGCTGTCTGTAACTCTGGGTTTAACTGGAGGACCTGGAGGTTCTATTTAGCAACACAGAAAGATGTACTAAATAAACTGATCTCCTTTATTGTAACTCTAAATTTTTGCGTCACTTACCAATGGGATCCATTGCAACAACTATGGCAGAACTTTCACTGGGTTTGCCAGTTCCTCTGGAGTTGATAGCAGTGATTCTGAACTCATATTCCAGGCCCTCAATCAGCCCGGAAGAACGATATCTGGTCATAGTGACTGGATTCTTATTGATTCTCAACCACCTGTCAGATCGTGCTTCTTTACGTTCTATTATGTAGCCAGCAATGGTGGAGCCACCATTGTCCACAGGTGGTTGCCAGGTCACGGTCATGCCTTCATGGGTGACATCAATCACCTCTGGCCTGCTTGGAGGTCCGGGGATGGCTACACGGGGAGAAAACGTGGAAATTTTACTGAACTGTGGGGCGAAAAGTATCTTTTTGACCAAATAATCCAAGAAATTCATCTGGCCAACCATGATTGTAGATAATAAGAACAGCAGATATGAAGATGACTCAGAACTCACTCTTGGGACTCTTGCACTCCACCACTTCAGACTGCAGGAAGCCACCAAAACCAAAGCGATTCATGGCAGCAACACGGAACACATACTCGGTTCCTTCGTTAAGCCTGGTGAACTTGAAGCAAGGTCTGGTCACAGATTCAGAGACGGTGGACCAGCCTGGGTGGTGGGCTTCTCGCTGCTCCACCACGTATCCACTGACATTGGCTCCACCGTCTTTCTCTGGAGGTTCCCAGCTAACTGTCACCGAGACTCCATCAACCTCCTCAATTTTCATGGGACCAACTGGGATACCAGGTTTGTCTGCACAGAAACGACAAAATACAGTCAATTTATGTTCAAGAATTATTTCCGGAGTCTCTGTTACTTCAATGCACAGGTCAATCAGATATTTATTTGTATGACATGTTCTTACCCAGGATGATGACCTTGATAACCTCCGTTGCCATGCCAACAGCATTTTTAACCTCCAAGGTGTAATCTCCAGTGTCATCGATGGTGGTGTCACGGATGACCAGGTGTGTGTATTTCCCGTTGCTGTCGATTTTGATACGGTCTAAGCTGTCCTTCAGCTTGGCACCACCGAAGAACCAGGAGCAAACTGGCAGTGGTTTGGCTTTAATCGGGATGTTCAGGTCAATAGATTTGCCACGGTGCACATGAACAATCTTCTGAGGGATGCTGGTCAAGTCAATCTTTGGCGTCACTGAAAAAAAACAAAATAATATTTATTTGATTAAATTCTGAGTTTCTGAAAGAAAGTATAATGTGTGCTAAATGTTTTAGGTCAGGGCTTCCCAAATCACATTAGTTTCTGGCATGGCAGCCTCTTTGCAAACCAACAGATAAGGCCACAAAATACGTAAAGGATCATTGAATTTTTTTCACTCTCATTTGTTATTGAATTTTTACTTTTATTTGGTAAAAATGGTGTCTCATACTTTCTGATTTTAGTTGGCAAACTAATATGACTTTATAAATGTGATACTGAATATATTATCAGATCAAAAATTTCCACCATAATCCCCTCGTTTAATAAGGAAATATGTGATATTTTTTTAAATTAATTTTATGAAACTCTATTTAACCTCCATAGTTTAGGTTTTTCAGCAGTGTCCTCTGGCTGCTGGACAGTTCCTTTGATCCTTTGGTCGTTTTCTTGTCAGAAACCCAGTTTTCCCTCAGTGTATCATACTATTTATTACATCCCTAAAAGGCTGTTTATTTATTTTATGTTTATTTAAGTTAGCCTTATTTCATACTTTAGGTGTTATTAATATCTTCCAATAGCACTAAGTTACCTAACTAGTGATATTTTCCATTTTATTGTTAACTTTTATAATTCAAAAACATGACTGCCTGAGCCTTCCTACCAGGCTTTAGCAAGTTTTCTGTGGGAAACCCAAAGAAACTTTTCCATTTCTAGTTTCAAGAGAAAAGTAACTGGAAAAATGTGACTTGCAGCTAATCAGAAAGATAAGTATGGGAAAACATATTTCTCATCTTTTGCTAATACTCTGAAAGCCCCTAGTGCCCTCTGAGGTAAACAGAATTGTTCCAGGTTGTTGACGCTGTGAAGACTCACCCTTGATCTCCTGGATTATGATTGGTGTCACAATGTCCATGGGCTCACTGACTCCCCTGCTGTTGGTGGCACGGATCCTGAACAGGTACTGGTCGTTCTCTGTAAGCGACTGAATTGTGTGCTGGGACTGAGAGGCCTTAACTGTCGCCACAGCGCTCCACCTGTCTGACCCCACTTTGCAAGCCTCTATGATATAACCTGTCAGCCTGCTGCCGCCATCATGCAGTGGTCTTTCCCAATGGAGGGTCACAGTGGACTTGGTGACATCAACAATGCTGAGGTCCATGGGCACTGATGGTACTTCACACACCAGCACAGGCTCAGTTGTCTCACAAGGCTCACCAACACCATAAATGTTCTCAGGTAGGACTCTGAAGAAGTAGTGCACGCCTTCCTCCAAGCCTGTGATCCTGTACAGAGTCTTCCTGCATTCAGTGGTCACAGTCTTGTATGACTTCATGTTGGCTTCTCTCTTCTCTACAATGTAGTTGCTGACATGAGCGCCACCGTCCAGGCTTGGGACGTCCCAGGTGATCACAACCGACTCCTTGGTGTAGTCTTTCACCCTGACAGAGCCAGGAGGACCAGGGGTGTCTGAAGAACAGACACATCAAGAAATTGACAATTTATGTCTCTGCAAATCTCTTTCAAAAAGTGTAAACATCGGAAAATTACTTGATTAAAAACGAACTTGACAGAACTTACCGTAGACCTTGACCAGGATAATGCACGTTTTCTTTCCAGATGGATTCTCTGCCTCCACAACATATTTTCCAGAATCGTAGCGATTTACTTTCTCCACCAGGAGAGAGGTGTGACTGTCGGTGGTCTCAATAAAGCCTCGGCTCTGCAGCTCCACCCCGGTCTTTCTCCAGGCAACAACTGGTGCCGGTCGGCCAGTGATGGACACGAACAGGCGGAGGGTACCGCCAGCACGCAGACAGACCGTCTTCTTCAAGTCTTCGGCCAGTTCCAGGTCAGGCATTTCTGAAGATGGAAACAATAGGAGGTCATTAAAAATCCTGCTCAGATACACACATTTTTTGTTGCAATTTTGCCCTTATTTCAAATGTATTTAGTTTTTGTTTGTTTTGGGTTTTTTTTTTTGCAAATTTCAATACTTTTTGTTTGTACATCCAAATAGTTTCACATTTCAAATGCAACTTTTACATTTGAAATGACAGAATAAAAAGATTCTTACCAAAAATGTTTTGACATTTTTATTAGTGCGCAAAAGTAATGATTCATATTTTCTTTCATTATTTTTTTCTTATGGAGTTATTTAACCCTCTCCAGGTAGATGTTGCAGATTTGCAACAGCTAAATGCTACTTAGCTAGTCTTTGCAAGTAATTTGACCCTGACAGGGTTAAAAGAAAACCTTTTAAAAAATCTTTCTGAGGACATTTTTCTTAGAAAAAAATATCTCAAATTAAGAGAAACTACTTCCTCTACTCATAAAAGAACCAATTTCCACAATTTCCTTGAAATTTCAGTTACAAATCACTGACCCAAGAAATATTTTTAAAAAACAGTTTGTTAAATATTTTTCCAGCAGCTTAATGTACAGTTTTAGATCAGCTTCTTATCTATTTTTTTAAGCGACAATAACAATCGTACAGTTAATGAGTTTATATTTCAGGGGATGTCCAAATATTTAAAAATGCAAATTAAAAAATCTCAAAAGAGCTTATGAATTGCTTAGAGCTGCAGTGTGAAACTTTTTTAAAACTTTGTTAAAATGTCACAATGTTATGACAGTACGGTATGAGACTAATACTAATGAACTCACCAACTTTCTCCAGTGGCTCGACCTCTCCACTCGGTTCACTGAACTCCCCGGTGCCTTTGCCGTTAATGGCCGCCACCCTGAACCTGTACTTCTTATTGGCTGCCAGGCCACCGGCCACGTACTCATTGGTCTTTATAGGCTTAGCAGTGGCGCGGTACCACTGCTCCGAGTCCTCCTCTAAGATCTCTATGACGTAGCCTGTGACATCGGAGCCGCCGTCGTACATGGGTCTGGTCCAGGTCAGGCTAATGCTGTGCTTGGTTGTGTCCACTATGCGAGGTGTTGATGGAGCAGCCGGGGTGTCTGACAGGGATGAAATAAATAAGTTAACAACATACTTTCATGTTTTAATATTTGGAAATTCTGAAGTTAAAAGTAAAAAGACTCACATGTGGGATCTTTACAGACAATGTATGGTGATGCATCGCTTGGCTGGCTTTCTCCAGCATTGTTGAGGGCTGTGACTCTGAACTGGTACTCGCCTCCCTCTATCAGGCCAGTGATTTTCAGACGGATGTCATAAATTGTGTAAGTTCTGTTCACCCGAGTCCATCTGATTCAACAGAGCAAAGAAATTGATGCATGTTTTTCTGAGACAGTTAAAGCTGATATCTGTTTAAAGAACATGTTTTAACCTTGTGCTGCTTTTCTCTCGTTTTTCCACGATGTAGTTCTTAATCTCACTGCCTCCGTCGCTCTCAGGCTTCAGCCACTCGATGATGATGTGCTCCTTACCCACCGTTGTGGCTTCTGGGGCGCCCGGCGGGGATGGGACGGCTGGGAAAGAGGTGTCAGATTAGAGAATAATTCTGTCTTGCCCTTTCGCAGGAGGAAAACAAACTGCAGACAACACCAACTAACCTAGCCAATGTTATTAAAATGAACAGAATGAAATTGCTTTCATTCAGGAGAAAACTATAACTGGCTGCAACTATATTGCACATATATAAAAACAAATACTGAAATTATATATAAAATATCCTTTACTTCCATGTTTATGAAAGTATTAGCCTTTCGGATTGATGTGAAATAGATTTTGTTCTGCAGCTATGAGAAAATTACGGCACTTCATATTTCTTCTGGCAGTTCTGACAGCAAAAGTTGTGCAAGAACACCAGAGTCATTTGGTTTCAACAATAATTCAATACATATTTTGAAAATAGTATTTTCTGTTGAGTATTCATTACCCCAAAAAATTTGTGTAAATACAAATTTTTTTAAATTCTTCACCTAAAAATTAACCAGTGTGAAAAACTCTGTTACTATAACTAATAAAAAGCAAACTAAAAATAAATTACATTTGCATAATAATAATAATAATGATAATAATAAATCAAAGCTAGCAAATGCATTAATTAAATTAACAAAAGTTGACTAAAAGTCACAACAAAATAAAATTAAATTATAATGAAAAACTCAAAACTATTATAACCTCTGAAACCTAGATGTAGAAATATTTAATTATTTAAATTAAACCTGAAGTCTGAAAGTGAAATATTTGACAAAGAGAAGCGGTTTCGTACTGTAGGCGTTTCTGGCGATGACCGGCTCGGACTCCAGAGGAACTCCAGGTCCAAACTTGTTGACTCCCCTGACTCTGAAGACGTATTCATTGTTCTTGATCAACCTGGAGCTCACACATGACAGCGACTTGCACTCTGTCTCCATGATGACCCAGTTGAGCCGGCTGGTTTCACGTCGCTCTACGATGTAATGGCTGACGATGTCTCCGCCGTCCTCCAGAGGAATCTTCCAGGAAACCGTACACTTTTCTTCAGTGACTCTGCTGATCACGATCTTGTCAGCAGGTTGTCCAGGAGTGTCTGAGAGGAAAACAAATCAAGAGTTAGACATTTTTGTGACATGTTCATATTCTGGCCCAAGCCTAAATACTGAAACATGGCTACTCACCCAGAACCTTCACATTGACCGAAGCGGTCTTAATACCATTGGGGTTCTTGACGGTGAGGATGTATCTACCCGTATCGTATCTGTCGCAGTTTTTGATGACAGCCATGGCTCTTGTTGATGTGTATGTCAGAGAGTATTTCTCTCCCAACTCCAAAATCTTGTCACCCTTGGACCAGTACACTGTGGGTTCTGGTTTGCCTCCCACAGCACCGTCCAGAACAAGGTCAGAGCCAGCCATAATGGTGATGACCTCACGCGTCAGTTTGCTGTCAAGTTCAGCTCTAGGAGGAGCTGCAGTAAATAAGACAAAGTTTTGAGTTGTGATAAACATTTGACTATAAAATGGATTTCAGTTCAATTGTTCTGTATGGATGTTGTAGCAATACACCCACCAAGAAATACATTTTAGCAATACTTCCAGGACAATCATGACACAATTGTCTTTCTTTCACAAGTAGAGTAAGAGTTTTACAAATTCTAAACTGCAATTTATATTTTATCAAGCAGTATTGCTGTGGCATAGCCCTCTAAGACAGCGGAAATTGCTGGAAAGCGGTTTGTTTTGATGAATAACAAGCTTTGTGAAATGCAGAAGAAACTGCAAAGATTCCACTTTTTGATCATGTATGTTCTGATATTACCACATATGTGGAAAAATCTTAACCTGGACTTTTAGAAATGTACTTTTGATAGTTTCAAGTGGTTAACAACAGAGGAGTAATCAAGATGAATGCTAAATTGGAAAAAAATTTGGAAAACTTTGCAGGTTTGATACTTTAGGTTTGTCGACAAAAACACCAAGAATAAATACTTCATTTATTCTAAGTTTGAAATAATCTCTATTAATTTTATTATTATTCATCTGGGGTTAATGAGGGTGTTTTTGATTTGAAATTTAGTCTATTCATTAAAAAACTGTGAAATTGCCCTTTCATTTAGTAGTAATAGAAATCATATACTAACTTGCTAGCATTGTTAGTCGCTGTTAGCAAGTTACTGTATTCTCACAGTTCTTACAAATCTCATTTTCTCTGATCATTGTCTCTTTTTCTTTAAATTACTCAACAGGCTGTGGTTCAGATGATTTAAAAGAGGTGAAAGCTTCTTTAATGTTTATGTAATCAAATAAAGTTGACCAACCTAAGTTCAGCTCTAGGAGGAGCTGACTCCTTCAGTTAACATTATTAGGGAACAACTAAAATATTGCTTTGTTTCATACTTCAAAATGAGTCTCAAAGTAGATAAATATGTAAAACCCTGCTCCTCACCTGACTCATAATAATAATTTTTATTTAATTTTCAACCATTATAAATAGTGATTCTCAAGAGCAGCTTCAGTTAGATGAGAAATATCGCAAGATCTTCACTGGTGTGATAAAGTTTTTTTAAAGTTATTAAAATATAGTAAATTGTATTGTAAACAGAACTTTAGAAATAAAAACCATCTCGAAATTTAAATATAAAAAAAATAAGGAGAAACATTTAGACGTACAGTATTCATCCTTGCATGTGATTGGACCAGTGGTCTCAGAAGGCATGCTGTGGACCCCGGCTGCATTCTTGGCGATGACACGATACTCAAAGGTTTCTCCCTCTCCCAAGTTTGTGACTGTGAAGTAGTTCTCTGTGATCGTGGTGTAGTTGCACTTGAGCCAGCGGTTGTCGTCCCACTCATCTGTGCTGTAGACCTTCCTCTCCACAATGTAGCCAACGATCTTATTGCCACCATCATTGAAGGGTATAGTCCAGCACAGCGAAACAGAGGAGCGGCTGATATCGGTAATCTCAGGTTTACCAGGCGGATCTACAACAAGCAAGTTAAGACTTTATAAAATAGCACAGCAGGAGTTTATTCAATTACACATTGGAATTACCAGTGGTTCCTTACCAACAGGATTGAGTGCTACCACTGGTCTGGAGGCTTCACTGGCCTTGCTCAGTCCAGCGAGGTTCATGGCATACACTCTGAACTGATACTCCAGGCCCTCGATCAGGTTGGACACCTTGTAATGGCACTCAAGGCAGGGCAGTTTGTTCTCCCTCACCCACAAGATTGTGTTCCTCTCTTTCTTCTCAATCCAGTATCCTGTCACCTGGCTGCCACCATCAGAATATGGCACATCCCACTTGATGCCAATGGCATTTGCTGACACAAATACCACATCAGGGCGAGTTGGAGGACTTGGAGGAACTGCAAATGTAAACAGAGAGAGATTATTAAGAGCCAAAAAGTGCCAAGATGTGTAATGTTGCCTTACTTAAGCAGAACTTACTGAATGGATGCTCGATTACAACAGCTGCAGACTCAATGGACTTGCTGACTCCAAACTTGTTCTCAGCACACACTCTGAATGTGTATTCCATGTATTTGGTAAGATGAGTCACTTTGATTGTTGTTCTCTGCACACTGGAGTTTACTACCTGCCATGAAGCATGGCCAGACTCGCGTTTCTCAACAATGTAGTTGGTTATTTCAGTGCCGCCATCATCAGCTGGCTCTGACCATGACAGTGTGCAAGACTCTGATGAGATTCCAGAAATCTTCACAGGGCCAGTTGGTGGGCTCGGTCTACCGACGACGACCACAGTCACTGTGAAAGTCATCACACCGGCAGCATTCTCCAGGATCAGGTAATACTTGCCACTGTCACTTCTCTTGCTGTCTCTCACTATTAGTGTGGTTCTCTCCTTTGTGGTCCTGATCAAGACTCTGTCAGTCTCTTTCAGCTTCATTTCCTCCAGTTTCCATGTGACCTTGGGTGCAGGTCTGCCACTTATTGGGATATCAATTGTGATAGTATTGGAAAGCTTACAGGTGATGAGCTGGTTAGTGATACTACTGAGATCAGCAGTTGGCTCAATGAGAGGCTCCTTAATGACCACAGAGCTGAAAGTACTTTGAGGCTCACTGATTCCAGCATCATTTTTGGCCTTGACCCTAAAGTCATACTCAGTGTTTTCAATCAAACCTTCTACCAGCATCTTTGGCAATTTAGTCTCTCCATAAACAATCCAACGGTCACTACCCTTGGCTCTGAATTCAACAATGTACCCTCGGATGCGGCTGCCTCCATCATGGTCAGGTTTAAGCCACACGAGGGAGGCTGTGGAACTAGTGGTATCGACAACATCTAATCTTTTGGGTGGTGCAGGCTCTTCTGTGGCAACGACAGGCTCAGTCATTTCCTTTGGTTCACCTTGACCATACTGGTTAACAGCAGTCACTCTGAATAAGTATGGCACACCAATGTCCAGACCAGTTATCCTTATCATTTGGCGTGAGCTCTTGCTGCTGACTTCCTGCCAAGCAAGGCGGCTTGCCTCACGTTTATCTACTATGTAGTGATGGATGCGGGATCCACCATCATTGGATGGAGCATCCCACATCATTGTCAAAGCACCACGTGTAACATCTTTGAAGGAGATTGTGCCTGGAGGTCCTGGAGTGTCTAAGACTTTGATAGTGAATGTGATAGACTTTCTTCCACTGTTGTTTTCCAGGGATAGGGTGTATTTTCCTGCCTCATATCTTGTGCAGCCTTCTATAGTCAAAGTGGATGAGCTTTCTGTGGTGTTGACATCTGCCATGACAGGAAGCTCACCATCTACTCTAGACCAGGTGGCCAGCGGAGTAGGCTTTCCTCTGAAAGCAACGCTGAGAGTGACTATTCCTCCGTTCTTCACAGTGTGAGTTTGTTTGAAGTTTGCATCGATGTCAAATTCTGGAGATGTAAGTCTATCCAGAGCCTGAACAGGGTTTGGCATAACTGAAGCTTCACCCTCTCCTGACCCATTCACAGCACTGACTCTGAACTTGTAAAGCTCTCCAGCTACCAGGCCCTTTACAGTGTATCTATTGTGGATACAAATCTGACTATTGACTCTGTGCCACTCCTCTAGACTGGCCTTACACATGTCGATGTTATAGCCAATAATTTCCAAGCCACCATCAAATACTGGTTTTGTCCATTCCAGGGTGACAGTGGACTTAGTGGAATCAATGACCTGTTAAAGAAAGAAAGTTTATTTATCCCTCTGCTCGTTTTTGCTGAGGTAACTCTTGTTATACGTATCAGTTTCCTTAAAGTACAAATAATTCACTCATAAAGCTTTATGATCCTTCACAGAACAGCTTTGTAATTCTTGTTAAAGATCAGCATTAAAACTGAACATGTATACCATTACAAATAGAAGGTTTGGATGGGGATACAGCTCTCAAACAGTCCTACCTTGATTACACTTGGAGCACTAGGAGCACTTGTTGGCTCTCTGCATTTGAAGAGCCTGGAGGTGCTGCTGGCTGGTCCGATACCAGCTCCATTTTCAGCCATGACGCGGAACTCGTACTCATTGCCCTCGGTCAGGTGGGTGACACGGTGCCTTAGCTCTGTTATGGGCCTCTTGGAAGACACCCTTACCCAACGAAGGCTCTTCTTCTCTCTCCTTTCCAGAATGTAATGTTTGATCTCATTACCTCCATCTGATCTTGGCCTGGTCCAGCACATAGTGATGCTATCTCCAGTTATGTGAGTTGCATCTGGTGTACCTGGAGCATCTGGCACAGCTAAGAGGAAAGCACAGCAAAACTGTAAGTTGAAAAAAATGCTTCTTTGGATCAGGTGGAAAATTTGAGGTTTTACTTCCAGACATAGAAATAATCTTCAAAGGTTTACTTACTGTATTGCATGCGTGCAATAACTGCATCCGAATCCAGTGGTTTGCCGACCCCAAATTTGTTAACTGCAGAGATTCTGAACTGGTACTCATTTCCCTTGATGAGGTTCGTGACATTATATGAGCAAGCTTCACATTTGGATGTAACCAAAGCCCAAGAAATTCTGGATGTTTCCCGTTTTTCCACTACATAGTGGGTGATTGCAGCACAGCCATCATTCTCTGGTGGGTTCCACCATACAGTGCACTTTTCAGCTGTGATGCCGGTAAAGCGGATGGGACCGTCAACAGGTCCAGGAGTATCTGTGTAAACACAGGGGTTCAGAGGTCTTAGTGTGAAAAACTATCTAATTTCTTTCTAATTAACTCATTGGCCACTTTTAGAGATCTGATAGTGAAACAAAAATGTATTGGTTTACCAACCTTGCACCCTGACATTAACATCTGCTTTCCTAGAGCCAGAGCTATTTTTGGCTTCCACAGTATAAATTCCACGGTGGTTCCTGTCTGCATCACGAATAAACAGACTGCTGGTGCCAATGCCAGTGGTTATCTCAATGTCAATCATTGTTCGCTTATCAATTTCTTTGCCGTCCTTGTACCACAAAACCTGAGGAACTGGGCGCCCAGTGATGGTACAATTGAGCTTAACATTTTCTCCAGCCTTCAGAGTGACCACCTGGTCAGGAGACCACTCAATTTCAGGAGTAACTGATGACAAAAACATTAAAACCAAAATTAATGTCAGCTTATTTGTGATAAATTGGTAAATTAAATGATCAATTTCTAAAGAAAAAACACATACTGCTCTCGTCCTTGGTCATGATATATCCAGAAGAGTTAGATGGTGGGCTGACTGTACCGACAGCATTTCTTGCAATCACTCTGAACTCATATCTGTCTCCAGGGGACAGACCAGTCACAGTGAACTGGGTATCACTTATATCAATAAAGTTGCATCGGAGCCATTTTGCTCTGCCTTGGCGCCTTTCTACATTATAAGCCACAATTTTGCTTCCACCGTCTCTCTTTGGAACTTCCCATTGCAGGGTGACTGAATCTCTAGTTGTATCAATGCAGACAGGATTGCCAGGTGGGTCTGGGGAAAGTGAGAACAAACCCGTTAATGTGTAATATTCGGGTTTAATTAAATCCGTATTGTTCATCCTTCTAAAAAACATTTTTCCAGTTAAATTGTCACATTCACAGTTTTTAAACAAAATAACATTAAACTTACCAACAGGGGATATGGCAAGAGCATGTTTGCTCTGCTCGCTGACAGGGCTTAGTCCAGCATTGTTTTCAGCATAAACTCTGAAAGAGTACTCCAGACCTTCCATGAGACCAATGATCCTGTACTCTTTGCTGGAAATGATTGTGGAATTCACCTTCTGCCATAAGAGGCTGTTCCTGTCCTTCTTCTCAACATGATAGCCCAATATAGGAGAACCGCCATCAAAGCCTGGGGCATCCCACTTAATGGTCATACCATCACTGGTGACGTTGAAGGCAACTGGCTTTCCTGGTGGACCTGGAGGTTTGTACTGGTGCTGAGCAATAACATCTGAGGAGCAGAGTGGTTCGCTGACTCCATACTTGTTCTCGGCACGGACTCTGAATTGGTATTGAGCTCCCTTGACTAGATTAGGAATCTTGAAGCTGGTCCTTACAACACTTGAACAGACCATTTTCCAGTTGGCCTGGGAGGTTTCACGTTTCTCCACGCTGTAGCATGTAATCTCACCACCGCCATCCTCCTTTGGCTCATCCCAGGAAATGATGATACTCTGAGCCTTTATCTCATCAAAGCGAACAGGACCAACAGGAGCTGTGGGTGGTCCAAGAGTGATCACATTGATGTCAAAGTAGTTTTTGACCACTCTGTTGTCAAGAACTAAAGTGTACTGGCCAGCATTCTCCTTCTTGGCTCCTCTAATTGTGACTGCAGTCTTGTTGTCAGTGGTTCTAAAGCGAATCTTCTCACTCTCCTTTAGTGGAAGGTTATCCTTCATCCAGCTGATTGCAGGTCTTGGTTTTCCCTTAAATGGTAGCTCAATGTGGATGTTTTGCCCAATACGAACAGCTAGCTCTCCATTTGGATAATCACTGAGACTGGCTTCTGGAGGAATAATAAAATCTATCACTGGGATTGGACCAATCAGAGAGAAATCACTTCTTCCTTTCTCATTTTTGGCAAACACTCTGAAATCCATGATGGCATTCTCCCTGAGTCCAGTCACCTCACATGTGCAACGTTTGCATGTTGCACCTAAACTCCAGTTGACTTCATCCTGGCTTCTCTTTTCAACTATGTACTCTGTGATGTGACTGCCTCCATCATGGTCTGGCCGGGTCCACTGTAGTGTAACAGAGGTTTTTGTAGAGTCCAACATCACCAGGTTTTTGACAGCTCCAGGAGTCTCTGTTGCTCTGACCGCTTCAGTGGACTCACAGAAGTCACCCACACCAAACTCATTTTCAGCTGACACACGAAAGAAGTAAGCAATATCCTCTTCCAGGTCAGTCACCTTGTAAGATGTGTTGGGACATTCTGCACTGATCACCTGGTAGGCCTTCATGGTTGAGGCTTTCTTCTCAACAATGTAATTTGTGACAGGCGAGCCACCATCAACAAGAGGAGCCTCCCAGCTTAGGGTCAGCTTTCCTCTAGTTACGTTCTTTATTATTAGCTTCTGGCAGGATGATGGACTATCTAGAACCCTGAGGGAAACGGTGATTATCTTGGGTTCACCTACACCATTCTCTATTTCCAGCAAGTACTTTCCACAGTCATCACGAGTGACCTTTGGAATAAGGAGTGTGGTGGATCTCTCAGTGCTGTTGATGGTGAAGCGATTGTCACCAGCCATGTTACGATCACCACGTCGCCAGGTGACATTGGGAGCTGGTCGTCCCTTCAATGGGATAAACACTTCAACATCGCGGCCAGCTTTAGCTGTGTATTGAGTTGTCATAGGAACATCTAAGTCCAAATCAGCCTCCTCTGTTAAAAAGACAAAAAAAATAATAGTACCAATAAATAAAAGAAATTATAAACCACCAGGGGAAAAGAAAATGTCCAGATTTTATGACTTTTTTAAGTCAAAATAATTTTCAATATTTTTTTCTCAATTATAAATAAAATCCAAACCTAATATGTCTTTGGCTTGCACAGGCTGGTACATCTTGATGTCCTCTCCTTTGCCCTTGCTGTTCACAGCAGATACTCTGAAAAAGTAGTAAGTAGCAGGTTTCAAGTGGGGCACCACATACTCGCAACCCTTAACCTGTGGGTTGGTGATGACCCATTCTTTCTCTCCTGCATTCATCTGTTCCAGTAAGTAGTGTGTAATTTCACTGCCACCATCATAGACAGGCTTCTCCCAGCCAAGAGTGATGGAAGTCTTGGTGGAGTCGACCACACGGAGCTTTGAAGGTTCACCAGGCAGATCTAGGGAGGCCAAATAAGGTGAACATTTTTAGTAGCTGCATATAAACCCACCTCAGGTTATAAAGGTTAACATTCAGAAACAACATGAAATCTTCTGGCATACCAATGGGGTCATAGGCTCTGTAAAGATCAGAGGCTTCAGAGTAGTTTCCTGCCCCAGCTTTGTTTACTGCACAAACTCTGAACTGGTACTCATTGTTTTCTGTTAAGTTGCTGACTTTCTGTCTGGTGTCTCTGATTGTTCCTTTCACCACCTGGAAAAAACAGTGGATAATGTTATAGATAATAAAAATATCCATATAGTTTATCTTTTTATAAGCATGAAATTAGTAAATAATCTATAAACTAACCTTGAACCACTGAAGACTCTTCTTCTCTCTTTTCTCAAGGTAATAACCATCAATATCACTGCCTCCATCTAGAGCAGGTCTTTCCCAGATCACAGTCATTGTGGACTTAGTAATCATAGTGACTTTAGGCTTGGATGGTTCACTTGGAGGAACTGTATAAAATGAAAACACACAGCTCACATAAGACTGTTTAGACTATTATACTGTGTTAAATGAGTAAAAATGTGCTGTGTTCTGCTACCGAATGGGTTCTTTGCAATAATGGGCTCAGATTCCAGAGGGTCTCCAATGCCATATTTATTGACTCCACGGACTCTGAAGATGTACTCATTACCCTGGATGAGTCTGGGCACATTCACGATGCAGTCTACGAGTTTCTCAGACACAATAGACCACATGACTCTGCTGGTCTCTCTCTTCTCTACGATGTAATGAGTTACCATGGCACCGCCCTCATCGGCAGGTGGAGACCACATGATGGTGATGTTGTCAGCCATCACTTTCTTAAACTGAATTTCGCCAGCAGGAGGTCCTGGCTTGTCTGATAAAGGAACAAATATACACAAAACATTAGGTGTACATTATGTCTTTCAATGCAAATGTGTTGTCGTAACATTATCATGTGAATACCTTGAATAAGCAGCCTGACAATTGCACATGAAGATCCCAGGGAGTTCTTCACTTTGACCTCATACGTCCCTGAGTTCAGACGAGTAGTGTCCCTCAGGAATATACTGGTGGACTCAAACATGTGTTTGAAAGTGAGCTGAGCAGTAGGTTTGAGCTCTCTTCCATCCTTAAACCACTCAATTGTGGGGGTAGGTTTGGCTGTGATATTGAATTTAAGTTCCACATCTGAGCCAGCGCTGTATTTGACCTCATTAAGGTACTCCTGGGGAATTTCAATTTCTGGGGCACCTGATAGAAACAAATATGTGTTTGTTGAATTTCTGAGGTAGCTAGCTATCATGCATAACAAGAGCACAGTGACAATTTGTACAGATAATCATAAGCTTAACAGGGGGAAAAAAACACAAAAAAATAGTAAAAATAACCAATAGATTATATTGTATTTAACTGAAACAACTATAAGTAAATCCAGGATCAAAAATAATTCCTACCATAAGTGTCCACACAGGTGGCTGGTCCAGCTGTCATAGATGGGTTGCTTACTGAACCAACAGCATTCTTGGCCATGACCCTGAATTCATAGGTTTCATTCTGGGTAAGTCCAGCCACAGTGAAATGTGTGTCCGAGATATTGGTGAGGTTAGCTTTGGACCACTTAGGACTAACACCTTCTCTCTTCTCAATAACATAACCAGTAACAGGGGATCCACCATCATAGTTGGGTTTCTCCCACGCAAGGCTGATGGAGTTTTTGGTGATGTCACTGATTCTTAGGTTGATGGGTGGCTCTGCAGAAATGTCCAGAGAAGGTTAATTAACAGACTTTCACCATAATTTGATTATGTTTATCTTTAAAAATGTTTCACTTTGAACTCACCACAAGCATCTATAGCCAACACAGCATCTGAAGCCTTACTGAAAACACTGAGGCCAGCAGCATTTTCCGCTGCCACCTTAAACTCATAAATAAGTCCAGCATTAATGTTGGTGACCTTATAGTGTGTAGAACGGATCACGGTTTTGTTAACCAGCTGCCACATGATGCTGTTCCTATCTTTCATCTGGAGATGATAGCCAAACACATGGCTGCCTCCATCTGACTTGGGCTCCTTCCAGGCTAATGCGATGCTTTCCCTGGTTACAGCAGTAACTTCTGGAGTTGATGGAGCATCTGGAATAGCTGGTAGATAAAAATCAAAGTTACAAGGTTTGTGCTTGTTCATTATTAAACTTGGAGGATTACATGTTACATTGTAATGATAGCTAAATAAACCACTTACTGTATGGTAGGCTGACTGTGACTGCTGGAGAGTCAATATGTTCACTAATTCCATATTTGTTCTCAGCCCTGATTCTGAACTGATACTCCAAGCCAGTGGTAAGTTTCATAACCTTTATGGTGCAACGAGCCACAGCAGATGAGACGTCAATCCAGTTTGCTGTAGTTGTTTCTCTCTTCTGGATGATATAGTTAGTGATAGGGCTACCACCATCATATGCAGGTGGGAGCCAGCTGAGGCTTGCACTGTCTTCTGTGACATCAAACAGTTCTACAGGTCCAAGGGGAACACTTGGACGGTCCAGAATCACAATATTGACAAAGGACTTGGTGGTTCCACTGGAGTTGGAGGCAGTTATATCATAGCGCCCCGAGTCTCCAGCAATGCTTTCACGCAAGATGATTTTGATGCTGTCAGGAGTGACTTCAGAATTGAACCTCATTGTTGACTTCAGTACTACATTATCTTTGGAAAGAGTGACTTTGGGCAGGGGTCTGCCAGTCAGAGGAATTTCACACTTCAGAGTTGAGCCAGCTCTAACGTACACAGTATTGTGGGGGAAGTCCTTCATGTTGATTTCGGGAGATTCTAGAGAAACATGAAGATCACAGGTTTTACAATGTTTTTTGATTTTTGACTAGACTGTATCAGAACAAGTACAAGTATAGAAAACAAGTTAGACCCGAAATTATTTTCTTCAGGGTCACAGTAGTGAAATTGAATATGTATGTATTTTGTAACTTACCCAGCTGGTCTTTGACCATAACAGGAGTGAACATTTCCTTAACATCACTATATCCAGCAAGGTTCTCAGCTTTGACCCTGAAGTAGTATTCAGCTTTCTCCCTTAGGCCAGACACAGTAAAGTGGATAAACTTGGTGACGCCACATTTAACCCACTTCTCCTGACCCTTCTCCAGTGCTTCAACCAGATATCCAGTAATTCTGCTGCCTCCATCATGTTCAGGTTTAGCCCATGCCAATGACACACTCTCCTTAGTGACATCAGTTACTCCAAGCTTTGGTGGTGGGCTTGGTTTTTCTGGAAAAAAGAGGACATAATTTGTTTCATTGACAAAGCTCATATTTTCTTGTGTGTAAATTTATTTTGTGCAAACGACAGATAACATAACATGAATGTTTTTACCTGTGATCTTGGTTCCCTCTTTGGTCTCAGCTGGAACACCAACACCATAGTCATTCTCGCCTGTCACTCTGAAATAGTAAACTTCTCCTTCCTTAAGGTTTGACACCTTATAAGTCAGTCTGTGGCATGTATCAGTCAACCTAGTCCAACCTTTTTTGCTTGCCTCTCGGAAATCAACAAGATAATTCTTTACTGGTCCTCCTCCTTCATTCTCTGGAGTGTCCCAAGTTACAGTAGCAGATGACTTAGTGACTTCCTTGACTTCCACATATGCTGGAGGTCCAGGTGAGTCAAGAACTCTAACATTGAGTGTCAGTGAGGAGGTTCCAGCAATGCTAGACAAAGTGACAGTGTATTTTCCAGAGTCATTGCGTGTTGCTTTCTCTAAGGTGATTGAGGTGAAGGTGTCTGTGGTGTCAATGATGGCACGTACTCTAAGATCAATATCAGGCTTTGTCCAGCTCACAGTGGGAATAGGCTTGCCTCTGAAGGGTACTCTCATTGTAAATGAGCTGCCATCTTTCACAATAAGAGTCTTCCTCATTTCATTGCTTATTTCAAAGACAGGCTCTTCTTCTTTTTCTTTCGCAGTCTGTTTGTCTGATTCAGGACTAGGCTCACTTGCTCCAATCTTGTTAATGGATCTGACAACAAATACATATTCAGCTCCAGGAGTCAGTCCCACCACTGTAAACTCTGTATTCTTGGTGTTCTGGACTCCAACGAACCATTCATCATCTAATGACTTTCTGTATTCTACTCGGTAACCAGTTACAGGTGCTCCACCATCAAACAGTGGTTTATTCCATGCTAGTGTTACTGTGGTCTTTGTTGAGTCAATGATCCTGGGCTTAGCAGGAGGTGAGGGAAGGAACTGTGGGTCTTCAGCCTTGGTGAGTGGGCAAGGGGTGCTAGGTGCACTAAGTCCAGCAGCATTCTCTGCAAACACTCTGTACTCATATTCACTTCCCTCACGAAGATTGGAAGCTTTGACTCTTAGGTCATAGACAGGCTTCTTATTGACACGGCACCAGCGGAGACCAGTCTTCTCTCGCTTTTCAATTACATAGCCAGAAATACTGCTGCCACCATCAAAAACTGGTCTTTCCCAACAGATTGTCATGGCCTCACTAGTGACTGAGGTGACCTGGACATTAGTGGGGGCTGCAGCTACCGTGAATGGATCCAAAGCTTTTACTGCCTCACTCTCCAGAGGCTCACCATCTCCATATTTGTTAACTCCTCTGACCCTGAAAATGTACTCATTTCCTTTGAGCAGCTTAGTAACTTTGCAGGTAGTTGCCTTCATGTCACCATAAACAAGAGTCCAAGCAAGGCGGCTTGTCTCACGTTTCTCCACTATATAGTACATGATTTCAGCTCCTCCATTCTCTTGAGGTGGACCCCATGTTATAGTGCACTTCTCTGCTGTAAGACCAGACACTGCCAAAGGTCCTGAAGCTGGTCCAGGCCTGTCCAGAACCTTACAGTTGATAGCTACAGACCTGGTTCCAGCTACATTGTGCAAAGTCAAAACATACTGTCCAGAATCCCTCCTGATAGCATCTCTGACAATTAGAGTAGTGGTAAAATTTGTGGAAGTGATTTCACACCTGGCCTTGGCCTCAATATCTTTTCCATCTTTAGTCCATGAAACCACTGGGATTGGACGACCTGTAATTTCAGCATCAATTCTAATTATCTCTCCAGCCTTAATAACAACTAATTGCCTGAATTTATCCTCTAAGGTGATGGAAGGAGGGTCTACATCGTCTTTGATGGTGACAGGACCAGTGCATTCTGAAGGGGCACTCAACATTTCTGCAGAATTCTTTGCAATAACATGGAAGTCATATTGTGCATCTTCTGTAAGACCTGTGACATCAAAGTAAGTCTCCTGTAGATTGGCGAAGTTACACTTTAGCCAGCGACCATTAGGGAGCTCTTTTTGCTCCACTATGTATCCAACAATTTTCACTCCACCATCATATTCAGGTGGATCCCAGAAGAGAGAAACTGAGTTTCTGGTGATATTTGTGACTTTAAGGTTATGTGGTGATTCACATGGGTCCCTGGCTGCAACTGGTTCACAAGATTTAGTACATGGACCAATGCCAGCAATATTCTCTGCATAGACTCTAAACTGGTATGAGAGGCCTTCTTCAATGCCTGTCATCTTAAATTGATTTTCAGTCAGCAGACCTCTACTGACTTTGGTCCACAAAATGCTGCTTTGGTCTTTGGATTCAACATGATAACCAATGACAGGGCTTCCACCATCACTGGAAGGTCTTCCCCAGACTACAAGCATGCCAGTCTTGGTAGCATGGGCAACATGAAGATTGGTTGGAGGACCAGGAGGCTCAAACGGATATTGTGCAACAACAGGAGCAGAATCAATCGCAGAACTCTTGCCATAGCGGTTTTCAGCTGCAATGCGGAACTGGTACTCTGTGCCCTGAGTGAGACGGGAAACCTTTATGGATGTCCTGGCTACTGTAGCTGAGACAATTTGCCATGTGGTAGAAGTAGTGTCTCTCTTCTCCACAACATAGTTGTTAATCTGGCACCCACCATCATAGGTTGGAGCATCCCAGGACAGAGAGATGAAGTCAGCACTCACCTCATCCACCCTAATGTTGCTGGGTGGGCCTGGTTTATCCAGAATTATTACTAAAATTTCAGCTGTCTTTGTGCCAATTGAATTAGTCAAAGTGATCTCATATTTTCCAATATCATCTTTGGTGGCATCTTTGATTATGATCTTTGATGAGGTCTTTGAATTCAGAACATTTACTCTAGTAGTTTGCTTTAGTGCACTGCCATCCTTCTTCCAGGACACCTCGGGTTGAGGTCTGCCTTTGAAAGGAACATCAATTTTCAAGTCATCTCCTGCTTTTACACTGTATGTGTGGAAAAGCAAGTTGATGGTGGGCTCCATTGTGATATCTTTTACTAACACAGGCATAGCCAGAGGTTTGGGATCACTCCTACCCTTATCATTCACAGCAATTACTCTGAAGGAGTATTCCTCACCAGTAGTAAGTCCCTCAATAGTAGCTTCTAGTCCTTTGGCATCACTGCACACTGTCCATTTTTCATCTCCCTTAGGCTGCATCTCCACTGTGTAGCTTGTAATTTTGCTGCCACCATCATGATCTGGTTTTTCCCATGAAAGGGTGACAGTGTGACGAGTCACATCAACCACAGTTATTTTACCAGGGGGCAAAGGTGCTTCTGAAACTTTGACTTGATCTGTTGTAGCTGACAGACCAACTCCTAGCTCATTTACAGCCAACACACGGAAAAAATATCTACCTCCCTCCTGCAGGTCAGAAATAATGTATGAGTTCCTTACACAATTGGTGCTAACACTGGTGAAAGCCATTCGCTTCTGCTCTCTCTTCTCCACAATATAGTGTGATATCTTTGCTCCACCATCAATCAGAGGAGGCTCCCAGGAAAGAGAGACAGAATGTCTCTTTACATCCTTGACTTGTAGGTTTGTTGGAGCACTGGGTGAATCCAAAACTCTAACGTTGATAAAAGCTGATTTAGAGCCACTAAGGTTCTCAAGGGTTAGTACATATTTGCCAGTGTCAAATCTGTCAACATTTTCAATCACAAGCATTGTGTAAGAGCTTGTGACTTCAATCTGAGCACGCTCATTTAGAGTGCCATCAGCCTTTGACCACTTGACTTCAGGCTCTGGTTTTCCTCTGATAGTTACAAAAAGACGTAGTGTTGCAGTGGCACGAACATTGACCATCTTTCTCAGGTCAGCATCTAGTTCAATTTCAGGAGCCTGCAACTTCTCAGCTGCAATCACAGACCCTGGGAGGTCCACATGATCTCCTACTCCCTCACAGTTCATAGCACATATGCGGAAATTGTATTCTGCATTCTCCTTTAACTTCTTTACAGTGTAGTGAGTGTCTTGGACACCAGTATGAGGTGTGCAAACAATCCATTCATCATCTAATGCCTCCTTCACTTCAACAACATATCCAGTAATATGTGCTCCACCATCATAGATAGGTCTTGACCAGGAAAGGGAGACTGTCGTACTGGAATGGTCAGTGACTTTGGGGTTATTTGGAGGTCCTGGTGGATAAGTGGCATCGCATGCTTTGATGTACTGTGTCGGTGTGCTAGGCTTTCCAACACCTGCAGCATTTTCAGCTGAGACCCGGAATTCATAGGAATGGCCCTCTGTGAGACCAGCACACCTAAATCTCAAGTCAGTCAGTCTCTTCTTGTTGCACTTGGTCCACCTGACACCATCCTTGTCACGTTTTTCTAGTACATATCCTTCAATCTCAGCTCCTCCATTATTCTCTGGCCTCTCCCAAGTAAGTACAATGAAATCCCTAGTAATAGCACTGGCTTCAGGAGTGGAGGGTGCACTGGGAGTGGTGAATGGATTACGGGCAACAACAGGCTCAGATTCTAAAGGTTCACCAACTCCATATTTATTCACAGCAGTAACTCTGAAGATGTATTCATTTCCAGGGAGCAGTTTTGTAACTTTATAGCTGATTGCCTGGATCTTTGGCTCAACCATGGTCCATGACAAACGACTGGTTTCCCTCTTTTCAATGATATAGTGAGAGATGCTAGCTCCACCATCATGTGAAGGATGGCTCCAGTGCAGATAACATTTTTCAGCTGTCACTCCTTTCACTTCTAATGGTCCATCTGGAGGACCAGGTCTGTCCAAAACCTTTACATTAACTGGGATCATTTTGACTCCACCCACATTAACAAGCTTGAGAACAAAGTGGCCACCATCAACTCGTATGCAGTCTTTAACTGTCAGGATGGTGCGGGTTAGTGTGGTCTTGATTTCCATTCTTGGGGTAGTTTTGTCAATTTCCTTTCCATCCTTTAACCATGTGACCTCAGGCAGAGGCTTACCAGTGTAATCAGCATCAATGATAAATGTCTCATCAGCATGAACAACTGTGAGATCTTTGAACTTAGGATCCATGGTGGCATCTGGAGCCTCAATTTCATCTTTAGCTGTTATTTCTCCGGTGCTTTCAGATGGGCTACTAGAAATACCGGCAGAATTCCTAGCAATGATTCTAAACTCATAAACACAATCCTCAGTGAGACCAGTGAGAGTGTATTGGGTATCAATAATGTTGGTGAAGGTTGCTTTCATCCAGCGTTTATCTGGGTGCTTCCTCCTCTCAATCAAATACCCAGTGATTGCACTGCCTCCATTGTACTGGGGTCTGGTCCACTGAAGTGTGATATGGTTTCTGGTGATTTCAATAGCCTCAGGAGTGCCTGGTGGGTCACATGGATCCCTGGCTACTGTGCTCTCTGAGACCTTGCTAGCTGGGCTGAGGCCAGCCATGTTCTCAGCATAAACCCTAAATTCATACTCTATACCCTCTTCCAATTCTGTGGTTTTAAATCGTGCATCTGGAATAAGAAGCTTGTTTAATTTGGCCCATAAAAGGCTGTTCTTCTCCTTTCTCTCCAGGTGATAGCCTAGAATTGGACTACCCCCATTGTTGGTGGGGGGTTTCCATTCAACAACCATGCTCTCTTTGGTTGCAGATGTAATAACTGGTATTCCAGGGGCAGCAGGCTCACTGAATGGATACTTGGCAACCACAGCAGGAGAGACAATAGCTGAACTCTTTCCATATCTATTCTCAGCTGAAACTCTAAATTGATATTCAGTGCCAGTCTTCAAATTGCTGACTTTTATGGTTGTCCTGGCTATTGTAGCAGAAACAATTTGCCATACAGTAGTAGTGGTGTCTCTCTTCTCTACGATGTAGTTGTTGATCTGACAACCTCCAGTATACTCTGGTGGTTCCCAGGACAGATTAACAAAATTAGAACTCACTTCATCAATCTTCACAGGGCCTGTAGGAGGTCCAGGTTTGTCAAGAATGATAACAGTAATCTCCTCTGTAGCTGTTCCAATGCTGCTGGTTGCTGTAATGGTGTACTTGCCAGAATCTTCCTTATTGGCATCTTTGATTACCAACTTTGTAGATGATGGTGTGCTTGATACATTTATTCTAGTCGTCTCTTTAAGAAGTTGTCCTTCCTTTTTCCATTCAACCTTTGGAACAGGACGTCCAAGAACTGAAATCTCAATTTTCAGATCCTCGCCTTGTTGTAAGCTGTAGGTATTGAATCTCATCTTGAATCCAGGCTCAACAGTAACATCTTTAGCAGTAACTGCTGCAGCCAGAGCCCTTGGGTCACTCTTTCCTTTTTCATTGAAGGCTGATATTCTGAAAAGGTACTCATGTCCTGCACTTAGACCGGTAACAGTACCCTCACAGGTCTTAGTTGTGGTAGCCACAACCCATTCTTCTGACCCCACAGGCTGCATCTCAATGTAGTATCCAATGATCCTGCTGCCTCCATCATGGACTGGTTTTTCCCAGGAGAGCGAGGCTGTGGTTTTTGTGACTTCAGTCAAATTAACTTTACCCACAGGTAAAGGTGGCTCAGATGTTTTAACAGATTCTTTTGTTTCAACGGGCTGTCCAATACCAAATTCATTTTCTGCTAAGACTCTAAAGTAATAAATTGTTCCCTCAGTAAGACCTGTGATACGGTAACTTGTCTTTGTACATTTGTTGTCTACATTAGAGTACACCTTCCTGGTTGACTCACGCTTCTCAACCAAGTAATTCTTTATTCTTGAGCCACCGTCAATTACAGGGGGTTCCCAAGTCAAAGTGACACTCTCCCTCTTTATGTCTTTAACTTTAAGATTTAATGGAGCCCCTGGGGTGTCCAGAACTTTAACGGAGACAAAAGCTGATTTGCTACCAGCACTGTTTGCTACGTTGAGGATGTATTTTCCAGCATCATATTTATCACAAATGTCAATAGAAAGCTGTGTGAAATGTTCAGCAGTCTCAATCTGTGCTTTACTGGGCAGCTCACCATCCTCTTTAGCCCAGCTTACGTCAGGAGTGGGACGACCCTCAAAAGGAACGCAGATTCTCATTGAGCCTCCTGCACGAACCACTATTCCCTTCCTGAGCTCTGAATCCAAAATGATCTCCGGGGGGTCAATTTTATCTACAGGGATCACAACTCCCAGAATTTCTGTGGGCTCACCAACACCAATTTTATTCATGGCACAGACACGCACCTTGTATTCTTGATGTTCTGTCAGGTTTTTGATGGTAAACTTGGTAAGATTCACTCCAGTTGGTGGTGTGCAAATAGTCCATTCCTCTTCTTCTGCCTTGGTTATTTCAACAGCATATCCTTGAATTTCACAACCCCCATCATATATAGGCCTGTGCCAAGCTAAGCTGATGGAGTCTTTTGTTGTGTCAACTACGTGGGCATTAGTGGGAATGCCTGGTTCAAAAGTAGGGTCACAGGCTTTGAGATAGGGTGTAGGTGGGCTTGGCTGGCCCACTCCAGCTGCATTTTCAGCAGATACCCTGAACTCATAATCATGGTCTTCAGTGAGACCTGTTACTCTAAAACGCAAATCAGTCACTCTGCGTTTATTGCACTTGGTCCATCTCACTCCAGCTCTGTCTCTCTTTTCAATAATGTAACCAGCAATGTCACTTCCTCCTGTAGACTGTGGGCGGTTCCAGCAAACAGTCATTGAATCCCTAGTAATGTTAGTGATTTCTAGTTCACGAGGTGAACCAGGAGGAACAAATGGATTTCTCATGATAACTGGCTCAGATTCCAGAGGTTCCCCTACTCCATACTTGTTGACAGCCAAAACTCTGAAGATGTACTCATTACCTTTCAATAGTTTGGTAACCTTGAACATTGTAGCTCCACAATCACTGGAGACCACAGTCCAAGCCAACCGGCTAGTTTCTCTCTTTTGAATGACGTAGTGAGAAATGCTAGCTCCTCCGTCATGCCTGGGTGGCAGCCATGACAGTGAGCATTTCTCCTCAGTAACATTACTGACTGTGAGGGGTCCCTCAGATGGACCTGGTCTATCAAGAACCTTCACAGTGAATGGGACGGTCTTAGTTCCTGCAACATTTGTCAGAACCAAAGTGTACTGTCCACCATCCACTCTGATGGAGTCCTTTACGACAAGTAATGCTTTAAAATCAGTGTTTTTGATTTCAGCTCTTGCAGAGTTTTCAACTTCAACACTCCCTTTGAACCACTGGGCTGTTGGGATGGGCTTTCCTTCTACACTAGCCTCCAGACTGAAAGTTTCTCCAGCATTAAGGACAATTGTCTGATTGTATATTGGATCAGTTTCACACTTGGGTGGCTCAACTTCATCCTTAGCTGTTATGGATCCTGTGCTCTCAGAGGGTTTGCTGACAGCACCAGCGGCATTCCTTGCAATCACTCTGAAGTCATATTTACTGTCTTCTGTAAGGCCAGTAACTGTAAATTCATTTTCAATAATGTTTGTGAAACTAGCTTTCATCCATTTTCCCTCTGGAAGGTCACGTTTCTCTATTAAATAGCCAGTTACAATGCTTCCACCATCATATTGTGGGGGTGTCCATCTCAGCATCACAGAGTGTCTGGTTACAATTACAGCCTCTGGACGGCCAGGAGGATCACATGGGTCACGCGCTACATAAACTTCTGAGACTTTGCTGCATTTTCCAATGCCAACTATATTCTCAGCATATACCCTATACTCATACTCAATGCCTTCCTCAAGAGGAGTAGACTTGAATTTACAATCTTGAATTAGCATTTTGTTGATCTTTGTCCACAGGATACTATTCTTCTCTTTCCTCTCCAAATGATAACCCAAAATGGCACTGCCTCCATCAGATGGAGGTCTATGCCACTCGACCAACATGTAATCTTTAGTGTAGGAGGAAACAAATGGTGTTCCTGGTGGTCCAGGTTCTTGGAATGGATATTGTGCTACAACAGGCACTGAATCAATTGCGTAACTCTTTCCATATCTGTTTTCAGCAAAGATTCTAAACTGGTATTCACCACCAGTCTTGAGATTGGCAACCTTTAACGTTGTTCTAGCCACAGTGGCAGACACAACAACCCAATTAGTTGTAGTTGTGTCTCTCTTTTCCACTACGTAATTGGAAATTGGACAGCCACCTGTGTATGAGGGAGGTTCCCAATTAAGAGTGACACTGTCAGCACTAACATCATCAATCTTGATTGGACCTGTTGGTGGTCCTGGTTTATCCAGGGTGATAACTTCAATAGTGGCATCCTTGGAACCGAAAGCATTCGCAATAGTGACAGTGTACATACCACCATCCTCTCTGGTGGCATCCTTTATGGTTAGAGTGCTGTGATGTGCTGAATCACTGACATTAACTCTGGTGGTCTGCTTAAGTGCCACTCCATCCTTAATCCAGGTAATAGTTGGTTTTGGATGACCAGCAACTGGAACCTCTATCTTGAGGTCATTTCCCACCTGAACACTGTAGGAACTTGATTTGGGTCTCACAGAAGGCTCAATGATTAGGTCCTTGGCTACAACTGATTGAGCCAGTTGTCTTGGGTCACTTTTACCTTTCTCATTTACAGCAACAACTCTGAACTGATATTCCTCTCCCTTCAGAAGGTTGCTCACTACTGTCTCAAGGCCTTTTACACTAGCACACACAGTCCATGCCTCACTGTCCTTAGGAGCCATTTCAATTTCATAATAACTGATCCTACTTCCACCATCATGTTCAGATTTCTCCCACCTTAGAGTAACAGTACTGTTGGTGACGTCAAGAACAGTAACCTTACCGGGTGGCTGAGGCTTCTCAGATATTTTAATTGGCTCCATAGTTTTAGCTTGGAGACCCACACCATATTCATTCTCAGCCAAGACCCTAAAGAAGAAGATTCCACCCTCTGGAAGAGGTTCAACTTTCCATGACATCTTGTTACATGTTGTAATGGTAGTATAAACTTTTCTTGTGCTTTCACGCTTCTCAACAATATAGTGCTTAATCTTTGAACCACCATCCAGAAGTGGAGGTTCCCATGAGAGAGTGACAGAGTTCTTAGTAATCTCTTTGACTGTTAAGTTAGTTGGTGGACTAGGAGAATCCAGGACTCTAACACTGATGAACACTGATTTAACTCCACTGGCATTCTCTGCAGTCAGTGTGTACTTGCCACTATCAAATCGGTCAACATTCTCAATGGTAAGTGAAGCATAGCTTCCTGTGTTATCAATTTGGGCAGTCTCTTTAATCTCACCTTCAACCTTTCCCCATTTCAATTCAGGAGCTGGCCGCCCTTTCACAGGTACAAACAACCTGAGTGTGCAAGCTGATCTGATGTTGATCATTTTTCTCATATCAGCATCTAATTCAAGGTCAGGGGCCTCAAGCGTCTCTTCAAGAAGGATTTTACCAGGCACATCAGCATGTTCACCAATACCAATTTTGTTAATTGCACAAACTCTAAACTGGTACTCATGCTTTTCCAAAAGCTTTTTCACTGTGAATTTAGTGTCTGCTATTCCAGTGGGTGGAGTGCACATAAACCACTCATCAGCTGCTACATCATATGCTTCAACAATGTAAGCCTTGATCTCACTTCCACCATCATATATGGGCTTACCCCATGTAAGAGATACAGTAGACCTAGAGGTGTCTACTACCTTGGGGTTGTTGGGTGGGCCTGGTTCAAAAACAGGATCCAGTGCTTTGTAGTATAGTGTTGGTGTGCTAGGTGTACCAATTCCAGCAGCATTCTCAGCAGCCACTCGGAATTCATAGCTATGGTTTTCTATGAGTCCTGTCACTCTGAAACGCAACTCTGTCACACTGCGCTTGTTGCACCTTGTCCATCTCACACCATCCTTATCACGTTTCTCAATGACATAGCCCTGAATGGAATTGCCACCATCATTGTTTGGTCTCTCCCAGGTTATCACCATAGAGTCCTTAGTAATTGAAGAAACATCTATGTCAGTTGGTGGACTTGGTGCGACAAATGGATTTTTGGCAATCATTGCCTCAGATTCCAAAGGCTCGCCAATACCATATTTGTTGACAGGGATCACTCTGAAGATGTATTCATTACCAGGTAGAAGTTTGGTGATTTTTAGATTTAGGGTCTGAACCTTTTGCTCAACTACAGTCCATACCAGCCTGCTGGTTTCCCTTCTCTCAACAATATAATGGGAGATATCACTACCTCCATCTTGCAAGGGAGGTTTCCAGGAAATTGAGCATTTCTCACTGGTGACACCATAAATAGAAATAGGGCCCTCAGGTGGACCTGGTCTATCCAATACCTTGACATTAATGTTAATAACTTTTTCTCCACCAACATTCTTTACCACTAATGTGTATTGTCCTCCATCAACACGAATAGCTTCTTTAACAATTAAACAAGCTGAAAAATCGGTATTATGGATTTCTAAACGAGCTGCTTCTGCAATCTCAGTGCCTTCTTTCAGCCAGTGTACAGTGGGTACAGGCTTACCAAAAATAGCAGCCTGAAGTTTAAATGTCTCTCCGGCATTTACAAGCACAACCTGGGAGTATTTAGCTTCCAGGTCAATTTTTGGTGGGTCAATTTCATCCTTGGCAGTGATGGATCCAGAAGAATCAGATGGTTGGCTAAAGACACCAGCTGCATTTTTGGCAATGACACGGAATTCATAGGTTTGATCCTCAGTAAGTCCTGTGACAACAAATTCAGTTTCAATAATGTTGGCAAAACTGGCCTTCATCCAACGCCCACTTGCCTCCTTTTTCTCAACAACATAACCAGTGATTTTGATGCCACCATCAAATTCAGGCTTGGCCCATCTCAGTGTCACTTGGCTTCTTGTTACAATGACAGCCTCTGGTTTTCCGGGTCTGTCACAAGGATCCCTGGCTACTTGGATTTCACTCACCTTGCTAGGTTTGCTGAGGCCAACAATATTCTCAGCATACACTCTAAACTCATATTCAATGCCCTCTTCAAGTCCAACCACTTTATATCTGGTCTCTGGGATTATCTGCTTATTTTGTTTCACCCAGAGAATGCTGTTTCTTTCTTTAAGTTCTAAGTGGTACCCCAGAATTTTGCTTCCACCGTCATTGCTGGGATTCTCCCACACAACAGTCATGGTCTCTCTGGTGGCCGACTTTACCACAACAGATCGCGGGGAACTGGGCACCTCAAATGGATACTGAGCAACAATGCTATCAGAAATGAGAAAAGATGACTTGCCATATCTATTTTCTGCAGCAATTCTAAATTGATACTCTGAACCAGTCTTCAGACGAGCCGCTTTGATGGTTGTTCTAGCTACAGTAGCAGAAACAATCTGCCAGTTTGTAGTTGAGGTATCTCTCTTCTCTACAATGTAATTGTTGATTGAGCACCCTCCATCATATTGCGGTGGATCCCAAGACAAGACAACACTGTCTGCTGTGACCTCATCCAGCTTGATCGGGCCAGTAGGAGGACCAGGTTTGTCCAAGACAACAACACTGATATCTGTTGTAGCCTCCCCAGCTGTATTGTTTAGTTTTATAGTATATTTTCCCACATCGTCTCTGCAAGCCTCCTTAATGATAAGAAGAAGGTTTTTGTCTGTGGCCTCAGCATTAACTCTTGTTGTTTCTTTGAGAATGACATCATCCTTCAGCCAAGTTGCTGTAGCCTTAGGACAGGCAACATATGGTACATCAATCTTAAGATCATCACCTGCCAGCACACTGAATGTGCTGAAAATCAGTTTGAAAGCTGGTGGTATGACTAAATCTTTAGCCACCACAGGTACATTGAGAGGCCGGGGGTCACTAACACCCTTTTCATTGAATGCAGAAATTCTGAACATATACTCCTCTCCATGTGTAAGTCCAGTTACGTGGGCCTCGTTTGTCTTTACCACCATCACTTGTGTCCATTTCTCACTTCCTTTACATTGCATCTCAACATTATAGCCTGCAATTCTGCTTCCTCCATCATGGTCTGGTTTTTCCCAAGTTAGTGTGACACTTGTTCCAGTAACTTCACGAAGAGATACCTTGCCTGGTGGCAGAGGCTTTTCTGATGCCTTAATTGATTCAATGGTTTCAACTGGGAGACCAATACCAAATTCGTTTTCAGCGACTATTCTAAAGAAGTACAATTTTCCTTCTTCCAGGTCTCCCACTTTCCAACTAGACTTATGGCAGCTGGCACATACGGTTGAGTAGGCTTTTCTGGTCGACTCGCGCTTCTCCACAATGTAGCTGCGGACCCTGGAGCCCCCATCTATGAGAGGTGGATCCCAAACCAGGGAAACTGAATCTCTTGTGACCTCCTTAACGATGAGATTCTGAGGTGGTCCAGGAGTATCTAGTACTCTGACATTAACAAAAGCTGTTTTACTTCCTGAGGCATTCTCTACTGTCACCAAGTATTTACCTCCATCAAACCTGTCAACATTGTCTATCTGAAGAGTTGTGAATGATGGGGTAATTTCAATGTTGGCCTTGTCCAGGGATTCTCCATGCTCTCTTGACCATTTAACTTCTGGTGCTGGCCTTCCTTTGATAGGGACAAAAAGTCTAAGTGTGCTACAGGCTCTGATGGAAACAACTTTACGTAGCTCTGCTCCAAGTTCAATTTCAGGTGGAATTAATCTGTCTTCAGCCTTAGGGGTTCCAGGTACAGGAGCAGGTTCTCCCACCCCTTCAGAATTTGTTGCACAGATGTTGATTTTATACTCCTGGTTTTCTTTCAGACTAGTAATGGTAAAAGATGTGGCTGTCCATCCTTTCTTAGGAGTATGAATTGTCCACTCATCCTCCTCAGGCAGGCAAGTCTCTACAATGTAACCAGTGATTTCAGAACCACCATCATAAACAGGTTTATTCCAAGCGACAGTAATGGATGATTTAGAGGTGTCAAGCACTCTTGGGTTTCCGGGAGGTCCAGGCTGAAAGATTGTGTCAACGGCCTTGTAGAATGGACTAGAAGGACTAGGCTGACTGAGACCAGCATTATTTTCAGCAAAAACTCTAAATTCATACTCGTGACCTTGTGTGAGACCAGAGACCTTGAATCGCAAATCTGTCACAGTTCTCTTGTTACATTTCACCCATCGTAGACCTGTCTTATCTCTTCTTTCAATTATGTATGTATTAATTCTACTGCCTCCATCATGTTCAGGACGGTCCCAGCAGACAACCATTGAGTCTTTAGTGATAGTTGTGACTTCAGGCTGTGTTGGTGGATCACTGGGACCATATGGGTTGACACAAGTGACTGGCTCTGATTCAAGGGGTTCACCTATGCCATACTTATTGACAGCCATTACTCTGAAAATATACTCATTTCCTTTAAGAAGCTTTGTGACCTTAAACCTGTTTGCTTGAAGGTCTGTGGCCACATTTGTCCATGCCAACCTACTGGTCTCACGCCTCTGTATGATGAAGTATTCAATTTTGGCACCACCATCATGTGTTGGATGCAGCCAGTTAAGCACACATTTTTCTGCAGCAACATCTGTAACTGAAAGGGAATCTGGTGGTCCAGGTCTGTCGAGTACTTTAACATTAAAAGTGAACTTTGCAAATCCACCAGGATTGCTTGCAGTCAAGGTAAAAGCACCACCATCTCTCCTTAAAGAATCTTTGCTGATTAAGGTTGTGTGGAAGTCAGATGTCTTAATTTCTATTTTAGCTGTGTCCTCCAGCTCCTTTCCTTCCTTGGTCCATATTAGAGAAGGAATTGGCCTGCCGGTTACACTGGCTTCCAACTTGAATGGTTCTCCTGCCATTACTATAACATTACTGCTATATGATGAATCAATATCAAGCCTGGGTTCTTCAATGTCATCTCTGCATGTGATGGCTTCTGATGGCTGTGATGGAGCACTAACAGCACCAGCTGAGTTTCGAGCAAGCACACGGAACTCATAGGTTGCATCTTCAGTCAGACCACTGACTGTGAACATGGTTTCTAGAATATTGTTGAAATTTGTTTTAAGCCAGCGTCCATTAGGCATCTTCTTCCTCTCCACTGTGTATCCCGTAATAGAAAATCCTCCGTCACCTTCTGGTTTGGTCCATGACAATGTCACCTCATGTCTGGTGATATTCAATGCCACAGGCCGACCTGGTGGGTCAACTGGGTCCAAAGCATACATAGCCTCACAGGGTTTGCTAGGTTTGCTGAGACCAGCCATGTTTTCAGCAATGACACGGTGTTCATATGCAATGCCATCAACAAGGCCTGATGATTTAAAGATGTTTCCAACAACAAGAGCTTTGCTGATCCTCTGCCACAGGATACTGTTTTTCTCTTTTCTGTCCACATGATACCCAAGAATAGGACTGCCTCCATCAGAAGATGGCTCATTCCAACTAAGAGTCATTGAATCTTTGTTGAAAGCTGTAACTACAGGAATGCCAGGCTGGCCAGGCACATCAAATGGATAGGCAGCTAACACTGATTCAGACAGAACACATGGTCCAACGCCATATCTGTTCTGAGCCTTGATACGGAACTGATACTGGGTTCCAGTATTGAGTCGTGCTGCTTTGAATGTGGTGCGAATAACTGTAGCTGCCAACTCCACCCATGAAGTACCTGTAGTCTCACGCATCTCAACAATATAATTGTTTATAGGAACACCTCCATCATTCTCTGGTGGTTCCCAGGACATAATAACATAATCACACGAGACCTCATCCAGCTTGACAGGACCAGTAGGAGGACCTGGAATGTCATGGACCAGGATTGTGATGGTTTCTGTCAGTGTGCCCAGAATATTCTTTCCAGTCATGGAATACTGGCCTTCATCAGTTCTTTTGATCTCACTGATGTTTAGGATTGTTGATGTTGCTGTGGTTTCAGTATTGATTCTTTGTGTTTCCTTAAGTGCCATGTCTCCTTTCTTCCATGACACAACAGGCCTGGGTTTTCCCAGCACTGGAATCTCCACCTTAACACGGTCCCCTGATTTGGCAATTACGGTTTTCTGGTAGATTCCTCTCAGGTCAAAAGATGGAGCAGAAGTTTGTTCTTTAATCACAGCTGGCCGGCTCTCACGAGGATCACTCCTGCCTGATGCATTGACAGCCATTATACGGAAGGTGTATTCAGCACCCTCAATCAGATCTGTCACAGTATAATCTAGAGCCTTAATGGTGGTTATGTGGACCCATTGATCAGTGTCTTTCTTTTGAGCCTCAATGACATATCCTGTAATCAAGCTTCCACCATCATGAAGAGGCTTGGTCCATGCAAGGCTTGCGCTGTCATTGGTTAAATCAGTAACATACAAGTTATCTGGTGCAGAGGGCGCCTGAGATACTCTTATGGGCTCAGGGGTTTCAGCAGGTTCACCTACACCAAGGTCATTTTCAGCAGAAACACGGAAGTAGTAATAAGCTCCCTCCTCAAGGTCTTGAAATTTAAAAGAACATTTTTGCCATGTGGTGCTAAGCACTGTGTAAGCCTTCTTTGTAGCATTTCTCTTTTCAATGATATAGTTATGAATCTTGGACCCTCCATCAATAATAGGGATTTCCCACTGGAGAGTTATGCTGTTTTTAGTGATCTCTCTTGGTTTAAGGTTGACTGGAGGTCCAGGTGTGTCCAGAACTTTCACGTTGACAAACCCTGACTTGTTACCAGCAACATTCTCCAAAGAGAGATGGTATTTTCCTGCATCGTACCTAGTGCAGTCAGGAATAACCAGTAGAGTGTAGGACTCTGTTGTATCAATATGCGCACGTGCTTTCAGGTTGGTATTTTCTTTGCTCCAAGTGACTTCAGGAACAGGACGGCCCTTGATAGGAACAAATAGACGAATTGAAGCACGGCATCTGACAACCAGAGTTTTCCTGAGCTCTGCATCCAACTCAAAGTCTGGCATTGTTTCCTGGTAAACGAGTTCAGTCACTTTCTCGACTTCTGCAGGCTCACCGACTCCCTCAGAGTTTATGGCACTAACTCTGAAGTGGTATTTGCCTCCTTTTTGAAGTTTACCAATGACATATTCAGTAACTTTAATTGGATATTGTGTCTCTGTCTCCCAATCATCATGACCCTCCTTTTTATACTCAACAATATAACCTTCAACTTCAAGACCACCATCATAATGAGGACGGCCCCAAGCAAAGACTGCTGTAGTTTTTGTGGTGTCTGTAATTCTAGGATTGGAGGGAGGACCAGGTGGATCTGAAAAAAGTAAAAAAAAAAAAAAAAAAGGTTAGTAAAGTTAATTAAAGTATTTTCAGAAGGAATTTTAAATTCTTACATAAATTCTTTGATAATGCTATATTATTGCTTGCTGTAAAGGTTGGTTGCAAAGTCTTCTTTACTTACATACAATATCCTTGGTCATTACAGGGCGCGATGGCTCACTTGGCTGCCCAAATCCAGCTTTATTCTCAGCAGTGACTCTAAACTCGTATTCTACTCCCTCACTCAGGCCTGGCACCTTGAAGCGAAGGTCAGGAACTGTCCTCTTGCAGGCTCTCACCCATCTCATTCCTCTCCTTTCTTTCCTTTCTACACAATATCCTCTAATGTCACTTCCTCCATCCTGTACAGGTCTCTTCCATGAAATGGTAACAGCATTCCGACTGACATTATCTACCTCTGGAGCTGAGGGTGGACCTGGTGGACCTAAGGAAAAAAAATTGCAATGAAAAAAAAAATATTTCCAACATTTCAATGTTGGTATTTTTTAACTTTATTCTTAAACAAGGTAAACTTACCAAAGCTGTCAGCCATTTTGACGGAACCAGACAGGCTAGAGTCTCCTGTGCCATACTGGTTTATAGCGCAGACTCTAAAGATGTACTCATTGCCCTTGATCAGTTTGCTAGCTACATGTCTGCAGTCCATAATATTTTCTGCAACTTTGGTCCACTGCAAGCGGCTAGTCTCTCTCTTCTCAAGAATGTAGGACTTGATAGAGGAGCCTCCGTCCTCTTCAGGTGGAAGCCAGGTCAATGTACACTTCTCAGCTGAAATGTTACTGACTTCAATAGGGCCTGGTGGTCCAGGAACATCTAGGACCTTTACTTTAATGTGTTCTTCCTTAATACCAAATGGGTTACTAGCATTAATTGTGTACTCTCCGGTATTTTTCCGGCTTGCATACTTGATAGAAAGAGTTGAAGAGGTTGGAGTGCTGGTTACAGTGACTATGTCAGAGTTCTTAAATTCACGACCTCCCTTGGACCAGAAAGCGGTTGGGGGAGGTTTTCCCACAATCTTTGCAGCTGAGATAACAATTGTGTCTCCTGCCTTGACGGACACAACTTCCTTCATCTCTTGGTCAAGAGTGATAGATGGAGGCTCTGTTAAGAAACAGGAAGATGTTGAACAATAATTGTACATTTAAAACTTTGATCTTTCAAACCTGAAGCTGCATAAGTCTTAAATGTTAAACTACATACCATACTCATCCTTGCAGGTAAGTGATTCAGTGGTCTCTGAGGGAACACTGACAGCACCAGCAGCATTCTTGGCTCTGATTCTAAACTGATACTGAGCTCCTTCTATCAGGTCTGTAACTGTGAAAGCACAGCTCTGGATGTTCACATGATTGGCTTTCATCCATGCCTTTCCACCAGCCTCAAGTTTCTCCACCATATAGCCAGTCAGCTTATAGCCACCATCATATTTAGGAGCAGTCCAAATTAGAGTGACTGTGTTCCTGGTAACATTAATCACATCTGGTTTACCAGGTGGATCTGAAAAAAAAATAAAATAAAAGACATTCAAACAAAGCCATTGCAATTTAATTCAGGCATTTACAATAAAAACAGAAAACTTCCGATGTGTAATATTTAACTTTGAGAAAATGGTTTGGACTCACCAATAGGATCAAGGGCGACAACAGCTTCAGTGACTTTGCTTGCCTTTCCAAGGCCAGCCATATTCATAGCCATCACCCTGAACTCATACTCTAGTCCTTCAACGAGACCCGTAACTCTACACTCCTTCACTCTCAAAGGAGTCTTACAAGCTCGCTTCCACATCAGGCTGTTTCTTTCCTTAAACTCAAGGTAATACCCTGAAAAACCCCCAAAATATACAATTAATGATGACTGATGACACTCGATTACCTACTTACAGAGATGAAAAACAGTATTTTACCAGTGATTGGGGAGCCACCAGTGTCTCTTGGATCAGCCCAAGTCAGAATGGCTGACTCATGTCGAATGCTCAGAATCTCAGGAGGAGCTGGAGCCTCAGGTACATCTTGAGGAAAGATAAAAGATCAGTTAATTCACTAAAATCTTGACTCATAAAAACATAAGACCTACTTACTATGACAAAACATTTCAAGATTACTTCATAATACCAATGACTTTTACCATCAGAAAAATTTAAACACTAAATTTTCAGGCTGTACCTTTCAACATTAATCAAATTAATTTATCTTATTTAAATGCTGCCTGTCAGAAAACACTGATGTCTGCATATTGCCTTGAGGTCACTGATCCAAATGTAAGTGTACTGTATATCACGTAACAAGGAAAAAACATTAACACAAGCTGGAGCTTAGTCCAATTATTAATCTCAGAGTTGGATGTCATCTGTATCTGCAGATATTTAAATCCATTTATCAGAATTGGACTGGAACTCAGTAATTCTTGGTGTAATCAGAATCGTACAACTCTGGATCAGAGAATATCCATTTTAACTATTTGAAAGACATTTGGATATCTGAATATTACCTGTTAAACAATTTACAAAAACTAGACCGACATTTGACTGACAGTCTAGTAATCACAGAGAGAAATCAGAGGATTTTTCAAGTAAAGTTTTTAAGACCAGAATTATACTCACTGAAAGGATGCTGGGCGATGACTGGGTCAGACCTCAGGAACTCTCCGATACCGTACTTATTCTCAGCACACACTCTGAAGATGTACTCTATTCCGTCATGGAGTCTGATGACCCTCATGGTGGTCTTTTGGATGGCGGAAGCCACAGTGGCCCATTTGTTGTCTGTTGTCCTCCTCTTCTCAACGATGTAATTGGACACCTCTGCACCTCCATCGTCTTTAGGCGGTGCCCACTCCAGGGTGATGCCATCAGCAGTTATCTCATCAAACTTGATGGGTCCTGTGCATATTCCGGGCTTTCCGACGACCTTCAACTGGAACTTGCAGTCCTTTGAGCCTGCGCTATTCCTGACATTGATGGTGTAGGTATCTGCATCTCCTCTTTGGCAATCTCTGACCAGTAGAGTAGTAGTGCCCTGGGAAGCCTCAACACATATACGGCCAGTGTCGCCAAGTCCCATGTCACCCTTCTTCCAGGTGGCGGTAGGGTAAGGCACTCCAATGACAGGGATGTTGATGCGCATGGTGGTGCCCTCCTTCACTATGCAGCAACCATCATGAAGACTGCTCAAGTTGCAGTCAGGCAGCACTGAAATGTTACCAATTGGTGTTAAAAACTTTTTAAAAGAAAAATTTTTTAGGCATTGAAAATCATGTAAGTGCATTTAAAGGGGCAGTATTATGTATTTCTCAGTCACTTAGTGTCACTTTATAGTACAGAAATGGCACAGATATCAAACATGACAGAAGAAATTTGACTTTGTGATTTTGATTAAGGCGACAATAGGAATTCGCTCTGCAATTGGTGGGTTGCCTGCTTGATTCCCACTCTGTCCGTCTTTGTCATTTTATATCAGGTCATGTCATTTTTCAGCTTGAAATTAGGCTTCTGTCTCTTTAAGAAATTCCTTCTTTTTCTGACTCTCCGCCTTCAGGAAGTCATCACAACATCGCACAACATTTCACTGAGAAGCAGCTCCTACAATGACCTTAATTAGGTGTTCGGTAATTGCTGCTGTGACTAGTCTGAAGGAGCTGAGTGAAGGAGCTCAGAAACTGCAAAACTAAAGAGGAGTTGGACATCAAAGGTGAGGCTATGTCCACACAGGTGACATTGAAAGATTCTCAAACATGAATGAAAGAACCAAGGCAACACACTCGATACGTATTTGAAGAGGGAATAGTGTCATAACATCATAACATGATGTAAAGCTTGAAAACGTTGACTTTACATAGTACTACCTCTTTAAAAAATGTGTATATTATGTCGGCTAACCAGGTAGGTTCCTTACCAAACTGGTCCTTGGCAACAGCAGTGAGCTCAGTTGGTGGCCCCTCTCCAGACTCGTTGAGGGCCTTGACCCGGAATAAATACTCCTTGCCGTCTGCCAGCTCACTGATGGTGTGACTGGTGTTTTTGCCCTTCATAATCTCCTTCCATTTCTCCTCTCCTTCGCTTTGCTCCAGGATGTAAGAGGTAATGTAGCTTCCGCCGTCACTGATGGGTTTCTTCCAGCTCAGTGTGATAGAGTCTTTGGTGGTCTTTTGGGCTCTGAAGGCTGTCACTGGACCAGGTTGTTCTACAAAAGTGGATTTAGAAAAGGTTAAAGCGTATTTTCTGATGAGAACAAAAGAATTTTAGTTCCAGTGCATAAATCTTAAGAAACTTGAATACAAAGAAACCTCCAAATATGAAGACATATGAATGTACTTTCTTTTAGATCTGAATGGAACATGAAACTCTTTGGGTGTTTTTTACCTGATAGACCAGCAGTTTTCGCTCGATTTGGGGCTAAAATTGTAACATTTATTATTAAGCTGGTGTGGTTTGCTTTCACACTGCACTGTGTCAAAAGAACCAAACTAACTGAAAAATCTGTTCACCCATTTGCCTGTGGTGGCGGTGCACCAAGGACTGTTAAAAGAAATTTACACAAAAACCTCTGAAGAAGGTACAATCATACGTCTTTGAAAAGCAGAAGTGGAACCCCCTTCACAGCCAACAAGAATGCAACAAGTGGTTGCTGAATGGTAAGTCGACAACAAAACTCTGGTTTTGTACAGCACATAGAGCGTAAAACCAGCTGACCAATCATGATGGAGCTCAGCTTGGCTTACTAGGTGACAGAAAGAACTGTTACCTAGGTTACTACGTAACGAGTTCAAAAGAATATTTAATGACTTAATTATCCTTTAAATTACTCAAGTTAATTCCACATCCAAATTTTTAATGTATGTTTCTGATTGAATGAATAATTTTGGATTCAGACGGTCGACTGTAATCACTCTGAAGTATAATAAATTGTTACCTGAGGCCCGGACGCTGCCTGCTGTCTCACAGCCCTCTCCAATACCATATGCGTTTTCAGCCAGAACTCTGAAGCAGTATGCTTGACCCGGCTCCAGATTGGTGATCCTGAAGGAAGTCTTGTGGCACTCGGCAGAGATGCAGGTCCACGCTTTCCTCTCAGCCAAACGTTTCTCCACAACGTAGCTTTTTACTGGACTTCCACCATCGATCAGCGGAGGCTCCCAGCTTATCCAGGCGTGGGTCCTGGAGGTCTCCTTCACAGTCAGGTTGGCAGGTGGTCCAGGTGAGTCTGAGTGGGGAGGAGCAGCAGAAACCTTTAGTCAGCTGATCAGGGTATCAAAGAACAAATAGAAAACTAAATGGTAATTTTAATTTACATTAGGTTACATGCATTAAATGAGCACAACATTATGACCACTGACAGGTGATTTGATCTCATGGTTTTGATTTAATGAAGGCTCCACCTTACAACTTGCAGTAATTAAAGGATCTTGGTTTCAGATAAAAATAAACACACCTTCAGGGATGTAGTACAAAAGCGCAAATTCTTGCCAAGTGCTTTAGTCTAGTTTCTAGTGGACTTGAAATAAAACAAAACTAATTTACAAGTAATTTTTCAACTACTTATAGGAGGTTGTGTACAGTCAATAATTCTTTAATATTGTTGAAAAAGTAAGTTCTTGTTTCACTGGCAGATTATTTCATTTTTAATAAGGTATCTTGTTGATCTTGAGAAATAATCTGCCTGTAGAACTGGTACTTTCTTTTTATCAATATAATATTTCTATATCTTGCTGAAAAGATATTTGTAAGTCAGTTTGTTTTATGTCAAGTATGGTGAGATATTTGCACTAGAAACTAGACAAAAATACTTGGGAAGATTTTGTGTTTTTGTAGTGTAATCATATTCGTTGAAGCTCAACATAAATGTGTTTCTGTAACTGCTCTTTTTTTTAACAACAGTTCCAAACAAATCCAGGTTTACATTTATTCACTGTAATGGAACGCCTATGATTATACCCTAACTCTTAACAGTGTGCGTACTCAGACAAATCCTTACCGAGGACTTTAACAATGATGGTGTAGCTCTTAGATCCACTGCTGTTCTCCAGAGACAGGACATATTTGCCTGCATCATATCTGTTAATGTCCTCAATCATTAGCAGGGTGTCCCACTCGGACGTCTTAATCAGCAGGTTCTGCCTCTCCTTCAGGTTGGCGTCCACCTTTGTCCATGTCACCTTGGGCGGCGGGCGGCCCCTCAGCGGGACGTACAGCCTCATGGTGATGCCGGCTCGCAGAACCAAAGCTTTCCTTAGATCAGCATCCAGCTCACCTTCAGGAGCAACTGCAGAGAGGCAGATTAAAATATTAAAACAGATTTAAGTCATTTTACTGGACAATAAATTGTCCCAAAAATTATTGCAATAAACAATAATATTGTCATTTTGAGACTCATTTCAATTAATAATAATGGCTTGTAAATGCAAATATACTCACTCAAAGATAAAAAAAATTCTAAAGAATCATCACACTGGGACTAAAAACATTTTAAATATACGAGAAACCCCAAAACAAGAATAAAAATGATTATGAAGTTTCATAACTAAAACTGCATTTAAAATTCAGCTTAGACAAGGAAAACAGGCAATTTGTCGGTTACCGCAAACTAACTACTTCATACTGGGTGTCAAATGCTTCCAGTGGTTTTTAAAATAGTGGCTTTTCAATAATAGAGCTCAGTTTAATTTACTATGTGATTAATTGTTTTATTGCTTATTGTGACAACTCTACACACAATAAACATCTGATGAACGTACTCAGGATGTCCTTGGCCGTGTGGTTTCCAGGAACCTCGCTGGGCTCACTGTAGCCAATCTTGTTGACGGCAGTGACTCTGAACTGGTACTCTGTGTTTTCCATCAGGCTGGTCACCACAAATTTGGTGGCCTGAAGTTTCTTCGGGACGTTGCACTTGGTCCACTCCTCGGCGTCGGCTCGTTTGCACTCCACTAGATATCCAATGATCTCACAGCCGCCATCGTAAGCTGGTTTGGTCCAGCTCAGGCTGATCGAATGCTTGGTAGAATCCACCACCTTGGGGAACGCAGGTGGGCCAGGCGGATCTTAAGAATAACACACAAAGCTTATGAGTCTGACCAACATCAGGGATATTTTCAGTTACATTTTTCTGCTAATCAGACACTCACAAACGGGGTCAACAGCCAGAGCGGCGTTGGACGGATCACTGGGTTTGCCCAGGCCGGCCTTGTTCAAAGCGATGACTCTGAATTCATACTCTGAGCCCTCGGTCAGCTGAGCTGCCTTGATGGTTCTGTCGATAACGGGTCTGCGGTTAACCTTAGCCCAGGCCAACTCTGTGGCCTCACGCTTCTCCACCAGATAACCCAGGATGGGAGCTTTGCCGTCATTGGCGGGGGCTTTCCAGCTGACTGTCATGGAGTCCTTGGTGATGTTGGTAATGACCGGTGGCTCACATGGCCCAGGAACATCTGATGGAAGAGATAAAGGCATGACAGTCTCTTCCAGATGTCATATTTACTTGTTTAGAAATTTAAAAAAGTATTCATACTGCAAGAAAAAACAACAAGAGCTATTTTAAACTTAAATAGTTTGAAAAGGATCAGTCAGGATGAGGGTACAGAAAATTGCCTTATATTTTATATATATTCCCCAATGATGGTCTTTCTGGGTTCAATTAAAACTTACATTTACATTTTTCTGTTTGCAAAGTTTTTCAGATAAATGGTTTTACTCATCCAAACAAAAATAAAAAAATGTATTCTTACCGTATGGGTTCTTCACGGTGACGGCGTCAGTCATGATGGCGTCTCCCACACCATACTGGTTCTCAGCACTGACTCTGAACTGGTACTCATGACCCTCGATGAGCTTTTCCACTGAGCAGTCGGTGTTGTGGCCGTGGATGTTAGCGGTTACCAGCGCCCAGTTGGCCCTGCTGGTTTCACGCTTCTCAATGATGTAGTTGGTGATTTCAGATCCTCCATCTGCGAGTGGAGGCTCCCAGCGAATCTTCACATGGTCAGCGAACACTTTGGCGATTTTTATTGAGGCTGGAGGGCCGGGTTTGTCTGCAGAGCAGGAAGAAGAAAGGTTGAATTTCAAATATGAATGCATTTAAGGATTGTTGAGCTTTAGCCTTAGTTTCAGCCTTAAGGCTGAAACTAAGGATTATTTTAGTCATTGATTAGTTTGACAATTAATTGGTTAAAAAACGGCACATTTTGCAAATATTTGTACTTGCTTCTACATTCCTAACTGGATTTTATTTAATCAGTTTCAGGCAAAATTAAATTAAGTTCTTTTTAAAGCTATGGGACACCATAACCAGTTAAAAATACTTATGAAGGGTACCCACATTAAAATCTTTATAAAAAACAAATAATTGGAATTACACAACCCTAACGGAGCACTCAATAATTGATTAATCAGAATTAGTTGCACCATTCACATCACTGTTTTTACTGCAGCTTACCCAGCACCTTGACCTTAATGGTGGCATACTTGCTACCACTCAGGTTTTCAGCAAGGATGGTGTAGTCTCCAGTTTCCTTCCTGGTGACTGAGTAGAGCTCCAGCAGATGAACGTGTTTCTTCTGCATCGCCTTCATTCCCTCTGCGATCACCAGTGGCGCACCGTCTCTCTTCCAGCTCACCTTAGGCAGGGGTTTGCCATGAACCTCAGCGTCCAGGAAGACATTGTCGCCTGCCTTTACCACGATGAGGCTCTTCATGTTGACGCCCAGTTCAACGCGGGGAGGAACTGTATAGGAGACAGAGGGAGGAAGTTCAAGACCCGCCATTGGATCTGATTTGTTCTTTACGGGTTTAATGTTGAGCAGAACCGTACCATTCTCAGCAATGACAGCAATGGGATCTGACACCTCAGACGGGAGGCTGGCGTTGATGGCAGTCTTGGCGATGACTCTGAACTGGTACCTCTGACCCTCCTCCAGGCCCTCGACCACGTAGCTCTCAGTCCGGATGTTCATGCAGTTGGCGTTGCAGCAAGTCCATTTGTCCTCTGGCAGCTTACTGTATTCCACATGGTAGCCAATCAGCTTGCTGCCGCCGTCATGTTTGGGACGGCTCCAGACCAATGAGACAGAGTTCTTGGTCACATCCATTGCTTCGGGTTTACCTGGTGGGTCTGGAAGGAAAATGGAAAGGCTTCACATGAGCAATGTTGTCTAGTTTGATCCTATTCAACATGCATTTTAAATAATGAATCTAAAGCTATTCCAGACTTGTTTGTTGTAGCACTTATTTCAGTATGCAGGATTGAATAAGGTCAGGATATTAAGATATAACACTCTGTCGTACAAGACAGCATTTGGCTATTGATTTTAAACATGATGTCCACTTTGAAGAAGTTTGCTAAGGTTCCCATTTTACCTCATGAGCACCCAAAATGTCTGAGCACGCCACTAAAAATATCCCAACATCTTCTTGAAAACAGATCATACATCATCCATTATCCTTACTAAAAATATGCATAAAAGTAAACAACACTGAAGTAACTTAATAATCAATCTGGAAGAATAATTCATGTTAAAACATATTATCCTACCAAAGTAGACATTTAAGTTGTTATAGTGAGAAAATATTTGTTCAAATTTATATTGTATGAATATTCTAGTCATATTCTCTATATAGTTTTGTTTGATTTTGCGCTGACGTTCTATTGAAATAAAAAAAAATTGCTGGCCTTTTCTATTTCTAATGAGAAACTGAGATACAAACAGATTTACTTACCAACTGCAGTTCTGGCGGTGATGAAGTCGGTCTGTTTGCAGGGTTTTCCCTGTCCAGCCATGTTGTAGGCCGACACCCTGAAGGTGTACTCCAGGCCCTCGATGAGGCCGGTGCAGGTGTACTGCGTGGCTTTGACCACAGATTCGTTAGCCTTCACCCACAGCAGACTGTTTCTCTCCTTCTTCTCTATGCAGAAACCAGTGATGGGGCTTCCACCATCGCTGCTGGGACGCTCCCAAGACAGAATGACAAAGTCCTTGTTGATCTTGTTGATCTGGAGGTTTCTGGGTTCACTTGGAGGATCTCGGAGAAAAAACGGCAAAAACATTAACACATCTAAAAAGGTAGGAAATTTGAGCTACCCCTTATTTCTAGAAAACAATAAAAAACATTGATTATGTGACCAAACCTCCTGGGGAAAGTATTTAATAGATTTTATTTCTTAGAAAAAGTTTTTCACTCTTGAAAATGAATTTCGTCTTGCGTAAGTTTCATAGGATTTGACTTTAGACCACAATAGATATTTTACATTTGTTTTATATTTACAGCTACAATATGAGATCACAAATCAAACAAATAAATCAAAATTCTAGCTTTAAATTTTATGCCCAAATGGCGCAGATAAACTGAGCCATGTGGTGACAAGGGCTGTAACTAACAACTAACAATTACACAAGTATTTGATTTATCAAATAATCCAATGATTAATTAGATAAAAATTGGTTAATCTTAACCCTAATCATCTTACAATGAAAGAAACTCACCAAAGGGATATCTGGCAATCATCTTCTCAGAGTAGAGGGGCTCAGAGATGCCGGACTTGTTCTCAGCCCGGACCCTGAACCAGTACTCCTTTCCAGCTGTAAGTTTGGTCATTCGGAAGCTGGTCTTGGTGCAGGAGATTGAAACGGTGATCCAGTCACCCTGGCTGATGTCACACTTCTCCACAATGTAGTTGGTGATGTGGCTGCCTCCATCTTCCTCCGGGGAGTTCCAGAGCAGTGTGCAAGCATCAATATCCAATTCTGAGATCTCCAGAGGGCCACCTGGAGGTCCAGGGATGTCTGAGAAACAGAGAGGACGTTGTTATTGATGAAAAAATTTCAATATGTCAGTGGTATGTGGTCAGAAGCAGTGATGGGTTCTTTAGCTGACCCTGGACAATGACTCTGAGGATCTGGTTGACTTTCCCGGTGCTGTTCTCGGCAGACAGGCTGTAGTAGCCGCTGTCCTTTCTGTTCACATTCTTGATGATTAGGGTACAGGTTGTCAGAGTCTTTACGATCGACAGGCGATCTGAGGTCAGTACGTCCTCGTTGCCCTGCTTCCACTTGCAGAAAGGAGCTGGTTTACCAGCCACGATGCCCTCGATCACCATTTTCGACCCAGCCCTCACTGTGACAATGTCAGGCATGATGACCTTTGGAGCCACTGAAAGCAAAAAAAAAATTTAAATGTGAGCTATTATGCTTCCTCTGACAGGTTTGGATAGGTCTATGGGCTACACAAAACCTGTTCATGACATTTTTACACAAAATCGTTCTTAGATGATGGGATTTTAGTCTTTTTCTCTAGGAGAAATTGTATTGGTGTAAAAGTTCTGGAAATTTTACGCCAATAATCTGCTGCTAGCCATGGCCCCCAACGTTTACACACATAAATGAAAATGGCTGCAGACAGATGCAATGATACATCTTTGAAAAGCAGAAGTGGAGCCTCCTGCACAATCAACAAGACTGTAGCAAGTGGTTTCTGGATAGTAAGTAAAGAGTCAAACACTTGTGTTTTCCAGCAGCCATTGTATAGAACATATTGTTTTCCTGGCACAAACATACATCTTTTGCCAATAAACCTTTTCGTGGTTTATTTAAGCCCTTGGGTTACTTTGAGAAGCAGTAAAAACCCAAATGAAAGTATGAAATTGTGCAGAGTAGGTCCTCTATAACAATTAAACCAGTGTTCACAAGAATCTGTTATTCTGCAGATAAACTGATCTACTTACTGAGCTGCTCCTTGACCTCAAACACTCCCTCTGCCTCGCGGGCCAAGCTTACTCCGACCGAGTTCCTTGCTGCCACTCTGAACTTGTACTTTGTTCCTTCCTTCAGACCAACCACCACAATGGTCAGATCTTTGACGACAGAGTAAGGTGTCCACTTGTCCTCGGGAGCTCCCTCTTCCTGGTAATCAATGACATAACCGTTGATCTTAGCTCCTCCATCTCTGAGGGGCTTCAGCCAGCCCAATGTGGCGCTGTTCTTTGAGATCTCCAGCACATCCATCTTCTTAGGTGGGTCCGGCTCACCTTGATTTAAAAGTAGGCAATTATTTGACAAAAGTATAATAAATATAAAATCTATCCACATAATTTTTTGTAGGCCCTACTCACTTATAGGATCCACAGCCAGATAGGATCTGGGAGAATCCTGAGGAACTCCAATTCCGTATTTGTTGCATGCCATGACTCTGAAGTAGTACTCGATGCCTGGCGTCATGTTGGTCACCTTGAAACTGGTTTTCTTCAGGTCCTCTGTGCATTTGTTCCAAGTCTTCCTATCCACTTCCCGCTTCTCCACAATGTAGTTAATAATTGGGCTGCCACCATCATTTTCCGGAGGCAACCAGGAGAGTTGAGCGGTTGTCTTACTTATGTCTGTAGCGTCCAAGCCACCAACCGGACCAGGAGTGTCTGGATAGGGTTAGAAATAAATTTAGTGGATAAAGATCAAGTATGTTTTATAGACAAGTTGCGATGTGTCATCCTGCGTCCAAGATCCTTCCGCTTAGCTACCTGCTAGAGAGCAAAAAGCTACTCGCTGACGATGACTGCCATTGGTTTTAGCTGTCAGGTTGTCATCACACACTGAACTCTCTGACAGATCAACACGTGTTTAAATTTGCTACTCTAGCACAGCTATGTTCAGATGATCACTTATTAATAATTGCAAAATAAACAGAAAGCCTAAAAACAGAGTTGGTCTATCGCGGCAACATGACTGTGTATGGAAAGAAAAAATCGTCTTTTGCCCTTTTGTGTTATGGACATGTGTGAAATTTCCAGATCTGAACAGTAACATGCAACGAGTCTATTAAGACAAGCAACAGTTCGAGCCTTTCAATGGCTTCCAGTTCTTACCGAGCACTTTGACTCGGACAAACACAGCTTTCTCTCCAGCCGAGTTGGACAGAGTCAGTGAATATTTCCCAGAATCCTCTCTGGTGCTCTCAGGGATCACCAGGAAGCACATGGTGTCAACCTGGTCCACATGACCTCGGCGTACGACGTTGTCCACACCCAGGCGCTTCCAGGTCACCTTGGGTGCCGGCCTTCCTCTGATCACAGCAAACAACCGGATGGGACACCCAGCCCTGACGGCGAGGCCTTTCCTCAAACTGGCATCCAGCTCGATTTCAGGGGCCTCTGTTGTCATGAAAGCACAAACAAATCTGAGTTCATGACTTATTTTTAGGGCATTTAATTCATTTTGATTTTTTTCCACTGTTTCTGTTTTAATTTTTCTCAATTCCATTTATTCCATGTCAACCATATTTATTAACCAGGAAAGTATGGAAAAAGATGAACAAATCAATAGCTGGAGCTACATTTCTTGTTTTTCTGCATCACAAATGAAACAACTGCTGCAGCTGAACAGAAAATTGGTTTTATGAAGTGCTAAAAGTGTTTCCATCTCGTTTTTTGAAGAACTCAAACTTAAGGAATATATGATTCAATAATCACCTACAACTACTGCTTCTACTGATTTATTTAAATGTTAAAGATTATTAGACATGACTAAATTGCAGCTAGCTAAATAGCTTCTTTATGAATAGTCGTCTAATTCTTCCACTCAACCAGGTCCTGACAAAAACTACAGAAGTTTTCTATCATTTGCATAAAACTCGCTATCATCTGCCAATTCTATGTTTTATTGTGGATTACATTTTGTTTATTAAATTTCAGATTTCTGTCCGAGTTTTCCGGATTCATTGGCCCTTTCAAGTGCAGAGACTCACCAATGATCTCCTTGGGAGACACTGCCTCTTTCAGGTAGGCATGGCGACCCCAGCCCACCTGGTTTTGGGCGGAGACTTTGAACTCATACTCCTGTTTCTCATCCAACTGGCCGATAGTGAACTCTGTGATCACCAGTGGGCCACGGGTATCGATTCTCTTCCAGCCCTCTGAGGGTTTCTCTGGGTCGGCGTCGCTCTTCAGTCTTAAGTCCAGGCTATATCCTATGATGGGGGCGCCACCGTCGTACACGGGTTTAGACCAGGACAGGGTAATGGAGGTCTTTGTGCTGTCAGAAACCTTCAGGCCTGCTGGCGGTCCAGGTGGTTCTGAAGGTGCAAGGGAAAACATAAGACAGTGATGAATGGAAAAGCAAAGAGGAGACATTCCAGACTGTAAGGTGAGCTGAACGAACCAATAGGATCTTTGGCTGCAACAGGTCTGCAGGGTTTGCTTGGTTCTCCCAGGCCAACCTCGTTCTCTGCTTTCACTCTGAACTGGTATTCATGGTTTGGAATCAGGTTTGTCACTTTCATGCGTCTTTCAGAGATGGGGCTCTTTGTGCAAGCCACCCAGCGCACTGCTCGCTTCTCCTTCCTCTCCAGAATGTAGCCGGTGATAGACTTTCCGCCATCGTTCTCCGGTGGAGCCCAGACCACAGTCATCTCCTCCTTACTGACCTGCATCACAAAAACAGCAAATGGTTCAGTGACCAAGGAACTCGCTTCTATTAGGGATGCAAACAATTAATCAACTTAAAATGTCTTAATTTAAAATGAGTTCCAATTGATTAACTGATGTAAGATATTCTTTTAGTGCTGTAGTTTGGGCTCCATCCAGCAGAGGGCGTAGCTGGTCATACTTAACCCAGTTGTGAGAGAAACAAACATGGCGGAGGGATACAAAAACGGAAAAGCTAAACTGTCCAAACAGATGGTGTGGGATGTTGTTTTTGTTTTAAGATATAAAAACTCAACAAACTCCTCAAGTTGTTACCGTAAGATTTTTACCCTCCTTGGCGGAGGATTCCCAACATCTCGTTTAAAGATTATTGATGCACTACAAAAGCCAGGATGTGTTGTTAATAGAAAAGTTAAGGGGATAATGAAGAAAAAATTATAACATGATGAAAAAAAATATGATGCCAATAACCAAGTTTGATTTTGAGGGCTTTTTTGAGTTGATGCACTTTATGGAGCAAAGTTTCATTCAAGAACAGACAGTTCTTCTGCAGAAACATCTCTGTTCATAAGGAATCAAGTTTACATTATATTCATTTCTTACATTTTTTTATTCAGCAACTTAAAATGTTTCTGTTTTGTTATATTTTATAAATATACCTAAGTTTAATAATGTACAAAAACCATAATTTTCTATTTATTTGATAAGTATTTGACACAAAATAATGTTAAAAGTCAATCACCTCTTTTAAAATTCAGCACATTATGAAACATTTTGTCCTCTTGATACAGCAGAAAACTGAGATTTTAAGATTAACCTATTAATCAATAACTTGCATCCCTCGTTCCTACAGATACAAATATATTTCAAATCGAGACCTTATCTTTACCTTTGTAACTTCAGGGGTGTCAGGAGGTCCAGGTCTGTTGAACTGAGTCTTGACAGTTACAGGCCTGCTTTCCATGGCGGGGCCAGTTCCCATCTTGTTTTCTGCTCTCACTCTGAAGATGTACTCATTACCCTCCACCAGTCGGGTGACGTTACAGTAAGGAGTGACTACAGAGGCAGAGTATGTGGACCAGACCATTCTCCTGGTCTCACATTTCTCCAAAATGTAACTGTCCACTTCACAGCCTCCGTCGTCCTCTGGACCATCCCACACCACTCTGCATTTGTCAGCCCCGATGCCGGTGATCCTCAGGTTCCTCACTGGTCCCGGCACATCCAAGACGTTGACGTTTGCATAAGCTGTGAAGGTGCCAGCAGGATTAGTGGCAGTGACGACGTACTTGCCAGTGTCTGAGCGTCTGGACTTGGTCAGAAGAAATTTGGAATAATCTGAACCAGTTTCATAGCTCATTCTGGGATTGTCTCCCACAGCTTTGTCTTTTGTCCATTTGACTTCAGGCTGCGGTTTTCCTCTCAGGGCAGCCTCCATCCTGACCGACTCTCCAGCCTTCACTGTCAAAGTTCCAGCTAGCTTCAGGTCAATGACTGGCTTCTGGATCTCCTCCCTCACCACAATGTCAGGGATCTTTACCCATGCACTTTCTCCGCCTTCATTCACAGTTTGTACCCTGAATAAAAAAAACAAGACTTTTATTTTCAATAACACTTGTTCAAAGTACTAGGGAAGAAATCACAAGAAAAAAAAAGTTACATCTCTCAGTAAAAGCTAGGGCTGGAGAATAAATTAATAATTTTTATTGTGACGAAGAGACAATCTACATCAACAGAAAATACGTCTGACAAAATGTTCAATGATTTCACTGAAATCCAATCCATTGTGTCTTACAATTGCTTCAAATTAAAAAGCAACGTAAAGTGTAAACTGTGGAGAAAACAAAAAGTCACGGCACTTTTTCGGTTGTATTTCAGATAACTAAAACAAAAACCTAACCAATTATTGTGATGTGTTTTTCAGCCACATCATCCCGTCCTAATAAAAATGTGCTAAACAAAGAATATTTCTTAGAAATATAATCAAGTTTTAAGTTACCTGAATGTGTAGGTTTGGTTTTCAACCAACTTGTCAGCCAAGAAAAAGGTATCCGTTAGTGTGCTAGTGTTGAGTTTCTCCCACTGTTCAGCATCTTTGTGTTTGCACTCCAGGTTGTATGAGAGGTTGGGGCTGCCACCGTCATAGTCGGGCTTCCTCCATCTCAGATAGACAAAGTTTTTACCAATGTCGGTGGCTCTAAAGTTCTCTGGCTCACCAGGCTTCTCAATAGGGTCGATGGCCAACAGAGGGGTCTTGGTCTCCACACTGGGGCCAGGTCCCAGCTTGTTGACGGCACAGACGCGGAACAGGTACTCATGGCCCTCCATCAGTTTGGCTTTGATCTTGCGGTTGGTGCAGTTGGAAGAGATCATGGACCACATGCTAATGCTGGGTTCACGGCACTCCACAATGTAATTGGTGATCTCAGACCCACCATTGTCGATGGGTGCCTCCCAGTTGACCATACATGAGTCCTTGGTGGCATAGGTTATGTGCAGATTCTGGCAGTGACTTGGTCTGTCCAGCACATTGACTGTAATGGTGCAGGAAGCCTCACCACCCTCATTTGAAGCCTTCAGTGTGTATTTTCCATGATCATTCCTCGTAGCTTCTTTTACCCGGAGGTGAACCACAGGGAGGTTCTGGATGATGGTCACTCGTTTGCTGTTCTCCAGAACCTTCTCCTCCTTTGACCAAATTACCTCAGGATCAGGACGGGCCTTGATGTAGCCAATGATGTTGATGTTGTGGCCAACACGCACGGTTAATCTCTCGCGACAGGTAGCCTCCATTTCAATCTCAGGAGGAATGAGGATATCCTGAGCAGTGATTGACTGTGGTATTTCTTTTGGCTCTCCATCTCCAATCATGTTTGAAGCATAGACTCTGAAACTGTAACTTACACCTTCTTCCAGACCCTTCACCCTGTAGGCACACTGCTTGATGAAGTCATCCAGATTCACTTTCTTCCACTCCTCGGTATCAGCTTTCTTCATTTCCACTGTGTAGCCAAGGATGGGGCTGCCTCCATCTCTGGAGGGTTTGGTCCAGACCAGGTCAGCGGTGTTCTTACTGTAATCCTTAACTTTGGGATTAATAGGAGAGCTTGGGACTGAGATGGGTCTGCAGGGCTTGCAAAGGTCGGAGGTAGGAGAAGGACCACTGTAGCCAGCTATATTCTCTGCAAACACCCTGAATTCATATTCACTTCCTTCAAACAGACCCTGGACTCTGTATCGGAGGTCCTTGCAAGGGGTCCTATTAACACGGATCCATTTTCCTCCCTTGTGTCTGCGCTCTATGAGGTAGCCAGTGATCTGGCTGCCACCATCAGCTAGAGGCATGGTCCATCCGATTGTAACAGCGTCTTCAGACAGATCATAATGCTGTGGTTTACCAGGTGGACTGGGTGGCATGAAGGTGTGTTCAGCCACAGTCGGCTTGCTCTCCAATGGAGCACCTACTCCCATCTTGTTTGCGGCACGAATGCGAACCACATACTCTGTTCCTTTCTGCAGGCGAGTAATCCTTAGCTCCGTTTCAAGGCTGCCAGAGCTAACACCTCCCCAAGTCTCCTTGTTGGACTCTCGTTTTTCCACAATGTAGCTGGTGACAGGGCTTCCGCCATCATCCTTGGGAGGGCGCCATTCGATTGTCATGGAGTCTGGAGTGACTTCCAGGATATTGACAGGACCAATAGGTGCAGCTGGAACATCCAAAACAGTTACACTGAGGGCCACGGTTTTCGTCCCGGCCGCATTGGACACAGTGAGCAGGTAGGTGCCTGTGTGGTTTCTGGTACACTCATTGATGTTGAGCACAGTTGAGAAATTGTCAGTATCAATTTTGATGTTGCCCTGGCTCGTGATTTCCTCCCCGTCAATGGACCACTTGGCAGAGGGAACAGGGATTCCTCTCATTATAGCTGGCAACCTGATGGTGGTGCCAGCCTTCACAATGATGCCTTCTATCAGCTTAACATCCACCTCGACAATTGGAGGGACTATGAGATCACAGAAAGACACAAATTACTCCACATTTTCATATTAATTTGATGTATCACAAACAAAGACACATAGATAATGGTAGAATAACTAAAGTTGTACATTGGTGTATCGATTTCTGTCTATTTTCTGCTGCCTACCGAGTTTCTCCTGGCAGAGGATGGGCAGGGTGGTGTCAGGTCTACTGAGGCCAATGGCATTTTCAGTCCTCACTCTAAAGCGGTAAGTCTTTCCTTCCTCCAAGCCGGTAACATGACTCTCTGGGATACTCTCAGTCTTCCATTCTTCCCACTCTCTGGCTCCTTCTTCCTGATACTCCACAAAGAAGCCAGTGATCTCACTTCCTCCATCGCGATCAGGCCAGTTCCAGGCCAACCAGACCTCTGTTTTGTCCACATCAACATGATGCAGGTCTTTAGGAGGACCAGGAGGGACTGAAGCACAGAATGACAAGATTGTAAAGTAAGAAAGGTAAAGTTGTTATGAAAACAATTTACTGAATGAATATTCACTGTTCTTATACTTACAGAGAGGGTTCATTGCCTTTATAGCCTTTGGTGTCTCAACAAATTCGCTTCGGCCATAGTGGTTTTCAGCAGCAACTCTGAACGAGTAGGATGTGCCCTCCATCAGGTGCTTTAGCATCATGCTGCGCTTCTTGGAGGTGGAACAGACAGGAACCCACTGAGTGGATGCAGTGTCTTTCTTCTCTACCACAAAGTTAGTGATGCGAGAGCCGCCATTGTCTTCCGGATCCTTCCATGACAGGTAGGCGGAGTCACTTCTGACATCAGACACCCGGAGGTGCTGAATAGGACCAGGTTTATCTTAAGATAATAAAGAGAAAATGAGGAATGCTTCATAGGTGACACTTCTATTATTGTTTCTTGTCTACCTTAATTCTATACTTACCAAGAACCAGCACAGTGCAGGTAGCAGTCTTGGAGCCGGCCGGGTTTTCCACGGTCAGAGTGTAGTCTCCGCAGTCTCCACGGTTGCAGAATCTCATCTCCAGCTTTGTACCAGCCTGGTTTGTCTCAATGTCAGCTCTGGTAGGAACCTCTGCATCGTTCTTCTTCCAGGTGACTGTGGGGAATGGCACGCCTTTGATGGTAGCCATCAGGGTGATGTGAGTACCAGCCATGGCCTTCACCTCTCGGGTCATTCCAGCATCCAGAATCAACTCTGGAGGCTCTGCAATAAGAAACATCAAATTATCCCAATTTATTTCCAATATGATAAAAATCACCTACAATTTAGTTTGTTGTGGGGTTAGACAGAATTTAGAGGTTGTTCATTTGTAACTCACCAAGTCTCTCCTGTACTCTGATTGGGTCCTTCAGGTTGGCTGGGTCAGACTCTCCAGCTGCATTCACAGCTATGACTCTAAAGCGGTACAGAGCACCATCTTCTAGGTCTATCACCTTAAACTTGGTCTCCTGGCAGGAATCTGGAGTCTGGTTCACCTGTTGGCCAAAGAAGGGTGAAGGCTGACCATCTTATTTTTCTCAAAGAACAAGAAGACGCACATAAGGTCCTTCAGATAAAAACAAATGGTGCATTTACACCAGCCTTGTTTAGGCCAATTCAATAAACCTTCCATTTGTTTGGGTGGAAAGTCTGTTTTGTTTGGGGTGGTGTTAATGTAAAATCAAACTCTGATGTTTATCAAAACACTTAAAGTCTAAAAACCTCAGTCTTGATTTAGCTGAAATGAACTCGTAGGCAGTTGGAATGCATGTGCGAATGCCAAACAAACCTACGATTACTCTAAAAGCGGTAAGTGGATTTAAGCACTGGGCATGCTGGGTACATAAAACCAAAAGAAAATGCATGAGTCGAGCACTAACAGGAGAAATGCCTTGTAGTCTTTTACCAACAACTAAAAAGAAATACTACAGCCACTAAAATCTGTTGCCACGTTGTTTTGTTTCTAAGTAACTCTTCTTCAGAAGTTCGTAATACAGCGTCCCCATAGGTGAAGAGGGAACAATTTCTTAAAGGGTTTAGTGCAGTGTAAAAGTGACCTGCAAATGTTGCACTTTTGTTCCCAGATCGAACAGAGTCTACTGGCCTAAAAGGTGTAAAATACCCTTAATCTCACCTTGTTCCATTCCTCTAGCCCAGCCTTCTGGAACTCCAGCAGGTATCCGAAGATCTTGCCTCGTCCGGTGTCGGTGGGCGGCTCCCAGGAGAGAGTCACTGACTCTTTGGTGAAGTCAATGGCATGAAGGTTGACAGGTGGACCAGGTTTCACTGAGGCAGAAGAGTTCTTCAGTTATTATTACTGCTAACCGTATAAGGCTTATAAAATTGAAAGTTTTAAAACGTGAGCCTACCAATGGGATCCTTTGCAAAAACTGGTTTGGATGGTGGACTTGGGTCTCCAGCTCCCACGACGTTCTCAGCACTGACTCTGAACTCGTATTCACAGCCTTGCAGCAGCTCTGTCACACAGTACTCCACTTTGGGGTAGATTCTTTCTGTGTTGCAGCGAACCCATCTGCAAAAATAACCATTTCACCCATTTTGTTTAATCTTCTGAAACATGGAAATGTTGAAGATAATGTGCCTGAAAAATGAAAAATTCCTGGAAATATTTCGGTCATCTGTTAAGCTTTACCTTGTATTTTCTTAGTTACAATTGTTGTTTTTGAGCGCTACGGGATAACGTACCTGCTGGCCTTGGTCTCCTTCCTCTCCACAATGTAACCTGTGATTGGTTTTCCTCCGTCAGCAGGTGGCTCCCAGCTGATCAGGGCACAGTCATGGTAAACTTCCTTCACTGTGGGCTGCTTTGGTGCATCAGGCACCGCTGAAAAGCAAACATATCTAATGGTAAGACACCACTTTAACTTTATTCCTACCTAGAAGATGGATTTGTTTATTCAGCGTCAGCTTACTGAAGACATCTCGAGCTTTGGTCTCCGCTGACAGGAGTGGGTCACTGATACCGTACATGTTCTGAGCCATGATCCGGATGATGTACTCACGACCTTCGATCAGCTTTGGCACCTGTATTAGGACACAGTGATTGATATGGTCAATCCTTCCAATCATCTACTGTCCAATTTTCAACATTTAAGCTTTCAGAGTTTTCTGGTAACTTTTCTGAAAATGGTTTTTTTCTCTGTTCTAGCTGAAAATATTAGAGGGACCTAAACACTGAGATCCACAGACAGTATTCTGAGCTTGCAATCTATTTAGTGGACAGCAGAATGTTCAGCTCCGATTAGAAGGACTAACTACTATTGCTGGGTTTCAGACACGTGATCCAGATGACACGTGTAATGCAGATGGAGGGCCAGAAGGGGATTTTTCCAGTTCAAAACAAAGCAAAGTTGATCACAAAGAGTATACTAATGCCCTTAAAAGGCTGGAAAAGAAACGGCATCTCGAAAAAAATAATGGTTATCTTTCTCTCTATTAGAACAGTTGGAACAACCGTACAGAACTCAGACTTTAGGCATTCTGATGCTGGATTAACAGACAGAAATGGGCTGCATTTACTTCCCGTCCTCCATCTGCATTGCTAAAATAATCTTGCATAACAGTAAATCATTTATCCACATCGTCTTTTTTCACATTCATTCAAACTAGAAGATACAGAAAAAAACCCTATATCTTTGGGTTGTGTATATATTTAAAAACAACAACAACATTCTGCTCAAGAGTTTGAAGAATAAAACTGACCTTGCAGGAGGTTCTGGTGGAGGAAGTGGTGACGGGCATCCACAGGTCTCTGTTGGTGTCTCTCTTCTCAATGATGTAGTTGGAGATGGCGCAGCCGCCGTCGTCTAGAGGAGGGTTCCAAGAGACGACCATGTAGTTCCTGTAGACTTCGTTGAAAACTACGGGGCCCTCTGGTGGCTGAGGACGGTCTGACAGGAGGAAAGAGTCGCACTAATCAAAGCTAGTTTATCTTCAGGTCATACAACTTTAAACTCTGGCAATAAATGATTAATTTTTAGGGTTGCCCAAGTTAAATAGTGTGAGAAAACCACAATTTAATGTTTTTTCAGGCAGTATGTAACAGCTAACAAAAAAAAAATCAATTCAAACATGAAGATGGACACAAATATCTCATTGTGACTCACCAACTACAGTGATGGTGCAGATTCCAGTACGAGGCCCGGCGGCGTTCTCCACATTGACGCAGTAGCGGCCACTGTGTTCTCTCTTGGCCTTGCTGATGTTCAGGCTGAGGTGGCGTGCGGTGCTGTGAAGGTTGATCTCTTCGTCTGACTTAAGCTCTTCGTCGTTCTTCGTCCAGGTGATTGTCGGGGCTGGCTTGCCGCTGTAACGTCCTGATAGCATGCATGGATCTCCCACCTTGACCATCATCGTGTCTCTGAAGTCGAGGTCCAAAGTAGGTGGCTCTGAGTTGGGATAAAAGCAGTTTGAAATTACATGTTTTTAACAGAAAAATAAATTAACATTTGCCTCCATTAATGCAGACTAATAAATTGGTACAAATTCATCTATAAATGGATGGAGTGACCCCTCCATACCTTTGGTCACTTATCAACATTTCCAACAATTTTTCTACTTTGTGTTCTAATGAATTTATCATTATGCATTATTTTATTTTGCTGTATCCAGTGATTCCTCTTTGTTTTACATTCTTCTGTTTTCTGTTGCATAATGTTTTAATGTTTTCTGAAAACGAGAATTTGTCATCAATCTCCTTACCTGGTTAAATGAATAAAAGATAATGTTTGTGTGTAACTTACCGAGCTCGTCCTTGCACTGCACAGGTTTGGTGGGGAAGGAGTGCTTGCCTTGCCCCACCTGGTTGACGGCTGAGACTCTGAATTCGTGACTCGAGCCTTCCTTCAGTCCGGTTAGCGTGAACTTCCTGTCTATCAGCTTGTCCTCGCCTCCGATCCGAGTGAAAGTGTCACGGCCCACCATTCGGGACTCAAGGACGTAGGAGGTCACCTCTGCACCACCGTCATATTTGGGTGGTCTCCAGGCAACAGAGATGGAGTCCTTGGTAACACCTGTGACAATCAGGTCCTCTGGACGCTCCGGGACGGCTGCAGGAGACAGAAATTAGTTTCAGAACTGCAATTTTTTCGTATTTATAACCCCGAAGAGTAACATGTTGCTGTTTTGGACTTACAGATTGGGTCTTTAATAAGGACCATATTGTCGATCTCGATAAAAGGTCCCATTCCGATAATGTTCTCAGCTGCAATCCTGAAGAAGTAGCCCTTGCCTTCGATCAGTCCCTGCACCACAGCATTGTTCCTCGTCACCGTGTAGGACACCGAGGTCCAGCCCATTCGGTCGGACTCTCGTTTCTCGATGATGTAGTTGGTGATGGCCGAGCCACCGTCGTCTTCAGGGGAGTACCAGGTCAGTTTGCAGGAGTCGGTGGTCAGATTCTCACCAACAAAGGGAAGACCGACAGGTCCAGGAACATCTTAGAGAAGAAGAAGGACAAAGTCCAATAGTCAGGAACTGTCTTTAGAAAGATAAAAAATAAAATTTCTTCCTGAACTTTTCACTCACCGAGAACCTCAACAATAACGGCCTTCTTCCTCTCGCCTCCCTCGTTCTTGGCGCTGAGTGTGTACATGCCCTGATGTTGCCGTCTGCAGTTCTTGATGACCAGAGAGTTAGAGATGCCTGTCGTCTCCACCACGGCCTCTTTGGGCACCTCGGCGTCGTCACGGCACCAGGTGATCTGCGGAGCGGGTTTGCCTGACACGTAGGCGATGATGCGGATGGTGGCTCCGGCGTGGACCACAATCTTCTCCTTCACTGAGGCATCAAGGTCCATCTCAGGAGGAACTGGGGATGGAGATAGTTTTTAATTAAAGGTGACCTATCATACTTCCTTGAAAGTTCAGTTTGAATAGGAAGTGTAATACAAAACATGTTTATTATATTTTATGGACAAGATATTTCTTAGATAATGACATTTTAGCTGTTTTAGGGCCTTGTGTCACTTAAAATCCAAATAGGCTGCTGCTCGCCATGCCCCCCCAACTCAATGTTTACACTTGCACGTAAAAATGGCTACAAACAGATGGAACCATATGAACGTCTTTGAATAGCAGAAGTGGGGCCTCCTCCACAACCAACAAGTCAACAACAAAACCCTTGTCGTTTCCAGCAGCCGTTGTACAGCACATACAGCGCTGAAACTTAGCTTGGGTTACTAGGTAACGGTGCAGTGCCTGTCGAATGTGACTTACATTGACAGGTTTTTGATTGGTTTGTGATAGGTTTTTGAAACAGCTCAGTTTCTAGACACCAAAAAACATTGTTAGCAAAAAATGTCTTTCTTCTAAAAGTGCTTGCATAATTTTTAGGAGCAAAATTATGCTTCTATAAGCATAATTTTTATTAGCAGTAGAGCCTCAAATGGAAATACAAAAATGCAAAAAATGTGAATTTTATATGATATTTCCTATTTGAAGATTATATGTCCATACATATAATCTTCAACATAATGGTTGTTGATCAGATCCTTACTTGTTCTGTCTTTGACTTCGATCAGCTCAGACACGAGACCTGGGTCTCCTACGCCAGCAGAATTCACGGCCCGGACCCTGAACTGGTACAGCCCTCCTTCTTTCAGGTCAGTCACAACAAACTTAGTTCCTCTGATCTCTGTGTCCTTTGCCTGCAGACACACAAACACATGAGTACTGAGAAAACAAAACACCTTACCAAGTATTTTTGGTGCAATTTTCTTATTACTTGAAAAAAGGCAAACCTAACTTACAAGTAACTTTTCACCGACAAACAAGCACTTGTTTGGAGTCAATAATTTCTTAAAATTGATCAAAACTAGAAACTAAACCAAAGCTACTTGGAAAGATTTGGTGTTTTTTTAGTTTGGACTTCAGAAGAGACTCTACCTTCTTCCAGCTCTCGTCGCTTTCAGGCTCCTTCTCTTCCTCAGCTTCGCTCAACAGCAGCCTCCTCTTGGCTTTCTTCTCCTCTTCCTCCTTGTCTATCTCCTTCAACTCAACAATATAACCTGTCACCTTGGACCCTCCGTCTGTAGAGGGAGGGAGCCACTCCAGCTCCACCGTTGATTTAGTCCAGTCCATCACCTTCGGGTAAGGTGGCCCTGGAGGCTCTACATAAAGAAAATGTAAAACTTCAGTTTGGATGCAACATTATAAGGATTAAAAACACTCAACTCATTGGCGGAAGTGAGAGTATCGAACAAACAAATAATCATCCATCCACAACACACAGTGCTAAATAGTAAAACATCATTTAACAAAGTCTTCAAGCAGATAATTTGCCTCAAGAAATTTGAATAATGGAGGTACAGACTAATTTATTTAAAAATAACCAAATAAAGTTTTTCAAAAATGCAGGAAGACCACAATTATGGAGATCAGAGCAATAAGATGACATACTGATGGGGTCTCTGCAGAGTACAGGGTCAGAGGGCAAGCTAGGCAGACCACAGCCGGCGGCGTTGATGGCGATCACCCTGAACTGGTACAGGGCGCCCTCCAGCAGGCCTGTAACATCCCAGTTGTTGCCCAGTGGGAGCGCATGGATTGGTTCCCGGGTGACACGGGTCCAGCGTTTGGAAGTGGTCTCCTTCTTCTCGATAAAGTAGCCGGTGATGGGGGATCCGCCGTCATATTTGGGCTCATCCCAGTTGACCGTCATGGACTCCAGACAGACTTCAGTAACTGTTGGTTTCTCACACTGACCGGGTACGGCTACAGTATGACAGGATGGTCATCAGTCATCAAGAATATTCACAGGCGCATCAAATATGTTATATTTAAAACCTCTCTAAACTTACTGAAGAGGTTTCTGGCCTTCTCAAGCTCACTGATCACTGCTGGTCCAACTCCAAACTTGTTCTGGGCCATGACTCTGAACTCGTACTCGTGGTTCTCTGTAAGACGTGTCACCACATAGGCGCACTCTTTCGGATCGTTGGAGACATGGACCCACGTCTTTCTATTGTCCTCACGCTTCTCAACCACATAGTTGGTGATCTTGGATCCACCATCGTCTGTGGGAGGGTTCCAGGCCAGACCGATCCTCTCCGCAAACACCTCTGTGAACTTGATCGGACCCACTGGTGGGCCAGGAGGTCCTGGAAGACAAGAATAAAAAATATATAATTTTTCCATATATTTTAGTTAATGTTTGGCTAAAATGATTCATGTTTCTCACCATTATGCCAATGAAAAACATTCAATATAGTTAATAGTTTTGTGATTAAAAATATCATTAACAGATTATTTTGTGAATATTTTGGTATTAGGAATTAGCCTTGTTTTGCTTTATGCTAAAGATCTAATTCGCATATAAAAAGATTTCTAAATTAAACATCAATGACAACTCAAAAGATTAAAAACAGTTCATAATATTTTAGTGATAAAAATGTCATTTCATCTTAAATAGATGACAATTTAGTTAAAAATGTCTATACACCCAGTCTTGGTTTATCTGTATTTTATTTTGAAGGTGAATTATTTTACATGAAAAAGAGCTGATGCATATTTTATCTTCTGTTTATATTTTAGTTTCACTCAACTCTTTTCATTGAGCTTTTCAAGTCATAATAGTAAAGAATTAAAAGCTGTCAAGAAGACCTTAATAAAGAATTTTTAGGTTCCTGGTTGTGAAAACTAGATTTTTGCTTGCTGTTTAATAACATACACTATGTATCCAACACCAAGTGATAACAGTAAACTCACCCAGCACTGCCAGCTTGATGTCTTTGGAGACAGTACCCAGGCTATTACTAGCCGTCAGGCTGTAGAGGGCGCTGTCGTTCCGGCTGGCCTGTTGGATCAACAGTGTGCACTTGTCTGGAGTCACCAGTTTGTTGATATGCTGGTCATACTGGACAGCAGCCTTTTCCTCGGGTTTGGCCAGGCTGGCCTTGTGCCAGGTCAGCGATGGGAAGGGACAGCCGCTGATCCTCGCCACGATGCTGACGTCGCAGCCCTCCTCGCCCTCCATGGCTTCACGCAGCTCAATGGTGGGAGGACCTGCAGAAAAACAACAAACATCAGCAATTAGCTAAAATCTAAAATCCAGATAGTTTTAGATATGTTTCCAGAGGAAACATTAAGAAATGACTGAGGTAGTTGTCACTCACATGTCTGGTCCTTGATGACCAGAGGTCCAACAGTGGCAGAAGGTCGGCTGGGTCCAGCTGCATTCACAGCTTTTACTCTGAATTCATATTCTCCTCCCTGCAGGTCAAGTTTGATTTAATTTATTTGATTTCGACAATTCATGGCAGTTTAAAGACAATAAGTACAACAATATGTTACCATACAAATCACATAAGAGAACACAGCACACATCAAAGTACACAGTACGTATTAAAAGAAGCAAAGACGAAAAAACTGAACAAACAGAAACAGAAATCTAAAAAAAATACAAGACACTCAATATTAAGCAGTGGAAAACATTATCAAATAGTACATGACTTTTTAGCATTTAACCAAGTTTTAGAAATTGCAGTTTTCACACTGATATAAGCTTGTAGCCCATCCCATGAACGTGCACCTCTAGTAGACGCCACCTTCTGGCTAAACTGTGTTTTGCACCTCAGTATATTGGTATCTCACTATTCCTTTCTTGAATAAAATCAAGGTTTAAAAACCTTAAGAATAACACGATGTAATGATGCAGTTGATAAGAATCAAGGATTGTAATATCATGGTAATGGGATGGTTTCTTGTCAAAAAGAGACATGATGGGTTTTATTCCACTTGGAATTGTAAAACAGTATGTTATATGAGGGTAATAAATTACAGCATGCATATAAATTCTAGCTGACTGTGTGGTGGGAAAATATTGTAGATAGCAGAAGTTTGCTAAATTGAATTTTACGACATTTGAAGAAAACCAGTTTAAGGTCACCACCGTATTGTTTAGACAAAGTACCACTGCTGAGTGCTGTAACTAAAGGCAAGAGGTGGTAAACTGACCTCCTTCACGTCCTCCACAATAAAGGTGAGCTCCTCCACATCTCTCTTGTTGCACTGCTTCCAGGTTTCCTTCTCCTTGCCGCTGGTGTCCCAACTCAGACGCTCGATGATGTAATGTTTTACAGGTGAGCCGCCGTTGTTCTTTGGAGGCTCCCAGCTCAGAGTGACTGTGTTCTTTGTGACTAGGTTTACCTTCAGCTTGGTTGGGGGGTCGGGTGGGTCTGAGGAGGTGGCAAAAGAACAATAAACTTTATAGACACGATTATGGAAATATAGTGTTGTATGTGTGCAGCTGGAAAAGAAGGATTGTCCTTACAGATGGGATCTCTGGCTCTGATGGGTTCGGTTGTCTCGGTAAAAGGACCAAATCCCAGTCTGTTTTCTGCTCGAACCCTGAACAGGTAATCCTGACCCTCAAGCAGGCCTGGAACCACAAAGGCCTGGCTAGCACAAGCGGCATTCACCTGGGAGTAAAATAAATTGGGTAAATTTATCATTCAAGCACAGGAAACATTAAGATGACGAGGCAGAAAATCAACAAGCTGCCTTTTTACCTTGGTCCAGGCCTTGTCAATCACAGACTTTTTCTCAATGAAGTAGCTCTTGATCCTCTCTCCTCCGTCGGTGTCTGGGAGCTTCCAGATCAGCCTCATGGTGGAACGAGTTACATCAGTGACCTTCAGGTCCTTTGGAGGTCCAGGAACATCTTCAAACAAAATCAAAAGCAAAGTCAGACACCCTTAAACATAAAATGAACAATTTCTACAAACCAACAATCCCAAACCATAAATTCAGGTTAATTCAGACAGAATGTTTCTAGTGATTAAAGGTCCATACCGACGACAATGACTCTGACGTTGACATGTTTCTGTCCAGACTTGTTCTTGGCTGTGATGGTGTAACGTCCAGAATGACTCCTCAAGCTCACAGGGATGTTCACGACTGAGGTGGTGTCTGTGGACTCAACCTGGAAACAGTCATAAGCATTTTAATACAAACTCTTATGGGTCTGGATTTGAGATGCTTACTTAATGAGCCTCACATACCAAACAATCAACTATCCTTACCTGAGCCTCAACAGGGATTGTGTGCAGCTTGTTCTTTTTCTCGCTCTTGGCTTTGCCTTCATAGTCCCATGTAACCTTGGGAGCAGGCCGGCCCTTAATGGTTGCGGGAATCCTGACTGGATCTCCAGCACGAATGTTGACTAGTTCCTCAGCCATGACATCAATTGTAATGACAGGAGGAACTGTCAAAAACAGAATTCATCAACAGGTCAGAGACAAGGAAATTGGTATGTTTGCTGTTTTGACAGTTCAAGGCTCAACATACATTGGACATCCTCCACCAGAACTTCGCTGGTGCGTGGGCTGGGGTCAGACTCGCCGATGTCGTTGACAGCGATGATCCTGAAGCGGTAGCGTTTCAACTCACGGAGACTGGGTACGGTGAACTCCGTGGTGGGGTGCAGGCTGTCAATGTCATTGATTTTGTGCCACTCTGATGAGCCTTCATCCTGAATCTGGATGATGTAGCCCTTAATGGGGCTTCCTCCGTCATTCTCTGGTGGCTTCCAGGACAGCGTGACGCTATGCTTTGTCTTATCAGCAACCTCAGGAGCAGCAGGCATGCTTGGAGGAGCTGGGAAGTGAGAAGAAGTTTGCATTTTTGTAAACCATGTATTTATTAACTTCAGAAAATATTCCTGCTGTGATGAACTCACTGATCGGATCAACTGCAAAGGCAGAGTCAGACGGCCCACTGAATGGTCCAGTTCCAGCTGAATTGGAGGCTGCAACCCTGAATTCGTACTCAGTTCCTTCAAACAGTCGAGTCACCTGATTGAAGTAGGAATCAGGCAATGTGTTTAGTGTTTTTGATGTTTCATCTCTTAAAGTGACCACCTTTAAGCAACAAACCAACCCCAAGAAGCTCACCTGATACTCCCAACCTTTCACGCCTCTTTTAGTGACTGGCATCTTGTTGACTTTGGCCCAATAGTCTGTTCCTTTCTCTCTTTTCTCCAGCCAGTACCCAATGATCATTGAGCCTCCAGTCTCTCTTGGAGGCTCCCAGGTCAGTGTCATGGAGGTCTTGGAGTATTCTGCAATAGTTGGTTTTTGTGGTGGGCCAGGAAGACCAAATGGATCTGTGATAAGGACTTCCTCCGTTGTACATGGGTCAGATACGCCGTACTTGTTTTCGGCTCTGACTTCGAACAGATAAGTCTTGTTGGTCTCCAACTCCCACACCTATAAAAGGAAGACCGTTAGCCCTCCACTTGCAGTCACTAAGCGCTTATCATTAATGATTTTGTTGTGACATACCCCTAATTTCCTTTCAATTACGGCATTGCTGACCACTTCCCACTGTGGCTCTGGTGGAACCTCTTCTCCCTCTTCTGGCTCAGGCTGGTCTTTAAGCACTTCCTTTCTCTGAATAATGTAGTTTGTCAGCTCGCTTCCACCATTATCAACTGGTGGGTCCCAGTTTAAGTAGCAAGACTCGGCCCTGATGTTTGACACAGCCAGATTCCTGGGTGGGGTTGGTCGGTCTGAGGAGAAAACAAACAGAAAGTCAGAACACTAATCTTTATGAACTTTTTAATTTCTTTAGCAGCATATTCCCTGCATGTTGGCCACTCACCAAGCACCATGACATAGACGGTGTGTTTGGCTGAGCCCATGTTGTTGGATGCTGACACAGTGTAGCTGCCACGGTCCCTCCTGTTGGCAGCGGGGATGGATAGAGTGGTCTTGGCATTCAACCTTCCAGTCACCTCTGTTTCCATCAGCAATGTCTCTGTCGGCTGGTCGATTAGCACGTCGTCCTTGAACCACTCGATCTTTGGGATGGGGAGTCCAATGATGTCAGCAGGAATTTCAATAGGCTCACCCTTCTTCACAGTAATGCAGTCAGCAGTAAAGTGCTTCAGCATGTGGATCTCAGGACCAACTGACAGATTGGGAGAGACACCAAAATTCAGGACATGAGGAAAAACATTTCCAGTAAACCTACTGGTTTGACTTTGCTTATATAAATGTTTCTCTGAATACAAATGATGAACTCGAAGTTTTAATGAAATGTGGTCTCACCTTCATCATCTTGAATTACTACAGTCAGTGGAATGGATGGCTCACTCTCTCCAATAAGATTGGCACACTTGATTCTGAACTCATACATCCAAGCCTCCTCCAGGCCTTCAACAGTGAGAGTCATGTTGGGGCAGATCTCTGTGTTGCAGGGTTCGAAGGCCTGTTGGTCCTGCCTCTTCTTCTCTACAAAGTACCCAATGACTGGGCTGCCACCATCACTGCGCGGTGGCTTCCAGGCCAGAGTGATGGAGTTTTTGGTCCTCTCTGTGTAGTGGAACTTTTCAGGGTATGATGGTGGACCTGCACAATCATCAAACCCAGTTATGTTTCAGTTAAAAACCCAGCTCTGAATCATTTGAATCCTGGCGATAAAAAGATTCTGAACTTACCCTGAGGATCCACAGCTTTGATGGGTCCCAGCTCAAAGGGAACACCCAAACCGTACTTGTTCTTGGCGGTGACACGGAAGAAGTACTCCTGTCCCTCCATGATTCCTACACATTCGCACTTGGACGAAGCAGTTTCAACAGGCTGCCTCCATGTGTGCATCTTGGCATCCCTTCGTTCCACAAGAAAGCCTGTCAGATCGCTGCCTCCGTCATCGTCTGGGTCATCCCAGTTCAGGAAAATCATCTTACGAGTAACAACAACTGGCTTCAAGTCCTTGACAGGACCAGGGACATCTAAAACATTAAATAAAACAAGGCATTAGCGAAACTATAACAACAGGTTCTTGCAGGTTTGCTGGACTTTTAATTACCCATCACTTCCACTCTGGTCGATGCGGTCTTGGTGCCACTGGGGTTGCAGGCAGAGATCTGATACTTTCCACAATCCTGCCTCTGGACATTCTTGATTGAGACAACACTGTCATTTCCCTCACTGAGGATCTCCACACGGTCTTTATCTGGTTTGCCATCATCCTTTGTCCATGTGATGGATGGATAGGGTTTACCAGTGACTGTAGCAGGAACACGCAGCGTTTCTCCAGCTCTGATGATTATACCATTCTTGATGGCAAGGTCCATGTCAATTATTGGGACCTCTGTGGAGTGCAACAAGGAAAGGTTAGAATGCAGAACATACAACAAATTGTCCAAAAGTAACAATAAGTTCTCGTTTTAGGCAGACCTGCTGGGTTCCGGACAAAAACAGCGTCTGTGAAACCAGGTGTTCCTTCTCCTGCAGCATTGCATGCGATGACTCTGACTGTGTACTTCGCTCCCTCACGAACTCCATAGACGGTGAAGTTACGCTGCTTCCAGGGACGTTCTGTTGATCTAGACCAGTCCTTGGTACCAGCCATTGCCTGAGGAACAAACAACCACTCTTTGCTCAGTTGGGGTTTTCAGATGGTTTACCAGAAAACAAGATATATTTCAGAGCAAAATCATAAAGTAAATCTTCTGACCTTGTCCACATGGTATCCCAGAATCTCTCCTCCACCATTGTCAGCAGGAGGATCCCACTCTACTTCGATGGAGTGGTCAGTGGTTACCACCACTCTGGCAATGGGAGGTCCAGGTGGCACTACAAGGTTAGAAGAAACGCCATAAGTTGATTAAAATGTCATCTGACTAGCATCTTCTGTTGTGATGATTTAGATTTGTTTACATACTGATTGGAGCCTGCGCTGTTTTAGGCTCAGAGGGAGGACTGAACTTTCCAGGTCCGGCCTGGTTTTCAGCCGCCACCCTGAAGATGTAAGTGAGTCCCTCCAGGAGACCTTCAACTTTCAGCTCTGTGTCTGGGACGATGTTCCTGGAGATCAGCACAGCAGGAAGAATTATTTTTATGAACTTGAAGACATGCCTCTGTTTGAATGGGAAGAAATGAAAATCTTAGATTTCCTCACCTGTTGACACGTGCCCAGTGTGAGCTGTTGATCTCCCTGCGCTCCACCCAGTATCCCAGAATAGGGTTGCCATTGTCCTTTGGTGCTTCCCAGGTGACCACCATGCTGTTGGCTGTGATGTCGTCAATCTGTGGCTTTTCTGGAGCCTCAGGAGGTTCTGAGGAAAATGAAAAAGAATATTAAATTTTTTTTCTACTACTTGCACAGACAATGCCACTGAAATATTCCCTTATGTGTGCGTACCGAAGGGATTCTTGGCGATGAGAGGTTTGGAGACGCAGGGTGGACCAGGGCCAAACTTGTTTTCAGCTACGACCCTGAAGATATACTCTTTCTTCTCAATGAGTTTGGGTACCAGATAGCGGCAGCCTCTCAGTGTGCTGGTAACACAACTCCAGCCGAACTCCAGCTTGGAGTTGTCCTTCTTCTCCAGGGTGTAGTTGAGGATCTCACTGCCGCCGTCATCCAGAGGAGGATCCCACATGCAAATGACTGAGTTCTTCCTCACTTCCTCAAATCTAAAGTTTACGGGAGGACCAGGAGTATCTGCAAACACAATAGATGAGTTCTTATAGTGCGACAACTCAACTGAAGTATTTGCGACAAATGTGCGACAACATCAGTGTTCCCTTACCGAGCACATTGACCTCACAGGTTGCTGAGGCAATTCCGTGGTCGTTCTCCACCTTCACCATGTAGACCCCGTGATCTGGGCGGACTGACTCATTAATGACGATGGAGGACATGCCCCTGTGGCTGTTATTGATGGTCAGACGTTCATTTATGGTGGGATAGTCAGGCACCTCCACCTCTGGCTCAGCAGCTTCCTCCTCTGGCTTTTTCTCCTCCTCTGGCTTCTTCTCCTCTCCTTCTTTCTTTTCCTCTCCCTCCTTCTTCTCCTCTTTTGTCTCGGCTTCTCCTTCTGGCTTTTTCTCCTCTTCCTTCTTCTCCTCTCCTTCCTTTTTCTCCTCTCCTTCTTTCTTCTCCTCCTCCTTCTTCTCTGTCTTCTTCTTCAGGGGTTTCTCAGGTCTTTTGCGGAGTGGTTCAGGTTGGATCACCTGGTTGTTCCAGTACCAGGTGATCTGAGGGTACGGTGAGCCAGAAATATTGGCGTCCAGGCAGATCTCGCAGCCTCGCTTCACACTGAGACCGGACTGTAGGCTACCACTGAGGAAAACCTTTGGAGGATCTGAAACACAAAGTCCAATTAACCTAAACTTAGAGGAAAGTGGTACTGAAGAGAACATTGTTGATTTTTTTCTTCTCCTTACCAACAGCATCAGAGGCCTTAACGAACAATGTGTTGCGTGACGGATCACTGATGCCAGCAGCGTTTTCAGCTTTGACTCTGAACATGTAGTTCTTGCCCTCTGTTAGTCCTCTGACTGTGTAGGACAAGACGGGAACCAGGAAGTCATTGCACCTCTCCCACTTGTCCTCGCCCTTCTGCTGCCGCTCCAGAATGTAGCCCATAATTTTGGCGCCACCATCGTACATAGGAGGCTTCCAGGTCAAGGTTATAGTGCTGGAAGTGGGATTGTGGGTTTCCACGTCCACTGGCGCGTCAGGAGCATCTGGGTCAACAAACGCACAGTCCAATTATCTTAAATGGTACAACCAAGTTAAATTGTCAACAGGACGTTATTTTGACCACTAAATAGGGAACAAAGTTGTGATATTACCAGAATAAAGTCAGTTACAAAAATAAAGTGGTAGCACTATCAAAAGAGCCAAAAAAATAGAACACCAAAGTTCAAATAATATGAGAACAAAGTCGTAATATTACCAGGACAAATCGTAATAATGCAAGAATAAGGTTCTAATATTATGAGAAAAAAGTAATAAAAAATACAAGCATTAATTTCTAATATTACAAAACTGGATCCATAGTGTAAGCAGAATAAAGTCATAAAAATATGAGAATAAACATAAAATAAGATTAAAGCTGTAATATCAGAATAAAGTCACAAAATTACGACAATGAAGTAATTTTATTAGAACAGTCTAATTTTTGTCTTGTAATATGGCTTCTTTATTCTGCTAAAGTTTTAATTCTATTTTCATAAGACTACGACTTTATTGCGCATTTAATTATTTTTTCCTAGCTTGACAGTAATTCCCCTTTGCTAGCATTATTTGAATGCACAAAAACCATGAGCAGATTGAGCCAAATAGCCGACAATTAGTTAATTTTCATAAATAATTTCACAAAGTGAAATATTTTTCATACGTTTTTGGTCCTCTGCAATGACGGGGTTGCGCAGTTCGATGAATTCTCCTCCTCCAATCTTGTTGACGGCCTGGACTCTGAAGTAGTACTCTCCGTTGGGGATGAGGTCTTTCACCATCCAGCTCACCTTGTTCTCTCCAGACATCATGTTGACGTAGGTCCTCCTACCAGCCTCACGCCGCTGCACCCACATGTTCCAACAGAGCACCATCAGTTTGTGGCATTCAAACTAACTCTTTTGGTTTAAAACTGAAAATGAAACCGACCTGAAGGACGTAGTGAAGAATCGGGCTGCCACCGTCATAGTCTGGAGGATCCCAGGAAACTTTACATGAACTCTTTGTGATTTCAGATGCAACAATCTCTTTGCAGGGACCAGGAAGTCCTGAAGACACAGAGACAAATACATGTTGAAGAACTGTTTGTAAGCATAAGAGATTCTTGTGTTTTTATGGCAAATAAATGGAGTGCATGTGGTTACCGATGACTTTAACGTTAATGGTTGCACTGGCACTTCCCAGTTTGTTCTCCAGAGTCACTTTATAAACTCCAGCATCGGGATGAAGGCTGCTGTCAATCTCCAGGTGACAGGAAATGTACTCCTTCCTGCTCCAAACAAACAAATCAGCCAAAAGCAATCAGATTGAGGAGTTATATACATTTTCTTTGTGTTTATCCTTTAAGCTGTCAGTCAGGGTTCACATACTTTTCCCACGGTAAAATTCAAACACTATTCAAGTGATTTTTCAAACTTTTCCAGCACCACACTTTAGAGAAAAAAAATAATGTGTATGAACTCGAAAAAGACAATAACTACTAACTAAGCTAATCAATACGTCATTATGCCATTGCAAATAATAAATATTCATTACATTGAAACAATCCAAACAAATTTTTAAGCAAAACAACTTTGCTGCTCAAATTAAATGCCTGAACATGATTTAAAAAGTTACAAAAAAATCTCTAAATAAATTTTCTACAAAGTTTTCTGGAATTTAGCGAACGGAAATAATTTAAAACACAAAAAGTTTAGTCATATTTAACTTCAAACAGTGAGAAAAAAATCATTATGTGCTTGAAAATATCTGGTTTTAACTCTAAATATTTTCACATAAGTGCTGGATTGCACTTTAGTATAAAATTGTGCAGTTCAAATATCAAGCACTTTCAAGGACTTTGAATAGAAAACCTGGAAAACACCTAATTGGAATTCAGTCATTTCAAAGACTTCAAGCACCAGTATGAACCCTGCTGGTCTGTGGGTTGTGTCTGGATCTTAAACTGTTACGGTCAGCCTGTTCTGACCTGAACATGAGACGCTCATCGGCCTTCAGCTCCTTGCCGTCTTTGTGCCAGGTGATTTTGGGAGATGGGACGGCTCTGAAGGGAACTGGGATGTGAAGCTTCTCTGTTTCCACCACAACAAGGTCCAGAGTCTGGAACTCCAGTGTTGGGTTACCTGGGACCACAAAGAGGAAGAGGATGTCTAGTCATGCTTTGGCATGTTTCTATGTTTGTTTAAGAAACAGATGTGTTGTGCTTACAGTCAGAGTCTTTGGCAAAGACGTTTTCTGAGATGTCGGAGGGCTCACTCTCTCCTACAGAATTGATGGCCCTCACTCTCAGTATGTACTCCTTCTCAGGGACGACGCCCTCTTCCACTCGGTATTTAAGCTCCTTAACTGGACGGGAGTTGACCCTCATCCACTTCTCAGTTCCGGCTTCGCACATCTCGATGTGATAGCCGCGGATCTGAGAACCGCCGTCCTGCTGCGGAGGCTTCCAGGCGATGGACAGAAAGTCCCTGCTGGCTCCGGTAACATGCAGCTCGATGGGAGGAGATGGGATTCCTGAAGATAACACCAAACAGATTCAGAGCTCAGAACTCGACCATCAGAGACACATAAAAACTGTTACAAAGTCAGCCTTCTATCACCTGAAGAACATTTCCAGAGTTAAAGATCTGATATCCCAGCAAAATTTAGGAGAAACTCGTCCATTCATTTATTGTCATTCACACTGATATATGAAACATTGATCAATATATTTGTATATCGATGATTTTGATGATGGCTTGTGAACTAACACAAATGTAACACTTTTTACTGGTTTCTCAATTGGTGACTGTATGATGTTTTTATGATATAAAGCAGGACACTTCACATGAGCTCTTTATGAGTTCAGATGCTGGAAACAATTGTTGAAATGTGCTATACAAATAAACTTGAGTGATTGATTGAGGTCTCCAACACATTGGATTCAGGCTGACCTGTTGGATCTTCAATGGTCAAGATCTCTGTAGGTTCACACGGGTGTCCGACTCCGGCCTCATTCTCAGCCCGGACCTGGAACTGGACTTCTGTTCCCTCGATAACATCCGTTACCCGGTATTTACAATCTGGACCAGAAGTCTTTCCACATTTCACCCAGCGTGTTCCAAGCTTCTCCTTCTTCTCAATAGAGTACCTGGATGGGGAAAATGCCAGAAGATGAACATAATGGGAACAACATTGAACAGCACTACAGCCTGAATGATGGCGAGTAAAGAAATATCACCTGAGTATGGGTCTACCGCCATCATTTTTAGGTGCCTCCCACTCCAGGTCCACATACTTTTTGGTCACTGAGTTGACGGTGAGTGCATAGGGAGGCCCAGGAGTAGCTGCAACACAAACATGTTTTATTTTCAATGAAATTTTATGTACCTATGCTTCCACTACAAAAGTGTGCAAAATTAGTTAATATCCCACCAATGTAAAAAAAAAAAAACAATTTGGAAATTGCGGCATTTCAAAAAACATAAGAAACATAAAAAATATTTGCAATGGAAATGTTTATTGATCCACCACTCACTGAAAGTATCCTTGGCCAACACGGAGTCTTCCAGCTCGCAGAACGGCCCGACACCCACGGCGTTCTCTGCGGCGACTCTGAACACGTACAGAGCTCCGTCGTTGAGCGGCGTGACGGTGGTCTTCAGCTCCTTCACCGTGGTGTCCACGGCCTGCCAGCCTTTACGCCTGACGTCGCGCTTCTCCACGACGTAGTTGGTGATGCGAGATCCTCCGTCGCGCTCCGGAGCCGTCCACTTCAAGTCAGCGCTGCTCCGGCTGATACTCACAACCTCCAACCATCGAGGAGCCGATGGAGGATCTGAGGAGGATTAAACAGAAATGTCTTCAGTTTTATTTACTCAGATGATTGTTTACAATGTTATTTCTCTGTTTCCATCTTCATATTGGTGTTATGAGGCTATTCTTGCTTAATCCTGTAGGATATACAAATTAACAACACAAAGTATGTAAGTATAAGTATAAGCCTCAGTTTGTTCCTTCTTTGGTAAATTATTGGTTTGTAATGTAGTATTTTGTTTTGTCTTTTGTAAAGTTGTTAATTTACCAAACTAAAATGAAATGAATTTGAATCTACCATGTTTGGAAATGTCCATATATTATCTGGTATCTCCTGAACATTTTGTTCTTTAAATTAACTTAGGCAAAGGTGTTTTCTCTCTGTTAGTGTTTCTTACTCAGTCTCTCCTTGCACAGCACCGGGTCGCTGGGCTCGCTGGGTTCACTCTCCCCGGCCACGTTAATGGCTCTCACTCTGAACGAATACTCCTGCTTCTCCATCAGGCCCTTCAGGAAAAACTCCAGGAGGCTGATGTTCTCGGCCACACGGATCCAGTCTGTGGTTCCGCTCTTCAACATCTCGATGACGTAGCTGTCGATCTTGGCTCCGCCGTCATGCTCGGGTTTGGTCCAAGTCAGGAAGCATGAAGTCTTGGCAACATCCTTCACTGTGGGTTTACCAGGAGGCCAAGGAGGATCTGGAAAAAGATCAAACATGAAGGATTTAATTTACTTTATAACTTTAAATGATAAAATAACCTGTTTAAGATAAGAAACATGTGGTACCAATAGGGTCTTTAATAAGGATCGGATCCGTCTCTTTGCTGGGTTTTCCAGTTCCAGCCAGATTTTCAGCCAGGACTCTGAACTTGTACTTCTTCCTCGTGGGAAGGCCTTTCACTCTGCAGGAAAACAGGACAATGTCAGTAAAACCCCCACCAAAGACACTCCAGACCAGACGCTGAGCTGGCCTCACCTGTAGTTGGTGTCTTTGATGGGCAGCTTGTTGCATCGTATCCACTTGTCATGGTCCGGTTCGTATCGCTCCACCCAGTAGCCTGTGATGGGGCTGCCTCCATCCTCATCCGGCTCGTACCAGTTCAGGGTCACAGCGTCTTTGGCGATGTCTGAAGGCTCCAGTTTGTAGGGAGCTCCAGGTGTGTCTGGACCAAACAAAAGAATCACATTAGACCTGGCAGAATTTAGCAGAGCTTTCAATTAACTTAAAGGTAACCCATTAAGCTTCCATGAACAGATCTATGGGCTAAACAAAACATGTTAATGGCATTTTTTGGACAAAATCATTCTTAGATGAAGATATTTTAGTCTGGTCAGTTGTGCTTATTTTAAGTTCCTTTCAGAATGAGCTGTTTTTGGGCTTCTGTCACTTTTAATCCAAATGACGTAACTGTCGATCTGGTCGATCTATGTCCAGATCTGGACGATCTACGTCCAGATTGATGTATGGCTTTTTTTTTTTAAGGCGCCTCAGCTGTTTTAGAAGGAGTATAGACCCAAATGAAAGTACAAAAATTTGCTAAATGTGAAGTTTTAAGAGTGTTTGCAGGATCTAGCACAGGTGAAAAGACTTTGTGGAAGTTTATTGTTTTTATTTATAAAGTCTAACTGCTTGATGTCAGAGTCGGATCACCTACCAAACGGATATCTGGCGATGATGGGCGGGTGTTCAGCTGGTGGACCCACACCAAACTGGTTCTCAGCGAACGCTCTGAAGATGTACTCCTTGAACTTGACCAGGCCGACTGCCTTGTACGTGGTCTGTTTGACGGTGGAGGACAGCCGGTGCCAGATCTCGCTGTCGGCAGCTCGGCGCTCCACGATGTAGTTGGTGACTCTGGAGCCGCCGTCGTCGCGGGGCGGGTTCCAGGCCAGGAGGCAGGTTTCGTTAGTGATCTCAGAAATGTCAAAGGCAGCAGGAGGACCAGGTTTGTCTGTTTTACATTAGAAATAGTGATTTAATTACAACTTACACTGAGATAGATATTACATTTCTGGGCTGTAAACTCTTCTCACCCAGGATGTTGACATCCACAGTGGCGGTGGCACGGCCGCTGCTGTTGGTTGCCTCAATGATGTAGGTGGAGCTGTCGTCTCTCTTGGTCTTAGCAATGGTGACGGTGGAATGTCCTGGCTTGGTGTCGATGGACACCCTGTCGTCTGGCTTCAGAACCAGGTCGGCCTTGGTCCACTTCACTCGGGGTTCTGGCTTACCCTTAACTTCAGCTGGGAGTTCGATCTTGCTGCCAGCCTTGGCCGTCAGACCAGCCAGAAGCTTGGCATCAAGCTGGATCTCTGGAGCCTCTGAGCACGGAATAACCATAAAATATTGTCATTTTTGAGACCATTTTCCGTTAATCTTTATGTTTTTAGAAAAACTAATCTTTCTAAATAGTGGCTTTTCAATGATAAGTGGAGCATCTATTTAACTATTGTTGTCCAACTGGAAATTATTGAGCTTATTTTAATTTATCATGCAATTTGCAGCTCATTGTGACAGACCTTTGTGTCACAAAAATAATGGATCCAAATAATGCTCTTGATATAAACACAAATAATGCTTTTGAAAAACATTCCTATTTGTATTTGCTTCTCTTTTTGTGACTTGAGTCACAAAAAGAAGTGTGATTTATATCATTAAACTGCAAATTACAACTGCCTTTTAATCATATTTGCTAGATATTTATTGTTGCTTTAATTGAACAGTGAAAGAAAAAGCAAAATATTGATTGGAATTTGTCATGACAAGGTAAATCAAAATTCTTACCATGAAATGAAGTTTATCACAATAAATGATAATACAGTAAATGCCCACCCTACACTGATTCTATCAAGGAGAAGGTCCATGTTATTACCTATTGGATCAACAGCCTGGATCTCGTCTGTGGGCTTGCAGGGCCGGCTGGCCCCGAGTCTGTTCAGAGCCCGGACTCTGTAGGCGTACCACTCGCCCTCGATCAGACCGGTCACCTGGCACTTCAGCTCCGGCACCATGTCTCCGCAGGGCTCCCACTTATCTGTGCCTCTCTGGCAGCGCTCCACGTTGTAGCCTCGGATGCCGGTGCCACCGTCGTATTTTGGCGGCTCCCAGATGAGGAAGATGCCACTGGCTGACTTGTCTCTCCACTTCAGGTTCTCTGGTGGGTCTGGTACAGCTGGAGAGAAAGCAAAGTCGATGTATATTTGTGTAATGATTTTGGTCATAGTATTTGACAAAATGCGATGCTTATTACTTGTTTCATTTTTGGTGACTACGATGATTTTATGATGTAAAGTACTTACTGATATGTGCTATGCAATTAAACTTGACTTGTTTTTAATAAGATGTACATATTAGCCAAAAGACCATCTAAAACCTTAGATTATTCATGTCTTTAAAGGTTTAAATGTTAACTGTGCAGTTAGTCTGACTTACTGGCTGGAGAAGAGACGTTGACGGGCTCATCGATGTACGCTGGCTCTCCTGGGCCGCACTTGTTGCAGGCTGTGACTCTGAACAGATACTCCTTCCCTTCAACCACGTCGGTGACGGTGAACTCCAGATCCTGGATCCCTGTTGTAACCTGAAACAGTTTGATTTTGTTACCAGCAAGGCCACATGTTATCTCACTTCTGATTTATTCCTTATCCCGGTTAAATGATGATGATTGATTCCAGACACTGTTGTCGTACCTTCACCCAGGTCTTGCGTGACACGTCCCGTTTTTCCACCTGATAGCCGGTTAGAGGACTTCCTCCATCGTGTTCTGGAGCCTCCCAGCTAAGATGGACGTGCTGCCGGGTCACCTCTAGAACCTTGAAGTCCTTGGGAGCGCTGGGTGCAGCTGGAAACAAAAACACAAACAATGAGTTAAAAACAATAATTAAAATCCATTTTCCCCCCAGATTTGCAGTAGTTTTCCGTACCGATGACGTTGACTTCGATATCTCCAGACACAGAGGTGACGTCGTTCTCCAGGTGGAGGGTGTAGATGCCTTTGTCTGGCCGGACGCTCGGCGTGATCATAAGTTCTGTGAAAGTGGACTTGGTCATCAAGGTGACGCGTTCGTCTGCAGTCGTCACCTCCTTCTCTCCGAAGGTCCACTTGGCGACGGGGGTTGGGTATCCGGTGATGGGAACTCTGATGGTGAGAGGCTGAGGGACGATCACTTCCAGGCCATCTTTGAAACCACTCAGGTCAAAGGATGGAGCAACTGGAGAGGCATGATGAGAACAAAAGCCTTATTTTAACACCTCATTTTCTATTACATTAGTGGAAAACCAATTTTTCCTTTTTTGGAGTCACTGTCAATTCGACAAATGTCACGTCTCTCACAATGTGGGTCGTCTGCCAGCAGAGGTCCGATGACGTTTGACGGTTCAGAAACTCCAGCAGCATTTTCAGCAAACACTCTGTAGTTGTACTTGGTTCCATATTTCAGACCAGACACCTGAAAAACATTCAAAGATATTAGAAAGTGAAGTTGAACAGAAATCTGTGATCCTCAGTAAGGTAACTATAGATTTAAGGCAGCATGCTGTCTTCAGCAATTCAGAAGTTGTAAAGTAGGGCAACTTTGACTGTTCTCGAGTTGTATGCGCTGCCTTCTGACGTCGTATTAAGGATATTATACTCAAGAGAAAATAAGAGTAAATTTTAATCTCAGAAATTTTTTTGAAAAAGTCAAAAATTTGCTTAAAAAACGCAAAAATTCACATTTGAATTTCAAAAGAAAATTTTTTTTTTAGTTTGAAAGGTCAAACATTTCTGATTTAAAGAATGTGATACATAACACAAAATATGGTGAATTTCTTGAAATGTGAATTACATGAAATGAGGTTTTTGGTACAAGATGAAATTAAAAACTTGGAGGAAAATGGAGGAAAGTGTTACTTTTCAAAAAATCGATTCAAAAAATCGGACAAGTAATTATTTGATCTACCAGTCACTGATTAGATCTGGTCAACTGAAAACTGGTTGACAACAATCCGACTGACTGACTTCTCGTTCCAACTCCGTGTTACAGACAGAAAACGGGCCATCTGGGCTTTTGTGAGGCCGTGATTCTGCACCTTGTAGAAGAGGTCTGGGCAGAGGCGTGCGTTACAGCGGAGCCACTTGTCGGTTCCCTCCTCGCAGCGTTCGATGATGTAGCCAGTGATGATGCTGCCACCGTTTTTCAGAGGCGTCTCCCAGGTGAGCTGCACTGAGCTCTTGTTCTGGTCCTGCCAGATCAGGTTCTGAGGTGGACTGGGACGTTCTGCAGACAGGAAAAACAAACAAATTAGGAACTTCAGACTGAGACTGGGATGCTAACTTTGTAGTAAACACAATTTACTCCCCAGTCCTCACCAATTGGATCCATGATCTTAACAGGTCGCGACGCGGCGCTGGGTTTGCCCTCGCCAGCTTTGTTCTCAGCTTTGACTCTGAAGATGTACTCCTTGTTCTCGATGACGTCATTGATGATGGCGCTGAGCTCGCCGGCTTTCGTCACCTGGACAGGCGACCACTTCACCGACGTCCTGTCGCGCAGCTCCACGATGTAGGAGGTGATGGGAGAGCCTCCGTCTGACACTGGAGGGTCCCAGGAAACGGTGCAGCCAAACTTGGTGACGTTTCCAACGTCAACGTTCAGAGGAGGTTCAGGAACATCTGAAACCAAGAAATGGAATATGGAATGTTTCATATTGCAGCTACTGAAAACACAAAGTTATTGCTTAAAAAAAGAAGAGTATAAAAACATGTGAAATGTGTAATATGTGCCTTTTAATCCCCAATTTAAATTGTTAATTGTATTTACCATCAATAAAGGAGCAGAAGAGTATATTCAAAGTTAACCCTACCAAACTTGTTCTTTGCTTGAACAGCTTCGTCCGTCTCAACGAAGGGTCCGTTGCCGACCCTGTTTCGGGCGCTGACTCTGAAGAAGTAGAAGGAGTCCTTCTGCAGCCCCGTCACTGTGTATTCGGGGCTCTCTGAGTGATCGGTGGCCAGAGTCCAGGTCTTCCGCTTCACATCGCGCCTCTCAACCACATAGCTGATCACTTTGCTGCCGCCGTCGTTCTCAGGCTCCTCCCACGCCAGGCTGACCTCGCCGTCCGCGGTGTCGACCACCTGAAGGTTCTTCACAGGTCCGGGAACATCTGGAATGAAGATTTGCAACATTTGAAGATGTTTCAAACATTACAAACAGCTTGTGACAACCATATTTTTGGAAAATTATGAATTGGAACTGCCACTCTAACATGTAACCATCTCCAGTTGACTTTAGTCGACATATTTTTCTCCACAGAAAGCTCACCGATGACGTCCAGGTTGATGAAAGCTTCTCCCTGTCCGTGTTTGTTCTTGATGACGATCTTGTAGCGGCCTTGGTCCGACTTCTTCGGGTCCTTCAGCCGGTACTCGGTGCGCTCGGCGGAGGTGTAGATGTTATCTTTGGGCAGACTCTGGTTGTCGTACAGCCAGTCAGCCTCGGCCTGAGGATAGGCGCTGTACGGGACGGCCAACACGATGGGCTTCCCGGCGTCTGTGACGTAGCTCTGATCGGTGGTCTTTATCTGAGGAACAGCTGGAAGAGGATAAAGGTTCAAAAACCGAGCATCTTTTTCTCTTTTAAACTAACAAGACCTGCTCCTGCACACTGTGGAAAGACTTATAAATGTAGAAATATTTAAAGTTCAGCAGACCAGTGCTACCGTAAGGGTTGTTCATTAATCTTCCTCCACTGAACCGGACGCTCACCTGCCAGCTCCAGCTTGGCCTTGGCGTCCTTGTCTTTGACGATGACTCTGTACAGCCCCTGGTCTCTGGGTCGGATCTCGCAGACCTGCAGCCGGTGCATCTTCCCCTCACTCATCATCTGGAACTTGTCTCCCTGGACGACGGTCATGTTGTTGCGCAGCCATTTCACCTCCACCCGGTCCTTGTTGAGTTCCACCTCAAACACGACGTCCGAGCCCGGAGGCTCAAACACGTCCTGTGGAGGTCTGATGATCTCCACTGGAATCTCTGTGGGAAACACAAACGGCCATAAACATTATTAACAAGTAGTTTTTGTCTAGTTTTTAGTGAAAACATCTAAGTACCCTTGAAATGAAATAAAACTGGCTTACAAGTACCCTTTCAGCCAGACGTAGGAGCTCGTATTTGTGTCACATGTGGACTATTTCACTTACAACATGGGAAAGTATTTTGTTATAAGTGCATTATCCTGCCAGTGAAACTAGTATTTTTTAATCAATATCAAGGAAATATTGGCTTAAAACAAGCTCCTTTATCTTCATGAAAATATACTTGTAAGTTTTGTTTTATTTCAAGTGCTTTAAAACATTTGCACCAGAAAATACATTAGTAATAGTAAGATTTTGAGTTTTTGCAGTGCAGGTTCCTCTGAGGTCTTTCTGAGAAAACAAACCTTCAACAAAGAGCCTGGCTCTGGATCTCTTATCGTCGACTCCGCAGGCGTATTCACACTCGTCATCTGGCCTGCACTCCTTGATCCGCAGTGTGCAGAACTTTCCGTCTTTCACAAATGTGAATCTGAAAAAGCAATACGAAGGATTATCTACAGGACTCCTTCTCACTCCCTAAAACATTGAAATTCACCCGATTGCCATAGAGAAAATGTTCTATCATCGAAATTAAATGCAACGTGGCACTATGAGGATGTAAAATATTATAGCTAAACATTGCTATATCAGATGGATTTATGCAACATTTTCCACCATCATTGGAGAAATTTATTATGGTGAGTGACATAATTTTGCCCATGTTGGTATTTTCAGTGAATTAAATAAAAAAACTATTTTTGACTTTTTAGCTGTTGACCGCCAGCCTAAGCTCATGTCTATAACAGCGTATTAAGTACCCTTTCAGCCAGACGTAGGAGCTCGTATTTGTGTCACATGTGGACTATTTCACTTATAACATGGGAGAGTATTTTGTTATAAGTGCATTAACCTGCCAGTGAAACTGTATTTTTTAATCAAGCAGACCAGTGCTTGCAGACCAGACAAAATGAGTAAACTTCAGCCAAAAAAATAAGTAGTAAAAAATTTGCTAGAAAAAAACTAACATTTGAATTAATCTCAGAAATTTTCTAGAAAAAACTTGGAAATTTCAGTTTGAAAAGTCAAACATTTTAGACTTTTTGAAATTTTCTGATTTCTTTTCTAGAACATTTCTGAGATTAAGTTCAAATTATTATTAGTATTATTTTTTAGCAAACTTTTTACTTTTCAAATCTGGAAATTTCCATTTTTCAGGGTGGAATTAAGGGGTTAATTATCATCCATTGTTATTTCAGTAAACTGCTCCTTATATCATAGCATTGATTCTAGACCATATCACTTGTTTATCTTATAGATGCTAGCTTTAGCATTTCCATAAAATCTGGCGTGAGAGGTGTGTGCATCAGGAACAGGTAGAGAACACCTTCATCTATTACAGGTAGAGAACACCTTCATCTTCATCTTCATCTTCATCTAGTTTACCAAATATTTCTTTAATAATGTAATATTCCACTGTTAGTGAGCTAACTTACCTTGGTCCTTCTCTGATCTCCCGTCCGTTCCTGTACCACTTGACCTCGGCCTTCTCCTTGGTCAGCTCGCACGTGAACTCTGCATCCTCGAACTCGGTGATGGTCTGGTCTTTGAGCTGCGCGCTGAAGTCGGTCGGCGCCTCGCTGATGATCAGCTCTGCGGTGGCCTTGTCGTCCCCGGCGACCACCGTGTACTCGCCCTCGTCGGCCAGCATGCAGTCCTTGATGGTGAGCGTGTGCTTTTCTTTGTCGACCCTGTAGACGATGCGTTTGCTGAAGGTGATCTCCTGGCCGGCCTTCATCCACTTCACAGTGGCGTTGGGTCTGTTGGTCTTGCAGGAGAAGCTGATTGTCTTCTTCTCCTGAGTGTCGACGTCCTCCGGAGGAACCATGATTTTCAGACTCTCCTCTGGAAAACACACAGTTCACAGTTACTGGTCCCAGTTTGACACAAAGTTAGTACTACGAGAAAAAAGAATAAATTACAAGTATAATTATATTACTACTAGAATAAAGTCAAAATAATGTACAAATAAAGTCATACTATGAGAACTAAGTTGTACATAAGATCAGATGAGAATAAAGTGACAGTATTATGAGAATAAAGTTCTAATATTACTAATTGAACTCGTGTCGATGGAGGTGAAGCACCAACCTCTGACGGAGAGTTTGCCGGAGCTCTTGGCCTGTTCTCCTCTCTGATTGGTCAGAGTGATACTGTACTCGGCTTCGTCTCCTTTCCGAGCGTCTTTGATCCTCAGTGAGAAGACGTTGTCTCTCTGAACCATCACGTACTTGCCGCTCTCGAACAGAGTCTCGTCGTTCTTCAGCCACTTGGCCTTGGCTCCCTCAATGTTCACCTCACAGTTCAGGACGATCTCCTGACCTTCTTTGACCTCCGTGTCTCTCAGAGGGGTGATGACTTTCAGTTTCTCTGCAGGGAAGAGCGAACGTTGACGACATGGGCTGAGGTTCTTGCAGTGGCTCGTCGGGTCAGTGGGTGGAGCTTACTTACCGCTCACAGTCAGATCAGCGCTGGCTCTCGTCTCGCCGATCACCACAACGTATCCGCCCTCGTCTTTGAGCTCGGTCGCCTTGATGACCAGACTGCGCTTCTTGCCGTCACTGACCAACTCGTACTTGTCTCCTGCCTCCAGCTCCTTGCCGTCCTTCATCCATTTGACACTGAAGGTTTCCTTGGAGACGGTGCAGGTGAACTCTGCCCTATTACCCTCCACCACTTCCTGGTTCTGAGGTCTGGACAGGAATTCAGCAGCCAGTTCTGCAGGACAGACACAGTGAGATTTTGTGAAGCTTCTTGCTCCTTTACTGTTTGTTTTTGTAAATAAGCTTTGGAGCAAAAACATCAGGAATCACTTCACCAAAAGAACAAAGACGTCCTTGTGTTCTTGTATGTAAGTAACTTCTCATGTGGGGTTCCCCAAGGCTCAATCATGGGGCTCCTCCTATTCAACATATACACAGCTCTACATTATGATGCCACCAGATGACTCTGAACTCATCCAAGCACTAAGCAGATAAACTGTGGATGTGCCACAACTTTCTACAGCTGAAAAGAAACAAAACTCAAATTTTAATCTTTTGATCTAAAGAGGAACGATCTAGAGTCAATGCACAGCTTCAGTTATTACAGGTAGAAAGTAGAGATTAGGCCCAAAATATGCGAGTAGTGATGAACCTGAAGAACATCTTAAGGATTAGAGGACTAATGTCTAAGCAAGATCCAGAGAAACTCATCCATGCATTTATCTTTAGTTGCATTGATTACAGCATCTTCACAGGTTTGCCTAAAAAGAACTGGCATTCTAACTAAAACCAGGAAGATAGAGAACATAACACCAGTTCACACAAAGTCCTTACACTGGGACCTACACTGGCTCTCTCAGAGAATAAACTATAAAATACTGTTGCAGCAATGGCAAGAACAGTTTAGTACCATAATACATGAAGATCTGCTGTTGTTGTATCAACTTTACAGAACCTCCCAGGTTCTGGTTCTCCTCTGCATCCCCAGAACCAGAACCACACATGGAAAAACAGCATTCAGCTTCTATGCACCACAAATCTGGAGCAAAGTTCCTTTAAAGCTAAACTAAAAACCCTGCTATTGCTTTTAATTAATAATAACTGAAACATTTATCAATAATTTGATGTATATTTACTTGACGATTTTGATGATAGCTTTTGACAAAATCTAATGTTTCCTAATTGGTTTCCGTGTTTATATTTTGCTGCCTTGTTTGCTGAAATGTGCTAAACTAAACTAGACTTTTGAAAAGTCTTTACCGTTGATCTTGAGGTTTCCTGAGGTTTTGGTGCCGTTGCTCAGCCTGCAGCTGTATTCTCCGGCGTCATCTGTCTTCAGGTCCTTGATGAGGAGAATCCTCTTCTTGCCATCGATGATGTGTTCATAGCGGCCGCCGTCTGGCAGCTCCTTGTCACCTTTGTACCAGGTGACGTCAGCGTTGGGCTTGGAGACCTCACAGATCAGCCTCACGCTGTCCGTCTCCGTTCCCTCGACGTTTGGCAGGTTTTTAGTGAACGTAGTTTCCTCCTCTGGAGCGACAGGAAGAGATTCAGAAACGTTCAGAAAACAATAAACCGAGAAACTGAGAATGATTTGTCAAAATTAAGAAAATCGTCAGAACCATCTTTTCTCTGGTGTCAGTCCTCTTTATCTGATGTCCTATTTTTTTTTTTGCAACTGGAGAAAATCTGATCTTTGTTTGTCTTTTCTTACCAACGACGGTGAGCATGCCGGAGGATTTGGAGGTCTGTGCGTCACATTCGTATTCAGCTTCGTCATCAAATGCGGCCTTGTGGATGAGAAGGATGTGTTGGCGGCCTTGTGCAATAATTTCATACTTCTTTCCTTTTCTGATTTCAGTTCCATCCTTCAACCAGGTGATCTGCAGAGAAAGCAGGAAGAAGATTCATTCAGACAGGAGGACTGGGTTTAGATTCTCATGAACAAATAAAATGAAAAGTGCTCTTCTTACTTTAGCGTCCTCTCTGGAGACTTCACACTCAAACCTGGCAGTTTCTTTCTCCCGAACCTCAACATCGTGGAGAGGCTTGGAGAACTCGACACGGGCAGCTGTCCACACAAAACGAGATTCACACAGTTACTTTAACAGATTATCTTCATTTTTGGTTCCTTAATGAAGTGGAGCTCAACACAGCTGGTGTGAATTCACTCCTAGGGTTTTGAAACTCCAATTATTTGTTTTAATTAATAAGAATACCTTTCATAACTAATGTAGCCAGTAAAACATTTATTTTCTTATATAAACAGGAAATTCAGTTACTCATTTGTATATTCTAATACATTTCTAATATTTTCTAAAAAGCTTCAATGAGAAAACTGCATAATATGCCAATTTTTTTTTATCTGATTAATGGTCAGAATAATTAATAACTGAAATAATAATTTCGTCATTGCAGGAGTTTTCCAAGGAGTTGAAGTTTCTCTTATTGTGTTAAAAATGATCTTTGTTTAGCTTTACTCACTTTCGACCGTGAGGAAGCAGGACGTTTTGAAGTCTTTGGCGTCGCAGGTGTAGGTCTTCGAGTCGTCCAGGGCGCACTCGTGGATGACCAGTGTTCTCTTGCAGCCCTCTGCCAGGATTTCGTACTTCTTCGTCTTGCGGATCTCCTGGTCGTCCCTGAGCCATTGGACCTCTCCGTTTGCTCTGGAAACTTCACATTCGAGCGTGGCGGTGGTTTTCTCCTCCACCGTTTGGTCCTGCAGAGGTCTGGTGAACTCAACAGGCGGCTCTGGATGCACAAACACAAAGGGCAACGGTTGGGTTTCTATTTACCTACTCTAGGGATTTTAAATGCAGTGCTTGTGCATTTTTCCCTCAGTAAAATTCAAGAACTTTTCAAGCTTTTTAACTAAGTTTTAACATTTTTTTCCAGCAACTCAATACAAATTAAAAAAAAAAGTTTAAATGTTCTATTATTACTGTTATTAGTAATGTTGCAACTATTCGACATTCCACAAAGGGATAAATTAACCTTTCTGTTCCGTTACCATAGCTACCCCAAGAAGGACGTCACCAAAATAAAAGCATAAAACCTCAGAAACAGTTACAATAACATTTGGCTTTTACAGCGGGTATTATAACGTTTCAAGTGAGTAAATCTGGTCTTTAAACCAGGTGTCTCCAGTCGAGTCAGTGAGTTGGAGCCTTACCTTTGACAGTCAGGGTCGCCTCTGTCTCAAAGTCTTTGGCGGTGAGTTTGACTCGTCCAGCTTCACTCAGTTGGACGTCTCTCACCGTGACGCTGTAGGTTTTCCCTTCATCCTTGAATACAACCTGAAGGTTCAACAAAGTTCGTTACCACAAGGTTTACTTTGCAAAAGGTGTTTGTATCTCTCAGTTCTGACTTTTTCCAGATTTTTCTTTCCAGTGTCGCTACTCCTCTTCCACATGTTGCACAACACACAGAGGGATTGGGTTCCCTTTTTCAGTGGCCCTACATCATCAAACTAATACATCTTTATGACAAGAAATCCTTTCCGGGCCCAGCAAAACCAACGCGAGATTTGCCCAGAGATTTAAACCTGTAGCTAGCAAATATCTGCAGTTCCCACCTGCCCTGTGCTGCGGCCTCTGGCGGCTGTTAAAAATAAACCCAGAGAAACGCTTGCGGGGCAGAAAACACCCCCTGCTTGCGTTATCTCAAAACCAGGATTGAATTCTCAGCTGGAATCTTAAACCTTCACCTGCAAGACCTTATATGAACAGGCAGTCGCAGCACAGGAAACTGAAGGGAAACTCAGGGACCTGATTCTGGACCAGAGTCAGCACCTGGGCTGGGCAGGAAGTGGACAAACAGGTGTGTCAGGTGTGACGGGACTCACTCTGTCGCTTGGCTCCAGCTTCGTGTCCCCCAGGTACCATTCAACGGGGATTTCTTCATAGGACAGCTCGCACTGGAAGGTGGCGGTCTCTCCGGCAGTCACTGTGATGTTCTTCAGGGGCCTCACCAGGGAGATCACACGGCCTTTGGGTTGGGTAGAAGACATGGTTAGTCCCTCCCCTCAAACTGGTCAACAGACTCCAAGAAATCCCCACAGAGATTTCCTTATGGTGTGTTCGAGGTAACGGCAGGGCGCTGGGCGCACGGAGGATGACTGAAGCCAGCCGCCCTGCGACTTGGCACCGAGGCCAAGCTCATTAGCATACGACCTGATGTCAGAGGAGCAGCGTCTAAGGAAACCAATAAGACACAGGGTCATGACCTGCCAACCACTGAGGATCTGCGCTTGATAAGGCATCCAGGTTCTAAAATAACTGAGGGGCCCGATTGGTTAACGGCCCACGTCTGCCAAAACCATGACGGGAAGTCAATCTGTTCCTGTCAATCACCTGCCTGCATTTTCCTTGGAAAAGGAGAATGTGATGCTCCTGGCAGGAGTTACCCAACACTTCATTGAAGAACTATGGTTTCAGGAAGTTTAGGTAACACGGGCCAAGTGGAGCTTCAGCATTTCAATTTGGACAAACAAGCACTTTGAAGTATTTACAACAGACTTCTTTGCATGCCTGAATTAAAGCCACTAACAGCCAGTTAAAGAGAGGTTGACGGTGTTGCTGACAGCCAGCAGATGTGTTTATAGTCACTCTAGTCATCTGAAGCAACATAGCTACCTATAAACAACATCAGGTATCAGTTTAAATATAAGATGTATCTCACATCATCGGTTTATGTGGAGAGTTTTGCATATAATCAAAACCATCTGGACAATATGAAAGCAACAGGTTTAAAAACATTCAGATTCCTTTGAGTAAATTTTCCGTGGCTCAGAGTGAGGCCAAGATATTTCCTGTTTGTCTCTAATAGGAAACATATTGACATTTGTAGTGGAAATGCACATATGAACTCAGATTTTCAAGGATCTTCATTACAATCACTTAAACATCTAACTTCTTCTGGAACTAACTTTTTGTGGAAAGAAGGAATTCAATAAAATGCCTAAAGTTCATGAAATAAAATTTGAAATATCTTGGTTTCATGGTGAAATAAAAGTCATGGGTATTCTTCCCTAACTTTTCTTGTTTTTTTGTTGCAGATGCTCATCAAAAACCTCTAAACTTTATCAACTGTATCTCTTCAAGCTGCACATCATACCTGAGGAGATATTCCACCTGTGAAGTAACATAAAGCAACATATCCATCAAATATCAACTTTGAAAGAATCAACTAAATGTTGGTTTTATTTCACGGGGAAGTATGTGATTTGAGGAGTCTTCACCAACGTCGATTCGACCCAACAGTACAGCGATAAAATCTGGCGACTCAACAAACAACATAAAGACGTAACACACAATACGAACATAAGGATTCCCGATCTGGAATAAGAAAAAGCTGCTTCCCAGAACTTCAATCAAGAAAAGCGACGCCTGTTTCTAACCAGGTGTCTGTGATTTTTTTCGTCACCTTTGACTCTGAGATGCGCTGAAGACTTTGCATTCGCTGCAGAGAAGTCAACGCTTCCGGCCATATCCATTCTGCAGCAGAAGAGTGTCAAAATGTGTCGTGCTCCTTCCTCCTTTATCTCCACATCCTGACAACAAACACCCACAGCGTTCATTCAAATGGGAGTGCTGACCGTGCACAACAAAACTGAAAGATGAGGTTTCATCAAAATAAAACATCAACTCTTGTTGGGAAAATGTGGCTTTATTTCCCATTAGAGGATTGGTCAGTGTTGTCTTACAGCAGACGGGTGGAGCGTCTCTCCCTTCAGTTTCCAGGTGGCGTGGACGTCGTCTTCAGAAATCTGCGCTTCAAACGAGGCCGTCTCGGTCTCTGTGACCTCTACGCTGTACAGCGGGCGAACAATCTTAATGTTGCGCTCTGTGGAAGTTCAGAGACGCGTTTAGAGCAAAACCAGAGCGAGGCTCAGTCCACGTGAAAAACTGTTGCCATGGAGATGATGGGGACAGACAGAGATATGAACGCATGCAATAGGTTGGGGTGTTGCACCTTACTGATGGTGCAAAGAGAGCGACAGAAACAAAAACATGGAGCTAAAAAAGAATTATTGTGAAGAATGTGTGAATCCTAAACGTTATGGTTGGATCATGAGGTGTTAAAACACTCAAAGTGGAAGTTGAAGACATAAAGATGAAGAATGGAGACTGAGGTGAGCATCAGTCCAGGTACAGGTGAGGTTTCAGTGATGTTGATTCTGCGGTAATGTCAGGTTCTGGAGGGCAACAGGCATTCATTACCTTCGATGTTCAGCTCTGCTGTGGTTTTGTCAGTGCCACAGTCACAGGTGTAAGCTCCCCTGTCTTTCTTCGCCGATTTCTTAATGACCAACATGCGCTTCCTGCCGTCGGATTGGAAGAGAACGTTCCTGGACGCAAAGATTTCGTTACCGTCTTTGAACCACTTGACCTCAGTGGCGGCCTTGCTCAGCTCGCAGGACAAGATCGCCTCGTCCTTCTCGACTGCAGTGTAGTTCTGGAGTTTTACTGTAAAGTAGAGGTCACCCTCTGCAAGCAGACACCCGTAACAAGCAGTTCAAAACAAAACTAAAACCACAGAGATCCGTTACTAATCTTGTTTACAGCTGATCAACAGCTAGAATTTACATCCTGGTGAAGGAAGACTGATACTAACCAAGAACAGTTAGCATCGCCTCTGACGTCTTTCCCATTGCCTCCACCTTAATCATGGAGGTATCATCGATTGTGACCTCCTTGAAGGTCAGTGTGTGCGATCTTCCATCTTCCGACATGTGCACCAGCTTGCTGGGGTGCAGGCGCACTTCATTTCTGTACCAAACTACTGGAATCTTGTCATGAGACAGTTCAACGCTGAACTCTGCGGTTTCTCGTTCCTTTACGGTTACGTCTTTAATTGGCTTGATAAACTCAAGGCGAATACCTGATAAAAAATTACATTTACAGGGAAGTAAATACAATGTTGCTCCAGTTGGGAAGATTGTGATTGTTGTGTGGATGTTTGCAAATGTTTGCCCAAAGCCTTTAACAAACATAACCTGGGTAAATGCAACCAAAACAAACACTTGTGTCTCATGTTAGACAATAAAATTGATGCTACTCTTTTTCTGTTTACATTTTATCAAGAGAAAAAAAGATGCACTCAATGTCTTCTCAGAGGTTTTCATGTCATTTTCTTCTGTTGTTCTTGGTGCAGGCGAGGAGGAGAACAGGTTTGTTAATTAGTTTTAATGACTTTACTCAGTGCACTGTAGAAACAAACTGCAGCAGTTGAAAATGTAACAAATGTTGCCTTTTTGGTTCCCAATTGCAATGAGTCTACCGGATTATCAGGTATGAAAACATACAGATTTTGTGGCTTTCCACTCTTCTTCCAGACTCTGGCACTCTGATTTTGATAATCTTCTGAAGTTGCCTCTGGTTCTGGGGTGCCTTGATACAAGAAAGTCAATCGTTGAAGCCTATGTCCTCATTGTGTGGTGGTTCTTTAGCTCTGACTCCAGCTGCAGTCCATCTCCACTAAACTGCTGAGCTGGGGTTCCTTCACCGTCCCTCTAAGGCCACATTAGTCTATTGCTTCCTTTTACTAAATTTTTTGCTAAAATGCTAAATTGCTTCTTCAGGAATGTCATTTGTGGCTTATTTTGCAGGGGATCCGGTGACTATCTACCATGGAAATCTGAAAAAAAGTCAGACTCCCCTATGATTTTATAGGCCATAGAATGGTCAAAACATTCCTCTATAAAAATATTTTTGTCTTATATAAATTCTTCTTTTGGATCATTAGCTGTAAGCTCGCATCAAACTTAACAGCAATTAACACTCGAAATGTGTCTGTATGTAAAAAATCTACTGCATTTAAGATATAAATTAGTTTATGAATTGAATTACTAAAAGAAGGGAAATTTTTGATGCAGTTTTCCTGGATCTCTGTTGGAGTTTTTCTTAATGCAACAAAGTTATCAGTTGTTGATTTTTCCTGATAATTTTTATAATTTAAAGGCTTTTAGCAAACATTCACATCTTTCTGTGACTGGTGTCCAAATAAAACTATTCCTGTGTGATAAAATACAGAGGCACCAACTCTTTTTACCTTTAATAATCAGTTTTCCAGACGTCCTCTTATCCTCAGCCTCAAACATGTATTTGGCTTCATCTTCATATATGGCAGATTTTACAACTAGAGTGTGTCGTTTTCCGTCTACTTGGATTTCAAACTTATCGTCGTTTGACAATTCCTGAGTTCCTCTGAGCCAACGGTAACTTTTGGGCTCTCGTGAAATTTCCAACTCAAACTTAGCTTCGTCTTTCTCGTACACATGCACATCGGCCAATGGTGTAATGAAAGAGATGGGAAGCTCTGTTGGTTCAGAAGGAAAGAGTTAACATGAAGGGAAGAAGGTTTGGATCAGGCTAGTTTGCCCGAAGATACCACAATGAGATTTGGTTTGTCCTTTGTACAGTGTAATAGCATTTACCCCAAACTGTAAATCACTATTACATCTGTGTTATCTTATAGTTGCCGAAAAAGCAGGAAGGCAAGCTTCAGCTTTTACTTTTTGACAGTTTTGGAAGAGGAAGCTCACCCTTCACTTTCAGGTTAGCTGAACACTTGGCGTTGGCGGCGGTAAACACAAGCTCCCCGGTTTGGGGCAGTTTGCAGTTGTACAAAACCAGAGTGTGTTTGGTGCCATCTTCCACAATCTCAATGTCCTGCAAGCGGCCAACAAACTTCAGTATTTTACCAAAAACATGAGCAATCGATGAAGAGTGATTAGGATGGGGGGAAGCTGATTGAGGAGCTAGAAATCCCTGAATTAAACACGTCAACTAAATTAGAATCACATGAAGATCAGAGATGTAGTTTAATGGAACGTACAGCAGACGGATTGAGGACTTCTCCGTTTAGCTTCCACTGTCCATGAACGTCGTCCTCACTGAGTTCGACTTCGAATCGAACGGTCTCTCCTTCTGAGACCTCGGCACCATACATGGGCCGAACCACCTTGATGTGCCGAGCTGGCGTTCAAGAAAGGGGACAAATTCCTCTCATTGGAGATATTCAAAATTTCAACACAAAGACAACATTAACTGACACAGATATGGAGACAGTAGATGAAAGTAGACAAATGATGGTGTTATTTGTCGGAAGTGTAAAAGGGAATTCGAGGTTAAGGCCAAACACTTTGGACCATAAAGAACCAAACGGGGCTTTGAACAAACCAACCCACTTGGTTTTCTATGGAACTGTTGAACAGGTAATAAAGATCAATAAAATAGTTTTTATAATAAAGAAGTGGTGGTTTGTTAGAGTAGTTGTGTGCAAAAGAATCTAGAAAGAATGCAAGACTTCTGCTTCAAAAGACAATATCCAGGTTTTCAAAAGGCCAGAACCACTTGGTGAAGCTAGAAGCTTTACTCTTGGAGAGCACAAAGATGACAGAGAGTAGTAACTCAAAAAATGAGGACAAAAAAAGATGGTGCATAGAAAAATACATGAGGTGGGGTTAGAAGATGGTGCAAGTGGAGGTGATGAGGATCCATGGAGATGAAGGTGGCTCAACACAGGTGAGTCAGTTACCTTCGATTTGAAGCTCGGCTGTCGTTTTGTCTGTCCCACAGTCACATACATACTGTCCCTTATCTTTGTCACCAACTTTCTTGATGATTAGCGTTCTCCGTTTGCCCTCAGCCTTGATGGTCACCATCTTTGAGGCCTTGATCTCGGCCTCGTTGTGGTACCACATGACATCGACATCTTTGCTGAGCTCGCAATCTAGAACCACTTCATCTTTCTCGACTGCAGTATAGTCCTGCAGCTTAATCGTGAAGTAGGGATCTCCCTCTGGAATGTGGAGAGTTATGATGACTCTTCAAACCAAATGTACGACAGATAATGCATGCAGCAGAAGATAACTCAACAAAGACAGATGGGAGGAACAGACAGACAACATAGTCCAACAATTTCTTACAACAAACAGACAGAATGAGGCATTTTTGGGACCTCAACAGACATAAACATGGAGAAACTTTGCAAAAAATTGAAGAGTGAATGTGGATACCTATAACTGTCAAGTTGGCCATGGAAGGAATTCCTTTGGCCTCTGCCTTAATTTGGCAGATATCGTCTAGAGTCACGTCCTTAATTTCTAGTATGTGTTTCTTTCCGTCCGTGTGAGTGATGACGGTTCTGCTCGGATGGATTTTAACGTCATTCTTGTACCAGGTGACAGGGATGTTCTCATGAGAGAGCTCCAGCTCAAAGCGAGCTGTACTGCCCTCCTTTACGGTTTGATCCTTTAGTGGTGAGACAAATCTGAGCCTGATACCTACAATCATATTCATAAAACATGTTCATACAAGAGGAGGGAACCCACTCAGTGAATTAAGTCAAAATGGCAATCTCTGTGCCATTTTGACACTTGGTGATGGAAATCTGGCACTTACCCTCAACGGTGAGTCTAGCTGTGGAAGTTTTGCCCAAAACCTCAATCGTATATTCATCCTCGTCATCAAACTCACAGCAGTTGATGACCAGCATGTGTTTCTTTCCATCATCGATGATGTCGTACTTTTGGTCTGGGGTGATGATGTCAGCCCCTTTATACCACATGACCTTGGCGACATCCTTGGTGATGGTGCATTCAAACTTAGCCTGTTTCTTTTCTGGTACGGAAACGTCCTTCAGCGGGACAACAAAGTCCATCTCGATTTCTGGTTGGGGTGGGGTTGACACAAGGCACAACACATAAACAACACAACAGAACAAAAAAACACAACAGTCAACAGCCAGAGCCCTGTTTATACTGTCATCGACATTCTGTGTAATCCTGGTCGAAAGCTTGAGATTTCTTCTGGTGTTCTTGAGATGGACTCCACTCCTCTTCCAGCTCTTTGATAAGTGTAAAAAATGTATTGGTGTTCTTCAAGGACTGCAGATGTTGAGTATAAATGGTGTCATCAGGGCACTTCTTAGTCAAGGGATTCAAGTATCCAACCTCTCATTCAGTTGGCATGAAATGTTGATGATGTTTGTTTTCTTCCAGAAAGCTTCAGTTTACTTCTGCTCTGCAAATTCCAACTCAAAAGTCTTCTGAATATCATCATATTAGCTAAAGATAAGGAAACTGTAAACTATAAACAGGGCACTGCTTAAAAGAGTACAGACAAGACACATGACTGAAAGACACTGACATAATAATGAACAGATCTACATACATCCATACATTCTATATATTATAGAAAATATAATAGCTTTATATTTTCTATTGACGTGACAGACAAAACAACAAGACAGAATAAGCTATTCACCCCACAAAACGAGCATTGGAGTTCCTTCTCATCTTACCTGGTTCATCCGCTCTTTTGAATAAAGGTCTAAGGTCTGCTGCGGTATGCCTTTTGGCTTTATTTGATTCCTCTCAGACCTTACACCTTTATTTTCACAGATAAATTCCAAAAATCAGGGTCCATTGGGGTTTTGTGGGGGACCAGGAACGCCTCTTACCTTTGACATTTAGCATTGCAGTTGTGATGGCGTTCAGAGCCTGGTACGACACTTCCCCAGCCTGATCCAACTGGCAGTTTTTCAGTGTGAGCCTACGAACCGTACCCTCCATTTGGATGTCACACGTCTGATGATTACATTGCACTACTATTAAAAGAATAGTCAACACTGACATATTTATGTACAACTTTATGAGAAAAAGTCATACCGGAGATCTGATCAAAACCTCTCCTTTGAGTTTCCATTCTCCTGGAACATCATCCTCAGATATTTCTGTTTCAAATGCAGCATCTTCCTTCTCTACCACCTCTATACTGGCCAAAGGCCTCAGGATCTCAGCTTCACGCTCTGGAAACAGTATTTACTGCTTGTAAATATGTAACACCGTCAATAATAACCTGTAGAAACTATTTCAGGGGATAGCAATTGAAAGAAATACAACCTCCGAGCGTTAGCTTGGCGGTATAGACGCGTCCTTCCACCTCCATGGCATATTCTGCCACATCATCCGGCTGGCAGTTCTTAATGGTCAGCGTCAGCTCCTTTCCATCCTTCGTGATCTCAACCTTGTCTGATGGAGTGAGCTCGTTCTCTCCTTTGACCCACTTCCAGTTGGGAGTGTCTCTGAAGAGCTCACACTTAAATGTGGCATTGGCCTTTGGTTTCACATGCTGGTCTCTAAGTGGTTTTACTATCCAGTCTTTAATAATCTCTGTTGGAGTTAAATATCTCTTAGTCAGAGATTGGCATACTATTCACAATGTGACTAATTTGGTGAGAGTTGGCAGAAAAAACAAAAATGAACCTAGTCTGAACTTCTAAAATTTTTCAAGGTTAGATTTTAGCTGACTTGTCCGTGCCCTGGCCCAACTCTATTTTTCATTCACGCTAGGAAGGCATGCACCCTTTTTCCTTTGGGGATCAAGGAATAACAATAATGTAGCCATCCGAAAGACCCCTTACAGCCCACATGAAGGGAAATATGATGGCTACTCCTTGTTCCCCTTATAAAAAGGATTCCATACCTCAGTAAAATGGGGGGTAAGGGCAGAATAGGAATTAGTCCTAACATTGGCTACCATGGTCACCTAATTTCCAGTTCTGTTTTCATATATGCGTATTTGAGACCTCCGTTTGTCTTACCGAGCACTTTGACGTTCGCGGTGGTCACAACGTCCTCCTGTCCTGACACTTCACAGGTGTAGACACCAGCATCTTCTGGTGTGGAGCCTTGGATGGTCACAGCGTGTTGCAATCCAATGACGTTGATTTGAATTTTGCCCTCCTTTTTCTTGAGGACTTCACCATTCTTCTTCCAGACCACATCCCTCTCTTTGCTCAGCTCGCAGGATATGTAGATGGGCTGGCCCAGGATGGCCGAGTTCTCTGGATCCAACTCCTTGATCCATTTTACAGGAAGCTCTGCAAGAATACAGAAATGTGGTCATGTCAAAATCATGAATGTTCTCAGAGAGCTGATTGTGAGTGAATGTATGAAGCACACAACTGTTATACTGAAGTAGAGCTGGAAGATATGACTGAAAAATATAATATAATAGTTTTATATTGATTGATATAATTACTTATGGATTTGTTTTTCTTTTAAATATTTGTATTGTTTTTTATTTATTTTCAAATCTTAACGGTTGTAGTTACGTTTCCCTCACACGTCCAGAGGGCCACATAAAAAAATGCGTGAAGTATCTGAAACAGCGTTGGTATGATTGATCAAAGGCAGCTGGGTTACCTTCAACTATGAGCTTAGCAGTGCAGGAAATCTCCTTCCCAGCATTCTTGGCCACACAGGTGTATTCTCCAGTGTCAGACAGCTGAACATCAATGATGTGCAGCTTCCGATCTTTGCCGTCAGAGGTGAACTTGTGCTTGGGACTCTCGCGCAGGTTGCCGCCATCTTTCATCCAGGAGGTGACGGCTGTAGAGGGTGAAACCTCACACTCAAATACAGCCGATGAGCCAATGGACTCGGCCTCCTTGAGGACAATATTTTCAAGCTTCTTGATGAACTTCAGGGGAACAGCTTTGAGTTTGAAGCCTGCAAAAGGTTCCTCTGGTGGTGTGGGGCCGCCTCTGCCACCAGGTTTCATGCCTCGACCTCGGCCCTCTCCTGGCGATGGCGTCTGTTTGGCTGAAAGAGGATTTTAAGATACAGACATGTGTCTAAACAATGTTATTTTTGAGTACTGATGTGGACATTAAGAAAGCATACTTACGTTTTAGCCCTCTTCCTCTGCCTCTTCCTGCTTCCTCTGCCGGCTGGCCCTCTGTTCAGAAACAATCACCATTAATCCGCTGCTTAACAATGAAACTGTTTATTCTTTTTTATGAACAAGCAAATGGGCGGCTATATGCAATGTTGTTTTCGTCAAAATATGAAGACATGAAGTAATTAAATGAAGACAGATACACAGAATAATGAATTATGTATTAAATTTTCACAATGACAAATTTCACACCATTAGGAGATGACATGAACGTAAAGATTGCATTATGGTGGGATGAACAAATGTTGGGCAAAATGAGAATGGAATGGCAGACGACAAAAATGACTTAACAAGCACGTCTGGAAGAGATGGATATGACAGACACAAACATGTAAAAAACACAACAAAATGATCCGCAGGAAGGATTTAGATGGAAAGCGTGGTGGGAATTATGGATGGCATGAATGGAGGATTTTTCTTGGTTGGCACCCAACATGTTGGGGTTGCCACCTTCTCACCTCTCTGGGTTACCCCAGGAACCTCCAAGGCACCTTCTTCTCCTTCACCTTCCCAGTCCTCTGAGCCATAGCTGTCCCGGGGAACCAGTTCCCAGCCCCAGGCTTCCTCTTCCTCCAGCTGAGCCTCTTCCTGTGCCTCCTCTTCAAACACCTCCTCTTCTGGCTGAGTGGCAACCTTCTTTATTTGCACAGCCCCGGGAGAGATCTCCTTCACTGCGGGAACTTTCTTTTTGCTAGGCTCTGCTGGTTTGATAGCCTTTGCCTCTTCTGGTGATGGTTTCTTTGAAACTTTTTTAAGAGTTGCAGCTTCAACTGAGTCTTTGGGTGAAACGCTTTTTGGCTCTTTTTTAAGTTTGTCAATGCTTGGCCTCCTCTCAGCCGGAGCTGCTTCTCCCTCTTTGAGTTTTTCAACTTTAGGAGAAGGAGTCTTTTTCAGCTCTGCCTTTTTGAGCTGCTCCACTGGCTTCACTGCTATGTCTTCCTTCTCCTCTTTAGCCTTGGGTATAACTGCTTTCTTTGGCTCCAAAGGCTTAGGTTTGATCTCCTCTGGAGTCTTCTCAGGCTTCTTGTCAGGTGTCTTCTCTGTTGGAGCAGCGTCTACCTTCTTTGGCTTCTCCGGCTTTTTCTCAGGAGCTTCAGGGACGTCAGGTTTCTTGGGCTTAGCTTCTGGCTCTTTTGCCTTTGGTTTTTCATCAGGACTGGTGCGACGGCGCTGCAGGTCATCAGCTGGTTTCCTGTCTTTCTCCTCTGGTGGTTTCTTCTCAGGCTCCTCAGCTTCTTTGGAAGGTTTGGAGAAGGGCTTCAGTTTGACGCTTTCCACTTCTTGTTCTGCTGTTGGGATTTTCTTCCCTTTAGTTGGTACTTTGACCTCCTCTGGCTCTTTCTCTGGAGTTTTCTTTTTATCTGCTGGCTTTGGTACCTTAGCTGGAGGCTCCTTTACCTCAGGGAGTGCCTCCGCAGGTTTCTTTGCTGGCTCTTTGGGTTCCACCTTTCGGGGGATCCTTTCTGCCTTCTGGAAAGACACACTATCTCTATCTGGCCTCTCCTTCTTATCTTTCTCTGGCTCTTCTAAAGGTACAACAGGTTTCTCAAAAGGTTTGAGCTTGACTATTTCTGGTTCAGCTTCAGATAAGGGTAACTTTTTCACTTTTTTTGGTGCTGTACTCGGAGGAGCAGGTTCCTCTTCTTTTGGCGCTTTTGGGGTTTTCTTCAGAGAGATCTTGTCTTCTGGTTTCTCATCTTTAGGTGTGGGCTTCTGGCGGGTCCAAACGTCTTTTGGAGTTTCTTTTTCTTCCTCCACTTTAGGCTTGATAACATCTGGCTTTTTCACAACCTCAGGTTTCTCTCTGGGTTTTCTTTCTTCAACAGTCCGTCTGGTGACAACAGACATCTCAAAAGACTCTTCTTCACGCACCATTTCCTCGGCATGGAAAACGGTGGTCTTGGTGACTTTCTGAGGTTTTTCTTCCTCTTCAGATTCTGTCAGTGGAACTGATGGGATTTTCTTCAATATGACAACCTCTTGCTCCTCTTCCATTTCCCTCATGACTCTGGTTGCTTTCTTCAAGGTGGGAATCTCAAACGTCCCGTCCTCTGTGACTTGAATTTTACCCTTTTTGTGCTGAACAGTTTCTGAGGCAGTAAAGGTCTGACATTACTGAACGACACAGGACTGATATCACAGTTCTTTCAACACAGACACACATATAAAGTTAAAAAATTCTCAACAAATATACTAAACACAGAGATTTAAGAAGAGAAATTACATTTCACATTTTCTCATGTTACAACCACAGAGTATTTTAACAAAGATCCAACATCATATTAAACATCGGTGGATTCATTGGCCATGTTCAAGATTATATCAGAGTAAAGGGGACAGAAAGCACTTGTTTTTGGAAAAACATTTAAAAAAAACAATGAATACACTAAGGTTGGTGGTTGCAAAGTGATTGTAAAAAAGTCAGGTAGTATCAATAATTTTTGCAAGCTACTGCAGGGTAATTTAAACTAATTAAGACGAGAAAATTTAAAGTAAAACTGCACAGATCTCACTTTCTCATATATTTGTGAAAACATTCTTGCCATATTCATTGTAGTCCATATTTAGTGTTTGCTAACACTCGTAAACCAAAGTTTGCACATCCTTCCAACTCACAACTCCCTCATCAAAACAGATTTTCACTTCAAATTGGACTGGCCAGCTAATAACGTCTCCCATATTTAAACTTCATGCTATAAATTTAGAGGAGAAACTTTCCATGATTACATAAACCATGACTTAGCTTTTACTTTCTCCTGTTAGCTAAAAATTATTATAGAGCAAAAGAAAGCTGTGCGGTAACTTTACATTAAAACGATCGTGCTCTGATGTAGATACAAATTTGAACTTGTTTTCTCCCTGATTGAGAACCACAAAAAATGCAATCTGATGCAAAAAGAGAGCAAATTGCTCATCTGTAATGTACTTTGAGGGCCTGAGTGTGCTAGCATGTCACATGTGCTAGCATGTCACATGTGCTATTTGCCTTGTACGTAATAAGCTGTAACATAACAGAAAATGGAGCTGACAGTGCAATGAATCAGGATCCATTTTCTTAAAAGTCAAATATCTGATTAGTTGAGATGCTTATTTCTCAAGTTAATACCAACTAATTTCTATACTGAGCATAACAAAGCAGCAATTAGTGATGGTTTACTTTAGCGCCCAACATTGTGTTCAGGTGTAAATTTGCTAGCATCTGCTGGTTGTTTTGAGGAAAAGTGAGAAGTGGTCTTACCTTTCTGGACTCCTCCCGGTGTCTGGACCGGTCCTTTGGTTTCATCTAATACAAAAGGATAGTGAAGAAACTCATTAGGTTTTGGTTATTAATAACAATGTGACTCGTTTTCCTCGGAGACTGTAAGAAACATTTAATTATCGCGCAGTAGAGGTGAAGAATTAAGGTGAGATATAAGATGTTTAAAAAATAGCATGCTTTTGTTGCACTGAAGAGGAAAAGGTCAACATGACCCATATTAGTAAAGACACAAACATCTGGTGATGAAATAAGAGGTTTTAAAAGATGGATTTAACTGAAAAGATAAAGAGGACAGTTCTCTGAAGGTCTTCTACCTTTCAGAGCTGGCTTTTCTTCTTCTGGAACCACCTTAGTCGGCTCTTCAGCCTTCGCAACAGGCTTGACCACTTTTAAGAGCAACATTAGATTAATCAGATGTTTGGCAAACTAGAACCCAAACGTTCCTTCAACCGTTTTCTTCTGAATACCTGGTTCTGTTTCCTTTGGTGGAGGGATTTTCTTTTGAGTAACTTCAGGTCTTTTGGGGACTTCTCCAACTTTGGGTTTGATCTCTTCAGGTACAAAGAAAAGATGAAAATTTACACAAACATCTTAAGAATATGTTTCTCTGAACTCAGAGAAATTTAAACCCAAGAGATCATTTTCTGACCTCTGTGTTCGGGATAAAGTTTAAAAGATTAGCTTTTTTCCAAGAGCGCATTCTGTCACAAATGCCTTTAAAACCAAACAATGTTGAGTACCTTCTGGTGGAGGAACTGACTTCACTTCTTTGGGTTCTGGAGGCAATTCCTTCTCCTTCACAACAACTTTAAAGATAAATAAGACAACAATCAGACAAACATTCAGACTGAGGTAAGAACTGAAGCACGACAAAGAAAAACCAGCCTTTAGGCAGCTGGAAGACCAAGCAACCTCACCCCAACTGTTCAGACACACATTGGATAAAAGAGTTAGGGAAATGGTAAGGGGGAAAAACACAACGCAATCTTCCTGCGTTTGCATTACAAATGTCTGCAAGACTTTGTTGATATTCTGCTTTCAATATCAAGAAAGTTTTGGACACATTTGTAATGTAAACACAGCAAACAAGAAAAGACAAATTGTGCTTGAACAGAATGGGTGACATGACATGGAGGTTCTTCTGGACGGTGATATGGGTGAGGAGAATCTCCACAGGAAGTGATGTCAGGTGCTCAGATCAGAAAATTGTGCTCAGTGATAGTTTCCCTCTGTACCTCTGGACGTTTCTTGAAGAAAGAGATTTTCTTTCTCTTCTGTTTCCGCAGTCAGACTCTTCGTTTCTGTGATGGACTGCATTCCTTGGCGTTCTGTCTCGGTTCTGGTTTTGTGTGTTTTTGGAAGCATGGAGTGGATATGTGGTGTGGTTCTGGTATGTTCTGATGAGTGACCAGTGGTGCTAACTTTGGGTTTATCTGTTACTGAGGGCTCAAAGCTCGGCCAACCTTGGGTTAGTTCTTTTTCTGCCTCATCAGCAGACATGTTAGGTTCAATTGGTTGCTCTGACATCTTTGAATCTCTAAGATATTCTCTTCTTCTTTCAGTTGTGTCCGATTCTTTAAACATCACATTAGTTGTAGAAGTTGGAGAGACTTTTTTTCCTCCACCAATAGTTGCTGCCGTTTCTTTCACTGAAACAGTCTTTGCCTGAACTGTAGCATCAGATTTATCTCTTATATGTGTAGTAATTTGTGAAGAAAGGTCTGTAGGACTGGTTGGTTTGTCTGATTCATCTTGAATTTGCAAAGTTTCCGCTTCAACAAATGATTTTCTTTCTGTTTCGAGCTTTAGTTCCCTAGCATTCACTTTAATCTCTTCAGGTTGATCCAATGCATGCATTTGACCTTTTGTGGATCTTTCTATCAGAACAGAAACATCACCTGATGTGTAAACAATTTCTCCTGGTCCAAGATCTTTTACTTGAGAATCAGAGGATATATATGTCTGTATGTCAAGCATCTCCTGTGTGTGAGCAATCATTGATTTTTCATACGCCAAATCCATTACCGCCGTCTTTGAAACTTTTTGCTCTGCTTCCTGCTGCTCCTTCATTGCAGTTTGGGAAACGTCATGAAAATAATTTCTAACTGTTTCTGTTTTAGATGTAAAGCTTTCGATTGGTGACTTTTCTCTACATTTCACCTTGTTCTCTATTGTCTCTGGACTGACTGAGTCAAACATTTTATCTGTTACCGTTTCAACATTTGTCTCCAGGTTATCAGGAGCTGTAAATCTTTGTAAACGGTCTGATTTAAAGTCACCAACATCAGTGATGAGATGTTTTTCAGATGGGATCTCCATCAACGTTGCAGCTGCGACTGCTTTCTGCTGTTGTTTTGTTTCTGGAAAAAGCTGGCTAATTTCTCCATGTTCTTGTTTTACTCTTACCGTCCTGGAAAGTTCTCCACCTTTTATTTCGCTTTGGTTCACGCTTTTGGGAGGAAATGAAGCTGGTTTGTCAAGGAAGCTAACTTTTTCAAGAGGAACCTCCTTGGCTTCTGGTTCTGCTCTAGCTTGAGATTTTGATGTATCTTGTGCTATTCTGGTAGGCAGCTTGTCTGCTCCATCTTCTACCTTTATTTGTTTAGACTTCTTCAGAGAGGAAGTTTCGTTGTCATCTACAGCTATACCAGATGTTTCAAACGCCACCTCCATCACAGGAGCCACAGAAAGTTTCATTATTGTTTTTGATGTTTCAGCTTCTTCAGCTGGAGTAAAACATCCATATTCCTGTTTGAAAACAGCTGCCTTGGACTCTTTGTCTTTAAATTGTGCATCTTTTTCTTTCAGATATTTTGATTTCTTTCTGGCAACATCTTGTGTAATTTCTGTTTGGTCTAAATTCTCCTCTTCAGTTGCTTCCTGTGAAATGTGGCTGGATTTTTCTGTTTTCTGTCCTTTTCTTGCAGCTTCAGTTTCTGTGTTTGAGGTTTTCATCTCCTCAGCTGTACAAGTTGTAGTGGTTTTATCCATTTCAGTAACTTCTGCATTTTCTGCATCTCTTAGCTGTTTCTCTATTGAAATATTTCCTAAAATTTCAGTTTTATCTGGTTTATTGAAGATCTTTAAGTCTCTGACCCTATCATCAGTATCATCAGCATCTTCTGGTCTTTTTTGTTTTTCAGCTTCTTCATGTCCAACAGGAACCTTTGTCATCTTTCTCTGTACTTCTTCCAGTTTATCTTGTGTCGGTTTTAAACCCTCTAACTCATCAACTATTGCCTCTGTGGGGTGAACGTCTGTTATGTTTTGTTTTTTGTGCTTTTTTGTGGAGCTGTTTTGGTTTCTTTTGTTATTCATTTTGGTCATCAGTTAGACATGCCTGATCTTCTGTGTCTTGAGCCTTAAGAGACGACTGAAACTCATCCACTTTTCGTAACTTCTTGGTCGTTAGGGCTTCCTCTGTTAATGTGCTCCCTTCAGCTACCTTTTGGTCTACCTGAAACTCTTTCCTCGCTGAAGTTTCTTCTATATTAGCTGGAACATCAGCCTCATCTAAGACTTTTACTTTAAATTGCTGTTTTGTAGATTTTCCTCTTCTCTCAGTTTTAGTTTTGTCTTTATCTCTGACTAACTTTGGTTGGATTTTTTGGTCTGTTCCCTCCACAGTTTGGTCCATTTCCTTTATTTTCTTTGGCGAACCCTCAGCTTCAGCTGTTGCAATCCCACCTTCTTGGATTTGTGACAGATTTTCTGCAGGTCTTTCTTGCTTCATGGCTTCAGGTAATGGTTTGTCAGTTCTGTCATTGACAGAGGTAAGGTTGGCTTTATCCAAATGGCAGATGGTTTTTGACAGGATTTGCTTGTCTTCCGTTATGATCTCAGATGTCCACCGTTGTGGAGAAACTTTCAAAGTTCTCTCTTTATCTCCACTGGTCTTTATCTGGTCTTGGTCAATGATCATTTTTCTGTTTTGATCCATTACAAGTGAAACATTTTCATCTGAAATATCAACTGTTTGGGGAAACTTTTGTTTTTTATTCTCTGAGGAAATAAAAACCTTTGGAGAATCTAAATCTTTGGTTTCACCAGATGCTGACTCGGTTTTTTTTATGTTTGGTGATTTAGGCGTTTCTTCATCACCAATTGTCGTTTTGTCTTCACTGACTGTTAGTTTTATGGTTTTATCCACAGCTATTGCTGGTTTTAATGGGATATGTCGGTCCAAAGCATCTGTAGATTTTGCAAGCTTGGATAAAACTGATTGCTCTGGAGAAACATCTGCCTCTTTCACTTCCTCAATGACTGAAAACAAAGATTGTCTCGTTTCTGGTAGTTTTTCTGTTTCCTTAACATTTTCGTCTGTGTTTATCTGTGAAACTTTTCTTTCTATTTGTTCCTGTGTTGCTTGTTTCTCTTTAATGGCAGAAACTTTCAACATTTTATCCGAAACTGTACTGATGTTTATCTGGTCTTGTTTAACTATTAACCCCTGAGGTTTGCTCATTCTCTTTGCAGTTAATATTTCTGCAGCTGTTTGTTGTTCATCAAATTTTCTCTCTTTCTTAGTTTTAACTGATTTTGATGGGATTTCTTTCTGTAAAATACCCACAGAGCTCTCAAGCTTTGAGAAAACAGATTTTTCTGGAGAAATGGCAGAACAATCTTTCACTTCTTCAATGAGTAAAAACTCAAACTTTCTCCTTTCTTGCATTTTTTCAGTTTCTTCTGTGTTTATTTGTGAAACTTTTCTTTCTGCTTGTTCCTGTGATGCTTGTTTCTCTTTAAGGGGAGAAACGTTCAACATTTTATCTGTAACTAGTGCAATAATCGACCCCTGATAATCTTCAGATGCTGGTTGTTCTTTTTGCTCAATTTCTTTTGCTGTTTTCTTAGTTTTAAGTGGTTTTGATGGAATTTCTTTCTGTAAAACATCTGTAGCTTTCTCAAACTTTATTAAATTTTCTTCCTTTGGAGGAAAATGGCTTTCATTGATTTCTTGATCTTCTATTACCTCTGTAGGTTGTTTTGAGACAACTTTATTTTGTTCACCTATGTCAGCCATTTTGTCTTTGATTGGCAGCCCTTCCTTTGTTAAAACTGTTTTTATTGGTTGTTGATTATCCACAGCATCTTCAGTTTTCAATAGTTTTTGTCTTTTCTCTTTAGATGATCTTGAATCTTTCAGATCACCGTCAACTTGACTAGATTGCTCATCAACTGCCAGTAATTCAACTTCTTCTAAACTTTCCTCTTTTCCTTTTTCTTCTTCCTGCACACTTTTAGTCTCTTTCAGAGGAGAAACTTTAAGAGTTTTATCTTTAACTGTACTAATGGTCACCTGATGTAGTTGAGTAACAGTCTGAGTTTTTGTACGTTCCTCAGCTGTATGTGGCGATTTCTTGACGATAAATCCCTTAACTGTTTCAGGTTTTCCATCTTTTCTAAACGTCTCTGTTTCAGTTTCATCCTTCACTGCGATGCTTTCTGATGGTGTCTTTTTGTCTGACGCTTCTTTAGTATTAGCAAACCTCTGTCTTCTCATCTTGTTGGATAACGATGCTTTCTGAGGAACTTCCTCAGGAACTGGGAACTCCCTGTCTGGGACGATGTGCTGCTTTTCAGAAACTTTTACTTCACTAAGAGTTTCTTTGTCTTGAAGTGAAGTGTCATCTTCACCTAATATCTGCAGTTTTGGTTTCTCTGCAGCTTCTTTCTTTGAACTCCTGGTACTAATGTCAGTGAGTTTTGATGAAACGTTTGTTTCATTGACCTCACGTGAATCAGTTTCATGGATTTTTGAGTCTAGATCTTTCTGAGGAGCTTGTTCTGACGCATACTGTTCTATCATGACAGAGATTTTTGGTTTGTCTTTAAATTTCTGTTTTGTAATTAATCTGTTTGCTGCAGAAACATTAAGAATTTCATGTTTTCCAGTTTCAGCAGTTTCTTTCGGCTCTTCTATGTCTTTGGGAGCCAATTTCTGTTGTCTATGTTCATTAGGTTTATTCTGAACTGTCACATTAACCTTTTCATCAGTTGAAGGAAAAAAGCCCATTTTCTTTAAACCCTCAGTAACAGATATTTTGTCAGTTTTTTTATTGGTTTCTTGTGTCTCAGATTCAATATTCTTGCATTCTTTAAAAGAATCTTTGTGTTCTGCACATAATGCTATTTTCTCATCCACTGTACTAAATGATGCTGAAGGTTGAAAAAATTGAACAGTTGTGAAGAGAAAGCACCATGAGGCGGTGCCAAGAGATTAGAAACAAACAGACACAAACAGTTGGGGTTAAATGATTGATAATAAAGAGGTTAAATAAAAGATGATGGTTGTGGTTTTCTACCTTTTTCCACTTTCTTTCCTTTTGTCTCAGCAGGTTTGGAAGGAAGCTTCTTGAGTTTGTCTTCAGTTTCTTTAAAAAATAATAAAATAAAATTTTAGGTTTGGACACTTAAGAGAAACAACAGAGGAAAAAAAGCCAAAAACATTCCAGGAGGCGGATTGAAGGTGACAAAACAAACTCAGAAATGGGTCAAAATATGGAAAATGATGTTAAACTGAAGAATGGATGTGAAATGGTGACCCCTGGTGGTTGCTCAGGATATTGCACAAAGAATAAGCAGCCTGCAACCAATCAGTCTGATGAAACGGTTAAATATGACATAATGATGGTACCTCCAGCGGATGTTTCTGAGGGAATCTTTGTCTCTTCTTCTGGTTTTAAAGAGACTGAGCGTTTCATCTGGATTAAGACTTTCCGTTTCTGAGGAGGAACGTCTTCAGACTTCAGCTGCTCGGCTTCTGGTTCAAACTTTGTCATAAAATCCACCTCTGTGACAGACTCTGATGTTTCCAGTTCTGCTTTTACAGAGCGGTAGTCCGGTTTCACATCAAACACCGGTTCAGATATCACCTTTTTGTCTTCGGTTAGCTCAAAAGATGCAACTGATTCACTTAGTTCTGATTTACTTTCTATCTTATTCACTTCTCTGTGAGTTTTTTCTCCTGTTCTGCTGAGTTTTTCTGAGATTTTCTCAGATTTCACACTGATAACCTCTAATTTTTCACCTGCTTTTCTTGCCAACTCTTCTTTAACTGAACATTTTTCTTCAGTTTTGCCTTTGCTCCTCGTTTCGTCTGTTGGTGATTCAATCTCTTTAGACTCATCCTCCGTCACTTTCACTTTAACTTTCTGTTTTATCTCAGAAATGTTTACAGATTTTCTCTCCTCTTCTTGTTTCCAATGAGTTTCTTCTGGCTTCTCAGTTAGAACTGGTTTTGTAGAAGAAGAGGCGTCATGCAGCGACGCCAAGAGGTGAGAATAAAACACAGAGACAAACATCTACGTTAGAAGGATTAATAGAAAGACTGATGATAATCCAACCTGCTGGATTTTATCATCAGGACTTAAAAATGAGGATGTGGTTACAGTAATCCATCTTGTTTTCAGATGGTCGGTACCTTTTTCAACAGGAACAAAGACTTTCTTCTCCTGACGAATCTTCTCTGTCTTCTCATTTATAGCTTCTTTTATTCAAGTATTTTTTAGCCCAACATGGTGAGATCAAAGAAGATTGTTGTAAGGAAATAAAAGTTAAGACAATTAGAAACAAACACACAGAAAGATCCAGAAAACACAAAGATATTAGAGTTTAAAGAGACGTGGAAGATGTTCTGAAACCAGCAGCGAAATCTGGAATGTATTTGATTATTGTATAAAATGCAGGGTGATTTCTTTTGTAAAAATGTAGAGGAGACAATAGTTTCAACAAGTATACGATGTAAATATTTAGGTTTAAAAGTGAAAGGCATAAAAATGTCAAATGATGCCTAAATGTGGATAAAAAGTTCAAAGAAATTCAGCTACATTTGATCTTCTGAAGTCAGTTTTGCTGTCAAGTTTAAAACTTAACAAATTTTTCCTCAAGGTTCTTTGTTTTAAATAATTAGGAGAGAAATTATATTTTATAGTTCTTTGATTAAATTTTTTATTGTTGTGAAGGATTGATTTACTAATATTTACCGTCTGAAGTTCACTTTCTCCATCATATCACTTCTTTGTCTCTACAAAATAAACTAAGTATTTCACACAAAACAAGTTGACATCTTAAGATATTAAAAAAATGTGCAAAACATGATTGATTTTTAATAATTCAAGGCAAAACTGAACTCAGAAAAAAACTTAGAAAAAACTTATACCTGAATTTGTCTGTAAATTTTAACATTTCGGTTTTACTTCTTTGAAGACGTTCTGTAATATTTGACCCGTTCTGTGTTTGATGAATGCTGAACTCAAAGACGTTTCATGAAGAAGACAAAGAAGGAAAAAGAGTTGATGTTTTTGTCATCTGTACCTTTCTGAAGAGATTCTTGTGCTTCTCGTTTTGGTCCGACCTCCTCAGGTGCTTTAATGGAAACGATTTCAGTTTTCTCTGCTTGTTTCTGTGGTTTGACTTTGTCAACTTTCTCAGGAGTTTTTTTCTCACTGATCACCTCTTCAGCCTTTTTCTGAGGAGGTTTAACCTCAGGCTTTGACTCAGAAATTTTCTCTGGGAGTTTCTCAGAGACTTTTTCTGGACGTTTCTCTACAATTTTTTCTGAAAGTTTCTCTGAGATTATTTCTGGAGGTCTCTCTGGGATTTTCTGTGGAAGTTGCTCAGAGATTTTATCCGGTATTTTCTCTGGAAGTTTTTCTGGAATTTTTTTCTTTACTTTCTCTGGGATTCTTTCAGCCTCCTGCACGACTTTCTGTTTACTTTCTGCTATTTTCTCCAGAGTTTTTTCCTTGACCTCAGCTTTCCTCGCTGCTGATTCAGATACTTTTTCAGGTTTTTTGCCCAACACAGCCTCCTGATCAGGTGTTTTCTGGAAAACCTTTTCAGATTTCTGTTGGGACTTGAGATCTTTAAGAGGGTTTGACAGAAAAACATGCAGAAGATATGACCATAAAGAAGAAGAGAATGTGCTAACGCACAAAAAAAAGAGGTTAATTTCCTAAAATCTAACAAATTTTAAGACCAGCTTAAGAATACCTTTGTCCTTCTGAGCTGACTCTTCTTTGGGAGGAGCCGCTTTAGGTTCTGGTTTCTTCGCCGCTTTCGGGAGATCAGGAACTTTTTCTTCCACGGGAACTTTAAAGAGTACCATTCACAAACATTACAAGACTGTTCAAGGTCAGGGAATGTCAAAACACTCCAATGAGCGTCACAAACACAAGACACAACTGAAACAAACACAGCATGCACCCTCATCACCACAAAAAGAACTTCAGCTTTTAATGTCAGGAGCTGCAGAATGAGCTTCGGATACCTTTGACTGGCTTCTTCTGTGATTCTTCTGCCTCTTTCTGTACTTTCTGTGGGACTGAAGGAGGTGGAGGAGCATCCACCTCCTTCTTTACTGGTTCTTCTGGCACTTTAAAAAGAACAAATTGTCCTCTGTCACTATGATAACCTAAAGGCAGTCAGTTCTCTCAAAGAAGGAGGTAAAAAGGTTAATAAGACAATCGGACGAAGATTATTTTCTGGGTTGAATAATCCAGAAGTTTGAGCAAACGAAGGAGGGGTTTGTGTTAGAAGATGTTGTGTACCTTTCTTCTGAGTTTCCTTTGGTTCTGGTGTTGGTTCTGCAGGTTCTGGTTTAGGAGGTTCAGATTTATGGACTTCTGGTTTTGTTTTCTTTGGTTCTGGCTTTGATTTTGGAACTTCTGGTTCAGGTTTGATCTTTGCTGCCTCTCCAGGGGCTTAAAGTGACATTCATACGGTTTCAGAAAGAATCGCTTCCACATTCGAAGCTAAACACTTTGTTTTCATACAACCGTAAAAACTCAACACACAGATACAAACAGAGCAGAGCATACAGGAGCTGAAACAATTAACTGGATTAATCAATTATTGAAATAATCGTCAACTCCTTTAGTAATCGATTAATCGATTAATCGTCAGAATAACTGAAAACAAATAATCGTTAGTTGCAGCCACAGAGCATACCTTTGGATGGAGGAATCACTGGCTTCACTTCTGGTTCCGCTTTAGAAGCTGGAGCAGGTTTAGCCTTTGGTTCTGGTTCTTTAGGAGCTGGAGCAGTTTTAGCCTTTGGTTCTGGTTCTACTTTTGGAGCTGGAGCAGGTTTAGCCTTTGGTTCTGGTTCTACTTTTGGAGCTGCAGCAGGTTTAGCCTTTGGTTCTGGTTCTACTTTTGGAGCTGCAGCAGGCTTAGCCTTTGGTTCTGGTTCTACTTTTGGAGCTGGAGCAGGCTTAGCCTTTGGTTCTGGTTCTTCTTTAGGAGCTGGACCAGGTTTAGCCTTTGGTTCTGGTTCTACTTTTGGAGCTGGAGCAGGTTTAGCCTTTGGTTCTGGTTCTACTTTTGGAGCTGGAACGGGTTTAGCCTTTGGTTCTGGTTCTTCTTTAGGAGCCGGAGCAGGTTTAGCCTTTGGTTCTGGCTCTGCCTTTGGAGTTGGAGCGGGTTTGGCTTCTGGTTCAGCTCTGGGCTTTGCTTCAGGAACCAGTTTCTTGGGCTCAGCTGGAACTTGAGGTTTGGCTTCATCTTCATTTATGCAACATAAACATTAACTGATGTTAGAGTCTGAAGAAGAGTTTTAAAGAGGTTGAAGACTAAGAAGAAAGAGGAAGATTAACAGAAAAGCAGACACCAGCCAAGTCCAAACAGAACAGAACAAACCCAGATCAAACATCACGAAGAAGTGAAGAGATCTGAAACTCCAGATTGGAGCCACAGAGAAGAAATACAGACCTTTGGTTGGAAGTCCAGGCTTCTCTTTTGGAGCAGCGACTGGCTTCTTCACCTCCTCTGGTTCTGTTAAAGACACATTAAAACAACAACTAAAGGAGCAGAATCAAAACACGACAGCATTAACCCACATTGCAAGGAAAGTTATTGTAAAGATAAACAACATTGAAGAAAAACATTGTAAATATTCAGGCAGAAGTAGAATACCTTTGGGAGCAGAAACTTCCTTCTTCTCTGGGACTGAAAGTGCAGGAATCTTTTCCTCTACTGGCTTCCTGGCCTCTGGTTCTGCAAAGTTTTAGTTAAATAGTCTGAGCATTTTCAAGAATACTTAACGGCCCATACATAAATCCATCCCTGAACAGATTCATACTTTTCTTGGGTTCCTCCACAGCTGCAGCCGGCTTCTCTTCAGGCTTCTTCTCAACTTTGGAATAAAACACAAACCATGTTAGGAATAAATGAGAAGTAGTCACAGGTGAAGTTACTTTAAGACAGGGCAGAAATAATCTCAAAATATACATTTATTGTACATTTCTGTCGCGATACAGGTCTTAGATATAATTGATAATGGTCTTAAGAATGTGTGAAATAGTCTTAAGTTTGAGTTGGTGAAACCTGAAGAAACCCTGAAATCTCTCTCAATCAAATTTTGTGTCGAATGTCCAAACTTTGAATGATGTTTCTGCTTTAACATGCGACTGAACTACCTGAACACAACACCTTGATTATTGTGTCGTTGGAAAAAGATATTGCAGAATTAATATGAAAAATAATCATCTTAAACTTAATTAGAGGATACAAATCTTGATGGCGCTCTGTGTTACCTTTAGCTGGGATTTCCTCCTTCAGTTCAACTTTCTTGGTCTCCACTTTTTCTTCAACAGCAACTCTGGCAGCTGAAACAAGACACAAAGACTTATAATCAGTGTCTGAAAACATTTATAGCTATGACAGAGAATTAGGCCATGCTAGGAAAGGAACCAAAAGAAAAATTAAATTATGAGAACAAAGTAATAAAATTGTGAGAATTGCAGAATTAGCAGAATGAACTTGTATCAGAATAGTCTTAATTTCACATGACAATATTCTTTGATTTTGTGTTAACAAGAGGTTATTAGGAGAAAAAAAGAGCAACGTTAACACAACGGTGATACCTTTAGTTTCTGAAATTTGTTGTGTTACAGTCTCTTCTGTCCAGCTCTGATACTCGACTGAAGACGATCAAAATCACAGAAGTAACAAGAGACAAACAGAAGACATTTTGGAAACAGTTTGACATTAAATAATGAAGCTTTCTGACGTCTCAGAGAAGAAGAACAAACCAGTTTACACTAGTAGAAGAAATCTGAAGTTAGCATAGATTTAAGGTGCGACACCAAAAACAGCAAAAATAAGGGAGTGTTAGAGAAAGGAGTGAGGCACAAAATGAAAAAAGAAAATCAGGACAATGGCAACATTTATCCAAGACGGTGATATTAAAATGGTGATGAAGGAGAAAAGAAGAGGGTGGAAAAAAAGAAGAAGATCTTGGTCAAATCGATCTGATACCTCCAGAGACTTCACTAAATAAGAACAGATTTTCCTCACTACATTTAAACGTTATTATTTTTAATCCTAACAGGATGGAAATATAAAGGACTCAGATGTGGGACAGATAGTAGTTAGATGGTTAGAAGCTGATGAAGAGGATGAAGAGGGAGAAACATGGTACCTTTCTGCTGCACCTCCTCTTCGTACTGATACGAATATTCAGCTGATTCTTGTAAAGAAAAACAAAACATTTCAGCCCCCATTATTAAGTAAAATGTGCTTAGTTTTGTTGTTAATAAGATCTGAGTTATGCTCATGTTAAGGAAGATTTCTAGATAAGTACCTCTCTGTCCGATCTTTTCTTCATACTGATAGAACTCAGAGGATTCTTGAAGAAAAACACATTTTGGGTCTGTTAATAGCCACAAAGAGCCGTTTCAGGTTTTATTTTAGTCCCTGCAGCAGTCTGAGAATCTTACCTTGAATTTCTTCTGATGAAGGCACTTCAGGCCTCTGAACTGAAGAGTCTGGGAAATCTACACAATACGGAGAATGGTTCAGACCAAACAACTTTCCTGCTGTAAATCTCAACTATCATGATCTGTCTTTTTTACCTTCTGAAACATTTTATACCAATAAATTTTGGAATAATTAAATTTCAATACAGGAATTTAATGAACACAGAAATTTATGACAATGACCAACATCACTTTGGCCATATCTGTGTTTTTGGCTCTGTTTTGTTTCATCTGGATATTTCGCACATGTGCACAAAGTTGGAGGGGATAAATACGATTATACTCCTTGCCATCCATAGCAGCGCTGCCACAATAGAACAATTCTGTTAAGAAAATGAAACCTGGAGATGTATGTATTATTAATTTAGCAAGAGAAAAATAATGCAGAAAAACCATTGAAGAATCTTGTCCACACTGTGCGCGTGTCCCTTTAAGACGCTAAGCTACATGTGTTCAGGCTGCATAGTCACGCGATTTTATTATGAATTATTGCTTGAGTAAAATTTCTGGATGAAGTGTTTTAACCAAAAATGTACCAAAGTACACCTGCAGTTTCAAAAGTTTTACATTAAAATAAATTAATTTGGAAAAATTTGTATTTATGCCTAATTTTTTTAAATTATCTGAATTATTTTCATTTTATCCTATAAAATATCAAAAATTCCACAAAACTTTAATTTGGTCCATCTGTTTAAGTTATTTTAAATATTAACTGTATATATCAGCACTCGAGTCGTCTTTTTTACAAAATAATTTTTTACAAAACACTTTTTTACGACTAAGTAATTTCTTGGGTTTTTCTTTTTACTTTTACTTGAGTAAAAATTTGTTGGAGTAATGCTACTCTTACTTAAATACCATTTTTCTGCAAATGTGACTCCACATCTGAGAGGACAACAAGAGTTTCCAAAAGTGTCCCTTCTGAATAAAATTTACCAGATGTAATTTTCTGAATAATAAATGACTCACCTGTCGGTACCATCGCTAATTCAATTTCTGTGAAAAAAAAAAGTGCGTTTGAATTAAAGTCTAAGATCGTCCAAAGCTGATCAGAAGCAGAAAAGTGGGTGCCTGACTAATAACTGTACCTTTGCCAGACAAATAAAGCTCAGCTGTGCTCTTAGCCTCTCCTCTGGGCTCCAATCTCACAATCACTGAGTACACGCCTACATGGGATTAGTGATGAAGACACTCAGGTCACAAAGAACAGCAAGAGGAGAAAAATCTGCAGGCGGTCTCTGGAGCCCAGTTGGGCTCTACACACCTTCATCTTCAATGGTCACATTTCGAATGACCATGAAATGTCTCCTGCCTTCGCTTCTGAAGTTGTACTTAGTGCATTCTTTCAGTTCCCACGTGTCTTTGTACCAAGAAACAATTGCGTTGTCGAAGGACACCTCGCACTCGAAGGTGGCCGACTGGCGCTCGTTGACTTCCACGTTGTGGATGCGCTTGGTGAAATGAATTTGTTCGGCTAAAACAGATAAAGACGTGAATGGGTGAACGTGACAGTAAGTGGGTGGCAATTTTTCACCAAAACATCAGCCACACAGTTAGAAACGACCGCAAAATGGATGTTGATGGAACGTTATGATGACTGGTTGTTGTTGAGGATGATGGTGCAAGACAATCATGGATTTATTATTAAGACAGAGTAAATCTAAAAAGAAGAGGAAAAAGAAGGCAAAAGCCAAATAGCCAACATTAGTTTCAGGGGTTTTTTCACACCTGATAGTCCAGTAGACTCAGTTCGATTGGGGCCCAAAAGTGCAACATTTGTTACATTTTCAGCTGGAGCATTTCGTTTTCAAGCTGTATGATCTCAAACGATCCCAACCATTAAGAAAACTATTCCACCAGTCGTTTGTGGTGGCGCTGCAGCAAGAACCACTGAAAGAAACAAAACAAAAACCTCCAACAAAGAAACTGAACATTACTTCCTTCTTGAAGCTGACCTATTTAGAGTTTACTTTCATTCATCTTTTATGTTGTAACAAAGCCTTTAATATATGTATTTGAATGTATTTTTACACTTTTAAAAGTAAAGTATACAAATTATTTTATTTTGCTTATGTGTAAATTTATTTTACTTTTTTTAACTTTACTTTGCATTTTACAACACTTGGTTATTTTATATTATTTTTATTGTAATCTGATGTTGCTTATAGTGTTGAAGATCTTTCAACACTATTTACATTTATTTAACTATTATTAAAAAAACTCAGACCGAGGTTTGTAGGTGGACCAGTTGGATTTTTTGGTCTGCATCAGTTTGATTATGCGCTCACATCTCCCCAAACCAACCGGACTTTCAAGCAAACGGACTGGAGTTTGATAAAATCTGGACTGGTGTGAATTCACCCTTAGAGTCGGATGAAAGAGGTTAGTAATCGGGCAGAGCATCCATCACGTCTACAGGAAGGTTTCCAGGTACAAACCTTCCACCTTGAGGTCCGCTGAGGACTCCAGGTGCTGGTATCTGCAGGAGTATCTGCCCCGGTCTTCAGACTTCAGGTCTTTGATCAGAAGCTTCTGAACTTTGTGTTTCACCTCGGACGAATACCTTCCCTTCATCTCTAACTGCTTTCCGTTTTTGAACCACTGAGCCTCAACGTTAGGAACAGACAACTGACAAGACAGACTGCACGCCTGGCCTTCCTTACCCGAAGTGTCCTGCAGGTGCTTCTCCACCTCCACCTCTGAAACACAGAGAGAAGAAAATTCAGCTTCTGCTCAGACTAGAAACTCAGTTTGAGATGCAGGGGTGTATTCAGGCAGGGAGCGGTTTCTAGGTATACCGAGAAATGAAAAAGTCATGGTTTCAAACCACTAAAATATTCTGTCATACTGTCCCTGCAGTATAACGGAGTTCTCACCTATTTACATTACAGCATGAAAAAGAAAATGCAAAACAACACATTTTAGAGTTGTAATAATAATATCGCGATATGTTATCTTACTGCTATAGTTTCATACCGGCCCATGCCTAGTTGTGTCAGTACTGACCCGTGACGGTGAGCTTGGCGCTGGAGATGTGCGGCCCACACACCACTCGGTAGTTGCCCTGGTCGGACGGCTGGCACCTTTTGATCTTGAGCAGGTGGCGGTCGCCGCTGATGCTGATGTCATATTTGTCGTCTGTGTCAAGCTTCTGCGTGCCCTTGTACCATGACAGCGTGATCTCAGGGTAGTTGATTTTGATCTCGCATTCAAACACCGCCTCTTCGTTGGTGAAGACGGACTGGTTGGAGATGTCCTTCACTACGGTGACAGGCTGCAAACAAAACAAGACAATTATCGCTCATGATGGTGACAGAAACTGCAACAATTTCAAAGCGACGCTTTATTATTTATTTAATGTTTTTTTAACGTTGAAGTGTTTAACGGTGTGTCCTGACCTCTGTCCTCTCCATTCTCTTCTGCAGGTCGGCCACCAACCGAGCCATGTCCTCATCTGACTCTCTGTCTCCACGTTCCACTTCCTGTCAACAACAACGGCATTACTCAGCAACGTCCTCAAATAAGAAACCCTTATTTTCTTAAGGGTTCTTCTTACCAAGTATTTTAGATCTGGTTTCTCCTGCAAATATCTTAGTACACTTGAACTAAAATGTAAAAGAAAAAAACAACTTACAAGTGACTTCAGTAATACATAAGTGCTTGTTTTAAGTAAATAATTCCTTGATATTTATTAGTTTTACTGGCAGATTGTTTTACTTATAACAAGACAGTTTTCTAATTTTTATAAGTTAAATATTCTGCCAGTGGAACTTAAACTTTTCAATAAATATTAAGGAATTATTTACTTAAAACAAGGTCCTTTATTTGGCTGAAAAGTTACTTATGAGTTAATTTAGTTTTATTTTAAGTGTAATAAGGTATTTTCTCTCAAAAGAAAACTGAATACTTGGTAAGAGTTTGTGTGTTTGCAGTGAGAGACGAGCAGCAGACTGTGGGAGCCTCACCGGTCTTCCACTTTCTTCGCCCCTCTCTTTCTTGAGCTGCTCGATGGCCTGAAGCAGACCTCTGTAGTCGGTGATGCCGTACATACGGGCGTATTTCTCGTACTCTTTGGGGTCGACGTTTCTCAGCAGCTCCACAATGTCGATGTCCTTCTCCTCCTGAGGACTCTTCTGCTTCGATGGTGTCCTGAAGGGACAGAGATCAGATGTTAGGAGTTTGTTCTGACAGATTTCAGCTGAGAAAGTTCTGGAAAGAACTCACTTCTTCAGTTTGGCTCGGAGGTCTCCCTCTAGTTGCGGCGCCTCTTTCTTTCCGTCAACGTGCATGTCGGCATTGCACTCGATCTCGCCGTGCTTGTTGGAGGCAACGCACCGGTACTGACCAGAGTCGGACTTGGTCACCTCTCGGATCTCCAACTTGGACTCCTGGCCCTTCTGCACGATTGAGATGCGGCCACCGTGGGTGAGTTGCCTCCATTTTCCCTTCATCCACTTCACACTCGGGATCGGTTCTCCTCCAACTTTAGCAATGAAGGTGGCAGTTCCCTCTGTAGAGAAAGAGTTAGAGGTTAGGTCAGGAAATAAACACCTTCTAAAGATTTCTTCTCTCCACTTTGATGGTCTTACTCTCTGTAACGTGTATGGATTTGGGTTCCTCGATGAAGAATAGATTATCCAGTTTTTTGGTTGGAGCTGCTGCTGGAGTCTCAGGTTTAGCTGCTCCTGGTTTCTCTGTAAGACAACAACACAAGGAAAAATTTTCGCTAAATAAATGGTAAACTGAATACACAACATGCATAGTCAGATTTCTGCAGACAAATAAATGACTAAACGATTGTAAATGTAAAAAAGTATCCTGCTTGTCTGGCACATGAAAAAAGAAACAGCAAACCATACGTATGCTAATTTTTTAAAATCTTTTTCTGGATTTTCTTTGTCTTTTTAGTAAGAAGATCAGAATGTGGCTCACTCTTAGTTTATTTAGATATTTATTAAATGGTTATGCTCACAACTGTTTTTGGTTCCTAATAATGAATTAAATTAAAAGCAAAACCCTGGAGGAATACTTTGTGTTGCACCTTACCCAGTATCAATGAAAAAAATTCGCCACAATAAATTTATAAGTAAAATAACATATGTGTACAAGTGAAATGTGCGTTATTTCACTTAGAAATTTTTTGTTATACGTGAAATGTCAATGGAACAAGCACTTTTTCATTATTGACAAGCTTCTATGACAGAAACTAGACAAAAATACTTGGTAAAATTATGAGTTTTTGCAGTGAAGGTTTAGATACCGGGTGAAATGATCAGGAGGTAATTCGGGTTTTACCTTTAACTGTGACTTTGGCCTTGCAGAACTCAGCGCCGGCTTCATTTGTAGCCTTGCAGAGGTAATCGCCAGCATCGTGTTTGGAGGCCGAGCTGATCTCCAGACTGGCTGTACCATCAGAAAAGCCGAGCCGGATGCTGCCGGCTGATGAAAGCTCCTTCCTGTCCTTCATCCACTGGACCTTCAGAGGGGCGGACCCACAGACGTGGCACCTGAGGCTCAGCTTATCGCCTTCATCCACAGTCACAGGTTTGAGTGGAACATCAAACACTGGAGGCTTCTTGGCTTCTGCAGATGAGATCAAATGGTTTGAACGCAGCTGCAGACACAGGGTTCGGTTTAATCTAGAAACAAAACTTCTGCACCATGGTACTAATGGGCGATCCATTTCATTCTGCACAGCACAATTTTACAAAAGGCAGGTTCCTGAAAAGGTATTAAAAATTCAAAGTGGCCCAGTGAGCAGAGGCTGTCACACTGAAATGAATACCAAAAGATTTGTGATTTTGGTGATCCTTTAGCTGCTTGAAATAACAGACTGGAAGACATCAACAGAGACTAGAACAGGCAAAAACAGAGACAGGAACAAACCAAATAACCAATGGGAACAAATAAAAAAAAAGAATAATTTTAACTTAGTAAAAGTGAAGGAAATTAAAGGGGACCTATTATGCTTCCATCAACACGTTATGATATGTCCATAGTGAAAGTCATTCCTAGATAATCAGAATTTAGCAGTTTTAGGGCCTCCTGTCACTTTAAACACTTTTCTTTTCCAGCACATACAGCAGTAAAACCAGCTGACCAAACATGCTGGAACTTCACTGGGGTTGCTAGGTGACTGGTGAAACTCTGCTGGGGTTGCCAGGTAACAGAAAGGCTGTGTAGATGTTTTAAAGAAATTGAACTGTTTGTAGAAGCAGTGGAGCCAAATAGAAGTACAAAGACATCCAAAATGTACATTTCACATAATAGGTTCCCTTTAAAGTGTATCTGAACTGTTACTTTTAAGAGGAATTTAACTTCTTTTACAGCCACAGGCTGTTTTTCTTTGTATTATATAAACTTTTTTTTTCCTCTTAAAATGTTTGTCACATCAGCCGATGAGTGAACTTTGAACACCAAACCCACCCAGGATGCCCACAGTGACGTCGCAGGAAGCACTTCCAGCTTCGTTGGAGGCCTGGCAGGAGTACCTGCCGCTGTCGGTCACCTGGCTGCTCTTGATGCACAGAACCGCCACATTGCTCTTAAAGCTGATATCGTATTTGTCAGAGCTGTGGATTTCCTTGCCGTCTTTGAACCAGCTGACCGAAACGGGCTGAGAGCCGGAGACTCGGCCCTCAATTTTTACCAGTTTGCCCTCCATGTCTTCGATGAGCTCCGAGGGCTTTTTGGTGAACATCGGTGGATTTTTACGCTCTGAAACCAAGAGGTAAAAGAAACAGTGAAGAGAAGAAGTAGGTACTCACCTAAGACTTCCCTTCAGATGGGTTTGAGGGTTTTGGATGAGAAGACCAAAATACCTTTGACAGAGATGTCAGTGGAACAAGAGTCCTTCCCCATGTCATTGGAGGCATGGCAGAAGTATTTTCCTGTGTCACCTTTATCCGCCTTCAGTATGGTCAGGTGGGCAGTGTTTTCCACACAGCTGATCTTATAGTTCCCACCAGAGCGGATATCTTTATGGTCTTTGGACCATGTGACTTTGATGGGGGCAGACCCAGTCATGTGACACTCCATTTCGATACTGTCACCCACCGTCACCACCCGTGGTGACAACTTTCTGTCAAAAACCGGAGCGTATCTGGGTTCTGCAGACCCGTGAAGGAGCAGCAAGAAGATAAAACAAGAAATCTTTAGACGGACTCCAACTGTTTTGACACACTACTAAAGCACAGAAAGGTTTCTAAACCCCTTACTCTCCACTGCACACATAATCTTAACATCATCTAATACATCTAAATATCTTCTTTGTTTAAATACTTTAAACAAACAAGACTCCAGTTTGATCCAAGTTCATAAACTCAACTTTATCTAGTGACACTTCTAATCATTTGTCATCAAAAGCAAAGTTAAACTAAGACCCAGAACCCTCTGCTTCTTTTGCAAACATCCTACAGTGGGACTATAACAGACCTTGCATGGTGAGTTTGGCTCTGCAGGACGCTGAGCCAACACTGTTGGTCGCCACGCATGTGTACTCCCCAGAATGCCTCATTTCACCACGGCTGATCTGCAGCACAGCCGTATTGTCGTCATATAGCATAGAGAACTCGCCTCCCTGTGTCAGCGGCTCGCCGTCTTTCAGCCATGACACCTCAATGGGTGATGAGCCGGCGACACGGCACTCAAAACGCAGCGCCTGACCCTCTATCTCCTGCAGGCTGGTGATCTTTTTGGGGAAGGAAGGAGGCGTTTTGGCCTCTGGAGAAAACAGAGGAACAGTAGATGTAAGGACTTCTCTAAATTAAATTCTGCGTTTTCTTAGGGTGAATTCTCACTCGGGTGTTTAATCCACTTTATTCAAACTCCAGTTTGTTTGCCTATATCCCAGTTTGTTTGGGGAGATGTGAAAGCTTAGTTGCGCTCTGATCTGGACTAAAAAACAGAACTCTGGTCCGTTTAAAAAAACTACAAAACCAGAAAGCAAACAATAGCGCAAGGCACTCTGAGTAAATAAAACCAAAATGAATGCGAGTTTAGTTCTAACAGCAGAAATGACAATAAAAGAGAAATCCTACAACTGATAACATCTGTTGCACTCCATTCTTTTTTACATTTTACGAAGAAGGAAGTTGTGCTCCGTGTCTTCTTCAGAGGCTTTTGTGTAATTTCTTTCTGTAGTTCTTGGTGCAGTGCCACACAGGCAAGGAAGGGAACAGGTTTTTCAGTTAGTCTGGTTCACTTGATGCAATGCAGTGTGAAAAAGAACCACAACAGCTGAAAATACAAGAAGTTTTCCTATAATCTATGGGACTATCAGGTGTGAAAACCTCCTTACCGAGAACATTGAGTTTGCAGGTGGAGGAGGCAGAGCCGATCTTGTTCTCCGCCTTGCAGGTGTACTCCCCAATGTCAGCTTTGGTGGCTTTGGTGAGCTTCAGACTGGCGACGCCCTTTGTGTACTCCAACTTACAGCTGGAGCTGGAGCGCACTTTGCCGTCAGCCTTGAACCAGGACACCTTGATCTCAGGTGTACCTGCCACCTGGCACTTCAGACACACAGCATCACCAGCTGTCACCTCCATTGGCTCCAGAGATTCAACAAAGTATGGAGGCTCTGTTGACACAATGAAACATGGGAGTGAGGACTTCTTCAGCAGAAGAAAATCAGTCAGATTTGAAGTAAGACTAACCCAAAATGGACACAACAGCTTCACTTGTGTCCTTTCCTGCGTCGTTGGACACCTGGCAGCAGTACGTCCCTGCAGCTTCCTTGTCGTCTGTGCTGAGACACTCCAGGATGCAGGAGCTTTCCGTCGTGGTGATGTTGTATTTGTAGGAAGCGAAGATCTGTTGGCCATCTTTGAACCAGCTCACTGTGATCTTTGGAGTTCCGGTGTACGAACACTCGAGCGTTAAAGGTTTGCCCTTCTCCACTGACACGTCCTTCAGTTTCTTAGAAAAGGCTGCCGGTTCTGACAGACACAAACAAAAAATCCTATTTAAAACGGAAACAAAACAATCTCTCTGTACATGCGAATTTTAAACACCTCTCTAAAAACTTGTAGACTAATAACAAACTGGCTGTACTAAAGCTAAAGTGCTAATTTCAATCATGTTGACATCTAAATTGTGTTTGTCTCCAAAAATTAAACACAACTGAAAGTTTACAAAGCGACAAACTAAATTAGCACTTTAGAAGTTATCTGTAAGAATTAATATAGGGGAAGCTAAGTGCACAAAACATTTTCAAAGTTAGCTAAAAGTTAGTTTTGCTAATTGTGGCCACAAATGCTGATTAGCATGCAAAAGAATCATCATCAACTCCTCATTTTTATCAGACAAGATACAAACTTACTGGGACCTAATCCTTCCTGGGTTAACTTCATATCTCCTTTCAAAGACCTTACAGACCTTAAATTATCTAAAGAACTGTTATCACTCCAGAAGAACCATTTGCTCTCATCCTGGTTCCAACTGGAGCTTCTAGGACTGTAAATGGAGGTGAAACTGACCTTTGATTGTGAGATTCACAGCACAGCTTTCTTTTCCTGCATCGTTGATGATCTGACAGGTGTACTCTCCAGCATGGGATCGGTTCACGTTGTGAAGCTCCAGAGTCACTTGGTTGTCTTTCAGGGTGAAGCTGCAGTCCTTCCCTGGCAGCATCTCCTTGGTTCCTCTGAACCATTTCAGGGTGAGGGGCGCGCTGCCCTTCACCATGCCTGAGAAGGTCACGTTGGAGCCAGGCATGGCCTCCATCGGCTGCAGTGGCACCACGAAAGACGGAGGTTCTGGGCGAGACGGAAATATCCAACAAGATGGAATTAGAATGTAATAGGGAAAGAAGTTATCAATTAATGTGTTAATTAATGATTGACCGAATAAGGATTAATTAATAAGAGGCCATTTTCTTAAAAACCTGAGACTTGTAGTGGATAATATGTTGACAGTATGTTGAATCAAAAAACATTGTTTTGTGTCAACTTTATTAAGAAACAGAAAATTGAGGTTTTCTCACATTATTAAACTTAAATAAATTGACAAACTATAAAAAACAAGAATCTCTGAGGTTGATCAATAGAAACATAAAATATGGAAAGAATAAAAGATGTGAAACACATAATTCCCCAAAAACAGAGAGATGTTCATACAGAAATACCATCTGTTGCTCTTAAAGGAATGTTAAAACTTTCCTCAATGAAGGGAAATAACTGCCATCAAAACTAACTCTGCTTATTTGTCCAGTTTTCATATTTCAAAACAGAACCGCACAAAGATCATGTTGTATCTCTCAGTGGACTCAGTTAGACCCTTTCTAGTATCAACTGGCTCTGATTAAGGAAGACCCATGGCGCCCTCTGCTGGATGGCAGCCAAACTACAACACTAACAGTAGGTCTAAGCAGCAGTTGGAGCTCATTTTAATCTTCAATCCTTCGTTAAGAAACAACGAATTACAGGTAGATTAATTATTTTAACCTCCAGAATGTGACTTTATATGTTTCACTGAACACAACCAAAACAGAAATGGTCAACATGAAGCAGGAACCTACCTTTGACATCCAAAGTTGCTGACGTTTCGCTGAAACCAGCCTTGTTGACGGCTTTGCACTTGTAAACTCCGGAGTCAGTCAGCCTCAGGGTCGGCACTCTGAGCATGCAGCTGTTGTCGCTGAAGGAAATCTCGCAGTTCGGCCCGCTCTGTATCTCCTCACCATCGTGGTACCATGAAATAGTAAAAGGTGGGGATCCCGACACTTTGCACTCCATCTCTGCAGCTTCTCCTACAGTCATCTTACAGTCCTTCAGTTTCCTGGTGAACGATGGAGGAACGATCTTATCTGTTGACAACAGAAGCAACAATTTGTGAGAACGTGCTCAGGTTTACAAGTACAACTCAGTGAATTACAATATCATAAAAATATTTTTATTTTAGGAAATTAGAGGTAGTCTGCCCTTGCAGGTTTTTAACGTTTGTGCAATTGACAACTTTATAAAATACAAAGGATGTTAAATATATGTTTACAAAAGTTAAGAAAATGAGTAAAGATAAAATAAAACCACATACACTACAGCATGTGTCAAACTCAAGACCCGTGGGCCAAACCTGGTCCACTAGAAGTTTTTATGTGGACCTCCAAACTCTTTAAATATAACCGTTGACACTACAGTTGTGTGCTAAAATGTCACTTTGACAACCAAACCACTCCTGTTTCGTTTTGTGCCAAATAACATCAAGGCAAAAAGATATTTAATACTTAACTTTATGAGAATCTCAATGCAGAAACGGCTTTTTATTTATCTAGTTTCAAGTGCAAATGTCCTAGTACCCTTGAAATAAGATGAAACTAACTTGGAAGTCATTTTCCAGCAACATAGAGGAGCTTGTTTTTAGTAAATAATTCCTTAGTATTAATGAAAAAGTTCAAGCTCCACTGGCAGATTTTCTCACTGCCAGTCGAACTAATAGTTTATCAATATTAAAAAACAAACTCATAAATCTTGCTGAAAAGTCACTAATAAGTTAAATTTGTCTTATTTCTAATGTACTAAGATATTGGCAACCAGAAACTAGACCAAAAATACTTGGTGATATTTTTTTTTCTTTCATGTGTTTAATGAATTTATATCATGAGTTTGACTTAACTTGTTACAAAATAAAACGCATTTATCACAAACTAAAAGGAATCACACAATGTTACTTATTTCCAAACCAAATTAACAACACCCACCCAAAACGTTGAGATTAATTTTACTCAGGTCTTTTCCGACTTGGTTCATGACCTGGAACGTGTATTCCCCAGAGTCCAGTTTCTCCGTAGAAAGCACGTTCAGACTGGAGATCATCTGCGAGAAGGAGATCTTGTACTTCCCGGATGTGGCCAGCTCCATGCCGTCCTTGAACCACTTGGGAACGAGCTCTGGTGTTCCGCACACTTTGACCTCCAGGGCGGCCATGTCGCCTGCCGTCACGCTCAAAGTTTCAGGTTTATCCACAATCTTAGCAGGTTCTGGAAGGGGAAGGAGCAGGAGCAGAACATGCTTTTCATCAAATATGGACAAGACGCCGACTGACAGACAAGACTACGACGGCATATTGGGGCCATTATAAATAGAAACAGAGAAGGACAAAATTTCTGCCAAAATATCAGAAATTTTGACAATAATCTCAGATATTTTCTAGAAAAAAAAACATGAAAATTTCTGAGTTAAAAAAGTCAAATGTGCTAGAAAAAACCTCTAGATTTATCTCAGAAATTTTATGATGGAAAATTTAACATTTGAGAAAAAAACTAACATTTTCTAGAATAAATATGGAGATTTTTGAGGTACAAAAGTCAAATATTTTAAAATTGAGTAGAAGTTCTGAGTTTCAAAATTTTTGACTTTCGAAACTCAGAAATGTCCATGTTTTTGCTAGAAGATTAATCTCAATTTTTATTTCTGAAAAATTCCAACTTTTTAAGCTCTGAAATGTTTTTTTTTATTCTAGCAAATGTCAGAGATTTATTTAAAAATTCTGAATTTTTTTCCAACAGATTTTAAACTTTTTTGGAGCTTATCTCAGAAAAGTTTTCTGGAAATTTTCTGAGATTAAACTAAAGAGTAAAAACAAATCTAATACATTTTCAGCTGTTGGAGCTCACAAATGTTCAAGATTCTTCTAGAAAATCTCTCAGATTAAACTAAAATTTATTTTTCTTTGGAGTTCAGCGATCTGCTTAGTTTTTCTAGAAAACTTCTCAGATTAATCTCAAACTTCTCAGATTAATCTCAAAATATCTGAGCTTTTGGTGAAAATTTACTCCTTTCTTTTCTATTTACAATACACCGTCCAACAACACTGACAGAGAAAGAGAGAATTATACAATTACAAACCTAGGACAGTCAAGTTAGCGAAACAATCCACACTCCCAGCATCATTTCTGAGTTGGCAGGTGTATCTGCCTGCAACGCTTGCATCGGCCTTAAACACAGTAAGCGCCACCTGGTTGTTCTCAAAGGTGATTTTCCTGTTGTCACTGTCCCTGAGAATGTGATCCTTGTCCTGAACCCAGGACACAGTAATGGGTTCAGAGCCTCTAACTGTGGCCATAAGGGTCACCTCCTCTCCCAGCATCACTGTCATGTTGGACAGTTTCTCCACAAATGATGGCGGCTCTGAGGACAAAAACAGCGCAGAAAGTAGAGTGAGAAAAGGTGGCAGGAGTGGAGGGAGGGGGGTAAGGTAACCTGAACGCCCACGACTTTCAATACTGACCTCTGAGTTTAACCGAAGTGTGGCAGGAGTCACTTCCTACACTGTTTGAAACTTTGCACTCATACTCGCCGGCGTCTGAAGGCTCTATCCCAATGACATGCAGAGTGGCTGAACTCCCCTCACCCACCATCTTATACTTCCTGCTCTCCATCAGAGGTTTCCTGTCTTTGAACCAGGCCACCTGGAACGGAGCGGAACCGCTCATCTCGCAGTACAAGCTCACGTCCCTACCCATCAGCCCCTCAATGGGCTGGGGTACTTTCACAAATGCAGGGGGGTCTAAGAAAAGATCAGGAAACCATTACAGAGGCATGACGGGGGAAAATGAATCACAACTAAAAGCTCAAAGCTGACAGCTGTAACTGGAGTTTTAAGTGTTTTTGTAAAACTATGAAATCTCTGCGATGATCTGCGTTTTCACAGAGCATTTTTTGAATGATTCATCTGTCTCTAAATGTCTATAAATATTTACATTTCACTGAAATTAGCAAGCATGATGAGGCAATGACTCTTAGACTTAGTTCCAGTCTTTTGGTTTTGTTTCTTAGATCATTTCAGGAGTTTTTTCTGACACAGGCGTGCATAGTGAGTACGTTTCAGTAATTTTAAACAGAGCGATATTCTTCAGTTGCTTAGCTGTTAATTGTGATAATTTTGACTTCCAGTAACTGAACAGGAAAAGCTAAATGATACAAAATGAAATGGCAGTTTTGACAAACAAGTAGCCTTGTACTGCACATTATTTTAATTCAATAATTGGATGGAGCTTCATTTGTTTTAATTGGTCTTAAGTAATATAATAAAAACAAAATAAATTTTGGGGTTTAATTGGCTGTAACCCATAACAATCAGAATTTAAAAATTAAGTGAAATATTTCACTGTGTATGTTTAATGAATCTATAAATGAGTGTTTTAGGAAATACTTGAACTTCTTTCTAAATTACTGAGATGCACCTGAGGACCAAACTACTTGGTCTAAATGTAGTTTATTTGGTGGAAATCAGGACAAAATAAGGTTTACATATTAGAGCTACATAAGAAGCTTTAGTTTTAGTGAAGTTCAAAGTGTGTAGTTAGTGGAGGGAAAAACTGCTGATAGATCAGAGGAACTTATCTGGAAATTAAAAGAAAGTTGCGCTGTAAAAATGGAAAAGAATAAAAAATTTGACCCACAGTTAGTTGTTATGTTGAGAAACAATTATGTGTCTAAAGATAAAATGTTGGGTCCATGCATAAACTCAAGAGTTTAGATGGATTAAGGTAAATTTTGCTTCATGTTCAACATTTAGGAAAATCACAAGTGGGCGTTAACAAGGTCAACTTAAACAATTGTAACAATTAAAAAGGGGCTGCACAGTGGGGTAGCACAAAGAAGGATCTGGGTTTGAATCTTTGGAGGCCGTTTTGTAGAAATGATCTTGAATTAGAAGATTTAAGAAATTAATTATTGGCATGTTTACCTTTTGAAAGCTCAGTGTTGACTGGACCGTAGCCCAGATGATGTTAGAAGGTGTTAGGAAAATTTCTTGTGTTATTATTTAGTAAAAAAAAAAAAAAGGAATAAAGGACTTGTACGCTAAGCACTAAACTTAAGAATAAAAAAACTTACCAAATAGTTTTTAGTTTATAGTGAAAATATTCTAGTCTACTTGAAATAAGACTAAAGCTAATTCAAGTAGCTTTTTAGTAAGATGTGAGCTTGTTTTAAGTAAATTATTCTTGAATACTAATAAAAAGTACTAGCTCCACTGGCAGACTTGTTTCGTGTATAATATGGAGAAAATGTTGTGATACAAATGAAAAAAATTTGTCAATGAAACTGGTATTTTTTAAATCAATATTCAAGTATTATTGTCTTAAACCAAACAGCGATATCTTGCTAAAAAATTACTAATAAGTTAGTTTTGTCATATTTTAATTGTAATAAGATATTTACCCTAGAAATTAGACAAAAATACTTCATACCTTTTTGTGGATTTGCAGTGTGGATGTAGAATGAGTTTGAATCAGATGTTTAGGAAGTAGTGTTTGGTGAGTATGTAGTTAAGTACGGCTAGGATATGAAGGTTAGAGGAAATATGTTAGAATTGATTAAAGCATGTTTGCTAATAGATTGTGTCTCACTTCAGAAAAAGACTCAAGTGAAGTCAATCCGATTAATAATTAAAGTGAAGAAGAGCACTTCTGATGGTGGTTGCTCAGATTCAAGATGGAGATAAAGAGGAGTTGTTACAGATGTCAGCTTTCAATGTGAGCACCCAAGTATTAGAGGCTTGTTAGACGTCCATGGGAGGCTGACCTTTAACAGTAAGTGTGGTGCTGCAGCTCACACTGCCAGCATCATTCTGAGCTTCACAGGTGTAAACTCCATCATCATCATAGCTGCTGGACACCAGCTCCAGGGCAGCTACTGAGTCAACAAACGAGGTCCTGTAGTTGCCCCCATCCGAGACCTTGGTGTCGTGTTTGTACCAGGTCGTTTTCAGAGGGGCCGTGCCACGGACTTTGCACTCCAGGCGGAGTGATTCGTCGCGCTTTACAAACTTAGTGGCAGGGAGTTTCAGCACAAACTCAGGTGGTTCTGGAAGGCCGAAACACAGACAGACAATCAGCAACTGGAAGCAAACAGAACAGACAGTAACAAAACATACAAGCTGACAATCATGAGCTAGCAGTGAATGCAATGCAAAGACCAGACACATTTTGATGAACTACATTCTGAGTGAACAGAATCACTGCACTATAAAATAGGAAGGATGGGTTTAGCTGGAGTATGAGATGAAGAATTGATACAAAAAATTGTGAGTCCCAACCTTTGACAGTCAAATCTGCACTACAGCGCACAGAACCAGCATCATTGCTGACTTGGCAAGAGTAAATTCCACTCTGAGCAACGGCCACTGAGTAGAGCTCTAAGAAGCAGGACGTTTCATCCACGCCTGTGAAACATGTTGGCCCGGTCATGAGCTCCGTGTCGTCCTTAAACCATTTGACCGTAAAGGGTGGCGTACCCATAAACGTGCTTTTGAAGCGAACTGTGGCATTGGGCAGAGCCGCCTGTGACTCAGGCAGCAACAAAAAGCTGGGAGGCTCTGAAGGCAAGACAATGAACCGGGTTAAAGAGGTACTCACCTTTGTTTTCAGTACATTATGACCAGTCAAACTGAAGAGCAGTGTCTGACCTTTGACCCTGAGGAATCCACTACATTCACAGCTCCCAGCAGCATTGGTCAGTTTGCAAGAATACGACCCAGCATCAGGTCTTTCAAGCTGTTCGATTTCCACAGACACAGAGTTGTCCTGCTGGATCAGTTTGTGTTTGATACCACTGGAGATTTTACTCCCATCTTTCTGCCACTCCACAGAGATTGGGAGGGAACCGGATATTTTACAGCAAATCTGAACAAATGAGCCCAGAATCTCCTGCATTTCTACCAGTGGTTTGATGAAGCTTGGAGGAATTACTTGCTCTGTCACCAAAACAGGAGTAAGAAGGTCAATATAATTTAATCAGTGTGTAGCTGATGTAGCTCATTTGTTGGGATGAATACCAACCTAGTACAACCACTTTAACTTTGCAGGAGCAGCTGCTAATGTGGTTTGACACCTCAAACACATACTCTCCTTCATCTGTTTTCTGTGCTCCCTGAATCTTTAGGCTGCTGATGTTGTTCTCAAAGATAAGCTTGTGCTGCCTTATGGACTGAAGTTCCTTGCCATCTTTCATCCATCTCACCTTGAGCTCAGGCGAGCCTTTCACCTTACAGTCCAGACTGACCGGATCTCCAACTGTTACCTTGATTTCCTCAGGTTTCTCTAAGATCTGAGGGGGTTCTACAATGCAGAGCAAAGTCAGGATTAAATTGATTCCTTGCTTTAATAGTCATTCACCAACCATTTAATAGGTACATCCTTTCTATTGCATGTGAATTTGATACTTTTAGGATGGCGAAGTCTCCTTGTATGGCCTAACATGCCTGTTGATACCAGACCGGCCCATCTGAGTATTTTGGAAACTGGTGAATTTCATAAAATGGTCCAAAAAAGACAGCAGCTGATGTTATTATAGAAGAATGAGAATACTAGAAATGCAACAGTAGTCCAAACCTACTTGATCTAATTAGGACAGTGGTTCTAAATCCTTGTCTTCAGGACTCTTCACTGTGTTGTATGTTTTTGTGGGTTTTTTTCCCTTTTACACATCTTAAGTGAATTATTGACAGGTTTCTGTAACACTTAAAAACCCAATCACTTCCAGTGTATCAGAGCATTTGTGCATTAAAAAACATAAAATACAATGGGTCCTGGGGACTAGGTTTGATAACCCCAAAACCTAAGGTATCTGGAATATTATGTACAATGTATGAACAATGGGACCAAATTTGATATGGCAAGAGAACACCAAATTTGTCGCCACTCCTGCCAACTAAAAACAGTAAATTGACACTGCAAATTTCAAAATTAAACAATAAAAGATGGAAGGAATGTTCCGCTATTAGAGATGTGATATTCAAATGGTAGGGTGAAAATTTGACCCCAGAAAATTATTATATGGATTGTATGAATGGGTAAGGCTGGTGATGGAATTGTAAAATTAGGACATTTCTGACGCCCAGTGCTAGCAAGGTGTACATAATAAAATGGCTTAGTAAGTATTAAAAGTATGGAGAAAGGATTGTTGGTTCAGCAGATTACCTTGAACTGTGAGCGTGGCAAAGCATTTATCCTGCCCAGCTTCGTTTATCACCTGGCAGCTGTATCTACCTCCATGAGATGCTTCACAGGCAGAAATCCTGAGAGTCGCCATATTGTTTTCAAAAGTTCTCTCAATCTTTGGATCCTCCAAAATCCAGCTCTCATCTTTTTGCCATTGAACAGAAAGAGTTGGAGAACCTACAACAACACACTGAAACTGTGCCAGTTTACCAAGGACAGTTACACTGTCCTCAATCCTCCTGGTAAAGGCTGGAGGTTCTATTGAAAAAAATAATGTGAAGTTAGCGGTTTTCACTCCAAAAACTAAAAATAGGGGGCTTTTAAATCTAAAGAAACCAACCTTTGAGGCTTAGAGTTGTCTTACAAGTGCAGCTTCCAACCTCATTAGCTACAGTACATTGATATTCACCCACATCTACACCATCACATCTGTGGATCTCAAGGGTCAAAGTGTCATTCATCTGGGAAAAACCATGTTTTGCACTGGGCTTGATCTCTTTTCCATCTTTGTGCCAGGTTATCTCAAATGGACCTGTTCCGGCAACCTGGCACTCAAAAGATGCTGTTGAACCCTTCACAACATCAGCTGGAGAAAGTTCTTTAATAAAAATTGGCGGTTCTGAGACAAAAGAAGAAAAACTATCATATAACTTAACCTAAAGAGGTAATTCTCTAGTAAATATTTGATGCTATATGTGTTTAGCCACAGAATTATAGTGAGTTAGGTCCATTAGGTCATTTATCTTCAAAGAGATATCTACTAAATATGCTTAGTTCTCAGTAAGGAACAAAGCATGAAAAACTTTCTGCCAATTTAACTTTAAGAATAACTTCCTAGTGTTCAGATTCTCAAAGCTCCAGCCCAACAAACCTTTCACTTTGAGGTCCATGCTGCAGCTCTCACTGCCAGCCTCATTACGAGCCTCACAGTAATAAAGGCCACCGTCCTTAGTTTCAGCCCCGCAAACCTCCAGAGTAGCCACAGAATTTACAAAGGCCATCTTGAAGCGATCACTGGCGCTGATCTCAGAGCCCTCCTTGAACCAATAGATGTCTATTTCAGGTGTGCCAGTCACCTGGCACTCAAACATTTTGCTTTGCCCGGGACGCACTACGGACACACGGTCCGGTGTCCGAGTGAACTTAGGAGGCTCTGAGAAGTAGAATAAACAGCCAAATGAGCTGTGGTATAAATAATCTGCAGAAACTATAATGATGAGGACAACTGGGACTTAACATGAGAGATATTATGAGAATTTTCCCTTGAACTACTTTCAAATGGTTTCAGACCCATGATTCTCAAACTGTGGTATGTGCATGATTTGTGGGAATTTGGACTGGATTAAAAGCATTCAGAAGAAATGTTGGTTTTAATCAATTGTGAGGTAAACATGAATGTAGTAACTGTTATGTAAATAGACATCAGCAATCAAATCAATGTGCTTAATGACTATAATAACTAACAGCAAGTTTGTCAACATTTACTTAGTTGATACTTGTTATAAAAATATTGAGAACCACTGGTCTAAGTGAGTAAAGCATGACTATTCAGAACCAGCAACTACAATAAAAACAAAACAAAAATTACAATCTGTAAACAAATTAAAATGTGCATCTGCAGGAGAGTCATATATAAATTTATAGTTAAAACCTTTGACGAAAAGCGTTGCTTGGCAGGAAGTGGATCCCACATCATTCTGAATTTCACACACATAGTCTCCGGAATCTGAGCTCTTAGCAAAGAAAAGCTCCAACGAGCTGGATGTGTTGTCTTTAACCACAGAGCAATCAGCACTTGATAAAATCTCTTTCTTGTTTTTAAACCATTTGATGTTCAGTGGTGGTGTGCCAGAAAGCAGTACGTTAAACTGGACCTTTGATCCAGGTAAAACATTCATGGATTCAGGCTTTTCAAGAATGCATGGTGGTTCTGAAAGAGAGAAGCAAACCACTGCTTGTGAAGAGAAGCCAAAAATCCTCTCAGTTAACATTTGTTTTCTTTTCTGCTGGAATAAAACAAGACAAATCAACCATTTCAGACCTTTTACAAACAAGATGCCTGAACACTGGACTGTCCCTGCTTTGTTTTTGGCGATGCATGTATAACTTCCACCATCTTTAAGGTGAAGATCAGAGATTTCCAGGCAAGCAACATTCTCAAAGAATGTACATTTATGTCTATCATCAGCCTGGATCTCCTTCTCATCTTTGTACCACTGGACAGTAATCGGTAGGGAGCCTGACACAAGGCATTCCAGATGAGCAAATGATCCTTTAATACCTTCTGTTTGCTTCAGTTTTCTTGTAAAGGATGGAGGAATTACTTGATCTGACATGGATAACATAAAAAACAAGTGTTACAAGTTACAAATTTGGATGAAAACAAGCAAAGTTTACTTTAGCGTTACCCATGCACATTAAGCACTGACCAAGAACGGTGAGCGTGGCCTCGCAAGAACTTTGTCCGACATCATTAGAAATCTCAAAGATGAATTCACCACTGTCAGTTTTCTCAGTTTTGAGAATCTTGAGCACAGAGCTGGTGTCTGTGGTCTGTACTTTAAATCTCTGGCCTGAGGTCAGCTCCTTGCCAGCCCTAAGCCATTTGGCCTTCAGTGGTTTTGTCCCAGAGAACCTGACCTCAAGTGTGGCCGGATCCCCCTGAGTCACACTGATGGACTTAGCCTCTTCTGTGATCTTAGCTGGTTCTGATATGTGAAGAAGAATGTATTTTAAAGAGAAAATTAACATTTCAAGAAAACCATGTGGTTCTTATTTACTTCCCAATCTTATTTAATCCCAATCTGTTCCCTTCTACGAAACACTTGGACCTATCTAATCTAATCTACACAACCTAGCATGTTGTGTAGATGTCTATTTTTTTCCAATAAGCAGTGGTTGATGGTTGAACCCAATGCTATATGCTAAAATGTTGTATGTTGAGATGGTTTTTAGAGATCTGATCAATAGCTATTCGGGCAATTACCTAAAGGAAAACTGTATAACAAATACTGACATCTAGTGACAAAGTTAAAAAGAATATGAATTATTTAGATTTGGATATAAATTGGACTGTTTGTCCTGCAAATTGCCTTGACATGAAGTTTGAACGAGATTGTTGCTATATAAAAACATCTGAAATTAGTTATTGCTATACAACTTTAGGTTAAATGTGAAGACATTGGCTGTTTCAGTGAAACCTCTTGCTTGTTATTGTATTGAAATATGAATGACTTTAAAATTGTAACTATAAATTGAGAGCACAAACCAAAATTAAAAGGTTTAACTAACCTTTAACTGTCAGAACAGCAGAGCATGTCTGGCTACCAGCTTGATTCTGTGCCTGGCAGGAGTATTTTCCTCCATGTTTATTCTGCAATCCATTTATGTGCAACAGGACAGTCTTGTTCTCATACGAAATATTAACATTTTCAGCTTCCTTGAGCTCATGGTTGTCCTTTAGCCAGGTCACAGTAATGGGCTCAGAGCCCTTCAGTGTGCATTGGAGAGAAATATCACTCCCCACCAATGAACTGACATTTTCAAGCTTTTTTACAAAAGACGGTGGTTCTACAAGTCAAAAATGGTATATGAACATTATGAGCTTGAAAGTTGTTGACTAATGATTAAAGTTTTGGACAGAATACAGGTGCATGAAACCAACCTTTGAGTGTCACTTGACATTCACAGGTTGACATCCCCACTTCATTCTCAACAGTGCACTGGTACAAGCCAACATCTCCAGCCTCGACCGCCTGCACTTGCAGAGCCACCAGATCTTCTTTCACTGTGACTTTGTGTCTTTTGTCATTTCTGATTGCTTTGGCGTTTTTGTAAAATGACACAGTGAAAGGAGCAGAGCCAGAGACTTGGCCCTCCAACATCATCTCAGAACCTTTCACAACATCTTTGGCCTCCAAGCTACGTACAAACACCGGTGGTTCTAGAAGACAGTAATGATGTCGGTCAGTGAGCAGAAGACAGGACTGAATAAGTCTAATACAAAGTTTATAATAAACTTTGACTGAAAGTTAAACATTAAATTATCTTTACTAAGATAATTTGACCAATTAACCAAAGAAATTCAGGAGACCTTCCTGTAGATGAACCAACCTTTGACAGTAACTGTACTGCTGCACCGATCACTGCCTGCTTCACTTGACGCAACACAGACATAATCGCCACTGTCCCCAGTTGCACAGTTCAATATTTCAAGAGTTGCTTCTACATCAGACACACTGATTGTATATTTAGGACTGGAACTGATCTCCATCTCATCCTTAAACCATTTGAAACTGATGGACGGACTGCCTGACACTTTGCACTCCAACCTGGTGGAGATGCCACTTGTGATGAGCTTGGTTGCATCAAGCTTTTGTACAAACACAGGAGGTTCTGGGAGAAGAGGTTAACATTCATTAGATGATACAAGGCTTGTTAGTCAATTCACTGTCAGGGTTTTAAGGATGCAGTTATAATGAGGACAAGAACCTTTCACAAAGAGGACTGTGGAGCAATCCACTTTTCCAGCATCGTTGGACACTTGGCAGGTGTATTTAGAGGAATCACTGGGTTTCACAGAGTGAAGGTCCAGAGTGCTGGAAGAAGCATCGTTTTTTATAAAATAAATGCCTCCAGTTACAACCTCTTTTTCCTCTTTGAACCATTTAACAGCCAAAGGAGCAGTTCCAGTGAAGGCTGCCCTAAAGGAGACTTTGGCTCCTGGTATAACATCCTGGTTTTCTGGTTTCTCTGTGAACACTGGGGGCTCTGGAAGCCAGCAACAAAAAACAAAAAGTCTTGTCATGTTAACATGAAATTCTTCAAATATCACACAAGAGAAAGAAAGGGAAAGTAAGACAAAGATTTATAACCTTTGACGTAGAGCGTGCCACTGGTTTCTTTAAAGCCAGCCGAGTTGGTGGCTTTGCATTTGTAAACTCCAGAGTCTGCCTTTTCCAGCTGACTGACTCTCAGTGTGGCAGAGCTATCTTTGAACTCCGATTGAAATTTGGCTCCGATCTCTATTTCCTGGTCATCTTTGAACCAAACAATGGTCATGGGTTGGGACCCAGACACCCTGCAGTCCATGGACACATCATTACCAATGTTGCCGTCAACTCTTTTCAGGGACTTGGTGAAAGTTGGAGGCATTATCCGATCTGGTAGTTTAAAAAAAGCACTTTTAAATGCTGTTGTGTTTTATTGTTCATAGGTAAAAATAGTTGTTTTCTAATAACCTGGTACACAGAGTCCTTCATAATGTTTGTTTTTCTAAGCTTCCCACTCTTTGCTGTATGAAATTCTTAATCCAACATTTCAGACATGCTTAAAGTGAAAATTCCAGCTCTCCCAAGTAGAAAGCATAACTTTTAAATCACAGTCAGGTTGTTTTGGACAACTGGTTTTCCAGATACTTGTCATTGCTCGGCTAAGTTTCATTGCTTTTTAGTCAAGCAATTATAAAACTCAAAAGCAAAATCAAATGTGCAGAATCTCATGTAGAAGAAGATCTGACCTGGTGGGACAAATCTTCACTAAGAAGAATCATCACTTTGGTAATGTAAGTGAACATTTGAGGATCAGTCTGCAAAAGGGAGCTGTCAGAAACTACTGTCCACAGACAGTTGCCACTAATGCATTTATCTAAAATTGGCTCATGGGACTTGGGATCAGGAAGAAAATCCTAAAAGCTCTCCCTTTCTTCAAAGAAGGTTTTCAGCCCATTTTGGAGGATCCCAAAGTGTTCTTACGGCAGTAGGGATACATCGTCTCTCCAGGGATTTTGTGTCTCCTCACAAAGGAAAGTGCAAGGGTAGAGAGCTAACTGACTGGATAGGTGCCTGCATTACTGCAGAAGAGACTTTTATCTATCTATCTTCTTCCTGATCCGTCCTACAGTCTCTCAGCAACAAGACACAAAGATACATGAACTCCAACACAATCCAGGAGGAACAACTTATTTAGATCACAGTTGAAGTTCAATGGAAAAAGATTCAGGAGAAAATGAGAATATGTGTTAAAAAATCTGATTGTTTATGTGGGATCTTGTTCCAAGAGTGAGACTGTTTTGCAAAATATCCAAATAGGTTTGGATAGATCCTCAGAAACAATATTGAATATGTTAATCATGTCTGAATTGTTTTACACTGACAATCAGAGTGTAAATTTACAGAAAAGTGGATCAATGCCCCAAACATTATGGAGGACCCATTTATTGTACATAATTTGCAGTGAGCTAACCTAAGACAGTGACTGAGCATGTGCACTGGTCTTTCCCGACTTTATTGGACACTTCCATCTTGTACTCCGAAGTGTCTCCTTTCTCTGCTGTCAAAATTTTCATGGTGGCTACGTGGTCCTTCAATGTCATCTTGTATTTCCGCCCACTTATCATTTCCTTCCCGTCTTTGAACCACTTCACTTTCAGCTCTGGGCTTCCAGAGATTGTACACTCCAATGTGGCCGAGTCTCCTGCAGTCACACTAATAGACTCTGCAGGTTCTATAATTCTAGCAGGTTCTGTTGTAAGACAGATTAAGTGGTTATTAACAAGAAGAGTTTCGGACCTGTATACAATGACATCTGCATCAAAGATTTTCCCTGACCTTGCACAGTCAGAGTGGCTTCACATTTTTGCTGCCCAGCCTCGTTTTCTGCTTGGCATGAGTACTTGCCACCGTGATTGATGGCCACTGCTGTTATAGAAAGACTTGCAACATTGTTCTCAAAAACCATCTTGATATTTGGATCATCATCTCTAAGTATTTCAGAGTCTTTCATCCATTTAACAGTTATGGGAGCTGAGCCCTTTATGGTTCCTTGTAGCTTCACTGCATTTCCCAACACTGCTGTAACACTTTCAACTCTCTTTGAGAAAGATGGTGGCTCTACAAAAACATGCAACACGTTAAAATCTGAGTTTCAGGTGCAGCAGTAATTCTCAGCCTTTAACGGGTTTACCAACCTTTCAGTTTAGCTGAGGCCTTGGTGGTTACCTTCCCCACATCGTTGGAAATGACACACTGATAATCTCCAATGTCTGCACTTTCAAAGGTCTGGATCTCTAGCCTTGACAGAGAGTCTTGGGAGATGATTTTATATTTCTGATCACCTGTGATGGGCTTCTTATTTTTTAACCAGCTGATTTCAAAAGGAGCCGTTCCTGCAATCTCACACTCCAGCTGAGCTGCTGCACCTTTCACAGCATCTATGGTCTGTAGCTCTTTTCTAATGGATGGAGGCTCTGAATGTCAAAAGATTAAAGTGTGTGGGGTTAAAACTAATATTTTCTGAACTGAACACAGAGAATCATATAAGTCTTTCTCAGAACAAACCTTTAACAGCAACCACAGTGCTGCAGCTCTCACTACCAGCATCATTCGACACCTCACATGTATAACTTCCACTGTCTGTCACCAGAAGATTTAATATTTCCACAGATGCAACTCCGTTCTTAAAGGTGATTTTATATTTCTCTCCATCACTAAGCTCTCTGTCATTCCAGAACCAGTGGATGTGAAGTTCAGATGATCCTTTAACGCTGCATTGTAAACGTGCAGTTGCACCCTGCTTCCAGGTAAACTTAGGCTCCATTTTCCTGACAAAAGCAGGGGGTTCTGAAAGAGTGTTTGGAGACACTGAGGCTTAAAAACATTGTCAAAACAGACACAGAAGAACATAGGCAAAAAACAAAAACAAAGACAAAAGCCAAAACAAAGGACAACATTGCAACACATTAGCAGCAGCTTGCAGTTCGGATAGACCACCAAAAGTTTTTACCAGCAGTGATCACCTGCAGGTTCTTACCTTGAACTGTTACCATAGCCTCACAGGATGAGCTCCCAGCCTCATTTGTGGCTGTGCAAACATATTTCCCAGAGTCCTTGAGCTTGGACTTGGGAATTTCAAGAACTGCCACCTTATCCTCAAAGGACATCTTACAGTCCATGCTCAGGTGGACTTTTTTGCCATCTCTGGTCCAGGTGACGGTCACCGCAGTGTCCTCATCCACCTGGCACTCCAGTTTTAGTGGGTCATTGACAGCAGCTGACGTTGGTTCAAAGGTCCTAACAAAGCTGGGCTTTCTTATAACTGTAAGCTCTGTGGTAAAAGTAGCAGTGCCGACACTGTTGGAGGCCTTGCACAGGTATACTCCCTGATCAGTCAACTCAAGACTTTTAATGTGAAGAGAATACTTGTTCTTTTCACTTTTTATGACATAATTCCCTTTAGATGCGATGGCTATGTTGTCCTTGTGCCAGACAACCTCCATTGGTGAAGATCCAGTGAGTGAGCACTGGAGAACAGCTTGTTTGCCCACAAATAAGGTCATTGGCTCTGGTTTTGAAACAAACACTGGTGGATACATCTCTATGGAAAGCAGGTAGACATACAAAGCGTTTAATGAGTGGCAAAAAAAAAAAAACACACACACACATCAGAAACAAACCGAACTTTCCATCTTAGTGAGGGATGTGGATTCAACATTGAGGATATTTTAAACCTCTGCATAAACATGTTGGGTCAGAATCAAACAGCGCCTTCCAAACCATAATGAGTCACATTAACACAGAACATGAATATAATTCTCTCTCTCTGCCTCCAACACATACATGCATAGAAAATTAAAAAGATTCCCACTGGGATCTTACCAGTCACGATGAGCGAGGCGGTGCAGCTATCGAAGCCCTGCTGGTTTGAAGCTTTGCAGGTGTATTCACCGCTGTCAGCCTTCACAGGATTCAGGAGCTCCAGTGAAGACCCTGTGTGGCGGCTGATGATCCGGTATTTCTCACTCTGTTTGATTTCAATGTTAGATTTGTACCACTTGAAGGTCACGTTCAGTGCATCCTCGGTCTCACAGTCGAACTTTGCATGGCCTCCAACGTTGATCTCTACAGGGTTGATTTTCTGCCTGAAAACAGGTGGCACTGAGGCACACACAGACAGTGAAACAGAGATGTTAGCTATGACATCCACAGCTTTTGATGTAAGTAAAAAAAAAACTGACAGGAGCATCAGGAGCATGAAAGGTGGAATGTACAGAAATGGTGGAAGGCAATTCAGCAGTGACTGTGGAGGAGAAAAAGAGCAGGAACATTAGCCCCATGTTTTCACAGAAGGTTCTCATGGGGCTAGGGTTCCAGTTGAAAAAAGGAAAATCTTTGTGAAAATGATGCAATGCCAAGTTTAAACCCTCAAACATGCAGAAAGACTGGCAATGTAGCAAGAGTGGACCTAAAAGGACAGACCAACCTGTTGATTCTTGCATGCCACAGTGATCCTAAAAAGGCTGTGAAGTGTCCCAAAGACCAGTGACCATGAGAATCAATACTGAAATATGGTAATAAACTACAGGACCACAAGTGGTCGTTGCATGGCCTTGATGGCCCTGGTCTTTAGGACATAAAGATCAAGAAATGATGTGGAACAAACAAAACACAGTGAGTTAGTACAATCCAGTGTCCATGCAGAACCCGAACAATGCTCATGCTGAGCTATGAAATGGATATAAAATCAGAGTGATAAATACAAAGTACTTAAATGAGAGACGCTTGGAATGAAGAAATTCATGTGAATTATTAGTTGCTAATAGAAAATGAATGGGTGAATAAATGGTACATATATTTCTTCTGTTAGCAAACCTCTTGGGACCACAGTGAGTCTTGAAGATGTTGTTGTCCTGCCGGCTTCATTTTCAGCCTCACAAACATAATCTCCTTGATGTCTCTCCTTGACAACTTTGTTGATAACCAGTGAGTATGTGTCATGATCTTTGAAACACTTGAACTCTTTGCCAGATTTCACCAATTGGCCATTAAAAAACCAGCTTACTTTTGTTGTAAATTTAATGGTTGTAATAAAAGTGACTTCACTATCTTCTTCAATAGCTAAGTCCTGTAGGGAGGTGACTATTTCAGGGTATTCTCTCTGCTCTGGTCGGGATAATGTGACTTCTTCTTTGAAGAGCTCTTCCCTGTGCTCCTGCTGCATGCTTACATCCAGTGTTTGCTTAGTAGGAATGGTGGCAAGAGGCAGAGCAGTAGTGACAAAAGCAGTTCCCACTTCTTTTTCTTCACTTTCTACCATTACAGACCTCATTTCTTTTCTTGATACCTGAACCGACTGTTCAAAGGCCACCTGAGTCTCTGTGGTTATCTTGGTCTTAGATGAAATAGACTTTTCCACCTTCGCTGTCTTGGATTTTTGAACTACAACTTGCCCCTCTTCTGCAGCACATTCAACTGTGACATCAGACTCAATCTTAAGTGCAGCAGCCTGAGATTTTGCAGCTGTGAAATCTACTGTACTTTCTGCCAAATGCACGGACTCTACCATTGTAGAAAGCAATTTCTCTGACCTGGCTGAGGAAACATGAGCCCTCTGGGGTTTGTCTAGCTGCATGGTGCCTGGTTGCTCTGAGGTAAGAACATGAGCCTCCTGGTACACAATAGAGTGGAACGCTGCCTGTAGTTCGGTCCTGAGATCAGCCTTTTGTGGGTATTCACCTTCAAAAGCTAGCGTGATCTCCAAAGGGGCACCTGTTGTTGTAATCAGATATGTAAACATAGAGCGTTTGGGTTCTCGCTGAACTTTGACCTCCTGCACTTCCACAGCCTGTAACTTTCCAACTACATCAGCCAGTAGGACTGGCTGGTCACTGGCAACAGCAGACTGCAGTGCCTCTCTGAGCTGATGCCGTATATTTAGACTGGAAGGTTTAGGGATTTGAATCACAAACATCATCTCTTTGGGGAGAGCAGTACTGTCTTTGGATTCTGATGCCATAAGGGATAGTTTTGGTTGTGTGCTGACTATAACTTTAGTAGACTCAGATTTGGAGATCTCTTGAGAAAGCTCCCCTGTCAACACTCGCTTCTCATCCATCACTATCGACTGCCTCACGGACTGACCCTCCTGGATCTGAACAGCAAAGTCTTGTTCTGCTGCCTCCAGAGAGATACTGCTCTCAGTGGAGATCTCCTTCTCTTCAATCTGGACTGGTTCAGTGGGCATTTTAGGCTCTATGATTGTTAGACACTTAAACTTGTCCACACCTGACAGAGTTTCTGTGTGACCTTCTTCTAAGACATGACTGTCTGCTACACTGGTGAGATGCATCACATTCCAGCGATCTTCTTTCTGAACTAAAGCTTTCTGGTGCTTGAGATCAACAGTAATGGGGGTCTCCTTTGGCAGCTGCATGGGCTGGTAGGAAACCTGGAGGATATTCTGAGGCTTGGGCTCAGTTCGAATGTTAGACTGAACCCCGGTCACTGACAAGTCTAGCTCTGCATGGTAATCTGCTGTGAGTTCTCGTCTTTCTTCTAAGACAGCTGCATGGCTCCTTGATTTTTCATGCTTTTGTGTTGCTACCTGTTCATCAGGCTTTTCATCTGTGAAAACACCTTCTTTAGGCAGCACCTCTACAGGCATTATTGACTGGAGATGCAACACAGTCTGAGGCTCTTTTTGGGGTTGAATGGCTATCGAACTGGCCTTAGCTTCAAACTCTGATATGTCTTCACAAAAAACAATTCTTTGTTCATCTTGACTGACAGTGTGCAACAGGGTGGGACTCTTCCTGGTATCTGCCTGCTCAGGTGCTGGTTTTTCAGAACTGAAGCTCTTTTCAGATGAAAGGAGGTCTTGGTCTGAGATGACCTGCAGGTGCAGTACCTTCCCACTTTCTACATGTGACTGAACAGTCACTGCCCTGTCCAAACATGGCAGTTCTTTAGTTGGTTCAGCCTGCAGTATTTGCCTTTCTTCAGCATTTAAAGCTGCCTTCATTATTCTGTCTTTGGAAAGCTGAGCTGTTTCTTCAGCAGGCATCTGCATCAAGAACCCTGTCTCCTTAGAAAGAGTTTGTTTGGACTCACTGATTGAGGCTAAAATGGGCCGACGCTCTTCTTTCTTAATGGTGGATTTGACAGCAGATTCTGCTGTTGATAGTTCAGCTGTGTGGCCTTCTTCCATTACTTGTTTCTCTGTAGACTGAGCTGAATATAAAATTTTAATACCTTCCTTCACACTGTAGCTCTTCTCTTGCTGTTGTCCAGGGATATCCTCAGATTTCTCTCTTACAATAGAAAGTTGCGACTCCACCTGATGCCCGCTGACCAAGTGTTTGGGTTCGGAGGTGGGTTTAACTTTAGCAGGCTGCCTGTCATGCAGAAGCTCTGTGCTGACGGTTGAAAGAGGGATGAGTTCCTCTGCCACGGCAGACATTAATTTTGATTGTTTTTCTCTAGCCAGCTGCAGTTCAATTACCTCAGGACTCTGAATGCGGTCACAGTGCTGCTCTGTGACGCCCTGACTCTCTTCTACAGAGGATGTAAATGCTGCCATGTGAAGCTGCTTCCCAGGAACAGCTGATGCCTGAGGCGGGTGAGTGGGAACCACAGAAACCCTCTCCTCTATCTCATGAGTCTGAAGCACAGCTGCCTGTTGGGTCAGTGTCTCACGATGGATGGTTGCAGCAGAGATGTCAACCTCCCCAAGCGAGGCCACCTGCTCACTAGGAATGATCTTCCTGTCTTCGGTACCAATGGTATAAACCATTTGATCTGACCGGGTTTTGTCCTGGCCTGGAAGACTGACCTGATACAGACGAGACTCTGTTGCCTGGTCAGACACCGACACCTTATAGGACTTTTTATGAACCATAGTTAGCTGCTCCTCTTTGTGTGAAACAGAGACTGACTCCCTAAACACAACAAGCTCAGCACTACAAGTTGCCTCACCAAACTGGTTGGAGGCTTTACATGTGTATAGGCCACTGTCTTCCTGTTTGACGCTCTTGATATTGATAAGGCCAGATCCATCTGGGTTGGTTACTATGATGCAGTTTCTGCTGGGCTGAATTTGGAAAGCCCCTTTCAACCATTTCACATCAGGAATTGGATCTCCTGTGGTTTTATAATTAAAATAAACCTCCCCTCCTTCTGAACATCTAACAGGTTGAATCTGAACAGTAAATGTAGGTGGCTGACCTGTGACCTTAAACATTTTCTCCACCCACCTCTCTGCCTGGCTGATGTCAGGCTTTTTCACTTCTAGGTATGTGGAGCATGTTGTCTGCCCAAACCTGTTGGTGGCAGTGCAGGAGTATTCACCCTCATACTCAGATGTAACTTTAGTGATCACCAATGTGTACTCCTCCTTTTCCTCTATCAGCCTGTACGCAGAGGAGCTTTTTATCACCCTACCATTGCGAGACCACTGAACAATCGGCTTTGGAAAGCCGGACACCTTGACCGTAAATCTGGCTGTTTCCCCTGAGCTTATGGCTGCTGGGGATAGCTGGCTGAGAAAAACTGGCTTTTCTTTTTTCTTCTCGAAAGTCGAAGAGTAACGTTTGGGTTCTGGCTTGAGTTCAAGTGTTTTAGATTTCTGTGGTAACTGGACACCAGTGTAGAAGGTTTCCTCTCGTTCTTCCACAGTGGTGATGGTGGTGCTAGAACGCTCTGTCGGAAAATATTGAGCAATACTGAAAACAATGTCCACAAATAAAACCTTATCATTTTTCTAATTAACTCACAAAAACACATCAAGGCTGTCCATAGCTACAACAATTTCTCAATATGTATGTGAACAGTTTATTAGCACGAAGTTTTCAGGTTGGAAAAACTCAAGTGGTGTGAAAAGCCACTTGAGTGGCTTTTCAAGTGGCCTGGTACAGCTTTAACCTGTTGTACCAGGTTAAAGCTGGTACAACAGCTTTAACCTCCTTAGGTGTATTTTGCAAAAAGCTTTTGCACATTTACAAGTAATTAGAATGTTCTAAAGTTAAAATTTCTCAAACATTTTATGCTGCCTGTTAAACTAAGAGGATCCTGACTCCTTTTCACAAATTAATTCAACATCTAGTATAATATTAATCTACACTAACTTTCACTTATTTATCAGTTACACATGATTCTCTAATGTTAGTGAGGATCATCAACGCAAGTAGTACAAAAACAGAGTCAGCATTGTTCCTTACTCTGTTTAATGATGCTATTTATATGATTGCACAAATACAAATGACTAATTAGGAGATTCATTTTAGATATTGTCTTGAATTCACAAGTAAAAATAATTATATAAATCCTAACTGGTGAATCATTATCAAGTTTTTCTTTGAAAAAATATGGCACTTTGTGACAACAGTGGTAATCATTTATAAAAACACAAACCATGACCAGACTCAAACTTTACATCAAACCTTTTATTATATAAACTCTGAGACAAACTGACATATCTGTACAAATAAACCACACAATGTTCATCACACTAGTTTTTTTTCTCTCTCGTTATTGAACACTCATACACTCCTAACATTACACTTATTTACAAAACATCCACACCTTCGTTTTCTAAAAAAATGTTTCACAGTGTCCATTTTCAAAATAACTTATCTTTCCTTTTCATTTTCATCTTGATTTATAATTCCACTAAAAAATCATACACAGACAGTGAAAGCACTCAACCCTCCCAAAAAAAATCCACATTAAAGACCACTAAAACTTAACCAACAAAATAACTTCAAGTCAGCAGTACAGAACATTTGAGTTTTTAAATTTATTCAGATAGGATTGTTTTTTAAGCTTGAATTTTAATATTATTGAAAATTAGACCAACTTATAGATTGATAACAATAAATCTTATGAGTAATACATTATAATTTAACAAATAAAGTGTATTTATAATTTAAGTCCTATCAAATGAAATCCTATCAGTATTTTTTGAATTGCGTCTTTATTTTCAAAAACATGTTTATATATATATATATAAATGTCTGTAAATACTATAAGAACAAGAAACTTAAAGTGAACAAAATATCAAATAGATATATATTTTTTTATGTTGAATGCATTGTTATTGCAGACATGCTACATTCTACCACTAAAACTTAACTTCAGTTACGTTAACTTCAATTAACGTGACTTTGAGTGAAACGCTATGGTCGCAATTTCCTTCATAGTTTGAAAAATAATTTAAACAGCATAACTTCAACATTCAATCAGTCAAGCTCAAAGAGTTACCAAGGAAAACATGAACCAAGACTTTTCGATCAAAGACTTACACTAATATTGCCTTGAGTTGTACATAAAGAATAAAAGATCAACTTTCTGACTCACAATGACAAACACTAAAATACTATTTTCATCATCAGTACAACAGACACTATGCTACATATCTCAGCTTTTGCTTTTAAATCAGTCCACATATAAGGCAATGAAGCTAAGAAGTTCTCAGTTTACTCCATAACCACAAGTTGTCGTCACACATATTTATGACTTCAAAGGGAAAAAAAAGAAATTAATTTGTAGCTAATTGAGTTTAGTGCCACTTATGGTAAACCAGTAGTTAGCAGTGTAACCACACTGCCAGAAGGTTCTTGTTTGAAATCCTGACCAAGGTTTTGTTTGGAATTTGGTTACTTCCGTTTCCTCTTGGTTACTTTTGCTTGGAGAAACTTTGTGTGACCAAACCTTACAACCTCTAGAAAATCTTCAGCAGTGCTGTTGTTTCTATGCAGCCAGCAGAGTTTTGGATTAAACACTTATACTCTCCAGCATCACTCTGAGTCACATTGGTAATGAGCAGATTGAAATGACCAGCACTTTTCTCCTGGATTATACATCTACTGTCAGTGACCAGCTCTCCATCTTTGTACCACTGAGCTGTGGGGTTTGGTTTGCCGCTGACCAAACACTGAAGAATGACAGGGGTCCCTACAGCTGCAGTTACGTTAGTCAGTGGGATGACACATTTAGGGGGGATTTCAGTCACCTGGAAGTGAAAGCTGCACATATCCGATGACTTCCCCTTAAATTCAATTTTTTCATCTTTGGCTGGCTCAGCAAACACATCAAAGTTAACACTAACATATTTCTGTCCTTGCTCACTGGTTTGGTGGTCAGTGTTGGCCACCAACCTCACTGCCCGCTGTGACTCATCAGGTTCTTGCTCAAACTCAAACTCAAGCTCTATTTCAGACACCTGTTCACCATCAAATGATGTGTTTCCAACCATCAGGTCAAACTTCTGGGGCTGGACTTTAGCACTTCCTAAGGATACAGCGGTCAGCTCCCTACCTCTGGTCTTCCCTGAAAAAGCCTTTGCACTTATCACCACCAGGGAGGCTCGACAAAGAGTCTCCCCAACGAGGTTTATCGCCCTACAAGTATAAACTCCACTATCCTGAGTCGTAACTTTACAGATCTTCAGGAAGTGGTTGTCTCCATCGGAAGAGTGCAAGTATTTCTTAGTATTATGTGGAATTTTCTTGTCTCCTTTAAACCAAGACACAATTGGAGACGGGATTCCCATCAGAGAGCACTCAAACATAACAGTAGTACCCTCTGGGGTTTCCATGTCACAGATTGGGTTGATAAACCTTGGAGGCATCTCTGTGACCTCAAATGCTATTTTCAAGTCATCATGCTCCTGAGTGACAAAATCCACAGCACCCTCCTCATAAATACTGGGTAACACATCCAAAGATATGACCATGCTCTTGTTGTCTGCTGTGTATTCAGGAATGGTGATGATCTTAACCTGCTTCTCAAACTCCTTTACCTCATTTTCATCCAGTTCTACCTCTAGCAGAATCTCCTGAGGGGATGGAGAACGAGAGGAGTCGTTTTCCTCCACATCAAACTCCATCACATGCTGATGGGTGACAGCAGGTGGTGCTGGCATGAACCTCACCTCCTGTGATACAACCACCACCAGAGCAACACTTCTGGCTTCCCCAACATAATTCACAGCCTCACAGATGTATTCTCCCTGGTCAGCCTTAGTGACGTTATGAATCACTAGCGTGATGTTATCACCATCTCTGTCCATTCTAACTCTATCGTCTGCCACCAGCTGCGTTTTGTTGAAAAACCACCTTACGTCAGGGGAAGGTAGGCCAAAAACTTCAGCATAAAATGTCAGGGAGTCGTTTTCAAACACTCTTTTCTTAATGAGAGGCTTAAGGAAAGCTGGAGGGATTCCCTGCACTTTTTCTTGAAGGGTGGCCGGTCCTAATGACCCTTTGCCTTGTGAGAGAAATCTGCTTTCATCCAAGCTTATGCCATTTGGATCAGCTTTACCACCCTCATCAGCAGGAGAGTTGAGAAAATGAACCGGAGAAAAAAACTTCTCAGTGGAGTCTCCAGTTGAGGGTCTCTTGTGATGTACCGGAGAGAACTGAAACTCATCCGGTGTTATAAACCCACTAGGTATGTCAGAGTTTGGAGTGTGAAAGGATGGTGGTGACTTGAGCGTGTGAAGGGACTCTGCGATTGGTTGAGACACCTCGGTAGAAGAGCCTGGGGTGAAAAACCTTTCAGGTACCTCTGCTATTTCTTCACTCATAGTGCTACCAATTTCTATGGACATCTCAGACTCAGGGGTAAGTGGCCTACCCCAGTCTGTTGGAGGGTTGTAATACTCGTACACAGCCCCAAAAGTTACTTCCTCCTCCTGTATGGAACCCGCCGCTGTTGCTACTCCTCCCTCAGCCTCAGCTGCCAAGGATTCTTCAAGAGTATCTTGTTCCTGTACCGGTTGAGCAGCTAGTACATCAGGTGGTTTAACTTGGGTGTTTATGTTTGGGTTTCTGATCATTTTGGGGGGTTCAGGATTCACATGAACACCAGTTCTACCAATTTTAGCTATTATTTCAAGTCCATCTTTTTCTCCAGTGAGGGCTTTCTCCAATATTTCTGTTGTATCAGTCTTTGAGTCTGGCATACTGACAAAAATGCCACTGTCCATAGAAGGTTCTGTGATAGACATAAACTTCTCACCACTAACTGCAGCCTTGTCACTTATTTCTTCTGATCCCTCTTCTAACCTTTTGACCTCCTCATCCATGTGAGTTCCACCTTCAACCAATGCTTCAACAACTTCAGCTGCATCAAGATAAAAAGATGATTCCAAACCCACATCTGGAGGTAGAAACTGCCGCTCAGTGTCTAAATGCCCAGAAATTCTTTTAGCTGCTACACCTCCCTCAACAGGCGCCCTAACAGAACGTTTCATTACAGGGACCTTCTCAGGCTTGAAAGGAATGAAACTACTCATTCTGTCAAATGGCTGTTGTGTCTGATCCCCAATCATTTCGACATCACCAGTTGTTGTAGGATCTTGGACACAAACTGGTTTTTGTGGCCTTGGTCTCACAAGCTGTGGAGACTCCTGCAGCTCTTCCACAAACTGTTTCACACCTGCTCCTTGTTCAACACCAGTGGCCTCAGAGGTATCTGACAATACAGGTTCAGTTGCTTCTGGAACATATGGATTTACTGATATTGCAAGTTCCTCAGACACCCTGTCAAGTCTTAACACTTCCTTCTCCTCTTGTTGGTCAAGAGAAATGGCCACAGCAGGAATAAACTCTTCAGGAAATTGTGTGTCTTTTCTTTGCTCCTCAAGTGAAGGGGGTGTCATTACAGAAACTGGTGAGTCAGACTCAAAAGCCTGTTTGATCTGAGAAACTTTAATTATAGCAGCAGAACCCTGAAGACCACAGCCCGACAGTGTTGGGGGCTCTTTGGACGGAGAAAATCTGGATTTTGGGGCTTTGACACCTATATCTGATGGAGGAGGTGAAATTAGAGGTTTATCCTCTGAATGAGAGAGGGCAGGCATATGCACAGTGGCAGGCTTCTTTAAATCCTCAGTTAGTCTTGCAGGAATATCGCTTACTCTTTCAGAGGAAGACATATCTTCTCCCTCCACAGCTTCTCCTTGCTCTGAAAACTGCACAGGATCATGGATTTGACCTGACACTTGACAGATGCTCATGACCTCCCCAAGCTTATTTTTAGCTAGACATCTGTACATTCCAGCATCTGCGGATCTAAAATTGTAAATATAAAGTCTGTACATTTTATTATCTACCTCTGCTCGGTATTTATTGGCTGCAGAATCAAGGCAAGTATTATTAAAATACCATGTGGCCTCAGGTACAGGATCACCAGTGATAACACACTCCAACACTGCAGTGCTGCCCACAGGACAGGTCACATTCTCCAATTCAGTCACTACACCAGGGGCTTCTCCAACCACATCAAAGGAGAAGGTAAATTTGTGCTTCAAAGTCTGAGATGTTCCATCATCACTGGCAACCTCTGGAGTTTTCTCTGGCAAAGCTTGAGGTCTGTCCTCACTGCTGTCCTCAGATATTTCAGGGAGAGGAGTGGCAGCTGTAATTCGAATCTCGACAGGTGAGGACGTGAACAATTCATCTGACAATCGACGTTTGTGGACCACAGTTTGGGGAACTTGCAGCGTTGCCTTTCCTGAATCTATGTGGGTCTGAATCTCCTGCTCTATGAGACTCTCCTGACCCCCCTTCTCCTCAGTAACTACCACTTCCTGGGTGACACCTGCCTTTTTGGATGCTTTCTTATCTGAAATGTCAAGAGTACCACTGCAGATTGATTTACCATGCTTGTTGGTTATGATACACTCATAAGTCCCCTCATGATCTGTCGTTGGATAGAATACAGTGAGCTTAGAGTTGTTTGATTTGATAATGATGTCATAATCTGGGTTGTGGTCCACTGACTGTCCATCTTTGAGCCAGCTAACAACGGGTGGAGGATCACCCTGAAACTGGCAAGTGAACTCTGTCATCTCACCAGTTTTAACTTTAAGTGAAGATATTTCTTTTAAAAATACAGCAGGTGAGCCTGAAGAATCTATATCCCTTTGTTTTACCCTCTGCGACGCTGGAGGTTTAATCTCCTTCTTTATAGCAGCTTGTGCAGAACTTCCCACTCCAGTTTCTCTAAGTCTAACTGAATCTTCACTTTCTTCATCTTTCTCTGAAACTGCTAAACCTTTCTGTTGTTGCCATCCACTACTCTCTCCAGTGGTTTCTACCTCCTCTTTTATCCCTCGCTTATCTCTTACATCTGTCTGGAAACGCTGGTGGCTGGATTTATCAGCGGTCATACCATACTCCTCCCTGGTCCTCATTCTCTCTGATGCTCCACCCACATCACCTGACGGAAGAGTTTTTTCGTTAGCAAAAGCCAAAGCCATCTTAAGAGGTGAAGTAGTGCCTTGGAGAGGAATCTGGGCTTCAGAAGACTGTTTACTTTGTGCAGCTTGTCGTTCAGCTGAAAGTTTTGCATTTGGTGATAAAACATGGAGTTCACGGTCCATCTGAGGAAGACGGGGCTCTAACACAGGTCCAGGCTGTTTGCACTGACTGTCTAAAGCCCATTCTGACTCCAGCTCAGACACTTCCTCTTGCTCAACGACATCTTGTTGCCATTTCAAGATACGCTTAGCCATTGCTTCTTCCTCGCTTACAAAGTACTCACTGTCCGTTTGTAGTCTGGTCTCGCGTCCCTCTGTCGGCACTTCTTCAGCTAGCGGCCACTGAGGAATATCTGATTTCTGATCTTGGAAACCGGCTGGAGCAGAGGTGGTTGGCAACTGCTCCTGAGCTGTTTGACCAGGAGAAATCCTCATGTTGTGGCCCAAAGTGGGCTGCTGAAATGTTGGCACAGCAGAGGTTTCTGGGAAGATTCTTCCAACCTCAGGAGTCCCCTCACCCTGGAATGGAGGATAGCGCTCTGCCCAGTCAGACTCTAGCTCCACTGGTTGCTGTTGCTCCATCAGAACATCTTGTTGCCATCTCATAATTCTCTGCGTGAGGGCCTCCTCTTCGCTGACAAACTTCTCACTCTCCAGTTCTGAGATGTTCTCTCGTGAAAGCTGGAGCTCTCGTTCTTCTTTTGTCTTCTCAAACAACTTCTTCTCTGTTCTGCTTTTTGTTCGAGGTGACTGAACATCCTCCTCTTTTGCTTTACCTTTTATTCTTGGTGATTTTTGTGGCAGGACTGGAACCTCTTTTTCATGTTCTTTTATTAGGGTTTTAATTCTGGCTTTAGGAGAGGGTGCAGATGTTACTTCACATTCTGCTTTACCTGCCACTATTGCATGTTTTGGGTTTGGATTTTGTAAATTAACTACTGCTCCTTTCTCCATTTCCTTCTGTGAAGAAATGACCTCCTCAGACATGTACTGATTATCTGCTGGTAGAGGCAAATCAGTTCCAGGGTGAAAGGTCTCTTCCTCTGGCATTCTGTCACCTTGCTGCCACTTCCTGGTCCGCAGAGCCAGAAGTTTCTCCTCGCACTCCATTCTTTCAGTCTCCAGACTTTTCTCATACTGATCTCTCAGAGACTCCTCTGGTTTATCTGCTGGTTTAACTGGATCAAAAGAAGCAGATTTCTCTACTTCCAATCCTCTGACTTCTTTTTTAGGTGTTTTTGGTGGTGCCACTTCAAGTTCTAAAGGCCTTACCATGAACATGGGAGATTTGTGTGGAAGGGAGATTTGTGAGGTGGTTGTGGCTTCAGTTACCTCAGTTGATATTTTCTCAACCACCTCCTGCTTAGGGTAAGGGTGCCCTGTAGGTTCCATGTATTGCATTTCAGCTGGCAAAGGAACATCAGTTTCCTCATGAAATGTTTCTTGCTCTGACATCAAACTTCCTTGCTGCCACTTCCTGATCCGCAAAGCAAGAAGCTTGTCCTCACACTCTTTTCTGTCTGCCTCCAGGCTCTTCCCATACTGAGCCCTTAAGGATTCTTCCTCATAGGACTCATCTCCTTCAGATGGTACTGGGGCTTCAGATATTACCTCTTCACTAAAAACAGATGCTTCTTCTTGAACGGAAGTCCTGGTTTCTTCAATTTTGTGGAGCAGCTCAAACTCTGCTTTTGCAGTCTCCACCTTGTACTCTCCACTTTCATCTGCCTGAGACTCACTGGCTTTTTTATCCTCCAGTGTCTCTGTGAATTTGTCACCAGACTTTCTATCTCTCTGATGTGTTGTGTCAACTAGCTCACCTTTCATGATCTGAATGGCTCTTGTTCTGGATTGAGGCTCAAACAAATGTCTCTTCTGAGGGTGAGAAGGTTTCCTGGTTAACTTTTTCTCACCCTGATCCAATGTTCTGTGCTGGACATCAGGCAGAGAGGTGGGCTTGACCCTCAACTTCTCCACATACTCTGCATAGCTCGACTCACTGGCGACTGACTCAACCTCAAACTCAGAGGAGGACATAGTGGAAATAGAAAGCCTTTTCTTTTGTTTCACTGCTTTCTGCAGGGTTGTAAGCTTTGCTCTGACCTCGTTGTGGAGGCTTTCTGTGTCACTGAACCTGTCACTGTACCTGTCGCTGCACCTGTCGCTGAACTTGTCACTGAATCTTGCCCCAGTGCGCCGGTCACAGTAGATATCACTGAACCTGTCATTAAAACGCTCAGACCTGTCAAACATGGGGGGAGGAGACGGGGCCCGCTCAGAGGCAGTCTCTAAACGTTTGGATTCCTTCTCTGATGGTTTGTCTAAAGAACCCGTACTGGATCTGAAGTACACAGTTCTCACTAAAGCACTTTTGGATCGGGATCTACCCTGGTGGATTTTGGACATTTTGTCAAATGGAGATCCTACACACCTGAGATCAACTCTAAATTTCCTCTCCTTTCTCAGCTCTGCCAAGTTGTCTACACTCTCATGGGCCTGGGCAGAGCGCCGAACAAAGCCAAGGTAGTTAGCAGACTGTTCTTCCCTTAGCGAAACCAAAAGTGATGCTGTGGACTCAGCAGAACCTTCTGAGTTTAATGCCATCACCTTGTAACTGCCGGAGTCTTTCTCCCTGATACTGTCAATGAAAAGACGCGTAGTGTGCATGTGCATCCTGCTTTCGGTACAGATCCTACGTCTGCGTTCCTTAGGGATAGATCTATTATTATGAAACCAAAGAATAGTTGGCACAGGACAAGCGATCAGTTTACACTTTAACTCAACTGGTTCTCCTTCCAGAACTGACTGAAATTTGAGTTTCTTTGTGAAGGATGGCTTAATGTTGTCTGTCCAGGAGCTGATTGACGAAGTTCTGCTTGAGCAGCGGTTAGCTGATACCAAGCCATGATCGAGGAATTCCTCTGTGTCAGAGAAAGCTCCGCGGAGATGTCGGGTGCCGCTGAGCTCAGTGATGCCGTGTGCTTCTGCAAACAGAAACAGACGACAGTCAGAACGACACAAGATCTGGAGGTAAAGGGACGGAAAAGATTATCTTTACTGGAAATATTAAAATGCATGCTGGGAGTCACAATGCCATAAAAAATAATTTCACTCACCATATTTGTTCGAATAAACGCAAGACTTGATTCTTTTTAATAGAAACCTGCAGGAAGTTTTGATCCTTCGTCTGTGGAAATTTCTTCAAAACAAATTATTTTATTATTGTTGAAACATGACGGCCAACATCCGCTTGTTTTCTCTCTGATGGTTGCGTTTTTACTTGAATATTCCTTACCTGACTTGCAGACAGGAGAATAAACGCCCTTTCTAATCCTTAACAGAAAATGAATGAAGCACAAGCTCTCCAATACATATTTTTGATTTCAGAACTTTGAGCCGTAAAATTGGGCGAGAAGGCGTTTATTCGAACTAATATAGTTTGACTGGTGTTATTTTGGAAGCAAACCACAGGAATCACATCCCATTATCTGCAAGCCAGGCTAGGACATATTCTGCAGGAAGAAGGTATCAGTCCCAAATGCAGAAGACCTCTTTCTTTTTTAAAGGGCCTTTCAAGTATTTCAAAGAGTTTTAAAAGATACACATCCTGCACCTTTTTCTTGGAAATACCAGAGGAACCTTCATGCCAAAATGACTTTCTGGATGCAACATCTTTAGAAACTGGAACAAGCAAGTTCTATCAGTGCTTTCCTGAAGGAAACCATGGGATACCATCAAAATAAAAGAGCAGATGATACAAACAAGTATTTTTTCATCAAAACACATATAAATGACATGCAACTGCAGAAAAAAAAGATTGTTTTAAAGGGACAGTTCAACATTCGACTTGTTTCCAAGGTTTAAGCGCAATCTGCTGCTGCAGGACAACTCTGACCCAACCAACCCATACAGCATGCATTTGTACATCTGTTTCTCTCATCAGGACTTTCATGGTGTCTCCACAAGAAGAACATCTCAGAACCATACCTTATGTCAGAGTTGACTGCTGGCAGACTACGTTTACAGTGAAAAGTCAGAAGATGTAACTGGAAACTAGGTGAAACTATTCCTGTTTCACTGAATCATCTTCTCAGGTGTGATTGTAGTAAGTGTGTGTGATAAGGCAAGAAAGGCAAGGTCTTACCTTTAACTTCTTCTTCTACTGTGGCTTCGATCTGCTCCCTCACAAGAGTCACTGTGGAAGACAGAGACACCAGTTTATCGTTTATCCGTTTGCTTCTACATGGCTTTGTCACATTTCTCACATTTAGGTTAAGATTGATGGAATTTATCCCCGATCTGGGATAAAACCAAAATACTAAAACCCTTTTTTTTTATTATTATAACTTAGACTTCCTTTATTGTCATTGTACAAAAAGAAAACACAAGGTGAATCTTGACAACAAAATGTCGTTACTTGGCTACCAGTGTAACAGAGCTAAAACCTTATACTACACAATAAATACATAATAGCTAAATAAATATATAAGAGCTAAGAATAAAGTGCCATAGAATCCACAAGTTCAGTGTTGTAAACAAAATTAATCTAACTAGCCCACTTGTCAAACTTGCAAAAGCGTAAAACTTTTACCAAGTATTTCTGTCAAGTTTCAAGTGCAAATATCTTAGTACACTTCAAATATGTCAAAATTAACTTACAAGTAACTTTTCAGCAAGGTACAGGAGCTTATTTTAAGACAATAATTCTTGAACATTAATTTTAAAAAGTACTAGTTCCATTGGCAAATTCTTTCACTTATAATAAGGCATTGTGAAATAATTTGCCATTGGAACTAGTATAAGTTGTTGATACTAAAGAGTTATTTACATGATCAGATACTTGGATTAGAAAATAGCCAAAAATATTTACTAAAATTTTGTTTTTGAAGTGTGCTCAAATTCTTAAAAAGTCACCATTTTCTCTTCTTCTAGAATAATAAACCATGAGGACCAAATATTTATTTGCTGCCTAGTATCCAGTACAATTACAATAGTCTGGGTAGTTTAAAAATGGAGCAGTGACAACACAATTTATTCCACAAAAATTGCAAAATGTTGTGGTTCAAATATCAGTTCCTAAAAAAACAAAATGAACTTTTCCAAAATCCATCTAAAGCAGCAAAAATCTCTGCTCACTTAAACAAGCAATGAAGAAGCACAAACTGGTGTCCAGCAAGGAGGAATGCAAGAAAGGAAGGTTTTTCAAAGATCATCAGATTGACAGAAAAAAGAGAAATGAAGATCCCTTCCTTCAGGAGTGATAGTGAGGATAAATGTGTGAGTTTTACTGTGGAGAGACAAAGGAGGAGCATGAGTGAAGGCATTGTTCCTGAGATGAAAAGTGAGGAAGGAGGAAGTGAAAACTCCAGGATTCAAACAAACACGTGAATTTGTGAAAGAAGAGGTTCAACTTTGTGATGTTAGTCAGAGATGAAGAACGACTGAAGGATGTCCCGATTATCACATTTTAGAGCTGCACTAATCAGTCTGACAAAGATCAAATCAAAATTTTCTCTTAATTGGCTCTGATTGGATGGCCAGATAATTCTACCAGTTCTCCCAATTAAATATATAGAAACTAAGAATTCCCACCATTTTGGAAACCTGTCCATCCATGTAAGTTTAAAGGGGACCTATTATGCAAAATTAACATTTAACCCCTTCTTGTGCTTCCATTTGTGTCTCAATTGCTTCTAAAAGCAGACCAAGTGATTAAAAAAATGTAAATAAAATTTAAAAAAATCACCCAATAAGTTAATGTTTTTTGGTGTCTGGAAAATGATCCGTTTCAAAATCAGCTGGCACTGCCTGTTACCTAGTAAACCCTGGGGAGCTCCACCTGTTATCTAGCAATCCAAGCTGACTCGTCACATTCTTGTTGGTTGTGCAGGAGGCTCTACTAATGCTTTTCAAAGATGTGTGGTTGTATGATTGCACATCTGTTTGCAGCCATGTTAACATGTGAGTGCAAAAACTGAGATGGAAGCAGCAGCTTACTTGGATTTAAAGTGACAAGACGTCCTAAAACCTCTCCTTCTGAAAAGAGTTGAAAATAGTCAAAACTGACCCGGCTAAAATCCCATTTTCTAAGAATGATTTTGTGCAATAAAATATAATAAACATGTGTTGTGTAGCCCAAAGACCTGTCCTAACCTGTTTAAGGTTGCATAATAGGTCACCTTTAATAAAAAAAGATTTTTACTTACTATTGACCCTGTTTTCAGAATTTCAGGGAATTTGCATTGTAATATAAAAAATAATGGAAAACCTATAACTAATCTAGTCCATCTTGGAAGCTTTCATCTGGTCCAGGACATCCTCTCAGACTTTCATTTTTAGAAAGAGTGACTCAATCTTGAAAAAAGAAATACGTGACGATTTAGGGGGGAGTCTGGCTACAAACCAACACATCCAGGTGTTACCTTCTTCCTCTCTGATAACGGTGAGGCTGGCCGAGCATGCAGCTTCCCCGGCGTTATTCACCGCCTTGCAGGTGTACTGCCCTGCATGTTCAGAGAAGGCGTCCACTATGATGAGTGTGGCGATGTTTGTCACCTCATCGAAGTGGAACACCACATTCTTGGAAGGTTGGGCAGGCTGCCGGTTGTGGAACCAGCTGATTTCCGGCTTTGGCAGGCCGGATACACACGCATGAAAACGGGCCACGTCCCCGTGTGTCACTGTGCAGCTTGTGATTGGTTGGATGAAAATTGGCTTTTGGCCAATTGACGGTTTCTTTAGGCTGGAGATGTGCCACTGAGGCTCGGTAGAACTGCTCACTGTTTGAATTTGCCCTGAAATGAAGCAGGTTCAGGGGTCGTTCTTTACTTTGTGAAAATTCCATCCCACTGATTGCTTTGCATCAAACCAAAGAAATTAAAGTCTTTTTAAAAACAAACATTGACTCCAGATCAGAATCCAAATCAGGATAAAAACAAAAGAAGCTCTTTTAAACTGAACTCAATACAACCTCAGATTTATAACTTCTGACATTTTACACAGAAAACAATACAAAACCCAAAAAAAGTTTTGTCATAGTTATAAATCAAGCATTTGTAGCTTTCATCATTGTTTTGATGAAAACCTCACCGTCCAGTGTGAGAGTGGCAGAGCAGGACACTTTCCCGGCGTTGTTTGTGGCCACACAAGTGTATTCCCCCTCATCCTCTGGGTAAACTCTGGAGATTTCCAGCTGACAGCTGTCGTCGAACTGAGACATCCTGAAGAAGTCTGACTGCTTGATTTCCTTCTCCTTGTGGAACCAGCTGATCTTCACATCTAAATCAGGAAAGTTTGTTTAGCTACAAACTAAATATATAGTTTAGCAAGCTAAATATTTAGCTTGGAGCTAATATGCAAAATCACTTGCAGATAACCGAAAGCTAACTATCAAAGTAAACCTTGTGAACATTTAAAGAAACCCCGGGTGAGACTGATTGACTTCAGTTTTTGCTCATGTTACGTCTTCATCATTGTTTCTTTTCCACTCAACATGCAACTTTTCACCTTAAAACAGAATGAGATATTTTATGTTTTAAGTTGAAATATGACACTTCAACAAAAGATATTATGTCTTCCAAACAAAATACATTGGATTTAGCTAAATATTTAATTTGATAATTCTTAGAACGGAGCTAACTAAATATTTTGAACTGGAGCTAGATATTTAGCTTGCTTATTAAATATTTTGTCTGAAACTTAGATTTAATAAATTAATTAATAACATGGTTAATATATGACTTATGAAAAATAACCCCCCATTTTTTCTGTTATAGCAGTCTAATAACCCAAATTATTGATGTTAAATTTTGAAAGGACTTCTTACCGTCTCCACGGACTCTGCACTGGAAGTGAGCGGATTCTCCCTCTCTGGCTGAGGTGTTGGAGATGGGTGAGATGATGACTGGCGGAGTGATGGGGGCAGCAGAGTCTGGAGAGACCACTTCTGACACTACAGCACACAAACCTCCATGAGACTCCATTTGCCATGTCTCCATTCTGCTCTCCATTCTGCTCTTCAAGCAGGACATTCGGTCTTACCTTCCACATTGAGTGTGGCGGTGCTGGTGGCCGTGCCGTAGTCGTTCTTTGCCTCGCAGTTGTAGACGGCGGCGTCCTCGGGGAATACTTCGATCAGAAGCAGCGTGTGCTCATTGCCGTCGTGAAGGAACTTGCACTTGAAGCCCGGCGACAGAGCCTGGGAGTTTTTGTACCAGGAGACCTGCGGTGGAGGAACGCCGCTCACCTGAACGGAGAAGCGAGCCGGCTTTCCTGCCTCGACTGACTGGGGCTCCATGTGACGGAGGATCTGAGGAGGCTCTGGGACTGGAAAGTAAAATGTTAGATTAGGGTTACTATTGTTTAGGGTTTTTCATTACAGTTTTCTTTTATTTAGTTGTGATTCTCTGTTATAATTCAGTTAGTTTTGATTGGTTTTAAAGTGTGTTTGCTAGTTTTATTAGTTAGATATTTAGTTTTTATTAGTTTATGGTAGAAGTATTAGGTTTGTCATATTTTGGTTAACTTTTAGATGCAAAATGAACAAAAATGCAATACTGTATCACCCAACTGATGCTGAATGCGGAACAGAGGACATTTTCAAAAATATATTCAATTACTATTGAACAACCAACTGACCCTGACATTTTCTCACAACTTTCGCTGTCGCATTGTGCTGCAAGAAGGAGTGTGGAGCACTGCAATTTCCCACAGCTGAAGAAAACTGATTGTGTGGGGATAAAAAATCTATTTCGCATTGGTTCGAAAAACAAATAAATAGCACAAAAACGAAGAATATTATATCTATAAATTAAATATGTTTTGGTTAGTTTTATAATCATGCGATATAATTAGAGTTGGCTATAGTTTTTATGTTTTTTTTATTTCAGTTAACAAAAATGTTTTCTTCATTTCAATTTTTGTTATGTTGTTAGTTTTATTTAACTATAATATGTTCGGTTTAGACAACAAAGACAAATTTGGAGCAGATTTTGCAGGAACATCTTTCCATATATCCAAGATACATCTACCTCAGTGTTGAACCTTTTTCTTGACTTACTGTTAACCCTTAGGTGCATGGTGCTCCTGTTCTTTCCGGCGATGAAAGTATATTCTCCAGCATCACTTCTGTAGGTCTCAGAGATGGTGAGGCGGTGCAGCTTCCTAATGGCAACATAGCTGAACCTTTCCTCCACAGAGAACTGGATCTCCACACCGTTCCTGAGCCAACGTCCTTCAATGTCGTCCTCGTTCACCTCAAACTCGAAGGTTGCTCTGTGTTTCTCAAGAACCTGAAGGAGGCACAGAAAGGATTAGATTACTCCAGAAATATTGTTGTTTCTGGTCTAAAGCTATAAAGTTGTCTTACTGCAATGGTGGAGAAGTAAAAGTACAAATAAACAGACAAAAATCCACACTAGTAAAAGTATTACACTGATATTTTTACTTGGGTAAAAATATTCCCTGGATTGAAAGTAAAAGTACTTATTGAATGCATTCCCCATATTATCACTAAGTGTGCCTATTGTATGTTTATTCTATTTAATGTATGAACGTTGCTGTGCCATTTTAATGAACAGAGTTTATTAAAATGAGAATTTTTATTGTGTTTACTTTCAGCGGTAGTTGTGATTCTGTGCATCAGAATTTCAGGGATGACCTGTACTGCAGAGTTAAATGCTAAATAAGAGAGGAATGATTACACCTGTGAAAGTTTTTAATTAACACAAAGCAAAACCAATGTATTATTTTAAATGCAGTAAACACATTCAAGTCAAAGTTGTCTGCCTAAAAAAAAGGCATTAGACACCTAATAAAGGAATTGGCTCTGATCATTTCCACTGATATTTTAACTCTAGTTTGTCATCAACTCAGAAGTTAAAATATATTGTATACATATAATGTATATTTAACCTTGCAATAGTTGAATAATGAACAAAATTTTACAAAAACTTGTACTTGTCGTTAACTTGATTGAGTCATTGATTACTTTCAAACTAATAAACAAATAAAGCAAATGCAGTGTGATGTGAATGTAATGTATAAAACAACACATTACTGCAATGTAGAAGAATGGACAACATAGATACTTAATGTAAAATTAAGTAGAGGAAAAGTTGAAAGTACAAACCATGATTAAATCTACTTGAATACAGTAAAAAAGTATTCAAGTAGAAAAAAGTACTTGTACTTCACTACATCCTACCATGATTTCGCGCTCTGCAGGTTCAGCGATCCGGACGTCACGTCCCTCTACGATTAGTTGGGCCTTGGAGACGCTGGATCCAGCCACGACTGAATACTCTCCAGCATCTGACATACGAACCGTCTGGATCATCAGACGATGGACAAACTTCTCGGCTGTCACAACATACCTATGAACAAAGCAAGTAAATTGATTTCCAGCTAATTTTGTAACTTGGAACTCTTTTGTTTGAGATGAATTCAGAGGTTTCATCTAGGGCTGAACAATAAATCAATATCAATAGTCAATACGTCTTATAGAGCGTTCAATATATAGAATATTCACTGAACCACACAGAACCTAACTGACACTCTCTTTGATTACCTAGCAACAACCTGCTTAATAACTTGTTTTACAGCAGTTTAAGATTTTGTTACCATTCCTCACAACTTCTTAAAAAAAAAACAACAACAGTGTGGAGTGAAAACTGTGATAAAACAGAAAATGTCACAGTATTTCAGACATTTAAGACAAAAATAATCGATATCGGCTGATATGAAACAGTTAATGCGTTTTTCAGCTGTGTTGTCCAGCCTTAGCTTCATCATAGACAGACCTTTCCTCAGTTAAGTCCAACTCCTGGCCGTCCTTCATCCACATCACCTGGATGTTAGGCTCAGAAACTTCACACTCAAACATCGCCTTTTTCTTCTCGGTTATCTTTATGTCTTTAATCTTCTTGGTGAACTCAATCACACGAGCTGAGAATAAGAAATGCCGATTTGAGGAACATCCCAAACTGAGAAAAAAAACAGTCCAATGAATGCTTTGTTACCTTCAACAAAGAGGTTAGCGGCACTAGCAGCAGAGCCTGCTACAAACTGGTATTCTCCTCCGTCACCGAAGTGAACATTTCGGATAGTGAGTGAATGTGTGAACTGCCGGCTGCGGACTTGACATCTTTCTGATGATTTGACCTCTACACCATTCTTCAGCCATTTGTAGGTAATGCCCTCATAGTTTACAGTGACTTCAAAGGTAATCGTGTCTCTCTCCTGAGCGTTCAAGTCATTTAGCATGGAGGTGATCAGGACAGCTGGATGGATAAAAACATACATTTTAAGATTGTACCAAAATGTTGAGGTGAAAAAACTCTGGTTTCCACAAGTTTTTTTTTGTATTTTCTTCTTAATTATAATAGCAAAGATTATTATTATATGTTTTTATTTTTTTTAAACAAACATAACACAATATTTTAATAAAATAAGCAAAAGCAGTCAGATTTCTACACATCAGTGACGCATAAATCATTGCAGATTTAGAACAAAAGAGGGTTTTGCAGATTAAACAAAAACAGCAAACCATATCCTAAATTTTTCATATTTTTCAGGATTTTTTGTGTCTTTTTAGCAACAAGAATAGGAATTTGCTTACTCTTACTTCATTTTTCTAAGTTTATTAAATGGACATGCAAATGTTTGTGTTTTAAGAAAAGCCACTAGATGTTTTTGATCTCTATTACCAATAAATGAAATTAAAAGTAAAAATCAAGATGAATACTTTGTGTTGCCTTACTTGTGGCTAGACCTGTCACAACAAACATTCTCAAAGAGCAATGAACTTTAAATTCTAATGAGCATTTAAAACTGGTACTGGATGACATTTTAAAAGACGAAAATAAATAAACAAAACAATCATAAAGTCTCTGTAAACAAAGTTTTACTTTAAAAAGGGCTGGACAGAGATCAATGATAGAGGCACCAGACTTTAATCATCTAGTTTTTGGTATTAAGAGAAAGAGGAAAGAGAAAAAAAAATACATCATGCAAAGGAAATTATTGAGCTAATGCGATTAATTGATTTATTGCTTATTGCAATAGGTCTAGGAGTGACTAAATCATGCTTTGTGGTCTTACGATTGACGGTAAGCGTCGCTGACACTCTGTCGTTCCCACAGATGAAGGTGTACTCCGCAGAGTCTTCCCTGCTGGTGTTCATGATCTTCAGTTGGTGAAGTTTCCCCTGAACCACGATCCTGAACTTCTCACTCATCTCAATCTCCACGCCGTCTTTGAGCCAGGTGGACGGCACATTGAAGTGAGAAACTTCGCACTCAAACGTGGCCACCTGGGTCTCAGGGACCTCCACACTCTCCATTGGTTTGGTGACACACAGAGCTGCAGGCGAGAAATTGTAACACAATGAAAAAAAGAGTCAAATCATTTAACATTAACAGCTTTTCTGAGAGTTTTAGCTCTCAGAGAAGCTGTTTATTCCGGTAGCTCTGTTTCTTTGTAGGCATCAACAAGAAAAAACTGTTAATGAAAGAATACTTCTCTGGCCATTTGGAAAAGTACTCTTTTCTAATGTCCCACTTAGTTGCGGGGTACCACAAGGCTCCTCCTTTGGTCCTATTCTCTTCTTGTTAAACATGCTCCATTTCTGGTGCATTTTAAAACACAAAGTACTACTTTTCACCATTTTCTGATCTGCTCATTCCAACAAACAGCAACATGTTTATGTTAAAGTCTTGTAAGTCATCTTAGAGTTGTGCAATCACAGAGACTAATAAAATATATTAAGAGTTGTATGAACCCATTAAGTTGAGGTCACAGATATATATGGAAACACTAAATTTTCACACTGCTCGTAAAACTGAAATAAGATTAGATTTGTTTATGACATGACTTTGTGACAGTAACACAAACCTACATCACATCTATATGTACTGTAATTGGTCAATCGTGACTTGTCACTTTGACATCTACTGGTTGTTCAAAACCCAGCGGCCCGCCTTCTGAGGGTGGGGAAAAAGTAGTGTGATTGTACCACACCTCTGCTGGCTTTTTTTTAAACAAAGTTCAGCAGTCTATTTTAAGTGTAACTTTTATTTCTCGGGTCTTAGAGGGTTGTTATCACTTTACTTGTGTGAAATTTCACACCTTCACGCTTCAGCCAGAGCACCAAGGTTCACAGGTCAACTGGGCTTCTAGATATTTTTGGACCCAGGCTCAAAAACAGATGTGGCAAAACCATTTTAGGTGTAGTTTAGAATTAGCATGCCTTTTGATCTCAATCGTTTTGTGATGTTTAATGTAACGATAACAATTATTTTTTATTGTTTTCAATAGCTGAGGTGATTGCTGAGTTTCTAATTATTGACAGTTTTAGTCAGCCGAGACAATTGGTGGAGTTTTAAAAACACTTTAACTCAGATTGAGTTTAATATTCCTTAAATACACACTTGCTAACAAAAAAACAGTTAGGCAACCAGAGGGAATGGTGTGATTTGGATGTAAAATGATTCACATGCAGACCAATGTGAATGCTTCAATGATCAAGAATCTTAAATGTGGCATTTTGAGTTTTATCAAGCAGCTACCAAAGCATGCGTCAATCAGTCAAAGCAGTGAGTGAAAGTCAGCTGACACAAAGGATGCCTTGTAGATATTTAAGACAGCATTACCAGTGGCCCAATGTTGGAGCCAATGAGTAGATGAGGGTACCCACACATGTTGTAAAGCTTTGGAAAGACCGCACCAAGAGGGAATCCTTGATTTGTCCACCAATTACTACAGAACCCAAAGACAACTACACCAAACTCAGGCACTGAACTCTCTACAAACACCAGAAGTGGTTTCAAAGACAGATGTCAGCCAAAATACCCATTTTCCATCCCATATGTAGCTGACATTAACACCAACGCAGACAGGACTGTGTTTGGAGTGGTGCCATAACTGGGAGGTATGGTATCGTAATCTCAGTTCTGCATCACCAAGGATGATCATTGTGTGGTGGCAGCAAGGGTGGAGGACCAATCCTGCCAATGAGATGCACTAGCGGTACTCCAGGCATCATGGTGTTATGGTGTGTAGAGCCACAGGAATCCGGCTTCAGGCCAAGTCAAGTGGTAATTGGAAGGACTTGAGGGACATCCTGTATTTGAAAGGCCGTCTTGAAGAGGAGACAAATGTTTCTGAAAATGTTCTGCCTCGAAACATTGTCTAGAAACAGACAATTTCATTTGCACCACTCCATCTGGGGGCGTAACTTTTTTTTTGCACGAGTGTATTTAATTTTTTAAATCATTTAATAATAATAAAAAAAATTAATGATGTAATGCTTAAGTTGTTTTTTTACGAAACACAAACAAAAACAGACGTAATTTTAAAGGAGAAAAGAAAAAAAACTTGTAGAGTAAATGTAGTTTATATCACTTTCTTTATTGAAAGTTTTTCCTTCTTAATAATTCATGACAGGGTGTTCAGTGTTGCGTACCCTCTACAGTAAGCATGGCGCTGCAGTGCAGGTGTCCGATCACGGCCGTGTACTCTCCTGCGTTGCTGCTGTCGACGTTCTGCAGGATCAGTTTGTGAGCTTTCCTCTCCGACAGAATCTTGCATTTCTCGCTTGCCTTCAGCTCGACGCCTTTGAACATCCACCTGACGGGGACATTGTCATGCGACAGGCTCAACTCAAAGGAGGCGGTGCCGTCCAACAAGGATTTCACGTCTTTAATCTTCTTGACAATCTTGATTGCTGCAAAGATCAATGACAGAAACAGTCATTAAGCAGAAAAAGAAACTTGTTAGATTGGTGCTGTGTGTAGTAGGGATGCAAACAATTAATCAACGGATGATTAATTCTCGATTAATGGTTTATTAGATTAAAATTTATTCCAACTGATTAACTAATAACGTCCAATTAGACCTTATTTTAGTGTTGCACATCCGAGTTGATATAGAAATAAAGATGGCAAGGTCACACCTATGACAAAGTATTGGGTAATTTAAAAAATTTAATCATGAAAATAAACTCAGTATTCTGAGATTAACATCGTAAGAGAATAAAGTCCAAATAATACAAGACATTGACGTATCATGAGAATAAATTCACAATATTACATTTTTATCGTATTACAACTTTAATACTGTGACTTTAATCTTGTAATACTGCAACTTTACTTTCAAAATATTACGACTTCATACCAGAAATATAACTTTATATAACGACTTTAATATTCAAGCCATTTTTGAATATTTCAAAAATGGCTTGAAATATTCTGACTTTATTTGTGTATTATGACTTTGTCTTTTATTTATTTTGAATTTATTCTCTTACAACATTATTCTCATAATATTATTATTATTATTAGTTTTCATTGTATGGTCTCAATACGCTGCTACACATACCAGATTGAAAAAGAGAAATGGTCCAAACAAAGTTCATTATGAGATGCAAAATGAACTTTACATTTCAAAACAGAACCAAGGAAACACTTGACAAGCTCGTAAGTTTCATCTTTCATTTTTCCATAGGGTAACTTAACAGATTCCTGTTTTGTTATATTTTAGAAATATGTTTAACAATTTTAAAATGGCTGCACAACAATTTTCTATTTATTCAGTCTGTATTTAATATAATTGAGAAAATAATAAAATTAAATTGTGCTTTTTTTTTTAACTCAGCATACAAAGAATTTTGCACTTTATGTTATGAAAGAAAGGTCAGCCATTTTCATATAAGAGAACACTATGGCTTTTAAGAAAATATCCACTTACCAATTAATCATTAGTCGATCAATAAAATATATCAACCTTAGATTAACCCATTAATCGCTAATTTGCATCCCTCGTGTGTAGTGATATGTAATGCTGATACTTACTCTCTACATTGAGCCTGGCAGTGGCGGATAGTTTCCCCAGCTTGAAGGAATAAATCGTCTCGTCTTGTGTGTTGCAGTCCTTCACCTTCAGAGTCTGGATTGTCCCTTCTGAGATAATCTCGAACTTGTCGCTGTTCTGCAGTTCGACTCCGTTCCTGATCCACTGGGCTCCTTTCACGTCCGGGTGGGTGAGTTCCAGTGAGAACATAGCCTCCTGGGTCTCTGTTACTGTCTGGTTTCTCAAAGTCTTCTTGATCTTCACAGCTGCAGATAAAAACAAAGAGCACAGCACCATATTTAATCATTACGCACCCTTTACTGTTGGATTAGTTGGTTTCTGAATCATTTAGAAAACTGGTATTCACCTTCCACCTTGAGGTTTGCGCTGGTTTTGGAGTTGGCCACCTGGTAGGTGTACTCTCCGACATCCTGTGGCCTGGTGATGACGATGACGAGACGTCTGACAGACCCGTTCACCTCGCTCACAACGTTCTCGTTGAAGTTGACGAGCTGACCGTCCTTGAGCCACTTGCCTTCAGCTTCAGCGTTGGCAACTTCACACTCGAACTCAGAGGTCTGAGACTCGGCCACCGTCACATCCTGCAGAGGCCGTGTGATGGCGCCACCTGGTGGTTGAATAAGTGAACATTTGTGAATGTGGAGCATAACCTCAATTTCAACATCTGTAAAGAGTTTTAGTCTTTGTGTTCAGTTACAGTGGAAAGCAGATATTTACATTTAGGGTGGGCGATATGTACGGAACAGGATTAGAGCCACTAAAAAGGAAAAAAACATCTGACTTTTTTTTCATAATTCTGACTTCGGATATCAGAAAATTAAAGTCAGAATACTTTTTTTTCAGTGGCCCTAATCTTTTTCTGTATGACACAACTTGACTAAACTTGTCCAGTTTTAAGTCAACAAAAATTACCAAAATGATTTTGATTGTTCAATGTCAGAACAAAGATGTTGATGATGCCATGGTTTTGTGGGCTTTTGAAAGATGTCAAACAAGTGCAATGTTCATCTACTCAAACTATTAATTACGACATCATGGTAATGTTCAGTGAACTTGTCAGGGAGGAAACTGATTTGCTATGAAATGTATGAAATATAAATTTCACACCAAAAGCAAAACATTTTGAAGATGCTGGTCGATGTTAAAAATGAAACAAAAGCTGAAAAAAGGCACTAGCTGAAAGGTCACTCAGAGAGGAAGAAGCCATTATTCAGAATGGAACATAAAAAGCTGGAAAGACATTAATTTTTGAATACATCTTCTATGATTTAAATAAACTAACAAGTGTTTGATCATGGTGTTACATTTGGTGGAAAAAGGGGAAAGTATGCAAGTCTTAATCTATCCTAACTTTAGCATGGGGGTGGCAATATCTTGCAGTGGCGGTGTTCTGCTATGGGAGGGACTGGTGCACTCCATCAAATAGATTGCGGCATGATAAAAGAGCATCATGTGGAAATATTGAAGCAACATCTAAGAACATCAGGCTGGTTAAAGCTGAGGTGCAAATTGAACCAAACATACAGTTGAATTAACTACAAAGTGGCTAAAAAACAACAAAGTCAATTACTGTAAAATGGCCATGGTGTAAGTACCAAGCAAAACTTGTGCCAGTGCTAATTAACATGTAAACAAGCCCACAAACCTGACTCAGTTATACCAGTTCAAGTAGAAAAATTGGCTGATATTCCAACAAAATATGGTAAGAATGTTGCGAACCAAATAGGTTTGACCCAAAGTTAAAAAGACAATTTTATCAAATAATAGAGAATTGAAGGGAATTCTTTAGCTTGTAGAGGTGGTTTTGGAGTCTTAGCTGACCTAAATAAGGAAAGGGTAAGTCAGAGATTTATACACAGTGGACGTAAATATCTGGTTCCAGCTGCAAATAAGTTACGTTCTTTAATTTAGCCCTTTAGTATCTGAGTTTTGACCTACCAGAGACAGTGAGCTGAGCGCTGGATGTCTTCTCTCCAGCGTGGAACATGTACTGGCCCTCTTCATCTTTCATGGTGTCTAACACAGTCAGAGAGTGAGCCGTTCCCTTGGACTCCAACTTGTATTTGGGTCCAGCCTTGAGCTGCTGGTTCCTGAAGGTCCAGAGAGGGTCGATTCCAGGATGTGAAACCTCAACATTGAAGGTGACGTTCTGGGACTCTGAGCACACTTTGTCCTCCATGTGCTTCACAATATGGACCTCTGTGAGAACAACACTGGTAAGACATGGGACTGGAACCTGAAAACATGAATGATGAGAAAATCTAATCCCGCTCACGTTCAACAGTCAGGTTGCAGCTGGTTTCGACCTTGCCGACCACCAGTTTGTAACGTCCTTCGTCTGAAGCAAAGGTCCTGGTAAAGGCAAGTCGCTGTTTGGTGCCCTTTGCCACAGCCTGGACTCGGTCACCTGGGATCAGCAGCTTGTCGTTGTGGTACCATTTGATAGAGCTGATATCCTGAGCTGAGATCTTAGACTCAAGGACTGCCTTTGTGCCTTCAGTGGACGACACGTCCTTCAGTGGCACCACAATGTCGATAGCTTTAAAGATAGAAGAACAGTTTAAAGTAAGAATTAACGAGACCAAGGTGAAGTGGTACTAAGGATGCAAGTTATCGATTAATGAGTTAATCTAAAGTTGACTGTACTTATCAATTGACCAATGATTAATTGATAAGCTTGTATTTTCCAGCATGCTGCAATTTTTCTGCATTATCACATCATCCTTGCCTTCATAGCACATCAGTAACTTTTGAAGTTAATTTTTCTCCACCATGCAGTACGGCTAAATAAGTCCTAATAAGGACTTAAGGAGCTTGTTGAGTAATATTTCAAAATAGAACCACATAGAAGGCCTTTTCCAGCCGAAACCAAAATGGAGCCAATCTGTTTCTCTTCAATGTTTTGATATGGCACCGCCATCTTCTATCAACTGGCTCCTCTTACGGATGGCCAGTGACGCCCTCTGCTGGATGGCAGCCAAACAACACCTAAAGAAGCTTTAGGCAGAATTATTAGTTGATCAATTGGAACTAATTTAAATCTAATGAACCATTAATCGACAATTAATTGTTTGCATCCCTAGGTGATATGTTTATTTTGATATGGAAACACTTACTTTGCACATTGAGTTTGCCTGAGGTGGAGATTTCATGAGTTGGAACCACAAATGAGTAGGATGCAGCGTCTTCTCTGCTAACGTTCTCCACTAGCAGTTTGTGAACCTGTTTGTCGATGACGATGTGGATGCGGTCTGAGGCAGAGACTGCCTGGCCATTTTTCAGCCAGGTACCTTCAACGTTCTCCTGGGAGAACTTGACTTCCAGCTGAGCAATGTCACCCTCACAGATAGTAAGGTCAGTCAGCGGCTGCATTAGAGTCACGGGTCGCACTGGACAGGAACAAAACGCACATATATTCAGTAATAACTAGTCAAGTCAAATTACGTTTGTACTGCATATTTCAGCAACAAAGCAGTTAAAAGTGTTTTAGATCATAACACGATCATACAGTCACCAACTATGAAACGAGAAATAAAAATTATGTTATTATTGGAAAAAATGTCAGTTAATATTAATCAAAGGTGTAAACAGTGTTTTGGAGCTTTCTGGATGTTTTCTAAAACGACTAATCAAATATTCTACATATTTTAAGCTAGCAGAGGAACTTTGTGGCAACACAAATATCTAAAAAAAGCTTACATTTCATTTTCAGTGAGGCGCTGGTCCTCAGATCTCCACAAACAAAGGTGTACTTCCCCTGGTCGTCCTTCCTGACGTCCTTGACAGCCAGGGTGTGCCGTCCTCGGCGGGAAGCTATGACATATTTACTGCTGGGAGAGAGCTCTTTCTCGCCAAAGAACCATTTTCCCTCAGCATCTTCGCGAGAAACCTCAACCTCAAACTCCCCAGCATAGCTCTCTGGTACTTCAATGTTTTCCAAATGTTTGTTGAGCTCCAGGGCGGCACCTGAGGTACACAGGAACGTCAAGAACCTTGACCTACTTTCCACACAAACAAGACTATATAAAAAAGGAATTCAGAGTACAAACCTTCGACATGGAGCCTTGCATTTGTCCTGATATTCTCGTCATCTATTACCATACATGAGTATTCTGCATCATCACTCATTTCAATTATCAGCACAGACAGGAAGTGGACCTTTCTGTCAGAGTGCATCCTGTATTTGTCTCCTGAGAAAATCTCAACATTATTCTTCAGCCATTTGACCTTGACGAATGGTTCGTTGGTTTCACATTCAAAGGTCACCATGGTGTCCTTCTCATTTGCACTGGCATCAGCAAGGTTTTGGATAAAACTAATGGCTGCCTTGGCTGTATGAGAAATACAAAATTAGACTTTGACATCAGGAGGTAAATACGAAAGATAATTAGGGCCACTAAAAAAAGAATTCAGACTTTTGATCTCAGAAGATTAGTCAGAATTCTGACCAAAAAATAAAGAATTCTTATACTAAAGTCAGAATTCTGGGACAAAAGGTCAGTATTCTGAGATTCAAGTAAAATGTTTCACACACAAACAAAGAATTCTGACTCAGAAGATTAGTCAGACTTCTGACAAAAAAATAAAGACTTCTGAGATTAAAGTCAGATTTCAGAGAAAAAAAGTCATAATTGTTATTTTTCAGTGGCACTAATCCTCTTCCATAGGTAAAGTACAAGGAAATTACAGATGAGATTTTGTTTTTGACTTTACCTTGTACAAGAAGGAAGGCATGGCTTGACGACTCTCCAGCAACATTGATGGCCTTAACCATAATGCTAGCAGAATCCTCCACTGTGACATCTCTAATCACCAGTTCACACACATGATCCTCAGGCCAGTACCAGTAGATACGGTCAGATTTTTCCAGAAGAATGCCATTCTTGAACCACTGGCACTCAGGTTCTGGTCTACCGACAACTCTGACTCTGAAACGAACCTCGTCCTTTGGAGAAACAGTCTTGCTTCCAATCCGTTCGAGGATATGTGGGGCTTCCATGCTGGGTGACAGCTGGATCCTCTCCGGTTTGATTGTGGGGATGGTGATTTTGCCTTGCTCTTCCATCTTCCTCCTTTCAGCTTCTTCCATTTCCTTCATGTGATGAAGTAGCTCGTCTTTAGTCTTTTTTAGTAAATCTTCATAGGAGTCATCCCTCTTGCGAGATTTGAATTCTACTGCAGAGATAGATTCATAGAAGCCCTCCTCTGTTCTGCGCTTGAACTTGCTCTTTAGCTCCTCAGACTCCTCAGAGGTTTTCTCATGAACGATTCTCTGCGCCTTACGCAACTTAACTACTTCCCTGTCCTGTGGGACCTCACCAGGTCTGTCCACCTTGACAATGTCAAATCCGATTTTGCCAGATTCATGTGGGACCTCTGCAGCTTTGGGCTCTGGAGCACGACGCAGCACTGCTCTAAAGTCCTCTCTCTGTTGGATCTCCAGCTTCACGGTGTGTTCAGTTGTGCCTAAAGGATTGTCTGCAACCACTCTGACTTCACCGGAGTCGTACGACTTGACGTCAACAATCTCCAGGTAGTAAATACCATCGTAACGAAGTCTGTATCTCTTGCTTTTGCGAATGAGTTGTCCGTTGAGGTACCAATTAACCTTTGGAGCAGGGTAGCCGGTCACTCTGCAGCGGAACCGAGCGATGTCTCCTTCCAGCACTCTGGCTGGCTCTGGAAGCAGGACAATTTCAGGTTTTGTCTTTTCGGATTCATCATCAAGGCTGACTCCTGCAGGTCCTCCCTCATGGGCAATGCGCTCAATCTCATCCATTCGATATGCTCCCTTCCTGCCTTCAGGAAGCTGAGATTCCTCTACAAGGCCTTTCTCATCCTTGACGATCAGGGTAGCCGAGGTCTGGTCGACTCCAAACTTGTTGGTTGCTCTGCAGGTGATCACTCCACTGTCTCTTGCATAAGCAACCTCATAGTCCAGGCTGCAGTAGCCAAACTCATTGACCATACGCAGCCTGTTGGCAGCAGCCAGAGGCTTGCCATCATGAAGCCAATCCACCACCATGGTGGGGTCTCCAATTGGAGTCAGCCTGCACTCAAAGTGGGCTGGACCAAAACGTTTCATCCTGATGGAGGTGAGCTTCTTCTTAAACGCTGGTTTCTGCTGCTTCTCCTTGTCATAAAGGTCGCCTTCCTCCCACTGCTCTTGGCCATAACGCATGTGGAGTGGCTCCAGTTCTGGAGCGGCAATCTCTTTAGCTTTGTAGGTTCCTCTGGGAATAATGAGCTTCCTCTCAGCTTGCGGGGCAGAGTGATCTACCTCCACATTGACTCTGCAGCGGGTGGTGTCTCTGCCAGCCTTGTTGATAGCTGTGGCAGTATACCATGCACTGTCTGAGCCAGCAGATGAAGGAATCTGGAATTTGGCCTCTCCTTTGGTTCCTTCAATCCTGGAAAAAGCAAGGAACCAAGTGAATCAAAGTACAAATGAATTGCTTTACAGAGACAGAAAACAAACCAGAAGAAATACCTGATGTGTGGGTGCTTTGATGGAGTAATAATGTCGCTGTTTTTCAGCCAAACGATATCTGGCAGGGGGTTTCCAATGGCTTTGACAGCCAGTTCCACCAATGTGCCCTGCTTCACTGTGATGTTCTTCAGTTTTTCAATAAATTGAGGTCTGGATACGCTTTCTCTGGCTGCGGATCCCATAACAAGGCGGAAGTTAATAATGAGACACTTTTAAAGTTTCTGTTGATGTAGCACTCTGTAATCCAAGTTTTACCTTCAACAGAGAGATTAACGGCAACAGATGTTCGTCCAGCTCGGTTCTGAGCGACAACGGTCCATTCTCCAGAGTCTTTTGGCACAGCTGGGACAATAATCAGGGACTGAGTGCCATCCTCCTTAATCACTATCTTGTGTGTGAAGTCGTTGACAATTTGTTGTCCTGAAAAGGAGGATAAGACTGGATTTTTAAAGGCTGAAGAACCAAAGAAAGTTATTGAAAATATTTAACACTGCTTCTCTTACCATTGTGGAACCAGTAGGTTTCAGGCATTGGTCTGCCTACAACCTTTAAGTCAAATCTGGCAGTTTGTCCCTCTGCGCATTTGATAGAGGAAGGCTTCATGACAAACACGGGTTTGTAAAGTCTTTCCAGATGAATTTCATCAGTCTCTTCAAGGCGGCGAGCTGGGGAACGTCCAGGTGAACGGCTGGATGAACGGCCAGGAGAACGACTCAGAGAGCGAGGAGATGTGGATCTAAAAGGGGGAAGCAGTGTGTCACCACTTAGCAGGCGAGAGACTTCAGATGCAGCATTCAGAGCAGCAGAGATATTACTTTTTCAGTTTTTGGTGTTTCTTTGCAGCCTCTGACGAGGCAAAAATTCCAACCTGGTTTGTACGTCAGTGCATTTTGTCAATTCATCTCCATTTTCATAATTTCTCAGCATTAATATTTGTTCAGTACTGACCTAATCCTCTGCATTGATGGCTGTGGTGTGTAACTGGGAGGAGTTACACCTCCAGAAGGCTCCACGTAGAGCTTCCCTGAGCTGACGGCATTTCCCTTCATGTTGGAGGCGAAGGCAGTGTACACTCCTTCATCCTCTGGTTGAACCACGGACAGACGGAGGCTGGCTCGTCCATCCTGAAGGACCTCCATCTGGTACCGGCCACCAGGCCTGATGCGCTGGCCGTCTTTGTACCAAACAATCTGCAGGAGGTTTTATGAATCACTGTAAGTGATGTGTCAAACTCAAGGCCAGTCATAGCTGTTTATGTGGCCCTCTAGACTTCAGACAGCTACCTAAAAAACCTTCAAAATAACAATTGTGTTCTCATATATTATTTTATTAATATGTTCAAAGCAGTTATATCTGTATACTGCCAAATTACATCTATAAGTCTCTCAAGTATTTTGCGATTCTGGAATAATGGAGTAAATAATTGTGAATTTATTGCAATTTTTTTGCAAAAATTGTCAAAAACATTGTGTTTAAGTGACTAACTCCCACATGGATAGGGCAGTATTTTTACTTCTACTACATTGCTGCCTTTATCTTACTTGGTATCAAGTTAGTCCATGATTGATGTGACGAGTAACAACAAGTCACAATTACCATGATGCTTAAGTGGAAATATTGCAAAAATATTGCAAAATTAGAACAAAATTGTTAATTTCCTTTTTTTTTTTAATCTCGAAAACAATCATGAAATCCTGGAGGGACTGATAAAAGTGAAAAGAGGTTCAATATTATTTAAATTTAAGAAGAACTCAACAAATGCAGAGACTAATATGTCTTAATATATTAACAGTTCACTAATGAATTAATACATATATGATATATGGGTTTCCAGCAGATTATTAAAAGTTATAACACAAAACTCTGACAAACAGTATCTCATGCTTCACAGATATGTTCAGATTTGATTGGATTAATTTCCATATTGAGTTTGAATATGACGGTAAATATCTTTTTCTGCACCTTAGGCAGCGGTGTGCCAGACATCCTGCAGTGGAAAGTGACGCCCATTCCTTCCATGATCCGGTAGTTTTTCACTGGCGTCTCAAAGGCCGGCTGCAGGGCCTCTTCTTCTGCGACAGTCACCATCAGCTCTCCGTCCTCGGTCACCAACTCTCTGTAGGTGATCTGCAAGATACGGATCTCAATCTCCTGGATGATCCTCTCCTCAAAGGCCGAAATCATGAACTCCTGAAAGAAAAAGAGCGGAACATTAAACCTGAGGTTTAATGTTGAGGTTTGGAGTACTTGCTGAAAGAACAAGTACTTCAAGAACTGTACAAAAAACATAACTACTGCAAAGTCTGATCTGCAGAAGAAGATTACCGTTTCTGAGATGAAGCTCATGGGGGTCGTCACCCTCCTTTGTTCAAACTCATACTGAGCTACGACCGGCTGGGGTTCCTGGACCACGGTCGTTGTCACTTCGGTTTTATATGTCACATCTTGTTGCTTCATGTAGGCTTCATATTGTTCTGCAAGCAGAAAGAATGTAAGAGCCTGAACTGCAAAAACACAAAATTTTACCAAACATTTCTGTCTGGTTTCCTCTGAAAATATTTAGATTGAAATAAAACAAAAGTAAATCAAATAACTTTTCAGCAGGATTTAGGAGCTTGTTTTAAATCAATCATTTTTTTAATGAATTCAGAAATTAATAGATTATTTCAGATATAACATGGAAAACATTTATTTATATAAGAGAAATAATCTGCCATTGGAACTACTTTTTCAACTGTAATAAGACATTTGCAAAAAGAAAGTAGTCCAAAAAACGTAATAATGGCATTGTGCAGTGTGGTCCAACACAGAAATAAAGGCAAAAAAACAGAAAATGTGAATACCTTCATCCAGCAGGATGGCAGTGGCTGACGCTTCTCCGAGAGGATTCTTAGCAAAGACGGAGTACTCTCCTGCGTCATCAGCGAAGGTCATTGAAATCTCCAGTCGGCATTCTCCGGTCTCCTTTTTGTAGGCAACTTTATATCTGAAAGAAAGAATAAAGTTTGTTATCTTCTCTGATCCAAAGGGGTTGAGGATAGGAGCGGGTAATGTGGAATTACAATTTTATTGTGATATGTTGTGGTGCTATTGTAATAATGATAAAAATTATGATAAACTATATATTACTTTTGTATACTATGATTGATTTTGTATACTTAAGAGTTTGTGAGTGCATTAGCACCACAAACACAAATTCTGCTCTTGAAAAAAATATTCACATTTGAAATAGGCTTCTTCAGGACATCAGTAACTTAAAAGGGAAAACATTATGCTATATTCACATTTTGCACTTTTTTGTACTTCTATTGGGTCTCTACTGCTTCTAAAAACAGTCCTGGCAATAAAAAAACAAAACAAACATCCAGTAAGTTTTTGGCAATAAGTTAATGTTTCTTGGTGTGTGCAAATGAGCCGTTTAAAAAAAAGTCTCATTGTATTGTCACAAATCAGCTGGCACTGCCCCTCAGCTAACAACCCCAGCGAAGCTGACTCCATTACCTAGCAAATTCGTCACCTAGCAAGGCAAGCTGAGTTCCAGCACATTTGGTGCGCAGCTTGTTCCAATTTTTAACAGTATTGTAAGAAATTTTTATAACAAATAATAAGCGTTATAATAAATGACCATCCCTAGTTGAGGGTTATTACAGAAAATCATATTTAGACTAATGTAAGCTCTGTGCATGGAGGACCGTGGGTTGTACCTGTATCCAGTGGTGAGTGGAACGCCACTCTTCTTCCAAATGATGTGAGGTCTTGGGTTTCCTGCAATTTGACACTCAAATACAACACTTCCTCCCTCCACCAGCTTCTGGGGAGTGGGTTTCTTAATAAAGAAGGGGGCAGCAGTTTCTCCGGTGCTGATCTCTGCCTGCTCCCTCATCTCGACAGCAACACTGCAGAGAAGCAACATCTGGATTTAGATTCAGATCAGAAACTGCAGCATAATAGGGTTGGATGTTTAAAACTCACGTTTTGGCTTCTGTGAGCCCAGTTTTTGTGACAGTCACCATCTCCTCTCTGCTCTCTATTTCCTCTGAAACTGCAACATAATCAGAGAACACCAGATTTGGTGGGTTTTTTGTACAGTTTATTCTCATTTTCTCTATGGCGTATTACAAAGTCATGAACTGAGTTTGCTTTGTAGACAGCCAGTTGTCTATTTCACAGCTTTAACATATTTTACTCCAAATCTGACCCTTTTTTGTTATTCGTTTGCATATTTTTGTCAGTAATCAGCCTGTAGAAATTACAATTTAAGAGAAAATTTTTGATGAAGCAAAGTCTCTTATTGACAAAGGCACAAATAAATTAAAATATAATTTGAATCTAATATGTCTCAATATTATGCAAAGGTCATAGACAAACCCCAAAGACTTTTAAAAGGGCTGAACAACAATTCAATAACTATATATATATCTCAATATACATGTGATCAACATCAATAGATAATATTGATGGAATATTTGATAATTTTGCTAAACTCTCTTCCAGAACTGCACAGCATTCTGGGGGACGACGGCAAAAAGACTTTACCCACTAAAACTTTCATGGCTAAGCTAAGTGATCTTTTCGAGTGTCCATCTGTTACCTTTTACGAGCAGGTAGCAGGAGGTGCTGATGGTTCCGGCCTCATTAGTGGCGGTGCAAGTGAAGCGACCGCTGTCTTCGGCAAATGCCTCGCGGATCATCATTCGGGCGATGCCATTCTCATAGCTGATCTGAAAGTCAATTGAACTCTCGATTTTGTAGTCCTCTCTGAACCACATGATGATGGGGGCGGGCTGACCGCTGATCTGACACTCCAGGGTCACCGACTCGCCCTCTGTCACTGTCAGGTTCTTCAGGCCCTGAAACAAACCAGAGAATTGGTCAAGAAACCTGAACAAAAGATTCAGTTCTTACTTAATTTCATGAAGCTGAGGAAAGATTTTTTTTGGTCCTAATCAATTATTTTCAAGGCTTTCTGAAGATCTTTCAAGATTTATAGAATTAAACCAGGTGAAGTCAAAACTGTCACTAGAGAAGTTTTGAGTAGAACATATTTACAGTTAGGTTTTTTTGTACAGTTTTTGCTTAATTGCTGCCTTAATTGTGTTGTTCTTTAAGCATCTGGTCTTTTTGAGGCTTTTTACTCCAGTTAATAATTTATCGGTTGCTAAATTAGATGAGAATTTTTTCAATAATTGCTTTATCACAATGAATCATGATTAATCATTTTAGTCCTATTTGAAAATGACTGAAACAGAAAGTGGAGGGAAAGGTTACTTACTGCCAAGATAGTGGGAGGGACTGCAGGTTCTTGGGCTCTCAATGGCACAGCGACCGCCTCCTATAAAGACCAAACAAGAGTTAGAAAGACAAATAAGATGCGTTTTATGATCTGCAGGGTTCTGAGAGGATGGAACAAGAAGTTGGTTAACACGGATAAAAGGACAGATGAAGACAGAGGGAGACAAGAGGAGGAGCCTTCAAAACGGTGATGTGTGATTGGCTGCAGAGAGGGGCTGAGGAAAGAGTTAAAAAAGAAGAGGACAGTGGTAAAGGACCAACCTGAGGCTCCCAGTCCTCAAACTCCTCCTCACTCACTGCATAAGCCCCGCCCTCAAACTGCCTCTGATATCTGATGTCCTTAAACGGTGGAGGGAGAGGCTCCAGCGTCACTCTGGCCTCTACCACCGACCTGCGAGACGGACTAGGAGACTTGACCGGTTTGATGATCTTCCTGGTGGCGGAGGGGGAGGCCAGCTCTTTGTGCAGAGCAGCGATGGCTGAGCTGGTGATGGACACCTGAACCGGCCAATCAAAGCAGGTTAAACACCACGATCAGGAACAAACAGGAAGTCCACGATTAGTGAGGGAAGACGGTGATGGAGACTCTGAGTGAAGGTCGGAAATCACTGAGAGGAGGCGGCAGGCAGCCGGAAAGAAATAAAACCAACTACTGTGTCGTGCAAAAGTTTTTACAACCTTTAAATATTTTTATCTCATTACCAACCTTTAAATATTTTTATCTCATTACCAGTGTTTCTTGGGATTATATGATATAAACTAATATAAAAAAGTGTAGAATTTTGTCAAATTACAATAAAAAGTGTTGATTTAATTTATATTCTGGAATCTCTAAAGAAAACAATGATTGTTGATCTGCTGAGATAAATCCAGATATCTGAAGGAAAAACTGAAAAAACAATTTTTCACAACATTGCTATTTTTAAGCATGGTGGTGGCAGCATTGCACTGTGGGGATGTTTTCCTTCAGCATTTACAAAGAAGCTGGTTTTGATAGGAAGACGGATGGAGCCAATCCGTACGAAAACCTGTGGGTGGCTGCAAAAGAAACCCTCAAAATCCAGCTAATTGGTTCAGATTAAAGCACATCTATGATTTATAATGTCCTACTTAAAGTCCAAATTTAAACGAAGTTGAGAATCTATTGCAAGTCTTAAAAATTAATTTACATAAATGCTATCTTTCCAATCTAGTCTGTAGATGTGCCAGCAGTGAGAAGGCAGTTCTGGCATTAATTCTCTGTTCAATTCATAATTATATTATTAGTGTTATTATTATATAATTATATCATAAAATCCCAATAAAATACACTGAAGTTTCAGGTTTTTTGAAGTTCAGGGTTAAAGATACTCCTGCAAGGAACAGAAATACCATGGATTATAAAATGATGGAAAACATGGAAAACACTATGAAATACAAACCATCCAGTGATTATTGAATTTTCTTAGAAAAGTCAATATGTTTTATGTTTATGTTATTCAGATTTAATTTGTTCACTTCCAAACATTTCTGCATTTCCGGCTGCAACACATTTCCAAATCCTTTGGGGAGAAATAGTTCTCCCCAAAGACAGCTAAAAAAAGTGTATACCTATAGACATTTATGTGCTGTGCTGGCAAAATCAGTCTGTATTGTTTAGAGAAATAGTTCTCCCCAAAGGATTTGGAAATGATGAGAAATTAAAAGAAGCGTTGAAGACAAAAAAGAAAGGTCTTCCAAGAGACAACATTATGAGGAAAAAAAGATTGTGAGAGGATCTCCAGTTTGACAAGAAAAGTGTATGAAAAAGCACTGAACAGGTTCCAAGTAATGTATTTTTTTTTGCCTTTGTAGCTCTGATCCTACGTCAACAGCTGATAGAACGTGGACAAGGTATCACTTTGAAACCCTTTGTCAGCAAAAATGTAGCAGCCAGAACATAGAAAGTCACATAACACAAACATTCCAAGGCGTGATTCAGGAAGAAATGAAGAAATTCTGCAAAATGTTTTTTTTTTTTTACAAGTTTTTAAACTTTCATTTGGATTCCAACAGCTTCAAAAACAGCTTAAAAACCGGATACTTTTGTTTTTTATGGGTGTTTGGAGAAGAAGTCCCAGCAACATTAAAATGGAAAACTAAACAAAATTTTTCTGTAACGTGTTGCAGCCTAAAATGCAGGACTGGATGGAAAACAACCAAAATGAAGCTTGACCTTGACATCAGATCTTCAAGAATTGGACGATCTTAGCTTTTTCCATGTTGTTCCAACATCTTCTGATTTAGATTTGGTGAAACCTTAAAAACTAAAAGATTGACTTTAGGTGAAATAACTAGATGAGTGAAAAGTGAACGTCAGGAAAGATCAATTCGGAATCAACAGACTGTGAGATTGAAGGATCGAAGAACTGTGCAGGTTTAGGATGGGTGATGGTGAAGAGGGAACCAAAGTGAACCACAACTGTTACAAATGTGTGTTTGTTAAAGATGGTATGGAGGTTCTGGGGCGGCAACGGCGGGCCCTGCAGCCGAACCTCTTACCTCCCGGCTCGGTTCGTGTTTAGGAACGGAAACTTTAGAAACCGTGAAATGCGGGACTGTGGACGGAGAGACGCCGGTGTCCACCTGGGAGGAGACCTCGGCTGTTCTCTGAATCTGGAGTGATCAACACATGAGCTGTTAGGGAGAGTCTGGATGATCCGGTTTGATCTAACAGCCGAATCCTCAGACCTGATGGATTTGCTGGACCTCCTGGAACTGGACTCGTTGTTGCTCTTTGGGTTTTGCAGCAACAACCTGTTTGTCTGTTATCACTGCTGCCTGCTTCACCTCAAGAATCTCCTCTTCTTCTTCCTCCTCTCCAGCCCAGACACCCTCCTCATGAATGGGCTGGCGAACACGAGCAAGGTCAACGGCGGCCAACACAGTGGCGACCGCCTCTGCTTTTTTCTCCCCTTCAGTCTAAAGGTAGAACGAACAGCACACAGATCTCAGGAAGGTTGACAGTCGAGTTGAAAAGCTTTCAAATATTCAACCAGGAGAAGAAGAAAAGCAGCAGCATGTGGAACTTTAGGGGAAAACAAGGAGATGAAGCCACATTGATACTGAGTTCTTCATGTGAGTACTATTTAATTAATAAGAATGGTCTAAAATCTTCAACTTTTCTAAAAGTGAACTCAAGTTTGGAAAGAAGATGTGATTTAGGGAGCACCAAGACTGTTTGTCCACTTTGATTCAACTCTTGTTTGTTTGTCCAGAAACACTGGTTTGTTTGGGAAGGTGTGAATGTATAATCAAAGTGGCCCGTAAACCTCTACAAACGAAGGTGAAGGGCATTCTGGGTAAATACAACCAAAACAAACACAGAGTCTAGCGCTAGCTAGAGAAATGGTTTGTGGTTTTCTCCAAAGACAAAAGAGAAATTCTATAACCGCTAAAATCTGATGCCACTCCATTTTTGTTAACATGTGGTAAAGCGGGAATTTGTGCTCATTGTCTTCTTCAGAAGTTTTTGTGTTGCTTCTTTCAGTTGTTCTTGGTGCAGCGCCCCCAAAGCTGAGGAGGGGAAACATGTTGCTCAAAGAATTTAGATTGCTTGACACAGTGAAAGTGAATCACACGAGCTGAAAATGAAACAAATGTTGTAATTTTGGTCCTCAATCGAACTCAGTCTACTTGACTGTCAGGTATGAAAAGATCCTTACAGGAAGTTAAAGGGTCATCCTCTGGAGAGAAGTCAAGTCAAGTTTATTTGTAGAGAACATTTCAGCAACAAACCAGTTCAAAGTGCTTTTCAAATAAAAACAAAATGCAGTAAACAATTATAAACAAGAAATAAACATCATATTCTGTCAAATACTATCATCAAAATCATCAAGCAAATATATGTCAAATATGGTGATCAATGTTCTATTTGCTACTAATTAGAAACAGCTCTAAACAAGCCTTCTCTAAAGAAACTGTTTGCAGTTTTTTAGAATTTCTAGTTTCTGAATGCTGCTTCTCCATTTTTTAGTTCTAGTTCTTGGGATGCAGAGCAGAACTATATATGCGTTGTTGCAGTAATTGATGCGACTAAAGATAAACGCATGGATGAGTTTCTCAAGATCTTGCTGGAATATTAGTCCTTTAATCTGGGAAATGTTCTTCAGGTGATAGAAGGCTGACTTTGTAACTGTCTTTATGTCGCTCTGAATGTTTCTGGTCTGAGTTCATCACTACTCCCATTTGATCCAGAGGATCCCAAGATACAAACACATCCACCAGTAAACACCAGGTCGGAACAGAACTGAGAAGGACCTTCTACTCACCTCTCTACTGGCGGCCACCTGATGCTCCCACTGTTTCTCCATGTGCAGCTGTGTGGAGCTGCTCATGCTGCTCATACTGGTCATGCTGGTCATACTGGTGTAGCCTTCAGTCACGTAATCTCCCTGCTTCCAGGGCGGGAGAACCTCAGTGGAGCCAGAAACCTAGAGCAGAAAGGAGGAAGGTTTTGGATGATCCTTTGGTTCTGATGCAAACTGGATTTACTGAAAAAGTTTTAGTTATATGTATAAAGGATTAGATTCCTCATTTTCAGAATTCATACAATAAATGAAATTAAATGTTTGTTTAGTCTAAGTCTGATCGTGTACAAAACAGAAAACTTTACCAGAGTAAAAAAATCAAAATAAACAACAGAATTAGGTTGAATGTTTGATTTTTGTGGCAGAAAGTTGTGGAGAAAACCAAGAAAAGTAAACAAAAAGCTGTTTCTGAAGTAGACTGTATGCTTCAATTAAAATGAAAAATGTTTCTCAAACTTCTCTCATGGTAATTTTAATGGTTAAAGGTTTACAAAACAGCTGGACTTGGTCTCTCACCTGTTTTCTGGTCATCACAGGAGAGCGGACAGGTCTGATGGGAGAGATGGACATCCTGCTGGAGGGAGAGACGGGTCTGCAGAGAACAACATTTCATTAAACCTCACAGCTTGGCCGTTTGAACCACAGTACACCTGTGGGCGGAAGCTTACCTGACAGGTGCAGGCGTTGGTCCCTTCACATGTCTGACGGGTGAAGGTGACTGCTGGCGACCTCCCGGTACCTTGGAGACGAAGGACGGCGGAGACCTGGATGTGGGTTTAGGCGGGACCCTCGGTGGGGTTTTGTGAGCAATGTGTTGAGTCATGATTCCTCCTTCAACGTGCATCTCCATCATAGTGGTGGCCTGGAAACTGGCCTCCATGGACTTCTGGAAAACACAGCAAAACATTTCAGATTTAAAAAGTTCCAAAAGCAAATTTTGATTCAATTTACTTATTGTAAATATTGAGGTGGATGTTTTCCGCATATACTTTTCCCGAAGGTTTTCTTGAAATAACAACTTATTTCCCGGTGGTTTTCTCAAGATAAGTTAATTTAACTCATTAACTAATTATTTTTGAGAAAATTTTAAGAAATTAACTCATTATCTCAAAAAACATCATTTCAAAAACATTACGACCTATTTTAAAAAAGGCCTCTTAAAATAGGTTTTCCCGATTACATATGAATGTTATTTTAACAGTATTTCTTATTTATATTTATGAAATTGTATTAATATAATTTTTTATCTTGTGATTTCATTTAACGCCACTTATGGCCACTAGGTGTTGCTCTGACATAACTCACCCTTTCCATTGTGGTTCCGGACATCTCCATCTGGGATGTGGACATGATCGTCTTTGTTTTCTTAATGGGAACTGCTTCTTCGCCTGTATAAGACACACAGCAGAAAGTTTAGCTCCAATCCAAACAGTCATAACCAGAACCTGAACTGGACTGAGCTCACCTTGAACCAGCAGCTCGCAGGTGGATGTGGCCCGCCCGCTGCTGTTGGTGGCTGTCACAGAATAAGCCCCAGAATCCTCTGGGAAGGCCTCAGCGATCAGCAGACTGTACAGGTCTCCTTCCTGCAGGATCTGGAAGTCGGTGGAGCTCTGGATCTCGGCTCCCTCCCTGTAGAACTTCACCACAGGTGTGGGGATACCAGAGACTCTGACGCTCAGCCTCACCTGACTGCCCTGCCTCACTGTGGAGCTCTGAAGTCTCTGAATGAAGGTTGGTGGCGCCGTCTCGGCTGCAGGAACCCAAAGTAAAATCAGAACATTTTCATCAACTTTAAATTTTAAAATAGAAATAAAAGATCATCCCTGAACTTTGACCTCATCAAGCATTCCCTGCTGATCTCCATCGTTCTGTAAATGATGATTCAGAAGCCATCATCGCGTAATAAAAGTCCAGATTCCAGTTAAGGAAAGCTATGCTGCAGCAGCTGCACCTATATCGGTTTTATCACTGGATTAAATAACAAGCTCTGCCCACACAGCTGATGGCGGGATAAATTTAGACTTGGACCGGAACGCACTGCTTCAATTTTAAACTTTAATTTATCCAACGGCACGGTTCAGTTAGCTGCTGTCATTAAAAGGACACTGAACACCGACTAAACTAAGGGATAAAATACCAGCTGTTGCTGCGAAGGTGTCGATATGTGAATTTAGGAGCAAAATATAACTTAATGTTGAGAAATTAATTTCACAATCTGAATTTAATCTTGTTGTCATAACATGTAATCCATAATCCAGGATCTGACTCTGAAGCAGCAAAAAGTCGTTCTAATGTTCCAACACAACTTAAATTTAATTAAGTCAATTATGCAATAGTGGGAAATGCCAATTCCTCTAGATTGAGGTCCAACTCTGACCCAACTCCATAAGACAAAACGTATGGAACTGGAGTCACATTATTTAAACGAACATCTAAACTTTTCACCTTTTTTTAAAAATATTTGTCAATTTCTTCCTCAATTATTTCTAATTTATTTTTTAAACAATTATATATTATATATTTTATTCAATTTTTAAAAATATGTATTTTGTTAGTTTTTTCTTCAAATTAATCAATCACTTTTTTAAAGGTATGTACAGTTCAAGGGTATCTAATGGTCAATAATCAATAATTAATAGATAATAAATACTGATTACATTACTGAGGATGAAATAAATCCAGTTGTTTGATTTGAAGAACAGATATCACCTAACTGAAGCAGGAAATCCAACTCCAGTTAATGATCAATCAATTACTAAATTTGTTGACAATTATTTCAATAAACAATTAATCACGATTAATCGTTTCAGGTATAATTGAGTGTTAATCTGAGGTTTTGATTTTCAGAAAAATAAAATGATCAAACATGAAAGAAAATCAACTAAGCAAATATCTCAGAATCACTCGGTCTATTCAAGGTGCAGACGGTCTAGTCCAATCATCTCAGTCTCACCTGTAACCAGGAGCTCAGCGGTGCTCGTAGCTTGTCCAGCGCCGTTGGTGGCTCTGACAGAAAAGCGTCCGCTGTGTGCGGCAGTCACAGCGGGAATGCTCAGAACAGCGCGGCCGTCGCTGAACGAGATCTGGACGCCGGGCAGAGCTGCGGCGGAAAGAACCTGGCCATCACGGAACCAGCTCACCTCAGGAACTGGAAAACCTGGAGAGGAAAAGGTCAGGGGTCAGGGAAGCAAAAACTAAATGCTGCAGAACGTCATCTACAAAACAAAAAATTTATTGTACGTCAAGAAAAAATAATCCACCTTAAAATCAAGCAAATTAAGTCACCCAATCACCAAATAACTCAAAAATTTTCTACAAATAATTTGGAAAGTTCTGAGTTTAAAAAGTTTAAAATTTGCACACAAAAAAAGAGAAGTTGTGAGAGTAACCTCAAAAATTTTTTTAAAAATTTAAAAATTTGATTACTTTTGTAACTCAAAAATGTCCAAGTCTTTTCCTGTAAAAATGTAGAAAGTAAATTTTTGATGGTAATTTACTCTTCCTTTTTTCTACTTACAATTGTTGAGTCAATTAATTTCTCAACATTGTAAATTTTGCCCGTTTGCTGTATTAAAAGAAAATAATCTAATATTCTTTTTTTTTTTTTTTTGGCTCAACTGAACAAATTTATTCTCAGTAATAAGAACAGGATTTGGGTCACTTTCTCTTTGTTTGTTATGTTTAGTCAAGTTTAATAAATTAAATAAAACTTGATTTGGTTGCATCAAAATCCCTTTTTCAGTAGATGCCTATGAATAAATAATTGTATATTTTGCTAAAGCTTGGTATTTAAACACTTGCATTGTACTTTAAATTTTTCATTGTAAGAAAAGTAAACCTGTCAGAATTTTACCCTTATTACTAATTAAAAGTCTCCATCTGCGTATACAGGGCAAATTTGTGTCATTTTTGAATTGCAGTTGGTTTGGGAGCCGCACAAGTGCAGTTAATTTATTGCAGTTTACTTTTACATGTTTACCAATGCAGTCAACCTTTTTTTTTCTTTCAGTTTCATTATTTATTTTACAATGGCTGTTATACTCCTAATTGCACCGACTGAACAAATTAAAGTTGTTTTCACATGTTTGACCAAGCTTGTAAAGCTATAGGTGTATTTAAATGTGCTGCGCCAGTGAAAAGTTATCAAATAAATATGTAATTCCATACATTTATGTCTTTGTTTTAACCCCCCCAGAAATGTTGCAGTTATATCCAGTAGAAACTGGAGCTCCATGCCTGAGAACCCCACCATGATGATGCCATCAGGTGATTTCTTACCACTAACTTGAGCCTCGAACGAAGCGGCACTACCCTCTAGTGCCACGACGCTCTGCAGCGGCTGAGTAAACGTCGGCGCTTGTGTTGACATCACGGTCGGCACCCTGAGGAAGACAACACAGAACCATCAAAGACAAGATGCTCCCCTCCAACCTGAAATTATTGTCTACAAGTCATAATTATCTACATATGGAACATGGAGAAGCTAATCTGGTATCATCAGATTTAATATTTACATTCTGACAGCAGCAGACACTTTTCTTTTAATGTCACAACTCACAATCATTTAAGCAGTCCATTAATTGAGCAATTATCGTAACGATTAATTGATTAATTAGATTTAAAAATGGTATACCACAAATGTCCTTTAACCACTTAAGATTTCCTCTTTCTATTACTGGAAATACATTAAAACATATTAGAAATACATTTAAAAAATGCAAATAAATAATTCAATTCCTTCTAATAAATAAGAAAATGAACATTTTATTGCCTACAGTGCAATAACATAAAACATACTTACAAAGATGTTTTTATCTTAAATGGCTTAATTACTGCTCTAAATATGTTGTTTTTTCACTTAACTCCCTTTCTTGGAGTCTGTGTACTCCAGTTGACAATTAACAGATTACTAAATTTGTTGACAATTATCTTTGATAATCGATTAATCATTTCAGCCCAACTTTCTTTCTAAGCTGAAATGCTTGAGTGTCCTAAGTTTTAGAAACATCAAGACACTAGTTATTAGTACAAGCAAAAGGAGGGAAATAAAGAGTTATAATGGTTTGAATTATATATTTAATAAATCTAGATCTGACCTAAAAGTTAATTAACCTTTGATTTTATGAAAACTTTACAAAGCAACAATATTCTGTGAGTTTCTGGTTGGATTGAGGTAAAACTGATATCCAGAGTTTGATGAAACAAGATTAAAAATCTTCTAAAGAAAGGATTTATTGTTATTCATTGGAAGGTTAAGCTGTTTGAAACTGAAGAAGACAAATCAGAATCACTTTATTGCCATTGCTGGTAAACAAGTTCCCAGGCAAGGAAATGGCATTAATTTAAAATAAATAGTAATATATGTAAAATAAAATATGATAGAATAAAAGAGCAGCTAGTGAGTTGTTCATAGTTATTAAATTTCTGAAAGCTACTCAGAGTGGGAGTTCAACTCAGAAGCTAACAGGTGAGATGTACGTATTAGCCAGTGAACATAAAACTTGCTACAGGAAACAGAAGTGCCCATAGTTCTCCACGAGGAGAACGAAGTGGAACATCCAAACACCAAACAGAAAGATCCCAACCAGGATTCAAACTGTCAACCATCAGCTGTGAGATGAAAGGTACCATCTAACTGAAATCTGACTGTGGGCTGGAAATAGGAAACAATCCTGATTTAACTGGAACACGAAAACCGCCACATGGCTGGAAAATAATGGATGGGCAGATGGTTATGTATATGGAGGATGGATGGATAAATGATTTAATGGACGGACGGAGGTTCAACACACTGACATCTCTTCAATAACTCAATGCTGTGATGCGATTGGGTTTTGTTTAGGCCAGACTGACTTGTTTTTTGAATTCTTGGTTCTGATTCTTCTAGTTCTGAAGGTTCCCATTTTACACACTTCCATTAATTTCTGAATGAGTGTTAAATTGTTCTGTTTGGACCTGGATGGTTCTGCTCATCCCTGAATGTTCCTGTTTGGACCCCAGCAGCTTCCGTCAGATTGTAATTACCATTTTTTGGCCCATTCTGGGTAAATTAACCCAGTCTAAATCTGATTGGACCAGTGCCTTTCTGTCTGGTTCTGATATATAGACATGACTTAATTTGTTCTTTTAAATCAATTTGACCCAATTGATCTTCAATTGGATATCAATACCTGCTCAAATTTTCAATTTAATGCTTCCCGATATGAGTTTAGTCTGATAATTTCAAGAATTCATTCATTTTCTGGTAATTTTGCTTAGTTTTAATATTTTATAATCGAAACCAGGTATTTTAATCCTTATGTGAGCTGCTTGTTTCCATCGTATTCTGTTGCTTTAGAAGACTAAGACAGAACAGAACCAACATAGGTGAACATTACCAGAAGTAGGACTGGTTCCTGCTGGCCTGAACACAGGAAGAATGTCTTGTTATAAGTTAAAAAAACCACAAAAAAAAAAACAGAAAAATGTTCAAAAATATCTGGTTTACTTTTAAGTTACTTTTGTCCTATTTCAAGTGTACTAATTATTTGACCTACAAACTAGACAAAAATTTGTTTTTGCCTTCTAATATAGCCATTTTACATGTTTAAACATCAAAAATAAATTTTTATTTGTTGTATAATACTTTATTTATGTTTTATGTAAAAACTCTGCCCCCCTGCAGGTCATAATCAGCAAATGAATGAGGAGTTTGCCACGATCAGATTTTAAAACATTATAAATATGCAAACATCCGGTTCTGAATGTTATGATCAATCAGAGTTTCGGCTGTCTGTAATTAAACCTGGGAAATTGTGAAGCCTTTCTCTTTTTAACTGTGACATTTGAAGTTGTTGTTGTGATGTGAGTGTATTTCCCTTAGTAAATCAGAACATCAAAAACAAGCCCTGAGTTTCAGCAGAAACAAAGCATCTCATCTCAAAGCAGCAAACTTCTGTTTGTTTCTGAACCCCGACGTGATCATCAGATTTTTATTTGAAAATAGAAAACTTAACATATTTCTTGGGCTTTGGAGTAAAATAAGCCTTTTTCTTTAAAATAAACCACATTTAGCAGATGAACACAGCCTAAAACCCAGAATCATCCACTTTACAGAATGAAACTACAAAGGTTTACAAACATCATGTGGACCAAAATTGACTGCAGTTTCACTAAAAAAAAAACCTACAAAATATTGCACAGGTCTAATTACCAGTGCAAATATCTTAATAGACAAGCCGCCTTACAAGTAACCATTTAGCAAGACAGAGGAGCTTGTTTTAAGTCTATAATCCTTGGATACTAGTTCCACTGGCAGATTATTTCACCTATAACATGGAAAAAATGTCTTGTTACATGTGAAATATTCTGCCAGTGGAACTAGAACTTTTTCATCAATATTAAATTATTGACTTAAAACAAGCTCCTATTTTGCCGAAAAGCAACTTTTAAGTTAGTTTTGTTTTATTTCAAGTGTACTAAAATGTTTTCACTAGGAACTACAATAAAAGCAGTTCCTAGTCGATTTGTGTTTTTTCCGTCCAAGGGCCACAATTGGTCCAAGAGCCATACTTTGGACACCCCAGAGGAAAACCTCTCAGACAGAAACTTTGTGGTTGGATCATCAAAAGAACTCCTGCAGCTGCTGCTTTCCAAAATAAGAGTCTCAGTGAGGTGTTGCTTCTGTCAATCAGATCATTCTGAACTGAGGGGGGGTTCAGGTGCTATAAATACCTCTTCCAGCCCCCAGGGTTGACTGACAGCCACCATGTGGGGCACATATCTGAGAGCTGATAGCCCTGCTGCTGATTCCCTTAAAAAGCCATCAGCCTCTGGGACGCTCAGCAGCTATTCTGGGCGGTCTGCATTACCTCCAGCAGCAAGTGGTAGAAACCTTCATGGCTTCCGAAAACCCAAAATCCATCCCAACAACTAAAACTCTGCCACTCACCTGTCAGCGCAAGGATGCCTGGGGGGCCCACGGCAGGGCGCGGTGCAGGAAATCTAAAATCTTTATCCAGAAACGGGTCAGAAAGTCCAGAAGAGCAGCTGAGCGGCACAGGAAGCCCTCAGAAAAAAACAAAACTACAGGCCGACGCCGTGTAGTTCTGTTTTTCCTCCTGACAGCAGTCCCTCCAGCCGAGGCGTCCGGGCCGGGAACGCTGACTCTGCTCAGGGCTGCCCACCGACCACGGGGGGCTTTATACGCCACTGACATCACGCAGGAAAAAGCCTCTGATTGGTTGGTGCCGCAGGGGATCCTGGGAGGGATGGACACTTTATACAAGTCATTGCAGCAGCTGCTGCTTGGAAATCAAGGGATCAGTTCAAGAGAAATCTGCTTCATTCAGATGAATCACGGATCTATGGAGGATTTATTTTGAATTCAGAAGATTCTCAGAATTCTGACTTTAATTTCAGAAGATTAGACCAAATTTTGAGATTAAAGTCAGAATTCTGAAGAATATATGAAGACTTTGCTCTGTCTTTGAAGAATGTGGATAAAATGTTGACTAGAATGTGCAAATAATGTTTTAATAACGTAACCTCCTCTTTAAGTTGTGATGCTTTTGTTTAGAAGGAACAATTTCTTGTTTGGCAGCGCAAAGACAAGTTAACAACAATCAAAAGGCAGAACATAAGTTGTAAAGGAGCTTATAAAATGTATCTTATTTCCAGCTTTTTTGAGAGACAAAATGTATGTTTATGATGTAAATAAGTATTTGCTTGTGATTTAAACTATGCATTTGTTTAATTCTATCTAAAAAAAAACTAATTTAATTTGTGAACCTTATTTCACAATAAGGTGGTTCACATTGTGTAGTGACAATATTAGTTGTAGTTTTACAACTAATACTACATATTAGTTGTAGTATGCTACGACTTGATTAAAATAATACCTTTGTTTATTTATCAACTATTTGCCTAACTATCTCCACTGCAATAGATGGTTAATAGAAAGGCCTAATAGAAAGGCCTTTCTATTAGACCTCAATAGAAAGGCCTATTAAAGGCCTTTCTGACAAACTAGAGAGAGATTTTTAGATCACAGTCTGTATGTCATTTTAAAATTGAATTTGTGTTTTTTTAATGAAGGCTGATATAAAACATTACCAAAACATACAAATAAGAAAATGGATCGGACAAAACTTACTGATTGTTGATCGGTTGCAAGTTTAACTAAATTTTGCTTTTAGCGTTTTGATCTTGAGCAGGCTAGCTTAACTGACTAAATCACCATGGTAATGTATGAGTTGCCTCTTTTGTGAAACCAGTTTGGGGCTTAATTAAACCGGGATTAAACTTTGTCCGCTTTGAAAGTTTATCCTCTGAGACACGAAAATACCGACTATTACTTAGAAAAAATATATAACAATACCTTATGAAGTTAGTTTGTGTTGGCGCGTGAGGGAGCGGCTGCTGGCGTACGTGCCGTGACGATGACCAGTAATGGTGTCGTTTTCCGGCACGTGAAGGTTGAGACCGCGAAGTGCTCCCCCTGCTGGTTAACAGGAGGATAGCAAAACAGGAGTCACAGCGTCACCAGAAAAAACAGAGATTAAGTCAGATATCCAAATAACAGAGGTGTCAAAAGTAATCACATTCTTTATTCAGTTATAGGTACAAATATTTGTATGAAAAAATACAATAAATATGTTAAAAAGACCTAGAACCTATGGAGTGTGAAGAGTTTTAATAAATCAATGTTATTATATAAGTTCATTGGGGCCTGCCATAGAAATGTATGGCAGGCACCTATTGTTCTTCTCCTCAAAATAACTATCACTCCCTTTTACCGTTAATGCGGCCCATACTGCTGTGTGCCCCCTCACAATAGATATCAAAACGTGCGATTCAATCCCATGACGGGAGCTATTACTTTTGTTGGCATTTCGAGTGACTGTGGTGACATAATTAACAAAAAACGAGCCAAATTTAAGTAAAAACAAAAGACTAACTGACACAAAACAGTGTCAGCTACACTCAAAATAGACAGAATTTTGTCTCTCCCTCTGAGCTGCTCTTTAGAACTACAGTGATGGCAAAATGTCAGAATTACAAACATAAACTCATTGCTATGAACTCACTGCATCTCTGAATAGTGCTGTTTGTTATTTCATATACGCATATCATCTAGTGGTGGTAAAAGCAACAAAAATCTAACATGTTCTGGACTTAAAATGGGGTAATGCACACATAGGCGAGTTTCTCTAACCTGAGATTGTGAACCTGTACTGGGCTTATTTTGTGCCTTCAAATAGTTTTAACAATGCTTCTGTAGAAGATTCATAACTTATAACTTATAACTCTGAAACAGTCTGTGTGCTACACTCAAGAGAGAGATTAATTTGATGCATCAAAGGGTGCTGTCATCACTGCTGATGTCATTGCTACTGTTGAAATTGAACAATCTAATAGTGCATTCACGCCAAACACGTTTTGAGAGTCAGGCGAGTCTGGTTTACATTCAAAGTTTATGTGGAGTGTTGGATGCGCTCGATGTTTCAAACCCTCTCCAAACAGTTCAAATCGCACTGCGCGAGACGCTCGAAGCGCCTCCACATAGACTGAATGCAAACCAGACGCGCCTGACGCTCAAAAACGCATTTAGTGTTAACACACCATTATAAGTCCAGTTTCACATTAGGTCAGTGCTTCTCAATTCTAGTCCTCAGGCCTCCTGCTCTGCATGTTTTTGATGTGTATCTATTTCAGAACAGCTGATCCAAATGATTTTATGACATTTTTACATAAAAACTGACTGGGTGTCTCACAAAGATAGAATTCTTTTTCCACCTCTCTGTCTCACACACACGCACACACACACACACACACACCCACGCACACACAAACACTGTAGTTCTAACGAAGAGCCACTGTGAGGAGACGACGAAGAGCCCCAGGCAAGAGGCGATGAGGAGATGATGGGAGGAGGGAACAAAGAGCTACCGGGACGAATGGAAGAATGGAATATCTGGTTGAGAAGGTAGAGGGTCTCTAGCCATGATGGCAAGAGTTGTCTGGCATTACCACTGTCTCCTGTTGCAGCTGCACCAACCCCAGGGAGGGGAGATCGGCAGACCAGCCCTCCAGCACCCACAGGAGTCGGATAGCGATCCGTGGAGTTCGGCCACAGTCTCCACTTAGTCCTTTATGGTTGATGTCAGTTCGTTGAAGCATGCAGTGTCCTGGATTTATCCATATATCCAGGTGAGGTCACTGGATATATTCACACCCAGGTACTTGTAGATGGAGACCACCTCTACAGCTGCTCTTCCGATGTACAGGGGCTTGCAAACAAAATGTGACATGCTTGCAAGTCAGAATGATGCACTTTATGCTCAGATCAAGTCTCTTCATGGAGAGCAAAAAAACACTGAGCTTAAACGCAAGGACGTGAGAGCTAAAGTGCATTCCCTGGAAGTGGCCTAACAGACTCTAAAACTAAGACTCCAGAAGTTTCAGATTACCTTGACAATGACAAGGTCACTGTCAAGGTGACAGTGACAAGGTCAGCTTGTCACTGTCAAGTGACCTTGACAGTGACCTTGTCACTGTCAAGGTCACTGTCAAGGTGACAGTGACAAGGTCACCTTGTCACTATCAAGTGACCTTGACGGTGACCTTGTCAAGGTCAAGGTAATCTGAAACTTCAGGGTCACTTCATAAAGAGGCAATCTGACGAGGAGAAGAGTCTTTCAGAGTAGATAGGGCATCTCCTGAGCCAGGTTGACAGAGACCGTAAAGAGAGTCAAGGACCAGTTCCAGCTCTCCAAAACTTCTGTAAGAGGGCAGGTACAGTTTTCCTGACAATGTACCGGACAGGAACACTCAGGTACTGGGTACCAGCCCGGCTTTTCTAATACATCTGGTAGTTCTGAAAAACTGGTCTCTTTTGTACAGAGCAAAAAAGGAGTTAGGGCATTTACTGAGACGGTACGAGAGAGACTGTAAAAAGATGGAGTCCTTTAGCCACCAAAACATGACTTTAAAGTCTGAAAATGCTCGGCTAAGGGATAGATTGTCTGAATAGGAGAAAGAGGAGCACCAGGAGATCGCAGCCCTGTCTTTCTGAAAACCTCCTGATCTGTGCACTGAAAACAGTCCTGGAGCACAGATGCTGCAAACCTAGGCCACACTGTTCCCATCTTCTTCGTTGGCTATATCCGTCTCATCATTGGAGGATATAATGGCGCCAGCAGAATGGAGATGTGGTCGGAGAGGTCACGATGAAGAGCTGTACACGCAGTTCAGAGTGTATTCTCTGCGTGTGGGAAAGGCGACGTGCAGGGCAGAGTGTCCGTCAGTTTGCCGTGGTTAAAGTCCTGTGCTAACACTCAAAAGTCCTCTGGGTCTTCATCTGCAGTGAATTAACGGTGTCATCCAGCTCCCTTCGACACCTCGCTGGATGTAAACAATGGTGACGAACGCTGCATTTGACGAGCACTGTCTCAGTCGCACTACGCCGAGACAGATAGTGCGGCTGACATTTCACTGTGACGAGTTCTATCGCCTCAGAGCAGCAGCTTCGAACCAGTCCACAGTTCCATCTTCATTCACCTCCCTGGGTTTTTCCTGGCCCATGAAAAACCATGGAGGTTTCCCTGACCCAGCTCTCCTCTTTCCTGTTTGAACAATCTTTCCCTTAACCGAGCATTTTCAGATGTTAAGGTCATGTTTTGGTGGTTAAGGTACTCCATCTGTTCACGGTCTCTGTCGACCTGGAGATACTCTATTTATATATGTGATACTCCAGGAGATACTCTATTTCCTCCGAAAGACTCTTCTCCTCGTCAAATCGCCTCTTTAGAACTGCTGTGTCATTGTCAAGGTCATCTGAAGCTCCTGGAGTCTTTGGTTTAGAGTATGTTGGAGCAGTTCCAGGGAACGCACTTCAGCTCTCACATCCTTGCATTTCAGCTCAGTATTTCTTTGCTCTGAACGAAGAGACTTGATCCGAGCATAAAGTGACTTCTGACTTGCAAGCATGTCACATTTTGCTTGCAAGCCCCTTTGACAGAAACTCCTGCCAGGTTTGGAGCACTCGATTGTTCTTCTGAGATCTTCCACCATCTGCTGGAGTTGTCTGTTTTCATTCTCCAAGTCCACTCTGGTCATATCTGGTGCACTTTCCTCCATCAGCAGCCTATTGTTAGGTCGTTAGGCATAGGTTCGTAGCAATTATTGCAAGCCATTCTTTAAACCAAATCAACTGTGTTGGTGCTTCTCCTCTTCAGTCAAAATGTAGAACTAATGAATTTCTCTGCGGAATCTGGAAATAAAGGGAGATGAATCACAGTCATCAGTGATGTCATAGAATGAATGACATCACTGGTTCAGAAAGCCACTTGAAGCCTGTTGTGTGTGGGTGTGTATCCTGTATTTGATGCATTGTGGGGTCTATTTTTCTGGCACATATTACATTGTGGGTACTCACTGCTCCCAAAGAAGAAATGTTGTTTGTGGGTTTGGGTTAAGGTTTAGGACCAAGGTGTGAATTGAGTTTCAGTTAGAGTTAGAGTGAAAGGAAGTCGATGGAAAGTCCCTGCAAAGACAGTGAGAAAAACCTTTGTATGTGTAAGTGTGAGTGAATCCATGCATTAAGCAGCCAGAAATAGTCTGTAAGGAAGTTGAACTTGACATTTTTTTCATCAGGTAGTTGCTCATTTGGGCATTATATAACTGATTTAACCCAATAACTCTTACACTTGGGATTAGTTTGGCAATTTAAAATTAGACTTACTGAAAATGTCAAAATAAAAGTCTTGACGTTTTTTATATCAGGTAATTGCTCTTTTGGCCATTATATAACTGACTTATATATCTGACTTAACTGAACCAGTGTTACACATGGGATTAGTGTTGCCATTGAAGATGATGCTTAGTGAAAATTTCAAAATAAAAGCCTCCATATTCCTGTTGCTTGAGTCTTCTGGACGACGACTCAAGCAATTTCATTTCTTCTGGACGACAACTCAAGCAATTTCATTTCTTCCGGACGACAACTCAAGCAATTTCATTTCTTCTGGACGAAGACAGTCAGCAGAGAGCTCTGATCATAGAGGTAATGTTCACACTGTCTAATTCACCACCTCTTATTTGCAGGTTCCAGCTGAAATTAATTTATTTTTGCTTTCAGAGATGATCCACTGGGACCTATCTTTTACTGTTTTTAACCCAGTTTTTCTCCTACACTAAGCTACCTGCACAGCCATTTGTTGCACCTAACTTTTTTTTCTTTTATTCTCCCTTCAGCCTTTAAAATCATCGTCCATCACAGGAGCTTGTACTGCAACTAACTGTATTTTTTTCCTATAGAAACTCTCGTAGAGTGGCTGTTTCTTTTTCTTTCTCTGCTCTGTCCTTTCAAATTCTCTTGGGGGTAGTGACAGGTGACCTTTCACAATGAACCAATCTACGGTTCTGCTGGAGGTTTCTTCCTGTTAAAAGGAAGTTTTCCTCTCCACTGTCACTGCATGGATCCTCAGTATGATGCATTGAAACGCTGTCTTTTTTTGAAAGTTCTTCCTGTTACAGGGGAGTTTTTCCTCTCAAGTGGTACCACATAGATCCTCAGTATGATGCATTGCTTAAGCTTTTTATGGAAAGTCTTCCTGTTAAAGGGAAGTTTTTCCTCTCCGTCACCACATACATCTTCTATATGAGCCATTGCTTTAGTTTTTATCTAACTCATAGCTGATATTTGATAACTGCAGGGTTATTTTATTTTGGAAAGTCTTCCTGTTAAAGGGAAGCTTTTCCATCTCCACCATCAGCACATTCATCCTTAGTATGGTGATGGAGAATAGTCTTGAGCTCACAGTTGAGAATTTCAGGCCTTGTCAACACCTCATGGTGTACGGATGAAGAAGAAGATGTAGAAGACTGTCAACAGTTTTTGTTATGAAGACTGAAGACAGCAGATGGCTTCAGACAGGTAGGTGGTATGGATATCAAGATGGTCCCTTTGGCACAGGACTCCAAACTCACCAGCAGGAAATGTAGTTTTCTACTTCCTGTAGTCACTGCTCAAGGCTCAGAAGTCATCGGATGAGTTAAAGGAAATTGGTATCAACGGAACACAACGAATCGGTGGATCCATTCCAGGTACAATGCTTGTTTTGGGAAAAACAAGCTAGGCTATGTGAAAGGTAGGCGTTTTGCTCTTGGGTACAGCAATCAGAATAGCTCTTGTATCCCGAACGGCAGGCAAAGGTGTTTGTGGGAAATGGGCCTGAGCTGCGGGCAAAGGTGTTTGTGGGAAATGGGCCCGAGCGGCGGGCAAAAGTGTTTACGGGATCCATTAAAAAGGTCACTAAGAAGGTATCGATGACACAAAACAAGACTAATGATCCACAGGAAAAAAGTCATTCAGACACTCTGACCAAACTCCCCCTGACTGTACCCAACCAGAGACAGAAAAGGGTTAGACCTGGTACCTACACTTGTCATGTTGTCCTTCAGGAATCCTCCAAGATAATCTGGTTTTCGTCTCCGATTCCACTCTTCATTGTCCTGCCTGGCTCAACGGAATCAGCAGTCTTCCTCAAGAAATTCTGCAGGTATTTTGCTGTTTAACTGATATATACATATGTGTTTATGGAAAGCGTTAATTCATTCTTCGTTGTCCATTGGTTGGACCTAAAATCTGCACTCGTTCTGTTGTCTTCTGCCTTTTGTTCTTCAGGAATCCTGATTTCGGCCTTCATTGCCAGCCCCCCAGTGACCAATGGAAAAAGACCTTCATCGCCCACCCCTGCTGATGGATGACCCTACCATCGAAATCAGCAGTCTCCCTCAAGAAATGCTGTAGGTATTTTGCTGTTTAAATATTTACAAATGGGTTTTTGAAAAGTGTCAATTCATTGAATTATTAATGGTTTTGACCTAAAACCTGTACCTGTCCTGGTGGTGTTCAATAATCCTCTTGGATCATCTTGTCTTCATCCCTGATATTGCCAGTCATTCCCCCCCCCACCACCAACGGACGGAAAAGCCCTTCATCGGCCCAGCCTACTGATGGACGACCTTGGTGACCCTACCACCAGGCTTAGCAGATTATCTTCCAGGTGAGCAGGTAAGGCAGACTCCTCCTGATCTTGAAACTTTGCCAGCAGTTTTCCTCAAGAAATGCTGCAGGTATTTTGCTGCCATTTAAATATTTACATGTGAGTTTTTGAAATGTGTATTCAGTTGTTAAAAGGGTTTAACCTTAAACCTACACCTGTCCTGTTGTCCTTCAGGAATTCTCCTGGATCATCTCGTATCTTCTGATTTCACCCTTCATCGCCACCGCAGCCACTGATGGAACAGGCCTTCATCTCATCGCATCTTTTTTTTTTTGGGACAATTTTGTTTAGAGACTTGATTAATTCTTTGTCAGCTGCTAACTTTTTGTCTTAGATGTTCTCTGTATAGATGCTTCACTTGGTTCTGATTGGCTTTGGTTCCTTCCTGGAGGAGGGTATTGGCTGACATGATGCTGCCATCACCTAACTGTTCTCCATCTCCTGGTGGTACTTTTCACTTCCATGAACAACGAAAGTTCTCCCGATCAGTTGACCTGTTGCTGTGTCTCTGCTCTGTCTTTTCTCGGCTCCAGTCGGTTGTGGCAGACGGCTGCTAATACTGAGCCCGGTTCTAGTTCTGCTGGAGGATTCTTCCTGATGGAGGGGAGTTCTTCCTTGCCACTGTTGCTACATGCATTCTTGGTATGAGTATTTGCTGTAGTCAACGACTCAACTCAAGTGATTTGCTGTTGCCTCCTACTGCTCCTGGGGGAGTGAATGCTGTGAGTAATGATTCCATGGAATCTGCTGAGTTTCCTTGTGGTACATACCTCTTAAACTACTTTAATAATTAGTTGAGCTTATTGTACTGTTAACTAAACCCAATTGAAATATATGTGATTGGACTAAAATTATTCTGAAATGCATTGAGATGACATCTGTTGTGAATTGACCCTATATAAAATTGAACACTTAAACCAACAAATGTTCCCCTCCAACAACCAATATAAAAATCCCCCACAAAAACCAATATAAAAACTGTTCAAACACCAACTACCAAACACCCAGCCACCAATACAAAAACCCAAATAACTATTCAAAAACTGCTCAAAACCTCAAAACCAATACAAAATCCCCAAATAAAAACAGTTCAAAACCCCAAATCAACAACTAAACCTCAAATTAAACAGTAAAATGTTAATTCACAACAGTGTTGTCGAGGCATTTTACAAAGCCATTTCAATTCAGTCATAGATTAGTTGAGCCTACTTATTAATGTATTAGTTTCAGATAATCATTAAAGTAGTTTAAAAGTTTGTACCACAAGGAAACTCAGCAGATTGCATGGAGTCATTGCTCACAGCTTCATTCCTCTTGGACCTGTAGGAGGCGACAGCAGATCCCTTGAGTTGAGTTGTTGACTCAATAGCAATCATTCATTCCACGCATGCATGTAGCGACAGTGGAGAGTAAGAATTCCCCTCTTACAGGAAGAAACCTCCAGCAGAACCAAAGCCGGGCTCAGTACAAGCAGTCGTCTGCCACCACTGACTGGAGCTCTGAGAAAATGGAGCAGAAACACAGCAACAGGACAGCTGAACTTCCATCAACAGAACTTTCTGTTGATGGAAGTGAAAAGTTAACAGCAGGAGATGGGGAACGGTTTTGTGATGGCAGCATCATGTCAGCCAATGCAAGGGCAGGAACCACAGCCAAGAGGATTTGTGTAAACTGAAAGATTTACTGTTTTATCTATATATGCATTTAACTTTTGTTTTTTAGATTACTTGTTGTAGCTATAAAGACCTCAATGCCAATATGGTCAAGCTCTAATTTTGTTTTTCTTTCCATTGTAGCATTGATATTTGTCCTTGTTAAAGATCCTTTATGTGATGTTTGTTTAAAATAAATTAGAAAAAAAAAACCTGTAAAGAAACCGAACCAAGCTTATTGAAGGTATCCATTTTAATACTCATCAGAACAGTGATGAATGATCACTAAAGCGCCACATTCAGGCCTCTCTCCAGATCGACTAAATAAATCTTTCTGGTTTTATTTTTCCCCTCCGTGGGCTGTCACCTTATCGTGGTGGAGGGGTTTGTGTGTCCGAGATCCTAGGAGTTGTCAAACTTCATGGCTTTTATTGAGTCGGGTCTGCTGGGGCAAATGGCTCCTAGGTGAGGGATCAGACCAAGAGCATCCCAAAGAAAGCTTAGAACTATAGATGGAAGTCAGGATTTCCCCCAGTGTTTTATCAACTCTAACCTCCAGTGGGCTATGGGTTGCTAATTATTTTAAAAGGATATTCTTCCACACAGGTGACAGTAAAGACAGGTTTAGCTAAAGGTTTATATTTGAGGCGTTGAACAGGCTGTGAGGGTTATGAACCAATTATGCTGTCCTTTAAATGCCCGAGAGTTTCACACGCTGTAATTTCTGAATTTGATAGCTGCTTGTGCATCTCTGACTTTCTGGAACATAATTTTTAACCCAAACTCCAGCATCCATTTTGACTTGAACTTCCTTAACAGTTTTTCTTAAGGAACGGTACAGGTAATTTACTGGTGGGTGACATTTGCAAGTGAGTTTATGAAATGTGGTGACTTTATTCTCAGTGGTTGGAAGGAATTGACCTGAAATTTTTGTCTGTTCTATAGTCTTCCTGTCTTGTTCTTCTGGAATTCTCCTGGATCATCTTTTTTTTTTTTTTTCTTCTGATTTCTCACTTCATCACTCCCTTGCTGATTAAGCCTACCTTCAGGCTCGGCAGTCTTCCTCAAAAAAATCCTGCAGGTATTTTGCTGTTTAAGCAGCTTCTTTCTTCACGCCCAGTTGGGTTTTTCTTTTCATCAACAAAATGTCTGAAAATTGACGCGTTTCTGTTTCTTTTTACTTTGCTCTGTTAGTGGGAGAATTTCTCCAATGTTTAATGTTGTCTGGTATCTTTAACATTGTCCCCCATTTTTAATTTTATCTTCAATGCTTAATGATGTCCTTGATATTTACAGTTTTTTTTTTTGTTGGATTAGGGATGTTTGACTTTATCTGCAATGTTTAACTTAACAGAAAACTTTTCTGAAGATTTGACATTGGGGATGATAAACCTCACAGATACAATAAACATTAGCTTTAATGTTAAAGGATAATTGTAAGCATTGGAGATTAAATTTAAAAAGTCAGGAAGTTGACTGTTTTTCATATGTAAAACGATTTAAAATTGAGAGGCTTTTTTTATTATTATTTTGTAAAGGAACACTTAACCGTTGTCGGCTTCCTCACTGCTGTATTCATGGAAATGGTGCATTTCAATGATTTTGTTTGTTCAATTTAAACCAATAAAAAGCCTTGTTTGAGCCAAAAACTTCACATTTTATTAATTTCATGAGCAGAGTGAATTTTTTTAAAGCTTTTTTCTTTAAATTTACATCCCATTTAAACGGTAATTTAAACGGTAAAGAATCACCAAAGATGTTGGCAATCAGAAGTTCAACTGCAGCTGCTGCTCTCTAAAGTTCCTGTGACAAGAAATTGAGTTTTTTAATTCCACTCCAAGCATATGTAATGTCTATAAAATCAAGAGGCTGGTCTCTTTTCTCCAAAGTTTGTCGTCATTCTCGGTTTAATATTTTAAAGTACTACAAACATTTCAAACCAAATTACAACACATGAAAGCTTGGGTTTACAGTCGGTTTAAAATTATGAAAATGACATGTTTATAGAGGTCAATTAAGCTAAAATTTGATTGAACTGATTCAAATATCTGATCTATCCAGCAGAAATGAAAAGGTCAGAGTAAAACCCCTTGAGTCAGAGTAAAACCAGGTAGAGCAGCCACAGCAGGACACAGAGAGTCCCAAACCAGGTGTTCCAGTTCTCCATGATGATGTCCAACGCCTCCAACATCAGCCATTTATTATCAGCACCACTGCTGCTTCCAGTCAACAGCTGTAAGTCCTGATCCTGGTTCTGGTTCTGGTCCTCTTCTAGTTTAAACCTGCAGTGACCATGACAAGAGGTCAGACAGCACAACAAGCAGCTGCTGCCCCGATCACATGTGAGAGAGCGAAGGGTTTGTTACTGTGTGCAAAACAAGCTCACTCTGTGAAAAAGCAAACTGGTGTTTATATTAAGTCTGTGAAAGATAAAATCATAAACATTAAAAAGATGCAAAATCAAACAATGGCTGCAGCAGTCTCACTAAATTTTATATATGGTGTATTAGGGCCGGTGTGAATAGAAAAGTAGGGTTAGGGTATTTTGATTTTACTCAATAACATGAGTAATGAACATCCCATTGAGCTGGCCAATAAATCAGACATGGTTGTAATCGATGGTGGGCATATTTTTGCTAATACGCTAATTGGGGAGTTAATTTTTTGCCTAGCAGTCTAGCTAACTTTGAAAATGTTTGGTGCACTTGACTTGCCTTTAACTATTTTTTCTGAATAAATTAAATGCATTTCTGAATAAAGTGCTAAATTGCTTGGCTGTTTTTCAAACCTTAAATAATTTAGTTTTGGTTGTCAATTGTTATTCTCTGATGTTCTGTGTGCTTTGTAACCGAAATCCTACTCTGGTCAAATAGGCAAAATCAGTAACAGAGTTAGCAATAACAACTATAAAACTGAAACCACATAATTACTTCCTGAAGCTACTGGTAGGTGTACAATGTTAAAGTTTATCATGCTAAGGGCAATTTACTATGTTTGACTTTGTAACAACATGATGGAATTTAGCACTTTAGCATTAGTTTTCGTTCAATATTTAACACTTTAGTATTAGTATGTTCATTAGTACATTAGCAGTACTAATGTTTATGATTACTGCTTTATGGTTGGTACCATATTTTAGTTAGTGGTGCCTACCACTGGACGTAATAAAAATGGTGATAATGATGTCATTTGTTACCCAGATGAAATTGCTACTTGTTTTTTGAGTGGTGTTATTAATAATCTGATGAAGCTCAAGTGTTACCATGGAGCTGGTTGTAAGCTACCCACCGAGTGAGCCTGGGCTCTGGGTTTCCCATCACCTCCACCTCTAACATCACTGGACAGCCCTCCATGACGATGGGTTCAGACCAGGGCCTGGTGAACAAGGTGAGGCCAGGTTCAGAGACTTTTCCCAAAGGAATAGACTCTGATGAGGGATGAGGAAGACGAGCAGAAGGAAGAGGAGGCCCCTGTATCTGGGGAGTAAGTCTAATCTCTTCCCGGATAGCCATGGGTTGACAAATATCAGGATCCTGGGATGGTGTTAGTACATGAGGTGTAGAATATGGAGATGTGCCATGCAGGTTAGCTTGATCAGGTGAAGGGTGGGTTTGAGGTTCTGGGTGGGGAGGAGCTGGCTGGGCTGAACTGGGTCTCATGCTGGAACCATGCAGACACTGCTGGGTGTCCTGGAGAGGGAAAACTGTCTGAAGACCCTGCTTGCTGCAGTAGATACTGGTGTTGCTGATGGTTTTAGGCTGTGGAGGGTTTTGGATGAGGTCTTCAGGTAGATCTCTTGGACCTTGGTTTGAAGTTTTGTTGGTCTGTGACCTGCCAGAAGGCAACGACTGGTTGAAGATGCTCTGGGTGACTGAGGTGGCTGTACTAACACTGCTATCTTTAAGTGTTAAAGATACATCCTGATTTGGTTCACTTCTGGTCTGTAAAAAGGTTGGATCTTGAGATGTTGAACTTTGGAGGTTTGTTGTAGAAGGTTCTAGAAGGTTATTGTCTTGTGGTTGGGTTATGTCTTTGTGGAGGATAGTGTCTGTAACACTGGACATGTAAGACTCTTCAAACATGGGGACTGAATCATAGGAGGGATTGAATGAGCTTTCCTGTGCAGAGTTACTACAGACCATGGGGTTGGTACAATGATTGTCTGAAAAAGATGACTTGATGTCAATGTTTTGCTGGGAAAGTAAACTAGTGCTGATTTTAGCGAAGCTGTCTTGTTGAGGCATAGTTCTTGAATTTTCAGTAGACTTCATGTCCTGTTGGGTATGACCTGTACAATGATGGGATTCAAATAATTCCCTCTTCTCAGGAAGTATACAGTTTGTTTTAGTGTAACTAGGATGGATGTTTAGAACCTCTGTCTCTCCTTTAGGAATGTGATTTTTGAGACTTTTGTTTGAACCAATGAAGGACTGCGGATGAATACTCTGACTCAAATCCTGTGTAAGGGTTGTGGATGGACAACTCTGCTTTGGAGAGTTTTTTATTTTAGAACAGTCTTTGTTGTATCCATGGACTGGGTTGTCCAGAGAGACGTCAGAGGTAGACTCTTTGGTTTTCAGGATGGTGCATAGAGTACTGGTAAAAAGTGTTGTAGCAGAAACTGAGGATGGACTTGGGTTAAAGGATCTGGACTCTGACCTGAACCTGTGGTACAACAGAAACATTACCTTTCATCTGGAAGCATTAATGAAGTAGACCTTTGATCAAAGACCAGAATGAATGTGGATCAAACAAACCTGCTGTGTAGTCTGACTGTAGGAGCTGGGCAGTTTTCCATCTGACTTGACACTTTTTGTTGTGGGACAGAATCAGTTCTAGTTGGTTCTGACTGGGCATAGCATTGGTGGCTGACCTGGCTGATGTGAACGCTATGAGAACTAAAGCAGAAACCCTCCTCAACATCTGAATGGAACATGTTGGACTCTGGAGTCTCAGCAAGCGGCGGCAGGGAAATGTCATCAGGGGATGCACAATCGTACTCATCGTTGGAAAAATAATCCTCGGTCGTCACCTCAGGTTGATGGAGCTCAACATGTGGAGGAATTTCCTGAGTGAGAAGAAAACAGTTTTATGTTTTATAATATATTTGTCTAGACTGTTTTAAAAATTGGTTAAATGCTCTGGATAAGTAATACAGAGATAACGCAGTAGAACCACTGTAACGTAACATGACTACAAATACTGTTAAAGTCTACCTTCAAGCCACAATTCCCTTTCTGTCGGAACAAAACTCCATTATGTGATGCTTTATATTAAATATTTCAAGATTACCTGAGTGACCAGGGATTTTTGGTGATATATAGCAGAATATCATCAGCATAGAGGTGAATATTACTGCTGATTCTGACCTGTAGTGAATTTGAGCCACAGAAGCTGGAACCAATATGTTGTTCCTCTCCTTCCATTTCCCAGTTATGAGGAAATGATGGACCAATGACAGCCTCAGAGGGTGGGGCTTGAGACTCAGAAGTAGCAGTCTGTGATTGGTTGGCTTGAACCTGCTGCTTGGCATCCACAGGTGAACAGATGGTGAGGGTAGAAGCGAAGGAGGAGGTGAACTTCTCACTGTGTAACTCTCTGAGGTTAAAGACAATAATGTTATACAACAGTTTAATAATACTGGTTTTAACAGTTTCAAACTGATATGTGAATGATTTCTTTAAATTTCCAATTTTTATTGATAAGCTGAACATTAGTAATTTGAAACATTTTTAGTTTTTATTCCAAAATGTCTTTTTTTTCAACCAGCCTACCAACACCGAAGCAATAAAGCTAATAGAAATTATATTATAATGATCAGTTAAATCAGAGGAAACTGATACACTTGAGTTTGAGAACATTCCCAAAATGATAAAATGTTTCATAATAATTTGGATTCAAGCCAAAAAGAAGAAAAACAGAAAATGATATGATCTACAGCATTATGTGTTCCTACTAACCTGTTTGCTGTCGGTCCATTTACACCCTGACTCTTCTCTGACGGAGGCTTCCTATTGGCTGCAGCAGCCTCATTTCTATCGTTCTCTGTGATCAGTTCGGGGGTGTGGCCTGTCTCTTTAAGTTCATGCTGGAAATTAAATCTTTTTCATCAATAACATCATAAATCACACATTAATTGCCTTATATTTGAGTTATTTATCTTCACCATATCAGCAGCCTCCTGTGTGTGGCGATTATCCTTCTGCTTAATCCTGTTCTTTTCTTTTATCTTCTCCTGCTCTTCTGTCTGTCTCCCTTGTTCCCTCTCTTCTGCCTCCTCTATCTTCTCTTCAGCCTTCTGCTGTTGCTGTTTCAGATTCTCGAACTGAATTCAATGTCCATCATAAAGAACAGAAGAAGAAGAAACATTATTGACCATTAGATCTAAGTGGGATCTTTGAATGGAGTTTGTTCACCTTCAGTTTGGCCTCCAGCTCCATCAGACCCTCACTCAGCTCTCTGATGGACTCCACCATCTCTGAGTGTTTACTGACCATCTTCTCTATGTAACGCTGTCCTTCCTCCACCCCTGAAACACCAAAAATACTTATTTTAAGTCCTTGTATTTTTTTAAATTAGACATTTTTTAACACAACTATTTTGAACAGGGAGTCTGAAATCAATTTCACTAGGATTTCAAAAACAGCATGTGGGGCATTTGTATTTCATTTACTCCTTCAATAAGTAAGAGACATGGCTAATAAATAAGAGAAATAGCTAATACCTTATTTAAGGTAAAAGGCTAATGGCGCCCTAACCTTAGGCAAAAAGATAATGCAGGCTAATATTATTATTATTATGGTTTGCAAGTCACTCACTCTCCCTATGCATTGCTATGGACAATGTGTAGGGAGAGCAGTGAGGCACTTTTATTCTGGCAGCCCCAATTACATAGCTGCCAGAATAAAAGTGCCTGTAAGATAATGCGACAAAGTTCAGGTAAACACAGATGTCCTTTCAGAATAAAAGAAGAATTATACCACTCTACTTTCTAAATAAAAATTATTGCAAAATAGTTATCATTTCTGAGTAAAAAGTCCAAATAGATTTTCAGAGTAAAAGCCTCTGCCTAAGTAGTGTTTTCCACCCACCATGCAGCCTGACAGCCAGCTCCGTGATTTGACTGATCCTCTCCTCCTGCTGAGGAACCGTCGGCCAAACAAACTTCTCAAACTGCCGGTACAGAACGGAGACGGCTTCGGTGCTGCGGCACTCCAAGGAAAACTTCCCAACGCGAGAGATGGTGGCGCTCGCCTCCTCGCACCAGAAATGGTACTGTGGATGCAGAGCGACATGCAGCTGTACACCCACTGATTGATCAGCTCATCAATGATCCTGATTGATCGCCAGCAGTGATACCTCCTCCATGGCCTGCTGCAGCTTGCATGTCATGTCCAGAGTTTTCTGGTGCTCACAGATGTTTCTCTCCAACTGTCCCATCTGCCTCTGCAGCTCGTTGACAGCATCCTCCAAGTGCCGGGGTATGCCCGTGTTTTTGACCTCTGATCCCAGCTGGGCTGTCACACCATGAACGCGCTTCCTGAGCCCCTGCAGGACCAGATGACCATATACATCGACCACAAAGACGAAACACTGAAGGAATGAAAACCAGTACAGACAGTTTCTGAAAGTTTCACTTTAAATTCAGGCTCAAATTTCCAGGCCAAACCATCAGAGAGGACCCCAGAAATGCTTGATTTTAAAGCAGACTATAGATATACTCTTTGATACTTGTTTACTAAGAATAAGAAAACTTCCTAATTTCATTTTACACAAGTGCGGCTAATTTTAGTAGCTAAGCTCATTTTTGTATACTGTAGTGTTTTGGTGTTTTTGCTGGCTTTGGAAACATTTAGCATACTTAGCTTCCACTAAATACATTTTCCTAATGATTTTAGGCATTTTAAAGCATTAAAATGGCTGTTTTGTGAGCTTTTAGTTGAACAAAATTCGATATCTGTGCTGTTATGGTTATCAACTGTCAAGTATTGTTCAATAAGTTGAATTTTACAGAAATAAGGTTCTAATTGGTGGAGGGGTCACAGGTCTACAGTTCCTCTGTTTCAGTTGTTTGGCTTTTCTGGTAATAAATCTTGAAAATCAGTAATTGATTGAGTTTTGTTTTGAAGCAATGATTAGACCAGGCAGGTCATATCAGGGTTAATCATTAGGTAAAACTGATGTACCTGCAGCTTCTCCAGGTAAACCTCCATCTGCTGCAGTTGGTTCCAGACTGCCTTCAAGTTCCTAGTTCGGTCGTTTCTCTTCAAGTAGTTGAACTTAGTGTTGCTGAAACGTTTTTTCAGCTCCTTGAAGGACACACGAAGCTAAAAGTTAAAACAACAGGATGTCAGAATAGAAGGTTATGCTTAAATCCTACTGTAAAAGATGTGACGATTCTCAACAGTAACTTAACAACTTGGATTAAGATATTACAACTAAAGTCTTTAATTTAGCACATTTTTGTACTTCCATTTGAAGCTCAACTGCTTCTAAAAACAACCAACTAACTAACACCCAGTTAGTTTTTTAGTATCTGGAAATTGAGTCATTTCAAAAACGTCAGGAATGTGACATCACAAATCAGCAAGCTCTGCCCCTCACCTAGAAACCGCAGCTGAACTCCTGCACATTTGGTCATCCGGTTTTACTGCTGCATGCGCTGCACAATGACTGCTGGAAAAGACATGTGCTTTGCTGTCGACTTACCATTCAGAAACTACTTAATGCAGTTTTGTTGGTTGTGCAGGAGGCTCCACTTCTACTATTCAAAGGTGTTCAAACTGAACAGACTAAAATTTAACAAGTTAGTTCCATTACTGGAACTAACCTGTTCAAGGAAGTATAATAGGTCACCTTTAATATTCAGATTCATAATGATGTGTTGTATTTGTTTTATAAAAGATGAAGGTCATCTTCTGTGTTACTTAGGTCAAAGTTTCAGTTACAGGAGGTGATTTATCCATAAAGGCGACAGCTGCTTTGAGCTCACAGGAGTAAAGTTACACCAAACAACAGTTCCTCTAAGGCACTATCTGCTCTATAAATAGATGATAAACACTGTTGTTAGTGCTGAAGCTCAAAGAAGTGCAGTCGGTTTCACTTAGAAAGTAAATGTCAAACAGGGTTGATGAATGCCAGTTTAGAAGTTCATTGTTCAGTTGGGAAACCCACTGCATCCTTTAGGGATGGGTGATACTTTATCACAGTATTTTAAGGTATTTATTGAAATAATGCAAATTGACAATAAAATACATTTAATACTTCTTTAAAGTCTTTTTTTCAAAACTTCCCATCTGTTACCTACCTAGTAACCAAAGCTGAGATCCAGCAAGTTTGGTCAGTTTGATGTATAATGGCTGCTGGAAAAGACAAGTGTTTTACTTTTCAAAATGTACGGTTGTATAATTGCGCATGTGTTTGCAACCATTTTTATATGAGTGTGAATGCTGAGTTGGGGAGCGTGTCCAGCAGCAACTTATTTGGATTTAAAGTGACAGATGATATTTCATCTGTTTTTTGGCCTTTTTGCACAAAAGAATGATTTTGTGCAAAAAAATGTAATGAACATGATTTGTGTGAACTGTTCGGAAACCTTTTAATGTTTTTTTAAGACTTTGATACTAAGTGAAAAAAAAATTCTGCTACCTGTTAAGTTTTTGTGTTGTAGACCAAGTTTATCTCAAAATAAACAGTTGTCAATCATCTTGTTTTGGTTGCTCCGCTTGACAACTCAGAAATGAGCAATATACCTATTGGAGAAACTGTTGGTGATTGCAGGTTATACTGAGTTCTCCTCTTCATTCAGTAGAATCAGGGGGTTCTGTGGTTTTGTTTCTGCAGCTCCAGCCACTTTGGTCTTTGATGGGATTATTTTTGGAGCAGAGGAAAATTTCTGTCTCGGCTGGGAGGAGCAGAGGTGTCCAGTGTCTGATCTGTCAGCTGACAACAGCTGAGAGAGACGGAGCCGACCGTCAGCGGAACCGATTAAAACCAGCGACTGGATGGGTCGCAGCAACAGAAGGGAGTCTGGGGAAACCCAGCGTGAGACTCAGGAAAGAAACATTTTCCTGTTTCTACAGAATGTAGCTAGGCGATTATCAAATTTCTGAAGATTTGATTTTGGGTTTACATGGTTCACTGTGAGGTCAAATTAAAACTGGGATAATACACAGTATAAGTTTATTTCATGGCACACTTTTTAGATTTTATGTATGCAATTATTTGAAAACTGATAGGTAGTCATCCCAACATGTTCATACTGGTCAGGATTAGCGACCAATTTAATTTCCAAACAGATTTAATATGTGTGTTTGTGATGGCCAACATGTTGCACCAAGTGTATGATGGGAAATGCCTGTCATCTGGCTGACTGTATTTAAGGAGTCTCTCCTGTTACTGCACTGACCCAGTATCACCAGTAGACCATCAAACTGAGTGGGATCCATCTGCTGGTAAACATGTGTAAAAACCTCAACACAGATTTTATTTGCAGTTGAATAATAAAACTAAAAAACAACTTGGTTTACAATTCTAATTTTTGCAGCTTAATTTCTATGTCTAGGAACCGTTAACTGGTTTGCCACCTAACGGTTTCCATGGGGTATAAATAGGATGCGACACTGAGGCACCAGTTCACTGAGCCACTAAACTGGATGGTGACTCAAGTTTATTGTTTCACTTTGTTCAGTGAGGAGGACTGTTCAGAAGACTGGCACTGGGTCACCATAACAAACACTGATCGATATTGGGAAAACATGGGTTTTTAATTGTAACTTGTTTAGATAGATGAGAGTAAGACTGAGATTTAAGGTAATAATATTTCAGGTGGGTTTAAATTTGGTGGAGTATCTGTGATGCTGTGGGCTTGCTTGTCTTGCAAAAGCATGAGGTCTCTAAAATATAAGGACAGTTATAATACAAAAAAACAGAATATGATCAATTAAATCTTCATTTATTTTAAGGGTTTTCAATGTGCACCCAACACTGTAAATTTTCCTTCATATCACACAGATATTTCCTATAATCTTTCAACAGTTTTATGTACCAGATTTGCTTCACAGAAATGTACTAAACTCTGATTTATGATTGAGACAGAACAAGGCTCCCAAACGCAACTAAGCATGGCGTTAAATCAACACATATCAGGAAACTTAGCAAAGAATATTCACCTTGATGCAAAATGTAATGTTTTGTTGAAAGACTGATAAATTCACAAGAAAACCCAAAAATTACACAGTTTGACAGAGATGTTTTAAATCTAAAAAAAAACCCCTAAAGTCTGTCACCTTAATTTCAAGTGAACCTAAAGCAGCTGAATTAATATTAATGATAGTTTAAATTTTCACCACTTTATAGAAACAACTGTTGAAAACTGACCAGAAAAAACCCATTGAGAAAATAAATGATGGTACAGTGAGAACAGTTCTTCAGGAAGTAATAAATTCCTGAACTCAAATGTGGTTTTGAGTAATTATAATTTGATAATAAATATTAACACAGCAAAGTTTATGTAGGGAATCAGCAGAAGTCAGATTTTGATAAAGGAGCATGAATGCTGACAGCAGCGCCCTCTGCTGGTCTCTTTGCAGATTGACAACTTGTTAACAGCTCTCATAAATTCACAATTTGAATCTCAAGAGTTGAAGCTCCAAAAATGACCAAATAATAAATTTCTTCTTAGTAGATTTTGAAAATAGATGGATGGTTAGAAACATTCTGACCGATTTCAGATTAAAATGTTTGATTTCTGTGTTAAGATTTTGTTTGGATGTACTGTTGCTCTGAGTTGAAACCTCACCTGGGTGATGTCTTCATGCAGGAGGTGAGTCAGCTGCTCCCTTCGGAGCTCCTCCTCACATTGAGCTGCTTTGTTCAGCCAGGACTCACAGAGAGAGGCCAGAGACCCCAAACGGATCTCCAGCTGGTCCACCTGGAAACCAGCCCAGTTCTGAAACACCAAGAGAGCATCACTGGTTGCTGTTTTTACTGAATCACACGATGGAAACTTCAAACTATTCATTCATACGCTTTGTGAAACTGCAGTGCAGATGTCTGTCTTCATAGTCAAGGTGGTTCTGAGGAGGTTCTGGATCTGCTGCTGGGTCTCCTGTAGTTGACTCAGTTCTTCTTCTTTCCAACCAGTTAAAGGAGAGGGAGGTTCTGACTGAAGCAGCAGCTCCAGCTGGACACAGAAAAATTAACATTAAAATTAGGCACAGCTCTCTGGAGTTTGTTAAACAGAGCTGAGTTTTTAGTTTTGGAGTTCATCAAGGCTGTAAGCTCGAACAGCTTTCATTGTGGTTTTGTGTCCATCAGGGAAATGAACAAATTATAATTACAGCTTCTATTGTTGCTACAACTGAAAACGACCTTTAGTATTATGTATTTTTCAGGCAAATAGTCCCATTTCAAAGCATTATCTTACCTTCAGTTGTTATAAAAAGTACAATTGTTTTATATAGAAAAATAAATTTTGATTTGTAAATTGACACCTTTAAGTTGGGGCTTGTTTCTTTAAAATTTCCTTCACTCCACCTTCAGGAAGTCATTGCAACATGGCTCCTCTATTAACCTAATGTTTTTATCAACGTTTCACTGATGAGCAGCTCCTACAATGAGCACAGGAGATGTGCAGTTCCACCAGGTTTTGGCTAATTCTTGTTGGCTAATCTGAAGCCGGGAGCTTGGAAACTGCAGTGCAGAGGAGGACCAGCACCTCAGCTCCTTCAGACTAGCCAACAAAAATTAGCACATACCTGGTCCATGCAAGTGTTTTTCACAGCTGGATGGTTGACATGGTAATCACAGGATTTTTGAAACACGCATGAAAGAATTAAGGCAACACTTTGGTATGTTTTTAATGAAGAAATAACATGCTGTAAAGATGGAAAAATCAATTTTATATAATACTGCCCTTTTACATAAACATTTCTGACTCCACGTTATTATTTTTTCATTCAATCTTTGTTAAAAAGGACTTTTTAAGATCCCGCAGGATGCCGACACCACTTCTCTTCTCACCTGTTTGGCTGTGAGATGGAAGCTGCTGCTCTGGTTCAGGATCGACTCGCCTTGCTGTATTTTGTCCTTCACTGCTTGCTGTAGCTTCAGCAGCTCAGACAGATCCTCCTCCATCACTGCTCCTCCCTGACGAGCCTGGACTCCTCTCAGGTTCTCCCAGCTCCTCACCGTATTTTCCACCTGAACATCCAGTTGCTGTGGAGAAAAGAGACCAAACGTCTTTTTTCTTCTAAATGTCCCAAAGATCTCTAGGTTCATCTGGTTCCAGTTTGAAGAAGCAACTCACAGATGTTTAGATTCTGGTGTCAGATAAACTCTCATCTGGCCTGCAGTTACTATTAAATACTTGTACTGCATATTTTCCAATGTTATAATTGTTATTATATATGCATGTTGCTGGTTGTTTTAGTTTCTTGGTTTTGTTTTTTTCTCTTTCCGCAGGTTTGGATGCTGATGTCTTGTGTTCTCTCTACTCCTGTCTCCTTCTGTCTTTTTTATTCTTCATTTTATAAAAAAGTAGATTTAATCCATGCATCCATTTTCTTACACTCTTCTCCCCAGTGGGTTTAGGAGGGGTGCTGGTGCCTACCTACAGCTGACGTTCTGCATCTTGCGAAACAAATATAAAATATTAAACATTTTTAATCAAATTTTTATTTTCTAAAAAAAAAATTATTAAAAAAATTTATTGTAAAAAGAAACAAGCAACATCTCTTACTGCTGCTTACTATTTTATTTTGTTACATTTAAAAAAAAAATCTCTTAATTAATTTTTTTTTTGAATTAAAATTTTTATTTTTTTTTATTTTACAAAAATATGTTAATAATAAGACCCATTCATGAAGCAGTTCTCACCCTGAAATGTGGTTCTGCCTGTCTGAACTGCTCCAGCAGCCTGTTGGTTTGCAGCTCTGAACCCAGATCCATGCTGGTGCAGGAGTCCAGCAGCTCTGAGACACAGTTCAGGTCCTGCCGGGTCTGAAACGGGAGGTTCTGATGTCAGAATCAGAGAGAACGTTCTCTGATCCACCCTCTAACAGACAGAACTCCATACCTTCACCAGTCTCTCCTGGTACCAACTCCTGAACTCCTGTTGCTGCTGTGCCTCAAACTGTTGTTCCTCACCGAGTCGGTTCTTCACTGAGGACGGGTCCGACCCAGATCCAGAGATCTGGAAGGTGCAGAAATTTATTTTTCAATGTATTTCCAGCTTCAGGGCTGGAATAACTGAACCGAATCTGTTTCTGATGGATCTATCTGAACCAGGGACTCACCTCTAGTGTTTTGGTAACTTCTGATTCTGATCCGGGTTTAGCATCTGATCCGTGTCTCAGCGACTTGTCTGACCTGGATTTGGATTTAGTTTCCACCATTTTGGATTGCTGGCTCTGTTTCCCGGACTTCTCAGATCCAGATAGATGATTTAGATCCTCCTCCTGCTGTGATCTGGTCTGATTCTTCAGGTCCAACTTGGATCCAGTTTGGAGGTCGGTGATCTCAGCTGAACTGGATTCAGGTTTCTCTGACCCAGATCCACGTTGCTGTATTGATGGAAACTTCAGAGGCGCAGAATCTGATCCGGTTTCAGGGATGTTTTCTGAATTACATTTGAGCCCAAAGATTCTGATCCCCTGTGGACTGGATCCAGTGGATCTGGGTTTTCCATCACACCCAGATGTGTGCTGCTGTTCTTCTGATCTAGACCTGGTTTTGAGAACTGGTCTGGGACCAGATATAAGTTGGTTATTTGGTTCTGACAGGAACCCAGTTTGAGTGTCTCTGGAGTTTTGTGACTCTGGTTCGGTTTTCAGGTCAGGTTGTTGGTCTGAACTCTCATCCAAATCGGATTCAAACAGCAGATTTCTGGTCTTTTCTGATCTATTTTCAGTGATTTCTCCTGATCTGGACCTGGGCTTCACATCAGGTTCAGATATGTAGAGTTCATCTAATCTAAACTTGGTTTTGAGAACGGTTGTAAAACTGAACAGTGGGTTTCTGGTCTCTTTTGTTTTGGACTCCAGCTGCTGTTTGTTGGTCTTTTCTGATCCAGATTGAAGCATTATTTCATTGTCCTGTTTTGATCCAGATCCTGGTTCTTCTGATCTGGGGTTTAGGTCTGATCTGGAATCAGATTGTGACCCAGATTCTGTCGTTAGCTTTGAGCTCTCAGTTGAACTGGATTCAGACTGCAGTGTTCTGGTTGTCTCTGATCTGGTTTCAGTGGATCCTCCTGATCTGAACTCTGATCTGGATCCACGCTCGTCTTTGATTTCATCTAATCTGGATCCAGATTTCAGCTCTCTGAGATGATTTAATTGAGGCTTGGAGTTCAGGTTGAACCTGGAATCTGGTTTAACATCTGGTTCTTGTTCAGACTCTTGTACTCTGGATTCCAGCTCTACATCTTCTGGTTCTTCCATCTGCTCTACAGGGTTTTGTTCTGAGGAAGATTTAATCTGGAAATCTGACCCGGATCCTGATTTCAACCCCAGCTCTTTGGTTTGGTCTGATGTTGATCCGAACTGTAGGTTCTGGTTCAGTAGACTCTGGTTCTGTGGAAAAATAATAATAAAATAATAATGAAAACTGATCAGAAAGGTTGTGGGAAGCAAAAGGAAGAGCTGCTGATTCACTGGGAAAGATGAGACAAACAGTGGATTGTTGGCTCATTTATCAGTGAAAGCAGATCTGCATCAGTGAAATCAATGATTAAGGTTTTTTTTTCACACCTCAGTCTGGTAGATTCAGTTCAATTTTGGATTCCTATAGCACTGGAACCAGACTGTGCTATAGTCTGGTTCCTGCTTTTGGAGCGGTGTTCATATAAGCATTCACTCCACACCAGAATTCACTTCAACCAGACAGAGACAGAGGTTTCTAGGTGGACCAGAGTTTGATTAAAACAGACTAAACAGGGCTGGTGTGAATTTATTGAACATTTCTTCTTTTTCTTCCAGTTTTTCACAAGTTAAAACATGAATTCTGCAGAAATAAGCTGACAGAACACCGAAAGGAAGTGAACTGGTTTATAATGGTCAATAAAAATAAAAGTGATGATCTAACACCAAGACTTGCTTTTGTTTTGGACTCTTCCCTCATGTTGAGAACCACTTCTGCCTGCTGCAGCTGCAGTCTGAAAGCCTGGTCAACCTTCCGCCTTCGGTCCTGCAGGTCCTCCACCAGCTGCTCCAGCCTCAGCACCGGACCTCTGCTGTACAGGGAACACTGGGAACTCTGGGAAGAAGCATAAACATCAGTGATCTCAAACAGAAAACTCAGAAAACAGCTGATTCATTCTGTTTCTAGTTGGATAATAAATAACATGGTGATCAAAAGTCATCCTGCAAACAGCACTTTTGAACTCTGACCTCCTCAACATCTTCTTCATCACCCTGCAGTACCCTTCCTCTCCTCTGGAGGGCCTCAGTCCTCTGGAGCTGTCTGAGTCTTTGCAGCAGGTTGCTGCTGCTTGTTAAAACCTGCAGCGACTTTCCCAGAATATCTGCAGGTCAACATAGAAACCATCATCATTTCTGTCAAAAATAATCCAGATTAATCTGTTAAAACACCTAAAGTTGCTTTAATAGAGATTCATCAACACTTGAAGCTACAAAAACATCAGATTAGATGTCAGAAATACCTAATTGAGTCACCTTTTCTGCTTATAGAAGTAAAACTACCATGAGCGCCGATACCTTTCCTCATGAAGTCATAGGAGATCTGAACATCATGCAGATTGTCTTCATTTTTAATCTGGAGATCCTCTAATCTGTCGATGCCAACAGCAAACTGCAGACAGAGAGAAGCACAGGAGTCAGACAGGTACAAAAACTATTTATTGTTTGGTTTATTTTCTAAATGAATATCAAATCAATCTTCAATTAGATGAAGAGAAAAGGCGTCTGAAAATGGAGCCTTGAGACACAACAGATGAAACAAGGACTTAAGAAAAGGGTGTAAAAATAATGCAGTCAAAAAAAGAATCTGTCAGCAGAAAGATAATGAGCTTTCTGTGAATTAATTCAACAACATAAAAAAAACTATGGAAATAAAAAAAAATATTTGTTTTTGTAATGATATTAAACATTTAACTTCTTCTGTTTCTGATTGCTTTTAATGAACAGAGAGATATTAGTGAGGAGTCATTTCCCCTATAATTGGCATAATTATCTGAAAAATAATTACACCGATGATGCTTATTCTCATTCATGTCAGAAATGTCTGTCCTGGAAGAAGTGGTTCTTGTTGTCAGAGTGAGTTTGGATGTGATAATAATATCCTAAAAAATATTACTTTCAAAACTCATTTTAATGCCTTAATTTTTATGTTTCAGACACATTTCACCTCTCAAACCTCTCAAACAATACTCATGGAGAACAAATCACTATATGGTATATAAGCTTTCATTAGCTTTAGCTTTTAAAATTCAGCTGCATGTTTTTACAGTTTAAATGCAACACATGTTTAGTGAGCAGCAGTGCAGTAAAACGATCTAATCTCCAGGATTATTCCAGCTGTCCAGGCTTTCCTGATTTTCTGTGGCTGCAAAATGTTTCAGACAGCAGCAGGTGTTTCTGGTGGAAAGGTGTGCAGCCAGCCAAAGAAAGCAGTCCAGAACCAAAACCGGTTCAGGACGGAGGAATGTGTGACTGAACCAAATGACCTTCAGGCCTGCTGGCTAACCACAGAGGAAGGTCACAGTATTCTGATCAGCTGGAAAAGTTTCCACCCCCCCAAAGACGACTTCTGTTTGTGGGAAATTCTGTCACACTAAACTCAAAGATATGAGTAAAAATAAAATTTAATTTTTATATAATTATGTCATTAAAAAAATAGAAAAGATACGTAAATTAATTAAAAAAAAAACTGTAGTTGAAGACATTAAAGATCACTGTTCTTATTTTCTAACATTATTCCCGAGGCCTAATGGAGCATATTTTAAAGTTTGCAGCACATTGTGAGCCCCGTTTTATTTCTTGTCCCGTTAAGATCCTCCTCGTCATCCCTCTTCACCTCCGTCACTCGGCAGAAGAAATCTGAAGCCTGTTTCAGGACGTCCAGACGTCTCTCCAGCAGTCGGAGGAGCAGCGACCATCCCTCCCTCAGAGACGCCTTCATCGCCTCAGCCAACGCTTCCTCTTCCTCCTGCTTCCTCCTTCCATCCCTCCTCATCCTCAGTTTCTCCTGGTGTTTCTTTTCCACCACAACCAACACCTCAGGCTCATGTTTCTGCAATAACATGTTGACATATCAATAGGTAGTAGGGATGCTAATAAATAATTGTTGATTAATGGTTTTTTATATTAAAATTAGTCCTAACCATTTAACAAATAACGTTCGTTTTTTCAATTTGAATGCTGTAGAGAGGCCGCCATCCAGCAGAGGGCAGCGCTGGTCATCCTGAACCATCTTTACAAAGAAATAAAGATGGCGGCCTCACTAGAACAGCAGTGACAGCTGTGCGTTCAAAGTACACTTAACACGGTTGATTCAAAACTCACTGATGCGACAGGAAAGTGATGATGTGTGATGAAAAATAAGCTGAGAGAATAATAGAGAGAAATTGTAACAACATGCTAAAGCATCATGTTGGGAGTTAATGCACTTCATGGAGCGACGTTTTAACATTCATTCAAGAGCAACAGATGGTACAGCTGTATTAATATCTCTCTGTTTATGGGAAATAAAGTCTTATATTCTTTTCATGTTTAATTTTTCTATTCAGAGATCTAAGAGGTTCCTGTTTTGATATACTTTATAACTATTTTTAAGTTTAATAAGGTAATAAAGCTATGACCTTCTCTTTATTCAGTCAGTATTTAATACAACTGATACAAAATATTAACATTAACAATGTGCTTTTTTAAAATTCAGCATACTATGAAAAATGTAGCCCTTTGTGTAAAAACTCTTGATCCAAGAGAAAATTCAGGTCTTTAAGAAACTGCTGCTTATCAATTAATTGTTAGTCGAAGGATAAGATGAATCAACTTTAGATTAGCTCATTAATTGATAACTTTATTCCCAATAGAAAGGCAAAGCGCCTTGATCAGAGAGTGTTTGAATCCTGGTGGACCTGGAGTTTCTCCAGAAGCTGCTGCTGCTCCTGGATCAGGATGCGGTTTTCCTCCCGGTCCGATCCAATCTCACAGAGTCCTGGCTGGAACTGGACCAGCTGGAGGTGGATCAGAGAGCCGCTCTGCAAACACAAACCAGAGATATTTTATTCATGACGAGTGTCAACTTCTTCTTTAGCTTAATAGTGACTCTTGGCTGGCCTGAAAAAATCCCACCAAAATAAAGAACCAAACAAAAGACATATCATTCGATCCAAATGAGAACCAAAAAAAAAATGTTTTCAATGTTTTTTCTTCATGTCAAATTAAAGGTTAAGAATTTAATTAATGTTCAAGTTTTATTTTATATTGAAATGGTTTAGCAAGTTATTCCATATTGATATTCTGTTTATCTGTGGTTTTATTGTGCAGTTTTTGATTTAAAACAAAAGAAAATCAGGAAAAACTCTATCCTGCTTTTCTTTAAATCTCCATCACACTATCTGGTTAGAAACCCAAGCAGAGAGATGTTGGAGTAGGGGACATGATCCATGAGCCTGATGGGATAGAGATGGCCTGAACTTCCTCTTTTTCTGCTAAACCAGTGGGAATCCAAACATACAACCACTCAACTAACCACTGGTGATCCTAAGAGGGGGGCCAAGGGAGCCATGGCCCCCTCTTGAAAAGTGCTTGTTTCTTCCAAAGAATCATGTTCATTTCATAGAATGATGTACAAGGTTTCTTATTAACTGAAGAAATAAATGCAAAACCAAATAAATAATACAATTATATAATTAAAACATTTTAGTTGGCCTTAAACATTTAAAAAAAGTCTAGATATAAGACAAATCAGAACTAACAGCTACTGTAACATGCTGCCATTACGAACAGAAAACAAGAAATCGGATCTTCTTCCTGCGAAGTAACAGATATTTTATGAATGTTTCAGAAATTGAAGCTTTATCTGCTGTATATCTGAGATGCTGCGGTCTGACTCTGATTCTCTGCACGAGTGTTTGTGTTGGCGCATTCCTCCCTTGATACGGTATCTCTGGCATGTTGTCCAAAAAAAGACACATGGAGATGGTGATAAAACACACACACACAAGCACGCACGCAGACACACACACACACACACACACACACCCACACACACACACACAGCTGACCTGGAGCTAAAACAGGAAGTGGCACGTGGAGCGGCAGTGTTGGTCTACATGACCTCCACACAGACCCAGAGAAAACAACCTTTCAGCTCATGGCTTTAATGTCAGAAACTCAGTTGAAAATATTATAAACTAATACATCTAATCAGTTAACAGATTTTAAAGTTTAAACTCCCCACTAAAAGAAGTTTCAGTTCTCAGTAAATTAATATATTCTGTCTGCTAAAGACTTTATTTAATGCTTTGTCAGATAAAATGTCTTTATGTTTAAAGAAACCAACAAAAACGGTTTGATATGATTTCATTTAAAGCAAAACTGAAAGAGTTTTGCTTTAATTTTCTAAACTCTGTTCTAAAATGATCTTTCACTCTTTAATTATCTAAATTCACAGCCTGTCAGCCACACAGTTTTAACTCAGATCTTTATTTAACTCGGATCTAAAAACACACTGCAAGCTGACAGATTTAAGGTGGACTGGTCTGTCAGCTAATAGTTTTATTTTGTAAAAATAACCAAACTAAATCAGGCTTTCAGGAAACCTGCTTATAGTTTGTACCAAGAGGATTATGGTCATTCAGTTAATGAGTTTTACATTTTAAACCTGGAGTGACTTTTCAGACAACATTTTAATATATAGAAATCAAAAATTAAAACGGTGTTTAATTTGATGGTCTTTACATTACACACCAAGAATCTTCAAGTTTTTCTTCTTCCTTTTTTATATTTTAATACTAGAGTTATAGTCAGTAAGTTTATAACTTAATTCACAAAGAGAAGCATGTAAAATTGATCAATTACACACAGATTCTTGTCAAGCCTGTCAAATAATTATGATTATTTTCCACTTAAAGTTACTGAAAATAATAAAATTACATTTTAAAACAGAAATGTGGGCTTAATGAAATGTTAAACCTTTAATGAAACTGTTGAAGGTTATTTTAATCTGACAAGCGAGCCTCAGTGGGACAAATATTATTTATTGAGTATGGCTCAATACTGTGGAGTTTATAGTCATAGTTTATGGATTTTGTCTTTTAAAAGCTGAATATTTTAAATTTAACGTATGTTACTTTAAAGTCTGTTTATATGTTTAAAACTTTAAACTCATATTAAACCTAATCTAAGAAAGTGACTGATTAGTAACATCCTCAGATGTAATTTCTCCAATTATTTAGATTTTGGAAACACTATATGAAGGTTTTTCTCCCTGATTTATTGTATTTGATCTCATCTGTCTCCATATATAAATAAAAGGACATTAATTGGACCAGGAATCTCTGCATTTCTGTTACCTGGAGGACAGAAGCAACAATCTGGGTCTGGCCGGCCTGGATGGCGATGGAGCTCAGAGTCGTGAAGGAAGCTTTGCTGCTGCTGTCCTCGTGTCTCTGACGTCCACATGTCTCTTCAGTTTCGTCTGTCTTCCCAGTCGTCATGAGGAAACACTGAAACCAGTCTGTTACTGGTTGACAAGTCTAAAAATATTCTTCTTTGTCTCCTTGGATTCCTTTTGTGCTTCAAACGTCCATTCTGTGTTTTGTGTTTTATCTCCAATATTTACAGTTTGCAGTTGAAGTCAGACTAAACCAGAACCAGTCAGTATTCCAGTATCTCCAGTTCCTAGTTGTTTTTCTTTTAACACCTAGGAAAACAAAAGGAAAAAAAAAATTTTAAGTAAAAGTTGTTCTGATTTTGTGGAAAATTGTGATGACATTTTACAGGAATCAAGCAAAATTACAAATAGAGCATTTAAGTGTATCAAACAAAATCTTAATAAGGGAAAAAACATGTAAAGGTGATGACATAAGTTCCCTTTTTTGTTTTATCTTCAGATTTAATAACTTGACCAACCAAAATGTCAGAATAAGCTCCAAATTCAACCCAGCTGCTGCAGAAAAAAGAGATGATGATTTTCAATATTTTCAAACATAGCAAAATACACTCACCAAAAAAGAAGCAATAAAATATGTGAAAATTTAGAGCAGGAAAACAGTTTCAGGTCAGGTTTTAAGCTATTTAACCTGTTTTGGCTCCATTAGCATTCCCATCTGGTAAAATCAAACAGAACGAGATAAGTCACAGGATTTCTGCAGGATCTCAAAAAGTTCTCAAATCTTCAGTTTCAGTCTTAAATACAATCAGACTTTCATCTCCAGACAAGCTTTTTCTATTTCTTTACATGCAAGCTGGACTGAGCTGCTCTGGCCAGGTGTCCAGCATCAGTGACCATGGCGACAGGAGGAAGTAAAGCAGCATCCTGTTGGATCTGAAGTCGCCTCTCTAATAACAATAACGCAATAAAATCTGTTTTCCTGAGAAAATATTAACGACAAAATAAAACCTGATTATTATTTAGCAACATTTATCCTAATCTCACTTTAAACTATATTTGTTTAGCATCAGTAACCCCACAGATCTTCTTTACGGGCCTGCAGCTGCTGTCATTTATGACGTGTAAACTGAGATTCCAGTTAATTATCACTGAGATCCGCTTACAGCTGGTGGAGCCGCGACTGAACGCAACAAACCCAAAACTTTGAACCGTCCGAGGCCTGAAACCTACACAGAACACATGGAACACGGTACCTGAGGCTCGGTGCTGCCGGTCCAAACGCTCTCTGGCTGGAAGTGGAACCGGAGAGGTGCGAGGGGAAGCACGGCTGGAACAGCGAGGAGGGGCGGCGGAGGTAAAAATAGACGAGGATTATCAGCGAGCTGAGTGACAGAGAGACATCTGCCTTCCATAAACAAACACTGCGCTGTCTGACACACACACACACACACACACACACACACACACACACACACACACACACACACACACACACACACACACACACACACACACAGAAAACACATTGTAAACACATCAACGCACCATGAAGACAGGAGGAACCAGAACCGAACTTTACGGACTTGGAATAGAGTCATGAAGAAAAATATAATAATAATACTGACTTTTAAAAATGAGAATTCTATCACTGCATATCAGGACCATTAGATAGAAAAAATAGGACTGAATCTCCATTAAAGAACTCAGAAATGTTCCACAAAAAAACAGGACATTTCTGAGCTACAAGTGGTGACAATTTGCAAAAAATGTATCATTAAGCCAATAAATTTTCTATAGAATACACGGACATTTATGAATTTGAAATAACAATTTTCTTGGTAAAACTTAGTTTGAGATTAATCTGTCATTTTCTAGCACAAAAACTTCCAAAAGTCAAATTTTCTGAGTTTCAAGTTAAAACATTTGACTTTTGAAACTCAGAAATATTGTATTTTTTGGCAGAAATATACTTTTTAAAAATCTGTAATAGGCATACTGCAGTGATGCAGAATTCTGATCCATTCTGATTTTAATCTCGAACTCAAGTTTATTTAAAATGTTTATGCACCAAATTTGGTAAATCTACCCCCCCAAACAAATTGGACCTGCATAAAATTATATAAAAAAAGAAATAAACTGTTAGGTGATGATTTTCATGCGGTAACAACATAATTGTCATACACCTGTTTAAAATCAGAATTCTGAGATAAAAAGTCAGAATTCTTTGTTTTTTGGCGCTAATGAACTTCCATAGGACTCTGTCTAAACCAACAGACATGAACCAGCTGCTGCTGCTGGCAGAGAGAAGCAGGAGCTTAGAGTCTGCTCTCAGGTGGTGCTTCTCTTTTCACTCAGATGATTCACGATGCAGGAAACTGGAAACAAAACAAAAATGTTCTGTGTTGTTGGGACGGGGACAGATGTTTCCAGCTGCAGACAAAAAACAGGTTCGTATCAAACGTTTGGGTCTGTGTTCCAGAGGAAGCTGCAGTTTGAGATCGTTCAGTCTTCCATGGTCACAGTCAGCTGATAAAACAGATTTTAAAGCATTACAAAACTAAAACACAAATAAGAAACCCACTATTAAATCAGAATAATACAAATTACCACATGCAGGTTAAAGATGTGGACAAGACTGTTGATATAATTTAGGAAAAGCAAAATATTGGTTTTGGGTTTTAGGACAACAGAATAATATTTAGTTAAAGCTGGACAAACATGATGATGGGATCCTTTTTTAGTATGACTAACTGAATTGGAACATTGAGTCGGTCCGGTGCTGAACGACCCATCAGTTGTCACCAAGAATGGACCAGAAATAGAAGAACCATTGTTTACTGAATCCAATATCTACTGAAACTAAACCAGTTGAGAACTGGGAGCTTCAGACCTGGATGAGAGCTGGACCCAGTTTGGTGGTGAAGTCTGCAGACTTCCTGAAAAGTTTGAGTTCAAACCTGAATTGTATGCATCATTTACTAAACCAAAAAAATAAAAACCACAAACATCCTTAGTTATAAAACCTTTGGTTTATTGAGCTGCTTACAAAAAATAAATAACATTTAAAATAAACAAACAAAAAAAAAACAACGGTGACAGTTCGTTAGCTGTAATGTTTTGGTCGCATCTGATTGGTTAACATTAAATAAAGACTCACTATGGGCAGAATCTGTCCAATCAGAAATCTAAGATGCTGAGATCTGAAGTCTTTTGGTCATGTGCTATGATTGGCTCAGAGACAACTTAAGGTCCTCCTCCCTCAAGCTGCGGTCCAATCGCTGCGTCTCAGACTCCAGGACGGCTGGGATTGGACGGCGTGAGACGGCGGCCAGTGAATCGTTCAGGTCCTGCCTCAGCGAGAGAAGCCATTCGCTATTTCTGGAGGTCTGCTCGATAAACTCCGCCTTCTGCTCCTGCTCCACAGCCAGCGAGATGCGGAGACGATTCACCTTGATTGCGCAGACAAGATGACATCATCAGCATCCACCTGACCAATCAAGACACTAACACTCTTCTTCTGTGGTGATCTCACCTGGTCCTCCAGCTCCTTCACGGTGCGCTCCACGTTAGCAGTGTTCTCAAATGACTGAACACACACACACACACACACACACACACACACACACACACACACACACACACACACACACACACACACACACACACACCTGTTAATCACGCGGAGTCACAGCTGCTTACCTGAGAAGCCTCGTCACATAGACATGTCTCACCTGAGACATGGAGCTGAGTGAAAGCTGCTGCTGGAGCCTCGATCGTTCCTCCTCCACCTGACAGACAAAAGGCCCAGAAATTTACAAAAAACACAAAACACATTAAAGCAGGACTTTTACTATCTGTGTTTGTGAAACTGTGGCTGGAAGTTTCCATCCACTCATCACAGACGTGAACCGCCGCCCTCAAACGACAGGAAACTGGTCAGGAACTACAGGAACTGACCATTTCAACACTAGTTATTAATGTCTCCAAGAAATAAACAAAAAAGAAAATATTGTGATGTCAAAATTAAACATGAGGGGGTTTATATAGGAAATGAAGCCTGTATGTATCAAATTAACTCCAGAATAAATGCACCCTTGTGCCTCAAGTTCAGTATGCATTCCTAGGATGGAAGGCCAAGAGCTCCAGTGCACCATTAAAAAAGTTTATGTGCTAATGATGGAGGTGAAGGGGTGGACAGCAGTGGACACCTGTTTCAACGTGTCTTTGAGAACACTTCTGTCTTTCTTCAGCTTGTCTTTCTGGCTTTCCAGACGAGAATTCTTCTTGTCCATCCGTTTTTGGTTCAGCTCCAGTTCAGCCACCTGGCGCTGCAGGATCAACAGTCGGTCACCCTGAGGACACACATTTCTCTGCAGGTCAATCAGGACAGCCAGGTGTAAGCATGTAACCACAGAGGTCATCTGCCCTTAACCCAACCAATCAGACGCTGCACTGACCTCTTCTGAGCGAGGAACTGCCCCGGGGTTCTGCTCCTGTTGGTGCGCTCTCTCCCTGTAGCCAATCATGGCCGACTCTGTCCGCTCCAGAGCCATTCGGACCCGGTCCCTGTCTGCCTCCAGCTGCCTGTTGCTCTGAGTCAGTATGTAGAGCTGATTCTTCTGCTCCTCTGTTAAGGTTTTGTACCTGTTCAGCTCGGTTTGGCTCTCTTGCACCTCCATCCTCGCTTTCTCTACCTCCACTTCCTTCTCTTCCACCCTGGTCCTCCACTTTGTTTCCATCTCCTCCTGTTTCCTCCGCAGTAACTGGATTTCTGCATTGAGAGCGTTCAGCTTCACCACCTGCTCTTTCTCCACCTGTTCCAATTGACTCTTCCACTTCCTCTCAGCCTCCTTCCTCCTCTTCTCTGCATTGCCCAGATCCTCTAACATCTCACTGTTTCTCTTCTTCAGGCTCTTAACTCTGGCTCGCAGCTCCTCTAGCTCTCCTTGCTTCTCCAGTTCTTCATTGGCCACTTTCTGACTCTCCTCTCTGATTCTGTCCATCTCCTCCTTCTTCTCCACCAGGGAGGTCTTCAAGCACTCCCCCTCAGCATGGCTCTCCTAAGCAAGGAGTCAGAGAAAAACAGTGTTTCTGCAGGTTCACAAAATCAAATTTAAGATTTTTAAAGATCATTGTGAATGAAATTTAAGACCTGCACCCCTATAAAAATGTCCAAACTTCATCCATAAGTTTCCACTTACCCATTATAGATGGAAAACTCTAGCTAGTTAGCTGAGTACAAAAATATATAGAATATATAATTAAATATTTGTGTTGAGGCATAATTTAAGACATGATTAAAATATTAAGGCCAACTTACTTTTTAAAAATGAATTTAATCCATTCAAAGGCCTTCATTTTGGGTAAATAAATGTAAGACTTTTTAAGGATTCACAGACAGGTCAAACATGATGACCTTGGACTGTAACCTGGTCTGTGTCTAGCTGGAGACACTGTACCTTCAGGAGAACCTCCAGCTGGGCCAGGTCCTTCATGGCCACCCTAAGGGAGTCCCTCAACTCCTGGTTCTGCTCCTCCTTCTCCTTCAACTCCCTTTTAGCTTGTTCCTGGCTCAGGCTCAGATTCCACACCTAAAACAGAAATCAGAGGATCATAAGCCTGGCGGGCCGCCTGGCTTTACTTGGCCCCAACCAGGCTTGGCGTTGCTTGTTTATGAACTTTAAAGGTTTTTTTTAATACACCAGTAACAGTGGTGACAAAGATGGGTTCATAGTCGATGCATTGAAAATGGCAGGGACTGGGGGTGTGCACCTGTCCCACCATTGGCACCTAGCGAGTTCGACGCCTTTGTGATTTCAGAGATGATCTTGCAGAGCAGGTTCACCTCTACAATCAGGGTAGATATCAATTATAAAAGCAACACAAATTGCAAATGTAGTTGTGATTTTAAATGTTTGTATTAAGTGTTCAGTGAGAATATGAGCGCATATATCTTGAATGTGTGGCGTGTGTTTGTGTTAGTGCTTGTGTCTGTGCCTGCGCTGCAACTTCATGAAGGTAATGTAAATGAATCACATCCCCTATCAATCACAGACAGGCTTTTCTCATTCAGAGTATTTCTTGCAAATACCGCTATGGCTTGGATAAATAACCAATCTCAGCCAGCAAGTCAAAAATACTGCATCTAGCAGTATGTATCCTGTATTCTTTATTCTAAATATCTCAGTCACATTAAAGATTAAATATATGAACCTTGGCCAGGACTGTTTTATTTTTAAAAAGTCTGTTTTTTTTAAGCTTGAAGAACAAGAGATGATATGCGCTCCGTGTCCATTCTTTACCTTCGGTCCCATTTTGGTCCCATCGGCTCCCATTATAGCGACATGTTTTCAATGGACAGTAACCCTGGCATTTTGAAATAACTTTCCCATGAACACCAAAGTAATCTAAGCTTTAACCTTCAAAATACAGGGAAAACTGGCCATAAGTGTGAAGGGTCTCCTAAAATTACAATACTTCACTTTAATGGTGACATGGTTCTATTACTAATCAAAATGCATGGCAATAAAAATACTGAACACCACAAAAGCCTTTGGGTGTATTGGCAATAATCTAAAGGAGTGTGGAGTGTTTTCTATGTGTGTACTTTGAAGAATCAAAGCCAATTTGGCTTTGACTATATTTTCTTTATCAAGAGAGAAACCGATGTTTAGCCTAGCATGTTTATGTAGGTGCATCTTCTATTAGGATAGTTTGCAGCCTTGTCTAGCTGGTAATTTCTCCAGATGAAAGCCATGAGTAGAAGACTAACTCTGGACAAACTGTAGCAGCAATCTTGAAGTCTGGGGACAATGAGGAGGGGTTTCTGAGGAGAAAATAAGTAGATGTGGGAATTCATATGAGCGGCAGGAAGGCTTGGCGGAGGAATGGCTGCCTGGCAAAGGAGGAATCTTGCAGCCAAGAGGAGGAGGAGGAAAAGGAGGAGGCAATGGGTGATGGGAAATCTCTATGTAGATCATAAAATGAGGAAATCCTGTGGTTTTCCACACATGAAGAGGCTCTGCCATGCTTTTCTCCTCCTATCTTGACTCCAGGATCCAAACTACTTCTCAATTGCCAGAACCAGGAGTCCTTTGACTGCATTTGACCTTATTTTCATGAAGACATCTTGCAGCTAATCCTGCACTTCTCAATTTTACAGGGGAGGCTGTCAGTAAATACATGGAATGCTCTGAGTGAGGAGCCGCAGCTTTGGATGATACTTTTAATCCCATTGCTCTAAAAATAATATTGCATAAAAATCAATATCCATTTTTCAACTTGGCCAAGGCTTAACCACCTACATCAAAACAGTCCGCTCAGCATTTTAATGTTAATGTGGGTTTATTACCTTCAAAAATATAAGAACTTTTTACCTTTGGATAGCTTTGAAACAAAAAAAAATTTATGCATGTAAAATGAATATCTTTATTGTGAAAAATTGCGATGTGTTCAATAGTTTTTTGACCTGTCGTAGTTTTGGTACCTAATACTGTGGAGTCGTTTTCAAGGCGCCTCAAGGGTTAAAAATCCACTTGCTGATTATTTGATTGTGATTTAACTTTAGGGGGTAAAAAATATGTATTTTGATTGAATTTTTTGTGTTTGTCTTTTTTCAGACTAAGTTGTATGTTGAGTATTACAAGGTTTTTCAGTAACTCTACTGTAGTTACCTAGTCATATTTTAAAGTTTCCTTTTAATGTTTATCATTTTTAAAATAGTGGCGCCCCGCCCAGCCCAGCGCCCCGCCCAGCGCCCCGCCCCCAGCCCAGAGCCCAGCTCAACCCAGGCTCAGTGCCCAGCCCCCAGCCCAGCGCCCCGCCCTACTGACCACCAGACTTCGCTAGTTTTCTGGAAGAAACCCTGAATGGATTTCACCTCCTCAGCATCACCCTGGGTTGTTTGTGTACCTGACTCTGCAGGGAGCTCAGGCTCTCCTCCATCACCTCCACATTCCGCTGAACAGCTCTCAATTCTTCCTGCACCTCCTCCCTCCTCTGGCGCTCCTTCTTTCCTTCCTCTTTAAGATCCAAGACGTCTTCTCTACTTTCCTTCAGCTTCTCTTGCGTCTTCAGCTTCTCCTGCTGCTCCTTCTGGAGCTCCTCTTTGAGCAGCAACACCTCCTTTTCACTCCTCCTGTAGGCTTCCTTTACAGTCCCCACCTCCAATTCTGTCCTTCTTAATTTCTCTTTCATCTGCTCCTTCTCTGTTTTCGACTCCTCAGTGATGACTTTTAATGCGTTCTTGGTCCTTCTGACCTCTTCCTCCACCTCCTCCTTCCTCTTCATCAATTCATCTCGGATTTTCTCCCCCTCCTGGAGTTCCTCCACAAGCTCCACTTTGAGTTCAGACACCTCCTTCTCAAATTTTCGGAGCTTCTCCTGCTTCTCCTCCTTCTCCTTCTGTTCTTTAATAACCTCCTGTCTGAGAGCTATCACCTCCTCCTCAAAAGTCCTCAATTTCTCCTGATTTGCTCTTTGCTCCTCATTCATCTCGTCTCTCAGTGTAGACACCTCTCTTTTGCTACTTATCAGCTCCTCCAATACCTTCTCCATCTGCCTCCTCTCTGCCTGTGCTATTTGATTGATCATCAACTCCTTTGACCTCCACTCCTCCTCACTCCTTCTAAGCTCCTCCCACACTGCTTTATGGGCTGCCTCCTTCTCTTTTTGCATCTCCTCCAGGAGTCTCCTCTCCTCCTTTTCCTGTCTCTTCTCCCTCTGCATCTCCTCTCTGAGAGCGGCCATATCCTTTTCAAAGCTCCTCAGCTGCTCCTGCTTCTCCTCCTTTTCTCTTTGCTCCTTATACAAATCTTCCCTCAGTTCAGACACCTCCCTTTTACTGCTCATCAGCTCCTCTTGGACCTCCTCCATGTGCCTCTCCTCCTCCTGTGCCTTCTTGATTCTCATCAGCTCCCTTGACCTCCACTCCTCCTCTTTTGATCTCAGCTCCTCCTCCTTCTCCTCCAGGGTTGCCCTCAGCTGCTTCACCTCCTCTACTTTATCTTTAACAACTTTGTTGAGATTTTTCTCCTCCTTTACACTCATGTCTGCCTTCTCCATCCACTCCCTCACCTCCTCCTCCTTCTCCTCCAGCGCTTCCCTCATCTGCTCCACCTCCTCTTGTTGCTCCTTGATGACCCTATGTAGCTTTCTCTCATCCTTTGCGCTCACCTCTGCCTTCTCCTTCCACTCCTCCTCTGTCTCCTTTAGCTTCTCCACCGCCTCTTGTAGCTCCTTCATGGCCCTTTGGAGCTTTTTCACCTCCTTATCACTGAGCTCTGCTGTCTGCAGCCATCTCCTCAGTTCCTCCTGCAGCCTCCCACAGGCCTCCTCCTTCTCTCTGACCTTCATATTCGCGTTCTCTTTCTCGGCCTGAGCTTCCTTCAGCTCCTTGCTGTGGGAGGAGATCATTTTCTCTTTTTCTCCTTTTTCCTTCTCGAGGAGCGCCTGAGTTTCTATCAGCAGAGCCTCTAGCTGCTCCTCCTGCACCTCCTTCTGTTTTAGTTTGTGACAGACCGCCTGTCGCTCCCGTTCTTCTTCCTCCTTCTGCTTCTCAGTCAGCCTGAGGGTCTCCTTCAGCTCCTCTAACTCCTCCAGTGTGGCCCTCAGCTGCTTCACCTCCTCTGCTCTCTCCTTAACTATCTTGTTGAGTTTTTTCTCCTCCTTCCCACTCAGGTCTGCCTTCTCCTTCCACTCCCTCACTTCCTCTTCCTTCTCCTCCAGTGCAGCCTTTAGGTGTTGCACCTCCTCTTGTAGCTCTTTCATGACCTTGTTGAGCTTTTTCTCCTCTTTCACTCTCACATTTCCCTTCTCCTTCCACTCCTCCTCTCTCTCCTCTAACATTGCAGTCAGCTTCTGCATCGCCTCTTGTAGCTCCTTATTGACTTTGTGGAGCTTTTTCACCTCCCTATCACTGTGCTCTCCTGTCTGCTCCCACATCCTGACCTCCTCCTGCAGCTGCTCACAGAGCTCCTCCTTCTCTCTGACCTTCTTATTTGCTCCGTCTCTCTCAGCCCGAGCCTCTTGCAGCTCCTTGCCCAGGTAGGTTATTGTTTTCTCTTTTTCTCCTCTTTCTTGTTTCTCCTTCTCGAGGAGCATCTGAGTCTCTGTCAGCAGAGTCTGCAGCTGCTCCTGCCGCGCCTCCTCCTGCTGCAGTTTGTGACAGATCGCCTGCCGTTCCCGTTCAACTTCTTCCTTCTGCTCCTCAGTCAGTCTCAGGCTCTCCTTCAGCTCCTCCACCTCCTCCTCTCGTTCCCTGACAGCACTGATCTGTCGCTCCAGGCCGCGCTCCCTCCTCTCCACCTCCTCCTTCATCTCTTCATACTCCTCCTGAGCCACGTTCAGCCTCACCTTCAGGAGCTCCACCTCCCCTACTTTCTCTTTCAGCTGCTCCTCCAGCTCCTCCTGCTGTTTCTCCCTCTGTCTCCTCTCCTCCCCCTGTAAAAAGGAGATTTCTATTCTCAGCCTGCTGATTTCCTCATCTGCCACAGCTCTCTCTCTCCACCTCTCCTCCTCCTCACTCCTCAGCTGACAGAGCTCGTCCTCCATTGTTTTTTTTTCTGTTTCCAACTTCTCGATCCGTTCACACAGTGCCTCCGTCTCTAAATCCCTCTGGTTCTCCTCCTCTCTTCTCTTCACCTCCTCTTCTTCCAGACAGACCTCTTTTCTCTTCGCTTGCTCCTTCAGGTTCTCCTTCTCTACCTCTACTCTCTGCAGTCTCTCCATTGTGAAGCTGATCTCAGTCTCTCCCTGTGCCACCTCCTCCCTCAGTTTTTCCACCTCTCTCTGCCTCTCCTCCACCTCCTCCATCAATCCCTCGGTGCGCCTCCTCAGAGCCTCCATCTCTCCATCTCTCATGCCGAGCTCTTGGTTCAGAACTTCTCTTTCTCTCTGCCACGATTCCTTTTCCTCCTTCCACTTGTCGTCTTCCTCCCTCCTTCTGGTCTGCAGCTCCTTCACCTCCTCCGTTAGCCTCTCTATTTCTACTTTCAACTCCTTCTTTTCCTCCAGCATTCTTTCCCTTTTCTCTCTCTCATCTTCTCTTCTTGTCGTCTCTCGCTGAAGTTCTCCTCTCAGACACTCGATCTCACCTTCAGACAGACAGAAACATTAAGTCACAACCAGACTCCTTTCTGTGTTCCTCTCTGAAACTTTCTAAATAAATCTCCAGGAGTTTGAACTTTTTTCTCTCTCATTTGAACAGATTTGTTATATTTGATTTTCAGCAGATTGATTCAAAACAGATTCTTTATTCCATAAACCTGGAATAAAGAATTGAAGTCTTCAATGTTGGGGTTGTGACCCGAGTCAGCAAACTGCCATGAAGGCCTAACCACCAAGTGATGAACCAGTAACAGCAGTGCTGTCTCTGACTCACCCTGCAAGATGGCTTTGGCCTGCTGCAGCGTACAGATGTGTGTGTTCTGCTGACATCTGTCCACCTCAGACTGGGAGCGCTGCTTCTGCTGCAGACGGAGCTGCAGGTGGAGGTTCACTGACACGGACCTGCAGGAGGTGCAGAGGAGCTGCGGTGAGACACCAGTTAGGAGGACGAGGAGGTTAGGTGTGTTCACTACCTCAGCTCCTGTAACTCCTCTTCCAGCTGCTCCTTGTATCTCCTCTGAACTTCCTGTTCCTCCTGCAGCTTCTTGCTTTCTCTCTGCAGCTCCTCCTTCTGTCTTTCCGTCTGATTCAGCTGCTGCTCTGTCTTCCACAGCTGTTCCTGCACCTCCTTTAGCACCTTGCATACCAAGGTGTGCTGGGAGGATAACTGAGGAGCAGAAAGAAGCCGTCAAACAAGATGCAGGTCAACATCAGTCACATCAGCATGGGGCTTTGAGACTTGGCTGAAAAATAAAATCTGATTCAATTTTTAAATGTTAATCAATATTTATTTTTCTCACATCCTCTTGTGAAAAAAATCCCAATATTCCAAAAGTTAATTCTTTCAAACTAAGAATAGAATAAAATGGATTTTATCTATGATTCTCCCAGCCCGATGTCTGCGTGGTTTCCTGTTTACCTCGTCCAGCTCCTGATCTGTGGTCTTCTTCTCCTCCTCCAGGGAGGCCAGCTCTTTCTCCTTCTCCTCCACGTTTCTCTCCAGGTGTGAACGTCGCTCCTTCAGCTGATGGATGACATCAGCGTCTGTCTCTGACCGAACTCTGAAGAGATTTGATTGATTGACTGGACCAGAACACTAAGGGTGGAGGTTCTTCTTCAGGACTAGAGACTCACCTCAGGAGGCTGACTTCACTAGTCAAACTTTTGATGTCTCTCTGCAGAACACTGACCTCTGACCTCAGAGTCTGCAGCTGTGACTGGCTGTCTGACTGCTCTGTCTCCAGCTGAAACAAACATGACCAGAGAGATGTAATGAAGCCTCGGTAAGCTGCCGTGGAGCCTCTGAGCCAGGCAGCAGAAAGTTTTACCTTCAGCAGCTGCATGTTCAGATCTCGTTTGTCTGTGGCCAGAGACGAGTTCAGAGCCGACACCTTCTCCAGAGCGTCCCGCGCCTCCTGCACCTCCCGTTTCAGCAACGTCTCTGAGGAGGAGAGATGCAGCACGGACTCCCTGGACTGAGCGAAGAGCGCCAGCAGGGGGCAACAGAGAACGGCACCGCCAGTCAACACAGGGTTGAAATGAACAGGTAACTTCCACTGAACATTCAGGAACATTCAAACCTTCTGCAAGGCTTCTCTAGCATCAGCACCTTCTTCTTCTGCTCTCTGCCTGTCCAGCTGCTCCCTCTCCAGCGTCACCTGCAGGTAGACCAGCAACTATTCGTTTCTATCCTGCAGATGTGATTTCTCTAGGTAATAAAACTAGAAGCAGAGTTTCTACCTTCAGGCTGTGGATCTCAATCCGCTGCTGAGTTTCTCTCTCTGACAGCTGGACATTCTCCAGAAGCTCCGCCTCCACCCTGCAGCAAAGAGAGTCGCTGTAAAACCCGAAAGGTTTATAGCCCAACGACGATTGGGCTATAAACCGGGTTTAAATCAAAATTTAGGTTTTTGAAGATTGGAACTTTTTTCATAGATGCACTCCTTGGGGCTCTGTAGTTCAGAGTGATGTCAGCAAACCCAGGGTGACTGTTTTGTTTGACAAGTATGTCTTACAGTTTCCATTTATTAACTCTACGATGAAGTATAAAGGTCAGGCTGATTCTCTAAATTATGACAATAAAGTCCTAATATTACAAAAATACAACTGAAACACTAGGAGAATGAAGCAGTCATTTTATGAGGAAGAAAATAGTTAATTATCCTGATTTTTGCATTAAAGTCTTTATTATTTAGCTAATATTCTGACTCAAACAAGAGATTTTGTTGTACAACACACAGAAGAAATAATTTAAATAAAAGACACTTTTTGAAAATGTTTCCCGTCATTTGTAATTTAATTTTTACAAAAGAAAGCAATAGGAGAAATTTTTAAAATTAAAATCAGATTTGATTATATATATAAAAAAAGAAAAACTGGTGACTTTGTCTTTATTTCTTATTGCCCAGCCCAAAGTAGAACCTGACAGTGGAAGCACTAAGCCTGCTGTGTACAAACGTTTTCTGTGGACCAAAATTATTAAATTAAAAGCATGTGAAGCACAAAAATATATATGAAAAACAACTTTATAAAATTATTATTTTTTGCTTATGTTTCTGAGTAAAAACAACTCAATAATTGTGCTCCTACTTCCTCCAACAGTAAGAACAGAAAAATTTACATAATAATTGGGAATCTATTTTATACATGTACTAGTTTTTTAAGAAAATATTTGTAAAAGTTCAACATCACAACAGAACCAGTTAAAAGCAGAATAAATAACAGAATATCATAATATCATACATGTCTCAGTAGAACCTGTTGGTACCGTTTGTATCTTTCGGCCTCCAGCTGTCGGGTTCTTTCCTCCATTCTGTCTCTCTCTCTCCTCAGTCTGTCAATCTCTCTCTTCACCTCCTCCTCTCTCATCTGCACCTCCTCCAGCTGCAGACGCAGGGAGGTGGATGACTCTTTCTCCCTGTCACAGAAACACAAATTTGATCAAATGGCTCCCTAAACAAAAAACAACGATAAATTAAACGGAGTTCATCCTGGAGAACTGATGATCTGATACAGAATCTCAGAAAAGATAATTTCCTTCAGTAAGGGAAGTGAAAGAAATAATACATGATGACTAATGAGATTGGTTAAAGTTAAATCAAAAACAGGAGCAACCAGCAGGGGGCAGCAGCTCGATCACCTGCTCAGAGAGTCCAGTGTGTGTTTCAGTTCTTGCCGTATGCTCCCAGTTTTCATGTCCAGTTGCTCTTTTTCTTCCTCCAGCTGTTTCACGCGGAGCTGCAGAGACGTTTGCTCCTCGCTGAACCGCCGCAGACTAAGCTCTGCCCCCTAACACACAGACACACACAGTCCTTGTCCACACTTAGCTGGCTCTTTATTTTGGTCTACTGGTCGTAGTGTGAATCGTGGAATGCAAATGGTGTGTTTTGGGCCTAACGGGTTTGATCCTGTTTGAGTCACCAACCTGCAGCTCCTCGTGTTTCCGCTGCAGCATGCTCTCAGTGTAAGACAGAACCGACAGCAGGGAGGACATATCCAGACTGAGGACGCTGTCCGTGGAGACGCTCGGCATCTGGTTGCTGACCCTGCTCAGGGAATGGAACTGAAGACAAAAGGTCAAAATTAACTGATGGGCCAGGAAGAAACGGAATCTGATTGGAGGAGAGGCTCACCATCTTGATGACAGCCTGACCGACCGACTGCAGCGTCCTGTCTGATTCCCTCAGCCGCTCCATCTCCGCCTCCAACGCCTCCCTCGCTCTATCTGCCATCTGCAGGGAGCGACTGAGTTCCTCGATCCTAACACGCACACACACAGACGGAGGGAGGTAAAGACCTGAGCCTCCAGCACAACCTCGATACTCAACATGTTGTTTACCTTTGCTCCAGCTGGAACACCTCCATTTCATGCTGGAGCTTCAACTCCAGTGGCTTATCCTCCTGCTCCTGCACCTCCTCTTCCTCTCCTAAGGCGAATATCCCCAGAGGGAAAGGGGGGTGGGGACAAAGAGGAGAGCCTGAGACGTCTGGAGGAGAGTGCAGGAGAGTAGAGGACAGAGGAGGTGATGAGTATGATGGAGGAGGAAGGTCAGAGGAGGCGGGTTTGATCTGAGGGGCGCTGAGCCTCAGTGAGGAGCAGACGGAGTCGCAGCTGCAGAGGAGAGACGAGGAGAGTCTGGAAAACTCCGCCCTGAGCTGCCACAGATCCCTGCAGAAAAACACCAACAAGAAGATGCTTAGACACCAAACTGACCTCTGACCTCAGGGTTCACACACTTTTCCCACAGTAAAATTCAAGCGCTTTTCAAGCAGTTTCAGGGTTAGTTTTAAAACTTTTCCAGGACCAGACTTTGGTTTCAATTCACTATTATATGACGTAACTTGTAGATGTCCAGAAAAAAAAAATTACAGAGAATTGTAATTTCTCATCCTGATAATTGTAGTTCTAACTGACCTAAAACTAGAAAGTCTGATTTAACTTCAAGTAGTGAGCTAATATATGTGTTATTTTGGTGCATGAAAATATGTGGGTTCAACTATAAATGATGCTTTCCAAATTTAGGCTTTTAATCAAAGGGTGAATTGGGACTTTATTACAAAACTAAGCAGTTTGAATATCAAGAACTTTACAAGCCTTGAAAACACTTAATTGAAATTCAAGCATTTTCAAGGGTGTAAAGCAGCCATGTTGCTTTAACAGTAGGACGTGAAACCATCATGATGTCAGAGGTCACATGATTGAATTCACCTGTCAGCAGCTGTTCTCAGCGTGTGACAGTGTCGCCTCAGATCAAGCACTGACTTCCAGAGTGACAGCAGCCGGGCCTGCTGCTGACCCATGTGACCCCACCGACACTAAACACACAGAAATACACAACCACAAACACAACCTGTTAGCTCAATTTGTTCTGGTTTGAAGATCAGAGTTTATGTCCAACGATCCTCAAACCTCTTTTTCTCTCTGGCAATCGGCCTCTTTTTGCTGCGCCTCCTGCACGGCTCTCGACCAATCAGCAGTCAGCTTCCTGAGGTCTTCTGCCAGCTCCCGGTTGGCCTGCTCTGATTGGCTGAGCTGGTGGCGAAGGAGAGCGTTGGTGTCAGCCAGGCTGGTGGACCTGAGGAGGAAGAGATCGTGAGCTTTGTGATCGACTCCAACCACCTGAAACGCACACACGAACACACACACACACACACAAATACCTACCTCTGCTGTTCCTCCTCCAGACTGATGAGGGCGCTCTCCAGAGATTGGCTGTGCTCATCTTTGATTCTCTGCTGTAAAACAGAAACACATCTAAGCAGCTGCAGTTCTCCTGCTGTATCCAGGAGGTTCTGTGGTACCGCTGAGGTTCTGGACTGACCTCAGAGATCAGAACCCTGGAGTAATTTTCCTGCAACTGCTGATCCACACGGTGACACCGCTCCTTGTACTCGATCACCTACAGAAAAACAGTCAAATCTTGAACGCTATCTCCATCTTTATGCAATGTGGGCGGAGTCAATGTCCACTTTCAGTCCCTCCAGAATGTTGTGATGTTTTTTTGTGATTGCTTTGGCCTAAAATGACAGATTTCATAGCATTTTTTCAAAAAGTTGCACATTTTTTAAACTTTATTTTTCCCTCAACATGTTGTAGTTGCAACACATAATCTTCCCTTTCCTTCTCTCTTCTAATCAAGCTATTATTCCTCTTTACCTGAGGTAACAGCTGGCCTCTGGTCTAATGTCTCCTCCCTGACTCTTTGATCTTTCTATTGAGACAATAAAAGATTATTTTTAAACATATGTACAGTAAAAGTGAGCACAACTTCTATAAAATTAGATTTGGTTTATTGTTGGCATTATCTAACTAGCAAGCAACGTAACCTAAATTAAAACGTTAGTATTCTTCTTAACAAGCTAAATATAATATATGAACATGGATTAACCACCATTACTCATTTTACCTGGTTTGTTTTAAGGAAAACTGTATAAACACAGACATACAGAACATCTCAAAAAGGTTTTGCAAAAAATAAAAATAAAGAAAAAAGGTAAATGTTGGAGTTTAGCGTCACACGTTTTCATCTTGCAGGTTTGGCTTTCGAGAGTTATTGTGGAGCAGGGAGTTAAATTAAAAAGAGGCTAAGGGGATTGGTCAGAAAAGAATGAAATACAGAAAACATTTAGGTGATTGGTCAGATTTGCTATAAATTTGTGATGATTGGTAAAAATTGCAAGTAAGCGCAAAATTTGCGTATGATGACTTTGAATTTGCATTCACAGTTGCGATTGTAACATCATAACTTTCTGGAGGAACTGAATGTTTGACTTGAGATGCAGAATCCACTGTTTCTGCTCTGCAGTGCCCCCTCTGGCCTCACCTTGTTCTGCAGACGGAGGATCAGCAGCGCCTGTCTGGCCTCCCTCTCCATTCCCTCCTTCAGCTTCGTTTTCCACCTCTTCTGGTCCCCATCAAACAGGGACATTGATGGATTCAGAGTCTGGCAAAGCTGGAGAGAGAAACATTTTGAGAACGATCATCTCCTGCTGATTACCTGAGCCCCACTGGGAGATCAGCCCCCTCACCCTGTCTGTCAGAACTTTGCTCCTGGACTCCAGCTCCTCCTTCTCGGCTCGGCTCTCCGCCAGATCATCCTGCAGTCGACACACCTCCACCTCCAGCTCTGCCTTCTCCTGCTGCCAGCCATTCAGCAGCTTTGACTCCATGCTTGGAAAGAGAATAGGGTTTATCTTCTGTGTTCAGCTGTAACTTTATTTCCACTATAACTTCAGTATTAACTTTAACAGAGAAAACATATTAATGTTTAATAAGCACTTTTTTCTATCCAATTATTAACTGTTTAGTCTAAAAAAAGAATCCTCAAATAAGCTCTACACTGTACTGATGCAAACAGGCTGAACTTTTCACATGTTGATGTTAGAAGTTTTTATCTGCATATGCATTCTTTGCTACAAATGATCATGTTGTTGAATTTTAGGCATTGAAATTTTTACTTAAAAAAAGTATTGAATTATGTTTCTTTGCATTGTTTGATGTATTTCTAATATTGTAAAAAAATACTTATATGCAACGCTGCAGAACATGCTAATTTTGTTAGTCATCGGAATAAATGATACATTAACCAAAAACTAAAACAATGATCAGTTCCAACCTCATCAAGGAACTAAAACAGTAAAGGGATGTTTAACTTATAAACTCTAAAATCATTTTGTCTTTACACCGACTGCTCCTTTAAAGCATCATTGAGTCATTTCAGATTCTAATACCTCAACCTTTTGGCGTATAAATACAGTAATTTATGTAAAAAGAGCCCTGACCAAGTAGAGTATATATGTTGTAAAGTTCATGGACAATCGCTTTTAACTGGATGTGCAATATCCTTATTTTATGAATGCATTTCAGGGTTTTCATCAGCTGTAAGCTAAAAACATAAAAACTCACAGATATGTAACACTTTGCATGCACGAATCTCTATGGAATACGAATTTGTTGTGTGTTTGCTGTCCTGGAAGTGTTGACTCTCGGCTCTGTTCGGCTCTAATCGTTTTGAGTTTTAATCTGTGGTTAAACTGCTGACGCTCCAACAGTTATGTCCGAATCAGAACCGGATTAAGAATTGTTTTAAAGGCTCAACCACCCAAGCGTCAGCGACCGAACAGAAACCAAACCCCAACAGACAAGCGGCACTGTAGAAGCCGAACCCGAACCAAACGGACCTGTTAGCCGCCTAGCATGCAAACACCGGAACCGCTGACTGACCACAGTTTCTACCCGAGCCACCGCCGTGAAGTTCTGCTACAATCCGTCACCGGGACAGTCGCTTGCGGTTAATTCAAAGTTTTTTTCGGTTTAACGGGAATAAATTCTCACTTTCAAACCGGGAGCCTCACCTTTTTACCCGGACACCGAAGCTAAACAACCGCCCGTAGTTTCCGTAGCGACGCCTCCTGACCGGAGGGCTAACGGTAACAACCTAACGGTTCACTGCTAGAAACATCAAAACTGTGATTATTACAGGGCAAAAAGATCAAATATGGCTGACATACTTTAGAGGTTAAATAATAGCAACCACCCACTGTGGTTTCAATGTAACTTATTGAAGAAACAGAGTCATAAATACAATTTAAAGAGGCACAAATCTCCATCAAAAATAAACTTCTTACTGCCTCCATTTGTGACAAATTATTCCAACAAAAAACATTAACTTTAAAACCTTTATTTAATTAAAAAATGTTTCCAAAATGCATCTTCAGTTGACACCAAACAGTAGCTACAGAAAAGAACATAACAAATATTAACATTGGTTTAAAAAAAAACATTTGATAAATTATAGAATTTCAAAATAAAATAAAAACAGTTCAATTAAAAAGTTGATTCATCTTATCAAAATATTACACTCACTTTAAATATAGCACAGAAAATGTATCACAGAAAAAGTTACTTGAAAATAAATTCAGAATTTCTTTTCTTTACAGTAGCTCTTTTACAACCTGAGGAGAAAATTATGTTTATTACAAAATAACAACAAATAGTAGTGAGTTTACTGTCCTGCAGCAAAAACACAAATCAATAAATAAATGCAATAAAAACAACAACAGGACAGACTGAAACAGGGCCAAAGAAAGAGTCTATGATAGAACAGAAATTCATTTTTAGGCACCATTAATTCTAATATTTAACATAATTTATATAAACAAATTTCATTAAGTCATCAATTTCATACCTAAGAGAACATTTCAGTGTAGATTTGCATATGATTGAACAGAGAAACTTACAGAAGGCAGCAGAGGTCTAAGGCTGATGAACAACCACACCCAAAGAAATTTCACTTAGTAAAAAGTAGCACATCTCCAGTACTATTTTTACAAAATACTTCAAATGCTTCAAGAATGAGGAAACAATTTCTGAAATTACTGACCAATTGGTGACACTTATGAGGTTAAATATTTTCCCTGCTGCTCAGAAATGTAACTACTAGCATATCAAGAAAGTCAAGAAAATGTCAGAAAGCAACAGTCTTCATTCAGAGGTGTCTTCAGATTCGCTGAAAGACCGACTGCTACCAGAGATCCTTCTTTTCCATATCATCACTATCCACAGCAACTCTTTGAAGATACTTGGATGATGTGAGTTATTTAATATCCCTTCAGGATAAATAATATAATTTTAATATTAGAGTTGGCCTAGTTCAAGTTTCATTCATTCAAATGAAAAAAATGACTGGAAACGGACCACAATCTGGCACTGTTCCAAACTAAATATCAATTCCCCGATGTGGATGGAGTCCATTGATTGGGATAGATAAGGGAAATGTTTTCAAATTATGTGTACCTACCATTTTATTCATTGGGATTTATTTGTGAAAATAATTTTTATCCTTTTTAGTATGCACCACGTTTCTGTACAAACTCCACAAAAGTGCTTATAAATAGGTTTGATTCAAAGACAAAAACATAAATAAACTTCACTTGAGCCTAAACAACCTCATATCTCAAAAATAGAAACAAAAAGAAGAAAATATTTTCAGCTTTTAGCCTCCTAATTTACTGCTTTTTAAAAATAGATTTTTTTTTTTAGATCTATTGGTTTATATTTGATTTTCTGTCAAATAAAACTGTTAACTTACCAATAACTGACGGATATATATTAGTAGCATAAAAAATGTTCAGTGTGAAAAACATTAAGAATAAATCTGCAATCTGAATCAGTTCTGTCTGCAGAGCTTATCATAATTTAGTTTGTTTAACAAAGTGCTTCTTTTATAAATATTTTTCTTCAGAGTTTGAGGTTGCAGCTGAAAGAGAGGAAATTCCTCCTGAAGCCCCGCCCTCAGTGATGTGATGTCATCCGTCTGATCCAATCAGAACCTCTCAGTAGGTTCTGAGTCTGAAAACCTTACTGAGCCTGGAGGTGGCGCTGGAGTAGAAGAGGAAGGAGCCCTGCTCAGTGGTGAAGTGTTCCCAGTCTCTGCAGCCAAAGGTGGGCAGACTGTGGACCGGGACGAAGCCTTCGTAGCCCTGCCACCTGGAAAACACACACACACACACACACAGTTCGTCACATGAAGTCAGATACAACCCTGCACAGGCATGAATGAACTTCACTCACCTGTAGACGACGCTGTTCACAGAGTATGAACTGCCATCATAAGAGTTCGCCACAACCAGGAACTTCTCGTCTCCGATGGTGAAGAACTCCCAGTCAAGAGCGCTGAACACAAAAACAACAAAAACAGTCATAATCACTTTAAAGGGTTAATCATCTTTCATTTTAGACTTTTATAGAAGAATACTAGTTTCATCATTAGCAGATTATTATAACATAACATGGGAAGCCATGTTATAAGTGAAAAACTCTGCCAGTGGAAATAGTACTAAGACAATTGGACTAGAAACAAGACAGAAATACTTGGTAAGATTTTGTGTAATGAGCCAAAACAGCCAAAGAACAACAAATGGTGAAGGAATAATGAACACTAACAAATCAGAAAGAGGACAGGTAAAAAATGGTAATGGAGAGTGATGTGCAAAGCTTTATTTTGTAATATGTCAAGCAGAGCAGGTAAAGACAACAGGTAGTAAGTTTGGTGGGCTGACCTGTGAGTCGGGATGTCCTGGAAGCGGAGGAAGGTCTGGGTGAACATGTTCAGCTCGTACACGGTGGAGTTGATGTTGTAGAAACTCTGGGATTTCCTGGAGAACTGCTGACTGTTGGCGACGGCGAGGAAGAACCTGCCGTCGATCTGGAACATCTCCCAATCCGTCGCTCCAACCGTCTGCCAAGGGATGAAGGAAATATTTTATAGAGAAGTTTTTGGAATATCTGAATTTTTTTATTTTTAAATACATGAGTCACGTCATCTTGTTTGATAAGTGAGTTTTTCTGCTTCTGTTTATTTGGACTTTGAGTCAGGATCAGGCTACAAAAGTTTAGAATTTTATGAGAACTCCAACACAAAAATATGAAAAAATTAAATTGAGGAATGTGGAGAATCTGGTAAAATTATACTTTGTTATTGGTTTTACAGATTATACTTAATATTAGAAATACTTTATTTTTTAACTCACTAAATTTTTACCAGTAGCTGGAGTTTGAATTGATTACATAAGAACTGTGTAGGAAAAGAACTGAAGTCGTTGCAACGGATTCAGTTAACATCTTTAAAATTTAAAACGACTCTTCTCAGAATTTGAAGTAGTTTTTTCTGGTAAGATAACAACACATTTTTTGTTATTGAAATCATTAAAAATATTTTTGTTCATTTGTAAATTTTTTTTTTTTTTTTTTTTTAGAAAAGAGAGAATATAAAATTAATCAAAATCAGAAAATTGGGACTTGTATGGGGGAAAAAATACTCTGACTTTATTTCTCATCAGTATTTCCTTCCTAAAATCAAATGTTAGACAAGCTGTTGCAGGTTCCTTAAGTGAACACGAGAGAGAATCTGATTGTAGGTGTTTTTAAGGAAAATGTGACTGATTAAAACAACTACAGCTCATTATATCATTATGAGAAAATGACACATTTATTTAATCTGAGACAAAAGCTCCAAAAAAGTCCCTGGGAACAGAAGAAACTGGAATTTTGTTATAAATTATGTGGATTATATGGAAAAGACCCATCCAGTTTTATTAAAATCATATATGAGAAGCTTAATAATCTTTAAACGTTTGACATTTTGTGTGTATGTCATTAATTTTTGATTACAAAACTGAATCTAATTCTCAGGTTAGTTTGGATATTTTAATAAAACCCCCAATATTTTCTTAACTTTTTAAAAAATGCTGACGCTTGAATTTCTTGTGTAGCAATGAAATGATAACTAATCTGTTCAGAAAAATTAGTTGCAGAGTGAGATGTGTTTTTTGGTAATCATGTGTCACCTGTGTGCTACTGGAAGAGGTTAAATTACACAGCAGGAGGATTTAATGTGTTTTTGTGGTTTTAAAAAAAGCAGTAAAAGTCTCTCTTCAGTCTTCAGCTGGAAAATCCCCTCTCCCTCTCTCATTAATTACTCACTCCTGGTTTCCTGAACTTTCCTTTTCATCATCATCAGCAGGCACAGATTAAAATGTATTTCTATAAAATCTGCTGCTCATTTTTATGTTTCTGTTTCATGTTCTGACTTCTGTCATCGCATTAAAACGTTTTACTGCGGCTTGAGGAGGTTTATTATAGACGGGGTGAAGGAAAAACAGGCATCTGCTGCTGGAGTGAAGACCCATCAGACCAGCAGGTGGTTCTTCAAGGTGCTCCAGAGTAAAACGGGTTCTTAATGGAACCTGATTTTTTTATTTGTATCTCTTGACTGAAGTTCAGATCTGGACATAAACCTTTCCGTTGTAACTTGATTCATATATAAACTGGATCAAAATCAGATTTCTGGAGGGTTGAACAACAGGAAGTGCCTGAGAGTCTGAACACAAGAATAAAGCTGAAGTGTGTCACTCAGTATTTTTGTGTAATCGCATTATCTCTGCCACAAGAATCTCAACCGTTCATGTCTAAACGTCACCACTAGAGGGTGCTAAAGGTAAAAAGTCAGTTTCATCTGACGTGGAATGAAATGACTGCAGCTCTGATCCAAAGCCACGTCTCAACACTGACCGTGATGTTCTGGAAGCTCCGGAAACACCCGTCCAACCAGACGTAGATGGTGGAGCTGATGGTGGTGTTCTGACCGTTGAAGGTGTTCGCCACCACTAGAAAATAATACGGGCCGATGGTGAAGAACTCCCAGTCATAGGCTCCAGACGTGGACAGAGTCTGGTTCACCTCAAACAGCTGGAGGACAGCAGGACAAAAAGACAAATATCATGAATACAGAGTGTTGGACATCTTCTCATATTGACATTAGGCCAGAATCTCACCTTTGTGTCAGGGTTCCACCTGTAGATCACACTGTGGATGTTATGGTTGGAGTCTTTGGCTGAGGACACAGATAGGCATAGATCCTCATATTAACAACTGAAGACAAACATTTCGCCCTCTGGTGGTTAATAATGGTAAAAGTCTGTCCTTAAAACTTTAAAATATTGTTTTTTTCTGTTATGATCTATTGATGTACAAGTTGATGTTATAAAAAAGTGGTTAAAAATAAACATTAACATCCCATCTGAGCATAGAAAGCAGAAATGTTCACAAATCATTGTTTCCAAGTCTTTGAGGGGAAAGTGTAAGTGAAGTCTCACTACTTTAAAAGGGAAATCCAAGTCAAGTCTCAGTTTTTGAGGGGCAAGTTAAGACTTAAATCTTTAAGGAGCAAATTCAAATTCCTAAGACTTTTATGAGCAAATCCTGGTACAAGGTATTCAAATGTTTCAGGTCCAAGTCAAATCCCAGTTCTTTTCTGGTGCAAGTCCATGTCATGTCTCAGTTTTGGGGGGGCAAGTTCAAGTCAAGTTCTAAGTCCTTAAGGCAGTCAGTTTAATTTGACTGCTCCTGGGCAGCTGTGGCTACTATCCGGTAACTTGCCACCATCAGCGTGTGAATATGTGCATGAATGGGTGAATGACTGAATGTAGTGGGAAGCCCTTTGGTGTTTTCTGGACTTGGTCATTTTAAGTCAAATCTGAAGTCTTGGTTTTGTGATCTGAGTGCAATTCGAGTTGCCATCTCTGATAGGGCGTACTCCAAGGTTGAGTACTTGGTCCCCTTATCTTTGCAGAGTCATGCTCTGGTCTGGTTATCAGTTCACATGGTTTCATCATATCTCACATATGCAGATGTACTGATGATTAAAATCTGTATTTTATCTTGCCTCTTTAACATCCACACACGAGGGGTTGAGATAAAAAAAAAAAAAAACTATGATTATTCTATCAATTGTCATGGTTTATCAGTCCATCATCAAAAATCAACATAAAACGTTCACTGCTAAGAGGAACAAATAGGAGTTGTGTCTTCCCTGTACTTCTCATGAACCTTCTGGATGGAACATTGACTAGTTTGTGGTTCTGTGTTACCAAAACTATCTTACAATGATGGTTGGTATCCTAACTGGTAGTACTGGGACTCTTTCTGGAGTTCTAGTTGAACTGAAGCTTTCTCAGACTGTGTGCGGATGAGTCTCAGACGGTGTTCTACAGTTTATGATCTGATCCCAGTTCACCTGCATTCTTTCCTCTCAGATCACAAACAATCTGTTGGGGCAGTGAGTTTGTTTTTATCTCCACAGGAAACATTTGAGCGTGCAGATGGAGGTGTGTTTGAAGTGGCTGCAGGTCCACAAGCCAGGAGATAGCAGCACTCTCTGAACTCCAAAGTGTTTTATCAGCTGAAAAACCACGACTTTCCTCACATCAAATAGTCATGTTTTGAAGCTCTTAACGAACGATCTTGCCGCAGAACGATCTGCATCTCTGATCCTGTTACAGTTCACCAGCAGAGACACAGGAACCTGACCACACTGCAGCTTGTTATTTAACACGTCTGATTACAGAGGGCTCAGGGATATAACATGTTTCAGAAAACGCTCTGATGAAGAAATAAAATGTGCTTCATGTCAGTACAGTCGTACAGCGATAAAGATGCAGAAATTCTTCTATTAACAGACTGATGAATGTCGCTAAAATCATTGTCTTCTTGTGTTAGAAGTGGGTAGTTACATCCAAAGTGAAGACAAAAGCCATTATTGCTTCAAAACTTCATCAAACTGTCTCACATGAGGGACACCTTACTTTTGGATGTTTTGCTCCAGCTCACCTCGCATGTGATTGGCCACCACCAGGAAGCTGCTGTTGTGGATCTGAAAGGCCTCCCAGTCCCGAGCAGAGTGAGTCTCCAGAGTCTGATAGCGAAGGAAACGTTTCTGCCGACGATTCCACCGGTAGATGGTCGACAGCTCAGGTTCTGCCTTCTGCATGTCCGCCACCACCAGGAAAACCTGAAGGGTGGAAGAAGCAAAACACGATCTATTGCACAGCAATTATTTAATACAATGCCTGATTATCTAGAGGACTTTGTAGAGGACATGCTGAAGGACTTTTAGTGGGTCTTTTAGTGGGTCTACACAACCAGGCAATGGTTGTTTGTGTACATTTGTAAATTGACAATGGATGATGGAGAAGATGCCTGTAGGCATTTTATAGTTTGGTCACCACATCCACAGCTAAAAAAACCTTCTAGGAACTCGACTTAATCTTGGGAAAAGATTAAGCCTTTGGTGGGAGGTAATTAAACAGCCAAGATTCCCCCTGAGACATGAAAAATGTAGGTAAAAACCCCGCAAAGGACTAAAAAGAAAAACAAAACCATCAGAGCAGCTTAGGGATTATAAAACACAAAAAAATCAGATTCACGCAAAGAGACGTGGATCCATCCAATGGATTTGAATTGACTAAAGAACTCCGGGACAAACATGGATCTGTGGTTCTTTGAATTAAAGATCTTTCCTCTCTAGGATCTTTACTTTCAGTCCAGGTCTGCTGGTGCACAGCTGCTGTGAATACCTGCAGAGCTTTGTGTTAACACCTGTGCTCCTCTAAGAGCAAACACGCCAACACAATGAGAACACAGGAGGCCTGGACACACCTTCACAGGTCACATGATCACAGGTCACCCAAATAAGCACTGAACTCTTTCTGGGACCAGGTAAAGTTTCTACGACAGCACTCTTCTCGAACTTGACGTTACCGCGGACATTTGTTGTGTTTAAGTGACTCCCACCTTGTCATCGATGGTGAAATATTTCCAGGCTTGAGCTTCCTGAGTGCTGATGTTCTGATATAGCTGGAATGACCCATTAATCCATTTGTAAATACCAGAACCGGGTCGGGAATCCCTGGAAGAACACACAAAACTGTTACCGTGAAGACTAAAGACCTTCAGTTTCTTCAGACCTGTTGTCGAGGGGTTCTGGTTCTGGTTCTGGTTTCGATACCTGTTGGCTGCAGCCATGAACAGGCCTTCAGACGGGATGGAGAAAAGCTCCACATCCAAGGTTTCTGAGCGGGTGTAGAGGTCCTGGTAGTCCTCCACATAGTCCAGACGCTCTTTATCTGCAAAGAAAACCAATTTACTTGTTTTACGTTATTATTAAATTAGCGAACCTCATAAACGAATCATTAAGCAAACAATAATTTATGACGTGTGAAATAACTAGGGTTGGGACTTAATTAAGCATTTTAAATTAAAAAATATTTAAATAGGTTTAGGCCGGAACCTTTGTTTTCACGCGTTTTCAGCGTGAATACAAAGCTGTGCGTCCATAAATCTAACGCACAACTGACATACTCCAACAGCAGCAATGGACGACAAATTGTAATTATTTTCATAAAAACCACAGTTTTTAAGTATGAACTATTTTTATAATTCCAATTTGTGCAAATTAAAGGTAAGGTCAATGGAAACAAAGCCAGTGTGAGGTTCTGTGAAGTGTGATCCAGTCAGACTCACCCTGCATGAGCGTCCGCCACATCATCCCGTCACAGATGAACAGACCTTTCTTCCGAACGTTGAACCACAGCTGACCTTTCTCTGGGCCTGAACATGGAGGACGATCGCCTGCTGTCACTCTGGCCTCAGCCTCTGCAAGGGAAACAAAACAAGAGGTTCAATCTGGTGCAGAACTAAACCCAAGGAACATAAATCTCTAATAACTTCCCATTGAAGCTATGACGCTGTGCAGTTTTCCCATTTTTCAAGGTTCCCATGTTTTCTCTGAACATCTAAAAACGGTTCTATCATTGAGGATTATTATGTCCCAAAATGAAGAGAAAAGGACAATGCTTCTGGACAAGATTAACATCAGGCTTATTTTCTGCACAGTAAGGTTTCTGCAGTCTCCTCTCAAAAGTTCCTTTATATTCCTTGAATGTTTCTGGAGAATAAGAAAAATGCAACCCACCTCCAGTCTTTCTTTGAGTAACTTGATTTATTAGCTGGAGGACCTCTGAACATCTCTGTGACTCAAGAAATTGTTAGTCACAGCAACATTTTTAGACTGCATTATTTACGCTAATTTTTCCCAATCGCAATGTTTTCCCAAATATTTCCAAACCTGAAATGCAGGACTGCATTGTCCTGCTGCCTCTAGTGAAATAAAAAAACCTTACAGCGGTGCGTTCCAACTCTCTGTGGGTTGAGGTTTTTCTAGGATTGGGTGTGTTTTTGGTTGTAAAGCTGAGGGTAGATTAAACTCTTTCATGGATCATAAAAACGTGATCTCTGGTGGCGTTCCCTTTAGAAATCTAAGGTCAAGTTCAGGCGATTGCAGCTTGAACGGCTCGCTCAGCTGCAGGCAGGTACATAAATTAAGACGCACTTCGGGCGGCTTTATGTAAACCATGAGTCATGATGAGTCTGACAGGATCGGTGCTGAACTTCAATCAGCTGAACTTTATTAACTCTGTCATCGTGAGCCTGGAAGAAAAACCCAGGAAGATGTCTGAAATATGTCTGTGATCGTTATTGACTAATCAATCAAGGAGATTCATCAACTGAGACACAACAGAGCTGAGATCAGACAGATTAAAATAAAGAAAAGAAAGGAAAAGGTGAGCCTGCTCCTCAGCAGACGTCCTGACCAAGGCACCTGTACTTGTCCTCACCTGCCTGTCGCCACAGAAACTCACATCAAACAGAGGGACAAACCTTCAATTCATATTAAGCTTTACTAAACCAAAATGTCTGCCCCAAAACATTCCTGAACTTGAAGTTCATCTAGGAATCCTGAGCAGACACCCAGCTTCAGCAGAACTACAAATCCCAGCAGAAGCCAGCAGAGCCTGAAGCTGATGAACAAACTGTTCTTCTGCTGTCAGCCTGGAGCTCAGGTTACTGAATCACTGATGGCATCACAGCTCCAAGTTTAAACTGCAAACAGTGAAAGTACGGAAACACTGAGGACAAATATTCAGCTTCTCAGTCTAACAGGTGAGACAGGTGAGTTCGGTTCCTCCTGAATCTGCAGGCATCAGTTTTTCCAGCATTGAATCAAAATAAAAATTTGATGGAAGAGTTTTTAAAGATGCTGTCAAGGTTTCTGTAGTCCTGTTTTATGCTAGCTTATGGCAGGTTTCTGTAGTCCTGTTTTATGCTAGCTTATGGCAACTTGTGTTTGGTGGATGTAAATGCAAAGAAATTAAGGAATTGATGTATAACATCAAGTCTGGTGATTGTTTTAATTAGTTGACTGTGTGTGCTCTTAGATGAATAGTGCATGTTTATTAGGATAAATTATGTGAAAGTCGCTCTATTATTCTGAGTCTGAATATTTCTTTTTTTATTATTATTTTTAACTGACTGGAAGTTTAACTGACTGTAAAAGTAATTAAACCCCAATTCAAGTTGAAACTGGTTCTTTCGAATGCCACTTATGTTTTTTTGTAATATTTTTGTGTAAATTTGTTTAACTCTGCAACATTCTGCCTAAAGCTGTCTCAATGCGCCTCACTCAGGACAGAAGCTACAGAGCAATTGGTGCCTCACATGTTGTCACCAATGTCTCCAACAGCTCATAGTGTCACTAATCACTATTTCAGTCACTAGAGGAGACTGAAGAGTCCTCAAGTATAGTGAAAAAAGTTGTTAATTTAGCAAGAGTACATCTTTAGCTACACTTTAAATCTCAATCGGTGCTTTGAAATAGACTGAAAGTTATCAGCATAATTAATCAGAAACAAGGAGAACCTGTCAGTTTCAAGCATTCAGCATGCTGAGAAGAGAGAATCTTCATCAGAGTAGACAAAGCATTAGATGAAGTAATGTTGGATCATGGCCACCATAGTTGATGCTGTAATTGAGGGTCAAAACTTTAAACTGTATCAAGGTTTCTTCTGTCGTGAGATCAACTGTGCTGATTTAATAAAGATCTGTATGCGCTGCTGGTTTTTCTTCTTACCGTATGGATAAACTGAGCCCTGCTGGTCCGTTTGGAGCGGGGAGGTTTTGAGGACCTGCGGGACAGAGAGCTCTGCCAGACTGGGTTCAGAGTTGGGACAAAGTCTGGGTGTCGCATCTGAGCCTGGAAGAAGAACCAGCTGACGAAGTAGACCCTAAACACAAAAGAACCGGTGTGATTCTACAGGGGAAACGATCTGGTTCTGATTCTGATCATAGACTCACAGAGAAGCGGCCCCTCCAGTGGCCCCTGCTACCGATGATGAACCTGGATCCTCTGGTGCTCAGAGTACTGGGGAAGGTCTGGACCTGTTTACTGAGAGACAGGAAACCAGTTCATAAGGCTGACAGAGCTTGGATCTGGTTTACTAATGGCAAGTTTTGTAAAATGAGTTGAATTTTTAAAGAAATCTTTGTGTTCAACGGTACTAGTCTATGGGTTGAACCAACCTAAACTTATTTAAACAGATCTGAACTGGTTTGCACTGGTTCTAACCACCCTGAACAATTAAAACCAACCAGAGACTCACATTTCCACAGGTGGTCCACAGTCAACAGTCAGCGTGGCGTAAGGACCGGTCACAGCCAGAACCACAGTGTGCCATCTGTTGTCGTCCAATCTGACGTTTTTGAAGCTGATCCTTCTCCGTCCTCCACCACCAGGGGGAGAAGTCAGAAGGTGGAGACGGTTCTCAGAGACACGAAGCCCCAGCAGCAACGACTCGGATCCCTCCTTCATCACAGAGAAGATGTACTGATTCGTCTAAAAAAGGAGAGAAAGAAAGCAGGTTAGGTTCTGAGATGGACTAGAGAGGATCGGATCAGTCCAGATTCTGTGATGTTTACCTTCTTCCTCAGTCTCTGTATCTTCATGGTGGCCACCAACGAGAACTCAGAAGGAAAATAGTCACAGTTGGTGAATATCTGTGAGGCAGTAAAACTCAGAGCAGTCGGTTCGGTGCCGGTTAGCCTGATTCCTCTGGACCCTCTGGACTGAACCATCTGCACCTGTTGGCACAGAACATTGGTCATATAAATGTGTTTAAGCTCCGTTTCGTCTGGCTTCCTACCTGAGTGGGCGTGGCTTGTCCAGGGCGTGGCAGGGCTTTGGACAGGAGGTCAATAGGGCGCAGATCTGAGGGGAAAACACGGCGTTAGTCGGATCTGGAGCTGAGATTCACTCCGAAAAACAGAAACCAGCAGTAAACCAGCTTTACTGCTGATTAAAACAAAACATTTCTCATTACAGCAATAATTTGAGTTGCTTAACACAATGTTATTTATTCATTTATAAATGTCATAGTTTCAAACTAAATATTTAATTAGAATATTTATCTTGATAACTAGATTTTTCAGATGCTAAATATTTAAGTGTGAAGCTAAATATTTCACTTGCAAGCTAAATACTTAGTTTGAAGATAAATATTTAGTTTGCTAAATAAACATTCAGATTCAATTTAATATTTAGTTTTATTTTGGAGTTAATACTTAGAAAGCTAACTAAACATTGATATTCAAGTTAAATGTTTTTGTCATTTTTCATTAGCACACCAAATATGTAGCTTCCAACTAAATATTTAGCTTGTTAACTAAATATTTATCTTGCTAATTACATTTATTACAGGCTAAATAACTGACATTGTTGCTGCTAATCTTCGATTGTGTAACTTTTCAAATGGTGAATCATAATTTCCGCAGCCAAGGCACAGCCAGATGAAGTCAAGTTGGAGCAAAGAACTAATAGACTTTAGAAAGGTAAGAAGTTTTTCCTAGAAAGGATCCTTCAAGCTTTATACAGTATTGGTAAACCATATTTTCAGATCAATTTATAATTGCTGCATAATCTCTGGTTCACATAGATAAAACTGGAATATTTCAGTGACGTTTTCCCACTTAGTTTTCAACCTCCTCACTCCAATGTGTCCAAGCCTGGGAGGCAGCAGCTTCCTGGTTTTCAGGTTGTTGTTGATTAGAATCATTGGTGTTTTGGAAACTGTTAGAGCCAAAAATAAATCCTGATTAGATGTGGACAGATTATCTGCTGCTGGTCATTTCAGATCCCTGGAAGCTGATTTTCATAGAGGTGAAGTGAAACCAGCAGCTACAGGAAACTAAAACCAGGTCCAGATCAGTTTCCTCCAACAGAGGCTGATAAATGCTAAACGAGTCGGCCTTCTCTCAGATTGATCCGTATCATTGACATCAGATTTAATTTGTTTTATCAGCTCAGAGGTAGATGAGTTCCTCTGTTTGATGCTGCAGGATCTAAAAACAGAAACAGAGTTTCAACTTCCTGTCCCCACAGATAAACATCACAATGATAAATCACTGCAATGTTTGCTGCTGCAGCATTTATTCATGGCTCTTTGTGCTGAGAGAAAATCAGGACAAACAGAGAAAAGGTAACAATTTATAAAGCGGAAAAGTTTAGAGAAATGCACAGAAAAATGGCAAAAGGCAAACCAGGAGTACATAAATATTGATTCTTGACAATAAGTCAGTAAATTCACTGCAGGTTGATATTTTAATTAAAGACTCTATGATTACATAACTATTGCAGAGTGAGATGAACCGGCGTTGCCGGTTTATCTCCGTCTTAAACAGCAGTAGATGTAAAGGAGGCCGAGGGAGGATAAATCTTGTTTTATCCAACATCAGTTTCAGCTGGAATTCCCCTTTAAGCTCCTCTGAGGCCGTCTGTGTGTTTTGGTGCAGCACCAGATCAATGCAGGATGAATGAAGGGAGGGGACGACAAGTTCAGAAACACAGCTCACATTTCAAAGAGGCAAAGCACCAGAAACGTCTGAGCTACATGAAAAAAAGGCAGAGGACGATCCACCTTAGAGAACATTTGGTTCATGATTTTTAGTCTTCAGTAGTTTGAATTATAGATTCGAGGTTTTAATTAGCCTGATAAAAAAAACAGCCTCTCGTTCTACAATATTTGCTTCGTACAGAGGGTCTGGACTGATTACTCAAAGCTCAAGTTTTAAACTTTATCCAGTCAATAACGTTTTCACCAGTTTGATGCTATGAAGCTTGCCAGAAATTGCCTGCGCTGTAAACAATCATCCTCCAGTGCACTAGAGGAACGAGTCGACATCGGGCCGGGGGCGGGGCTAACGCCCGGGTCCTACACCCAAATAATAAAACTCATGATAATTTAACTGACATGAAGTACAACAAACCAAGAGAACAAGAGAAACATCAGGTTACTGATGATGAAACAACGTGGATCTTTGGAACTCGGCGCGGATCGCACACGCAACGGCGTTCACACAAACTGGACGATCTGGAAGATGCTCTTCCAGGCGGCTGCAATGTAAACCTTGACTATAAACGCCATACTGCTGTCTTGACTGAAAAACGCTCAACCTGAACTGTTGGAAGCGACTACAACTCAGCCTTCAGTCTCTGACATCACCTCTGTACCACCGACAGAGAGACAAGGGACGTTAGCTAAGCTGGGCTGATATAGTTTACAGTCTACAGTTAACTCACACTTAGTAAATAATGTCAGAGTTGCTACCTGTTGTTCTATTTTACCATTCTTTTCACTTTGCCGCTCCATGGAGCTCCACTCATGTTAACTTAGTCTGTAGAAACGCTCTAGCTGTTTGAAATCTGTTGCCAAATGATAATGATGACGAATGGCTGGTGACAAGCTTTACCCAGAATACACTTGGAGACAATATGAATGATCCACTTGTAATTTTGTGTGTCATAAAGTTGAATGTAAGAGTAAAAGTCATATTCTGTCTCCCATCCGGCTCCCTCTAGGCCCTGCCGGGGGGCCGCGCCCTCCGACGCTCCGCCCCTGCTCCAGTGCAAAGAGAGAGATGACGAGCCGAACAAAATGGCCGACTCTGGTGTTAAAGGCCATTGTAGATAGAAAAAAAAGTAGAAAATTTCTGCCAAAAACTTCAGAAATTTTGAGATTAATCTAAATATTTTTTATACAAAAAAACAGAAACTTCTGAGCTCCAGAAGTTGAAAATGTGAGTGAAACAAAACCCCAGACATTTTTACAATAATCTAAGAAATTTTGGAAGTCAAAAAATTTTGAGTCCAAAAGTCTAAACTCTTGTAAAAGTCTAAAGTCCAAGTTTTTTCTCTAACTTCAGATTAAACTAAGCATTTCTGAGTTTTTTCTAGAAAATTTTCAACTTTTGAAAATTTCTGTGTTTTTTCTCAAAAATTAAAGGGTAATACAAATAAATGTGTTTATTTATTTATAACTTTATATTTTGGTCTGTTTGATTTCTAAATATTTTTAAACATCAAATGATTGATGTTTTGATAACTCAGGACTAAACTAGCCTTTTTTCCAAATACTTTTTACTCTTACTTGAGTCTTGGACAGTTGACACTTGCACTTGAGTAAAAATATGTTGAAGTAGTTATAATCTTACTTGAGTACAATATTTGAGAAAACTCTACCCATCTGTGGTCTTCAGTGGCTTTAATATCCACTGATACCTGGGTGTCTTGGGAAGCTACCTGTGCACGGCCTCCAGCTCTGGCATCGGACTGAGGAGGCCAGCAGAGCCCAGGTGACCAGCAGGGGGCGACACGCCAACATCGCGCCTTCTTTAGCGGTTAACTCAGCGCAGCATCATCCAGAGTCATGATGCTGATGAGGATCAGAGATGAATGAGGATGAAGAGAGGATTTTCTTCAGAGAGGAGAAACATCACAAAGAAAAAAGGCAGGTTGATGGATTTAAACGTAAAAAAAAAAAATCAGGTTTGCAACTTCCGATTATCTTAATCAATTTTTCCATTGATTATTCTATAATCGGATAAAAAAAGTCACATTTTACAAGATTTTCATTTGACCTTTTAAGCTATATTTATACAATTTTACAAATATTTTAAAAGATGCAAAAAAAACCCAACAAGTAATTAATTACTTTAGCAAAATAAACATTTTACTCCCTAAAATACAAAAACACAGCAATCCTTTAGTAATTTATTTTGTGCAGTTGTACCTTAATTTTGGCTCTCAGTATGTTGTCTTTTTCAGCAAATGCTCACCAAATACTGCATAATGTTTGTAAAATACGCAAAGGTTTAGCTGCATCTTTTTAGATCTTTGAATCAATTCTGCTCAGATGTTCTGGTTTCAGATGAATAAATCTTCTTCTATTGCCATTAAATAAACTGTAGAGTATTTAATAAACAAAAGAGCCAAATTAGAAGTAGCTGCAAGAAATTTACTTCCAATAATCTGAGAGAACCTTTCACCTATTACGTGTTTACAGAGATGATTCTGAATAAATTAAGCATAAATTAAGTTTTTGTTAGGAAACTTCCAGTCTCCCAACAAAACAAATTCAATAATAATTTTAATAAGATAGACAATCAGCTGTAATTTAAGAGCTATAAAAATGTATTAAATATTTCATGATCTAGATTGATTGACTCATTTATTGCGCTCTATAAAGTTGAATGAAAGTCTCATAAACGCCAAATGCTACAGTGAAAAAATCTTTTAGCACACAATAATCCAGTTAATGTCTGATTACTCAAAATATTCCACATTTTTACTGTGAAGTAAAAAAAATATAATGATAAAACATAAAAAAACCTCACAATTTTAAAAAAAAAAAGTAATGAAAATAAATAATATTTTCTTTTAATCTAAACCAGAAGACAAAACACATCTTTGTGGTTGAGTTCAGAATTTATTGAGAAAATTCTTTTGATTTTATATTTTTTAGGCAATAATTTAAAAGCTCTAAATTCCATAAGAGTCAAACAAACTGAAGCAAATCAAATGAAACTGAAGCAAACGATTCTTTGGTTAACTCTGGAAATATTTGAAATGTAAAACTTTTTCATCTGCTTAAAGGTGAAAGAGAAGAACTGAAAGTCAGCAGCTCTGAAACAAGTTTTTATCTCCTTCTTTCTTTAGATCAGCAGATTCTGGAACTTTTCAGTAACATGAAGTCAAACCTGGTTGAAAAATGATGCCTGAAGTCCAGTTGTGGTTCTGGTTCTGGACCTTCTGATGTGAAGAGTAAATCCTTGTCATAAACGGTCCAGGTGAAATAATCTGGTGTCAACCCGTCAGATTTAAGAGAATCTAAAAACAATCACAAAAATGTTTCATTTTGATCTTTAAAATGTTTCTGATCTGTTAAAATTTAAAAACAAAGCAGTTTCAACCTTAAATCCTAAAATCAGAACGATGATGATGATGATGATGATCCATTTTTAAAATTCCTGTGCAGAGTTGAGGAGATCCACCTGTCCAGGTGACGGCTGCTGTCTGCAGCTGATCTTCAGGTGGAGTCCCACTGAGGAGAGAGAGAGGCTTCACCTGCAGCGGGACGAGCTCGCACGACCCACATTTAAATATAAAAGAGAGGGAGGAGCTGCAGGGGGCTGAACACCTGAACACACCTGGGGAACAAACATGTCAGATCAGTGATCCACCTGCCTGGACACACCTGAGGAGGAAGATTCAGATGATGATGATTGCGATGCATCCAAATGGTTTGAAGCAGATTGATCTGAGGATGAAACCAGGTTCAAGCTCTAAATGTTTTAAATTAAACCGAAGAAAGTTCGACTGGAAAAAAAAAATTGTTTTTTTCAGATTTCTAATATTTTCCATCAGAATTTTGAGGAAAAAAGTCAGAAGTTACAATTCTGAAAAAAGTAAGAATTTTATGACCAAAGTCAGAATTTTAAGATCAAAATCTGAATTATTAAAGTCAGAATTCTGAGATTAAAATCAGGATTCAGATTTTTCCTTCCTTGATCCTATTCTTTATTCATTATGAACCAAATAGCAGTGGTTATAGTAGGCATCTCTGTGGCACTCCAGAAGACAGATGTATCCACTGTAATACACCAAAGAAGAAAACTGAACTAAAATGGTTTGAATTACTGCTCTCTGCTGGCTGTCGGACAGACTGCAGGTTTGGGAGTTTTGGCGTCATTTTGCAAATATGAGAGCCGATTCCTGTTCATACATGTTGGTCGGAGGCCCTGAGGCCTTGTTTTCAACTCACTTCATGTCACTCCAGTGAGAGCTGTAACACATCCACACCTTCTGGGATGATAAATGAACCTCAGAGATGAAGCAGCAGCAGCAGCAGGATCTCTGGAAAACAGCCGAGCTGCAGCTGATCTGTAGCTCCGCCCCCTCACCTGTCTCAGGTGTGTGATGTCTTCCAGTATGACAGCGTGTGTTCTCAGATGTGGAGCTGTGAAGTTCCAACTGGGTATCAGGACGGAGCAACTGGGATCTGAGAGCTTTCAATCCCAGTAATCCCAGTTTAAACATGGAGGTGGATCCAGTCCGGCAGGCAGAGACACGACTGGACTCAGAGACTTTCCGAGTCACGTGACCGCACCGAGGTCATGTCTACCATTATTTTAGTAATCGATTATTCTGACGATTAATCGGGTAAAATGTGGTTCATTCTGCATTTTTAAGTCAACAACATAAGCAATTTTTATACATTAGAAACATTAAAAATGCAAATTTATTAAATTCATTGTTTTGATTTAGATTATTAAATTCCTTAATAAACTAATTAATGAACTAATTGATAAGTTCTTTAATTAAATATTTTTTCCTTTAATTTTAGCCAATTAAAGAAAAACATTTAATTAGCTAAAATGTTATAATGCTTTGAGGATTTGAACTGCAACTAAAACTGGAGGTGATGATTATTACTGCAAATTAATATTTTCTACCTCTGTCATGTGACCAGAGATCAATAAACCAAAGATCCTGAAACAGAAACGCTGCTTTATTAAGTTTAGGTCAACATGCTTTAAAATCAATTTGACACTAGAAACAGAAACAAAAAGAAGCTCTTAGTTTCTCAACAAAGAAATTAATAAGAAATCAGGGAAACAAAGAGCTCAAAATTCTAGTTTTCAATCAACTATTTGTGAAAGGAAACTTTGAGAAACTCCTTCAGCTCAGCCGTAAAAAAACCAAAAACCAACAAACTGAAGTCCACCACGGTGACCACCAGGAGGAGATAAAGTGCAAACTACCCGCTGAGAAACTTCAATCTGAGCCAACAGCAGGGGAGGAAACAGGAAGTGAGGCCATGACGGGCTGCTGCTGGGTCTCCTGGTGATGTCACTGTATCCGATCAGCCTCTGATCTGTCAGTTCATTGAAGTATCAAACTGTAGCTCTGCGTGTGTGTGCGTTGAAGGTTTCCATGGTAACAGTGTTGATGCTCCACAGTCTGTAATCGAGCGACGCGCCGCCACACACACGCAGAGCGGCGCGATGACGTCATCTCTACAGGCCCAGCGACTTGCGAACGATCTTCTGAGCTAGTTTGTAGAACTGGTCTCTGTCCTCGCGCCACATTTTAGACGCATCGACGTTCGCGCCGCTCTCATCATTCGGCTCTGAGGAGAAGAAGAAGGAAGAAAAGTCATTTATTCTATACGATGCCTCATGGCAGACGTGTGACGTGGACTGAGAATCTCATTGCAATATTTTAGTGGTTTTATTGCGATGAAGACAAAGATTATTTTCCAGGTAACTGTGGCTTCATTTATCACAGCATCACAATGAACATTGTTCTTGAAAAACAGGATTCTTCAGGATCCACATGCTTAAAAATATCACTAACCTGCACAAACTTAGTAACTGCATTTAACCATATTTTCAAATTTACTGATATTACATTGGAAGAAATAGTGGAGAAAATATCACAATTAATATTTCTGAACATTTTATTTACCTTCAAGTTTCTTTTAAAATCAGAAAGTTTTCTTATATAACTTTCTCAAATTTCATTTGATTATTTAATTGAGTCAAATGTTTTGTATTTGTTGTTTCTATTGCTTTTTGTTGATTTATTTTGGATATTTGGAGTTATTTGTTCATTAGTTTAGTTTATCAAGCTGAAGGAGTTTCTCAAAGTTTCCTTTCACAAAGTTTATCAATCTTTGAGAATGTGCTCACACGTTATTATACAACTTAAAAATGATTTTAAAGCAACAATAATATTGTTTGTTGCAATAACTTCTGGGATAATTTGTCATCCTGTGACAGATGAGAAGTGAGATTATTTTCAGTTTTTATCTGTGTTTTCGATGACAGGTGTGTATCAACTTGCTGTTGTGAACGTAACCTGTTAGAGATTTTTTAAAATAAATTATTAACATGTGTGTAATCATGTGACAGGTGAGTAATAAACACATGGTGGTGCGGTTTGATTGATCATGTGAGCTGCTCTACCTGCCAGCATGCTGACCACAGACAGCAGGATCTTCTCCACACTCTGGACCGGACTCCACCGCTCTGCGCTGCTCTCGTATCCCATCGGGTCGTCACCCGGAGCGTGAAGGATGGAGATACACACCCGGCCGTCTGGGTAGACTGAGGAGGAGATGAAGCAGCAGAACAATTGTATTAGAAATCCTTTATTCCATCGATTTAGCATAATTACTGCTCCGAATGTGTTTTTTTTTCCAGCAAATGGCCTTTTTTGAGTTTATTTTACAGTTTACCGAATAATCACAATCAATCCAATTAATCGATTCAGCCCTAGTTAAAACATGAAGAGTGTTTAATGTCATATTTTTTTTTGTTCTGATTGAATAAATGAATGGTAAATGAACATTCCGATATATTCCATCATATCTAATGAACAAACTGCAGGTTCTGATTGGTCCAGCTTTCTTCTTCATGTGTTCATGATGTTGATGCAGGACCAGAAGATACAGTTCAACTCGGGGCCATGGTGATTATGATAATGATGATGGCGGAGAACATGATGACGGGTCAGAACCGAGCGCTCTGTCCTCTAATCAGAACCATGACAGCATGGCTCCTGCCCACTAATCTTGGCGTTAACGACAGCAGGCTAACGAGGCATGTTGTGACGGGTCCAATAACAGGGTCCAGACACCGGCTGGTTTCATCCACGACTCGTCGTTCTGAGCATCAAAACCTGCCGTTGGGGGCGGAGCCTGGGCGAGACTTACTGTTGGGGTGAAACATGTCGCAGGTGAACCTCATCTTCGGAGGGCTGAGAGGATAATCTGAGGGGAAGCTGAGGACGGCGGGGAAGACTCCGCCTTCGAAACACGTGTCCTCTGGACCCCTGAGACACAAACAGAGAAAATCACTGAGAACGTGGCGACGCTGCGGCAGGAAACAGAAGCTCTTAGTTAAATGAACTCAGTTTCAGTTTCTGATCATGACATGATGAGTCATAATCAGGACTGAAGTTTGAATATCTGATCTCAGAAATAACTTCCCTGAAGTTATTTAAAGCATCAACTGATCTCTGACCAGATATCCTCTGTTTATCAGGACAGTAGTTGGGTGCAACAAATCTTCACACTGCAAAATCACAAAGTATTACCAGGGATTTTTGTCAAGTTTCCAAAGCAAATATCATAGTACACCTGAAATATGACATTACCAACCTATTTGTAACTTTTTCTGCAAAAAAGATGCTTGTTTAGAGTTAATAACTCCTTAATACTGATGAAAAAGTTTTAGTCCCAATGGCGAATTATTTCACTCATAACTCCGATTCAGATATTTATTTAAGCATTAATAAAGTCACAATAAAAACAATACACCAACAATTAATATAAAACTAGGGTGGATTGTACTAAATTTCACAGTTTCAACTAATGGAGGTTAAAAGCACAAAACTCGTCAATTAAAACAGATAAAATAAAATAAAATACAGATGCTGGTAAGACTGAAAAGGTGAACAAAAAATAAACCAATAAATATATAATATTTACAATTTGAAATTTCTCACTTTAAGACACAACTATTAAAACTCAGTGGTGAAAAACACAAACCATTTTCATCAACTATAAGACTAACAAGTTAGGTTTCTCTAACTTCAAATGTACTAAGATATCTGCACTAAAAACTAGATCAAAAACACTTGGTAAGATTTTGTGTTTTTGCAGTGCAGAGCGCTTCACCTCCTCTCTATGTAGGAGAAAGAAAATGAAGACAGAACAATGAAGGACAGAGGACTTGGGTATAATGACAGGTGTGCTGTCTCAGTGATGTCACTCTGCAGACTGAATCGGTATGTAGACTTGGACTTTAAATGAGCAGCGGGGTAAATTGAAGGGCAGACTGAAGCTGCTGTCACGCCAGCATGGAGGAGTAATGTCTAATGATGGTGCTTTCAATGACATTACGGACTCTGCAGAGTCTCCGGTCAGCGATGCATCAATCTGCAGAGGATTTATTCTAACTAAGGGTCATCACTATAAAGACACAGAATCTTACCAGGTATCTTTGTCTTATTTTTGTTGCATATATCTTAGTACACTGAAAATAAGACAAAACAAGTAACTTTTCAGCAACATATCGGAGCTTGTTTTAAATCAATAATGATTAAATTTTTATAAAAAGGGACCCTAGTAGATTACTTCACTGATAAAAATATTCTTTTCTTATTAGTGAAATAGTCAGCCAGAACTATTACATTTTCATGAATATTAAAAAATTGTCTCATAACAAGTTCCTATTTTGTATGTTAGGTTTGTCTTATTTCCAGTGTACTAAGATATTTGCACTAAAAAAATAAGCAAAAATAGTTGGTAAATGTCACGTGATTTTTTTGAAAAAGGACCCATTATAATTTACATAGGAGATATATTTATATTTTTAAACAACTGCCATTTTATTTCTGCTTTTAGAATTTAAAATAGAAAGAAATAATATATTTTTTTCTTTCTTCTTGGAAGATGATGTAAGAAATTTAAAAAAAGACAGATTACAACCTCAAGGCAAGAAAATACCTGTATTTGACAACCAAGCACCACTTTGTGTTGATTTATCGGATAAAATCCAAATGTAAACACGTCTGACTCAACTTTGAGCTGCTGTCTGAATCAGCAGTGCCACCTGCTGGTCAGAGTGACGCATTGCACCTGGAAACAGGTGAGTTTGACAGGTTGGATAAAATCGGTTTGGGTTCTATGAGCATCGAGTATCTCAGGTCAAATTATTCTCAGTGAGAATCAGATTAACACAAATGAAGAAGGGCAGTTGGTTTCCATGGAGACGACCCGTCATGTATGGGTCAAAAAGGCTCCAGCCCGTACTCACATGATCAGCGCCTCCCATTCGAAGAAGTTCTCCTCGTTGGCCGGACCTACAGAGCACACAGAGGGAGAAAACAATCATTGTCTCATCCTGATGTTCTGTTCTAATGTAACCCGAACAGAACCTGTTTGGTTCTGGGTCAAAGGTCAGATCACAAGGGCTTGAACTAAGCTTTTAACCGCTCACGTGTTCAGATGTAAAGACAGAGTCTTACCTGCGACGATGCCTTCAGGTGGGTTCAGGGTCAACTCTGAAAAGCAAACATTACTGATGAATCCAAGAATTTCACAGAGTAAAACCAGAGACAATTGGCACCTGTTTGGAAAAACTTTTTCAAAATAAAATTATCATTATTTTAAGATAAGTTAGCGAAAGTCCAACATATCTTATTTTACAGTATCTTTACCAAAGGTGGAAATAAATGTAACTGTGTCTCTCTTATTCAATATGACAGTTTTTAATCCTTCCTTTTATGCTACATTTTAAACAGTTTGCTTTGTAATTAATACACTTTCTTGCTTTATTATCAACTATAAACTTCATTTTGGCCCAAAAAAAAATCTATAAATTCCTAAACATTGTTTTAGTAAAAAGGCCATGGTGGCAAATTTATTAAGAAAGGAAGTATTAATAAATAAAAAACGGATGTTAATAAGCCAGACTGTGACCAGCTGCCAGTCAGACTTTAACAGTTCTTGTATTAATGAGTCCATCAGATCCAAGCTTGATTCATGCAAACATGGAGATCATCGGAGAGTTAACAGCTTTTTTAAGTTACTGGCTAGATTTATAGTTTCTAATGTTTGTAGCACTTCTAATCTCACCTCAGTTTGAGTCTCAGTTACATAAACAGTCAGGGAAGAAGGTTCTGGATGAAGCTGAACAGTCGCACCAACAGATTATGATAAAATCGCTAAATGTGTCATTCTGGAGACATTTAAGTTAAAAAATTGATGCCGAATTGATCAAAATTGTCAGTTTCATTTGAATCTTAATATATTTTTCATCTAACTGTGTCGAATTTAAAACCTTGAGAAGAAAAGATGTTAAACCTGTGGAATGTCTATGGAAGTTTGGTTCAACAGAACTTCCACCTCGCTTTTCCTCACCAGCTGGAGCTTCAGTTACTCACGTTTGTATTCAGCCATGAGCCTCTTCAACGCGGTGCCGGCCATCTTGTTTACAGAACACAAAGCGTAAACAAAAACAACTAAATAAAAACAAACTAACAGGTCCGAGCCACTCCGCTAACACCAGGCTCAGGACTTTTCCGCTCGCTGGATGAGCAGACAGCGCCCTCTGCTGGTGCGGAACCACCACAGACGTCAGCGTAAAACGTGGATTAGCGCCACCTACAGGCGCGGAGGGTCAACAGAAAATTAACAGAAAAAGCTCCTTTTAAGTTTTTCAAATTTGTTTTGAATTTTAAAGTTTCTCAGACTTAAAACAAGTTTCTTAAACTACGGTTCATGCTTTCTTGTGCTGGCTTTGTAACTTAAATTCCAAGAAAGGAATACACATGTCATATTACTTTTTCAAATTAGTTCAATATTTGATTTCTATCAGACAATCAAAAGATGCATCAGTAACAGTAATTCTTTTTGTTTCAATTTGATTTTACATAAATTTTTTTTTGCAAACCAGGAAGGCTCAAAATGAAGAAATAGGGCCTAAAAGCACAACTATTATGGAGATTGAATTCCATTTTCTTTTATCCTCAAATATATAAAAAACTTTAATTCAATCAGATTTCTTGCTGTCCATGGAGCTGTCTGATGTATTCAGTGATGGCGGTCATATTCAGGCTGTACACTACTGGGTTGAACACAGTCTGAATCAGAAAGACCAGCACCAAAGTGAGCATGGAAGCTGCAGGCTGGTTTCAGAAATCCATAAAATTGTACATGTCTTCTATTGTTTATTGGCTGACAAATCACACATATATACAAAGAAAAAAACTTCAACTAGACCTCTTTCTTAAAACTAAGTCATAAAAGGAGATATTTGCCATTACATTTGTCCAGGAATGTTTTTGCAGCAAGAAATAAAGCAATGGTGATTCAAAACTTCAATTTAAATCTTTAAGATCAAAATTATTTCTACATTTTTTATTTATTATTGCAATTTAGCTCAGTTTTCTTACTTCACATATGACAATGTTTCTGATCAACTTCAGCTGTTAATTATGTTTACTGCTGTACAGATCAGGAAGATGGATATTTAAGAGGTCATTCTTAGTTCTGAGTTTATTTTGAATAACAAATAAAAACGTAACAAAATCTACACATATGTAAAATTTCAAGCTAGAAGAATGCAGAAATATTTCACAAGGTAGCAGTTTACATACATAAATGTGTCTTTAAAACAAGGAAAAAATGCATGGAAAGTGCAAAACAGAATTGCATCAGAAATGTTAGGTATACATCAGTGGAACAAGACGGGGTGATTTTCTTTAAGCTATAAATCTTATCCTGAAATATACAGATCCAGAAACAATCTTAACATTTTACACTTTCCCTGACTCGTTTTGAATCATTCGGTTTTCCTGCTGCCCAGCAGCCGCCTGATGTATCCGGTGATGGCGCTCATATTCAGGCCGTACACTACAGGGTTTAACACGGACTGAGCCACAATGATCACAACCGAAGTGAGAACAGAGGATGCAGGCTGGTCTGCGGCCTGCAGGCGGCGCTGCAGCAGCTCCACCGCGGTGCAAGCGCTGTAGTTTAGGAAGACCAGCAGGTGCGGCAGGCAGGTGCGCAACGCTTTTCCGCTTGAGCCGCGTATGCGGCACAGGCAGACATAAAGGATGCTGCTGTAGGAGAAAAGTACGAAAGCAGCGGGCAGAACGACGATGACAACAGATATGAACAGGGCGAGAACCTCTGTCATCTGCATCGCCTTTCCGCTGCAGCTGAGTTTGTTTAAGCTGTAAACGTCACAGTAGATCCGGCTGATGTTAGAGTGGCAGAGCGGCTGGCGCGCGGCAAGAAGCACGATGCTTCCAACCAAAGCGGCAGGCAGCAGCCAACAGAACAGGAGCAGAGCGGCCACCGCGCGCGGCGACACCACCGCGGCGTAGCGCATCGGGCGACAGATGGCGACGTAACGGTCGAAGGCCATGGCCGCCAGCAACATGAAGGCCGAACCGCCCGCAGCGTATATAACCCACGCCTGACCCGCACACGCAGACACTGTCAGCAGGACAGAGCCGCTCTCCCACAGCAGCTCCCACAGCAGCCGCGGGTAGATCGCGCAGCCGCACAGCAGCGAGTTCAGCAGCAGCGCGGCCACGAACACGTACATGGGTTTATGGAGGCTGTGGTGCGTTAAGATCACTACCAGTATGAGGCCGTCGCTGCACAGCGCGAACAGGAAGTTTGAGAGGAAGAGGAAGAAGAAGAGCAGCCGGTGGTCAGACAGCTGCTGCAGGCCGTGAAGCGTCAGCGACGTCTGCGCGACGAGCAGCGAGACGTTCAAAGACACCGCGGACATCAGAAGAACAGAAAGGAAACCGAACAAGACGGAGGACAGATGAAGTTCACCTGACAGCTGTAGACCACACACACATTTGATCAACAACATGTAATTGCAAACAATCAAACATCTGATCAACGATATTGAGAAACTGGATCATCTGAGCAGAAAACATTTAAAGTGATTTCCAAACATCCAACCATCATTTAATTAATATGACATTTAAATCCGAAGCAACTTAATTTTCACATCTAAGACATAACACATGATGTGTCGACCAGCCGACCATAACAGAGTCAGAACCTGAAGAACTTCTGGCCCGATGAACTATGAGTTACTTTATGGGTCTCTGCTCTCTGTGGAGCTAATTAGTGACAGATTTTTTTTAATGACCTGAGAGTATGAAACAAACACATTAAGTCTGTTTAAAGGACTGTTTAAAGTCTTTTAAACTATGAAAGTCTGTGTGCAAGAATGAAGCACAGAAAGTGGAAATTAAACAAACTCAACATGGAAATCATTTGATTAGAAGAATCCTAGATTAGATTTAATCATTTTTATCACCTGTAATTTAAAATGAGGAGGCCACCACTGAGATGGTTTTAGAAAAAATATTGCAAAACTCCATAAACGTGCACAAAAATGTCAAAATTGGAAAAGAAACATAAAAATAGCTCTCTTAAGAACCAATTTAGACAATTTATCAGCAAAAAACATGTTGATTTGGGGTGAATTACACTTTAAAACTTTCCACCTTCTCTAAGATTCCACTAAATGTGAATGGAAACTATGTTGGTTTTGTTTTTAACAGGAAAAGGGGCAGCTAAATCATATTCACTCACCTTGACCATAAACAATCAGTCTGGTTTTACATTCATCAAGATATGAATATTCTTACTATCAGCAGAAAACTACAACAGATTTTAATAGCAGTAGAAGCACTTCAAAATGTTGTGCAGGATGAGGATATCCCTAAAACCACCATAATTACTCCACATAGCCTTTGACCTTAAAGCTGAAACAAGCAACTTTTATAAAAATATTAAAACTGTCACAACATAGTGACAGTGAAATATGAGACAGATAATCTGATCGATTGTTTCCACCTTCTCCCTGAGCTATGGCTCTCTGAACAAATACACTGTTCCCAACCAAAAACAACCAATCAGAGCCAGGAAGAGGATCTTAGTGCTGTCAACCAACCTCATGAACGAGCTGCTAAATGTGCTAAAGGGGAAGAAACAATTTACTGTTTCAGGAAAACTAGCCCAACATGTCAAGAAGAAGCTGCAATGTCGTGCATGTAAGGTGATTGACAGCACTAAGACCCGCCTCCTTGCTCTGATTGCTTGTTTCTAGTTAGCACTGGGAGAAGTTGGAGGAGGTTGTTTTTTTTTTCAGATTATTTGTCTCATACTGTTATGACATAGGGACAGTTTTAACAAATATGTAAAAAAAATATATATTTTAAACCCAAGAAAACACTCATGTTGATTATTGGTCTTACACTTTTGGGACAAGGCATTTCTGCAGAGATTTATTATCGAATGAGCTTCAGTTTGTGTCAAATTTATTGCTTGGTGTTTTTAGGAAAAGGTAATTTTACAACCATTTTCTCCACATGGCAGCTTAATTTCTACAGATGCTAACGAAAACAACAGTATTGACTGGACCCAGAAATGTGGTTTCGGTGATCAGACAGCTGCTGCCTGCAGATATTTTGTGATGCTGTAATCCATGTTTGGCCCACACTTCACCACTGGTCCAGATCTTATTTGCACCGTTTGGTGCTGTAAACTAAGGAGATCACCCCCACAGGTTTCTGTCAATCAAAATGACTTTCTTTCTCGTTTAGGGTTGAAAGAGAACACAAATAACACAAACGAAAAACAAAAGAGACAAAGCAAAAATAAAATCGTCAAGAATCATAAAGTACAGTTTGTTTTGTGTTTCGATCCTCAGAGGAACATTAATGGAAAAAACCCAAGAGTCAACTAATAAGAATGATGCAACAGGACGGATTAACGAGCTGCTGGTCCAAACAGAGACATTAATGAGCGGCTCTCAGGTGAGCTCATTAGAGCCGATACAAACTGACCAGGTGCTGTCCCTCAACACACACACTGCCGCTTTTCATGAGATCAACAAGGTTATTAAAATAAACTCAGCTGTATTTGTACCAGTTTTGTTCATTGATAGCTTGTGTCTATTCTGATGATCTGAATTCTTAGAGGTAGATCTCTTCTGTCTTGCAAAGATAAAAGCCATAAATAAACTTTTAAATCAGTGTTTAATCATCTTTGGAGTACCTCAGGGTCAAGGATGTAACCATTATCTCAGAAGAGAGGGAGACAGAATTTTCAGAGGCTGATTGAGGGATTTATTGTTCTCTCGCATTGAATCACACCCTTCAGTGGCAAAAAACACACATTAACTAACGGGGACAGTACAACAAGACAGCTAGTTAAGTTTTTTAAACTATATACTAACCAAATCCTTTGTTTTAACTGGAAAATTCTTGTTGGTTTGACAACATTACTTTCAAATATCTGCACAGTAAATAGCCAAGTCATTGTGGTAAATTGCAATTCTGCACTTTAAAATGTTCAGTAAAACACAATTCTTTGAGACAAATTAATGCTTAGCACACAAAATTAAATGAAAAGAGTGACAACATTAAACACACCAATATTTTAGCGAAATGTGGAAGATGTGCAAAATTAATTGAGAAAGAAAAATGGCACATAACATCTGAAAATAGCGAACAAAATGTCCAAATATAGAATACACATGGCCTTCCTCCTGTACCACCCATGATAAAATATTTTGGAGTGTGAATGAGAGTAATTCTGAAATGTCAGTGAAAACTTTGTCCCGATATCTAATTGCTGCTGGCTAGTCTGAAGGAGCTGCTTTGTGAGAAGTTTGGAAACTGCAGTCTCAAGGTGATCCAGATGTGCAAAACCGCTGTTAGCATGTGTACTCTCACGGTGAATTTAAAGACAGTCGACAGCAGATACAGTTAGCGTACACACGCTAACTGGCATTAGCATGTGTACGCTCACAGTGCATTCCAAGATGGCGCAGGCAGATTTTTTCATTTTTGTTCAACTGTTCATTCTTGATAAGAGATATGAGTCAAATAGTAAAATTACAGGTTTAAAAATAACCTTTTTGCTTCATAAATGAATGGATTACACAAGAAGAGGCTCCGATGGGCCGTTAAAGAAAAAATACTCTGATAAACAGAAAATGTCATCCATGAACCTGATTTTGAAACATACAAGAGACTACATTTGTTTAGTGATAAAAATTTATTTGTTTTCTGTAACTACAGTCGTAGTGTTCTCATACAGTTCATCAAACTGGTATATTTTTTATAAAAATTAAAGTAATTAAATCTACATACATCTAATACAAAAACAAAACAAAGAGTGAGTCCACCTCTGCTTTAATAGGCGGGGACATGAAGTGCTGCAACACCTTCTGGAAGAATTATCATATAATTAAAAATCTGTGCATTAAATAACAAAAAACAGACTCCAAACACACAAACCGCATGGTTGAAAACTGCAGAGGAAACACTCACACACGCATACGCACGCACACAAACACACCTGTGAGTTAGCAGGAAAAACAAAAACATCTTTGGTGTCTGATTTTTAAGAGGAATCAGATTTCATGAAAAGGTTCAAACACAAACAGCTGGAATGTGACTTTCACCCAGAGTTTCTGTCGCCACACAGAGAGACTTCACAGCAATCCAATAAAACATTTTATCTGCTCCTTTGTGATGCTTGGAGTCAGAAACTGGGAAATTCTTGCTGAGGTTTTAGATTTTCCTGATTCATTAACAGTTTTTTTTTAAGGCCACAGAGGAAGGAAATTGTCCCACAGCGTGACGGAGAAACTCTGAGTGTGACTCAGGGTGTCGCTTTAAGGCTCACAGCAGGAGGCCAAACGTGACTGAAGCTTCGTAAACCTGCAGCTGAAACGCAAAATGAAGATAAAGAGTGAAGCTGGATTGTCGGATATCAACAGGAGAAGCTCGGTCGCAGAAGATAAAGAACAAATGTGATCACCGCAGAACCTGGAGCTCAGACTGGGCTCAGCGCAGCTTTAAGGCACAGACACAGTGAAGTTCTCCTGACCTGAGTAAAGATGGCCGCCACACCTTCTTCAGATTAAAGTCAAACGTTTTTCATTTGTGCTGGTGTCATTTTAAAGATATTAATAATTGTCAATATATAGTACTGACTTCTAGAATTATTTGGTAGATCGTATCACTGCTTTTATATTGTTGTAAAGTATGTTGCAGGCGCCTCTTGTAAATGAGATAAAGAGTTTCAAGAGATTTGTCCTGTGTAAAGGAAGGATTATATTTAAATGCATCCAGAGGTCAAAGGTCAATCAGCAAGTCCACGTTTACAAAGTAAAGAAAATTTGGTGTCAATAGCTGCACAAACTAGAGAAATAATTTATATCCATTTTGTTAATGTGAGAGTGGAAGGATAAGTTGATTTCTGGTGGCCTCTGGAAACTTTTGTCTTTAAATCTTAAAAATTGTAGCAGCACAAACAAAATGATAATTTTGTTAATGTGGGGGTGTGAGGGCAGAGTGATCTCTGGTAACTTTTTAAATCTTGAAAAGTATAGCAGGACAAAAGAAACTTTTTGCAGCACAAATATCTCAAGTAACCTTTTTTTGCTTAGTGATGTTTGAGCATAAAGTAGTTTGTTAGTTTGTCCACAAACTAACATAAACAGCACATTTGATTGACACCATATTTAATGTGATACTGTAAATATGGGAGTACTGCTTGACCTTCGATGACCTTTGAAAACATTTATTGATATCTTTAAAATCAAAGTGGCACATGAAAATGTTTGCTGCACAAACGTTTGACTCTAATGATGCTTAATTTAAAGAAGGCGGGTCGGCCATCTTCTCTCTGTCCCCTCCTGCACTTGGATCAGACAAAAAGGTTAAACTTAAAGTGTTGGCAAACACGCTTTTCCTCATGCTTTGGAACTTTGTTTTCAAATCAAACAGGGACAAAGTGAGGCATTATGAATGAAACATGTACAGGTTCAAGCTGCTGACGCAGGAAGGAGCCTGTTGGAGGAACCTCCAGAGTCCATGTGAGAAAGATATTTGATGTTTTGAAATTGAGAATCTTGTAAAATCAGGAACTGGTTATGGTTGATCTTCATGTGAAACGGCAGGAAGTGTCTGTGTGGTTATTTTGGAGGAGCAGTTGCTCACAGGAAGTCAGTCCAACTGATGTGACATCAAGAGATTGGATGGTGGGCGGGGCATCAGGTGGGCGGAGTCTAACACAGTCCAAGCTGCAGGGATGAACTGTTTGCTGCATTCACACCAATCCTGTTTAGTCCACTTCAATAAAACTCTAGTTCATTTGTCTAGAAAGTCTGGTTTGTTCGGGGAGATGTGAATGTGAATCAAACTGATGCAAACTAAAAAACAAGCACTGGTCTGTCTACAAACTTCAGTCTCAGTTTGGTTCTGAAGTAAACTAGTGCAGTTCGAATGTATATCTGAAGGCCAAACTTACTGGAGACCGAAACATAAGCAGGAAGCAGACTACAACGCAGGGAATTCTGGGTAAATACAAACAGAACAAAGGCAAGAGTCGACTGCTACTGGGAGAATTGGCTTGTGGTCTTTTGTTGAAGACTAAAGAGAAATCCTACAATCATTAAAATCACGGGAGTTGCAATAGAAATTTTGTTGAATCCTGTTCAATGACAATAAATGCTATTCTATTCTATTCTATTCTATTGTTTACATTTCCTGAAGAAGGAAGTTGCACTCTTGTCTTTTTGTGCCGTTTCTTTCAGTAGTTCTTGTTGCAGCGCCCCCACAGGCTGGGAGGGGAACAACTTTAAAAATTGTTTTGGTTCATTTGACATAGTGAACTGCACCGCCTGAAAATGAAACAATGAGAAACTCCGCCCACCCATACCTCCCCTGTTACTGTGAGTGAATTTTCTGACAGACTGAGGAGCAGCAGGCCTCCTAAACGTCCAACAGGAATCTTTATTCTTCCTCCTCTTCCTCCTCCTCCTCCTCCTCTCCAGCCATCACCTCCACCAGCAGATCTGCCGTGCACGTCGCCTCGCCGAGACTGTTGACGGCCTTCACCATGTACTTGGCATCGTCGTCACCTGAAACCTGCAAGTTAACACCAGAAAACAATGAAGCACTGCAAAAATGTACAATCTTAGCAATTATTTTTGGTTAAATTTTAATGAAAATATCTTAATACACTTCAAATAAGACAAAACTAACTTAAAAGTAACTTTTCAGAAAGCTATTGCAGGTCACCTTTAGTCAATAATTATTTAATATTGAGGAAACATTACTATTTCCACTTATAACTTGGTAAAATGTCTTCACAGTGAAAAAATCTGCCAGTGGAACTAAAACTTTATAAAATCAATATGAAGTAATTATTGATTTAAAACATTTAAAATGAACCAATACATTAGCATTAGAAACTAGGTGAAAAATACTAGGTAAGATGTTGTGTTTTTTCAATTAATAAATATAATTAATTTCAATATAGCAACATTATGTTCAGAAACATCGTTGTGCCATGTTACAACCACATAATTCATGATATTTTAGGTGGATTTTCTGTGATGCAGCAACACAAAGAACAACAAAACTGCAAGACGGAAGAAAAACAAAACTTTAAGTTGCAGAAAAGTTGAGGCAGTGATTCTGACAGACACAACAGCTTCAGTTTTTAGGTCGTTCAATGTAAAAGAAGCGATGCAGCACCAGATGAACTCTGACCTCTGAAATGATCAAACTGCAGTTTCCTTCTTCATCGTAGTCGATCTGGAAATGTCGGGTCTCTTTGATTGGCTGCTCGTCTTTGTACCAAACCACCTCAGGGTCAGGATATCCTAAAGAAGAAGGTTTATAGAGTTAAAATCCAGTTTTATTTGTATAAAATCACTTAATATGCTTCAAAAATTTACTGTAAATCGTCAATAGCGTCTTATCTCCTTTTAAAGTTTCACATTTTCCACTAATAATCATCCTGAATAATGTTAATTCAGAACATATATCAGTTATGTCAGCCAGGTTTATAATTATCAGCAGATCAATGTGTATATTGATCGACTGTACCTTCTATTTTGCAGTCAAAGCGAGCGGCGCTGCCTTCCACCACCTCCACGTCTTTAATGACTGAACTGAAAGTGGGTTTACTTTCCGTCTTCTGTTCGTACTCCAAACACTCCAGGAACTGATTGTCCTCTGAAAACAAACAAGATGCATTCAGTGCCTTAGAGACGATTCGTCTTGTTTTATATCAGTGTTTGTTGTTTTCTGTCTGTTGTAATTTTGCCAACATTCAGTCATTTTGAGCTTCTGATCTCCAAATTTTGCACTGCAAAAACAAAATTCTGCCAAATATTTTGTCTAGTTTTTAGTGCAAATATTACATTGAAATAAAATTGAAAAAAACCCTAATTTTCAAGTAATATTTACTTGTATATCTTAAGTAAGATATAAAACCTTGTTTTAAGTAAATTATTCCTTAATATAGATTAAACACTAATTTTACTGGCAGATATTTTTACTAATGAAATGGAAAAATGTCTTTTTCTAAGTTAAAAAACATCTGCGATTACAATATTTAAAAAAATAATATTAAGTAATCATTTACTTAAAATAAGTTCCTAAATCTTGCTTAAAAAGTTACTTGTAAATTAGTTTTATGTGAAATGTACAAAGATTTTTGTAATTGATTTGCAGTGTGTTGTCCATAGTGAGCCCAGTTCTGCTGACAGTTTGTTCCTGTTAAAATGTAGTTGTTTCTTGTTTCTTCTGCAATCCTTAGATACTTTTTACCATCTGAAATTAGGTGGTCAGCTGAATATGAGTCCTAGTGTTTGGTAATTAGGATTGAATGTGGAAAAATGACTCAATTGGGTTCGGTACCTTCAGTGGGCGAGCCTTTCTTTGCACTGACTCCAGCCATCATGGCCATGGAGGAGAGTCTGCCAATCGCTCGAACAGCGTGACCCGTTTTCTGTCACAGAAGAAAAAACATTCACATTCAAACATGATAGATGATGATTTCTGTAAAGAATGTGTGGAACTTAAAGATTGGCAAGCTGCAGCTTTTTATATGGGACACAAAAAAACAGAAACTTCAAGGTAACAGCTGTGACTCAAATATTTCATCAATCAAATCAAATGATTTTTTATCTGTTCACATCCAAATTACATCAGTCAGTCCCTCCAGTTTTTTGTCATTTTGCAATTCTGAAACTTCACACATAGTCAACAAATCTCTGCATTTTTTGAGATAATACGTCATTTTGAGTTTACTGCACATTTTCTGCAAAAATGGTCAAAAACAGTGAGTTGGAGTGATGCTATCTCACACCTGCAGGTGGCAGTATTTCTTCTACTACAATGCTGCATCAGCCTTTATGTAAGGTTATAGTAACAAAAACTCAGATCTATTGTCATACATAAGTGCAAATATTGGTAAATTTGTAAGAAATATTTTTAAATAAGCAAAAAAAAAAAACGTCACTTTGTTTGCAAACAATCACAAAAACAATTGTGAAATCCTGGAGGAACTGATCAATGTGAAAAGATGTTGAGTATTAGTGCTTAATCAATACAGAGGCAGCCATTTATTGATAGTTGAACAGTTTGCTAATGAGTTTTACAAATACATTCTGGTACAATCAGCCCTTGAAAACATTCATGATCTTGATAAAAATGGGCCAAAGTGAAACTGAGTGTCCCAGTCCTGCTTGGAGAGTTTTGCTGTCAAACATGACGGATCCTCATATTTACCTGCCACTTTCTCCTCAGGATGTACTTCTTCATCCTCTCCTTGGACAGCTTGGTGGTCTTCATGGTGTTGGTGTCCTGTTTCAGCCAGGGGTGTTCAAAACACTGAGGGCAGGACAGCCGAGCCCTGAGGAGTCGCATGTCACACTGTGAACACTCAGAGTGATGGCAGATATTTGGCTTTTGCTCTGTAAAAACATCAGGGTTACTTCATGTCTTTTTTCAGCAGGTTGGTGATGAAGTCTTTGGCGTTTTCAGAGATTTCATCAAAGGCCTCGTCCTCAAAGTCCCAGGTCGCAGAGGTGACATTGGCCAGAGTCTCGTTGTCGTTGTCGCCCATGAAGGGAGAGAGACCGCTCAACCTGAGGGAATAAACAGAAAGAAAACCTCAGCTGACGTTTAGCTAGCTGGAGTTAACAGAGAGTTGTTTCCTCACAGGATGTAACAGATGACTCCTATACTCCACATGTCTGTGGGGTAACTGATGGCTTCGTAATTGATCACTTCAGGAGCCACAAACTCTGGAGTCCCAAACAAAACCTTCAAAGTTCCAGCATTTGCTGTAGGGGGACAAAAGTTAAATAATCACTATTAGAAAAAGAAGAAATATTAAGAAATACTGCCAGAATTTGGGCCAGTAGTTGTTAACAGTTTGTGTCAGTAGCTGCGTCTGTTTCCATCAGAGACGTTCACAAGGCGTTTTAGTCAATTCCAAATCAATTCCTTTCTATAAGAGTCCAATTCCTTTGCAGTCCAAAGAGGATCTGGTTCTGCTCAGAACATCATAAAGGACAATCAAAACGTTTGCAATTGCAAACATAATTTTGCTTAATGGAAACCTGCTAATTCTGGAAAAAATAAAGAAGTTTTTTGGTAAGTTTTTGTGCTAGGATGAGGCGGATGTATAAATAATGTATTCTGCACAAAACTGCAATGAAAACACTTTTTTTGCATCATACGAGTCACATGACCAACAACTGGCAGAAAAGATGAAGACAACAGGAAGCATGTTTTTTAATGACTTATTGCTCGACCAAACTTATTTATATCTGGCTACAATTGCGTTTCTTATTTCAATGGAAACTGCTAAATTGTTTTTTTTGGGTCAACATTGGCAGCATTTAGCCAAAGTTCTGCAAACATTCCTAATGGAAACGCAGCTGGTTATATTAATGTGGGTCTGGTTACCGAGCCGCCGGGCGAGGCCGAAGTCGATGAGTTTGATCTTGCTGCCGGTTTTGTTGACACACATGATGTTTTCCGGTTTGAGGTCGAGGTGGACGATCCCCTGTTTGTGGATGAAGTTGACGCCGTCGATGATCTGCAGCATGTATTTGATCACCTCCCTCTCCGTCAGCTCAAAGTCCTCGTCGATGATCCGCTCAAACAGTTCGCCGCCAGAAATCCTGCAGACAGAGATAAAAACTCAAACTGAGTCATTACTCTATTTAGTTACTTCACATCCTAAATGGCTCCTATGTTTGAGTTTTTGTAATCGACCAGCACAAATTCGACAAAAATGATACTGATGAAAAAGAAATAATAATAAGTGAAATAATCTGCCAGTCTAACAAGACATGACCACATGGAGGATTTTCCCAAAATAAAAACTTAAATTTTATTCTCTGGTGAAACTTGTTTGTTCCTTCATTGTGACGTCTGCAGCCGTCTCCAGAGTGAAGCTGCAGACTGAAATGCTGCAGTCAGATAATCCGACTATAAACACATTTCTTCCTGTTTGTATTCCTGATTTTCATCGTATCAGCACTTATTTGTTGCTTCCGTTCTAATGTTTATTTATCAGAGTTAAAATTGAAAGCTGGATGTTCCTGTTTGACATGAGAATTTCTTCTGAATGGAAATCAGCTGAAAGTTCAGCTGAAAAGTAGGAATGACTAAAGAAGAAATGATGTTTTAGGGTGAGATGAGGTCGAACTTCGGCTCTAAAATTAGCAGACAGGAAATGTTTGCTCCTGAATTCCTCTCATAGCCGAGGAGGAAATTGTTTTCCAGTGTTTTCTGCTGAAAAAAAAAAAACATTTTGTACTTGAAGAAAAAACAGCTCAGAGATTTGATCTGTGATATTCTGCTGCAGGTTCACATAAGGGATAAAAATGAAAAACAAATGTGATTTTGTTTCACCTACTCAATAATAAGCCAGCTGTAAAACTTTAATCAAACCAGTAAAGCATTCAGATCTGTAAATTATTGCACATCCAAAATGTAAAAATTATTTTTGCAGGTTTGCCTCATCAAAAGAAAGAAATCCACTTTGGAAACTTTTAAGGGGATCTAAAGTAAAGCAAGTTTCTTTTTGTCAATTGTGAGCAATAAGTCACTTTAAATTTTAATTTAAAATTTAATTTATTTAAAAAAAACCTAAATTAAAAGAAAATCTGGGTGCATCACAAGAAAATACAAAACATGGCAAAAACACAAAATCTTGTATTTTTATCTAGTTAAAATAATTTCCTCAACTTGAAATGACAACTTTTGCTCATTTAAAGTCAATAATTCCTTATTTTTGATTAAAAAGTTTTTCTCCACTGGCAGATTTGTTCACTTATGGGAAGAATGTCTTTTTATAAACGAAATAATCCACTAGTGGAACTAGTCATTTTTAAATCTATACTTAAGATTTATTGATTTAAAGGAAGCTTCTAAATCTTGCAATAAAGTTAATTATAAGTTAGTTTAGTCTTGTTTAAGTGTACACAAGAATACTTGTAAGATTTTATGTTTTTGCAGTGAAAGCTGACCTGGGTGCTGGATACTGAATCCATTGTAGCTCAGATCTTCTGATGTGATATTTTAATTTGTCTGGAGTAATTTTGCCCGGATTAGAGATAAAAACGTCTCAAATGGTCTGTGAGGTAGAAGCAAAGTGAAACCCTGCAGAGGGAGCACCTACATCTCCAGCACCATGACGATGTCGGATTTGCCCTCAAAGGCGTCGACACACTGGACCAGTTTGGGGTGATGCAGGGAGTTCATGATGCTGATTTCCTGTCGGACGTTCTCCTTGTCTTTGGCCGAATACGCCTTGATAAACTTCCCGGCCCAAACCTTCTTCGTGGATTTCTCCACCAGTTTGAAGACCTGACCGAACTTCCCCCTGAGACAGAAACGACACGCTTTACGCTGCGCTCGCGCCGTCGTGGTTGCGAGGTGACGGTGGGCGGAGCCTTACGTTCCCAGCCGCTCCTCCACGTCGTAAAACTCCTTCACCTTCGCATCGGTTTTGATGGTCACGTCTCGGTACTCTGGCTCTTTTTCCGAGTCTGAACACAAACAGGAAGCAGGTTGTTGTGGTTCTCAGGGCTGATAAACATTGTGGTTAGTTTGTTTATGTGCAGATGGAGGTTCATACCTTCATCCTCCTCCTCTGCCTCAGCATCATCTTGGTTATCTGTTAGAGGAATTAAAGCAGCAGCCGCGTTAGTCCAGTTAGTCGTTTTAGTTCAGCCTCTGTAATTCAGCTGACCTGTTAAAGCCCAGTTAGTCAGAAATGGTTCTGGTTTAGTAGCAGATGGATTCAGATTAGAGTTGGGTAAATCAATTAATCAATTAATCACAGATAAATTAAAATGAGCTCAATCTCATTCTGAATATTGTTTTTCTCTCTTTCTACCAAAAACTGGGTAAGAAAAGTCTTCAGTCTGGTGCTTTGGTCTCAACTACCTCCGTTATTTGAATTAAAAGTTAATTTTATTTGCTGTTTGTTTATTTTGGATATTTAAAATGTTGTCCAGTTAAATGTAATGAGAAATTAAAGTTTATTAATTTCTAAAAATATGTTTTAGCATTGTTTTGCCACACTGTAAAAACAATCTTTGTAGTTCAAATGTTTTAGTTCATTTGAAATAAGAGAAAACTAAAGTAACTTCTCAGCAAAATATAGAAGTTTGTTTTAGGACAAACTAAAACATTGATAATAAAACTACTTGTAGTACCAAAAGATCATAAAAAATCTGCCTCTGGAACTAGAAATTTTTCATCAATATTCAGGAATTATTGCCTTAAAACAAGCTCCTATATCTAACTGAAACGTTACCTGTACATTACTCGTTTATGGCGATAAACAGAAACTGGACCTTCATCAATCAGAAACCTTGTTGCATGGATTTCTGTCAGAACATCTACAGAAAGTTTAGTTTCTCACCGTCGTCCACCAGTCCCATTGTTACTGCTTCAGACTCGGCGCTCGGCTCTCCGATGCCGTAAATGTTCTGAGCTCGAATTCGAAACTTGTACTGTCGATCTGGAAGAAGGTTCTGGAAGCACAGACCCTCTGTTTAACCTCTGACCTGAACGGTTCCTGTGTTGGGTCAGGAGCTGAGAGCCCACCTGGATGTTGTAGGAGGTGCTGTTGCAGGACACCAGCTGCTTCCACTGCTGGTCCACAGAGTCCCAGATCTCCAGGTGGTAGGTCTGCACGGCGCTGCCGCCGTCGTAGGTCGGCCCGTACCACGACAGGGTCAGGCTGGAGCGCCGGATGTCAGAGGTCGCAGGGACCTTTGCTGGGGGGTCGGGTTTGTCTAAGGAGGATTTACAATTTGAATATTATCACTGGAAAAAGTGTCTAGTCTCTAGTGTAAATATCTTGGTGCTCTTGAAACAAAAGAAATGTCTGCACGTCTTTTCAACAGGAAAAATAAGTTTGTTTCAAAAATAACATAAAAATATTCTTTACACTTTTTGCACAAAATCATTCTTGGCTAAGATTTTTGGCAGTTTTAGAGCCTCTTACCACTTTAAATCCAAATAAGCTGCTCTTGTTTACAGCCTCCAACTCAATGTTTCCACTCACACATGAAAACAACTGCAAACAGATGTGCAATTGTACAACTGTATGTCTTTGAAATGCAGAAGTGGAGCCTGCTGCACAACCAGCAACAATGCAGCAAGTGGTTTCCGGATGGTAGGTCAACAATAAAACACTCGTCTTTTCCAGCAGCCGTTGTCGAGCGCATTCTGCAGCAAAACCAGCTGACCAAACATGCTGGAGTTCAGCGAGTGTTTTATAATTAGCTGGTTTCAGCCTCTCAGCTGACGCATTTCTTTACCAACGATGGTGAGGTTGAGTGCGGCCTGCCGGAGGCCGTAGCTGTTCCTCAGCTCCACGGTGTAGCAGCCGCAGTGCTCCTGCTGCCCGCTGCTGATGGTCAGCTTACTGCTGCTGTCTGTGCTCTCTATGGACACGTCCGAGGATCCTTCCTGGATCTGACCCACACAAATACAGCAGCACTCCCAGTCAGAAGGTTTCAGGCTGAACCAGTGTGTGTGAATGAGAGACTCACTGGTTTCCTGAACTTCAGCCAGGTGCAGGTGATGGGTGGAGCTCCAGAGTATTTGCAGAGGATCTCCACCTTTTCTCCTGCCAGGATTTTCATATCTTCTGGGAACTGGAGGATCTGAGGAGGCAAAGCTGCACAAATCCCCAAAATAATTAATAAAAACCAGCCGATAACATTCAGTTCAGATCCATGTGTGTTTCTGGTTATCAGTTGGTGTTTTTCACCTTGTTTGGGAGGAGTCTTTGCAGTTGGCTTCTTTATTCTGGCTTCACCTGAAGGAAGCAAACAGAGCCGTCAGGCAGCTATTGTTGTGATGTTTTACTTGTTTAATTCAGTTAGTTTTAATCAGTTTTTAGAGTGAGCTTGCTAGTTTTTATTTGTTAAATTATGCCGTTACGGGAGGATTATGGAATAACCTGCTTGTGTGGAAAATACAAAATCAATTCAGGCCAATAAATAGATTCATAAACACAGAAGACAAAGTTGCATCCATCACAATTAACCCTGTAAACATTCAAACTCTGCTCCTGTTTCACTCTGGTAGTTTATTCAAGTTTTCCATCAAATGTTTTACAACTTGCAGCATAAATTAAAGTTTGGTTTGCTCTTTGTGAGAGAGGTTCTTCATGTGTGCAGGAGTGACAGTCTTGGAACAGAAAGTCCGACTCCATCAGAGAAAAGCAGCAGAACAAGAATGTGAGACGAGAGGAGCGTCTCTGACGACCATATAAGGGCAACCTAATAATAGTTCCTCCTGAGCAGGAAGTAGCTGATGGAGTTTGTTATTTATTCTCCAGATGAATAAAAGGCCATCATCTTATGATGTTGGAGGTGAAGGGCTGCCTTCTTTCTCCGTATCGTTTCTGATTTATCATTTCAGAGAAGACCGCCGTCGCTTTAGGTTCCCATAAACTCCACAATCAGGAGAGCATCTGGTTCTAAAACAGAAGCACGAGACTTTTTCCACTTCACACACACTCACTAACTCAACTCTTTTACAAACCCTGCAGGCATTTCACTGTTAATAAAACCCGACATGTGACAGAGGCTCAGCAAACACCTTAATATGGTTAACAAAACTTTATTTACTGCCTGAAGGAACAAAAGATGAAACAGGGAGGAGAATAAATCAAAGAAAACTACAATTCCTTCTGGCCCAGATGGTGGTGTTAATGTTTCAGTGTTTAAATCCAAGCAGCATAAAAAAACCTTAAAGTGCTTCACAAGTAGGAGGATTTATTTCTCTAAAAGTCTTTAGTCAGAGAAAATAAACTTTAAGAAACAACACACTGCAAAACACCAACTCCTACAAAGTATTTCTGGTCTAGTTTCTAGTGGAAAAATCGTTATACACCTGAAATATGACAAAACTAACTAACTTCTCACAAAGATTTAGGAGCATGTTTAGAGCAATAATTCTTGAATATTGATAAAAAGTTCTGGCTTCAGTTGCAGATTATTTCACTGTTAAATCTAATATAACTAAAGCAGAATTAATGAGTGAATAAATAAAAACTACATATTACACATTATTATCTCTCGTCTTTAATGAGGCAAATTCATGTAAATGTGAGCACATCGCCCCCTGCTGGATACAGGATCACTGACAAGAGAAAAACTGAGCTATGGTTTTTCTAATTATCTTTCTACAGAACAAACAGAACAATTCAAAGCTATTATCTATAAATAAGGTCATAAAAATCTCAGATCAGAAAAATATGATCTCCTTTGCAAAACAAACAGAACCAGGACACAGAGAACCAAACATTTCTTCAAGACCACCTGGTTGATCCTTTAAAAATCTTAAAGAAATCAGTTCAATGTCACTGAAACGCATTTCGGGCTTTTCTTCTCATTAACAACCTTAGTTTTATTTACTGAACCCGTAAAGTTTCTTAAATAAGCAACAAATTGTTTTTAGACTTTTAAAGAACAGAGTGATTTAAAGTGAGGAACTTTAGATCAAGTTAATTGCATCCACTGTTGACTAAGGGCTTTCAAAGTGTCAAACAACTAAAATGAATGTGTCAAACTAAAGGCCCGGGGGCCAAACCCGGCCCGCCATAACTTTTTATGTGGCCCTCACTTAAACAAAACCTTCCAAATAACAGCTGTGTGCTTGAATATGTATCAAATCAAAACCATTTTAAGATATATTCTGCCAAATTACATCTCTATGAAAAGATGTTCAATATGGGAATAACTGATTCAATACAAATACAACTATTTATGAATAATTCAATAAAATAGAAACAAGTCTAATTGCTCTGCAGGGGGGAAATTCAAGCGTAGCAGCCGCAACAGACAGAAAGGTTCACACACAAAAAAATGTTCCATGTTAGAAACAATATGAATATAAAGAAAAAGATTAACAAGATCAATACATGATCAATACCTTCTGCAACACCCGACCCTTTGAAGACATTCATGATATTAACGTGGAACAAAATGAAAATGAGTTTGACTTTATTTGCATCACATGAGTCACGCAACCAACAAGAGTTCTAGTTAGAAAAATGTCTTGTTATACGTGAAATAATCTGCCAGAGGAAGTAGATGTTTTTCATCAATATTAAGGAATTACTGTCTTAAAACAAGCTTCTATAGCGAGCTCAAAAGTTACTCTTAAGTTAAGTTTGTCTTATTTCAAGTAGTACTGAGATGTTTCACTAGAGACTGGATAAAAATACTTGAAACCGACTGAATGATCCAAACTTCCAATAACTTTCTGATGTGAAGCTCAAGCTGCAGAGATGCACTTGTTTAAAAACAACAGGAAATGGAAGTTTCTGCATGAGAAATCACTTATTTCCAGTCTGCTAAGTATTTAGACCCAAATTTGGAACCAGCAGGTTCAAGAAGATGAACTTCTTAAAAGGAAAGCTGCTTCACTTTCATGCTTTTCATCTGTGCTGCGAAGTAAAACGACATGCGAGTGAAGCAGAGGCAGAGAGAGCAGGCCTTAAATGGAAACGAGGGAGAGGATCTCCCAGCCTCCATCTTCATCCCCGTCCAACGCCGCCATCCTTCCTCTGAGGGGAAAACTCTGCAGAGGAATGAGAGTCTCCGCAGCTCCGACAAACTCAGACCATCAGAGAGGTGTCCAGGATAAAAATACTCTGAAAATATTTCACTTATCCTCCATTCAGTTCATAAGTGAACTTCACATAAATCAAACTGTTCTTGCCAGATGTTCTTGGAGTTGCAGGAATAAAAACGATTTATGAAAAGTGATGGTTTGATGTCTCTAAATTGTTCAGACTGTTATATTTGTATTTACTGAGAGCAAACAATTTCAGCAGGGCGTTGTAAACAGACATATCACAGCCATAAAAGGACTGCAGAAGAAGAGTTCAGCTCTGAAGGCACACAAGAATCTAACACAATCAGTCATTTTACAAGCACTGCAGGGAGAAACATAACACTAATTATGGAAGTGATGCAACAACTTCAGAAGCCAGATTCAATTTGAAAACTAAGAATAAATGCAGGTGGTTAATAGTGGCCTTCTTTGGACATATTAGTATAAATAGAAAACATGTTCATCAACATTTTTTTGCACAAAATCATTCTTAGATAATGAGGTTTTCGTCTGCTCAGTTCTGCCTATTTTGGGCTCCAGTTTTAGGGACTCTGTGCCTTTATATCCAAATAATCTGCTTGTGGCCACGCCCCCAAACTCAACGTCAACCCTTGCATGTGTAAATGGCTGCAAACATATGCGCAATTATAAAAGCGTGCATCTTTGAAAAGCATTAGTAGAGCCTCCTGCATAACCAACAATGATGCAACAAGTGGTTTCTGGATGATGTGTCAACAACAAAACTCTCGTCTTTTCCAGCAGCCATTGTACACAATGGTTAAAACTAGCGGACCTGAGCTGGAGCTCAGCTTTGATTGCTAGGTAACAGCACAATGATGTCACATCCTGGAGGTTTTTGAAATGGGTCATTTTCCAGACACCAAAAAATATTTACTTATTGGCTGGGTGTTATTTTTTTTTAAGTGCTTGGGATAATTTTAGAAACAGAAGAAACCCAAATGGAAGATTTTTTTTTCGGCCAATAAATAAATTCCTCATCCAAAAACTGCTGGTTGTCTTTTATTAAATTAAAACTGTTTGATTATCTTGAACATGGAAAAAGGAAAAAATAAATAAATGAAAAATCACAAACAACAACAAAAATGTCTGAGGCTAATATTTTTTACAATATTGTACATTTATGTATTGATTGTATTGATTTCTAATATGAATTCATCTCCTTCAATTCAAGCTCATGTTGCAAATGAAAAAACTTATAATTTTTTGTTCCAACTTTGCAGGATTCTGCAGCAGGTAGGAAGAGATTCCTGATAAAACGCTGCAGTTTCATACAATCTGTCACTTGTAACTTTTCTCTCCACATTAGAGCCCAGCTGAAACAACAGCAGGAGCGTTTCCTTTGGTTTACATAATGACGGTTCCATCCGCTAACCTGCGGAGACCAAATCAGGGATTCCTCAGATGGGAACACCAGGATTGTATTTCAGTCCAATACTGGTTCCCACCATCTAGAGCTGGAAAATCTGTAAATAGCATCAGTTTTATAGGGAATTAGGCCAATTTAAAATGAATCAAATAGAGCAGGAGTTACTTAAACACACTGAAATAAGCTGGCAGCGACTGATCCATGATCTCAACTATTTTAGAAAAACTTGTACACAAATTAAACTTTATGAAACTTTAAAGACGCGTCTCATATCTACGACAGAGTATTAGGGCCATGTGAAGAAGAAAAATTAAGATAAGAAGGTTTCAGTATTACATGCATAAAATTACACAAAAGTAAAGTTCAAATAATGAGCAGAAAGTTGTAATTATGAGAAGAAAGTCATAATACTACAAGAATAAAGTTGCACAAGAATAAAGTTGAAATAATATGAGAATAAAATTAAAATATTTTGAAAATAGTCATAATACTATGTTCTTCTGACTTTAATGTTTTAAGAATCTGCAGTAATTTAATCTTTTCTGGGTTCAGTTTCAGTTTTTCTCTCTCCGTGTTTTCCAAACGGACCGTATCATCGGATCAGATCCTGCAGAGTGTTGATGTCTGGATGTCGCTTTGATGAGAGAAACTCTGCTAACTGACTCAGGATTTAATGCCATAACACCACAGAGACAGATTTTATGTATCGATTGCCGTTCTGTGGAACAAAAGAGAACGATGTTGCGTTTTATCATCTGGTTATTTGATCCAGCTGCTGCGGCAAATCGGACACTGAGGAATGCACACGTGCTCAGATGCACATCAAGCAGAAGGATTTAGAGTCGGATCGTAAAGATAAGAGCAGATTTTCCACTGAGGCTGCAGACAGAAAACAGAAAACGTCGTCTCCAGTCATAAAACGCTTGTGCAACACATGTTTAACTGTGTGATGGAGAAACTGACTCCATGCAGCTTCAAACAGGAAAAATCGGAGCTGTTAGTTTAAAATAGAAAGATTTTCATCACATGTTCACTTCTCACTGAGTCACATTTGTTTTCTTCTGTATTTTATGTTTTCTCCTACATATTATGATGTTTATAAGTTATTTAAGTGCCCAAAGGTCTGTATTATCATTATTATTATTATTGTTTTCATTATTGTTTCCTAACCCGTAAACCAATGGGTTAGAAAACAACACTGCAAAAACCTAAATCTAGGTAAGATTAAATATCTTAGATTAAGGAGAATTATGCTTTTTAATGTTAAGATTGTATATTTAAAAAGAAAATACATTTAAATGTTCCGCTGACAATATACAAAATAATAATACCCAAAATGTTGCAAATATTTTGGATCTTTACCTAGATAAATTAGCTTAACTAATGAAAATGTTGTGACATAATGTTAGAGAAATGTTGAATGCAGACCCTGTGAGGAGAAAAAAAGCAGTACTTATATATTTCTCCGTTACCTTTAAAGCGTCCGACTCTTCACCTACACTGTAAAAACAGAAAATCTTACTAGAATTAGTATTTTTATCGAGTTTCTAGTGCAAATATCTTAATACACTTGTGAAAAGGCAAAACTAACTTACACAAGTAATTTTTCAGTGAGATATAAGAGCTTGTTTTTAGTCAATAATTTATTAACATTGATGAAAAGTTCTAGTTTCACTGGCAGATTATTTTACTTTTGGGGAAAAAGTCTTGTTATAAGTGAGACTCGTACTTTTTTGGGTTGCCTCACTAAAACATTACCTGTAAGTTAGTTTTGTCTTATTTCAAGTACACCCAGATGTTTCTAGAAACTGGACTAAGATACTTTGTAAGACTTGTTGTGTTTTGCAGTGTGAAGAGAGACGTTCCAATATTCAGAGGACGTCCACCGTTTACTGCAACAGAGCTCCGAACAATAATCTGACAGTGATTTACGAACTGATGTTTCCAACGATACACAGAGTCACTTTAAAATAGAAACCTCCCACTGTGTGTGTGTGTGTGTGTGTGTGTCTGCGTGCATGAGTGTGTGTGTGTGGGAACCAGTAATCCCAGTCTGTAGCTCCTTATTGGGACAAAAGGAAAGAAGCTGGTGCGGCTGCATATTTTGGAAACTCACTCTCTGAGGTCGGAGCTGCCTTCTTAGACTTCTTGTCTGTCGTAGAGTTTTCTGGTGGATCTGCAGGAGGACGCACACGCAGAGGAGACTTTAAACGCAGGACAAACAGTTTCACTCAGGGTCACAGTTTACATTCTAGGAGTTTTGGTTGGAAATCTCTAGAATGAGGCAATAACAGCTGCAGAGGCTAAAATCAACAGTTAGTATAAGAAGTGAGAGTCATTTTCAAAACCAAAAGATTCAAATCAACTGAAGCAGAGCTGATGGACTCAGACCTGAACCTTAAGAGCCACAAAAAGACAGTTAGAAAGTCGGCCTTCTATCACTTGAAGAACATGTCCAACATTAAAGGACTAATGTCACAGCAAGATCTAGAGAAACTCATCCATGCATTTATCTTGAGTTGCATTATTTACTGCAACATGTGTGGTTTTGATTGCATTTCTTATTTAATGGAAATGCTGCAATTGCAAAATTGTGTTTTTTTTCCATTTGAGCCAATTTGTTGACTGGTAAATGTCATCCTGATGATTCTGTTACAAAAGACAGAGAAGAGGATCCAGTTAGTTGGCTTTTTATTTACTTCTTCTCCAGTAAACCAAACTGCTAATGTCAAACTCTTCATGGAATGAAGAAGCAGCTGATTTCCAGTCAGCAGTTTCCTTCTTCCCAGTAACCGTTTGAGATAAATGCTGTTTGTTTGTGTTCGTTTGTTTTAATTACAGGAAGCTGCAAACAGGCGGAGGCTCCTGAGGAATCAGGAGGAGCAGGGAGGAGACCTGTTGCTCCTGACCTGATCTGTCTCCAAACCTGCAGCTGCTTTAAGGTCAGACCTGCAGCTCCTCACACACTGCAGACTCAGATGTTTAAATTCATTTCTCAATTGTAGCAAAAAATGCTAATTATTGCAGATTAGTCTTGGTTTTCACTTTAAGTGGATGCTGGAAAATGCAACTTCTTAAAGGTCTTTCACTAAATCCTGTTCTCTGCTCAGCCTGCGGTGGAGTAGAAACACAAAATGATTCCTACAGGAAAGAAAACTAAATGAAACCAATGATTTTCTGCCATCTGAGTTTGTTGAACTGAATTATAAGAAAACCAGGCATAGAAATAAAACTCCTTCACAGCAACTTTAACCTCAATGGAGGAATGAAAACCCATATCTACGGCTGCGTTCACACAGCAGGTCTCGGTGCTTCATTCTGATTTTCTGCTGAAATAAGATCTTTTTTGCATGCTACTAAATAAACAGTAATAAGAATTGCATCTCTACTTCTGTAGAGAGTTTTGGATATATAGTCAGGGCCAAAAGTGGTGGGATTGTGACGCGACTTCTTTCATAAGTTAATAATTATAATTTCAAACCATTATTTGCATCCTGATTTACTTTGTCTGGCATTTTCAGGTGAGACTCATGTCTGACAGCAATGATGTAAAAGTCAGATAAATGTTGACATGACGGCTTTGGATACAAATCCAATTTAAACCCACATATGGATGGTGAAAGATCAAACTTTTTTTAGTGAAAAGAGCAGAATTGTGAAGAAGAAAATGTGGATTTGGATCATTTACCTGCTGTGTGGACTTCGCCTAAGGGGCTTTTTCTGTGTCTGAACAATTCCCTTTAGACCACTAAAACCAGTTTATCCATTTTAAGTCTCGGGTCTCACTAATAACTGAAGGTCTGAGAGACGATGAGGTTCTTACCATCGACTAGAACCATACAGGAACACTCCGCTCTGCCGGCCGAGTTCTCAGCTCTGCATTTGTACTGGCCTTCGTCCTCCGGCAAAGCTTTGTCGATGGTCAGAGAGCAGAGGCCGCCTGGAAAACACAGCAGAAAACATTCATCACCCAGAGGATTAACTAACCAGCTGGATTTACAGCCTTTATTCGATTCCAGTGGTCTTGATCAACTTCCAGATTTCCTGGAGAACTTTCAGAGTTTTTCATTTGACCAATAAATACAGCAATAAAACTTAAACATGAACTCAGCATTGAGCAGATAATCAGCTCCCAGGTGATCCATATGCGGTTTAATTTATTCTCCAGATTTACAATTTACTTGTTTTGAGGAAAAACAACAACATTTTGTGTTCATGACAGCATCAACCTGCTGCCATGTTCATGCATTCAAAAATAAAAGTCACACGGAGATATTTTTAGACTTTTGCCAACAGTAAAGGGATAAATCCCCAACCGGATTGGATTCTAGATCATGAAAGGATTTGCTTTAATAAATCAAAGTTACCATTTATTCATTTTCAGACTGTGGAAGATAAAGGGGACAGATTGTTATAAAAGAGCAAATAATAAACTGGGTGTAAATTTTTAAGTTAAATTTACAATAAAATAAAAAATTATTTCTTCACATTCCAGTTGCTGCAGATACTTTTTATTTTGAGGAAGAAAATCCAATTAGTTCTCCTATTGCTTTTGGGTCAGTTTGTAAATAAAGCAAATCCAGAAAGTCATAAAAAAACAAAACCTTACCAAGAATTTTTGTCTAATTTTTAATAAAAATTTTTTAGTCCACTTGAATTAAGATAACAGAACCTAAAAGTCATGTTTCAGCAAAGTAAATAAGCATGTTTTAGATCATTAACACTTGAGCATAAATGCAAATACATATTAGTTACACTTTTCTACTTAAAACAGGAAAAATGTTTTATGTGTGGAAATAATATTCATTTTTCTGCTACTGAGTCTGACTGTCCTCCCAACAGAAACAAACCACTAAACCAGCAGGAAAATTCAAACCTCAAGCATTTTATGATGCAGAACAAATGAATGATTTGATGTTTCACCGCCCAGCATCTGAGAGTCATTCATACTGCGGGCTGCCCATGATGACACAGTTTACACTATTACAACAGCAAATCCACTTCCTGATTCGGATTACTAAGCACATTAACATTTAAAAAAACAATTTAATCAGTTGCGTCTAATTTACAAATAAATTATAGGAACAGTTTGGAGCCCTCAGTCTAATCTTACATACTAAAATCTTATAATTGACTCACATTGTAGTTATTTTAGTTTGTGTACATTTTATTTATTTTTTTCCCTTTTGCATTCTCTTGTTTTTCATTCCAATCATTGTAAGCAGTTGTTTTATTTATCACAATTTTCTTCTCAAGTAATGAAATTGGCATTTTTGTGACAATATATAAATTCTTCTTCCTTGGGAATCTATAAAGATAAAATAAAAAAGTATGAATATTTTTTTACATACTTCAAAGCCCGACTGATATACTGAATTTAATTCGTCCAGCTTTATTCCAGCTCAGTCTTCTTAAATCGTTACACAGTATGAATTTGTGTACCAATCTTTACCAAAATGCAACAAAATTGCAAGAAGTTTCTAAATGCTGTATTGATTCACTTGCCTGGCATCAATCAGGAAAACTCTCATGCATGAATCATGTTCAGCAGGAGAGATGAGCCGTTATTCTAACAGTGAAGCTAAGCAGCCTGACCAGAGTTTCTGACCCAGAGATCTGACGGTTCTGCTTTAAGGAGTGACGTCTCAACTCGACTTTCCCTCAGTTTGGTCAAGAGGTTTCAGGTCATCTGCGTTAAAATGTCTTAATTTCATGGATGCCATCGTCTGACTGATAAACTTAAAGGAGTAGAAGGACAAATGGGAAACACAACTGAGGATGGCAGAGAGATAAGTCAGTTTTCAGATCAGATTTCACCATAATCACACAAACACTCCATTAACTACTACTTGTCCTTTCACACCATGCAAGATGATCTGTTGAGATCATGAACCGTCTGAGACTTCAGATCATGCAGCTGGAGTTGCAGAACCAAATCGGGGGTGGCCTAAAACTCGCATCACTCGTCTCTGAGCTCATGCAGCTCAATTTTGAGCTGCTGTGCTTCACTTTCACTCTGCACTGAGTCAAACAAACCAAACCCTTTGAGCGACCCGTTCCGCCCGAAACGAGAACCACTGAAGGAAATGATGTAAAAACGACACCGAGTTCAACTTTCTTCTTCACGAAATGAAAACAAAAATGGAGTAGCATAAAATTTTAGTGGTTGTAGCATTTCTCTTTTGTCTGTGCTAAAAGACCAGGAGTCATTTCTCCCACAAGCGTCAGACTCGCCTGTTTGATTTGATTGCATTTACCCAGAATGCCTTGTGCTGTAGTTTGCATCCTGCTTTTGGAATGGTTTCCTATCTACATGGTGGAGCAGAGTTCACCTTTTTCACTGCAAAAACAAAATCTTACCAAGTAATCTCGGTCGAGTTTCTGGTGCAAATATCTTATTAGTGAAAAAACAACAAACCCATTTTATAAGCAAGTTATTGGTGTTTTAACACAACTGAGCGCTCTTTGGACACAACTTCTCATGTTCAAGAACTGAAATACCAAATTAAAGGTGTAACATCACAGAATAAACAAGACACAGCAGCTGCGACATGACATGCATGTACAGTCATTGCCAATGAATTTATATTACTGTAACTGTTGGTGTTCTGATTGTGACAGCTGATGAATTATATGTGTCAATCAAGAGCAATAAATCAGAGTCAAACAGGTGCAAATGCGAATGTGTTACAAAAGAAGGTAGCTGAGGAATGGCATGTGGCTTAGAGGGATTCAGATTTATTTACTGATGAAGTGAGAGATCTCAGACTCAGTATTTACGTGTCAATAATATCAGGTGTTGATGTCACTTTGGAATCTGCACAAGTCAAGCAGCATCTTTTTCTATGCAGAATTGTTTTCAGAATTTGTACCAGATTAGAACTTTTTATTCTTAGAGTTGTGGTTATGCATTAATCTATGCATAACTGCAAAGTGGTCTCAGCAAATCATAAAGTCCATAAATGTTCTCAGCCACAGATGAAATAAGAGATTTCTGACAATAATCTGAGGTTGATATTGAGAACTGATACTTGTGTTTAAAGCGCAGCAGCAAAGTGAACGATGGAGTGAATTTGTCTCTGGTTTAAAACCAGAATGTTCAGTTATTCTGGAGATGTTGATGTTAGTTTCCTGCTGGAAATAAAAGCAACAACATCACTGTGTGTTGAGGCTGCTGTGACCTCTGACCTTAAACATGGACCACCTCAATGTGCAGAGCTGGAACAGAGGCTGTCCTGAAGGATAAAATAACATGCTGAAGGATTACTGCACACACACACACACACACACACACACACACACACACACACACACACACACACACACACACACACACACACACACACACACACACACACACACACACACACACACACACACACACACACAAACACCGGGAGTCCCAGGCGTTCGTAAACACACACATGTTCAAGCAGATCCAGCAGCAATGTTTGTGTCCATGTGAGAAATTCTGCTCAGTTTATATCTGTGTGAAGATTATTAGAGGATTTTATTTTTAAATTGATACAAATCGATTCAATTAAGAGCAAATATATAAAGTCAACTTAGTTTATAGCAATTGAACGTAATCATTTTGTCACATTTTGATCAAACTTATTGATGGAGATAATGAACTGATCATTTAAGTGAACTGCTAAATGATCAGGAAGCTTATCTAATTGAATTTAATCATTTACTGTGTCGCGCAGAGAAAGCATGTGGTGACAGTAGAAATGAACAATTCAATTAAACACAATGAAAGTTCTAGCAGAAGCTAGCTCAGTGTGGCGACTTATTTTATGATTGTGGATGTAGCTGAGATGCAATTTGGTCAACAAATGTTTTAAATGTGCCATAAAAATAAATGTGATGCTTGATATCTGCAGTAACAGTGACTTGGTTCAACTTTTTATTTAGGCACGTTGAGTCATCTGATCGACATCTGGACCAATTAAAATCCAATTAGTCTCCAGATTTCAGCCATTTGGGAACTTTATTTGATTTGGGTCCATTTGTTCTTGGCAGGTTTTTAAAGTTTTCCTGGTTTCTGCGTTAAACGTTCAGTGAAAAGCTAAAGTGATCTGAGTCACGCCAGCTCCGTTTACTTTGCTGTAATGAAACTCCAGCTCATTCGTCTATAATCTCCGGTTCATTTGGGAAGGCGTGAAAGTGGAATCGAACTCCGATATGAACCGCGAAAGGGAACTCTGGTTCACCTACAAACCTCGGTCTCGGTTCGGTTGAATTGAGCTCTGGTGCAGTTTGAAAGCATATGTGAACACCAGCGGACCAGAGATCACTCCAATTACTACAGAGAAGGGCATTCTGGGTAAATAGTTTATTTATTTCGTGCTTAGTGCATGGCCACTCAGCATGTCATTGCATATGAAGCTTTTAAAAAGCTGTTGTTTCAAAACTGATCAAAATTTCTGTCATATAATTTCTTCATTTTAAAGTAATTTTTATGAGATGCTAGAAAAGCACCAAAGTAACTAGATTAGTTTTATTTATCAGCTGCTTGGAGCACAGAGTGCACACTGCTGATCAGCTGGCTGAACAAAAGCTAATACTCTCCTGATGGCAGTGTTGGAAAAACAGGAATCTGTCACATTTCTTCCTGACTGAGGATGACGAAAAATAGATCAGTACCAAGAGGAGAGGATAGATGGCGCTGTGGAGCATTAATGTAGAAGTTGATTTAGAAAATAAGAGATGGTTATCGCACAAAGCTGGAATATACGGAGGAGGATAACAAAAAAAATTAAAAAAGGAGAAATTCTGATTTTAATCTAAATTCTGACTAATCTGCTAAAATCAAAAATTGAGTTCTGAGAAAAAACTTTTCTTTTTTGTTTTTCAGTGGCAGCATAATCTAGATTCCAGTATAATCCAGATTCAAGTATAATCTAGATTCCAGCATAATCTAGCACAAACTGACTTTGCTGAACTACAAAATATTTTTTTCATTTAAATTAGTCCAGAAAAAAAAAAAAAAAACGGTGCTGTTGCTGGAATCATATAAACCAGCTCTATGTTTAGAGTTCATTAATGAAAAAGTTGAAGTCATGTTGTCTTTTGGGATGTGGAGCTACAGGTTGAACCTACGCCGCGTGTCAGGGGTCAGACTGGATGCAAACAAGCTGCTGCAACCTGCAGGAATGACGACTGTGGAGGCCTGGAGTACAGTTAATGCTGCGTGTGTAAAGTGATCTTTCCCATCTGAAATAGCCACAATACTCGGTGGTCTCACATCACATCCTGCATCTCTACGCTCTTTTGTTTCACATCTGCGATCTATTAATAGAGTCTGAATCCTTTGAGCTTCATCGGCAGCTGCTCTTGCTCCTCTTCCTCCTCCATCAGCACGGCTCACACCAAACTTCTAGCAAACCAGCTCTCCGTCACCGCCTCGATTTCAGAAAGTGTGTATGTGTGTGAACTCTGACCTTCGTTGGCGAGGATGATGAACTTGGACGGTTTGACGGTTTTCCCGTCCAGCGTCCAGGCGACGGTGACATCAGCAGCTGCGGCGGAGGCGAGGCGACACTCCAGCCGGAGCCGCTGACCGTCCAGCACCGTCACATCCTTCAGCTTCTCCACGAACTCTGGCGCCGTCCCTCCATCTCCTCCACCTCCTCCACCTCCTCCACCACCCTCGCTCTTCTGGTCGTGAATCCCTCCATCCACGCAGTTGTTCACCTTCTCTCCGTTCTTCTCGGGGGTCGCCGCCGGCGTCGTCTTCTTCTTGTTGGCGAGGACGGAGCGGAAGTCTCCAGCGTTCTTTGGCGGCGTCTCGGCCGGCTTGCTGCCGGCGGCGCCCTTCTTCCCCAGGACGCTCCGGAAGTCCACCTGCTGCGGGGAGTTCGCCTTCTCCTCCGCCTTGCCTTTGACGCCCCGGAGGTTGGCCTTAAAATCCATCTTCTGGGTGTCGGTGTCACCGTCGCGGGCGAAAGCTCGGCGTCCCAGCAGCGAGCGAAAGTCCAGCTGCTGCGCCTCCCTCTGTCGCAGCTCCTCTTCACCGCGCTCCCTCGTTTCCACGCTGCGCTTGAGGAGTCCTCGGGGATCCTCCTCCTTCTTCTTCTCCTCCTCACCAGCCTCCTGCCTCTGCAGACTGACCCTCCTGCCTTCTCCTCCTCCTCCTGGTCTTCCTCTGGCAGCTGCGGTCCTGCAGAAACAAGCGCAAAGAGAGATGGAGTGAAGTAGAGAGAATAAACAACGCCGAAGCTCCGCCCACTTTGGAGTCAGGAAAAAGGAGGATGAGGAGTTCAACTCAGACTGCTTGTTACATCACAGGTGACTCAGCTTTCCTTTTAAGGGCATGAATGAACTGATCTTCACTGGGCCCATTTCATGACTGGGACTCCTCTTCACCTCGTTCTGCTCTGTCCTTGTGTTGGAGCTGCAGCTGGTTGCTTGCAGAGATCAGAGGATCCATGTGGAGGAAATGCTGGCTCTGATTGGTTGGGCTGATACGCACAGATTAGAGAAGCTTTGGGAATTGTTGGATATGAAACAGGCGGATTGATGGGAACAGAGGGAGGGCTGGGAGTGGGACGGGTGAATGAAAACAGAAATGTGAATGTAAAGAACCGACTGAGGAGAATCATGTCTGACAGTTCAGATCATGCTGGATACAGTAAAACACATGACAACTTTATTAAAGGTGACCTATCAGGATTCGTTTAACAGGTTAGGAGAAGTCTGGGCTGTTTAAAACATTTCAATTACAGTTTTTGCACAAGATTATTTTCATTTAATAAGATTTTAGTTCCTATTTTGAGCTCCTTTGAGAATTAGATGCTGCTGGCCACGAACCCCCAACTCAACGTTTACACTCACATAAGAATCTGCAGCAAACAGATGCTAAATTGCTTTGAAAAGCAGACATGGAGCCTCCTGCACAACCAACAAGCAACATGTGTTTTCTGAACAAGATCACAAAATCTTACAAAGTATTTTTAACTAAATTCTAGTGGAAATATCTCAGCACGGTTGAAATGAGGCAAAATTGATTTGCAAGTAACTTTTCAGCATTATATAGGAGTTTGTTTTAATTCACAAATTCTTGTCTATAAAATGTACTGGTTTCACTGGCAGATTATTTCACTTAAGAAAAATATCTTGTAAGCAAAAAAAAATCTGCCGGTGGAACTATATCGTGCTCAAAAGTTACTTTAAGTCAATTTTGTCTCCTTTCAAGGGAACTAAGATATTTGCAGTAGAACGTACAACAAAAATATTTTGTCAGAGTTTGTGTTTTTGCAGTGCAAGTCAACAACAAAACACTTGTGTTTTCCAGCAAGTTTTTCTAAGCTGTTTATTTGAGTAGCTGAGACCTAAATGGAAATAAAAAACTGACCTAAAAGTGAATTAATAAACTTCTTATATTTCATCCTGCTCTGTCACAGTTACCCTACAGAAATCCTTCATCCATTAAACATCTGTCGTTTTCTCCTTTTCACTCGTTCCAGTGGGAATCGGAGTCCATGGAGACTCCAGCATGACTTCCTCTATAAAACTGTCCAACACCACTGCAAACTGCATGAACTGTACAGCGAATGCCTAATGACACCTTCTTTGATTTTGACCTCACCACTGTGTCGCTGTCCTTTACAGAGAAACTGTCTGACCTTCCTTAACCTTCTCCATCAGCAACTTAGAGATTTGCTCCCTCAGCATGAAGCATCACTGCTACTGACTGATCATCACTTCTCTTCCTAACCAAACTCCCACATGTCTTACCGCCACATTTTCACCCTTGTTTTTTTAAATCAGCAATAGGTCGGTTCAATTTCTCACCAACATTGGCAGCAATTTTAACATATTTATTGTCTGTAATTGTAAAAATACCAACAGTGACTGAGTCTTCTGAATACTAAACAAACATGACTGCAGCATGGCTGTGACCCCTGGGTTGAGTTTTTCCAGTAGCATCCATGTGTTGTTGTGTTTCCTCCGTTGGGATTTTTCTGCTACATCAGCAAGAAACTGACGGTGATGGAGACAGATTTTCTTTCAGTCATCAGAGAAGCAAAGTATGAAAAGGTGCTAAACCTCTTCAAGCAGCATCAGCCATACAAAGCTGCTAAAGTCTTTACAATGTGACAGGTTTTTACTGAAAAGCAGAAATATATTTGGCACATTTTCTCATGATTTTGAATTGATTTCTTAATTGCAAAAATGGTGAAAAGATACATTTATGTTAAAATACATTAGGAGATGATGCACCATCTAAGATTATAATTGTGGAGGTTTTCGCTTATATAAATAAAACCTTCTCTTTACTCCACCTGCATATCATATTTATCGTGTCAGAGGTCTGATTTAAAGTCAGATAATTATAATTTCATCATGTTGTATTCACTCTTTTCCTCCAATAAAATCAATAACCAAAGTATAAATATCATTCAGGTCATTTAAGTCTTTTAAATAAAATGTATTTTTCCTCTCACCTTCTTTCTCCTTCTTCAGGTTCTTCTTCGGTGACGGACAGTTGAGCCACAGCGCTGCACTCTCCCACTTTATTCCTGACACACAAACACAACCTCAGTTACTTTTTATTATAAATAACTATCATACATGGTGTAAAAAACTTTCTGCCCACTTCCTGATTTGCTCTTTTTTAAATGTTTTAAGTCACTTCACTTTTTTTACACAAGGTCATGTAGATTAGAATTTTTCTCCTTTAATAATAAACACCTTAATTTAAAAACTGCATTCTGAGTTTACTTGCTTTTTCTAATTTTAAAATCAGAAATTATGAAGGAGCAAACACTTTTTGACATCACTGCAGTTCTGAAAGAGAAACTGGAATAGGACAGAATTGATAAATCAGTAAAAAACTGGAAAATGCCACTAAAATCTGAACTTGTTTATGAACCAGTTTATGTGCGTTAGCAACAATTTCTGCCTCAGGTTGACCTTCAGCTGATGCTTTATGTTTTGCCGTCGACCAACATGAGGTTTCAGATATTTTAGGATCTAAACACGTTTGTATGTGTTATATTTGGCACATTTTCTCATGACTAAATGAGATGACGGCGGACAATCTGGAGTGTGTGATTGGGGTTGACAGATTATGGATATATGGACAGATTCAGGCGGGGGGAGTTTCGACTTTAATCCTCCAATCTGAACCGCAGATCATACAGGATTATTCTTTCATGTTTGCTCAGTTTCTGGTTTATTTCCTGCTTGCAGAGTGTTAGTGCGTCACCTCAGGGTGATCAGGAAGTCTCCTGCGTGATGCTTTCTGACCCGTCTGAAACAGAAGCACAGACAGTTTGTTCTCCATGTTCTTTCAGAAATGTTTCAGGCTGCAGGTGTTAAACTTTCGGACCTGATGAGCAGCGAGACGACGTCCTCCTTCTGCAGCAGTTCGTAGTCTCCTCCAGAGCTCAGCGCTCTGTTCTGGTCCGCTCTGGTCCATGTGTACTGGGGGAACGGGTCTCCGGCGATGGCACAGGACAGCAGGACGTGTTGACCCGTGACGGCGCTCACCGCTTTGGGTTTTGTGATGAACCAGGGCTGGACGCCGTCCTGAGGTTCTGCCAAAAAAACAACAACAAAACTCCTAAAATCTGCAGCCGATTGAATCTGTCAGACATGTCAGCATTTATTTTGTACAACAGAAAATCCAGGGAAAAAATGTCAAAAAAAAGGGAAGACATGAAGATCTGATAAACTAAACCCTCACTCCTTAGGAGAATAAAAAATGTTTCATTTGTTATGCAAGCGAAGCAGAGATGCTTTCCTAACGCCGTCAGCAGTCTCTCCTCAACTCTCCACTCCTACAGATGAAATGTGTCATTACTGACGCATCTTAATGTCACAGTTTAAGCTGATTTTTCCTTTGAGAATTTCTCAGATGGTTTTGTGGCTGTTTTTGCCTAAACTGCAGATGTTTAATTTGAATCAGTTTGTTTACATAGCGCCCATTCGCAACAAGTTTTTACCTCAAGATGTTTCACAAGACAAACAGATCAAACAGTTAAATTGTTAAAATTCAATGCACACATTGGATGTTTTCCTGAGTTTAATAAATGTCATGTGGTGAAAATGTAGAGAAATAGAGTTTTATTGCTTTGGAGCAATGCTTCCTGCTGTGTGAGCATATGGCGACAGTGGAAACAAATAACTCTCTTCAAACAGGTAAAATAATTATTTATTTTTAAGTGAAACTAATCCCCAAATCAACTTTATTTGATAATAAGCTATTTAGGCTTATCTTTATGTCTTAAGCAAATCTTGACATTTTTATTAATACCTGATCTAGATTTTTTTTTTCCAGTATCAGGAACATTACACATATCAATTTTGCATATCTAGCTATGATTGGCTTTATTTCAAATTTAATTAACCTTTCACATTTACAGACACATTTTTATTCATCCCCAATCGATGTTCTTTAAATGTGTTGTAACACTGACTGCTACAGGAAACATTTTTAATCACTATCTACAATAAATCTTAAATTAAACGAGTTACGACAACATTTAGTTTTCCTCAGGGATCAATAAAGTGATTGAATTGTTTGAGGTGTTTTGTGTAACCTTCCACAGTGAGCCGGGCCTGGGTCTGGTCCTCCCCGTACTGGTTCCAGGCCCGGCAGCTGTAGGCCCCAGTGTCTTCTGGGAAAACCTCCTGGATCAGCAGAGTGTAGCGGTTCTCCTCCTTGAGGAGGTGGAAGTCCTCCGACTCCGAGACCTCCTGTCCGTCATGGAGCCACATCACCAGAGGAGGAGGCTCACCTGCAGGTCAAAGGTCACCTCAGTCAGAGTCCTCCTCTCTGCAGTCGATCAATCACTGAATTCTTCATATTTTTAAAAAAGAAATACCTCTAGGAGTGAATTATCAACCCAAATCAAGAAAAACTGGATGCAGAATTTAGGTTTAAAATAAAATATAATATTCAAATCTTATCCCAAACAGTAAAAACTAAAATTTTGTTTTAATAAGATCAACAGGAATATTTTGGTTTTGATAATGGTGTATGTATAAAATAGTGAAAGTATAATAAATTTTTGCCATTGACTGGAATTTAAATGTTTATCAATTTGTACATTTTCTTTGTCTTGTCAATTAGTCACATGATAAATTCAAACAAGCTCAATAATTTCCATTTGAATATATTTTTTTCTCTATTTCTACCAAAAACTGGACGACACAAGTTTTCTGTTTGGTGTTTTGGTCTCAACTAGATATTTTTTTGAAAGACAACTTTGTTTACAGAGGCGTCATAATCCGTCTCATTAGTTTATTTATGTTGGATATTTAAGATGTCTTCCAGTTCCAGTGTTTATCAGAATTTAAAATTGATTAATATTTGAGAATGTGTTCTTACATTATTAAGTTATTATCATTATATTAATGGAAAATGGTAACAAAACAACAATGCCATATTTTATCACAATAACAATTTATCGTCCCAGATAGATTTGTTATCAGATCGCTTCAGAAACCAGCGATAGAAAAGACATGCAGAGCAATCTGCAAACAGCTTATATGGAGACAAGTCTCTGTGGAAACTCATTGCATAACACACACAGACATGCACGCGCAAACGCAAGTGCACACACACACACACACACACACACACCCACACACACACACACATGTGTGATAAGAGGGATGGAGCTTCAGACTGCAGAGAAAAAACACACAATCACTGCAAAAACATACAATGTTGAAGTATTTCTGTCCTGGTTCTTAGTAAACTTCAAATTAGATCAAATTTACTTTTCTTCAAGATATTGTTTTATGTCAATCACTCCTTCATATTAAAGTGAAAATACTAGTTCCTTTGGCAGATTATTTCACTTATAACAGGGGAAATATGTCTTGTGACAAGTAGAATACTGTGCCAGTCCATAAAATCAAATCAAATCAATACTTAGGAATTATTTACTGAAAACAAACTTCTATTTCATGCTGAAAAGTGTCTTGTAAGATATTTTAAGTGAATTAAGATATCTGAACTTGAAACTAGAACTAAAATACTTGGTAAGAGTTTGTGTTTATGCAGCGTTTAAAAGCTTTTTAGATTTGATGCCACAGATGATGATTCTGAGTCATTTTGCTACCATCCAGCTTTCTGCTCAGTAACCTGAACTTTACCGAAACTCCAGGATGTATTTACTGGTTTTCTGAGGACAGTCCAGATATTTGTCCCAACAACAAGACAAACACAAACAGAGGAAATGAAGAGGCAGGACTACAGTCAATCTGTCTTCATCTCATCTGCACCGTATCCCTGGAGATCAGACAGGAAATACCACAGCGCACACACACACACACACACACACACACACACACACACCACACACACACACACACACACACACACACACACACACACACACACACACACACACACACACAGCGAGGGCGTACCGCTCAGCTCCACCGTCATGGAGACTCTGCTGCCATCCATCACTTTCAAATCGCTTAGTCGGCGAATGAAGCGAGGAGCCCGACCTGCTGTTGCGACCTCCGACCTCTGAGACGGCACCATACCTGCAGCACAGAAACAACCGAAGATATTGTTCAACATGACAATGAGCTGCTCTGTTAGATTGACAACTTCACTGGAAAACCCAAAAGATCTCAGTGCACTGAAAAAAAAGATCAAACTAACGTACAAGTAACTTTTCAGCATCATAGATGATTTTGTTTTAAGTCAATCGTTCCTTAATATTTGTTCCACTGGCAGATCATTGAAGCTTTAATAAGAAATTTTGCTATAAGTGAAATTATCTGCCAAAGAAACTAAAAAATTGCAGATGTTTTAATTTTTTACTTTTATGTAACCAAGTTGCTTTGTGCCGCAATTTTCTGCCCAGGTCTCTCTTGAAAATAAGATCAGGATCTCAAGAGGATTTTTCCTGGTTAAATGAAGGAAAGAAAGAAAAGTATTTTTCATCAGTATTAAGGAATTAATGACTCAAAACAAGCTCCTATAATCTTTCTGAAAAGTTATTTGTTAGGTTTGTCTTATTTCAAGTGAACTAAAACATATGCACTCGAAACTCGACCAAAAATACTTGGTAAGATTTTGTGTTTTTGCAGTGCAATCATGCTGAAGGTCGGAGAGAATCGAGCGCCTTGTAATTAAAAGGTTTTCTAACATCACTGCAGCAATAGTTTCCTCCATCATTTGATCACTGATCAGATATCCAGATATGTGAATGGAGGTTTCCAGTCTCCATCTGATAGAGGAAGCTACAAACAGCTACAGATCCAATCCAACACTGACTGGATCTGATGTGGAATCAGATCCAATCAGGGTTGGATCTGATTCCAGATCAGATCTCTGGTCTCCTCCTGCAGCTTCCAGACTCTGTTAAACTGGGAATGTTGTCAGACCGGAGGAGGAGAGTCAGCGACGGAAAGCATCACCGTGTTCCTCACTCAGCCGTTTCCTTATAAGGAGAAAGGATTTCCTTTTCCTCCCTGCATCTGGCACACAAGCCTGACGGCCTGTTTGCTGAGTGTGTGTGAACATACAAGAATATCTGTGTGCGCACGTGAAAGGCTGAACTTTTGTACTCAAGAGGTTTCTTAAATTCTGTGTACATATCAGACATACCAGAGAGGACACGGTGTGAAAGAAAGAGAAAGAGGGAGAACGAGAGAAAGAAACAAAAATAGAAAGAAAGACAGAAAGTTAAAGACAAAATTACAAAGGAAAAACAACAACAGAATAATAGAAATAAAGACAAATATACAAAGAAAAGCTCAGACAGATGGAAAAAGAATGATGGAAAGAAATGGAGAAATGAAAAAAGGAAAGAGAATGACAAAAGAACGACTGACAAAAATGGAAAGAACAAAAAAGGAAAAGAAAGAGACAAATAACAGAACAAATGACAGAAAGAAAGACAGAAAACCTGGAAGAAAGAAAAAAATGTTTTTCTACTTTTTCTGAATATTGCGAGCTCTGACATCTGCATTATTTTCCATTTGTAAATAATATCTTTCTCTGTAGATTGATGAACTTTAAATATTATTGAAAGTTCTCTAAAGTCCTGGTTCTGTTCTTCTTTTTGTTAATCCACCACTGTTTGATGATTAAACTGTGTTGGTCACACTGCTGATTATCAGCAATACTCATAATCTATAATAAATCACCTCATGTTTTCCAACTTTAAGTGCAAAATAAACTCATGTAGTTTTTATACCAACATAATTTTTCAGGTTCTACATAATTGTATTTTCTTAACAGAAAGCAAAACAATATTTTGTCTTTAATAGAGTAAGAAAAGATTTGCACAACGAACACAGTTGATCTGCATAAATTTGTCTGTTTTTGGGAAAAGAGAAGCTTGACTGAATGGGTTTCATCATTAAGGCAGGAAGTTGTATCAAACAAAATGGCCGAGCCGTTTACTGTGAGATCATTATGAGGGGCTGAAAACACAGATTTGTTATTAACAGATTTTCAGGTTAATTCTCCGTTTTTGCATCGAGAAAAAAAAAAAAAGAGGAAGTGCAAAGTGACTAAAGGACTGATAAGAGCCATTATGTCACTTAAATTGTTTGGAGAAGAAGCTGAATCGAAAATAAAAAGTTGATTAAATCCACAGCTGTAAGACAGAGATTTGTTTTGGTCTCAGATCAGGTTTTAATGTCCACACATGGACATCAGGAGGACTCAGTGGGCTGAGTGGGTCAGTTTGTGGGAATCTGCTGATATTTCACTGGATTTGTGTAGCTGGGGATTTCCTGCTTCTGTCAAATTTTCCTCCCTTTCTCTGATTTTCCTTATAAAGTTGTGATGAGGGCCTCTGTTCTACATGCTGATGAATGATTGGCCAACTGAAATACATTTTGGTTCATCATGCACAACAAATCAGACTTTATAAACCCAGCTCTGTTCAGACAAGAGAAATAAGTCATTAACTTAATGTGCAACAATAAAACTAATGCCACTGCTTCATATAAGAGAGAAAGCCAGACTAGTAAATGTGATAAAAATAAATGTTTATATTCAATTTAATGAGAAAATGCTGCAGCTTCTCTAACAAACTCTTCAATTACTTTTATTCAGTAGCTAATTTATTACAAGTCATTAACACTTATGTTATAAAAACAACTTTTTTATGCCGCGACATAACCTGCCAGTCATAATATATTTAAATACAATAGAATAAAACAGAATATTGGGTGAATTTGAGATTTATAGTTCTAAAAAAAAAAATAAATAAAAAATTATGATTGAGCAGGCAAAAATAAAAAAAGGAAAGAAAAATTATAAACTTTTTTTTTGCATTTAATTTGATGGATTAAAGTTTCTTTCCTCATCACTAGTAGTGAATCTTCTGACCTTTGACCTGGACCCGGGCACTGCTCTCTGCTCGACCGTGGACGTTCTCCGCCACGCACACGTAGACGCCGTCATCATGGCGCGATGCGTTCTGCACCATCAGCTTGGCCACGCCCCCAACATGCGAGGAGCGAGTCCTGGGAGGAAGAGGACGACCTGAAGGAGGAAGAAGAAACTTCATCATCCCAACAGAGCAGAAACAAGCAGCAGATATCATGACATCAACCGATATTATAATCACAATGATATGTATCAATTATATCACAACTGCAGAATTGTCATGATAACAATGTTAAAATCTGAGAAAGAATAAACTGCAGTCATAATGCACACAATAAATAAATACATTTATATTGGGAAAAACACAAGTGATCAATATCAACAGACGATACGTCTGATAGAATGTATCGAATATTCACCGAACTACGACTCAGAACCGCAAAGCATTCTGGGAGATGTAAGCAGAGGAAAGATTTTAGTTACTCTTTAGTGGCCTGAATATCAAGGTTGGTGGTACTCTTTGGCTACCTAGCAACAACATGGCTAAACCAGGAAAAGTCAAGCTAACAGTTTATTAGAAAATCACAAATTTATCTGTTGCTTATCATCTTATCTGCCTCCCGTCACTTTAAACTGCTGGTCGCAGCCCCAACTCAACGTTTACACTCGCGTGTTAAAATGGCTGCAAACAGATGCACAATTATACAAATATGCTTCTTTGAAAAGCAGAAGTGGAGCCTCCTGCACAACCAGCAAGAATGCAGAAAGTGGTTTCTGGATGGTTTGAAACAGGTCATTTTCCAGACACCAAAAACTATAAACTTAATGCCTGTATACAGTGGAGTGGGTTTTTAAGCACTGAGGCTGTTTTTATAAGGAGTAGAAACCCAACTGGAAGTACGAAAACATGCAAAATGTTAATTTTTCATTGTACAGCTGCTATGGAACGAAAAAGAGAGAGAGAAAAAAAACAATAATCATAAATATCAACTGACATAAAACTCTTATATCATCCAGACTTATTTTGTTGTTTTATGTGGGAGTAGGTTTTGACTAAATATGTGGCTGATAAACGGTTTGTTCTCATCATTACATTCTAAACCATAAGAAAGACAAGGTTACAGTATTGATATGCGCAGAAAGTTGCTTTGTTTTAGTTATTTTAGCCGCAGCAGGAGGATTCACCCTTTACATGTGAGGTTTAAAGCAGCTGCTGTGTGAGCAGATTTATTTCAGGCCCTCAAACTGTGGAGTAACTCTGGACTCCAGGTGGAGGAGTGACCGGATTGGCAGAGAGCAGGAGTCCCACAGCATGATGGAGTGCAGCTCTGAAACACGGTGAACTCGCTGTGCATGTCCTTGTTGGGTCGGCCAAACGCTCTCAGTGTGTTCCCGTGTGTGCGCTCCCTGCAGCAGCATGTTTTGTCTTTATATGGCTTCCAGCTCTTGTCCTGAAGCTGTTCAACCGTCAAACGAGAAGCTCTCTGTAAAACACGGCTGGTTGTCCCAGCTCTGAAAATCTCTCTCTTTAATTTGTGAACTTTAGGAAAATACAAGAGAAACATTTTGGAAATTAAACAAAGACCTAATCTGTCCTCCAAAGCATGCCTGGTGTTTTATAGTATAACATAAGATAATCAAGCTATGTTTAGGCCACAATTTACTTAGAAACATTTTAAAGAAGGTACTTTTATTTCATCGGAGATTATAAATAGCTACTTTTACTCCCAAAATGTACATTTTCCAGTTTTCATTGGTGTCAAATTCAAATTTGACACCAAATTTGAATTTGACTTTATTGACCCCAAAAGAAAATTTAATGTTGTTGAAACTTATTAATTCAAAATGACTCAATGGTAATTGTAGACAGGGATGGGTTTCCATCTTTTAATTGAACATCCTTTTACTATAATCCTTTTTTGTCTTTAATATTTCTGAATTTTAAAAAGCTGATCTGCAAGGTTTGGGATCTAGATAGAAAGAGAAACACGTTTTTTAAATATAATTTACTGGACATATTTGTGATGTTTTACAGTGTTGATTTGATGCGTCTCTCTGATCTTTCCATTTTTCCATTCAGTTTTTTTTAATCAACTCCAGTTTTCTAAAAATAAAGCCTAAAAACAGAATCTCTTTCCTGATTTAATGTTTTTTCTCAGCAGGTTTCCACTCTGCTGCTTATTATCAGGATTTATGTTTTTCTTTCTGTGCTCAGCCAACCTGCATTCTGTCCCGTTGCTCGGCACAAACTCTGTTTAGCAAAGCAAAAAGTTGCTGGGATCCAAAACATGACAACACAATATATTTTCAGATAGAGCTCAATAAATAGATTAAGAAATATGAGAAGAAATATTTTCTTCTGTGTTCCTGCATGTCTGCTGCCCTCTGCTGGACACTTCAGCGTCCTGCAGTTCATTCTGCTGAAACGTTTCTACTGTTGCTGAGTGAAGTCAATGCACTGCAAAGGAGGGAAACATGCATTTTCTAGAAAAAACTTGCAACTATGAGTTTCAAAAGTTGGAAATTTGCAAGAGTAAAAAACGGAAATTTTGAAATTAATCTAAAAAATGTTCTGGGAAAAAACCCTGAAAATTCCTGATCTCTGAGATGAAAATTTGCAAGAAAAAAACTTGGACATTTCTGATTTCCAAAGTCACAATTTTGCAAGAAACTCAGAATTTTATAGGAAAAAACCTGGTAAATTTCTGAGTTTAAAAAGTTGAACATTTTTGGCTTTTATACTCAAAAATTTCCGAGATTTCTGGCTGAAGTTGACGTTTTTTCTGTTGAACATGGTACTGAAAATGGCCGTAACACTCCGTCGTAGACAACAGACCCCTGCAGAGATTTTTCCTGTAAAACTGACCGTTGAGCTTCCAGCTGATGTTGGGATCAGGTTTTCCCTCCACACGGACCTGCAGGCTGACGGACTGACCCTCCGACACGCTGCAGTCCTGCAGCTCACTCAGGAACACCGGACACCTGGACGCACCTGAGGGGAGAAAACGAGACACTTTGTTTTGTATGGACAAATGGAGGGACAGAGAAACGCTGGCGTGGCGTTCGTACGATTGACGCGCAGCCTCCATGTTGCAGAGGCAACATCGAGCCCATCGGGAGCGTTGAGCCGACAGCCGTACGTCCCGTTGTCCAGCTGCGTCACTCTGTCCATGGTGAGACTCAGACGAGTCCCGTCCCGTCTCTGCTGATGTCCTGGACCCGTCCTCACTGGGTTTCCGTCCCTGAGCCAAGTCACCGTGGCGTCAGCAACAGACGAGACTGAAGGCAGAGGAATCAGATCAGAGTCGATGATTTTAAACAGATGCCAGAATATCAGCATCAAATGTTAGGTATGTTTTTACCACATCAGTCACATAAAAATAGTTTATTTCCATGTTGTTGCTGTTTGTTTTTGTGATATTTCTTTGGGAATGTGACTGTAATAATCACAGTGCAGGATTCAGGGATGTTTAGGTAAAGCAAAGAAGCTGGGAGAGGAAATAAGAAAATTACAAAGAGACAACAATTTTACTTTATTACTTTTCTGTTACAATGCATGAAAAGGTTAACATTAATAACCTTTGGTTGCATAAATGACAGCATTTGAACATCAGATTGGCCCAATAAACTGCATGTTTGTTCTCTCCCTGGATGTACCTTGGCAGGTGAATGTGACCTGGGCTCCTTCTGTGGCCTCCTGGTCCAGAGGAACAGCTTCAAACCGCAGACCAGAACCTGATGCGGATCTCCTCAAAGCTCTGAAAGCAAACAGCGGCTCTGTTTGACAGCTAATAAAATAAATATATAATAGAGCTGGGATAGAAACTATGCACCTAATTTCACAAAGTCTGCAGCTGCATTAAAGGATTATTTACATCAAAACTCTAAACTGTAACATAAAATAACCGACAATAATTGTATCAGTGGCTCTGACCTGCTGCAGCTGGATGCAGTCGGCGCCTCCTTGACTGTTTGAACCGGATCAGCTCGACTGGACTGAATCTGCAGAAACAGCATCTACATGATAAACAGAAAGCTCCACATTTTAACATTGTAATGCAGCTTGTAGCAGATTAAAGGGTTTAGTTCAGATGTTCTTAAAAACTGATAGAAAGTGAAAAGAAAAAGTCCAAAACCAGCGGGCCATTCCAACACAGTCTTAATTGGCAACACGTCATTTTCGCAGTGACGTCACTCAGACAATGGCGCCACCAGGTGAGCATTTTGCAAACCAGTAATGTGGATGGTGTTCATATCATAATTTATATTATAAATCAAAATATAAAAATTCAAAATCAGACAAAATTAAAATTTCACCCAAATTAAACAAACACAATTTGGGTTCAATTTAATATGTTGTATCTTAAAATTAAAGTTATTTAATCACTTTAATATCATATTATTATTTTTGTTTTGTCTAATTAGAACATCCTAAAACTGGATCGAGACTCACCATCAATACTAAATTTAATCAAATATTTGATGAATCAAAGGTTTTTATTTTACCTGAAATGTAGTTTCACTGGTGGCCAACAGGGGGCTCTATTGTCCAGAACCTTGCAGTTGTGAAATCAACCAACTCTTGATTATGATTATAATCGTGCTTAATCGCATTATGATTAAGCGCGATTATAATCATAATGTTCACGTCTGAAACTTGCATAATCAGATTGGTTCAGTTTAATGATGACACAGTTAAAGAACTTGCTTAAAAAGGAAAAGATTAAACATTTAATTTATGTTGCCTTTAGTTACCTGAGAGGCAGCAGTACTCTTTCCAGCCACGGGAGGGAGCTCTACGGGGGGTTTGCTCCTCCGGCATGCAGTTTGTGCCTGTTGCTGGTCTGCAGTCGACCTGCCAGGACTGGGAGAAATGCTGCCCTCTACTGGTTTCCAGCTTGGTGGTTCCTCAGGTGGATGAACGCTGCAGTTGTTCAACAGTGGGATGTTTTTGTTTCATCTTAAAGTTTTAATATGTGGCGTCCAGCAGGACAGTGTTAGTTTTGTGTTAATGTGCAGAAAAAAAGACGGCTTCAGTCTTCAAACAGTGGCCAGCTTTATGAAAAAAACTAACTCAAGATGTTATTTACCAAAAAAGGAGAAACCTCTATAAACACGTCTAAAATTCAACACAGCAAAATCTTAGTGCAAATACCTCAGCACACGAACTTACCAGTAAATTTTCAGCCAAATATAGGAGCTTATCGTAACTGAATGATTCATTAATACTGAGGAAATAAATACTAGTTCCACTGACAGTTTATTTCACTTGTAAAAAAACATTTTCCTGATATTATTTACTTGTATTATGAATGATTTACTTAAAACAAACTCCAATATCTTACTGAAAAGTTACTTGTAAGTTAACTTAGTTTTATTTAAAGCATACAAAAATAGTTGTAGTGGCAACTAGACCAAAAATACTTGGTAATATTTGCATTTTGCAGTCAAAGCTGTTGTATTTTTCAAGCAGTGGTTATTGGTTATTGTGCAGAAGTGTTTCACTAATATGATCTTTGACACGTTTAACTTAAAATATAAAGTCTAAAATCTTTGATATGGAGATTAAATCCTGATCAGATAGTTTCAGATGAACTTCGGTGTGTTAATATGACTCAGCAAAGCAGCAGGTTGGTAATAGAGGCTTTGAAAGCTGCAGGAGTTTTATTGAACATCAACAGGCTGAAAGTGAAGCTTGTTAGAGACAGAAACGCCTCACCTGGACGAGGCTTCAGCAACACCTGAAGGAGACAGAAAGGAATCTTTCACACACTGAAATTCAAACTGAAGGTGGAACAAACACAGAAATCCTCAACAAAAGTGTTGAATCTTAGTTTTTATGTATAAAAACTCCAACATTGAGTTTTCCACACCCAGTTTCAAGACCTCCAACGGTTCCACTAGAACCAGTCTGAGCTGCAGATCCTCTACTGGATCAGAACAACATGCAGCAGATTTCACAGCAGTGGCGTCACAAAGCTGAAGCCTCCAGAAATAACTTGGTGGTTTTTCAGTAGGTGTTTTTCTAGTTTTGTTTTTTTATATACAAATTTTTAAAAAATGTGGCCAGAATATAAGTTTAAATATTCATATGAACTAACAATTTTAACTCAAACATGATCATAATTCTGTCAGTTTCCCTTTACGTTAATAGTTTGGAAGATTGGTCTAAAATATGGCAAGAATTGCTCATGAGGTGATACAAGGATGAAACGTTGCACAATTGTTCTTTAAATTATAAATATCTTAGCAACATTTATCAGAAAACTCATATTTTCTCATATTTTCTAGTAGAAGAGGTTTCTGTTTCCCTGAACAGAAAACAGTTAAAAACTGGAAAAGCAACTGATCCATTTTTGTTGCTGTTGGAGAAATGTTGTGTTCGTTCTCTACGTTTGCTGACATCCTGTGAATCTCCTGGGGGTTAAGCCCCCCTGTCCTTAAAGCCTAGTGACGCCCCTGCTTCACATGATCCTAATCTCTGATTCTCTGCTTTTCTCTGACCTGTTTGACCCCTGCAGGAGTGAAGATGTATTGAGCACTAAACCATCCTGGGCTCTGATTGGTTGTCTCACCCTGAACTATGAGCTCAGCGCTGGCGGTGGCCGCTCCGGCGCTGTTGGTGACTGAACACGTGTAACTTCCTGCATCCTCCACCTGGACTTCCTTTATCTCCAGGAAGTGACGACCAGAAAGTTCAAACACGCTGATCCGACCAGAAGACTGAAGCTCTGTCTCCCCCTGGACAAACATATAAACACATAGACAACCTTCAGGAAGCAGCTTAACAACATTAATCAAAACCTCCTGATGAGAAACAGAAACCAGCAGCAGCTGGTTCTGGTTTGGGTGAAGACGGCAGACGCCCAGGGCGGTCTCTTCTCCAGGGCAGTTTGCATTAAAGAGTTTTGCAATTTAATCTGCAGCCTATTTGTTGCTCGAAAACAAATTAAATCATAATAATAATTTCTGTTTCCTGAAGTGGATTTATTAAGAAAATAGATGCTAGTTGACAGTCATGCAGTGAAATTTATGTCTTGATCATAATGCAGCTGTGCACATAATTATAAAAATGTTTGACTAATGATGCCCTTTACTTTAGTTGTACTTATTTTTGACAGTATTTATTTTTTGTATTTGTATTGTATATTTTTAGCTTCCTGGTGTACAGTATGTTTTTGCCTTGCTCTGTGTGTTTACAGTATCATTCTCGTTTCTTCCAGAAAAAACACAGAGCAACCTGTAATGTTGTCAGCTGCCATGATTAACGACGTGCGAAGTTCTCGCTTCTCTCCAGTTTTCTGATTTATCTTTTCTGTTTCCTCCAGCCTGCAGCAAATGTTTCTCTAACATGTCTATAAAAATCTGTTTTGTTTTCTGAGTAAATCCTCTGTGCAGAAGGTTCCAGTTCCTACGGTTTGTTTTATTTAAACCATAATACAATGTTTTTAATTCCTGATTACTATCACATGTAGACACAACATATTTCAAACACAGTAATTATTTTTGCATCATTGATAATCATAAATTATTTCTTTCTGAGTGTTTTTTTTTGGCTCCTTGCAGTTTGCAGGTCAAACTAAATGTTAGAATAATTAAACTTCTCTGTATTTTCCTTCCATAAAAACTTCTTATGGAGTAAAAATGTGGATATGTATAATCTCAGAAATGATTGATGAAAGAAAGAGCAACATAAATGTTTCAGTGCAGAGTCCTTTAGTTCCTCCTCAGATTAAAGACAATTCTGGATTCTGCAATATGTTGTGATTATATGTGAAACTATTGGATCAGGGCAAAGACTAAATAACAGAAGGTAATTTAGAAGGTAATTCCTCAAGTTTTATTTTCAGATTCCTCTCTGCAGAATAGTTTTCCATATCTCCCAGTTTTCTAGAGTTTTGTCAGAAACTGGCACGTTTCGATTTAGGGAATTTATTTTTGAAATTATTCAATTATATGGTCAAAGGAAATGCAGCTATGCATGCATCATTTTACTTCTTCTCAGATTTCTGAACATATTTTCAGATAAATTCATCAAGCAATGAAATCCAAACATGTTTCAGCTCTCAGGGTCAGTTAGGCTCCGCCCACCTTGTACCATGTGACCTGCGGCTGAGGCCGTCCTGTGGCTTTGGTGGAGAACTTCCCGCTCTGTCCCAGTCTGACCAGCACTCTGCTGGGTTTGGAGATGAACTTTGGTGGACTCTCGCTCCAGATGCTGGTCCGGTTCTCCATCGCTGAGGACCGGGACCTGGAATCATGGGAGATGTAGTCACCTCTCTGCAGCGCCCCATATCGCTTAATGTGAGCTAAAGCTGTAAATAATCAGTGATTTTATAACGTTTGAGATGTTGCAGAGGAAGCAGCTGTAACAGTAAATCTGCTGATGCGGCTGCAGGTTCTGAGCCTGAAGCCTCCAGAGGAGGTTCTGACACATTTAATGGACTTCAGTCATGATTTAAAGGAGCCTCAGCAGGAGAAGTTAGTCTGCAGGAGAAGATCCTCCAACAGAGACTGTAGGAGCTCACCCTGATCTCTTCCAGGACGGCAGGATGCATTGCTTCCCGTAGTTTTCTGCAGGTGGAAAAACATTTGAATATCAGAGAAAAAGTTCAGGTTCTGATTGAGATGTAGAAACTTTGTTTGGACTCAACATATTAACAACAGAACCAGGATTCCTTTACATTCTATTCAGCTGCAATGTGTTTGTATATTCTGGCATAAAGTTTAAAATTTTCTTCTGATTACAAAGCAGAAAATGAGCTGAAACAAACCATCTGCTGAAACAAGTTATGTAAACTATCGTAATCGTTACAATAATAATAACACAGCGAGTTATGCTGCATGTTAACGAAACAAATTCTTTTCCAGTTGCTGAACAATGTTTTCTCAGCTGGATGCTGATCAGCAGTTCAGTTCTGCAGCCCAGCGGAGCAGAAAACGCTTCACTGAGCTCAGTGGGCCATTTTCACTCAGGTATTTAAAGTGGCTCAAAGTGGCAAATCTGACTGAAATGACCCAAAATGTCCATGTTTAAGTGAAGCGCTATGGATGCATTTAGAAGAAAACAGTCAGGCGAACTGCTTGACATTGATAAAGATGACGATTAGTGATCTGCTGGAATCTGTTCATCATGAAGAGGGAGAAAAGATTAAAGCGATCAGCTGACTTTCTGCAATTACAAAAAACAGGTCAGAGATGTTCAGGAAGTTTAGATTCATCCAGGAGAAGTTCGACTGATATTACTGCAAACAATTTCTCAAAAAACAAATAAGACAACTTAAAAGTATGAATGTATTAAACATCTAGATGAAAATCTTAAGATTGTGGAACATTCCTGCAAAATCTATTCAGATATGAATAGATTTTGTTTATTTATAATAAAAGAAAAAAAATCTGTTTGTATTTTGTAAATAAGGTGCACTGAGGATTATCTGAGGATCTGCAGTCAAAAAGTACAACATAAAGTCTGTTTTCTTCTCGTTCTACTTATTAACTGTGTGTATTGTGTTTTATTTGCCACCTGATGCAATAAATAGGTGAAAATCGCTCCTTGATGAGTAATTAATCCTTCAGGTATTTAGAAAAGTAAAGACACAAATCACCACAGCTGTAAAAAGTAGAAATTTATGAATTCCTTTTTTAATGCGACTCTAAAATGAATACAGTTTCTGTCAGATTAACAGTAAAACTTCAGGAGCTTTCTGAGGAAAGTACATGTGGGTATAAAGATGAGCCAAACTCCAAACTGGGAACCAGAGGAAGGTCCAACTGGACCAATAATTTACTGAATCTTTCACCTACAAATGGCTGCAAAGTTGTGGAACAGTCTGTTCATCCAATTATCTCTGTTTTTCTCAAACAGCTGCACAAATTTATTGCATGAATCAAGATTATACAACTTACAATCAGGGCAAAAAGCAATTGAGTTTTCAAGACCACCAGACTGCAAGAAATATTTACAGTTTCCTGTGAGTTGGTAGTAACTTGAAATAGAGAAAAAAATGAGAGGAGGTCAGAAAATGATTATTTCATCCTCTCTTTCAATGACATGATGGATGGGACACAAAGCTTCTGTTGTTGCTATTTTTTAATTCAGAACAAAATCTGCATGAACGTGAAACCTTCCAACAAATTGTGATTTAACTGACATAATTCAAACTCTGACCAATCAAATCATCTGAGACCTGATCTGAACATCACAAGCTGCATTTTGATAATAAATGTGAGTCCATATTTCACTACTGTTGATAAAACACAGTTTTGCAGTTGTGGTTTTTTCATCAAATGAGAAATAAAATGAAACTTATTCGTGGTGAATAAATTTGTTCATGCCATGTCATAAAAAAACATGCAGTATCATCATCCTTTTACCACTTCCCTTCGTTTTCTCCATCTCTTCTACCAATAGAAACAGCCACTTGTTGATCACATGACTTGTGTGATCCAAAAAGTGTTTACATTGCAGTTTTGTGAAATACACTAATTTTGACACAGCCGAAAAACCACCTGACATGAGTTTGTCCAAAATTACCATTAAACTAATTTATTTTCTCATTTCCAATTTGCACAAGTTTCATATCAACTGAATCGCAGCGACTGACAGAAGGACTTTCTGCTGTTTCAGGACTCTAATTTATTCTCCTGTCTTCAGATCCTCTGTTATTTCTACATTTTTGCTCTCAGAAGTGTGAATGAAATAAGGACTGGTACCTTCCAGCAGGATCTCCACAGTAACCTGCCGGCTCCCCGCCTCATTGGTCGCCTGACAGGTGTAACAGCCCAGATCCTCCTCTGTGACTCCGCCCACCAGGAGGCTGAATGTGCCACGCCCACCTCGCTCCACCGAGCAGCGTCCTCCACCAATCACAGGCTTCCCGTCTCTGTACCATGTGACCTGCGGCTCAGGTTGACCTCTCACCTGAAACACAACGGACAAAGCTAAATATCAGGTTTTCATCCAGCATAGAGAAGCATGACACTTCTGGTTTAGAGTTTAGATGACCAGAAAGAAGATGTGTTCAAGTTCACATCAGGTTTTATGAAATATATATTTCTCAGTAATAAAAATTGTGATGAAATGTTTGACGTCTCATCGTGTCATTTTATGCCTCTTTCCACAAAACACAAACTCTTATCTAGTGTTTTAGTCTTGAGTTTAAATGTCTTAGTAAACTTGAAATAAGACAAAACTAACTTACAAGCAACTTTTCAACAAAATATTTTTTTAATTGATAATTCCTTAGTAATGATAAAAACAGTATTCTCATTTTAAATGTACTAATACATTTCAGTAGAAACTAGATAAAACTTTGTAAGATTTTTTGTTTTTGCAGTGTTCTTATTTTATCTAAAGTTATATATGCATATTCCAACATAGCTGATTTAGCACAAAGCTGCTCTGTGGTTTTTTTGGTTCTGTATGTCAGATCACCAAAATGTTGCAGACATACATGCATAATTGATGGACTGAATATTCATCAAGGTCTAATTTGCATATTTGAAACCAAATCCTCTTTTTTTAGCTTCAACTTCTGTCTTTTAACTTGATGAAAACATGTGCAATGATTAGGCAGAAAGTTTCAAAACGTCTTGACATTTTTCTTCAAGCTGCCCTCTGCTTTGCTTCCTCTCTGCTTTGCATTCATCTGGATGATCTTAGTAACAGAAACAAACATGCAACCTGAATTTTCAGCTTGAACTTTAAACAATAAACCTTCATCTCTTAAAACAGAGATTTACTGTATATATTTGAGATAAATTACAGCCTAACATAGGAGAAAATACTGATTAAGTTTCAAAAGTCTGGTTTCAAAATTTCAAGTTTCAGACAGTAATGCTCAAAAACAAGTATGAACAGACATCAGTAGAAAATATGACCGGCATGCATTTGCTCACACTTCAACATACTTGGCAGATTCAGTAATTTATGTGACTGCACACAGCGTTACGGATAAAACATCCTGTTCTGAGGGAAGGAGCAAAAAACAAACTACAGAAAATTGCAGAACTCCTGAGACTGATCAGACCAAACAGCTCGACTCAGACTTCTCCGTTTCAAGTCTTCACCATAAACTAATTCAAGTCTTTCCAGCCAAAAGTTCAAGAATCAACTTTCCAACATGTCACCGAAAGCACAGCCTGAGCAGGAACTGCTTTATTTTGAAAATAAAGCGGAAAACTCATGCAAAGTTCACATTTTGCACAGTTTTGGTTTTCTATTTGAGCCTGAACTGCCTCAAAAACAGCAAAACAGCTTAGAAAACCAAAAGCAAAAACAGACAACAAATGGTAATGAGTTAATGTTTTTTGGTGTCAGAAAAACTTTCCATTTCAAAAACCTCCAGATTTTAAAGTCACATCTGACAGGCACTGCGTAGCTACTTAGCAAACCCATCCAAACCCGTTTAGCAACCTGAGCTGATCTCCATCATGCTGGTTTTACTGCTGTGTATTTGCTGTACAATGGCTGCTGGAAAAGACAAGTGTTTAGTTACTGACTTGCATACAGGAACCACTAGCTGAATTCTTGTTGATTGTGCAGGAGGCTCGACTTCTGCTTTTCAAAGGTGTACAGTTGCAGACATGCACATTGGTTTGCAGCAATTTTCATGTGCGAGTGTAAACACTGAGTTGGGGGCGTGGCCAGCAGAACGTTATTTAAAGTGACAGGAGGCTCTAAAACAGCTCATTCTGAAAGGAGCTTGAAATAGCCAGAACGGACATAAAATCTCGTCTTCTAAGAATAATTTCATATTAAAACATGTAATTAACAGGTTTTGAACAAGGGCTAACTTGTTCAAATGACTGTTGGCTGCAATCTGCAACTTCACCACTAGATGTCTCCAAATGAGACAAATAAAAACTTCCTACTGAACTAGTTTATTTCCTTAAGATGTCAGGATTCCCTGCCAACAAGAAGCTGAAACCAGCTACACTGAACCAGTGAAGCTGAGCGTTAACTGAGGCTTCTGGTCTCTGACTGACCCACAAAGACCAGAACCAGAAACCCAAACAGCCAGAAGCGGGGCTTGTTTGTGCAGCATGTGGAGTACAGATGTGGCGACTGTGTGACGACTTCCAGCTCAGCAGCCAGCAGGGCTTACGGCTCCATCTATCATGCTTATGGACTGACGGTGCGTTCAGGCGCTCTGGGATTAGTCCTACATTCTTCTTACAGATAAATCTGAGGCACCGGAGCAGAAATGCTGTTTCTGAGAGCGTTGGACCTTCATACAAAAAACAGAGCAGACTGAGTCAGCTGACTGATTCTCAGCTAGACAGTCCTGATCCGACCTGAGAGCAGCTCTGAGTTTTGTTCCTGTTGAGTTCAGAGGCAAACAGACGAGAGATGATCCTCGTTTTCTGCTCTAACTCTCTGATAACTAAAGTCTTCTTTAGATTTTCAAAACATTTAGATACAGAATAATGAACAATGTGTTCAGTTGAAAGTTTATGGAACAATCTTGGGATTCATTTCAATTCAATTCAAAAATACTTTTATGAACCCAAAAGAAAATTAAATGTTGTTATAACTCAAATAATTAAAAAATATTCAAAGGATTATTATAAAACAACTAAAACTATCTAAACTTCCTTCTGCCTTTAAAATAAATTTCAGAATAATTTTGATGAAACAACATGTGATGGAAAAAACTGCTGTATTGTGTATTTTTGGTTTATTTGTGTATATTTGAAACATGTCTAATTTTCTAAACTGAATATCAAATTTTCTCTTTCTATGTGAATGGGGGAAATATAAGCTTGTAAATATTTCTGCTCTTTTTCCATTCATGATTTATTTTACTTGTCACATGAACTTATTCAAATTTATTACTAAGTGAATGAACTAAAAATATTTTCTATCACTTGTTAGTGATAGAATGTTATAAACCTCACATTAAACCTGGAGCAGCTTCATTCTCATCATAATAATAAGTTTGAAACTGTTAAGTCTGAGTTGAGAGAGACTGTAAAACTATTTACATTCTGCAAAGTCATTTCCTTCATTTGGTTCGGAGGTTTTGATCTAAACTCAGAGATAATAAACAAAAATGAGGAAGAATCAAGCGGCTCTGTTTATCAATCGGCTTCCTGTCGTTTGAACCGAGATCCACACCCACAGCGGTTTTCTGCTAAAGCCTCTGCAGCTTCACTAAAACTAGAAATGATTTAGAAACTGGTGATCTTGTTGGAGTTAGTGCCTCACCTTGCCCTCCAGCCGGGCGTCGCCCCCCAGGCTGATCCTGACGTTTCGAGGCGGCAGGACGAAAGCTGGAGGCTGGTTGCCGTGGAAACCACATCCTGTGGGCGGAGCCGTGACGTCACAGAGGGAAGGCGGAGCCGCAGACAGTCGGACGTCACTCATCATGCTGTCAGGAAGAAACGCAGACAGACTATCATCAGGGATGAAACACAAACAGCTTCACCTCAGCAAAATGCAGAGAACGAAGAAAACTTCAACTTTCATCACAAGTTTAAAACTTTTAATATATTTTTCAACTCTAACCATCAAAAACTGTCAAGGCTTTTGCTTTCCAACAGATTAATTTAGAGTTAAACAGTATTAGGAGAAAAGCATAAAGGAATATTAGGAAAAAACCCAAAACAATATTAAAATCTTTCTGATGTTTTCACATTAATATCAGGTGGATGACTGGATGCTAACTGGCTGTTAGCTGGTTTCAACTGAACAGAGCTGAGCTCAACAGTCCAACAATTTTAAGACTGCAGTCTTAAAGTTTATCCATCATCTTTTTTTTTCTTTTCTGTGGAGTTGCAGTTTGGAGGACAATGATGACGAACCAAAGTCATTATAGATAAAGAATTACCACAGAGGACAAACAAACAAAAAAACAAGCAAAGAAAAAACAAAAAACATGGACAAACATTTCTGAGATCGAAGTGTTAAATCTTACATATCTGGATATTTTCTAGTGTAAGTGATTTAGACTCTTTTCAAGTATCTAAACGTCTCACAGAGTCAATGCAGCCATGTTGCAGCTTCTTCTTCTTCACTTTCTGAGGCGTTTATTCTGGATCCTGTGTGATGAGTTCATGGTGAATTTGCTCCCAGGAGATGTTCTGATACATTAAAATATCCTGGATCTCCAACTTACACTTTAGAAAATATCCAGACGTGCATCTCATAATAAACCACCTCAATGCTAGAGAACTTCTCCCACTTTGTGTTGCAAATGTCTGACTCTGTGATCTCAGTAAACTTACAATTCCTCAGTTATTTTCGGGGTTATCATTAGCTGAATGTTTTCTTCATGTCTGCTGGATGTCGTAGATATTTGGCTGGTTGGTTATTTTATCTGTATTTTCTGAACAAACAGCAGCAGCCTGCTGGTCAAACTCTCTGCTGATGCAATACAAGGATTTTAAACCTTCAGTATTTGCTAAAAACAATCAACTTTCTCTGAATGAAGCATTTTTACCTGAACATTGACATTTTGTTTCCCTTTAACTCAACAGAATGAGCCGAGTGAAGTTGTTCTCCTCACCTTCTTCAATCAAACAAAATTGGTGTCAAAGTTGTGCTGGAAATGACCTTTCATGACCTCTGCAAACATTTATGAATATTTTTATTCAGCAGCTGCAGAAACATTTGACACCAATTTTACTTGATGGGGAAGGAAGCAGCAGTTTGTTGGTCTTCATGTGATCCAAACAGAAAATAAAAACTGATTCCTGCAGAAAAGCTGAAGGTCACAGAAACTCTCGGTTCTGTTGGTACCGGTTCCAATGAAGTCATGTGACCTGCGAACAAACAGCTGATAGCAGATCAATAACAGTTTCAGCCACAGATAAAACCCGGCACTGTGACTCTGACTGATGGGAATGTTTGTTATCAGCAGGTTCTGTTGATTCTGTCAGAACCAACAGAACCAGGAACCAGAGAGAGACACTGAGGTCAGCGAACGCTCAGCCGTCTGTGTTTGTCGTTAACAGAGTTTGTTATCAGGACGGAAACAGTTTGCTGCTGATTCTCACACTGACCCACAAACATTCAGACATTCAGCTGGAAACTGGAAGCCTGAGCTCAACGTTTACTGGGAAAACTGGTTTCATTTAAATGAATCCAAATCAACCCGACCTGAGCCTTTTTGGGATCCTAAACAGATTTTAATTCTGTTTCGGGTTCCACCAAGAGACGACATGTTGGTACTGATTTCAACCTTACAGACGCAGCAGATTAATTCATTTGCATTTTGAAATGCAGAGTGAGGCATATTAATTTAACTAAATGAAAGCAGTAATCATTTCAATAACTGGTCAACTAATTTAGTAGTTAATTAATTATTAATTAACTGGAAAATACAGACATTTGCAGAAAGAACAACACATTCAGGGTAAAACTTTACAAAACATGTTTTCATTTTGCATTTAAGAAAACACAGAACTCATCAAGTTGCAGTTTTAGGTTAAGTCCAGTAAAATAAATCACTATATAAACACCTTTTGCTGCCCGATAATTAAAATAGTCAACAGATCAATACTTAACGCTTTACTGATGTTGAGTTAAGCAGAAAGATTCTCATATGTTCATGTTAAAAGTATTGTTTTAGTGGCAGATATTTAATTTACTATAAACCAGTTATTGCATATTAGACAATGAAATGTTTTTTATTTATTATTTAAAAATGAATTGAATTATTTAGCTAAAACTTTTGTTGCAGTTTTAGAATGAAGAACTTTAATTTCTTCAAGCTCTTTTCTCCTGGACTGACCAGATGGACATTTATTGATTATCAACTCTATTTAAAGATCAAAACCTTCATCAGCTGCACTGAGAGTTCATCCTCAGGTTGATTTGAAGCTTTTCTGTCCTGAAAACTTCCCATCATGCTGCAGGTTTCCATCAGAGCAGATTCCTTCCTGTCAGTCGACCGTTTCACAAACATCCTTCACAGCTGAGAGACTCAGTTTCTGGTTCCCACATTCAGCCTCAGAGATTCACACAGAAACGACACGTTTGATTCCCAGAGAGCAGCTTCAGAGTCTGAGATCAGGTGGAAACCATCAGGTGATGAAGCTGCTGCTGCTGCTTGATACATGATGTCTGACTTTAAACAGCTTCAGCTGCTGATCTCACTCTGATCAGTGAGCAGCTTGGATCTGGTTCTGGTTATCAGCTCAGGTTCTGATGAAAACAGCTGGATGAGACACATTAATGTGATCAAACACATCTAAAGAGTCTCCAGGTGATAATTGTCCATCATGTGAGACTGAATCACATCTCAGCTCTGAACAGGCTGCAGCAGTTCAGTCTGACTGATGATCCTTCATCTACATTTCTCTGCAGCAGCCAGAAGAAAACAGGAAAACTGAACCTGACTCTTCATTTCATCACCAAACATCAGGAGAACATGCAGCAGAAAGTCCATCAGACTGACCTTTGACCTGGAGAACTGAGATAACCTGCAGGTTGTTTTCAGACATTAAAGATGAAGATGAAGCAGCTCTGACTCCGCCCACCTCAGAGGTTGGAGGTAAAAAGCAGCTAAAGGTGAAAGTTGGTGAGCAGGTCTGACCTGATGCAGCAGCAGCAGCAGAACTTCAGTCCTCTGAGCAGATCCTGTTCTTCACTCCAACAAGCCGTTCATTCAGCAGCAGGACTCCTCCTCTTCTTCACTCTCCTCCTCATCCTCACTCTCCTCCTCTTCCTCACTCTCCTCCTCTTCCTCACTCTCCTCCTCCTGCTGCTCCTCTGAGATCTGCTCTGTCTGTCACAGAGGAAGAGGAGGAGTTCAGGCCATGATGAAGGTCTCTGTCCAGACTGAACTTCTAGCGGCTCTGACGTCATTAAATGTGGCGAAACTTAAATCAAGATAAAAAGGCCTTTTCGGATGCAAGTGCGCCATCTAGTGATTAAATGTATTATTGCAGCTGCTGCCAGCAGGAAATGAGTGAAATAAGAATCAAAAAATAAATCAATATTTTTATTCATGGTTCATATGGTTTCATCTGTATTTTTTCTGAAATAATGTTTAATGACCAAAGATTACATACATATTAAACACATAAGAAAGCTAGTTATTCAGAAATATCACTTGGGCATTTTTATAAATATTCAACTATTTAAAACGTAGACATGAACAATAAACCATCTTAAACCTCTTCAGATGGTTTACTAATCAACTGAAGCTAAAACCAAAGAGCAAATATCAGTTTTCTAAAGCTTTAGTTTTGCAAACACTGCAATAATAATAAAAATCAAGCGACTCAAATAAAAAACCAAAACAGGAAACTGAAAGGAGGAAGGAGAACCAGGTTAAATCAAAATTAACTTTTATTTAGTTTAAAAACTGAAATCTGTGGAAATGATTTCTTGGTTTCTTGTACAAAATAGCAAAAAAAAAAAAAAATCAATAAAATCACCATGGAAAAAGTTATTCAATCACACAAAACCGCCCTTGTTCCCCTTCCAAAAAAAAAAAAGAGAAGAAAAAAAAATAAAGAAGAAAGTTAAATCTCATGACAAACATTTGAACCAAGCTGGACGTTTTCTCTGAGACTCCACCAGCTTTGGGTTTCTCCCCAACTCTACGGCTCCTTTCAGAATCACTTCCTGGGGTCTCAGAGGACACAGGACTTTATACTGAGGTCCAAACTGATCAGTGATGTGCTGACGGAGAATCTGGCTCTCAGCAAAGCCTCCCACTAACACAATATACCCAATGTTGAGATTTTTGTTTAATATTTCTCTGAGTTTCTTGGTGATTCCCTGCAGACTCTCATCATAGAAAGATTTGAGTTTCTCTCTGTTGATTCTGATGGATCCATTATTCCAGGAAGCTCCTTCCACTGAATCAAAGAACGTTTCAATCTCTTTGTTTTTCTGAGCCAACATGACCAGGTTATCCGGGCAACTGATTTGAACATCTTCACCCATCTCTTCAAGACGAGTAAAATCAAATATCATCTTCTGAACCCCATTAGAGAAGTTTTGTTCATATTCATTCCAGACTTCATCAGAGAAGATTTTTTGTAGGATCTGTTTGAATTCTTTCTTCACATATCTTCGTCCGAGATTGTTTTCAGTCCTGAAGTAGTTTGTAGATTGCAACTTCTTTATGGCTCCTCCTTTCAGGACGTCATGAACAGTGAAGTTAATATTTTTATCTGTTGACAATCAAGAAGAGAATAAAACAGATTCAATGACGAACCTCAGAAAACGACTTACTGCACATAATAGCTCACATTTAGCAAATAATTAAAAAGATCACATAATCCATCCATTATTTATGCGTTTATCCCTGCAGGGTCACAAGTAGGCTGGTGCCTATCTCTCTAGTGATCATTGGGCGAGAGACGGGGTTCACCTGGACAGGTCACCATCACAGGACAACACAGAGACACACAGGACAGACACCTTTATAGAGACCAGTTAACCTAACAGTCATGTTTCTGGACTGTAGAGGAAGTCGGAGTACCCAGAGAGAAACCAGACATGAACAGGGAGAACATGGAAACTCCATGCAGAAAGACCCCAGACTGGGATTCAAACCCACAACCTTCTTGCTGCAAGGCAGCAGATAAACCAGCTGATCCACCATGAATCACTTCAACACATAAATATTTTTAAAACTCGTCTCTCACTAAACCTTTAAATAACGGTGAGTAACTTTTACCTCCACAGTCGACAACAAGGAACCGTTTCCCGTCTCTTTGGGTCTCCAGCAGAACTTTGGTTTCTTCTGGTTCCACAATAAACTTTACAGCCTCCTGACTTCCTGCTGGATCTGTAGAAACACATAAACCTCACTGAGCTGCTCTATGATCAATGATCAATGATCAATGTCTTTACAGGTAAATCTTGTTAAAGATTTATGCCAGACGTTATGGATCCACACAGTACCGTTACAGCTGGTATCAGGTTCTGCTGGTTCTGCTGGTTGATCCTGTGAGTCTCTGCTGTGGTTCTGTTTGATGAAACCATCAGGTTGAAGGTTCAAACACCAGGTCAAAGCTGCTTCTGACTCCAAAACAAACATCAGTTTGTCTTTAGTGTCGTCTGTTACCAGACCAGCCTGGAGGAGAAACCAAACGTCTGATTCTGCTGAACATTTCAGAGATGATGTGACTTTAAAGACATGATGTTACCTGAGTTGCAGATTTTATTATGAACTGTTTAGTGGAATCTTCCAAGAGTTCAGGAACAGTGAGAACCCAGGTGAAATCATCAGCTGTGAATCTTCCTCCTACTGTATGAGATCTGATGGTTTTCAGAGCATCGTCCTTCAGGAATCTCAGAGTTTCTGTAAAAACCTTCAGCTCCGTCATTTGCTTCTTGTTGGCTGCTTCAATTCCCTCCTCCTGTAGTCCTGTGAACAGGATCCAGTCTGTTAGTTTGTATTCATATCAATGTTAGTTTATCAGTTCTGCTGATGGTGAACTACTGTAGTCTTAGAACTAGACCAAGCTGAAACTGTTCCATCCATCCATCCATATTGGTCTTTCAATGTTTTCAAAATGCTTCTTCAACAGCTTCCAAGTCATGTGCACCATTGACTCAAAATCAGTGTGAGATAGTTCTACTAAAATGTGTAGGTGAGGCACACTCATTCTTACTACATTTTAGACCTTTTTATTTATTTTTTGTCAATAATTTAGTAAATATATATATTTTTGAGCAATTTTTTAGTTAAAATTTAGTCCAAATTTAGAAAATATTGACAAATATTTACTAAAAAATATCAAACATTTTTGACAAAAACATTGCTAAAAAATATGAAAATAGTTACAATGGAGGAAGAATGAGTGTGTTTCATCTACACACATTTGTAGAACAATTTCACACTGATTTTGAGTCAATAAGTCACATGACTTGGAAGCTGTTGAAGAAAATGTGATATTATTAAATATCAAAATGATTTAAAATATTGAATATGGCTGAAAAAATCAATATAGAATAGTGTGTCTTGTGTCAGTTGGTCACCAGATAAGGCATTTGTTTACATTTGTTTGTCAGGAGTGTATGATTTGAGCATTTGTTGACAGTCCCTAAGTGAACCTCCCAGTGCTTGAGGAGGGAGCGGTAAATTAATGCCTGAAGAAAATACAGGGGAGAAATCTAAGCATTTTGAAAACACTAATATTGAAAGACCAATATTTTTGGAATATCTAATAAACTCTTTGATCAGATCAGACATGACCTACTTCAACACTTAATGGCGAAGAGAACAGGCAACAGCAACACTGACCAACAATATGAACTAACAGCATGGACCAACGACATTGACCAATCACAGAAGTTACATCAAAATCAACTGCGAAGGGTTCACTGCTTTACTGCAGATGAATTGACAAGATGACTGTGATTAATCAGTATACATGATCTGAAGTTTATGTGATGTGAAACAACTGGAAAAAAATAACTACTTTCAAAATGAATCATTCACAGTGACGTGATTAACTTTGCAGCAATCTCTTCTTTTTTGGAAATTTCTGACATTACGCCTGATGTCAGATTTTGTTGGCAGCTTTTATGTTCTGCTTTTTTAAACACTTTTGTTAACAGAATAAAACCTGGGGATAAAAAGAGATGTCAACTAAGTTTGCAATAGAGACACAAACAGTTAAAATCTATCTATTTCAGATGGAGAGAACTTCAAAATGAGAAGACGTGTTGATAGAGAACATGAAAGGATCCAAGTAAGAGTCCTATCTTTCTTTGAAGTAAGTACTTTTACTTACTATGTTCAGAATATCTTCCTTGAAGTCTTCAAAGAAATAATGTTTCTCAGTTTCTTCTTCTGTCATATTATTAAATTCTGTTTTGGCTTCATAACCAAACTTCATAAATTCTTCAGGTTCATCAAACAGGATGCAGGTTGGAGTCTTTGGGGTGTCTAGTCCAAGTCCATTACTCCATCTCTTTATCTGGGTTTCACCTCCTTCCTCTCTGGGTTTAACATTGAAGGCGTAGCCACTGAATCCTGAACCAAAGTCTATGGCTATGATGAGAGAGTCGGGTCCAGCTGGATGGAGAAGAGAAAGTTAGAATCTGAACAAAGAGAAGTTTATGACTGATTTTACAATAAGTTGATTCTGTAATAAAACCATAAACACAATTATATTTATTAGTTTCATCCTGCAATTGAAAACTGAACTGAAACATTAAAATCCAGTAATTTAAAACTTAATTTTACACAGCTGTGACAGACTGGCGACCTGTCCAGAGTGACCCCGCATGCCGCCCGGAACTTAGCTGGAGAGGCATCAGAACCTCGTCACCCCATTCAGGACAAGAGTGCGAGAAAATGGATGGATGAAATTTTACATAGGTTATACTGGTCCACATGTCCTGTGATGAATTGGTGAGCTGTTCATGCTGAATCCCCCCTCAATATTATTGAGGTTTTGGTTACTGGAATCAAAACCTCAATGTCATCTGAATGGATAAGTGAGTATGAATAGATGGACTCATACTCCTAAAAATTTATTAATTCTACTTAAAACCCAGAAAATAACATTTTGTTTCATAGTTTCTATTATAATTAGTATTTCTGCTGTTTATTTCATAATTTTCTTTTTATTTATTATCATAATTATATTTCTGCAACATATTTCCTCATTTTAACCTTCATATTAATAACTCAGAATAAAGACAAACTCCATTATTAAATATATTATCTATGAAATATGATCTATATTTACTGTACTGACCTTTGACATCAAGCAGCACCTGTTTTCTGGTCAGGACTCTTTCTGACCCAAATTCGTAGACGATGCAGCTGTAGGTTCCTGTGTCTCTGTCTGTTGGATTCTTCAGGATCAAACTGAAGTCTCCAAATTTACCTTCTTTCTCAATCTCTGTTCTGTCTTTATACTGATCATGTTGAACACACCAGCTCCCAAAATCCACAGACCACAGGAAGACATCTCTGTAGCACCCATGGACTATCCTGCCACTGTTGTGTCTCCACTTTATTTCAACTTCTTCAGGCAGCCAGACTGCAGTTTTAAATGGCAACAGAACAGACTCCACTCCTGAATCCACCTCCACCCTGTAGACTGAGAAACAAACAGATGAGCTGTTTTTGCTCAGACCCTCCCTGTCAGTTGGCCTCCTACTGTGATTAAGAAGCAGAAGCAGCTGCTGTGGTTGATCTGATTGTTTGGTGAAGGAGCGACGGGTGAAACTACTTTTCTACTAATGTTTATATTTAAATTATTTGTATGAAGTCAACTCAGAGAATATTTCTATTATTTTATAAGTAAAGAAAACACTTTTTGAAACCAGAAAACTCTCGGCGAGTGCTTTTTGTTTTGAGTGAGTCGAAAACCTCCTCCAAAAAACTATTCTGGCATCTTTGATTTTTGGATCTTATTAGAATGCAAGAGTAGCCACAACAACTACATTACTGTTGTTTCCTACTGACTGAAGAGAACAACAGTTGACTGTTCTCTACTTTGATGACTCTAAAGTAGAGAAAAGTTTCAATGGTTTTCATATCATTGTCCTTTAATATGGGTTTGATTTATGTTCAGAGGAGTCAGCAGGAATATTCAGCAGGACAGACAGAACCACATCATAACTCTGGATCTGGGAATTTCATAGGCAGCTAAGAAAAGGGCATTAGAAAAGTCTGGCATGTGAGTTTTTAATTCATAATTATTTCATCATTATGTCATTTGAAGGTTTTGTACTGCATCAAGTCAATCTTGCAAATGAAAATCACTCAACTACTTTAACTATATAAAAGGTTGTTGGTCAGTAGCCAAGTTGCTGTGTTTGTTCAGATGTTTGACTTTATTTTGCCAGAAACAGAAAAAGTTTATAGTAGCTCATATACCGTAGTAAACAAAATAAAAATAAACTGTAAAAATATTCATGTGTAATTATAATGCTTTCATCTTTCATATATAAATATTTTGGTAATATTTTATTTGAAGCGGTGTGCATAAGATTTGTATGACACTGTCATAAATATGACAACTACATTTCGTTGCTTTGTACATGTGACAGTGCAATGACAATAAAGTTGAATTCTATTCTATTCTATTCTAATCACCTATTATTAACATAAAATCATCTTTATGGATGTTTATGACTGTGTCATTTGTTAAATAATGACACTTTTGATGCAAAGTTGTTTTAAAAGTTGCATTAAAAGCACCAACTTTACATTATTTGGAAAATAACATGACTCTTCAATGCAAAGTTAGCACTTTTAATGGACTTTTAATGGAACTTTTTGTTTTGTGTTGATAGATTACTGTGGTACTTTATTACTACTTGTACATTATTACTATTCGCATTCACCCACAAAGGCGATTTGGATTGGGTTCATGTGGGTTCAGTTCCTGACCATAGAAACTTTGAAAACTCAATATTTTAAAGTAATGGAACCCATAATTAGAAATTACAATACAACCATGACAGCTTGAAGTTTCCTTCACCTTTCTGTATGAGTTCATAGGTCATTGTCTGAAATGTTGACAATATCTTAGGAAAATTCAGAAAATCTCAGCTTGTTAGACATTGGTATTGATACTGATGTAAAAGGAACTTACCTGACATGAAATACTGTCAAAAAGGAAATAAAAGGCCTCCAGTAACAGGAAGTAGAATCAGCAGAACAGGGAAAATTATGATCCAAGTAGGAAATTTCTCTATAGAAAAATAAAGACCAGTTAGAGATTATACAATTTTCTATTCTAATTTTCAATGGAGTCACTAAAGCAAGACATACATTTATGATGCATTACACCTAAAGATGCATCATGCATGTTGTAGTGACAAAATGAGGAAATATTGGTACAAGTGAGGATACACAGTTGTGCATAAGGTAAGATTTCATTGCAACAAACCTTCTGCTTTTTCAAAGAGCACACCAAAATCAGGAAATTTAGTTGTGGAAGTCAATTCTATTGTCTTAAACATTTGAGACTCCAGTTTGACTCTATCCTAAGACATAGTACTTGAGTCTAGACTTCTTCAACCCAGTGTATAATAAAGTGAAAACTGATTCTCAACACATTCTCCGTACTAAAGAAACCATGATGATGAGTTGGTCCAAACATCCATAGATGAAGAAGAGATCACAAAACCATCCTGGGTAATTAATTTAACAATGATCTCAAACATACTGTAGCAGTGATTTAAACACAAAATAACAATAACAGAATTAAGGTATTGTAATAAAGTTAAAGTCAGTGAAATGAATTGGTGGATCCTTAGTGAAGGTCAATAAAAATAAGCCTCTGGATCAAAATCCCTCCACAGCCATGCAAACTCACCACACCTGCAGAGTTATTGCAGCTTTAGCTGATTCTACAAGTGATTGCATCATAGAGAAGACTTGATTTTTGACACAATATTTTTTTTACTCTTGTTCTTGTTCTTTAACAATAAAACACAGTGAAGAATTTGTGTGTTTGTCTTCACTTAAGGTAAAACTAAATAAATATTGGAGCCATAAAAAGACTGGATAATTTCTATTATTTCTTGTTAAAAAAAATCTAAGATAAAAGAAAATAACTGAACTCTCAGTTCATAGAAAATCTTTCCAATGACTTCTTTAACCAGTCAACTATGTTGATGGATCTGTCTGTGTGTCAAACTTGCAAAGATAAGTTTGATGTGTATCTGCACCACTGACCTTTGACAGAAAGAATCACTTTCTGTCTGACGACGTCACTTTTCCTGTTGATGGTGCAGAAGTAAACTCCACTATCTCTCTCTGTTGGGTATTTGAGGGTCAGACTGAGGTCTCCACTTTTTACTTTCTCTTTATTCATTCTTGTACGGTCACAGGAAAACTGGTCTTGTTCTTTAGCTTTGTTGCTGCCGTTCTGATACACATGGATAATCATGAATTCTTGTTCAGAGTGGGTCCACTCCACAGTGTCGTCCTCCTTCAAATGAGCTGTTGTTTTACAGGGCAGAACTGCAGAGTTTTCTCCCTCCTGCACTGTTACCTCTTCCTGTTGATCTGAGAAGACAACATGTCAAGTCAGTTTTACATGTCTATAACTTATACTGCTAGTTAGAAATGCTGCTGTTGAGCAATTATATTGAAGTTCTTATTCTGGGAACTAGGCAATTCGAAAACTTTTTTCAGTGCAAATGGAGGAGTTTGAAATTGACCATTATGTGACTTTTACTGAAGGAAAATCTTCAAGGATTGATGACTTCAAAATCTCTGTTTTGGCTCCCAGTATTAATATACATAGGTATTTCTCTAAAATATCTATGTAAACATTATTCTTAAAGACACACTACTACCGAACATAAAAGAAACAGGTAAATAGGAATCAATTTTCACTGCAAACCTAAAAATTGTTATAAACCACAGCTGGCCTAGAGACAGATGTGGTTTATAAGAAAATAAGAGAATAGTTCATTTAATAAAGGGAAATTATCGCTGATGAACAGCCATAATACACAATAGACAGAAATACCAGAAGAATAATGAATGTTAGCTTACAAGCAGGTAGGATTCTTTTCCTCCTGCACTAGTTTCCAAAGAAGAGCATTAATCCTGTTCATTTTGTTTTACACTAGTTTACATGTCTGTTTTTAATTTTTAACAAATGAAATAAGTACACAATATACATATGAAATTTAATTTGTAAAAGCAACTCTTAAGTTCTTTTTGCACAGTGGACCTCAGTACCTTGATTGGTACATTGAATTAAAAAAGTTACATCTTTTTAAAAAAATGTTTACACCCTTTATCTTTTTGTAATATTTAACCCAGAGAGTCTTATCACAGCTCAGGAGGGGCGCGGCAAATGTTACAGTTCAACAGTGGGGAAGCAGTGGTGTTGTCCTGTAATACCGTCAGAAAACACGAGGTCAATGCAATAGCTGACAGCTAACTACAGCTACACTGAACAAAATATAAAGGCAACACTTTTCTTTTTGTTCCCATTATTCATGAACTGAACTCAAAAATCTGAAACATTTTCTATGTATACAAAATCACATTTTGTGGTACACCTCGCAGGTGTTCCACATCAAGATGCTGATTGGAAAGCATGATTATTGCACAAGTAAACCCTAGCCTGGCCACAATGAAAGATCACTCTGAAATGTGCCATTTTATCACACAGCACAATGCCACAGATGGCACAAGTTTTAAGGGGGCTTCCAACTAGTATGCTGGGTTCAGGGACCTCGATTAGACCTGCTGCCCATGAATTGAATGTTTATTACTGTACCATGAGGCGTCTCCAAAGGCGTTTCAGAGAATTTGGCAATACATTCACAATCTCAGATCACGTGCAACCACACCCGCCCTGGACCTCCGCATCCAACAAAGATCGTCTGAGACCAGCCACCCCAATAGATGCTGAAACAACCGGTTTGAAAACCAAAAAATGATATATATACCATCATGAATCACACTCCATACCACAAAGTGCGGAAATGCTACTAATAACCACCTGGCTGACAACTTGTCTGTGCATTGCAGCTTCGTTGGGTTGTAAAGTTTTGTGGTGGGAGTCTGTGGACTAGGTAGGTTTGAGGTACCTTGTACATTTCCATCACATTGGTGTTTTTTTGTTAAACACACTAATTAAGTAGGTTGGTGCTGCCCATGTAAAGGTTTGGTGAAACTTTTGTTAGATTAGGGTCCCAATGTTTTCTTTTCTATTGTATTATTTAGCATACATGGTAGTAGAGACCCTATTTTATTTTAAGTTATTTGATTTGGCACCAACTGTCCCTTTCTCCCTCACAGTTTGTATAAGCCTTTTTGGGATTTTTCTTGAGGAAAATAAATCCCATTTTTTCACAATCACCTGGAATCTGTCAAATTAGTGTGGTTGTCGTCTTCTCCCCAAAATGAGGTGAGGGGGAGGACATAACACTATAAATAAATCCAGGGAAAAAAATACACTCAGTTGGGCATGGCATAATTTCAGGCTAGCAGCAGGAATGATTTCCTGTGTCAAAGTAGAATAACTATTTTCAAAATATTTCCCTATGTTTTGTTGCCTTTGGATAAGTTAAGAGCAACTTCAAATTTCTAGCAGCCTGCAAAGCAAGATTATTTACTGACCTTTGACCTCAAATTGAACATCTGTCAGACTTAATTTCTCTCTGCCATTACTGATGCTGCAGGTGTAAATACCATGGTCAGAGAAACGAGGTTTACTCAGCGTGAGGCTGAAGTCACCAGAGTCTAAAGCATCAGATTTCATTGATGTTCGTCCAACAAAGTCTTGATTTTGTCCTCGAAGATCGTCGTCTTTTTCTCCCCGCAGATGGATAGTTTGTGGATTGAGATCATTGCGGCTCCAGATAACTGAGGGGTTTACTTCTGGTATAGCACCTGAATAGCGGCATGGAAGCACAACTGTTTCCTCCCCATCAGCATATTCTCCTACGGTCAAAGAATACAGAGAAGGTTAAAGAACAAGACAGAAACACAAGCAACTAACATGAATTTTTTAAGGGTTAACTCTTTTCATAGTTTGGACGCTGAAGTTGGCTTCTGATTGAAGCTTTGTGGGGAGTCCTGTTGCGCGGTAAACTAATGACGCTGATGTCTGTTTTACAACTACACTCATCAGTAATCAGTTGGAATATTAATGAAAGTTTATATATTTTAGTAACTCGGCTCACAAACAATTTATAGTTTAATTACGCAAAACGGATGTTTCAAAGCTTTTATTTGTAATAATGATGACTTGGTTACAGCTGATAAAAACAAAGCTTTTCAGATTATAATATCACATTGGTGGTGAAAAATATGTTAAATACCTGCTTAAACATTAATTTCAAAAGATACTCTCTGTAACAGTACTTGGAATCATTAAGTACCTAAATGGAAATACTTATATTTGGTCTCAGAAAATCTTGTATGACATCACTAGTAATAGTCATAAAACAACAATGGAGCTGAAACCTCCATTGTTTGTAAATGTTGGGCCCCTGTGCAAACTTTATTAAGAATTATGTCAATTTTGTATTGTGGTTTTATTTAGTTGATATACTCATTTTAATTTTGTTAAGCTTTTGTTTTACTTTGCTTTATGCCTTTATTCCTCTGGCAGGCAGAGGAAAGAAACAGGATGCAGTTTTATTCTGTTTGTAAACACAGCTCTGAAACTTAAAGACTATTCTGACAGTTGAACAAACTGAAGGGTCAAGTCCAAATTTCTTAATTTATTTATGACCCTTTATTTTAAATAAAGGGTCATATATCTGTAGTACTATTGGTTTTTTTTAATAGGAAGAACAGAGTGCTCATTATAAGAGGAAGCTTTTTACTTAATTATGCAGGAAGAGATATAAACAGCAAGGAAACCTGAGGATTTCACCTGACCAACAATGTTCTCAAAAAAGGATGAGAAATGGGCTCAAGTCTTGATGTAAAGGGAGGAAGAAAGTCAATATCTCAGATGTCTGGTGGGAAGAAGTTCCAGATTTGGTTGAGGAGCCTCCCCATGGTGCTATGATGGGCCGGCTCACCGAGAGGCAAACGTAACTTTGCAGCAAAATGTATATTGTTTGTAGTGAGGCCGAGTCTTTAATCCATGCATCCATCATCTTACATGCTAATGGGGTTGCGAGTGTTGCTGGTGCCTTTCTCCAGGGGTTAAAGGTCAAGAGGCTTGGTAGACCCTGGACAAGTCGCCATCACAGATCATGTTTATTTTGTATGGAACAAAATTTTACATTGATTTGGAATCTTTGGGGCATATTATAATATATTAAATCTTCATTAGCTTGGCTATTATAATGTGCTAAGCTAATGAAGAAGCTAATGAAGAAAATCTACATTCTTAAATAAAAGTATTAAACAACATAATACGAGTTAAATTTGCAGAAAACTGTTGAATAGTGCAGCGTTGTAAAAAAATTAGTCATTGTTTGGGAATCTCTAGGTCAAATTATCTGAAAAGTACACATTTCTTATTTTTTCACCCATAATTTATCTTAATGGTCCCCAAGCAAATCAGTGAACTGATTTCAATCAGTGCATTCAAATCATGCAAATGTAAATGTATGGAGCATATTTCATGTTTGCTGGACTCCATATGTGATTGACATGGAGTCCAGCACACAACCGTTCGATGGCTAAACCTTCTCTGAGACAGGATGTGGCATGACAAGCAACACCAGACTGGATTCATTTAATTTTAACGCAGGACTGGAATTGACACAGATTTGACTCCTTGAAAAACTGGTTCTACATTTGTAGGTATTGCAGAGCATGTAGAGGTATCAAATAATTACTTTACTGGCTGTGAAGAAAGGAAAGAAATGAAGATCAGCTTCTTAAACTTAAGCTTGGAAAGAAGAAGAAGATCTTACCGTAAAGAAGGAACAGAAATACAGCAAACAGCTCCATTTTCCTACATGTTAAAATGCCAAATCCTAGAAACTCATCGACGCGGTTTCACAGAGTTAACTTTATAAAACTGCACTTTGCAATGGATCAAAGGGCAGGTAATAAAATGTCAGTCATGAGATGCTGTGTAAATATGGAAGCAGTTTCACTTTCCACTTGATCTGGGAAAAAGTCACAAATTAAATATATACATTTAAAATAAAAAAGTAAAAAAGAACAAAACACAGTAGAACTGAAAAAGTTTCAGATTTTTGCTTTAATAAAAAACAAGACGTACAGTTTCCTAACTTTTGTGAAAAGAAAGCTTCCTATTTTGTTGGTCTGGTTAATGTTTACATCGTGTTACAAATTATCATGCAGATTGGACTTTAGTGTCATAAAGATAAATATTTTGTTGCGCTATTAAATTTATGAACCTACTATTCGGCCAGCACTAACCAGAGCAGAAACGTGAAGATTAACTTTCAAACAGACTTGTTCACTGATGACTGCTGTGCAGCCCTGGAGGGTCCAGAAGGACAAAGTAGTGGATTAGTGGTGGATGGCCGACATGGCTGTGACGTCAGCAAGGAGGTGGTGGAGTCATACTTTGGGCCGAAATCATGAGGAGACAGAGAGAGAGAGAGAGAGAGAGAGAGAGAGAGAGAGAGAGAGAGACAGAGAGAGAGAGACAGAGAGAGAGAGAGTGACAGAGATTGATTTTTAAAAACTCATTTATTCAGTCAGTGATGATACACATAACATAAACATTCACCACAATTTCAAATTAACACATTCATAAATGATAATTCGGAATTATTTAAAGTAAATAAAACACCTTCATAATCCCAAATATTTTGAAAAACATTTAGTTCATCCACATTTAAATAATATTTATACTCTAACATCACTCTTGCTCTGACCATACTCTTAAAGAGTTTTGCACAATCAGTATTTTGTTCATTATTAATTTTAAATTTCCTACTCAAATAGATTGCAAGCTTTGATTGACCAAGAAAAAAATTTAACAGTCGTCCAATTTTCTTCTTTTTTTTTCTATATAAGAAACCAAAAATAAAAGACTGTTCTGTAAAGCTTTCTCCAAATAATTTCCACATATTTCTTAATAATGTAAATAAATCTATAACCTAAAACATTGTACAAAACAATGAAAGATTGTTTCTCTTAATGAACAAAAAGGACATTTATCTGACACACCAGGATTAATAATAGAAACAAAAGCATTAACTGCAATAATTCCATGCAAAATTCTCCACTGTAGATCACCAACATTTTTAGTCAATGGTGGTTTATAAAGTAATCCCCATACAGGTTTAAACTCAAAACCGACTTTGAAAAAATCTCTCCAAGGAGTATCTTTTTTATCTTTTAATTTTACTTTGTTCAAAGCCTTTACACATTTCATATATAATATCTTCCATTCACAGAGTCCAAAAGTGTCCATTCTTTTTTATCTTTCTGTAAAAAGAGTCCAGAACATTCAAGATCTTTCAATTGTGGCTTAACACACAATTTAAAGAATGGATCAGCTTTATCAGGCGTTAAAACGCCATCAAACCATCCTTTATGAGTCTTTTATCATCTTCTGATAACATCCGGTTAAATGTCGCCAGCATAGTGCCTACAGTTCTTAAAGAGTGAATCTCCAATCTTCGAGCCAAGGAAACAGCATCATTCATTTCAGATCCAACAAGTTCAAGCAGATGTCTCAACGTAACCACCCCTCTTTTCATCAACAGTTCAGGAATCAAACCACGTTGTCCCAAGCTGAACCCAAATGAGATCCCTTGAGCACGGGTTCACGTAAACAACCAATGTAAAGATGTGGATGTCCCATCTCTCTTTGTTTCCATGAGGTTCCAAGCTTTTAACACACTCACATAAAACGGTGATAAACACTTTACACAATATTTTGAAAGGTCCATAATGAACAACATTTTACCAAAACCTAAATTACCAACTTTTGAAAAAATAAACTCTGTGACATGCCTCCACAAAACATTTTGATCACCATACAAAAAACTCTGTAAAAACTGTAACCTAAATGCTGCTTTCCGACTTTCTAAATGAATCAAACCTTGCCCTCCTTCTTCCTTTGGCAAAAACAAAACACTCTGAGGGACCCAATGTAATCTGTCCCAAAAGAAATTCAAAATGATTGTCTGAAGTTTTACCAGAAGACCTGGTGGGGGTTCTAGTACAGATAAGCGGTGCCACAGAGTTGAAGTTACCAAATCATTAATAATTAGTGTACGACCTCTGTAAGATACTCGTGGCAAAAGCCAGTGCCATTTCTTTAATTTACCCTCCATCAGTTCAAGAAAACCTTCCCAATTTTCATTACTTGAAATTGATCTCCCAGATAAACACCCAAATATTTAAAACCATTTTTCGACCACTTTAATTCATCAGGTAATTTAGGTTCTTGTTTTGTCCATTTACCAACTAACAAAGCTTTACTCTTGCTCCAATTGACTTTGGATGAAGAAATTTTCCCAAAACACTCAATAATTTTTGTAAAATAAAGACATCTGACTCTTTTGTGATTGCCACAATAATATCATCTGCATATGCAGAAAGTTTAAAAGGTAAAGATATTTCATTTAAATTCACCCCCTGTAACTTTTTCCTGATTTGACATAACAAAGGTTCAATGCTCAAAGAATACAACATTCCTGACATTGTGAATACTCTCTTTACATTAAAAGGTGCACTTAAACCACCATTGACTTTCAATACACTTTCAATGCCACAATAAAGGGTTTTAATCATGGCAATGAACCCAGAGGAGAAACCAAAAGCCTTCAAACTATTCCATAAATACTGGTGCTCCACTCGATCAAATGCCTTTTCTTGGTCGATAGAAATTAGACCAAGTTTAAATCCAATAAATTAGAGAGGTCCAAATAATCTCGAATTAAAGTTATGTTGTCTCTTATTGATCTGCCAGGGATGCAATAGGACTGATCAATATGTACAACTGGATCCATCACTTTTCTCAATCTGCATGCCAGAACCTTTGAGAAGATCTTATAGTCTGTACACAAAAGACTGACCGGTCTCCAGTTCCTTATTTCATAAAGATCACCCTTCTTAGGAAGAAGAGTGAGCACAGCTCTTCGACAACTAAGGGGTAACATTCCCCTTGCCACGCTGTCATTGAGGACTTCCAAGAGATCTTCAGCCAGAACAGGCCAACACGACTTATAAAACTCCACAGGCAAGCCGTCTATTCCTGGAGCTTTGCCATTTTCCATGCTCAGCAGCGCCTCCTGCAGTTCATCCAACGTTATGGCATGCTCCAAAACAACATTGTCATTGTCTGACACCTTTGGCAAGTCTTTAAGAAATTCTTCTGTTATCACAGAGTTTTCTCTGTAATCACTGGCATATAATGTTGAGAAAAAGTCCACAGCTCTTTTCCGCAGGTCAGTAGGATCCGTCAATTCTTTCCCTTCTTCAGATCTTATGCAATGGTTGAAACGATTTTGTCCATTTTTTTCTCCAAACTGAAGAAGAATTTTGAAGGAGCATCCATTTCAGAGATATTTTGAAAACGTGAACGTACCAGAGCTCCCTGTGCTCTGACCCCAAGCAGATCAGCCAAAGCAGCTTTTTTTGTTTGAGCGCCTGAATATGGCCTCGATTTTCTGTGGACTCACAAAAAACCTGAAGTTCCACAATTTCAGTCTCTAATTTTTCAATAGATTTCACCATTTCTCTTGTGACATTGTGAGTGTATTGATTACAAAACTGCTGAATTTTAATTTTACCAATATCCCACCACTGCTGTACAGATGTAAATTGACATTTCATACGTCTCCACTGTTTCCAAAAATACAAAAATCCTTTTTTAAAACAACCATCATTTAACAAAACGGTGTTGAAATGCCAATATGCACTCTTAAGTTTAAAATTATTTATAAACACATTCCCTATGATCACACAATGATCAGAAAAACCCACTGGACACATAGTGCATGATCTAAATATTGTGACTGATGTCCAAAACAATAAAATCTATCTAACCTTGCCAAAGTTATATAATTCTCTTTATAATGAGCCCAGGAATATTGCCTTATGTTTCCATTTTTAAGACGCCATACATCAGCTAAATCATAAGTTTCAATAATATGTTTCAAAATTCTCCTTGAATGTAAATGTGGCTCCAAATGATTCCTATCTAAATCATCTATTGTACAATTAAAATCACCCCCTAAAATTAAATATTCTGTTGACCCACATTTTAAAAGTGTATTGCCAACTCTTCTAAGAAAACACAGCGTTCACTTGGATTCACAGGAGCATATACATTTAGTAAAATCAACTTTATATTTTCATATTTAACAATAACTTTTAACAATCTTCCAGATACAACATCTTCAATTTCAATAGACACTGGAAGAAAATTTCTTGAGAAAAGAATAGCTACTCCTGCACTTAGTGAAGTTTTATGACTCAGAACAAGATTTCCATCCCATTCTTTGTTCCAATCAACTTCATTATCAACGTTGCTATGAGTCTCTTGAGCCAAAGCTATGTCAACGCCTTTAGACTTTAAAAGTTCAAAATACACAGCCTTTTTTTCACATCCCTTGCACCATTAAGGTTCAAAGATGATATTTTAAATCTACTCATAATCACATAGAAAAAGATCCAAGAAACAAGAAAAAACAGCATCTAAAACTGCTTTTTAATTTTCATATTACTTAATACGAGCTCTGACTTTTTGCACAAGTTTCAAAGTCTATATACTTCAGTGTCCCTTAGCCCATCAGAAGTCCTTTGTCTCATTAACCATTTAACTGAGTCAACAAACAATTTTTTATTAGGAAAAAAATCATCTATGACCACATCCTGTTTCCCTTTTGTCACTTCCAAAAACCTTCTAATCTGTTCTAGACTGTAGCCATTAGTACTCTGGCCATCAGGAATAGAGGAATCAGAAGATTCTCTGTCACTATCAGAGTCACAAAAGGTCTCTGAATCTTTCTTTCCCACTTTTTTCAAACTGACTCTTTTTAGGTTTCACCCCTTTCGGTCCTTTAGATTTTCTTTTAGTGTTTGGCACTTTGAAAACACTTTCATCATCCCTAATCAGACTTCCTTCACTGTGAACTAAATCATCAAAATCCATTTCTTCTTGTAATCCTTCAGGTGTGGTCGTTTGACTCTCTTCAGTTCCTTCAACAGAACTAATGACATCCTCAATGTCACGTTCTGCAACATTTGACAGCTTTTGCTCTCCAGTTGAAACTCCTTCCTCATCATTAATTTCTTGAGCTCCTCCCCCACCGGCAGCTACCGGATCTCCCTCCCGAGCATCAGCCTCCGGAGCTCCCTCCCCAACTGCGCCCACTGGAGCTCCATTCACCGTATCCGCTGATGTCATCAGCTGGATTTTCGTTAACCTGAAGTCTCCTTTTGAACCTTTTCAGGGCAGTTTCGGACTGAATGTCCCTCCTGATTACATCCAAAACACCTCATCGTTTCCGTTGTCGCAAAAATAGTATAATCAAAACCGTCAACCTTAAATTTCATCACTATGCTCAGTTCCTCAATATCATTTTTAAGAATCATAAACACTTGTCTTCTAAAAGACACAACATGTTTCAACTTCGGTGATTTGCAACCGGAAGGGAGCATTTTCATTGCTGACACGATCTGACCGTGACGTGACAATTCCTTCAGCAACACTTCGTCACTAATGAAAGGTGGCAAATTAGACAAGATGATCTTTTTGCAGGGTTTATTAAAGGGAAAACAGTAGTTTGTGTATTTCTCAAAACAATTCCCCTCTCAACTACGCTGTTCACCTTTTCAATTGAGTCCAAAAATAAAACCACTGCATTGTTCATTCTGGACGCTGCTTTCACACTTTCACATCCGACAATTTCCCCAACAGCCAAACCACACTCCTCAACCGAGAAATCCACGCCAACCGGTATTTTAATACCGTGTCTTCGTGAAAGGCTCCTAAAGCCTGCAGAACCATAACTTTTCCCGGCCATCGCACCAAGCTAAAAAGCTTGGTGCAGCCGAAAAAAACCTATCAAAACACCAATAAAAACAGAATGTGTTAAAGTGCGAAAAAAAAAGTGAAACACCACTGTGAAAAGTGAAAGTTTAAACCTTTGGAAAACCTCACACTCGTCCTCCTTCCACTCCACACATGCAGCAGCAGACGCTCACGCATGCGTACTCCAGAGAGAGAGAGAGACAGAGAGAGAGAGAGAGAGAGAGAGAGCTGGTCGGCCTTGAAGGTGTGAAAATGATCTCAGCAAAGTATATGGACTTTCTGACTGATCACTTTCTTTCATTGTTCAAACAGAAGAGCCGTACAAAATCATCTTCATGCATGATAATGCACCATCTCATGCTGCAAGGAATACCACTGTGTCATTGGTTGATATGAGCATAAAACTCATGGTGAGGTCACCATCCTCCTCTGACCTCAACCCTCTTGAGAACCTTTGGAGTTTCCTCAAGCAGAAGATCTTTTTTTTCTTTCATCATTTTTTTCTCCAAAGAGTTTTTGTGGCGCTAGTGGCTCATATTTTTGACAGCAGACAGACAGGAAAGAGGGGAAGACATGCAGCAAGGGTCGCCGGTACCGGGAGTTGAGCCTGTGACGTCCACATCGAGGACTGAGGCCTCCAAATGAGGGGCGTGTTGACCTCCTGCTCCACCACAGCAGGCCCCCCTCAAGCAGAAGATCTGAGGGTGGAATGCAGTTCATATGAAAACAGCAGCTCTGGGAAGGTTTTCTGACATCCTGCACAGAAATTCAAGCAGAAACTCATAAGTTCAATGGATGAAAGGAATGTGAAGGTGATATCAAACACAGGGTCCAATGTTAACATGTAAGTCAGTCTGTTAAGATGTTTCTGATTGAAATAGCTTTTTCAGTACATGTGACCACTTGATGCTGCACATTTAAAGAATGTCAGTTTGCAGATCTTTATAATTTAATCACCTGCATTTAATATTATTCTCTTTTTTCTTCTTGTTACATAAACTGTATGTACTTGACTGATTCTTCTTATTACTCTGCCTATTCTCCATGTCCTTTTCTCCTTGTTTGCTATAAGTTTTCAGTTTTTCATTAAACATTCATCAGCAGCTGTTAGCATCTGATCCAAGTCTCAACATACCAAACACAACGTACACGGTTCATGAGGTTGTAACTGGACCCAGCGTTCATTGAAGAGTTTGAAGAGCAGATGATGTTCTCATCATGGAGCCAAGATCAATATCAGCCAAGATCAATATCAGCCTGTTGTTCTGCTGAGATATTCAGGAAGTCCAGGTTGCTTTGACAACGACCTTCAGGTCAAATACACTATTGGTTTTGGGACCTGCATTTTTCTCTTTCTGTTGAGAGCAAAGAAATTAGCATATTTTACTGAAACCTGATATTTCTGCTTAAAATAACATTTTTATTGATCTTCTGTAATATTCAAGCTTCCTAGAATGGAGTAGAAATTATTGACAAACCCAGTTACACCAGTAGCAAAGTGACAGGGAAGTCAAAACATGCAAATTAACACAAATATATAAAAATTAAAGACAAATTTAGAACAACATTCTGTACAGCAAGAGCAAATGTACAGCATAAGAAACTCAGCTAGAAATAATTCATGTAATATGAGACTAAAACATTAATTGTAGTAAAGTGATATTGTTCTGATGTTCTAGAGCCATGATGAGTGAAAGTGAAGCAAATAAAAACTAATTATTCAGAGGGTTTAGCAATTAATTGAAGCTAAAACTAAAGAGAAAATATTAGTTTTATAAAGCTATAGTTGTGTAAACAGCAATAATAAAAATAATATTAATAAACGACTCAAAATAAAAAACCAAAACAGGAAACTGAAGGGAGGAAGGAGAACCAGGTTAAATCAAAATTAACTTTAATTTAGTTTACAAACTGAAGTCTGTGGAAATGATTTCTTGGTTTCTTGTACAAAACAGCATAAATAAATAAATAAATAAATCACCATGGAAAAAGTTACTCAATCACACAAAACTTCCCTTGTTCCCCTTGCAAAAAAAAAAAAAAATAAAATAAAATAAAAAAGAATCAAAACTTTACAAATTGTCTAAATTATTTAGAACAACAACAAAAACAATTTAATCTCATGACAAACATTTGAACCAAGCTGGATATTTTCTCTGAGACTCCACCAGCTTTGGGTTTCTCCCCAACTCTACGGCTCCTTTCAGAATCACTTCCTGGGGTCTAAGAGGACACAGGACTTTATACTGAGGTCCAAACTGATCAGTGATGAGCTGACGGAGAATCTGGCTCTCAGCCAAACCTCCTACTAACACAATATACCCAATGTTGAGATTTTTGTTTAATATTTGTCTGAGTTTCTTGGTGATTCCCTGCAGACTCTCATCATAGAAAGATTTCAGTTTCTCTCTGGAGATTCTGATGGATCCATTATTCCAGGAAGCTCCTTCCTCTGAATCAAAGAACATTTCAATCTCTTTGTTTTTCTGAGCCAACATGACCAGGTTAACCGGGCAACTGATCTGAACATCTTCATCCAAATGTTTGAGACGAGTAAAATCAAATATCATCTTCTGAACCTCATTGGGGAATTTTTTCTCATATTCATTCCAGACTCCATTAGAGAAGATTTTTATGAGGAACTGTTTGAATTTTCCATCCACAGATTTTCCTCCCAGATCGTCCTGAGAGTCGTTATACAGTTTCTTCATGGCTCCTCCTTCCAGGACGTCATGAACAGTGAAGTGAATTTTTTTATCTGTTGACAAACAGAAAGAAAACAAATCAGATTAAATTATAAATCTCAGAACAACATATTGAACATCCTAACATATTTAACAAAAAATACAGAACTAAAATCACTTCATCTATTCACTATCTAACCCACTGATCCCTGCAGAGTTATCGGGGTGTTGGTGCCTATCTCTCTAGTGATCATTGGGCAAGAGACGGGGTTCACCTGGACAGGTCACCATCACAGGACAACACAGAGACACACAGGACAGACACCTTTATAGAGACCAGTTAACCTAACAGTCATGTTTCTGGACTGTAGAGGAAGTCGGAGTACCCAGAGAGAAACCAGACATGAACAGGGAGAACATGGAAACTCCATGCAGAAAGACCCCAGACTGGGATTCAAACCCACAACCTTCTTGCTGGAAGGCAGCAGAGAAACCAGCTGATCCACCATGAATCACTTTAACATGTTTATTGTGAACATAAATATTTTTAAAACTCTCTCACTAAACCTTTAAATAACGGTGAGTAACTTTTACCTCCACAGTCGACAACAAGGAACCGTTTCCCGTCTCTTTGGGTCTCCAGCAGAACTTTGGTTTCTTCTGGTTCCACAATAAACTTTACAGCCTCCTGACTTCCTGCTGGATCTGTAGAAACACTAGCCAAGCTAGTGCTGATAGAAACCTCACTGAGCTGATCGATGATCTATGATCAATGATCAATGATTTTACAGGTAGATTCAGGTTTTTAGGTCATTTATCCTCTGACTCTGTTGTCATGATGCTTGAAATCTCTGGAGCAGAATTTTCCAGATCCAGAGATAAAACAGAACCTCAGATCATAGAAAGAGAAGAAAATCATGAGATGGAAAGAGAATATTTACAAAAATGAACAGAAAGAATTTAACAGAAATCTGAGTAGAAATGATGGAAATGGCAAAAAATCCTGAGACAAATTCATAATTTATGCATTAAATTATATCGTCATATTTAATCAGTTCTTATAAAACTCATTTTTCAGATTAAAAGAACCTTTTAAAAATAAAAACCCCAATTAGATATTAGACTTTTTATTAAACAAAAGTTATATATTAAAATGTTTTTTATAGGTCTGATTTGATATTATAATAAATATTTTACTAAATTATCATCATTTACAGAAATAAGTTTTAAAACATCAATCTGTGTTTAATTAATCTACGTAATATTTTACTTTATAGCTGATTCATTTAAATAAATTAACTTTGAAATGATATTCTAATTCATTGAATCTGTAGTTAAACATTTTATAATTATTTTATTTTATCTGGCTATTAATTACTTCACATGATGATTCTAAATTATTCGCATTATTATGTTCACAGATCCACTAGTGTTAAAATATAATTTCACAGTCTGTGGTTAAATTGAGTTTCATTATGAGATACTTGAAGCAATTAACATTTTCAGGTTTTTTATTTCTAAATAAACTGAAAACAACCTGAATGTTGATTTATTTCTTTAAACTTAGAAACCTGAGAGCTGACAGTGAGGATTTCCTCCAAGCAGCAGCTTATTAAACTCAGACGTTCAGCAGGAGGAAAGACTTGATTACAACGTGTCGCTTTGCAGAGCTGCAGGTAGAAGTTAGAGCAGCAGGAGGAGAAGATGGAGAGGATGCAGCAGTTCAGACGCTGCTGCAGCAGTTCAGACGCTGCTGCAGCAGTTCAGACACTGCTGCAGCTGTTGAAATGCTGCTACTAATTTATGTCAGTTATTTATTTTAACCATAAATTTAGATTGATAGTTAACAGATTAATGGATCATCTAGTGGTTAAATTTTAACACTTTAAATCTTTAAATTGATGGATTCACAAGTTATTTCTTTTGTTACAGTATATTAAAGATCTGCTGTTGTTGTATCAACCTTCCAGACTCTCAGGTTCTGGTTCTGCTCTGCATCCCCAGAACCAGAACCAAGAGAGGAGAAGCAGCTTTCAGCATCTATGCACCAAACATTTGGAACAAACTTCCAGAAAACTGTAAAACAGCAGAAACCCTGACTTCCTTTAAATCTCAACTAAAAATACACCTGTTTAGAATTGTATTTGAAATGTAATACATAACAATGTATTGTTTATTCTATGTTGCATGACTTTGTGTTTTTGTGTTTATGATGTAAAGCACTTTGAAATGCCTTGCTGCTGAAACAGTGGCGGAGCCAGAGGGGTGGCCGGGGTGGCACTTGCCACCCGGCCACCCCTCTGGAAATGGTCACTTTAAAATATAATACTTATGAGATCGGCAAAGATTTGCCAGGAAAACTGTAATTTCCGACTGTCCCTGAAGGCAGCCCGATGCCCGACGTTGTTCATTGGTTAAACTGACATGTGGGTCCTGCTTGATCCAAAACACATTTAGAGTTACACCGTCGAGGAGTTTTGCAGGTATTTCCATTTTACCGATCAGCGGTAACCGCTGTTACCTTCCTAATGAGAGGCGGCACTTGTCATACATTTCTAAAAAGAAAAACAAAATGGTTGTGCACCGCTGCATAGTGCCTCGTTTATTATATTAGCCATGCTAGTGCTGATAGATCGTGTTTTAGACAGAATCTTTTTACATATGTTTTAGTGACATGCTGCCCTGTAATGTTTTATTTCTCCCAGCTCTTGCTTGAAATGTGTGGTAAGAATATGAGAAAAACCATTAAGTTTTATAATGACTGAAATGTAAGTAGGCTATGTCATATGAAACTTAACTAGTTATATTAATTAATGTATTTTTAATTTAGTATTTTAGCTAGCTGCAGAAAACTGAAAACCAGTTTAAATAATAGTTAAAATAGTGTTGTCTCTGCCAAACAGTCATGAAGTCTAAATACCAGGATTATTATTTTGTGTAGAGCCCAAATGAAGAGAAAAGGGAAAATCTCCAGTTCTTCTTAAAGAGGCAAAACCAGGGCCAGACCAGGGCCAGACCAGGGCCAGGCCAGGGCCAGACCAGGGACATACCAGGGCCAGACCGGGGCCAGACCAGGACCAGACCAGGGCCAGACCAGGGCCAGGTCAGGGCCAGACCAGGGCCAGGCCAGGGCCAGACCAGGACCAGACAGAACCCTGCAGCAGTGACCAGGACCAGACAGAACCCTGCAGCAGTGACCAACCTGGAGAATCCAGCCAGGAGACTCCAGGCCCAAGTGCATCACCAGCTGGTTAGAGGCTGTGACAGAGAGTTATTAAGTAGTAAAATCCAATAAGCCTAATCCTAAAGGTTAGCATGATGCTTTTTGCATTTTTTATTGTGTCTGTTGACACAATAAGTTCCAGAGAGAGATGAGGGTGATATAGATTCAGAGTCAGACTCTGGGGAGGAAGACAGTGAAGCTGATCAAAAACCAGCTCAGAACAACTGTGGCTGATGACAGGTTAAGTCATCTTGGCATTCTCAGTGTTGAGTCAAAGAAGGCACAGACCCTCAACATGGATGACTTTGTAAAACATTTTGCTTTTTCCCACCAAAATCAGAGAATTATGCTCTCTCGAGTGTCTCCTGGCTTTGAGTTTGCAGTATGTTGTTCCCATTCAAAGCTTATTTGACCATAGCAGTGTTTCTCAAACCTTTATAAATACCACCAGGGTAATGCTGGTCACCTCTGATGGTATTGTCTTGCACTTTACTATTTGGATCCAGTTTTATTTATTTATTTTTGAGAATTTGTTTTTGGTCATATTCTGGGCTCTGAGTTTACATTTACATGTTCACTGTTCCATAGAGCCGTTTAACGTCTTGTTTGGTCATGGTAAATCTTTGTTAAAACCATTTTAATTTGAATGTGTGTGAGAAAATATTTATTTCCTTTCGTTCATCATTTGTATATGGACCCCTCTGATAAAGCCTTGCTCACCCTTTGGCCCTTGAAAAGGGCCTGGCCTGGTCTGGCCCTGGTCTGGCCCTGGTCTGACCTTGGCCTGGCCCTGGCCTGGCCCTGGCCCTGGGTTTTGCCTCTTTAAGAAGAACTGGGAGATTTCCCTTTTCTCTTCATTTGGGCTCTACACAAAATAATAATCCTGGTATTTAGACTTCATGACTGTTTGGCAGAGACAACACTATTTTAAACTATTATTTAAACTGGTTTTCAGTTTTCTGCAGCTAGCTAAAATACTAAATTAAAAATACATTAATTAATATAACTAGTTAGGTTTAATATGACATAGCCTACTTACATTTCAGTCATTATAAAACTTAATGGTTTTTCACATATTCTTACCACACATTTCAAGCAAGAGCTGGGAGATATAAAACATTACAGGGCAGCATGTCACTAAAACATGTTAAAAGAATCTGTCTGAAACACGATCTACCAGCACTAGCATGGATAATATAATAAACGAGGCACTATGCAGCGGTGCACAACAATTTTTTTTTTCTTTTTAGAAATGTATGACAAGTGCCGCCTCTCATTAGGAAGGTAACAGCGGTTACTGCTGGGCGGTAAAATGTTGGAAATACCTGCAAAACTCCTGGACGGTGTAACTCTAAAGCCGTTGATGTGTTTTGGATCAAGCAGGAACCAACATGTCAGTTTGACCAATGAACAGCGGGCATCGGGCTGCCTTCAGGGACAGTCGGAAATTATAGTTTTCCTGACAAATCTTTGCAGATCTCATAAGTATTATATTTTAAAATGACCATTTCCAGTGGGGTGGCAGTAGGGGTGGCCAGGGGTCTGTTGGGGGTGGCAAGTGCCACCCCGGCCCTCTGGCTCCGCCACTGATCCAGATTGATATTTAAATGGTTTCAGTGAAAGAACTTTTGAGTAGAAAACTCTAAACTGACTCCTGCTGCTGCATCTTTTGGTTATGATGGTTAAACCATCACAAGTAAGAAATCAGGTAAACAGAACCTGCCTGACAACATGAAGTAGGCGATGTCATGGTGTATTTGAAATAAGTTAAGAACAAATGAGAAACCAAGTCATTGACATCAGTTAGAAGCTCAAAATCCAAAATACTCTTTTGATTCCAAAGTGAAATTAAATAATGTTAATAATTTCTAAGATGGCAGGTTATCAGTGAACAAAGTGAAAGTTATGATCCATAAATAGAGAAAATACTGAACATTGATGAACCTTCCCAGCAGAGACTGACCAACCAAAATGACTCAAGAAGAAGAAACCAGAAATATCTAAAGCTCTGCAGGCCTCACTGCCTCAGTTAAGGTCAGAGTTCATGTCAATGTCAAATTTATTTGTGTAACACAATTTAAACAACAGCAGATGACCAAAGGGCAAAGTTTAGGAGCCACAGCTAAAAAAACTGAGCTTCATTCTGGGTTTTAGAAAAACCAAAAGCTGCTGATAATTCAACAAGGAGAAAAAGAAAAAGAGATAATTGGTAAAACTGACCTTCATGGGAGAGTTTAAGACCAGATATTCCGGTTTCATAAAGTTCTGGCCCACAAAAGATCTGATATCCAAGATTTATAAGAAAATCTGATGGACTCAAGAAAACCTGAAGGAAACCAGAACGTCTGCCTCTGATTGGTTGAAAAGCTGCTTGAGATGCTGAGTCATCAAACATGAACTAATACTGGAAAACTGATTTAAAATTATTCAGCAACAAAGAGTGAAGCAAAATTTATCCTCAGTGAAATTTTGCTTCATTGATTCTGGATGAAGATCTAATAATAATCAGTTATTAGATTGAGGAGGAAATTATTGTTTGTCAGGTTGGTTTTAAAGATGTGGTGAAACATTTAGGAACAAAAATGTTATAAATATATTTTACATGATTTGCTTCAAAACAATTAGTCCAAACAGATCAGCTAAACAATTCATTGATATATTAGACTTGTCCTTTAAAACAGATCAGAATCTGTTAAATGTTTGTAAGCCAGACTTTATAGATCCACACAGTACCGTTACAGCTGGTATCAGGTTCTGCTGGTCCTGCAGGTTGATCCTGTGAGTCTCTGCTGTGGTTCTGTTTGATGAAACCATCAGGTTGAAGGTTCAAACACCAGGTCAAAGCTGCTTCTGACTCCAAAACAAACATCAGTTTGTCTTTAGTGTCGTCTGTTACCAGACCAGCCTGGAGGAGAAACCAAACGTCTGATTCTGCTGAACATTTCAGAGATGATGTGACTTTAAAGACATGATGTTACCTGAGTTGCAGATTTTATGATGAGCTCTTTAGTGGAATCCTTTAAGATGTGAGGAACAGTCAGAACCCAGGTGAAATCATCAGCTGTGAAATCTCCACCTTCTGGATGAGATCTGATGGTTTTCAGAGCATCGTCCTTCAGGAATCTCAGAACTTCTGTAAAAATCTGTTGGATCGACATCAAGTTCCTGTTGGCTGTGTAGATTCCCTCCCACCAGTTGTCCTGTGAACAGGTTCAGTCTGTTAGTTTATATTCAAACCAGGTTAGTTTATCAAATCTACTGATGATGAACTACTGTTAGTCCAAGCAGAAACTTATTGCTTTAATGAACTGAACAGCGGTTAATTTTCTATTTAGGTTTCTCTTTCTGATTTAAATATGAAATAACAGATTTTACTGGTTAGGAAAAATAATCAAATGGATTTGTTCTGCTGCCCACCAGCAGAAAAATAACATTTGAGTCCTTTTTGTGTTGCTTTAGGTCTTTAGGTCACAATTTATTTAGGTTTTCCAACTGTTAATAATTTGCATTTTGAAAAATATTATTGATATTTCTCTTTATAAGACTTTAATAAAAGGTCATTATTGAAAGAGACCTGAAATAATTGGTTTACCCCTCATAGCTTTAGCAAATAAAAAGTAAATGTTTCCAAATTCTTAATGACTATTATGGCTGATACTATGAGCAACCAAAAATTCTATTTTTCATCCAATAATCTGTCATATTTTTCATTAGAAGGTGATTTTCCAGAAAGCCTATGCTCTCATCTATTCAGGAAGTCTAGTCTTCATGCTCTGCTATCATCCAGTTTCCCTCCTATTATATCTGCAATAAAAAATTAAAATACACACAATGTGTTGGAAAAGATGACTGAGTTTGATTTGTCAGGATTAAATAACAAAAGTTGGAAGAAAACTGATTCTCTTGACAATTAAAAATAACAAAATTGTTTAAGAAAACTGTCATGACTTCAGCGTTTCTGCTCCACCTTCTGCGCTGATTGCTCATCACTCTCACCTGCACTGTGCTGCTCCCTATTTATACAGCTGATTTTCTCCAGCTCAGTGCGAGATCGTCTGTTGCCCTTGTCACAGCTTTCAAGCCATTGTTTCATGTCCCAAGGAGTTTTCTGGTTTACTGATCCTGCCTGTTTTTTGACCTTAGATTCTGCCTTGTCCTTCGGCTGCTGAAAGTACTCTGATCTCCTGTTAAAGAACCCTGCATGTCGCCGACCCTGCCTCCTGCTTGCTGTTTGCTGGATTATCTGTGCCTGTTGCTCTCCTGTGTATGACCCTGGATCGTCTCTCTACTCCGTCTCTGGTTTGTGGACTTTGCCCCTGTGGTCTGTTTGTTCTCTGAGCCCCCAAGACTGTCTGTTGTCCTGTCATCCTACTTTGTCCCACCCCCGGCTGGATCCCTGTCCCCTGTGGATCCCTCCTCCCTTATCTGCTCATTTTTTCCCACCCTGTTCAGTCCCATCGAAATTATTATTTTTTGTCATTAAAACTTCTGATTTAACTTTCTCCTGTGTTGGCTGCGTTTTGGGTTCTGGCTTAGTTTGCTTACCTTTACAGTACGATCTCGCCATTATGAACCCACAGCCAAATCCTGATTGGTGTTCCAAAGTGGAGGGTGCTATTTCTGGCCTTGAGAGAAATGTCCAGGAGATTTTACAGGGACTTTCTTCTCTAAGGGTTTCCCAAGCCCAAGCTAGCCCCCCAGTTATGCGGCCACCCCCCCTTTCGGTCACCCCCATGGCTAACGCTAGTAGTGAGCCCAAGATTCCGCCCCCTGAGCGTTTTGATGGGGATCCTGAACAATGCAGACCTTTTTTGACCCAGTGTTCTTTGGTTTTTGAACTGCAGCCCTCTGCCTTCCCATCTGAGCGGGCCAAGGTGGCCTATGCTATCTCCCTACTGTCTGGCAAGGCTAAGCTGTGGGGAACTTCTGAGTGGGAGAATGATGCTGACAGCTGTGACTCATTCTCAGAGTTCTCTGAGATGAAGAGGGTGTTCGATCCCATCCGTCCTGAGAGAGAGGCTGCCAGGAGACTGTTTTCTCTCAAACAGGGCTCTCGACCTGTAACGGACTACATAATCAATTTCCATGCCCTGAAGTCCAGTTGTTTTTGGAATAATGAAGCCCTGTTTGACGTTTTTTACCAGGGTCTGTCTGATGACATCAAGGATGAGATCGCTACCCGTGACCCTCCCAAGACTCTCGAGGCCTTAGAAAGACTTGCCACACGGATAGACCAACGCCTCCGCGAACGTAAAAGGGAGAGGTCTTCATCTAATTATCAAAGAAGGGTTTCAACCGTTCAGGTCAGTCAAGGCAGCATGCCCAGAGTCCTCACGCCCCCCCTTGTTGAGACTGAGGAGCCCATGCAGCTGGGTAGAGCCAGACTCTCAGCTGAAGAGAAAGAGAGGAGGTTCAAGAATCATCTGTGTTTCTACTGCGGAGAGAAGAACCATCAAGCTCTTAACTGCCCGTCAAAAGGACAGGCTCAGTAAGGCTGGGGGGGTCCTTGCTGAGCCCGATCTTCAGATCTCAGAACCCTTCCCACAATCGGTGTACCATCAGATTTCTGGACTCTCTTGAAGGGAGGGAAGTTCCTGTTTTCATTGATTCTGGTGCTGATGCTGACTTTATTGATGTTGGTCTAGCTCATAAGCTTGCACTAGAGTTGGAACTTCTAGAGAAACCACGTGAGATTTTTGCTATTGATGGGCATCTTATTGATCAAGTCACTCACTCCACTAAGCCTACTTCTGTGCTTATTTCAGGAAATCACCACGACAGGATCACATTTCTGCTGACCAGGTCTCCAGAGATTCCGGTGATTCTGGGACGCCCTTGGCTCATCAAACACAATCCTGTCATTGACTGGTTCACTGGTGAGGTTCAGTCTTGGGGACCATCTTGCTCCACTTCATGTCTGCGGGAAGCCCCTATCATGGTATCTCCCTGTGAGATCAACCAAGATTACCCAGACTTGTCTAAAGTCCCTGAGGTTTATCATGATTTGTGTGAAGTGTTTAACAAGTCTAAGGCAACTTCTCTGCCTCCCCACAGAGAGTATGACTGTGCTATTGACCTTCGGCCTGGAACCACCCCACCCCGGGGCAGATTGTATTCCATTTCTGGTCCCGAAAGACAGGCGATGGAGGAATACATTTCTGATGCCCTCAAGGCTGGACTAATCAGAAAATCTTCTTCTCCAGCAGGTGCTGGATTCTTCTTTGTGGGCAAGAAGGATGGGTCTCTTAGGCCATGCATTGATTATCGAGGCCTTAATGAAATTACAGTTAAGAACAGGTACCCTCTGCCCCTCATGTCTTCTGCTTTTGAGCTCCTTCAAGGTTGTACGGTGTTCACTAAGCTGGACCTGCGTAATGCCTACCATCTGGTCCGCATAAGAGAAGGAGACGAATGGAAGACGGCCTTCAACACCCCTTCCGGGCATTATGAATACCTGGTCATGCCCTTTGGGCTCACTAATGCACCAGCTGTTTTCCAGGCGCTGGTTAATGATGTTTTAAGGGACATGCTAAACAGATTTGTTTTCGTGTACCTTGATGACATCTTGATTTTTTCGAAGGATCTACCTACCCATGTCAAGCATGTCCGTGAGGTTCTTCTCAGGCTTCTCCAAAATAAGTTATTTGTTAAGGCGGAGAAGTGTGCATTCCATCAATCATCTATATCCTTTCTTGGTTTTGTCATAGCTCCTGGCAGGATTAACATGGATCCTTCTAAGGTGGCAGCCGTCTTGGAGTGGCCCGACCCTTGTAGTTTGAAGGAGCTCCAACGGTTTCTTGGGTTTGCCAACTTTTATCGCCGTTTCATCAAGGGTTACAGTTCAGTTGCTGCCCCTCTTCATTTACTCACTTCTACTAAGACCCAGTTTAATTGGTCTTCAGAGGCCAAACAAGCCTTTGACAAGCTTAAGCGTCTCTTCACCTCTGCACCTGTTCTCCGTTTTCCAGATCCGTCCAACCCTTTTGTGGTGGAGGTTGATGCCTCGGACACTGGGGTCGGCGCTGTCCTGTCCCAACGGTTTGCTGATGACGCCAGATTACATCCTTGTGCCTTTTTTTCTCGCCGGCTCTCTTCCTCTGAGAGAAATTATGATGTTGGGGACAGAGAACTGTTGGCTATAAGATTAGCATTGGAGGAATGGAGGCACTGGCTGGAGGGTGCCACACATCCTTTTACTGTGTGGACAGACCATAAGAACTTGGAATACCTCAGGTCTGCTAAGAGACTGAACCCACGCCAAGCTAGATGGGCACTTTTCTTTAGCAGATTTGACTTCACCCTGGCCTATAGACCTGGCAGCAAGAATGTCAAACCTGATGCCCTTTCTAGACTTCATCAGCCTTCTGTCTCTCCATCTGATCCTGTTGACCACGATTACTTCCTTCCTTCCAAGACTAGGCTTGCTCTTACTAGCATTGAAATCTTGCTCAAGAGGAGTCATCAGAGACAACCACCTCCCATTCAGTGTCCCAAGGGTCTTCTGTTTGTTCCTGAAGATATGGTGTCTAAAGTCCTTCAGTTCTGTCACAGCTCTAAACTTTTTTGTCACCCAGGCATCACAAAGACGCTTGCTGTGGTCCAGTCAGGATTCTGGTGGCCCACACTCAGAAAGGACACGCGAGAGTTTGTGTCGGCGTGTGCCACTTGTTCCAGAGTAAAGCCCTCCAGACGCCCCCCTGCTGGTCTTCTACGACCTCTGCCTATTCCACATCGTCCATGGTCCCACATCTCAATGGATTTTGTCACCGGCTTGCCTTCCTCTCAAGGTAACACTGTGCTCCTCACTGTGGTTGACAGATTCTCCAAGATGACCCACCTCATTCCGTTACAAAAGTTGCCTTCAGCACCTGAACTTGCTGATGTCATGGCCCGAGAAGTTTTCAGACTTCATGGCATTCCCCGCAACATTGTGTCTGATAGGGGACCGCAATTCATTTCCCGCTTCTGGGGAGAGTTTTGCTCTCTTCTCGGCATTGATGTTAGTCTCTCTTCAGGTTTTCACCCTCAGACGGACGGCCAGACGGAGAGGATGAATCAGGAGGTTGAGTCCAAGTTGCGCATCCTTTGCATGGATGCTCCCAGTCGCTGGTCCCTGAAACTTACCTTGGGTAGAGTACGCCATCAATGGATTACCATCTAGCGCGACAGGTCTGTCACCATTCAATGTTGTGTATGGTTATCAGCCCCCATTCTCTCTGTTCAGGAAGGCGCTACCCAGGTTCCTGCTGCCCATTTATCAGCACGTCGTTGTCTCAGAGTCTGGAGAAAGGCCAGAGCGACACTCTGCAAGACCTCTGCTGTTTATACCCGTAATGCCAATCGCCACAGATCCCAAGCACCTAGATACCTGGTGGGTCAGAAAGTGTGGTTATCCACTAAGGACTTACCCATCAAGGTAGAAAATCGCAAGTTGGCACCTCGTTTTGTGGGTCCATTTCCTGTTGCCAAGGTCATTAACCCAGTAGCTGTGCGTCTCAAGTTGCCAGGCTCGTTGCGTGTACACCCCACTTTTCATGTCTCCAAGGTCAAACCTGTGCTGTCATCCAGGTTTTTCCCGCCTTCCAGACCCCCTCCACCCCCCGGCTCATTGATGGCGCTCCTGCCTTTACTGTGAGTCGCTTGTTGCGTTCCCGACGTTGGGGCCGTGGCATCCAATACCTTGTGGACTGGGAGGGCTATGGTCCTGAGGAGAGGTCCTGGGTCCCTTCTCGTCTGATCCTGGATAAGACTCTCATCCGTGACTTCCACCGCCTGCATCCGGGCCAGCCCAGAAGGGCGTCAAGGGCCGCCCCCTGAGGTGGGGGTGATGTCATGACTTCAGCGTTTCTGCTCCACCTTCTGCGCTGATTGCTCATCACTCTCACCTGCACTGTGCTGCTCCCTATTTATACAGCTGATTTTCTCCAGCTCAGTGCGAGATCGTCTGTTGCCCTTGTCACAGCTTTCAAGCCATTGTTTCATGTCCCAAGGAGTTTTCTGGTTTACTGATCCTGCCTGTTTTTTGACCTTAGATTCTGCCTTGTCCTTCGGCTGCTGAAAGTACTCTGATCTCCTGTTAAAGAACCCTGCATGTCGCCGACCCTGCCTCCTGCTTGCTGTTTGCTGGATTATCTGTGCCTGTTGCTCTCCTGTTTATGACCCTGGATCGTCTCTCTACTCCGTCTCTGGTTTGTGGACTTTGCCCCTGTGGTCTGTTTGTTCTCTGAGCCCCCAAGACTGTCTGTTGTCCTGTCATCCTACTTTGTCCCACCCCCGGCTGGATCCCTGTCCCCTGTGGATCCCTCCTCCCTTATCTGCTCATTTTTTCCCACCCTGTTCAGTCCCATCGAAATTATTATTTTTTGTCATTAAAACTTCTGATTTAACTTTCTCCTGTGTTGGCTGCGTTTTGGGTTCTGGCTTAGTTTGCTTACCTTTACAGAAAACCTCCACAAAAACCTTGTTTTTGTATTTATTTTACAGTTTTGTTATTGTTGTTTTTTTAACAGCAGCTGCCAATAAAAATGAAAGTTACAACCTTAAGATGATTATTTGAGTTATTTTACCAAGAAATCAATCAGAAGAGCCATGAAAACAGTCGGATCTCTGGCTGCAGTGAATGATCCAAAACAGAGGGAACAGATTTTCACCTCGACTGAATCAGGTGATGCATTTAAATACACCTAATTATTCATGAGGTGATTTACATTGAGGAGGAATTTTGCATGCAAAGAGGTGCAGGAGTGATTTATTAGGGGTAAATTATTTTCTGGTTTACATGCAAATGTTTTATAAATCAGGCTTTTTTTTGACACAGGACATTTTTGGATTTTGGGCATAAATACACATTTAGTCTGATTCCTGTGGATTTTTTTTTAAATAAATGAGATCTTAAGTAAAGTTCAGCTTTTTCTGAAATGCTGTTGTGCAAAAGTTCAGACACTATTAAAATTAATGGCTTGACTCAGTGGCGCCCCCTATACAGGCTGTAGGCATCGACACAAACATGATGATTTTGAGTTCTCTCTGCCTTTGCTGCTTGTCTTTCCCACTTCCTGTCAGACTATTGTTGAATAAAGGCCAACAGTAAGAAAAACAAAACAAAAAATCCATTGGACTAAAACTGGAAATGAAAGAGATATTATTATAATTATAGAGACTCAGTGTTAAGACCTATTTACTGCAGGTGAGAAACTGTGAAGGAAGTAAAGTTCAGATTTAAAATATCTCAGATAATTAATATAATGACTCAGTTTCAAAATGAGAAAACTGATGAGTTCATAGAAAACATGATGGGATCCAAGAAAGAAGAATATTTATCTGCAGATCTTTACATTTACTTACTATGTGAAGGACCTTCCTCTTGAAGTCTTCAAAGAAATAATGTTTCTTAGTTTCTTCTTCTCTCATTTTATTAAATGCTGTTTCAGCTTCATAACCAAACTTCATAAATTCTTCATGTTCATCAAACAGGATGCAGGTTGGAGTCTTTGGGGTGTCTAGTCCAAGTCCATTACTCCATCTCTTTATCTGGGTTTCACCTCCTTCCTCTCTGGGTTTAACATTGAAGGCGTAGCCACTGAATCCTGAACCAAAGTCTATGGCTATGATGAGAGAGTCGGGTCCAGCTGGATGGAAAAAAAGAGAAAGTTAGAATATCATTAAAGAGAAGTTTATGACTGATTTTACAATAAGTTGATTCTGTAATAAAACCATAAACACAATTATATTTATTAGTTTCATCCTGCAATTGAAAAAATAAACTGAAACATTAAATTTCAGAAACTTAATATTTATTTTACATGGATTATACTGGTCCATCTGCCCTGTGATGAACTGGTGACCAGTCCAGAGTGAACACCCCTCAGTCAATAGTTATAGGAATCAACATATCAATGTCTGAATGGATAAGTGAGTCTGAACAATAGATGGATGAAAGAATGGATGCTGGAACTCCTAAATATTTAATAATTCTACATAAAACCCAGGAAATACATTTTGTTTCATAGCTTCTGTTATAATTAGTATTTCTACTGTTTATTTCATAATTTCCTTTTTCTTTACTATTATAATTATATTTCTGCAACATATTTCCTAATTTTAACCTTCATATTAATAACTCCATCATTAAATATATTATCTATGAAATATGATCTATATTTACTGTACTGACCTTTGACATCTAGCAGCACCTGTTTATTGGTCAGGATTTTTCCTGACTGGTCATCATAGACGGTGCAGCTGTAGGTTCCTGTGTCTCTGTCTGTTGGATTCTCCAGCTTCAAACTGAAGTCTCCAAATTTACCTTCTTTCTCAATCTCTGTTCTGTCTTTATACTGATCATGTTGAACACACCAGCTCCCAAAATTCACAGAACACAGGAAGACCTTTCTGTAACATACATGGACCATCCTGCCAGTGTTGTGTCTCCACTTCACAATGACGTCTTCAGGCAGACAGGCTGCAGTTTTAAATGGCAGCAGAACAAACTCCTCTCCTAAATCCACCTTCACCCTGTAGACTGAGAAACAAACAGATGAGCTGCACTGACAGCAGTAGAAATGATGATGTTGATGTTCACAGTGATTTTCCAGGAGAAAAACATTTCAGTCACAATGTGAAACTCAGGATTTAGTGACCAGATGATGACAGTGGATCCATCTGATCTAAACTTCCTTTCAAAGACACAGAAAAAAAGACTCACTATCATTAAAATGTTTATTCATAAAGAGAAATCACTGCTATTGTTTCTGCTTTTTAATTACAGATAAACTACAGATAAACTACATTACTGTTGTTTCCTGCTGACTGGAGAGAAAAACACTTGACTGATGGATCTAAAGTAGAGAAGAGTTTCAGTGACTTCACGTCATAATCCTGTAATGTGGGTTTGATTTGTATTTTGTGGATGAGAAGAGACAACAGGAATATGCAACAGGAAAGACAGAACTCTAGTTCTGTGAATTTAACAAGATTAGTGGGTTAAACATTTTGATTAAGCAACAATCCATTAGAAAGGTTTGACATTCAAGATTTCAATCATCATTATGTAATTTGAAAGTTTTGTGCTGCACAACATCAATCTTACAAATGAAAGTCAGTCAGATAACTAGCTGAGTTATTATCATCACTCAGAATCAAAAAATACTTTTGATTTATAAAAACTTGCTGTTCTGCAGTCAAGTTGCTTTGCAGGTTGTCTAATCAGATATTTAAATACTTTAAACTGTTTCTGTTTCTGGCTTTATTTTGCCAGAAATATAAATAATTTAAAGTATTTCATCATATACTGTAGCAGAGGAAATAAAATAAACTGTAAAAATATTCATGTGTAATTGTAACGTTTGAATTTTTCATATATAAATATTTCTAATTTTGAATTGATCATTGTTGGCTTTTAACAGCAGGATTATGATCTCAAAATCAAAAAAGATAGATTGAACCAGATGGGGACAAAGGGAAAATGAAATAAAAAGAAGAAGAAAGTCTTTTCCCTGCATGGACAGTTTCTGGTTAGAAATGATGGAAAATGGATGGAAATGAACTCAGAAGAAAATCTGTTAGAGTCTCAGAACAACTTGAGACTGGAGTGAACGTCCATTATCCAGCAGAACGACCCTAAAGCTAAAGCTGGAGACACAAAGTGACAGTTTAGATCAAACCAGATTCATGTGTCAGAATGACCAAGTCAAGTTTTAGTTCTAAACTCAGCCTGGTTTTTATCACACAGACTCATAAATTACAGACTCTGTTCATCCAGTGAGACTGATCTCTTGCTTTGTTACAAAGAATAGAAAGATTTCAGTAAAACTCATGGAGATAAATCTGCAAAACCAGACAGACGTGATATCAGTGAAAGATGATACAAAATATAAACTCCAAGGTGCTGAATACCATTATTTGATACATTGTTCACAAGTTTATTGTTTTTAATTTAGAAAACAATTATTTCTTTTCATTGGACAATGTTGTTCTATGTGTTGTTCTATTGCATAAAATCTCTAAACTTTTGTAACTATTATGTAACTTTTGGCTTGAATAAATCCAGGTGAACCTGGTGAATGTTGATGGGACGACATGATTCCTTTATCTTCATAAAACACAAGAATTGATGTGTTGATGGAATACTGCAGAACTTTCCATTATAAACTTGTTCATTATTTCTATTGTCATTAACCCATATTGGGTCGGCTTCATGTGGGTTCAGTTCCTGAACATAGAAACATTGAAAACTCAACATTTTAGGGAATCCAGCCCAAAACTGTAACTGACAATTGAAACCATGAAAGCTCTGATGCTTCCTTCCTTTCTGTATCATTTCATAAATTATTGTCTGAAATGGTCACAATGTGACTCAGGAAACTAAGAAGATCTCAGCATGTTAGACATTGGTATTGATACTGATGTAAAAGGAACTTACCTGACATGAAATACTGTCAAAAAGTAAATAAAAGGCCTCCAGTAACAGGAAGTAGAATCAGCAGAACCAGTAAAATCCCAAGTTGGAAGATTCTCTATCGAAAAAACAAAGACCAGTTAGAGATTAGACATTTTTCTATTATGAAAAGTTTAGGTTCTTTTGGTCTTCTTTTTACCCCTTTTTGTTTCCTTTAGTAATTTGATTGGAATGAAGTGAAAAGCATCTTTTAAATATATTGTCAGGTTTAACAAACAAAATGTTTTGGCCAAATAGTTACATTTCAAAAACTCAATTCAGTTATAAAGTTATAAAGTTTTGACTTGGAAAAACCAGATGAACCTGGGAGAAGAGGAGTGCAATGATTGCTTTATCTATCCTCATAACACAAAATGTTTAGACATATAAGTTATATTTTTATAATACAATTCCAACTTTATATTTTTAAAGTGGTTATGAAATCTTTTACTGCCATTTATTTTTATTTATTGTTATATGATAGCTGAGTTTTTAGCTCCACCAAAGGGATGATGAGAAACGTAATCTTCATTCTTTATATGTATAGTACATATGATTAATTGACAATAAAATAGATTTTGACTATGAATGTAGATGGAAATGTCACTTTGTCATCTAGCAAGAAAAGACCAAAGAAATAAATCATAAAATGTACAAAACTGGCAGCATCAATACATCAGGTAACTATATAACCCCAAACAAAAACACACATAAAGGTATTCATGTCTGAAAAATGTAAATATTTCTTTGAACTGTTACAGTCACAGCAAAAGAAATTTCATAGCAGTTTCTTCAAGCCACAAATTATAAAATCTTTTACCTGATAAATCTTTTACCTTTTAACTGAACCACTGACTAAAAAAAAATCTTTATAGACCCGATGGCTTTCTTATGGATAGATTACTCATATATAATTATTGGAGTAAGAATTGTTTTGAGCCAATAATCTCAATTGTCTGATTGATCAGCTTTTCAGGACAAAACACTCAGAAAGTAACCTTTAATCAAAGCAACCTTTGATTATTTAAAAGTCTGCTTACTGACAGTAAAGCTTTGTTTTAAGATAAAGATTTGTTGTGTTTACTTTAAATAAGAATAATCTGCAAAGAAAAATCTGTTATGCATAGCTGTTCTCATGTATTTAAAATCAGTAAGTTGTTTCACTAAAAGTTTCACAAAATATAAAAGATTTGACAAATTTCAAAGTCACAATTATGTCTGAATTGTTTCCATTCAAGTCTCAAGGAAAGGCATGTTAGTTTCAGGTCGGGTTTGATGTCAAGACATTTAATCTTTAATCTTTTAACTAACTTGAAATCCAAAACAAGTTACATGTCTGCCAGTCAGTTTGTGTTTTATATCTTGTTGTTTTCTTCTTCTTCTCAAATTCAGGATGCAGGCTGGAGTTAATTTGGGATTTTGAGTTCTGATTGGATGCAGAATTTGGTGACTCTTTTTGTTAAATATGGAAACAGTTGTTCTTTTATTGCCGTCATACTACAGTTAGAATCTGTTTTATTTTCATTGTTTGTTTGATTTGGCATAAACTTCTGTTCTGTTTCTCTCCCACAGTTTATCTTTTGTTTTTCACTGTTACAAGAACTTTACCGTTTTATTGTAGTTGTATGTTATTGTTTCTCTGGGTCATGTTATAACCATAGGTTATGACCAGAATTATAATTAAATTCTAATATTATGAAAGTCATTAACCAAGAATAATATAAGACATGATTATGATTATACTGTCTGTCAGTTTGGATGCACCAATTTTGTTGATTAAGGCTCAAAGCTCAGAAACTGGATCTGCAAACATGAAAGTGAGAGAAAAATCAATAATTTTGAATCAGGGAACTGAAACATGTCACTTTAACATTCTGATTATTTAAAAGACATTTTGTTTTCTTTAATCACTACAAAATTGGAGTTTGAAACTTTGACTTTAAAGGCTGAGCGACAAAAGTGGTGAGCCAAATCTTCTTTGTGAAAGTTTAAGGCTGTAGTATGTAACTTTTATGAAAAAAGATTTTTCACCCATTTGTTGAAGCAGTCACCATGTAATGACAGAAAAGGGCCAGATAATCTATGAAAGGTTCGAGCTCCTCTGCTTTCTCCCAGTGTTCCCAGTGCTAACTGCACAAATGCACCACTAAGTCAGACACAACCAATCAGAGCCAGTTGGAGGGTTTTACTGCCGTCAATCAAGCTCATGTATATGCTGCTCACACCCTCCCCATTGCCCTGGGAAATGCTCCAACTTTCTCCTAATAGCACAACTTGCCATGAATGTTCAGGCTAGTTAGCATGGCTATCGACAACAATGGTTAAACAGTTTTCCTGTAAGTTGTTCCTCCACCGATAGCAGATTAATCAGCACATTCATGAGCTGATTGATAGTTAAGACCTTTCTTCTGGCTCTGATTGGTTGTTTATGACTGAGTCGTGTACTTGTGCAGACAAAATATCACTGGGGTGAAGGAGCATGGTCTTTTTTCAGATGATGATCTGAAACTGTCATGACATGGTGACAGTTTCAATAATATATATATATATAAAAAAAATCACTTTTTGTTTTTAATTAAACTTTACATCCTGCACCTTTAAGTTCTGTATGGAAATTAGATATTGCTACCTCTCAAATTAAGTTTTAGCTCTCTCTTTAGTGATAGTAATATCTTCCTCAGAAATGTTCTTCTTAGGCCTCTAATGAGCCATCATTTGATGCAGGTGTGTTAAACCAGGAAGAGAACTAAACCATGCAGGCTGCTGGTCCTCCTGGACAGACTTTGGGCAACACTTATTTAAGTTTTCAACACACTGATTTTACAAACAAAAACTGTAAAATCATTGTAAATTCTGTTAGATTTGGGAATAATGAGGAGTTGCTAGAAACAAGTTGCAAATTAATAAATATTTAATTGATGAAAAAAATGTATAAGTGACCACTCAAAATAGTGAAGATGATCTGAACAACAATGTATTTTATTGTAACTGGCAATCTGTATCTTATAACTTTTAGTAGAGTCACTGACCTATAACCCACATTTGTGATGCATCAAACCTAAGGATGCAGCATGCATGTTGTAGAGACAGGATGAGGATATACTGGTAAAAATTGTTGTGCATTAGCTAAGTTTTCATTTTAACAAACCTGCTTGTTGTAAGATATCAGGGTTCAAGTCAAAATGCAGCCAGGAGATTTTGGTGTGGATATCATCAATTCTATAGTCTTAAAAATTTGTGACTCCAGTCTGACTTGATCCTAAGACATATGACTTTAGACCAGACTTCTGCAAACCAGTGTATCGTAAAGTGAAAACTGATTCTCAACACATTCAGAAAACATCTTTAATGGATGAATACAACCAGCTTAACCCTGTATGATTAGGCTGGTGTCCATTAATTGAACCCCTTTATGTTCACGCTCTCAGGAAGACATAAAATAAAATCTGAAGCCTAAACCATCAAGAGTGGAGAATAGTAAATCATCCTATGGAACATGGGGGACTTTGTTCTTTTACATTACCTCGCCATACTTTTGTATTACCTCACAATATTTTTGCGTTACCTTGCAAACATATTGCATTCCCTCGCAATAAGTAAATAAAGGGAATACACTTTGATTTATTTTGTTGAGTCACAAATTTAAAATTTTAAATATATTCAGAGCCTCAGTGAAAATGTGCTTTTATATATATTCTTAAGTCTTTGGTGCAAAAAACTGATTGAAAATGGATTTATTCACTGCATGTTCATGTTTATTTTTGTAAGTTTGAGATGTAACTGGACATGAAAACGGCCCTTTATTAATCATTCAGATCAACACATAACGCAATCAAAACTATCAGATGACTTTATAATAACTCAAAAAAAGTCCAAATAGTTTGGATGTATTTTTTTATTTCATTCCTTCTAATGGAAAGATGCTCTTTATGTCTTAGAAAGGATGGAAAGAGATTAAAAGACCAAATATGGTCTGTTTTGCAATTGTGCATCCACAATGCACAAAAAGGTTTGTGCATTTCTATCCTAAAGAAAAATGTATAAAACTTCAGATATCTCAAACAAGTTCTTAAAACACAGGGAAAAACCTTATGAAGATCTTAATACTTTATTGCGAGAGAACGCAAATGTTTTGCGAGGCAATGCAGTATCGCAAAAGACTAGATTTTATCCATAACAACTAAATTAAATAATAAGCTGAACTTAAGGCACTGTTTGATTTCTAAAATTAATTGGATTGTATGTATGATTGATTTTAAATTATTTTTTTTGTGAAAAAAAAAACAAAAACAAAAACAACCAAACAAAACAAAACACACTCACAAACAGAAGACAAAATTTGTTGTGATTTGGCATGAATTGAACCTGAATTGGATCATGTCATAATGCCACTTTAGAATTCACTAAACTTCTGAGAGTGACCCATTCACTAATGTTTGTTGTAACCTGAATGTCTACTTGCTGGATTTTATCCCTGCAGCCAAGGAAGTCATGAAACATTGAATTCATTGGTTATGACTTTTAGATATATACCGTGTGTGTGTCTGCAGGATAACATAATTTGATTTCATATGTGTATATAAGCTATTAAAGCAAAAAATGTCAGTGGAAACACCAAATAAGAAAACCTCTCTTTTCTAAAAGAAGACAACAAAAAGCAACATTATTTGATGAGGAAGAAGAGATCACAAAACTATCCTGGGTAATCAACACAACAATGATCTCTAGCATACTTTTGCAGTAAATTAAAAATTAAACACAAAATGGTTGTAAAAGAATCAAAGTGTTGTAATATCCAGTCAAACTCAAGTGCTTAAAGTATCTGAAATGCTTTGGTGAGTCCTCAGTGAAGGTCAACAAAATGAGTCTTTAGATCAAAATCCCTCCCCAGCCATGCAAGTGGACAACAACTGCAGAGAGTCATTGCAGCTTTAGCCGGTTCTGCGTTTGCATCATAGAGATTTGATTTTTAACACAATGCTTTTCTCATGTCTTGTCTTTGTTTAACAATAAAACACAGTGCAGACTGTGCATGACTGTCTTCACTTGAGTTAAACATAAAATAAATATCGGAGCCTTGAAAAGACTGGATCATTTCTATTATGTCTTGTTAGAAAAATGCTAGGATGAAAAAAACCGAACTCCCAGTTCATAGAAAGTCTTTCCAAGTACCTCCTGAATCATCCAACCAGGTGAAATGGATCAGAAATTTTTACCCTTGTGATGTGTATCTGCACCACTGACCTTTGACAAAACGAAGAATCACTTTCTGTCTGATGATGTCACTTTTCCTGTAGATGGTGCAGATGTAGACTCCACTATCTCTCTCTTTGGGGTTTATGAGGGTCAGACTGAGGTCTCCATGTTTTACTTTCTCTTTATTCATTCTTGTACGATCAAAGGAAAACTGGTCTTGTTCTTTAGCTTTGTTGCTGCCATTCTGATACACATGGAGAATCATGAATTCTGGTTCAGATCGGGTCCACTCCACAGTGTCGTCTTCCTCCAGATGAGCTGTTGTTTTACAGGGCAGAACTGCAGACTCTTCTCCCTCCTGCACTGTTACTTCTTCCTGTTGTTCTGAGTCAATTTTACATGAGTATAATTCATACTGATAGTTACAGGGATATGACAAGTTTTACTCTTGAGGAGTTATTTTATTCTGTTGTTCAAAAAACATTGTCAGGGAACCAGACAATAATTTGAAACTTGGGTTGTTTCAGTGCAAAAGGAGGAGTATGAAATAGACCATTATGTGACTTTTACTTCAGAATCTCTGTTTTCGTATTATATTTTTAAGTGGAATATCTCAGTCTGAAGTATTGGAATATTAAAACTATTTATGTAATAAAATAGAATAATTCAGTCAGCTGGAAAAAATGTTCACACATTATCTATGGTATCCACAGCAGAGCTGACATCATGAAATAAGTATTTTTTTTCTGAAAAGAGTAAAAATATGTAGCTAATGTTTAATTTACAAAAAAATACATACACAAGAATGATATTCTAATTAATTTAAATATGACTAAATATGTAATAAGTAAAATGCACATGAAAATACAGCAACCTAAACCCTCTTAGAAACTCAGAGTTGGGCTGCAGGCAGGAATGATTTTAATGGAGCGCTCTCTACCACAGTTTAATAACTATTTTCGATATATTTCCTAATGTTTTGTTGTCTGTGGATAAGTCAATAAGAGCAAGTTTACACTGTGGAAATTTCTACCAAAATTAGTTACTGACCTTTGACCTCCAGTTGAACATCTGTCAGTTTTAATTTCTCTCTGTCATCACTGATGCTGCAGGTGTAAATACCATGGTCAGAGAAACGAGGTTTACTCAGCGTGAGGCTGAAGTCACCAGAGTCTAAAGCATCAGATTTCATTGATGTTCGTCCAACAAAGTCTTGATTTTGTCCACGAAGATCGTCGTCTTTTTCTCCCCGCAGATGGATAGTTTGTGGATTGAGATCATTGCGGCTCCAGATAACTGAGGGGTTTACCTCTGGTATAGCACCTGAATAGCGGCATGGAAGCACAACTGTTTCTTTCCCATCAGCATATTCTCCTATGGTCAAAGAATACAGAGAGGGTTAAAGAACAAGATAGAAATATGAGGCATGCTTAAAAATAAAACAATTAACATAAATCTATCAAAGCATCAAATAATCAAATGAGTCTTCAACACCTTATTAGTCTGCAAGATTTAGCTCATAAATATTGTCTTTGCTCATGGGGGGAATGTCAGTTGCATGGAGCAGAGATCATTTTGGCTAATAGTGTCAAATAAAATCCTGTTAGTCTATTTTTACCATCAGTTTTCAAATTGATAATGCATTTCATTTTCATCCTGTTTAATGAACATTGAGCAGGATAAACAGATAATTCACATTATGTCACCATCAAGCTGAATACATTTAACTTTTTCTCTGCTGTTTTTGACTGAAGATTGACTACATGGTTGTTTTTAACCCAACAAGATTTAGACTTTGCATCAGTAATTTAAGGTGGATATGTGTTACTCTTCCTACCGAGTGTGTGATCCCAGGCAGTTCCTGGTAGCTACTTTGCTGACTGAAGAGGGAAAAACCAACCCCAGCTGAATAAACTTATGTTTAGTGAGGAAGAAGATCTTACCGTAAAGAAGTATCAAAAATACAGCAAAAAGCTTCATCTTCTTAAATATAAAAACATCAAGTCTTTGCAAAGTGATTTCTTCCTAACACTCTGAAACCGTTTCTGACGACAAACTGAAAGTTTTCTCTGCTTTTGATCCACGGTCGACCAGTAAAACCAGTTTTCATTGTTCCAGGTTGGATCAGAATAGATGTTGGAACATGAACAAAACAAGTTTGGTCAAGAATGACAGAGTAAATGATACTTAAATCAACCAGTGATAATCTAGTTTAGATACTGGTGCTTTGTAGACAGACTGATTTGAACTGAATTTAATTTCTTACAGCTCCTGTATCCATGTACATTTCATCCTATGTGGGATAAAGAATGCAGATATTTACAAACATTTATCTTCACCTGTTAACAACATTTGTCTCAAGTCACAGCTGAGTTTTAGTCTGGAGTGGATTATAATAAAATAATCACAATTTAGCTAATAATCTACAAACTGGTTCAATATATAACTAATTGATAATGATGCAGATCACATGATTTAGTATATCTGGCCATTACAGGATGATTTATTAAAAACTGAAATAAATCATGGATCTAATTTTAACAGAACAGATGAATCTGTAATGAAGTGAGGTTAATTACAGTGAGGAAACAAATAAAAAACAAGCACCAGCAGATAATAATAGAAAAAATACCAGAGAATAAATAATGGACAATGAAAGTCATCGAAGCCACTGAATATTTATTAACATGGCTAAAATATTTGGGGGCTCAACTTATTTCCTAAAGTCCTACAGACTGAATGTTTTCTACACATGAACCAGTTAAAGTTTAGGAGACAAAGATCATTTTACCATCAGGTAAGTTTCTGGTTAGCTTTTTGCAGATGAGTTCTGCTTTAAAAAAAAAAAGAAAAAAATCATCCACAGTTAAATTAACAGAGTTGACATTTTCTGATATTTAAAAGTCCACTGCAGAAATGCTGCAGGGTTGATTTTGTTTTTTACTCTTGGGAAAATTAGTCTGAAAAACATGTTAATGAAAGTTAGAGTACATTATCTGACTGGAACATCATAAAACCAGCTGTTAATATGGTGGCATCAGAAAAAATATTAAATGCATTACACTTTGATCAATGATTTTTGTTTTTAAATGTTTATTTTATATATTGTAGTGGTAAATTATTATTAGTTAACATCTACTGTAATGAGGACTGAAACTAAATAAATTTTAACTTAACCATAATACATTTTTTGGATATCAGAGATGAATGCTTTTAATATTTAAAAAAGCTGTACATAACCTCAATGTTTGATACTGAATATTGTCTATTTTTTTTTTGAGTAGTGTTGCTGATGCTGATCCAAAAGCTTTACTGCCATAATCAAATACAGACCTTATTATACCAGAATACATTTGTTACACCCCCAAGGTGTAGGGCTTTATTTGTGGTAACATAAAATGTGTCCAGAGAAAATAAGTGATATGATTTAAAAATTATTTATTACAAAAAGAAGGTTTCACAAAACCAGAACACAATACAATTCACTTAAATTAATACAACTCTCCTCCCCTTTCCAAAAGACGAGAACTTACAAATTGGAGAATATTAAATGTAAATTAAATTACAAAGTGTCCAAACAAGTCAATACAAAATAAACTCAAACCTTGATGACAAATGGGCTACTGGAACAAGACGGAAATGGGCGAGAGATGAAAATGTGGATCTGTTGGAATGCTACTACTCAAGTAACCCTAGTGAGAGAGAGGGGTTACATGCAAAGACTGGGGAAGGAATGGTTACTTCGACATCCCCAGTCAACACTAAGCGCTAAACAACTAGTAGCTCAGTGTTCCAACATCCGCAAACGGCAACTGCTATCACAACTTGAGATTGACGAGATACAACACAAATGCTACGGCAAAAGGGAGGAACCCGGATGTCAGGACTGTGGGGACTTAACTACAAGTCCCCACCCAGTGAGGGGATACACGGCCCCAATGAGCGAAACAGAGCTGAACGAGACAGCTGCTGACCTGAGAGAGAGAATCATGACCCGAATGACAACCAGGCCTCCCCGGCGCCAATTACAACGGCTGAGTGAAGTACCATCAGAAAGTCTCATTGAGAATGTGAATGCAGCATTGAGAACGATCCCTACCAACACCATAACAGAAACCAATGAGCTGATCTACAACTCAGCATCAGTGATTCTTGAGATACTTGGCTATAAGAGCAACCATGAGACCCAATACCCACCATGGAAAAGACGGTTAGAGGCTAAAATCAAGGTAACAAGGAGGGAAGTGAGCCAACTGTCAGAGCTCCACAAGGGTGCAATGAAAAGACCAGTACCCAGAAAGTACAGGCAGATGCCCATACCTGAAGCACTCGAGACTGCCAAACAGAGGCTCCAAGCCTTGGCCAAACACATGGATAAACACATGAGCACGGCACAGAAGGGTATCGGTGTAAATAGCAGTGGAGCCAAACACCAACTCCTCATAGACCGCACAGTTGCCCGAGACTGCAAAACCCGACACCAACCTGTGCATGGCTTGGATTGATTACAAGAAAGCCTATGACTCAATGCCGCATACTTGGATCATTGAATGCCTAGAGATGTATAACATCAACAGGATTCTGAGAGCCTTCATTGCAAACTCGATGAGGCTGTGGAAAATTCTTAATTCTTAAATATGTACAATCTTTCTTTCAATAAGGGAAAACAGTGTCAAAAATATGTCAAAAATAATATTCTCAGAATAAACATATGTGAAATTGTCACTGTTGTCCATCTAAAGTCTGTTGTTTATTTTGTTTTTTTCTGCCCTCTTTGCCCTCTAAGCTCTTGAGGGTAGCAGCCATTAGTGAGCGGCCCTTTTGTGGTTCTCTGCAATGCAGTTATTTTCTACAAGGTGTTGCTATATTAGTTCATTCCTTTGTGTTTGGTTTCTTAGTTCATTCTTGTATTTTGTTCTTTATGCATTTAGATTTAGCTTATTTAGATTGGTGTTAATGTTCTCCTTTTGGTTTAGAGTTTAAAGCTTCCCGTGGGTTAATAATTAATCTTCCCTCAGCCTGTTTGCTGGCTTTCTTTTAGAGACATTTTTAATTACCTGATTAAAATTACGTACATTCAGTGACATTCTCCACTCTCCTCTTAGTCTGCTTACTGGTTTTAATTATTAACTAGTTTTTCCCATTACTCTGACCATGGTCCAGGTTCTGTTCTTATACTGGTTCTATGAATTCAGAATTTTTTTTTCTAAACCTTCACCTTGCTCAAAGTTAAGTGTGTCTGCACTTAACTTTCTACATAGAAAACATAAAGGTCCTGTTTTCAGAGCTTGTATTTGGAAAACAGTTCAGAGAGAGTTTGGGAGTTATACCGGGAGTGAAAGGATTTTTAATTATGAAAAAGAAAAAAACTACAGCAAATACATATTGTGCATTTATCCTTATTTTAATTACTCTATAATACCTGTGTCTCGACACTGTAATCCTTAAAATTTAAGTTGGATTTCTTGTTTGTGCACACAATCTGGGAAAATAAAGCTATTCTGATTCTGGTTCAGAAAAGGAGATGAATGTTATTTATCACAGGAGACAAAGAGAACAGCAAAAATTAAGGAGTCTAAACTATTTCTTTTTTCCTATTTAGTTGAAATAATTTAAATTAGTTTAATTCTTTAAAACTAAACTTTAATTAAATGAACTGAAGAGCTGAATCTTAAGTTTGATTTTAATATATCTAAACTCAGATTCTCTCAGATTGTCAGGAAGGAGGTGAAACTAAACAGAAGAAAATTCAACCTGTCTTGATTTTATATTCTGTTTTTGAAAGTTGGACTTCAGTATTTAATTAAGTGAAGACGCTGGAGCAAATCTTCAGGGTGTTTGTTTCATTTCTTGGCAACTGGAGAGAACAAGTTAAAACATAATTAGCTCTTGCTTCATTCTGACACAAACAGTGAACAGTGACCCAATCAGATTTTTTACATAGTTCAGTCCCACCTACACATTCCAGATCTGTGTGTTGTTACTTTCCACTGAACCCCAATCTGGTGTGGGAAATATGTCCTAACTTGTCTCGTTTCACCCTCCTGTCTCAGTCTGTATAGAAGCCAAATGTTATCTGATCTTCCTCTACCTTTAAAATGTGCTTTTAATGATTGACATCCTTCCTGGTTGCACTCAGTGGTCTTATAAAGTGGCTTGCAGAAAGTAGTTGGAATTTTTCATTCTCAGACATAGTAAACAGGAAAACATTTGTTCACAGGATGACACTTTTTCTATAATATACAAGCTCCACACATACCCACAGAAAAGTTCATTTTGATATTGTTACTCATTTAGAAGTATTTTTACAGACACTCCAAAACAAAATCAATTCTGATTTACAGTACACTTGATTGATGTGGCCTTTTCCTATATTTAAAGACCTTTACTGTAGAATAGCTTCAGGGTTGATGTAATTTAAGCAACCTGCCCCTGACTTTCCAGAGGATCCATCACTCTGCGTTTCTGAGGTCTGAGGCCGGGGACCAGATATTATCTTTACACCCGTCTCCATCCAGAATGTGTCTGGCCCCCGGGTTCTGCAGAACAGGACATTACCTGTCCGGATCACTACAAGAAAATTTACAAAAACCAGAAATATGAAATACAGCTGTCCTAATTCAAACCTCAGACTGAAAATCTTTTGGCCTCCAAGCCACTTAAAGTAGCTCTTTTAAATATCAGATCACTCTGTGCTAAAGCTCTGTTAATTAATGATTTTATCACTGAGTATAATGTTGATGTTATGTTTCTGACAGAAACATGGTTGAATGACGATAATGACCAAATTGTACTCATTGAATCAGCGCCTCCTAACTACAATTTTTTAAGTGAGAATAGAAAACATAAAAAAGGAGGAGGCGTGGCTTCTATATTTAAAAATACCATAAACTGTAGTAAAATCTCTTTCGGTCATTTCACATCTTTTGAGTATCTTGGAATTCAGGTTAAAGGCTTCAAACGAACTTTGACACTAACTTTATACAAAACTCCAACATACGTGGAAAATTTCTTTACTGACTTGAATGATCTTCTTTCTCTCATATGCATTAATTATGATTGTTTAATAATTGTTGGTGATTTCAACATTCATGTGGACAAACCCGAAGACAGAGGAGCAAAAAAGCTCTCTGATATTTTAGAAAATTTTGGTTTAACACAACATGTCAAACAAGCAACACACACTCAAGGACACACACTGGACCTGGTTATCAGTAAGGGTGTGAATATTTCCAATGTCGATGTAACTGATGTCGCCATGTCGGATCACTTAGCTGTTATCTTTGAAGGTTCTTTATTCTTTGACCCACTTGGACAAACAGCTACTGTCACAAAACGTTCTTTCACAGAAAACACAGCAGAAACATTTAATCAAATCTACTCTTCCTCCTCATCCTTAAGCTGTAATGATGTAGATCAGTTGGTAGATGATTTTCAGTCTAAAGTTTCATATATCATTGATTCCATTGCTCCAATTAAAGTAAAGGTTGTTTCTGGTAGGAAGGAATCTCCATGGAGAAAAGCACAAACTGTTCGTTCTGCAAGACAACTCTGTCGTAGAGCAGAACGAAAATGGTGTAAAACTCAACTTCACGTTCATAATGACATCTATAAAGAAAGACTACGTAACTATCACTTAACACTAAAACATGCAAGGGAGGCTTTCTTTGCAGATGTCATAAACAAAAACGTCAACAATGCTCGAACTTTATTTGCAACAGTTGACAGGCTCACAAACCCTCCTGTGACATTACCACCTGAACTCCAATCTAATGCTGCCTGTAACAAGTTTTCCAGCTTCTTTTCAGAGAAAATTCAAAAAATCAGAGGATTAATCTGCACATCAACTCTAAAGCCAGAACCATTGCTGAACCCAGACAAAACTAATACAGGAAAAATGACCCATTTTCAACTACTTAATGATAAAACCCTAGAAGAAATTATAAGTCAATTAAGTTCAAGCTCTCTGACCTCTGACCTCCCATTCATCAGCAAAGTTATTGAAAAAAACTGTGTGTAAACAATTAAATAGTTTCCTCATGATGACCAACTGCTTTGACTCTTTTTCTGTTACATTGTGCTCTCAGAATTGAAAAGTAAGATGAAGATGAGATCCGAAAGAAACTGCAGTCCCTGCTTGTTGCCACCAGATGTCGCTCTCAAACCAAACATTACACAAAATTCTTTGACATTCAGATGTTATGCCACCAGGGTCCATTAATAAACTGTGCAGAAATGCATCCTTTCATTTTATATTTATGTTACACAAATTGAATGTCTGGACTGAACTTAAAAGACATTTAAAGAAAGAGAAACTCAAGCAGAAAATATTCTTATTTATTATTAATAATAAACCTCCTCAATCCTGGTACAGAAAATGTGAGCATGTTCAAAACAGTGAAAGACGATTCTCTCCTTATTACTGCTAAAGGATAAATGTTAAGGAAAAAGCATCAACCTGCAAGGAATGCTGTGATTTTAAAATCGTAACAATTATAATTTTGTGTGAAGAGAAACTGAAGAGCTTCAAGAGGATCAGAAATTATGATAAAGAGAAAAATGACAATAAATAACAGAGATGGATTTTCTTCACAGAGATCAATCACAATTAATCATAATTAATTGTGATTAAATAATCAACAACAAATTTAGAAAATGAAGAATTATTACCTGGAGCTTACAGACAAAAAAATAAACATTTTCTAAAATAACACATTGAGAGCAGAAATTAGAGTAAAATTGATAAAAATACATGTGATTTACATTTAAAATAAGCCAGAACTCTTCTAGTGACAGTTTTAGCTTCAACTGGATTAAATATCTTATCAAATAAATAAATCATGAATCACAATTTGCTGCCTGATTATTAAAGTAGTGAACAGATCAGCCCTAAACTGTGTTGATGTTCAGTCAAACAGAAAGTTTCATGTTATAAATATTGTTGTAGCTGCAGATGCTTCCTATGCAATAAATAATCAAGCATTCACTAAAGGAGTGCTGCTATTGCATTTTAAACACTGAAATGTTTTGTTTTGTTAAAAAAAGAACTGAATTATTTATTTGCATCCACTAATGTGTTTCTAATATTAAATGAAAAAGGCTCAAGTTGTTAAATCACAAATTTCCAGAATGTGCCATATTTTTAAATATCATCAGGATAATTGATTTCTAAAATAATCTTTAGTCTTCTTTGTGGATTTATTATGAGGAACTTTAATCTTTTCAAGCTATTTTCTCCTGGACTGACCAGATGGACATTTATTGATTATCAACTCTATTTAAAGATCAAAACCTTCATCAGCTGCACTGAGAGTTCATCCTCAGGTTGATCTGAAGCTTTTCTGTCCTGAAAACTTCCCATCATGCTGCAGGTTTTCATCAGAGCAGATTCCTTCCTGTCAGTCGACCGTTTCACAAACATCCTTCACAGCTGAGAGACTCAGTTTCTGGTTCCCACATTCAGCCTCAGAGATTCACACAGAAACGACACGTTTGATTCCCAGAGAGCAGCTTCAGAGTCTGAGATCAGGTGGAAACCATCAGGTGATGAAGCTGCTGCTGCTGCTTGATACATGATGTCTGACTTTAAACAGCTTCAGCTGCTGATCTCACTCTGATCAGTGAGCAGCTTGGATCTGGTTCTGGTTATCAGCTCAGGTTCTGATGAAAACAGCTGGATGAGACACATTAATGTGATCAAACACATCTAAAGAGTCTCCAGGTGATAATTGTCCATCATGTGAGACTGAATCACATCTCAGCTCTGAACAGGCTGCAGCAGTTCAGTCTGACTGATGATCCTTCATCTACATTTCTCTGCAGCAGCCAGAAGAAAACAGGAAAACTGAACCTGACTCTTCATTTCATCACCAAACATCAGGAAACATGCAGCAGAAAGTCCATCAGACTGACCTTTGACCTGGAGAACTGAGATAACCTGCAGGTTGTTTTCAGACATTAAAGATGAAGATGAAGCAGCTCTGACTCCGCCCACCTCAGAGGTTGGAGGTAAAAAGCAGCTAAAGGTGAAAGTTGGTGAGCAGGTCTGACCTGATGCAGCAGCAGCAGCAGCAGCAGCAGAACTTCAGTCCTCTGAGCAGATCCTGTTCTTCACTCCAACAAGCCGTTCATTCAGCAGCAGGACTCCTCATCTTCCTCACTCTCCTCCTCTTCCTCACTCTCTTCCTCTTCCTCACTCTCTTCCTCTTCCTCACTCTCCTCCTCTTCCTCACTCTCTTCCTCTTCCTCACTCTCCTCCTCTTCCTCATTCTCTTCCTCACTCTCTTCCTCTTCTTCACTCTCCTCCTCATCCTCACTCTCCTCCTCTTCCTCACTCTCCTCCTCTTCCTCACTCTCCTCCTCTTCCTCACTCTCTTCCTCCTGCTGCTCCTCTGAGATCTGCTCTGTCTGTCACAGAGGAAGAGGAGGAGCTCAGACCATGATGAAGGTCTCTGTCCAGACTCAACTTCTAGCGGCTCTGACGTCATTAAATGTGGCGAAACTTAAATCAAGATAAAAAGGCCTTTTCGGATGTAAGTGCGCCATCTAGTGATCAAATGTGTTATTGCAGCTGCTGCCTGCAGGAAATGAGTGAAATAAGAATTAAAAATAAATCAATGTTTTCCTTCGTGGTTCATATATTTTCATCTCTATTTTTTCTTAAATAATGTTTAATGGTCAAGGATTACATACTCATTAAACACATCAGAAAGCTAGTTATTCAGAAATATCACTTGGAGATTTTAATAAACAAACAACTGTATAAAAATTAGACATGAACAATAAACCATCTTAAACCTCTTCAGATGGTTTACTAATCAACTGAAGCTAAAACCAAAGAGCAAATATCAGTTTGCCATGGTTGTGTAAACAGCAATAATAATATAAATCAAACGACTCAAAATAAAAAATCAAAACAACAGGAAACTGAATGGAGGAAGGAGAACCAGGTTAAATCAAAATTAACTTTAATTTAGTTTACAAACTGAAGTCTGTGGAAATGATTTCTTGTACAAAACAGCAAAAAAAAAAAAAAAAAAATCACTATGGAAAAAGTTATTCAATGAACCCCCTCATACCTCCCCAAAAAATGAATCAAAACTATTCACATTGTCTTAATTATTCAGAACAAAAAATAAATAAAAATAAATCTCATGACAAACATTTGAACCAAGCTGGACGTTTTCTCTGAGACTCCACCAGCTTTGGGTTTCTCCTCATCTCTACGGCTCCTTTCAGAATCACTTCCTGGGGTCTCAGAGGACACAGGACTTTATACTGAGGTCCAAACTGATCAGTGATGTGCTGACGGAGAATCTGGCTCTCAGCAAAGCCTCCCACTAACACAATATATCCAATGTTGAAATCCTTGTTTAATATTTCTCCAAGGCTCTCAGTGATTCCCTGCAGACTCTCATCATAATAAGTTTTCAGTTTTTCTCTGTTGATTCTGATGGATCCATTATTCCAGGAAGCTCCTTCCACTGAATCAAAGAACGCTTCAATCTCTTTGATTTTCTGAGCCAACATGACCAGGGTACCCGGGCAACTGATCTGAACATCTTCATCCACCTGTTCAAGATGAGTAAAATCAAACATCATCTTCAGAACCTCAAGAGGGAAGTTTTTCTCATATTTATGCCAGACTTCATTGGAGAAGATTTCTCTCAGGAACTGTTTGAAGTTTTTATCCACAGATCTTCCTCCCAGATTGTCCTGAGAGTCGTTATACAGTTTCTTCATGGCTCCTCCTTCCAGGACGTCATGAACAGTGAAGTGAATTTTTTTATCTGTTTACAAACAGAAAGAGAATAAATCAGATTAAATTATAAATCTCAGAACAACTTATTGAACATTCTAACTCACATTTAACAAAAAATACAGAACTAAAATCACTTCATCTATTCACTATCTAACCCACTGATCCCTGCAGAGTTATCGGGGTGTTGGTGCCTATCTCTCTAGTGATCATTGGGCAAGAGACGGGGTTCACCTGGACAGGTCACCATCACAGGACAACACAGAGACACACAGGACAGACACCTTTATAGAGACCAGTTAACCTAACAGTCATGTTTCTGGACTATAGAGGAAGTCGGAGTACCCAGAGAGAAACCAGACATGAACAGGAGAACATGGAAACTCCATGCAGAAAGACCCCAGACTGGGATTCAAACCCACAACCTTCTTGCTGGAAGGCAGCAGAGAAACCAGCTGATCCACCATGAATCACTTCAATATGTTTATTGTGAACATAAATATTTTTAAAACTCGTCTCTCACTAAACCTTTAAATAACGGTGAGTAACTTTTACCTCCACAGTCGACAACAAGGAACCGTTTCCCGTCTCTTTGGGTCTCCAGCAGAACTTTGGTTTCTTCTGGTTCCACAGTAAACTGTACAGCCTCCTGACTTCCTGCTGGATCTGTAGAAACACAGAAACCTCCCTGAGCCGATCTATGATCAATGATCAATGATTTTACAGGTAGATTCAGGTTTTTAGGTCATTTATCCTCTGACTCTGTTGTCATGATGCTTGAAATCTCTGCAGAATAATTTTCCAGATCCAGAGATAAAACAGAACCTCAGATCATAGAAAGAGAAGAAAATCATGAGATGGAAAGAGAATATTTACAAAAATGAACAGAAAGAATTTAACAGAAATCTGAGTAGAAATGATGCTGAAGGTCAGAATTCATTGTTAGAGGAAATGATGTCACAGATATTGATGTCATTATCCAAACTTTTTTCTTACATTTTTATGCTTTAAGAAAATTTAAAAAAAATGAAATGACAAAAAATCCTGAGACAAATTCATAATTCATGCATTAAATTATATCATCATATTTAATCAGTTCTGATCAGACTTATTTTTCAGATTAAAAGAACCTTTTATAATAAAAACCCTAATTATATAATAAATAGACTTTTCATTAAGCAAAAGTTATATTTTAAAATGTTTTTATAGGTCTGATTTGATATAATAAATATTTTACTAAATTATCATCATTTACTGAAATAAGTCTTAAAACATCAGTCTGTGTTTCGAAAATTTGTCATTTTTACTTCATAGCTCATTTACTGAAATAAATTAACTTTGAAATGATATTCTAATTTATTGAATCTGTAGTTAAACATTTTATAGATCATTTTATTTTATCTGGATATTAATTACTTCATATGATGATTCTGAATTATTTGCATCATTATGTTCACAGATCCACTGCTGCTTTGGTCAAATATAATTTCACAGTCTGTGGTTAAATTGAGTTTCATTATGAGATACTTGAAGCAATTAACATTTTCAGGTTTTTCCTTTCTGAGTAACTGAAACAAAACAACCTGAATGTTGATTTATTTCTTTAAACTTAGAAACCTGAGAGCTGACAGTGAGGATTTCCTCCAAGCAGCAGCAGCTTATTAAACTCAGACGTTCAGCAGGAGGAAAGACTTGATTACAACGTGTCGCTTTGCAGAGCTGCAGGTAGAAGTTAGAGCAGCAGGAGGAGGAGAAGATGGAGCTTGATGCTGCTGCAGCAGTTCAGATGTTGCTGCAGCTGTTAAGATGCTGCTGCAGCAGTTCAGATGTTGCTGCAGCAGTTCAGACGCTGCTGCAGCAGTTCAGACACTGCTGCAGCGGTTAAGATGCTGCTGCTGCAGTTCAGACGCTGCTGCAGCAGTTCAGACGCTGCTGCAGCAGTTCAGACGCTGCTGCAGCAGTTCAGACGCTGCTGCAGCAGTTCAGACGCTGCTGCAGCGGTTAAGATGCTGCTGCTGCAGTTCAGATGCTGCTGCTGCTGTTAAGATGTTACTGCAGCTGTTCAGATGTTGCTGCAGCAGTTCAGATGCTGCTGCTAATTTATGCTTGTTATTTATTTTAACCATAAATCCAGACTGATGGTTAAAAGATTAATGGATCATCCTGTGGTTAAATTTTAACACTTTAAATCTTTAATTTATGGATTCACAAACAGGTTATTTATTTTGTTATTGTATATCACATTCATAAAGAGCAAATAGAAATAAGTATTTAAACATGAAATTAAAAATATACAATTTCGTGCAAATGTTTCTGAAGGCAATTTCTTGTCATTTTCCCTCTGAGAAATATAACTTTTTATCTTAATGTGAAGTAAAATTGTGTTATTATTTCTTTTAAGAATTTTATTTTAATTCTTTAGTCATTTAACTTTAATATTGTTCAGTCTGTTAAAACATGCAGGTCAAGGAGTCTTTTCAGAATCAGTTAGATAGGTTTCCTTTTGAACTCTCCTTGTTAAAGATCCAGCAGGCTGTCAGTGACTAAATAAGGCGCCAGTGTTTGTTAACACATAACAACAGACAGTTTAGGTCAGTTTAGGTAAGATGGAATAAGCCCTGAGGTCTAACAAATTTCTCCATTCAATGTTCGAAGCTCAGAGTACGTACAAGGTCTTAGAATGTTTTTGGTATGGAAAATTGTTCTATTAGCTTCCTAATTTTTGGAAACTCCCATATTTTGAACAAGAAGATGTTTATCATCTAAATAATTAACTGACCTTTCAGTAAGAAGAGATGCATCCTGTCCATCCTGTGGCTACTGACTGTGCATCAAACCTGTTCAACTGGCTCCGGGTCAGGGAGTGACCACATTGTATAGAGAGTCCTATATATTGTTATAGTTTGCAGCTCCACGTCAGAACTCATTGTAGGTACAGCTGTTGTGTCGTGGTTACTGTGTGTTCTCTGTTCTGTTTGCAAACGACAGAATAAAGACTTTTGCTCTTTGCCATTTGCCAGAGTCTCAAGCCTGATCTGTTACTACAGATTAGATTTTTTCCCACACTTAACAGTCTTGATCATTTATTTTCTGACTTTTAGATGAAGTTATAACTTGATGTCCTCAGCAGATGGAAGAATCTGAAAGTCTTTAGACTTTAATGATCCATCATCCTGATCGTCTTCTAGAGTTTTTCAACTAAAGACTCTTTGGAGATAAAATAGTTTCTGTCTGTAAAACAATTAGCTATTATTTTCATAACAAGGTTATTGATGATCACTGATGTACATTTCAAGTCCAGAGACTGAGAAATAAAGACAAATTTCTCTGAAAATGGTCAAATAGCGAAGCAAAAGAAAATGTCATAAAAAAATAAGCGGTCATGATCACATTAAAAGATAGCCTGACTCTAATTTATTGATGTATCAATTATTCTGATCAGTTTATGTTTAGTTATGATGATGGTTTGTCTGAAACAACAGCTCTGCTGATTTTACATAAACACACTGAGAATTAGAAAAACTTGAAAGTATTTTAAGCAAATAAAATATTTAAGCATTTTATTGGTTATTTAACCATGTTGTTAAAAACAGTCTGGTTGTGTTATTAAAAAAACCAGATTGATATTTAAATGATTTCAGTGAAAGAACTTTTGAGTAGAAACTTTAAATTGACTGCATCTTTTGGTTATGATGGTTAAACCATCAGAATTAAGAAATCAGATAAACAGAACCTGCCTAACAACATGAAGTAGGCGATGTCATGGTGTATTTGAAATAAAGTTAAGAACAAATGAGAAACCAAGTCATTGACATCAGTTAGAAGCTCAAAATCAAAAATACTCTTTTGATTCCAAAGTGAAATTAAATAATGTTAGACAGTCATTTCTAAGATGGCAGGTTATCAGTGAACAAAGTGAAAGTTATGATCCATAAATAGAGAAAAACTGAACGTTGATGAACCTTCCCAGCAGAGACTGACCAACCAAAATGACTCAAGAAGAAGAAACCAGAAATATCTAAAGCTCTGCAGGCCTCACTGCCTCAGTTAAGGTCAGAGTTCATGTCAATGTCAAATTTATTTGTGTAACAATTTAAATGACAGCAGATGACCAAAGGTCAAAGTTTATGAGCCACAGAAAAAACTGAGCTTCATTCTGAGTTTTAGAAAAACCAAAAGCTGCTGATAATTGAACAAGGAGAAAAAGAAAAAAGATAATTGGTAAAACTGACCTTCATGGGAAAGTTTAAGACCAAAAACTCTGGATTCATAAAAAGTCCAATATCCAAGATTTCTAGTCTTATGGACTCAAGAAAACCTGAAGGAAACCAGAACGTCTGCCTCTGATTGGTTCAAAAGCTGCTTGAGATGCTGAGTCATCAAACATGAACTAATACTGGAAAACTGATTTAAAATTATTCAGCAACAAAGAGTGAAGCAAAATTTCTCCTCAGTGAAATTTTGCTTCATTGTTTCTGGATGAAGATCTAATAATAATCAGTTATTAGATTGAGGAGGAAATTATTATTTGTCAGGTTGGTTTAAATTATGTGGTGAAACATTAACAACAAAAATGTAAAAAATATATTTTACATGATTTGCTTCAGAACAATTAGTCCAAACAGATCAGCTAAAGAATCCATTGATATTAGACTTGTCCTATAAAACAAATCAAAATCTGTTAAATATTAAATGTTTGTAAGCCAGACGTTATAGATCCACTCAGTACCGTTACAGCTGGTATCAGGTTCTGCTGGTTCTGCTGGTTGATCCTGTGAGTCTCTGCTGTGGTTCTGTTTGATGAAACCATCAGGTTGAAGGTTCAAACACCAGGTCAAAGCTGCTTCTGAATCCAAAACAAACACCAGTTTGTCTTTAGTGTCGTCTGTTACCAGACCAGCCTGGAGGAGAAACCAAACGTCTGATTCTGCTGAACATTTCAGAGATGATGTCTTTAAAGACATGATGTTACCAGAGTTGCAGATTTTATTATGAGCTCTTTAGTGGAATCTTCCAAGATGTCAGGAACAGTCAGAACCCAGAAGAAGTCATCAGCTGTGAATCCTCCAACTTCTGGATGAGGTCTGATGGTTTTCAGAGCATCGTCCTTCAGGAATCTCAGAACTTCTGTAAAAACCTTCTGGGTCGACATCCAGTTCCTGTTGGCTGTGTAGATTCTCCAGTTGTTCTGTGAACAAATTCAGTCTGTCAGTTTATATTCAAACCAGGTTAGTTTATCAAATCTACTGAAGATGAACTACTGTTAGTCCAAGCAGAAACTTATTTCTTTAATGAACTGAACAGCAGTTAATTTTCTATTTAGGTTTCTATTTGTTTTAAATATGAAATAAAAGATTTTACTGGTTAGAAAAACTAATAAGAGATGGATTCTGTGTTTATTTAATCTCATCTGTTTCAGATGGTTTATGGTTCAATTTTAACTTAATCTATAGATTTCCTGCTCCAAAATTATGCGTTCTCACATGCCTGATGAAACCTCTACATTTACATAAACACACACTTTACCTCTACATATAATATTTTTTCTGTTTCTGCTGCCCACCAGCAGAAAAACAACATTTGAGTTCTTTTTGGATTCACTTTAGGTCTGTGAGTTTGCTGTGATGTGCTTGTTTATTTCGGTTCTCCAACTGTTAATAAATTGCATTTTGAAAAATATGACTGATATTTCTCTTTACAAGACTTTAATAAAATGTAACTATTGGAAAAGAGCTGAAGTATTTGAGTCCCCCACATAAACTTTAGCAAATAACGAGCAAATGTTAACAAATTCACAGCATTTGTTGTTCATAAAGAGAGGAATAAAACTTTCTGGTAAAAATAATTTGTTCCCATGTTATGGAGGGATAACAGATTATTTTGAACAGCTGAAATATTTGGTTCCTATCCTTAACTTTGACAAGTAAAGAATAAATGTTTCCAAATTATCAATGTTTGTTTTGGGTGATACTATGAGCAACCAAAAATGAGTAACTAGATTTTTCTTATATCCAATAATCTGTCATATTTTTCATTAGAAGGTGATTTTCCAGAAAGCCATCGCTCTCATCTTTTCAGGAAGTCTAGTCTTCATGCTCTGCTATCATCCAGCTTCCCTCCTATTATATCTGCAATAAAAAATTAAAATACACACAATGTGTTGGAAAAGGTGACTGACTTTGATTTGTCAGGCTTAAGTAACAAAAGTTGGAAAAAGACTGATTCTCTTGTCGATTAAAAAAACAAAAAAAAAACTGTAAGAAAACCTCCACAAAAACCTCCTTTATTTATTTATTTAACAATTTTGTTGTTGTTGTTTTTTAACAGCAGCTGCCAATAACAGTGAAAGTTATAACCTTAAAATGATTATTTGAGTTAATTTACCAAGAAATCAATCAGAAGAGCCATGAAAATGGTCGGATCTTCCTCTCTAGCTTTCTGGTTTGCATGCAAATGTTTTATAAATTGGGCTTTTTTAAGACACAGGACATTTTTGGATTTTGGGCAAACATACACATTTAGTATGATTCCAGTGAATTTTTTTTTTTTTTTTAAGAAATGAGACCTTAAGTAAAGTTCTACTTTTTCTGAAATGCTGTTGTGCAAAAATTCAGGAATTATCAGACTGATGGTGTCACCTGGCGCAGTGGCGCCCCCTATACAGGCTGTAGGCATCGACACAAACATAACGAGTCCTCGCTACTTTTGTTGCTTGTCTTTCCCCTTCTTGGCATATTACTGTTGAATAAAAGCCACCAGTAGAATAAACAAAACAAAAAAAGCAAAAACGCTACTAAACTACAACTGGAAATAAAAGAGATAATATTATAATTATAGAGACTCAGTGTTAAGATGTGTCTACAGCAGGTGAAAAACTGTGAAGGGAGAAAGTTCAGATTTAAAATATGTCAGATAATTAATATAATGACTCAGTTTTAAAATGAGAAAACTGGTGTGTTCATAGAAAACATGACAGGATCCAAGAAAGAAGAAAATTAATCTGCAGATCTTTACTTTTACTTACTCTGTAAAGGACCCTCCTCTTGAAGTTTTCAAAGAAATAATGTTTCTCAGCTTCTTCTTCTCTCATATTATTAAATGCTGTTATAGCTTCATAACCAAACTTCATAAATTCTCCATGTTCATCAAACAGGATGCAGGTTGGAGTCTTTGGGGTGTCCAGTCCAAGTCCATTACTCCATCTCTTTATCTGGGTTTCACCTCCTTCCTCTCTGGGTTTAACATTGAAGGCGTAGCCACTGAATCCAGAACCAAAGTCTATGGCTATGATGAGAGAGTCAGTTTGAACTGGATGGAGAAAAGAAAGTTAGAATATGAATAAAGATCAGTTAAACTGTTTTTACAATAAATTACGGAAAGTTCATACTGTAATAAAAGCATAAACACAATTACATTTATTAGTTTAATCCTGCAATAGAAAAACTAAACTGAAACATCAAATTTCAGTAATTTAATATTTATTTTACACGGATTATGCTGGTCCACCTGCCCTATGATAAACTGGTGACCACTACAGAGTGAAACCAACACATTAATGTCTGAATGGAGATGTGAGTCTGAACAATAGATGGTTGAAAGGATGGATGCTGGAACTCCCTAAATATAATTCTACATAACAGGAATACATATTGTTTCAGAACTTCTATTATAATTAGTATTTCTGCTGTTTATTTCATAATTATCTTTTTCTTTACTATTATAGATTATATTTCTGCAACATTTCCTAATTTTAACCTTCATATTAATAACTCAGAATAAAGACCAACTCCATCATTAAATATATTATCTATGAAATATGATCTATATTTACTGAACTGACCTTTGACATCAGGCAGCACCTGTTTCCTCGTCAGGGTTTTTTTTAACCGGTAATTATTGACATTGCAGTTGTAGGTTCCTGTGTCTATGTCTGTTGGGAAAATGAAATAAAAAAGAAGAAAGTCTTTTCCCTGCATGGACAGTTTCTGGTTAGAGATGATGGAAAATGGATGGAAATGAACTCAGAAGAAAATCTGTTAGAGTCTCAGAACAACTTGAGACTGGAGTGAACGTCCATTATCCAGCAGAACGACCCTAAAGCTAAAGCTGAAGGCACAAAGTGACAGTTTAGATCAAACCAGATTCATGTGTCAGAATGACCAAGTCAAGATTTAGTTCTAAACTCAGCCTGGTTTTTATTGCACAGACTCATAAATTACAGACTCTGTTCATCCAATGAGACTGATCTCTTGCTTTGTTACAAAGAATAGAAAGATTTCAGTAAAACTCATGGAGATAAATCTCCAAAAACAGACAGACGTGATATCAGTGAAAGATGGTACAAAATATAAACTCCAAGGTGCTGAATACCATTATTTGATACATTGTTCATAAGTTTATAGTTTTTAATTTAGAAAACAATTATTTCTTTTCATTAGACAATGTTGTCCTATGTGTTATTCTATTGCATAAAATCTCTAAACTTTTGTAACTATTATGTAACTTTTGGCTTGAATAAATCCAGGTGAACCTGGTGAATGTTGATGGGACGACATGATTTCTTTATCTTCATAAAACACAAGAATTGATGTGTTGATGGAATACTGCAGAACTTTCCAATATAAACTTGCACATTATTATATTGTCATTAACCCATATTGGGTCGGCTTCATGTGGGTTCAGTTCCTGAACATAGAAACATTGAAAACTCAACATTTTAGGGAATCCAGCCCAAAACTGTAACTGACATTGAAACCATGAAAGCTCTGATGCTTCCTTCCTTTCTGTATCATTTCATAAATTATTGTCTGAAATGGTCACAATCTCAGGAAAATTCAGAAAATCTCACCATGTTAGACATTAGTATTGATACTGATGTAAGAGGAACTTACCTGACATTAAATAATGTCGGAAATGAAATAAAAGGCCTCCAGAAACAAGAAGTAGAACCAACAGAACCAGGAAAATTGTGGCCCAAGTTGGAAACATTTCTATGGAAAAACAAAAACCAGTTAGAGATCAGACATTTTTCTATTCTGAGAACATTTTAATTTTTGAGTTCAAATGAAGTAAAAAGCATATTTTAAATATATTGTCAGGTTTTACAAATAAAATGTTTTATCCAAATAGTTACATCTTAAGAATTAAATTTAGTTATAAAGTGTTGATACAAAACACAAAGTACATTTCTCTAAATATTGAGGTACTGTTACTGTAGTCAATTCAATCCACTCATATGAGTGGAAAAGGTCACATGAGTCACATACTGTGTGTACATCAAATTAACTCACCTTTAACATTCAGCTGAATGCCTGACAGCATTTTGTCTTCTGTCTCCTGATGAATACTGCAGGTGTAGACGCTGCTGTCTAAAAGTTGAGGTTCTCTCAGAGTGAGGCTGAAATCACCAACATCTACAGCATCAGACCTCATTGATGTTCGTCCACTGAAAAGAACATTTTGAGCTTGTAGGTCGTCTCCTTCTCGTCGTTGATGGACAGTGTTGGGGTTGAGGTCAAAGCGACTCCATTTCACTGTGAGAATCCCGTCTGATGATTGGCTGTTCAGGCAGGGCAGAACAACAGATGAATCCCCCTGATAAACATCCAGAGACACGTCTAAAGAATCCTGAGAGGCTGGAAGGAAAATAAAGAGAATAAATGTTTTAAATCAGTGGGTTGAAATGAATACATTTAAATATTAGACACTTTTCTTCCAACCAATTTAACTACATGACCCAACATGCTCCCAGTCGAGTCCACAAATAAGAAAGTGATAAGATATTTAACTAATAGATGAAGACTGACAGCTGTAGGAATTATTAACTACAGAATGATTATCAGGACATCCAGAGACACATTTAAAGAATCCTGAGAGGCTGGAAGGAAAATAAAGAGAATAAATGTTTTAAATCAGTGGGTTGAAATGAATACATTTAAATATTAGACACTTTTCTTCCAACCAATTTAACTACATGACCCAACATGCTCCCAGTCGAGTCCACAAATAAGAAAGTGATAAGATATTTAACTAATAGATGATGAAGATTGACAGCTGTAGGAATTATTAACTACAGAATGATTATCAGGACAGGATTTCTGTTATTGAAATAACTATTGAACACTGAAAAAAATCTATAGAAAAATAAAACATTTTAGGAAACAAAAGTCAGTTTGATGACTCTCCTTTAAATGTTCTGTAAAACATATTTTTTACTCGGTTATGTTTCTCATTTCATGAAAATTATTTTCCAAACCCCTGACCATAAATCAGCTCAATAGTTGCTGAGTGACCATATTTAACCAAGATTATTTATTAGACATTACAAAACAGGAAACAAACTGGTTTCAATAACTGGGAGGTGTGAAATGTGGCTGACCTTTGACATGCAGCAGAACACCAGACAGAGCCGTTTCCTCCTGATTCTCACTCATGCTGCAGATGTAGACGCCGCTGTCTAAAAGTTGAGGCTTTGTCAGAGTGAGGCTGAAGTCACCAGAGTCCAGAGCCTCAGGTATCATTGAAGTTCTTCCTCTGAAAACCTGATTTTGTGCCTGTAGGTCGTCTGCTTCTCGCCGTTGATGGACAATGTTAGGATTGAGATCAAAACGGCTCCATTTCACTGTAACAATCTCTTCTAATCTCTTGCTGATCTGACAGGGCAGAACAACAGACGGTTCTCCCTCCTGAACCTCCACAGTCACAGCCAAAGAGTCCTGAGAGGCTGGGAAGACAAATAAAGGACAAGTTTTAAATTAGTTTGGTAAAATAAATACATTTAAGCCAAAGACATGTAGTCTATTGAATATTTAATTTACTGTTGACCAGATTGTGTCCCAGTTCTTTGTATTTCTAAACAATTTTTCAGTGTTATGAAGCTTAAAAAATAGAAGATGATCACTTTCACAATTTCAAACACATCAATTTCAATTAATTGCAATAATCCTGGATTTCTTCATATATTTATAATAGGCCTACCATGTTTAGCTGAAGATGCAAAAGTCAGAGAGAACAGAATCATCTAACAACATGTAAATTTTTTAAATTAAACTTTTCGTCAAATATAATTTCCCTCCACTTCACAGCAGGTAGATCAGCGTTATTAACAGCTTCAGGTCTGATGTCATTTCCAGTTATTCAGTCTAATAATGTATAAAACTCTTTGGGCATTTATAAGTCAATAAGATGTTAAAATATATTCTGTTATAAGTTCGAACCTATGAGCTCCTGTTAAGAGCCGAGCTTTAACAATCTGAACAAGATGCAGTTATGAAAGAGAAATCATTTCAATCTTTTAACACCTGAAAAATCCAACCTCAATGACTTTTATTTGTAATTAAGATTAATTAAGCATTATTTTATAATTATGTAAGAATGTTGTGTCACTGAAGTGAATCACATCAGAATCAAACTCCTTCTGGCTCTGACTACATACAGTTACCTACAGATATTGGAGTTGATGCTCCACAAAAGGCCTTTGCTATTATTTGTACATTATGTTCATTTGCTTCTCTTGTGTCATGACCTTGTAACAAAACTGTCAGCTCTATTTACTGAACTTTAACACCTATCCTTAAATGGCTCCAACCATCATTGCTTCTTCTTCTGTACAATCGAGTCGCTTTGGGAATATAAACCATTTACACCAAAGTCTCATTGCAGTTGGATTTAAATAGTCGAATGAATGGCCAAGCAAAAAAACAATAAATAAATCTTAATTGAGACCCAAGACCTGCTGGGTGAAAGTAGCCATAAAGTGCATTACAATAATTAAATCAGGCTGTAATTAAGGCATTAACTATTTTCTCAAGGTCAGATCTAGTTAAGACTGTTTAAGTTTAGTTTTCTGCTTCAGCAGGAAGAATGGAAGAAATATCAAATATCCATGTCCAGGGCAGATAAATCTGGTGATCATCTGCTTAACAACAAAAATAAACATCATGCTTCCTTATAACAGACCCAATGGAGATAAAAGTGAGCCCACATTCAAACCCTGTGGAACCCCGCATGTAAGTGATGCTGAAGTGAAAAAAAACAAAAAACATGGCCAACATTGACACAAAATTATCTGTCACTCAGATATGAGCGGAACCAATCTGTAATCCTAATCCAGAGTTTAATCATAATAAAAGGAAACTGTGATCATAACTAGTCTGCACATAACCTGCACTGCTTTATCTATTAATGAGGGGAAAGAAAAACACCAAAAAAGATACATTTATGCCTCTCTGAGGTAAAATTATCCACTAAACAGTTTTCTGTTTTTACTGTGATCAGATACGTTCAGCTCACTGGGAGGCAGTGTGTAATCTCTTGTATCAGAACTTGTTACAGTAGAGATTTAAACTTTACATTGATAATATTTGTTATTAAGCTTCAGCAAGGACATGATGCTGCAGTGATGCTATATGTCTCTGGATGATGTAGTTTACCATAAAGAGACTCTTTATTTCCTAAATATTTTATACTGATTCTGACAATGACTTGACAATAAACTTAAAATAATCACAGTTTTGTTATGACTAAGAACAAGGGTCTATATTTTAAAATTAATTGTACTTCATAATTATTTTACTGGCAGCAAATAAGGGGGAAAAATCTCTAAATTAAGATCGACTGAATGAATTTGAGCTCTGAGAGAAGAAAGATATCTTACCACAAAAGAGGAACAGAAACACAGCAAAAAGCTCCATCTTCCTCGACATAAAAGTCTTCGCTAAATGATTTCTTTATAACTTTCCAACACAGTTTCTCTGGACAAACTGAAAGCAAACTGAAGCTCACTCTGCTGTTGATCAAAGATCTCCCAGTAAAACCAGTTTTCATTGTTCCGGGTTGGATCAGCTGAGCTGTGGAATGTAAGCAAACCAAACCTGGACAAGAATGAAATGATGGTGAAATCAACTAGAGAAAATATATCTGTAACACATTTGTTGGTGCTGTATAGATTTGCTTATTTGAACTGAACTAAAGTGAATTTATTTTAGTTACATTTTGCTTCCATATACATTTCTTTCTAAGTGGGATGATGGACAAAGATATTTGCGAAACCATTGTTGGAATGTTTTGGTCTCAAGTCACTGCTGTAGTCTAGAGACGAATCTCATGTAGCAAATATACCAATTAAATTTAAACTATACAATAATCATCCACCAGACAGTAATGGGAATCAGTTTACCTTCCAAAAAATACAGGATGATTTAATTTTAGACAAAAATTAATTATGATCCACCCTTTTAACAGATACAATTATATGTAATAAGTGAAGGCTTAGATGAGAACAAGATGTAATTGAAAGGTAACAATAATTAAATCAAATAAACTTATAACAGTGACATAAAAACAGGACATAGAACTGAGACGACCACAATGGAAGAAACCAGAACAATGAAAACCAAGGAGCTAAAATACTGAGAAAAAAGTAAAAACTAAAAAAGAAAGGACAGTCTAACCAGAATCTACAGAGAATAAAAGACAAGAAATAAGTAAAATAAAATGAGTTAAACTATATGGTAAGACATTATAGACCAATAATAATGAACAAACCATAACTGATATGATTTGAAACAGAACAAATGTAAAATTTATTGGACACTGAAAAACATTAAATCCACTGAATATGAAACGATATCATGTTTCCTAAAGTCATACAGGATGAATGTTAACAGATAAATCAGTTAAAGTTCAGGAGACAAAGATCAGTTTGATGACTCGTTTCTATAAAACACATTTTCCCCTCAGGTGAGTTTCTGGTTTGATTCACAGTGAGTTCTCTGGAAATGAATAGAAAACATTCTAGAAACCGGATCAGCAGGTCCAACACACCCACACACACTGATGTTCTAGACTAAAATCTGTTTAAACTAAGGAAATAAAAAACTCATGACGCCTGGATGTGGAAAATACAGACACTGAACATCAATATAGGACTTTAGGTAATTATTGTTCATCAAATGCATTTTTACAGATGATTTATGCTATTAAAAAAATCAGCTTTGATTAATAAAAAGTTTACTTTTCACTTTCTCTGATATTTAAAGTCTCACTGCAAAAGTTGGTTGAGCCTGTTTTTAATGCCAGTGTGTCCTTGTTGCACATGCATGTGCACACACTGCATGTCCAAACATGCAGTGTGTGCACATTGTGCAGTGTTTCCCACAGTGTGTGGGACACATGCAGTGTGAAAACAATAACATGTTTTCACGTTGCCACTATTAATGTTCTGATATTTATTCTTCAAAACACAAGGAAAAAGTTAACACATTAAACTATGTTGAAATATTTTTAAAAATTATTTATTCTATATATTTAACCTCAAATGTGACTCTATATACATGAACATCTAAAAAAGTGAAGATTTAATGAAAAAGTAAAAATTTTTAACACTAATAGATTCATCAAACAGACTGAAATATTTTAGATCTTTTTTGTAATTTTGATTATGATCTAAAGATAATAAAAACACAAAAGTATCTTTCTCAGAAAGCTAAAGATCAAAAATGAAATTATATTTCAATGATCATGGAGCCTGTGGTTCTGCTGACATGTTCAGGAAGTCCAGGTTGCTTTGACAACGACCTTCAGGTCAAATACATTGTTGGTTCTGGAGCCTCATCTTCCTGTTGAGAGCAAAGAAATGAAGATACTTTATAGAAACCGGATGTTTCTGCTTAAAATAACATTTTTAATATATTCTGTAATATTCAAGCTCTATAGAATATAAATTATTGATAAACTTTGGAACAGAAGGAAAGTGACAGGAAAATCAAAACATGCAAATTAAACTTAGAACATCTTTCTTTATACTAAGGGCAAATTCACAGCAGAAGAAACACAACTTGAAATAATTCATGAAATTATTAAACCATAAAATGTTTTGAACTGCGGTAAACTGATATGGTTCCTATATTCAAGATCAATGATTAATGAAAGTTAATCAATTTATGCTCTGGACATTATGAATCAACACATTAACTGAATAAACTCCTCAGTGCAGTTTCTGACTGTGCAACACAGGATGGATGCAAATGTTTTTATTTTTATTGTAAAGAGGCTAAATAAGTTATGATTTAAATAATTTGATCTAAGTTTCCCAACAAACAGCTGCTACATCTGCATCAAACTATTAAATGTGTGAATCATGTTAAAATTTTTTAATGGTGACCTAATTATATTTCTTTAAAATAAAAAAAAAAAAACTAAACAGATTTGAGTCATAAAATAAATGAAGGACGGTAAAGATGAGTTTTCTGTTACATTGTGCTCTCAGATTTGAAAAGTAAGATGAAGATAAGATGCGAAAGAAACTGCAGTCCCTACTTGTTGCACCAGAGGTCGCTCTCAAACCCAACATGACACAAAATTCTTTGACATTCAGATGTTGTGCCACCAGGGTCCATTAATAAACTGTGCAGAAATGTATCAATCCATTTTATATTCATGTTACACAAACTGAATGTCTGGACTGAACTTAAAAGACATTTAAAGAAAGAGAAACTCAAGCAGAAAATATTCTTATTTATTATTAATAATAAGCCTCCTCAATCCTGGTACAGAAAATATGAGCATCTTCATAACAGTGAAGGACGTTTCTCTCCTTATCAAGATAAATGTGAAGGAAAAAGCATCAACCTGCAAGAAATGCTGTGATTTTAAAATCATAACAATTATAACTTTGTGTGAAGAGAAACTGAAAAGCTTCAAGAGGATCAGAAAATATTAATAAAGAGAAAAATGACAATAAATAACAGAGATGGATTTTCTTCACAGAGATCAATCACAATTAATCATAATTAATTGTGATTAAATAATCAACAACAAATTTAGAAAATGAAGAATCATTACCTGGAGCTTACAGATAAAAAAATAAACATTTTCTAAAATAACACATTGAGAGCAGAAATTAGGGTAAAACTGACAAAAATATATGTGATTTACATTTAAAATAAGCCAGAAGTCTTCTAGTGACAGTTTTAGCTTCAACTGGATTAAATATCTTATCAAATAAATCATGAATCACAATTGCTGCCTGATTATTAAAGTAGTGAACAGATCAGCCCTAAACTGTGTTGATGTCCAGTCAACCAGAAAGTTTCAGTTATAAATATTGTTGTAGCTGCAGATGCTTCCTATGCAATAAATAATCAAGCATTCACTAAAGGAGTGCTGCTATTGCATTTTAAACACTGAAATGTTTTATTTTGTAAAAAAAAAGAACTGAATTATTTATTTGCATCCACTAATGTGTTTCTAATATTAAATGAAAAAGGCTTCAGTGATTAAATTACAATTTTTTAGGATGTGCCAAATTTTTAAATATTACCAGGATAATTGATTTCTAAAATAATCTCTAGTTGCAGCTCTAATTTTCTTTGGAGTTTTATCATGAGGAGCTTTTATTTTTTCAAGGTCTTCTCTCCTCAACTGAGCAGTTAAACATTTATTGATGAACAACTTGATTAAAGATCAAAACCTTCATCAGCTGCACTGAGAGTTCATCCTCAGGTTGATCTGAAGCTTTTCTGTCCTGAAAACTTCCCATCATGCTGCAGGTTTTCATCAGAGCAGATTCCTTCCTGTCAGTCGACCGTTTCACAAACATCCTTCACAGCTGAGAGACTCAGTTTCTGGTTCCCACATTCAGCCTCAGAGATTCACACAGAAACGACACGTTTGATTCCCAGAGAGCAGCTTCAGAGTCTGAGATCAGGTGGAAACCATCAGGTGATGAAGCTGCTGCTGCTGCTTGATACATGATGTCTGACTTTAAACAGCTTCAGCTGCTGATCTCACTCTGATCAGTGAGCAGCTTGGATCTGGTTCTGGTTATCAGCTCAGGTTCTGATGAAAACAGCTGGATGAGACACATTAATGTGATAAAACACATTTAAAGAGTCTCCAGGTGATAATTGTCCATCATGTGAGACTGAATCACATCTCAGCTCTGAACAGGCTGCAGCAGTTCAGTCTGACTGATGATCCTTCATCTACATTTCTCTGCAGCAGCCAGAAGAAAACAGGAAACTGAACCTGACTCTTCATTTCATCACCAAACATCAGGAGAACATGCAGCAGAAAGTCCATCAGACTGACCTTTGACCTGGAGAACTGAGATCACATGCAGGTTGTTTTCAGACAATAAAGATGAAGATGAAGCAGCTCTGACTCCGCCCACCTCAGAGGTTGGAGGTAAAAAGCAGCTAAAGGTGAAAGTTGGTGAGCAGGTCTGACCTGATGCAGCAGCAGCAGCAGAACTTCAGTCCTCTGAGCAGATCCTGTTCTTCACTCCAACAAGCCGTTCATTCAGCAGCAGGACTCCTCATCTTCCTCACTCTCCTCCTCTTCCTCACGCTCTTCCTCTTCCTCCTCTTCCTCACTCTCCTCCTCTTCCTCAATCTCTTCCTCACTCTCCTCCTCTTCCTCAATCTTTCCTCACTCTCCTCTTCCTCACTCTCTTCCTCTTCCTCACTATCCTCCTCTTCCTCACTCTCTTCCTCTTCCTCATTCTCCTCCTCTTCCTCACTCTTCCTCTTCCTCACTCTCCTCTTCCTCAATCTCTTCCTCACTCTCCTCCTTTCCTCAATCTCTTCCTCACTCTCCTCCTCTTCCTCACTCTCTTCCTCTTCCTCACTATCCTCCTCTTCCTCACTCTCTTCCTTCCTCATTCTCCTCATCTTCCTCACTCTCCTCCTCTTCCTCACTCTCTTCCTCTTCCTCACTCTCTTCCTCCTGCTGCTCCTCTGAGATCTGGTACTTTTTAAAATAAACCAACCCACATTTTCTGCTTTAAGTTCCCCATCTTGTGACTAAATGAATTATTTAAGCTGTTACCTGCAGGAAATGTGAGCAAATTCATAAAATAATTTTTCTTTATTCAGCAGCAAATTTACAAGGAAATGGAAGGAAGCATAAACATAAGCATCAAAAGAAAAAAGTGAAAAAAGCGAGGATCCGTTTTGTTTTTTCAGATCTATTTTCACGTCAGATTCAAAACCACAAAACAGAAAGGCGGCAGGAAAACCCAACTTAGAACAAAATTTACTTTTAGTGTTAATTCAGTCTGTAAATTTGAATCCAAATGATTGATTTCTTGGTTTCTGAGAAATAGGACAATTGCTTTAATTAATACAAAAAAAGAACAAAAACAAATTAACAATAAAACAAGTGTACATATTCTCTGAATTAATCAGAACAAAAACAATTGCAACATTGTCTTAAGGGCTGGAGTTCAGCTGTGATCCAGTAATATAATGAAATCAAATTAAATGAAGAACAGGAAGTGAACACAGAGAATAGAAAGTGATAGAGATTCTGATGAATCCATCATCCCAGGAAGCTCCTTCCTCGTTTCAATCTCTTTCTTTTTCTGTTTCTCAGCCAACATGACCAGGTTACTCGGGCAACTGATCTGAACATCTTTATTCAAATATTTCAGATGTATGAAATCAAACATCATCTTCTGAACCTCATTGGGAAGCTTTCCTCATATTCATCCCAGACACCATCACAGAAGATTTCTCTCAGGAACTGTTTGAAGTTTCTTTCCACAGTTTTTCCTCCCAGTTAAATTTTAGAGTCGACATGCAGCTTCATGAACAGTGAAGGTGATACGTTTACCTTTTGACAAACAGGAAGAAAATAAAACTGATTCAATAATTAATCTCACAATATTGCACATTCAGCAAACATTAATCAATAAGATCACGTCATTGCATGTGTTTTGGTTCTCTTAGCGTTTCAACACAAAACGTTTTAAAGTTCGTCTCTTACTAAATCTTTAAATAATGATGTGTGAATTACTAAGGCAGCAGAGAAACCAGCGGATCCACCGTTAAGCTCAGCATCACTTCAACATGTTTATTGTGAATTAAAATATTTTAAAACTCGTCTCTCACTAAACACTTAAATTAGGGTGTGTAACTATTACCTCCACAGTCGACAGCATGGTACCGTTTCCCGTCTCTTTGGGTCTACATCAGAACTCCAGCTTCTTCTGGCCCCACATTAAACTGTACAGCCTCCGGACGTCTTGGTGGATCTGTGGAAACAGAAACCTCACAGAGATTTGCTTTGAAAATTCTCAATGTGTTTGCAAGTCTGTGAAGGTTCTAGATTTTTATGCCTCATCTCTGTCTCCAAATTGTGTAGTCCTAGAAATCTTCCTGGTCAGAACACCAGGAAACAGCGTTCTGGATCAGCAGCAGAGTTCTGATTGATTTTTTCATGCAGAACTGTAAAGACACTGTTACAATAATCAATACGACTGAAGATAAACGCATGGATGAGTTTCTCTAGATCTCCCTGAGACATTAATCCTCTAATCCTGGAGATGTTCTTCAGGTGATAGTAGGCCGACTTTGTGACTGTCTTTATGTGGCTCTGAAAGTTCAGAGAAGAGTTAATCACTACTCCCAGATTTCAGCCTGATCTGTAGTTTCTAGTTGTAATGACTGAAGCTGTGCATTGACTCTAGATCGTTCCTCTTTAAGTCCGAAGATAATAACTTAAGCTTTGTTTCTGTTCAGCTGGAGAAAGTTGTGGCAAATCCTCACATTTACCTGTTCTAAGCATCTATTCAGTGACTGCATGGCTGCTGGAAAGGAATACTGTAATACCATGATATATTTTTATGTTTTTTATTATTATCCATTTGTCTTGTCCACCATTTTGTGTGCTGCTTTGTTTCTTTGTCAAGTTACCCTTGTGAAAGAGGAATTGATCTCAAATATCCATGAATGGCATTTAACCAAACAATGCCGTGCTCATCTGAAATCAAATTCCTGCCTGAAAATGAACTGTGCATTGACTTTCTGCACAGTTTAAAACTCAAAATGTACAGACACTGATTGTTTTCCTTTTTTCCCCCTCTCACTGTCTGAAGTTAAATCAGTCCAAAAGTTTCATGTTTTAATTCACTTAAAACTATAAATGCTATTTCTATTTGGCAAATACCAGAAAACTTGGCAAGAACTTTTAAATTTTTTTTTTTTTTTTTTTGTAATTTTCTTCAAATTCAAAAGTTTACATACATTTGGTCAGTATCCGGGATAACTGTTTTTTATATTTTATAACTTGGATCAAATGTTCTGGGATTCCTTTTGCAAATGCCTTATAGGTTAACAGACATATTTGAGTAAATTGGAGGAACACCAGTGGACTACACCTGAAACACATTGCTTACTGGTTTGAAAGCATTATGTTTCAAGTGAAAAAATAAATAAAAATGTTTTCTCACAGTCTGAAGTCATAGTAGACCAAACTTTTTTGTACCCAAAAATGTAAAAATTTTCAAAATAGGACATTACTACAAGACTTAATTTATTCAGTGAGCCTTTAAACATTAATAATAGCCTACAGAGTGATGTATTATTTGTGTACAATACTAGTTTTGAGCCCTGACCCGTTGTGTGCATGTCAGAGAGAGAGAGTCTATAGTTTTTATTTTCAAATAAAGCTGTCTTCAAGGTGGGAAATGTGGCAATGTGTCCATTTTGCCCAAGAATGAAGTCTGTTAAGTAGAGAAAGAGCATGTTATTTTTTAACAGTTACTCTCTTCCTTGTAGGCTCCTGCTCTTTATTTAAATTTCTGAAACAACACAACATTCACATGTATTCTCTATGTCATGTACCTTTAAATATTGTATAAATTATAATGGGTTGTTAGGACCATTTTTTGGGCCTAGTTCAACTCTGCTTGGAAAAACCAAAAGCAGGGACTAAAGAGTCATGGATTTTATGGTTTCTCTTAAATCTGCCATCATCACAACTCAAGAAGGATGAAAAAATGGGTTGAGATAATAATGCAGTAGTTTCCATTACAAATGTACACATACTTTTATTCTCATTCACCCATGTAGTGGAGGTTTTCATTATTATATTTTGAAACACTTAAAATGTGGATTGAATATGTTAAATGAAAAAATTACAAGTACAAACAAATTGAAATATTTTATTGATCTTTAGATATTTTGTGGGTGTTTGCAGGCAGCTAGTATTGGTTTTTTCTTGTAAATTAAAAGTATTATGGCAGTAATTTTTGGAATAAATTGAAAGATGTTTGAATAAACTGTGATGACATACATGTGGCTTACCTCTCTCTCTCTTCCTCCACAGGGTGTTCAGGCTAAAAGATTCCCCAGGGACCCAACCATCTTTTAAAGGTTCCAGAAGAGACCATTATGGTCTCTAGAGAAGTAAACTTCACACTATATAAGTTTAATGTCATATTTATATCAAATGTGCCTTTAAAGGTAATTAGTGACACATAATATTTGGTATTTTGATGGTTCAGCTACCTTTGTAGGAGTTTGTTATGTGGGTCTGTTAATGGGAGAGGTCGGAGACCTTAGATAGTTTTGAATCATGGTTGTCTGATGTATGTTCATTGTTGGTGAATAAACACTCAGGACCTTCCCTTTGCCTGAGGTCTTCTTGATCCAGTCGCTAAGGGACATTCTCACAACCCACAACAATATATTGGGGTTGATGTGGCTTCAGAAAACATGAAAATCAGAAGTTTTCTTTAGTTTTATGTACCATGTAATGGTTTGGTTTCCGAAATGGCCAGTCTTTAAGGAAAAACCAAAAACACATGAGGACATTAAGAGATTAGCATTGATATAATTGTAAAAGGGACTTACTTGATATAAACTGTTGTTGAAAATGAATCAAAAGGCCCACTTCAATAGAGAGAAACAGCAGAACCGACAGAATTAGGAAAATTCTGGCCCATGTTGGAAATTCTGAGGAATAAAATAAAATTACGTCAGACTTATATAGAGATGAGGCATGTTGAGAAGTGGTGAACTTTAGCGATTATGTACTACTTTGTATTGGTCTATCACAGAAAAGCCAAATTTTCGTAATTATAATATAATTGGCATGTAAAAAATGTAAAAACCTAAAGAGGATGTGAATACTTTTGAAAGGCACTATATTCATAGTGGATTGCAAAAACCCAGATGAAACTGGAAAGTGTGGATGGGACAAAGGATGCCATGGTTTCTTATTAATCTGTTATTTCACAGCTGAGGCTGAATAAATGGATGGTTTACAGTACTTTCTAATATAAATGTGAACACTGCAAACTCATTCACACAAAGATTTCGGTCCTCATGTGGATCTCGTTAATAAACATGGAGATGCTAAAACTCAGCTTGTTAGAGAATCCAAACCATAACTGTCAAATGACAACTTTGTATCTGTGAAGCTTCCTTCCTTTTTTCCTTATCAAGTCATGGTTCACTTTGTGAAATGGTCACAATCACGTAAATGTCTAACATAATGATGTTTTGCTACTTTTCATCAAACTATAATTTATCAGTATGTTACCACATTGATGACATTATAAAAGCAACTTACGGAAAAATAAATCAGGAAGGACCGAAATAACACCCTGCCGTGACAGGATTGCCAACACCGACAGCACAATAAACAAAGATGGCACAATCAACCAGGTCAGGGACATCAGAAAAATTCTCCTCCAAGCAGAACTTCCTATGAAAAAACGTAAAGATAAATTAGATCTTAAATATGTATGCCAATACATACCTTGTATATTTTTCTGAAAAGTTCAACATTTTTGACAGTTGACTTAATACCTGTCTGGGATTTCCTTTAAAAATCAGAATAAAACACTTTTTGAACAAGGTCAAAATTGTTAGTAATATTCTCAGTCACTGCGTCAAAGTATTGTTTTTTTTCAGTGCTATGTCTCCATCAAATACCTGAACTGACTGTTAAATGGCAAAAAATGAATTCAAATTCAAAAATAATTTAATGATCCCAAAAGTAACTGTTTTCCCAAGACAGTCTCATGAAGATGATGGTCAGGATCATCCCTAATTTTCTTGATCCTATGAAAAATCCTTCTTTGCAAGATAATTTCCAGAGGTTCCGCCAGTACAAAACCAGAACAGAACCAGTACAGAACCAGAACAGAACCAGAACAGAGCCAGCCTTCTTTATCAAGCTGTTGAGTCTTTTTAGGTTTCTGGCTCTGACGCTGCTGCCCCATCAGATGCAGGCAAAAGAGATGAAGCTCTCAACAACAGACTTATCAGTAACATCAGTAGCATCTTGCTGCAAATCTTGAAGGATCTATAAGCACTTGATGCGTCTCCAGTCCAGTTTGCTGTCAAGGCGAACACAGACGTATTTATATTCCTCAACAACTGTCACGTCTTTCTCCTAAGGTTTGATCTAATCCTGTTCCTCCTGAAATCAACAATCTACTTTGTTTTGTTTGCATTCAGGATGAGATGATTGTTCCCAGACCATGACACAAAGCGGCTCTCAGTATTCAGCCTCTTGTCCATCTCTGATTCACCCGACACCTGCAGAGTCATCTGAGTATTTCTGTAGATGACAGAAGTCGGACTTGTGATGGAAGTCTAAAGTGTAGAGTGAAAAGGAATGGTGAGAGTTCAGTCCCCTGTGGTGCTCCTGTGTTACTGACCACCTGGTTAGACATACAATCCTTCAGTCTCATAAACTGTGGTCTGTTTCTGAGGTAGTCATAGATCCAGGCGATTGTTGAGGCCTCCACCTGTGTCTTCTGGAGTTTCTCAGAGTAAATCAGGCTGAATTGTGTTAAAGGCATTGGAGAAATCAAAGAACATGACCCTCAGAGTGCTGCCTGCTCTATCCAGAAGACAGCGGGTTTGTTGAAGCAGGTGTATGATGGCATCTTCAACTCCAAATCCATTGTGATAAGCAATCTGCAGGGGATCTTGATATGTGCTTGTCTGTGTCATTGTTTGAGTCTTCTGTGTGTTTATTTTGAGTTTTTCTACGTCTCCAAGTCACTGTGTTGACCTGTCTCTCCTAGATTATCCCCAGGTGAGTCTCATTTCCTCCTGTGTATTTAGTGTCACCTGTGTCCCTGAGTTTCTGTCGGGTCCTCGTCGTGTTCATCTTGTCTCCAGTTGTCACCAGCATTAATTCTCCGCTCCTCTGTGTTGCCTGGACTTTTGGATTTTGTTATTATCAAATCACCTTTATTCATCTTAACATGGGTCTTAACATCATTCCTAATGGGTTTCTGATCATAAGACCCACAAGATCCTCATCAGTGTTTTATATGTGAGTCTCACCTACGCCGAACTTATCCCAGCTCCGCTGACAGCTCTCGTGATTTTTTGAGACATTGGTTTGATAGCCGCCGTCTTCTGGGTCAGATACAAGACTGTTCCTCCACCGGTGACCCTCAGTAATTTTTGAGGGTCACCTCAAAAATTCGAGGAACATGCAAATCATGCAGCTGTTAAAGAACACTTAATCTATATGTCTTAAATTTGAGTATGTTTATTATGAGTTGACTCATTTTGAAGATTTCAAATGGTTTGAAATTTAATTTGAGACTCAAAAGAACTGGCTAATGTTCTAGTTGTAAATACTCAAAGAAAATATTAACATATTCACTACTTAAAGCTGCAGTGTGACTTTTATTTTAAAAAATTGCTTATAATTTTCCTCACCACCATTCCGCCCACACACCATGACAGTAGTGTGGGAACTTGTGATCGGGTCCCAGTGACCCGACGACAAGTAACTATGGTGAGGCACGCGTTTACAGACAGAAAAGGATTACTTCTTCAACGATGCGATGAGATGAATTGATGAGAACAATAAGGGATTTTGTAGAGGTTGTAGCGGAACCTTATTTCATCTGCAGATGCCTGAGTCTGAACGTTCAAGACGAATTCATTCGACCTGAATGTAATTGATACTCAGCAAACGTCACTAATCTGTGTCATGATAAGCATAAGCAGGAAGAAAAACAACAACCATGGTGGACGATATGGAGGATAAAGTTGTTAATGTGTTGGCTCTGGTCAGACAACAACTTCAAAATTATCAGAAAACACATGTTCTCTGTGTGACATTATTGCACCCTCTTCTGCATAAGCAGGAAACTTTTAGGTCATTTGCAGTTCACGGTGAAGATGACGTAGAAGACGCATATATCTGAATTGAGCGTTAAGACCTGCAGTGTGAATGTAGTGCGAAATAAGCTCATAACCTCAACATGTTAGATATTAGCATTGATATGTGAGAAAGAGACTTACCTGGTATCAAATAATTTTGAAAATGAAATAAAAACTCCGCTGACAGAATGAAAAGGGGCCACACCATTATAATTCCTGCCCAAAGGAAAGGCATTTCTATTGAAGAACACAAAGACAAGATTTTAGATATGCATGCCAGAAAACATCTTTAAATTTTTTTTTTGAAAAAATGTCATTTTGCATAATTGTCTTTTTACTCAAAGTCAATTCCAGACACACAGAGGAATACCAGACATGTGCTACAAATGTTCTGAACCAGAGACAATGTCAGAGGCTTCTTAATCAAGTTAAGGAGAAAATTAACTGGACTATTGTGTAAATGGTCCTGATTCCTGTTTTCAGATGAAAATAAATCCTGCAATTCAGTTGGAAATGAAGGTGTGAGAGTCTGGAGGAAAAGTGGAAATGCACAAAATCTAAGTTGATTGAAGTTCAGAGTGAAGTTTCCAGTCAGTGATGGTTTGTGGTGCCAAGTCATCTGTTGGTTCTGGTCCACTGGATTTTATCAAGTCCACAGTCAATGCAGCCGTCAACTCCATTTAATGCCTCCCTCTGCTAACAAGCTGTATGGAGATACTGATTGTATTTTCTAGCAAAACTTGCCACCTCTCCACACTGCCTAAGGTACCAACAGCTGGTTCAATGCTGGTTCAATGCTGGTTCAATGACCTTTAACCTCACAGAAGATATATGAGCTGTGGTGAAGAGGAAGATGAGAGACACCAGATCTAACAGGTCAGATGAGCTGAAGACAGCAATCAAAACAATCTGGGCACCTATTATGTCTACACAGATCCACAGGCTGATCGTTTGTGTTGTGTGCCATGGCATATTGAAGCAGTAATTCATGCAAAAAGAGGCCCAAACAAGAATTGAGTGCATAGAAATATGCATATTTCTCAGTAGCCATTTGCACTTCTGTGGAACTTTGTGGGGACAGGAGGAGTCTATACAGGTTACCTTACTTGCCTGCTGGTTTAACAGGCATAACATCGTCTGGAAGCATGAAGAATAGGGTTCAGCTTTTTACTAGGCTGGTAACTTAGTGGGTTACCATAATCTGCTTATGTTTGTGCACACAAATCCACTCTTCATCTTAATTGATTTTTAATTTGTTTTGTCAAGGACCAAAAATCAGTTTTTCCAATTTTGCCTTTGAGGAGATTTTGGTTGATTTCCCTAAAGATCAATTATTTGAAATGTGTAAGCACAATTCAGAGGTCATGTTAACGGAATATTTTCAGTACTTGAACGGTTATGCTTTTAAGCGCCCAGAACATTTGAAGCTCGTCGGTCATTTACAGGTTATAATTAACACCCCAGATTGGTGCACATAGGCAGACATTACAGACTTTAAGCAAAGATTTCATCTAAATCTTTGCTGAAATTAATTAATAAAGAATCCTTTCTGAATACCATTTCATGATCTCCAAACTAAAGTTTTTCTGACCCGAAGCTGAGAATGCGACATTGTGTTCATTCAATTATAGTCTAAACAGAGGAGCTGGGAGTTTATCTTGAGGAAATAAATAAATGTGCAGAAATTAATTAGACCATAACATATGCAGTGCGCTTCACAACCAATGTGGATGCAGCTTCGTCACTGCGAAGAATTAAACTTAACTCATCCTGCTGTTTTAACAAAATTAACACATTAAGACTCCTACACCCAGAAGGAGAGCAGAGACAAGTATCCTACAGAGGCTCAAAATCAGGGTAACTGTGTTTTTTTTTATTGCCCCCATTGTTCCACGAGTTTTCATGCAAATGTAACAACTTTAGAAAATATGCTTTTATTTATTGTTATTATAATGTTTGAAATTCCACCAAATCCTGATTAATTCTGAAGAATCTTATTTTTCTATTATATTTTAAGAATTGTATTAGTTTACTTATTCTGATAAGCACCAGTATCTGTACTGTCACCTTAAGAGAGCATCTTATGACATCAGTACTGTACTAGCTTGAGTTGGCGCTAGGCTGCCTGAGAAGAGGGGAATGGAAAACCTTAGCTGCATGTTAAAGGACATTTTTATTTCTTTTTGTCCAGACCTCTGCCAGAACCTGTATTAAAGAACAACGAGCAACTCCTGTGGTCTGACTCCTTTCTTCAATTGAACACAACGCAGAACATATCACGGTTAACCAGTTGTATAAGACTAGGTTCCCAGAAAAGAACTCTTTTAGTATACACCGGTTACAAAGTAGAAATCTGGCATTATGCATTAAGATGGGAAGTGGTCCAGTTACAGCCTCTGGTCTGCTTTAACTGGATCACTTCCCATCTTAATGTGGGTTCAGTCTCTTACATTCAGAAACTGAAACATCAGCATTATAGATATCTGTTTTGATATTGCTATGAAGGAGCACTCACCTGTTATAGAATGTCGGAAATGAAAGAAAAGGCTCACAACAACTGTAGGACACACCAGTGACAGCAGAGCCTCTAAGACCAGGCAGGTTTTGGAATGAGTTTCTATGGAAAAAGAAAAAGATCAGTTAGATAGATGGTCCTTATGCTGGCAAAAAAATTATTTCAGTCATAAAAACACACCGACTGTAAAATATAAAAAAATCTTTCATCATGTTAAAAGTTCTGGATTTTATGCAGAACAATATTTTCATGGCAGTGGCATTATTAGGCCATCACAGTTAAGTTCAAAGTTATGTTAAAGAAAATGTGACATGAAGGAGCATTGTAGCATTTGTATTGAATACACAGTAAAAACACATCTTATCTAGTACTAAGCCAAGTTTAGTGTACACAAATAGTGAGGTTATTTAAAAAAAAAAACCAAAAAACATTACTTTTTGTGGTGACCCCAAACATTTGAGGTAATATATATATGCATATATATTAGTTCAGTCAATCGATTGAAATTTTTTATCAGATTAATCTCACACTATTGCTGTGAATAATTACAATTAATAACAGCTCAATTTTGAAAGCTTGAAATTTAAAAATGCATGCTTTCAAAAAATGTTCATGAAAATATTTATTATCTCAAACCAAACATCATCATGTTTCAACTGAAGCCGTCTGAGGCCTTCTCCCCAGAGACTGGAGTTCAATCACTTCAGCTTTACTTTTTAACTCACTCAGTAGGAAATAAATGTCAGCTGAGCAGGTGTCGAGTAAATGGGCAGATTTATGCGTTTTTCAGACACGTAATGTCATTTTACATCAATTAATGAGAATTACCACCTTCCACCTTATCCAGATGATGCATTTCTTTATACACTCTCTGAGTCACCACAGCAAAATGCAGCAGTTCATCAGTTTTTGCTTTCTTAAGCTGCTATATAAAATATGTCCATCTTGGTACATTAGCCATTACATACATTTGATTAAAAACCAGAACAGTAATGGAGTCACTGGAACCACCAATCTTGGTATTAAAATACTATTTTGCAGGACAACCTTTGGTCAGACAACCTTTCCTATTGGAAGTTGTAAGCTTTGTTTACAACTTCAAATAGAAAGTCATTTTAAGGCAGTAACTGGCATTAAAATATTCACTACAAGGATTAAGAACTTGATTAAAGGGCAACAAGAACTTTTCTCCTTTTTAAATATAGCAATTGTTCGGTAGTTTTAAATACATTGTTTTATATTTCTTTTTAATCATTTTATTGTATTTAATGTTGCTCTTAGCTTCTCATTCTCAAAAAACCTTGCTGGAGATGAATGTTGTAAATTAGCTACGGCTATAGACATGCAGACATCTTGATCTGTTTCTTGTATCTTTAAACAATACAATTAACATAAAACCTCTTCTGATTAAATGTATAAAAATATGCAAACAGGTAGATTATGCAGTAGTACATAACAATGCAACAGCTACAATTATTACTTTTAATAACTGTATCTAACATTCTGTGAGTTCAGACCTGCAGGGCAAGTCAGAAAAGAAGCAAGAAAAAGAGAAAGCTTCTTTTTTTCATGCCTTCTCACCAGCTCCAGAAACTATTCACGAAAATTTTCCTGTTTATTACCCTTTTCACCCCCAAAAATTAATGGTATTTGTGCCCTTACATTACAATTGATAGAGATGTAAAAGGTACTTACCTTTCTTGTACTTTTGTCGAAAGTGAAGTAGGTAGCCCACATCAACAGTAAAAAAAAACAGGAGAAACACCACTAGTATGGCCCAAGCTGGAATTTCTATGAAAAAAGAAAAAGATCAATTTGAGATGTGACAGTTATGTTCAGTAGAGATCTCTTATATTTTGTAAAAAGTTTAATACTTTGAATAATTATCTTAATCTTTCATAATTAGAATTTTTTTTTTTAAATTGCTAAATTCTCTAGTATTTATGTTCTTAATATCAATGAATAAAAACTCATCTTTTGGGGTTTTGTAAATCTCCATCAAGTACCTTCAAAATGATAGTTAAATGGTTAAAAACTATAATATAATAAAAATAAGAATATATTTATAATTAAACACATTAGAATGAAATATTTTATGCAACTACTTACGTTCCAAGAACTAAATTTAATTATATAACAAAGCTGGTTGACAACACGTCATGAGGCAATGTTTGAAGAAAGTATTTTTTTCTTCAGAGTCAATTTAATCCAGTCATTTAATTCAGAAAAAATAAGATAAAGTCAGGTACTATGTTGTTCATTATATGTACATAAAGTCTAAATGTCTTCCTAGAATCTAGCAAAAAAAAAACTAAAGAAAAATTAAGGTTCAAATGAACAAAACACATGTGCTTCATTACAAATATCCTAAAATACATTTGTACATATACACACTGAAAAAAATCATGTTGAAAGAAAATTATTATACCATTGTTTTGAGGAGATTATCCCTCTCATATGTACAATCAAACTCTCACAGAGTTTGATTGCAACGGAAGTTAACTAAAAATTCCAGTTTCTAATTGGACCCCAGGCAGGAAAAGACGTGTTTTCACAGACAGAAAAAATAGCTGAGTGGCAACGACTCACTGAGGCAATGAATATTTTAAATAACATTGTTAATGCTCCTACACTAGTATCAGCATGATCAGAAGTGTTAGATAGAAACCAACAGCCAGCATTGAAACCAATGCAGTAAATCTAGTCGCCTCTTGGGAAATGACAGTATAACCAGCCTGCACTCGATTTTAATGTGCTCCATGGAACAAGTAGCAGCGCCTTCCAGAGTAAAAGCGCTCCTCCAGTTATGTAAATATTCTGCTTCTAATATTAATCTAGTCCAAGTTTAAAATGTTAGATCTGATGTCTAATTCAAAATAATAACTCAATGAAAAGAAGACATTTTGATTTTTATTTTTCCAAAGTTGACATGCCTATTGCTGAAAAACTCTTCTTTACTAGTGACCTCTCTCACTTTAGGGTGACACTGGGACATCTGTAGAAGATACCCAACAATTTCCATCCACATCTGAAGAGTCATTTAAAATTTAAAACCCATTAAAATTAGAAATTTGTCATTGTTTTATCGTTAAGTTTTTTTCCCCCTAAAAACTAATTTTGTGTTTTTATCCGGCTAAATAATTAGTGGATGCATTCATCTGATCTGAACTTCAGATTTTGGTTACCAAATAAGAATTAGAAACTTTTTTTTTTTGATAAACAGCTCACTGGGGCAGACAGACAGATGGCACATTGCAAGAAAGGGGGAGGAGGGAAAGAAGGTCTGACTGTACAGAAGATATGCTATTTTATTTATATAATTTTAAGTTATTTTCACTGTTGTCCAAAATGACATTTCTTATTTTGATAAGTCTTGAAATCCAGGAGAGGAATATTTTATTCTACAGATTTATTGTATTTTCCAGTCCATATATTCAACACTCAATGTGTGTTTACAAGAAATAAAAATAAAAAATCTGGGTGAAACAAAATGTTTCAATTTCTTTTGTGTTACAAACATAATAACTACAAATCACTTACAGTTAAAGTATTTTTGACTGCAAAAATAGAAAATTTAGCTTGTCATCTTCATAAAGAGACCAAGCTTTTGAATGTTCTCCAAATTGTTCAAGCCATTTTTGGAGTTTCAGGGGACGAGGGTTAAGGGGTTAAAAACTACAAATACAGACATTTAAAATTTGGACTATATTCTAAACTAGTAGCAGAAAATAACTTTCTTTGATTTATGAAACTTCATGGAAGGTCCATATTAGTACTTTTTATGCATTTGGAACGCATTAAAACACAGAGTTTGTAAGTTTTGGCCCATTGGGTCTCTCAGCATGTCATGCTTGTCCAACATGACAATGGGCCGACTTGCTGGTCCATTGTCATGTTTTCCTCATGGGCTAAAACAGTAAAATGGCCCCTAACGTTTCTGATTCCTTTTGTGGGCCTCTTTCTAAGCTTATCCCTAAAGAAGGCATTCCATAGTGTAATTTCCTTTAACCTTAGCTTTGTGGACGCGTGTGTGTGTATGTGTGTATGTGTGTGTGTGGGCGCGTGTGTGTGTATGTGTGTGTGTGTGTGCGTGTGTGTATATACAACCATACAATTGACTAAAAGAAATAGAGGAAAACAGCGTTATTTATTCCCAACAGTTTCCAGTTTTAAGTTTCCTGCACAACAAGACTGTTGACTTGTTTTTGCCAGGAACCACTGTAGCCTGGGCTCTTAAGCGGTCCTCACATACACACTGTTCTCAGAAAAGCCCAGCAGAATTACTCAAGAAGTACAATCAGTTATGGGCACACTTCTGCTATTAGTGGAGTTAATATTTTATTTAGCACTTTTGCTAACTTGAAAACATGTAGCACTTAGTTTGTCAAATTTTTACATGAAATGAATTTATATATGAACATATTATGTTTTAAAAGACAATAATTTACATAAATTTGGCCAGTATCAAAGGAATAAAGTTCAAAGTGAAGTTACAAAGAAATCTCTAAAAATTGTTCTCATCAAGTTTTTTTGCATTTAAGCAAATAGAAATAATTTGGGAAAATTTAACTAAACTGGCAATGATATTGTTATAAAGAGACTTACCTGACTTAAACTTGTATTGAAAACGATATAAAAGACCAGCAGAAACAGCAAGGACAACCAGCACGACCATCACCCCCAGGAGAAATTTGGCCCGAGGTGAAACTTTATGAAAAAAACATAAAGACTAATTAGATCTTAGACACACAAGCCCATATTTGTTGGAAAAGTTTAAGTGTATAATCACCTTATCATGTCTCATGATAAGGTGACTAGACTTATTTAAAAAACAAAACATACAAATCTTTAAGTTCATTAGCAAAGTTGAATGTTGTTTATGCAATATTTGTTGTTTATATTGGAAAAAAACCTAATTTACAAAATATGATTACATTTTTGTACTTTAGGTTAGACCAGATTCCTTATTGTCTATTGGATGTACATATCATGGGACTTCCTCTTTTGCATCAAACAATTAAAGAAAATGTAATTAAAGTATGAAATTCATAAACCACAAACCCAAACACAGATATTTTCCGAGCCACTCATGTCTGGAAAAGTACATATATTTCAGTATTTCCTTATTTAAAAGTTACAGATAAGGAAAGAAATATTTTCATTGTTTTGTGCAGTTTGGCCAATTCGAATTGGAGTTATGAGTTGGCGTAAAATTGCTAATCCTGTAAACTGCTATGATAAGACACTGAATTTTTTGTTTTTGTTACCTGCAAACAATTCTGAAAAATTCTTAAAAATAGCTTGAAATATTGTACTCTGTGTAAAATTATCCTTTCACTTTCTGGCAAGAAATAATGCACTTCAGTCTTTCTTTACAGATGTCACAGTGGACCTGAAGATCAGACTTTTGCACTTCCTTTCAGCTTTTTGAAAAAAGAAAAGATTTAGTGGTTAAAAAAGTCAGTTTAAGTGACTTAGTGGTTGATGTTTTATCTGTGGGAAGTGCTTCTGACAAGGCTTAAGACTGCTGCATTTTATTTTGTTAGTTATAATGTTCCTGTTCTCAGCACAGGGATCATATATTAGTATATTTTTCATATGGAGGCCAGACTTTCTGAGAATAGACAGTAAATTCTGACTATTAGTGTCTGGTCTTTGTTAATATCAGATGTTAGATATGCAGATAGGAGATTGTGAGGCGCTTAGCGGCTTTTTGTGAATTTCTTTATTTTAGTCCCAGGAGCTTGATAATGAAATGTATGATCTCTGTGTGATGTGAGTTGGATCCAAGCTTGACAGCTTTTTATTATGTATGAATAAAAAAGTAATATATTAAAAATAGATTTATTGGCATCCTCTCAAAAGACTTAGTAAAAAAAGGCATCATTGGAGGCAACTGAAGAACCTCATCTTGCTAAGTTTTCAGAAATTTTAGCTTCATTTAAACCTGGAGCTTGTATGCTGGACCCAATTCCAAAACCGATTATTTAAGAAATTGTTCCCTTTGATTACCAGCCCCATATTAATGAGTCAATATTATGTATTCTCTGAATAAAATAAAATCATGTAAAATGATAAATACAAGAGAAGTACAGCACAAAGCATTTATGCTTTGGGTATCCAAATGGCTAATAACAGAACTGTGTAGACTATAGAGCTGCCACCAGCACCATCCACTGATCATCAACTGTGTTGGTGTATTGAGAATGAGCAACATAAACTTTCTGAGAGTGCATCTCTGAGGTGTATTTAATTTTATGTGTATAAAGTAAAAAAATATGAAATGTTAAAAGGACTGTGAATATTTTTGCAAGATATCATATCCCACATGAACACAAGATAGATAGATGAATGGATAGATTGATGGAGTACAGCAGTACTAACCCATATAATATTGATAGTCAGCATTGTAAATTGATGCCTATGAAACCACAGTAACCTTTCTGCATCAGCTAGTGGGTTGTTGTCTGTAATTGTCTGTAAAAGTTAAACTCACAAAGCCCCCAACATGTTAGAAATAGATGTGGAAAGAAAGACTTACCTGACTCAAATTTATCTCGGAAACGATATAAAAGACCGCCAGCAACAGCAAAAACCAGTAAACCCAGTATAACAAGAACTATGAGCCAAGTTGGAATTTCTATGGAAAAAAAAGCCATTAGTTAGATTTTACACATGCTTTGCCAGAACATCCACTCACATTTTTCTCAGAAGTCTGATATTTTGCAAAACTGTTTCTATTATACTTTTCAAAATTAGAATAGTCTTTTAACATTGGGAAACTGTTAGAAGGGTTCTTAATGTCAATGAGCAAAATCTTTGTGCTTTGGTCAGCTGTTTTTGTATGTCTCCTTTATGAAGCACCTTAAAATGGCTTAGTTGGAAAAAAGCATATATTTAGAATTTACTTAGAGTACCACATTGTGTCAGAATAACTGCATTTTAAAAATCAAAATCACGTTTATACACCTTTGATTCACAACCATCCAAAAAGTCTCATTAATATACAGAAAAGTAATATAAGATCAGATATTTTCTTGTTCATTTTGAGAAATGGCAAATGAATCCTAAAATGCTCAAAGAACTTAGCAGAAGTCAGTGAAAGTTAGTATATTAATTTGCACTTACACACAGACTTTCATGTCTAAAATATATGCAGATATGTAAGCACTTTCCAAATTCCTAAAAATTGATTATTTTTACTTTTTGAAATGTTCACATATAGTTTCATGTTCCAGCTTTTGACGCTGTCGATCATGACATTTTACTGAATCCACTGAAGAGTTGGGTTGGACTCTCCAGTTCAGTGCTCAACTGTTTCAATCTTACATAAAGGACAGAGATTCTCTGAGTCAATACGTAACTTCTCATCGAACTGGACAGAAGTCACATGTGACTTCTCCAGCTGAAGAGAAACAAAACTAAAGTTATAATCATTGGACCTAAAGAGCAGCGATTTAGAGTCAATGCACAGCTTCAGTTATTACAACTAAATCCTAGTGATCAGGCCCAAAGTCTGGGTGTATTGATGGACCTTCAGAGTCATATAAATACAGTTACAAAGTCTGCCTTCTATCACCTGAAGAACATCTCCAGGATTAGAGGATTAATGTCTCAGTGAGATCTAGAGAAACTCATCAATGTCTTTATCTTCAGTCGTACTGATTAGCTGGAGCTGATCCAGAATGCTGCTGCTCGTGTTCTCACTAAAACCAGAATGACAGAGCATCCTCTATCATCCAGTACCAGTGGACATTGGCTCCCGGTAGCTCAAAGAATAGACTATAAAATACTGTTGTTAGTTTATAAATTAATGAACGGTTTAGCACCACAATACATTTAAGATCTGCTGCTTTGTAGCAACCTTCTAGACCGCTCAAGTCTTCATGTTCTGGTTCTGCTCTGTCTACCCCAGAACTAGAACCAAATGAGGAGAAGCATCATTCAGCTTCTATGCACCACAAATCTGTAAAACAGCTGAAACACTGACTTACTAGACTAAAAACTCAGCTTACTTTGATAACTTTAAACAGTTTTTTTTTTAGATTGGACCATTTCAGGAAAAACTCAGAAGTAATAATGTATATAGTGACAGACATACAGAGGGTCTGCACATGCACAACGGTCAAACAATAGTGAATATCAAAGTCAGTTATATAGATTCTATTCAATTAAAGACACAAAGCAAGGTAGTTGTGTTCAGTTTCCATTCAAAGTGCTGCATTGAAGTGATTTTTTTTATTACGTATATAAATTAGAACATTTTAAAAACAAACAGGGCTCAGGGGTTGAGGAGCACTGCTGTATCCAGAGTGCCTGGCGGTGCAGAGCCTATCTGTGCAGTTACTCGGCACAGAGTGTTCTGTCAACTTTGTACCTTCAGGTGTCATATTTGCACATACACCAACCAAACACACACATATATCCACACACTCACACACTCCTGCAAATCAAAATGATTAGAAGTGATTCAAGAAGTTTTGATTTTATAATTGTTAATTTGTGTATTTTATATTTAATAAAGTATTAGTCAGAATGTAATCAGGATGCCATATGCTTTTCTTGAGCAAAACCACTGACCTTTGACATGCAACTGAACTTCTGACAGCATTATTTCTATTTCTTCGTCATCAATGATGCTGCAGATGTAGATCCCACTGTCAGAAAGTTGAGGTTCACTCACAGTGAGGCTGAAGTCACTAGAGTCTAAAGCATCAGGTCTCATTGATGTTCGTCCTTTGAAAAGCTCATTTTGCCCACGCAGGTCGTCTGCTTCTCGCCGTTCATGGACAGTACTGACATTGAGGTCCAAGCGGCTCCATTTCACTGTAACCATCTCTTCTAAACTGTTGGCCGTACTGACAGGGCAGAACGACAGACTCAACCCATTGAACCTCCACTTTTTTAGTCAATGAATCCTGAGAGGCTGGAAGGAGAAGAAAAATACGTTTAAATGTCTTAAAATTAGATAACTTGCATTACATTTCATTTGGATGATTTAATCCTACATTATTAGCATAATATCACTCCCTTAAAGTTTTTACTTAATTAAGCAGTGTCATGAATGAATAAGAAAAAAAAAATATTTCCACAAATAGATTTGTTAGGTTTGTCTCTCTACAAAATCTGTATTGCTGAATCATACCATATTGCTCAGGATGCAACAGGCTTAATATATGTAGCCCCTTTGAAATGTGATCATAGTGATAATAAATCTCCAGGCCTGGACTCTGTTTGTTGCGTTCCTTCAGAATTCATGCTTGGAACTAACTATAAAATGTATCAAAAAAGGAGAGTAATATGCATAAATAAACACATATAAAAGATATGCAGGATGCTCGTTGGCATCCAGGTAGCTAACCTTTTAGATGCAGTTCAACTTCTGATAGTGTTTTTTCTTCTTCATCATCAATCATGCTGCAGATGTAGATGCCGATGTCAGAAAGTTGCAAGTCTTTCAGGGTAAGACTGAAGTCACCAGAGTCTAGAGTATCAGATCTCATGGATGTTCTTCCCCTGAAAAGCTGATTTTGTGATCGCAGGTCGTCTCCTTCTCGCCTTTGATGGACGATACTGGGATTAAGATTACGGCGGCTCCATTTCACTGTAACAACCTCTTCCAGTACTTGATTGTACTGGCAGGGCAACACAACAGATTCTGCACCCTCTTGAACCTCCACTTTTACCGAAAAACATTCTTGAGAGGCTGAAATGAAAAGCACAAAGTTTTTAAATCAGTATATAAATACATTTAAGTCAAAGATGCATCTTTCAGCCATTTAATATTATATATTAATGCCTCAAAGTTCTCTTCCTTTCCAATGTATTTAAGCAGTTTCACAAAGAAAACACCAGAAAGTGAATGAATCTCACATTAATTTTATTAACAGCAGAAAACAACTGTTGTGATTGATGTAGCCAAATGATGGAAATGTCGATATATATATATATATATATATATATATATATATATATATATATATATATATATATATATATATATATATATATATATTCCAACAGATGTAGCAATACCAAGCGATTGTAACATCAGGAAAAAGGAGCACGAGAAACTGGAGAAATACCAGGGCCTCAGGGAAGAACTGGAGAGGGCCTGGAAGGTGAAGACCACAGTGGTGCCTGTGGTCATCGGGGCCCTCGGGGCAGTAACCCCCAAACTGGAGCAGTGGCTACAACAGATCCCAGGAACAACATCAGACATCTCAGTCCAGAAATGTGCAGTCCTTGGCACAGCCAAGATACTGCAGGACCCTCAAGCTCCCAGGCCTCTGGTAGAGGACCCGAGCTCAGAGGATAAGAACCACCCGCGGTGGGTGAGAAGGGAATTTTTATATATATATATATATATATATATATATATATATATATATATATATATATATATATATATATATATAAAACACCCCCAAAGGTGGTGGAGAACGCCAGAGCTAAGATCCTGTGGGACTTCCAGATCCAGACAGACAGAATGGTAATGGCGAACCAACCAGACATTGTCGTAGTGGATAAACAACAGAGGAAAGCCGTTGTGGTAGATGTAGCAATACCAAGCGATTGTAACATCAGGAAAAAGGAGCACGAGAAACTGGAGAAATACCAGGGCCTCTGGGAAGAACTGGAGAGGGCCTGGAAGGTGAAGACCACAGTGGTGCCTGTGGTCATCGGGGCCCTCGGGGCAGTAACCCCCAAACTGGAGCAGTGGCTACAACAGATCCCAGGAACAACATCAGACATCTCAGTCCAGAAATGTGCAGTCCTTGGCACAGCCAAGATACTGCAGGACCCTCAAGCTCCCAGGCCTCTGGTAGAGGACCCGAGCTCAGAGGATAAGAACCACCCGCGGTGGGTAAGAAGGGAATTTTTTTTAATATAAAAACATCGATGGTCACTCTACTCACCAACTGCTCCAGTCCCAAAAAAGTTTTTACTTCTTTAATATATTAAAGACACATCATATCTCATCTGCTAAGTGTAATTCAGCAGAACAAAAGGTTTTGCCAACTAACTGGGGGACAATTGTTTAATCAGAATCACATAATAGAAAAAGACAAAGTTTGTACTCACAAGGATTCATTTGGTTTATACAGAAGTTCCTTATTCTGTTTTTGAAAGATATTATTGATAAGACAAGCCTGATCAGGACTTATTCAATAAATAGAAATTTATTGAATAAGTCTGTCTAGAATTCACATTTAAGCTTTGGCATTATTCTTAGCACTAGTAAAAGAAAAGGCCTTCCAGTAACTGTGGTTTTCGTTTTCTCTCTGTGTTTGAAATTTATTAATGGTCCCTAAGGGGAGGGGTCTCATGACTCAGCTGTTGCCAGGAAGAAGTGGCTCAGCCTTGTTCTATTTCAGGAAGGCGGGACAGTTCGTCAAGTCTGGTATTTACAAACGCCCTCGTTTCGACAGGGAATTACAGAATGCATAGGAATCCATGAACATTAAACCTCACCGTGGTGGTGGAGCAGAACTTAGGAAAAGACGAGGATTTGAGTCCCGCCACTGAGAAACAGTCTAAAAAACATCCATGACTCGGTTCTCTGCTGAAAGTTGTGTGCAGAGGTCGAGGTTTCACTTTAACACTTTATGCTGTAAAACCGTTTTCAGACATAATCCTACAATGTCTCTGCAGGACGTAATTATTATCAAAATACTCGTAATTTTCCATATTTTATTTAAATCTAAAAGTATTGCTGATCATGTAAATGAAAAACTGTTTATTGACAATGAAGGAAGAAAATAAACAGATTGGCTGAATAATTTTATGAGCATGAAGGAAAAAAATCCTACCGTTCAGGAAGAACACAAACGCAGCAAACAGCCTCATCTTCCTATATTTACAAACGTCAAATCCTTACTAAATGATCCATTTAAACATTTCCTCAGACTAAAACTAAAAATTGTTTAAATTTAATTATGGTTTCCATTAAAGGTAACCTCGTTCCTCGTTGGTTAAGCATGGAAGCTCCTTTCACTTTCACTTTACATTATTTTCGTTCATGCTCCTACGGTGGCCGACGTTGTGCCTGTCCAGATCGCGAATCTAATATTTAAGAATGTATCTGTACTAACTGGCTCCACTATAATATGACCAGATAATAAACACAGCTATGAGCCATAACAGCTGCTTTTAAATGATTTTCTAAACAATTTCCAAATTCAGTTTATGAACTCAATCAGTAACATTTAATCAGGACTGATCATTCTGTGGGATCCTCTACAGAGAAAAGGTTGATAAACCGAGTGTATGTGTTGAGACAAACTAATAATAAAGAAATAAAGATATTTTCATCAATTTAAGACATGTTAGTTGTAGCATACTTTATATTCTTTACTGATTAATTTTAACTTAACGTTTACAATGTAAATTAACTTCAGTTTTGGTATAACAAATGCTCGGCTTAAATCACACAACATTTATATTTGTATATATATATATATATATATATATATATATATATATATATATATATATATATATATATATATATAATTAATCCTAATTAATTATATAATTAGGATTAATTATATAATTAATATAATTAATCAAAATATGATTTGCAGATCAATGTGTCCTGCAAATAACATTAGTTCTCGCAGCTAGCTGCGTTCTTCATCGACGCACGAGCCGAGTGATCCACCGCTATATATATATATAAAAAAAAGAAAATTCCCTTCTCACCCACCGCGGGTGGTTCTTATCCTCTGAGCTCGGGTCCTCTACCAGAGGCCTGGGAGCTTGAGGGTCCTGCGCAGTATCTTGGCTGTGCCAAGGACTGCACATTTCTGGACTGAGATGTCTGATGTTATTCCTGGGATCTGTTGTAGCCACTGCTCCAGTTTGGGGGTTACTGCCCCGAGGGCCCCGATGACCACAGGCACCACTGTGGTCTTCACCTTCCAGGCCCTCTCCAGTTCTTCCCTGAGGCCCTGGTATTTCTCTAGTTTCTCGTGCTCCTTTTTCCTGATGTTGCAATCACTTGGTATTGCTACATCTACCACAACGGCTTTCCTCTGATGTTTATCCACTACGACAATGTCTGGTTGGTTCGCCATTACCATTTTGTCTGTCTGGATCTGGAAGTCCCACAGGATCTTAGCTCTGGCATTCTCCACCACCTTTGGGGGTGTTTCCCACTTTGATCTCGGGGTTTCCAGTCCATATTCTGCACAGATGTTTCTGTACACAATGCCTGCCACTTGGTTATGTCGCTCCATGTACGCTTTCCCTGCCAGTATCTTGCACCCTGCTGTGATGTGCTGGACTGTCTCAGGGGCCTCCTTGCACAACCTACACCTTGGGTCTTGTCTGGTGTGGTAGATCTGGGCCTCTATTGCTCTGGTGTTTAGGGCCTGTTCCTGGGCGGCCAGGATGAGGGCCTCTGTGCTGTCCTTGAGTCCAGCTTTTTCCAGCCATTGGTAGGATTTACTTATATCAGCCACTTGGGTTATTTGCTGGTGGTACATCCCATGTAGGGGTTTGTCCTCCCATGATGGTATCTCTGGCACCTCAACCTCCGTTCCCTGTTGTCTGAGACATTCACTGAGCACATTGTCTGTTGAGGCTTTGTCCCTGATGTATTTATGGATCTTAGTTGTTTCGTCCTGGACAGTGGTTCTCACACTCACTAGTCCTCTGCCTCCTTCCTTGCGGCTCGTGTACAGTCTCAGGGTGCTGGATTTGGGATGGAACCCTCCATGCATTGTTAGTAGCTTTCTGGTCTTAATATCTGTGGCTTTTATCTCCTCCTTTGGCCAGCTAATTATTCCAGCAGGGTATCTGATTACTGGCAAGGCATAGCTGTTTATCGCACGGATTTTGTTCTTGCCATTGAGCTGGCTTCTCAGGACTTGCCTTATTCGTTGGAGGTATTTAGCTGTGGCTCCTTTCCTTGTGACCTCATCGAGGTTGCCATTTGCTTGTGGTATACCTAGGTACTTGTAACTGTCCTCTATGTCTGCTATTGTTCCTTCTGGGAGTGAGACCCCTTCTGTGTGGATGACCTTCCCCCTCTTTGTGACCAGCCGACCACATTTCTCTAGTCCGAATGACATCCCAATGTCAGTGCTGTAGATCCTGGTGGTGTGGATCAGTGAGTCGATGTCTCGCTCACACTTGGCGTACAGCTTGATGTCATCCATGTAGAGTAGGTGACTGATATTGGCCCCATTTTTGAGTCTGTATCCGTAGCCAGTCTTGTTGATAACTTGGCTGAGGGGGTTCAGGCCTATGCAGAACAGTAGCGGGGACAGAGCATCTCCTTGGTATATGCCACATTTGATGGACACTTGTGCAAGTGGTTTGCAGTTGGCTTCAAGGGTGGTTTTCCACAGCCTCATCGAGTTTGCAATGAAGGCTCTCAGAATCCTGTTGATGTTATACATCTCTAAGCATTCAATGATCCAAGTATGCGGCATTGAGTCATAGGCTTTCTTGTAATCAATCCAAGCCATGCACAGGTTGGTGTGTCGGGTTTTGCAGTCTCGGGCAACTGTGCGGTCTACGAGGAGTTGGTGTTTGGCTCCTCTGCTATTTACACCGATACCCTTCTGTGCCGTGCTCATGTGTTTATCCATGTGTTTGCTTATCTTGGCCGCTATGATGCCTGACATGAGCTTCCAGGTTGTGGAGAGGCAGGTTATTGGTCGGTAGTTGCGTGGGACTGGACCCTTTGATGGATCCTTCTGGATTAGGATTGTCCGCCCTTCAGTTAACCATTCAGGGTGAGTCCCACTTTGTAGCAGCTGGTTCATTTGGGCTGCCATTCGCTCATGGAGAGCAGTGAGTTTCTTTAGCCAGTAGGCATGGATCATGTCAGGCCCTGGTGCTGTCCAGTTTTTCATACCTGAGACTCTTTCTTGGACATCTGTCACAGTGATGGTTACCGGGGCTTGCTCAGGGAGGTTGCTGTGGTCCTCTCGTAGAGAGATCAGCCACTGTGCATTGCTGTTGTGGGACGCCTCCCTTTCCCATATGCCTTTCCAGTATTGTTCCGTCTCCAGCCTTGGTGGGTCTGCTCTGTTGTTATTGTTACCCTGCCATTGAGAGTACACCTTAGCTGGTTGAGTGGAGAAGAGCCGGTTAATCCTTCTGGATTCATTCTCCCTTGTGTATCTCTTTAGGCGGCTGGACAAGGCTTGGAGCCTCTGTTTGGCAGTCTCGAGTGCTTCAGGTATGGGCATCTGCCTGTACTTTCTGGGTACTGGTCTTTTCATTGCACCCTTGTGGAGCTCTGACAGTTGGCTCACTTCCCTCCTTGTTACCTTGATTTTAGCCTCTAACCGTCTTTTCCATGGTGGGTATTGGGTCTCATGGTTGCTCTTATAGCCAAGTATCTCAAGGATCACTGATGCTGAGTTGTAGATCAGCTCATTGGTTTCTGTTATGGTGTTGGTAGGGATCGTTCTCAATGCTGCATTCACATTCTCAATGAGACTTTCAGATGGTACTTCACTCAGCCGTTGTAATTAGCGCCGGGGAGGCCTGGTTGTCATTCGGGTCATGATTCTCTCTCTCAGGAGCTGTCTCGTTCAGCTCTGTTTCGCTCATTGGGGCCGTGTATCCCCTCACTGGGTGGGGACTTGTAGTTAAGTCCCCACAGTCCTGACATCCGGGTTCCTCCCTTTTGCCGTAGCATTTGTGTTGTATCTCGTCAATCTCAAGTTGTGATAGCAGTTGCCGTTTGCGGATGTTGGAACACTGAGCTACTAGTTGTTTAGCGCTTAGTATTGATTGGGGATGTCGAAGTAACCATTCCTTCCCCAGTCTTTGCATGTAACCTCTCTCACTAGGGTTACTTGAGTAGTAGCATTCCAACAGATCCACGTTTTCATCTCTCGCCCATTTCCGTCTTGTTCCAGTAGCCCATTTGTCATCAAGGTGCTCTGGTTCCCCAACACCTGACGCAGACCTTGTTTGGCCGGGCGACGTCTGAGCCGGCATGTTATGCAACTTAGTATCTCTCATGGTATGAGGTAGGCAGTAGCTTGAAGGGTCTTGCCTAAGGACCCAGACTGGATTCGAACCCTGCCCTCTCGGGTGATATACTGATGCCTTATGCATCGAGCTATCCAGTCAGCTTGCTTTACATATATATATATATATATATATATATATATATATATATATATATATATATTTATATATAGTTACATTTAAAAAACTGATCAGTTCTTATACAGTTGATGTAATCCTTATTACATCAACTGTATTTTGTATCCCATATAAATGCCTTCCATTTATTTTATTATCCCACCTAATTTTCCACATCTTCTTGCTTTCTGTCCAAACTTACATAACTTTACTGGCATATCAATATCTTATTTTTTAATAGCACTTTCTGGAGTTGATTTAATTGTCCCTAAACAAATTCTCAATGCTCATGCTTGAGTAACATATTTTCTAACCTAGTTTTAGCCGCTGAACCATATACCACACTCCCATAATTAATTCTTGACAGAATTAGTGACACATAAACATTTTAAGTGATTCAAAACTTGAACCAATTAAACATATTACCTCCTAAGCCTATCTGGTGTAATTTAATCATTAATCCTTCTCTCCATAACATCTAATGCTTTTTCCACATCAAAAAAAAAAAAAAAAAAAAAAAAAAAGCAGCAATAACAGTTTCCTTATTAATCTGAGTTTTTCTAATATCATCTTCTAAACATAAAACAGGATCTGTTGCTCCTCTCCCTCTACAAAAGCCACTTTGATAAGGAGCAATTAAATTTCTTGACTTCAAATATTGAATTAATCTCTCATTCATCATCCTTTCCATCAATTTTCACATATTAGGCGTTAAAGGAATCGGTCTGTAGTTTCCAGGATTACTATATTTTCCATCATGATGAAGGTCTCAACTTCTAGCGGCTCTGACGTCATAAATGTGGCTAAACTTAAACCAAACCATCTCCATCTGTTCTGCTTTAACTGCGCCATCTAGTGATTAAATGTATTATTGCAGCTGCTGCCTGTAGGAAATGTTGAGTGGAATCAGAATTAAAAATAATATATAATATTGTTTTCACGTGTGGTTCATATATTTTATCTGTTTTTTCTGAAACAATGTATAATTATTACATACTCATTGAACACATAAGAAAACTATAGTTATATCAGTAATATCAGACATTTTCTAATAAAAGTGCAACTGTATAAATATTTTAGAGCAGAGTAAAGACAAACGATAAACCACCTCAAGCCAGTTCACACGGTTTATTTATTTCATAGAACTCTAATTATTTAAGCAACACTTTAATAAAATTAGAAAAACAATTAAACTTCCAGGGAGCAACACTAATTTATTTATCAGGTGAATTTAAAAACATTTACATCTGCATGTTGACATCTACCCTTCAAACTAATCTTCTAAATCAAATGACTCAAAATAAGAATAAAAACCACAACAAACAGAAAGCAGGCAGGAAAACCAGGTTATATAAAAAATAACTTTTATTTTTAATTCACTTTACAAATTCAAGAGTGTAAAACTGATTTATTGGTTTCTGGTTCTAAATGGCAAAAGATAAACCACGGAAAAAGTTTTACAGTTGTTTCAACTAGTAAAACAAACAAATAGAAAACAAACTATACACATTGCCTGGAATATTCAGAACAAATAAGGGAAAATTAAATCTCATGACAAACATTTGAACCAAGCTGGATATTTTCTCTGAGACTCCACCAGCTTTGGGTTTCTCCCCAACTCTACGGCTCCTTTCAGAATCACTTCCTGGGGTCTCAGAGGACACAGGACTTTATACTGAGGTCCAAATTGATCAGTGATGTGCTGACGGAGAATCTGGCTCTCAGTCAAACCTCCCACTAACACAATATACCCAATGTTGAGATTTTTCTTTAATATTTCTCTGAGACTCTCAGTGATTCCCTGCAGACTCTCATCATAGAAAGATTTCAATTTCTCTCTGGAGATTCTGATGGATCCATTATTCCAGGAAGATCCTTCCACTGAATCAAAGAACGTTTCAATCTCTTTGTTTTTCTGAGCCAACATGACCAGGTTATCCGGGCAACTGATCTGAACATCTTCATCCAGCTGTTGGAGACGAGTAAAATCAAACATCATCTTCTGGACCTCAGTGGGGAAGTTTTGTTCATATTCATTCCAGTTTCCATCAGAGAAGATTTCTCTCAGGAACTGTTTGAATTTTCCTTCCACATGTTTTATGCCCAGATTGACTTTAAGGGCCTCATTCAGTGTCTTCATGGCTCCTCCTTCCAGGACTTCATGAGTAGTAAAGTAAATGTTTTCATCTGTTGACAAACAGGAAGAGAATAAAACAGATTAAAGGATAAATCTCAGAAAACAACTTATTGCACTTTTTAAGTCACATTCAATCAAAACGTCACTTTTAATCAAAAGATTACTTCAACGTATTTTTTGGTTCTCTTAGTGTGTGAACACAAAGATTTTTAAAACTTGAACCTTTTACCTCCACAGTCGACAACAAGATACTGTTTCCCGTCTCTTTGGGTCTCCAGCAGAACTACAGTTTCTTCTGGTTTGGTCATAAACTTTACAACCTCCTGACTTCCTGGTGGATCTGTAGAAACACAGAAACGTGATTGAGTTTCACCAAAATAAAGGACAATTTCTGATCACTCTGCCTAACTCTAAAACTCACTGATGTGTATTTTGTAACTTGGAGATCTTCTCTGAGGATCAAAGTTAAGCTTAACCCTCTCAGGCTCAAAATTACTTGAAAAGGCTGTCTAAGTTGTTGCAAATCTGCAACACCTGCCTGGAGAGGGTTAAAAAAAACAAAGAAAGTTACTTCTGAAAATTGTCAGATAATCGATCAAAGAAAAATAAAAAACCACCAAGTCTAAAACCTGAACATCTTCTGATCAACACCATTTCAGATGTTAGTCTGGGCTTAAAGGGGAGTAAACCTACTTTAGAGGACTGCATTGCAAACAATACCAGGTGTGCAAATGCGAACTGTGAGTAGAACCTAAGTATGGGCAATAAATCAATAATAATAAATACTGTGTTGATCAATTTAATCTAATATCGCATTTGTAAGAGCGAATCAGATCAACTTATTAAATTCTGTTTCAGACTAAATCCAAACTAACCATTCAGTCATATTTTTTGCCTCAGTTTCACTACTAACCTCTGATCTGATCACTGTCAGACCTTTACAATCAATAAATCAGGTAAAAAGAAACTGCCTGACAAATTAAAGTTCCCAAAACGACAAGATGCCATGTTCTGATCACGTAACTAGATAAAGGACCCAAAAATTTAACACGGAGTACATTTACATAGATTTATTAAAAATCTGCCACTGGTAAGAGTTAGAAAAAGGCACAATGGAAGCTCTGCAATTAGAAAGTATAGGTTGGTGGTTAAACTGGTCATTATTTAGTGATGGAGAAAACAGAGTATAGTGGTGAGTCTTTTCAGGAGTGGCTGAACTAAAATAAATACTCCCAGAATCAAGAACATATTCAGGGAAAACATCAAAAGAGCTGCTGGCTCATGAGTTCAAAATATTCATGTTAATTAATAAGAAAGTGAGTGAGCTAAATGGCATTTCTAGGAAAGTTTTTAGTGGGGAAGTCTTCTGCAAATCTTCTGAATGGTTTAAAGTGATGAGTTGCCAAATCTGAGCTCAAATGTGTGACATGACCTTCAGCAGGTCGCTCACTACAATCCAGCTGCATTAAAAATATTCTGCAAACAAGAGTCTTCAGAGATTTAGAAGATTTATTTAACACAAATGCTGGACTGCAGTTATTAGTTTGCAGTTATTAGATTTAGGAGGAAATTACTTTTTTACAGAAAATAACGTTGATTTAGATTTCTTTTCTTTCCTTAATAAATTAAATAAATATTTGTTGTTACTCAAGTTAAATTTGAATAAAAAAGGCTTGATGATGTAGAAGATTTAAGAACAGATATGTGACACATACTTAAATATTTACATGACTCATTTGCTTCAACATGGTTAGAAAAACATGTCACCCCAAAAAACCATTGATGTGTTGAACTTATCCTATAAAAATGACTAAAATCCTATTAAATGTAGAATGTTTGTAAGCCAGACATTATAGATCCACACAGTACCGTTACAGCTGGTATCAGGTTCTGCTGGTTGATCCTGTGAGTCTCTGCTGTGGTTCTGTTTGATGAAACCATCAGGTTGAAGGTTCAAACACCAGGTCAAAGCTGCTTCTGACTCCAAAACAAACATCAGTTTGTCTTTAGTGTCGTCTGTTACCAGACCAGCCTGGAGGAGAAACCAAACGTCTGATTCTGCTGAACATTTCAGAGATGATGTGACTTTAAAGACATGATGTTACCTGAGTTGCAGCGTCAATAATGAACTGTTTAGTTGATGGATCCATGGTATCAGGAACAGTCAGAACCCAGGTGAAGTCCTCAGCTGTGAACTCTCCACCTTCTGGATGAGATCTGATGGTTTTCAGAGCATCGTCCTTCAGGAATCTCAGAACTTCAGTAAAAACCTTCTGGATCGACATTGACTTGTCATTTGCTGCTTTAATTGTCTGCTTGCTGGTGTCCTGGGAATTAGTTTCAGTCTGTTAGTTTGTATTAAAACACAGGTTAATTTGTTAGAGTTACAGATGGAAAACTGCTGCAGTCTTTGGGCCAGTCCAAGTAGAAACTGTTACTTTTTTTGGCACCAAAAAGAATAACAGATTTAAAGATGTACAAAAAAAAAAAACAATTTACTTGTTTCAAAAATTAAAATAATGACTATGTGTGTATTTTCTTTGATTAAAATACATCAGTATTCTTAGTAGGTAGATTAACTGCACAATTTTAAGTGAGATGTAAAATTTAAAGAAATCCACACTTTTCCAAAGGAAACACAGAAACAAAAGCTTCAGCAAATGTTTTACATTTTACAGGTTATGAGAACTTTAGATAATTTTGATTGAGTAACCAAAACACTTTAACCACCTCATTTACTTCTAGCAGCAGCTGAGATGTTCACCCTTAGTTCTCTGATCTGAACTTGGTTTTGAAATAAATCACTTTTATTCTAGTGTTTTATGACGGCAGGTGGAAAGCTTTGAGGAGCGCAAGTGAAGGTTTGAACTATCACAGATAATTCAAATATTGACAAATTTAAAATCAGAAGGTGACCACATAAAAAAAAGAGTAGAAAGAAAAAATGAGATCTTTCTGTAAAGCTTTAGTTGGACTTACTTTGCCCCGGACAGTGATATTGAAGTTTTCAAAGAAATAATGTTTCTCAGTTTCTTCTCCTCTCATATTATTAAATTCTGTTTTAGCTTCATAACCAAACTTCATAAATTCTTTATGTTCATCAAACAGGATGCAGGTTGGAGTCTTTGGGGTGTCTAGTCCAAGTCCGTTACTCCATCTCTTTATCTGGGTTTCACCTCCTTCCTCTCTGGGTTTAACATTGAAGGCGTAGCCACTGAATCCTGAACCAAAGTCTATGGCTATGATGAGAGAGTCGGGTCCAGCTGGATGGAGAAGAAGAGAAAGTCAGAATCTGAAAACCAACCACCAAAAAAAAAAAAAGCACAAGAAAATAAAAAGAAAAAAAGCCCTGCTGTTAGATGCAATGAAAAGTTATTATTAAAAAGAAATCATAAATACAAATGGACATTTGTATGTTTCAAAATAAATGTGTCTATTTAGTATTTAATTTACACAGACTAAATTGGTACTGGTGACCCGGCCAGGCTGTACTCCACCTCTCAGTAAATGAAAGTTCAGAATAAAAAACAACTCCCCTAGCTTTATTAAAGAAAAATGTTGATATACAGTCATTTTTTATTATAATGTGACATAGGCCAATTTTTATCTATTGTGCTGACCTTTGACGTTGAGCAGAACTTTTTTCTTGACCAGGATTTTTCCTGATTTCTTAGAGACGGTGCAGGTGTAGGTGTCTGTGTCTCTGTCTGTGGGATTCTTCAATCTCAAACTGATGTCTCCTGATGTAAATGTTTTGTCCATCTCTGTTCTGTCTGCATACTGCCAGTGTTGTTCTTCCAGCGATAGCAAGCCACATGAGCTCCCCTGAGCCTTGAGGATGATTCTGTCAGCGTTATTTGTCCATGTTACCTGGACTTCTTTAGGTAGACGGAGTGAAGTTTTAAATGGCAACAGAACAGTCTCCACTCCTGAATCCACCTCCACCCTGTAAACTGCAATAAAAACAAAAAGAACAGATGAGCTGCAGTAGAACTGATTATGTTGATGTTCACAGTAATGGAGCCTCAGTGATATTGTTATCTTTGTCCTTAGTAGTTATTTTATTGTTATTGTTACTAGATTATCATATTCTGTAGCTCATTGTCAGTTTGTTTTGTCTCTCAGTCAAACAAAGCAGCCACTCAGTCTGGATACTAAAAACAAGGTTTCTGGTCTGAGTTGCTCTTCAGATTAGCCAATCAGATGTTAGGCTTAATTTGTGTCTGACACAGAAGCACTATTTAATAATCTGTGGTAGGACAGAGATGATTAAAGTATTATTTCTCTCACTCTGTACACATGTGTATAATTTAACTTATAATTTAAATGCTCTCTTGGAAGCATGCTATACATTAGCATTGATGTGGTTGCAGAAATAAACTTACCTAACATAAAATTTTGCCGAAAAAAGAGTAAAAGACCCACATGGACACTGAGAACCAGGAGACTCCACAGAACCAGGAAAATTCTGGCCCAAGTTGGAATATCTATGCAAAGGAAAAACAAAAATAAATATCAGTTAGATATAGTTAAAAATAAATAGTTTGCAAAATATATGTGATGGTGCCTTTGCACTACTTTGATTAAAATGTCAAAATGCAATGCTATTTTTTTAATTATTAGTCATTATTTTATCAACATTTTATTTGACGGTCAAGTTCGGCAGCATATCATAAATTTATTTTACTTCTAAAGCTTAGAAATAAAATCACTCAGCTAGGTTAACACTGTTATAACAGTAAATGACTGACAGATGAATTACTGCATCACAAGGCATTTCCAGGTCAGCTGAAAAGCATGGTCCCTTTAGGTGTGTATTTATGCATGGTTTAATTAATATGTCAAACTCAAGACTATTGGGCCAAACCCAGTTCATCCTATTTACTAGAATCAAGACGGCCACATAAATAGAACTTTAAGAAAACAGTTATGTGCTTGAATCTCATTTAATCCATCAAATTAAAATAAATTTTAACCGTGTACAGTCCTGACATGAAAACTCAGCCTATAATTATAAAATGACTATAAAACCATCTCAACTGTCTTTCACCTTCCTGTGTCATCGTAATGGTTCACTATCTGATAACGTTAGATAGTGAACAAAGTACAGTGAAAATCTCAACGTTAGACATTTGTGCTGACATTGTTTAGAAGAGACTCACCTGACATCAGATTGTCTCGGAAATAAAATAAGAGTCCTCCATACACGGAAAACAAAACCAGCATAGACAACAAATCCAGGAAAATTCTCAACTTATCTGACATATCTATGGAAAAATATGGAGATCAGGATGTTATTGGACATACATGCTCAGTACCTCTCATATTTTTCTGAAAAAGTAATATTTTACATAGTTATTATGACATATGTCAGAGTTTCCTCAACTGTTTGACTAAAGATGTTTTTCAACACTGTGAAAGTCTTTAGTAATAATTTTCTTAATGTCAGTGACAAAAGATTTTTTTCAGGGTTCTTTTTTTTTCATAAAGTGCCTTCAAAAGACTTAAATGGAAAAAAAAGAAGATATAGTTAGTATTTCTATGAATAAAACACAATATTTGATCCAAATATTGTGTTTGTAAAATTAAATTCAATTCAATTTATTCATACACCGCTGATTTAAAACAGTGTTTGGAAATACAATTCATGTCCAAATGTATTACAAAGTTATATATTTTATTGCAACAAACTTGAAGCCAAAGCTACAGAGGAATAGCTTAGATTAAAGCATATTCACAATAAACCATCCAAATTTAAATCTAAATCCTCCTTGGTTTCAGTGACAAGACTTGAAAATTTCAGTTCTGGGAAATAATTCATCAAGTGCAAAACTGGTAGAGACAAATTTCCAAAAGACATAAGATCAGTGAAAAATGACTCTGCAAAATATTGATTAAAAGTCAGTGAATACCAATAAAAACAAGTTCTATAATTGCATTGTTTTTGATTGGCAAATAATTATCAATGTCTTCTACTAGACCATATTCACTCAGTCAAATGTATTTATGCATGCCAGCAACTGATATTGCATATTAAATAAAGTTTTAAAACGGACTTACCTGACAGCAAACTGTCTCGAAAATGAAAATACAGGTCACCAGTCTCAGAGACAAGAAACACCTGAATATGGAGGACCATGACAATTCCATACCAAGTTGAAAATATTTCTATGGAAAGACATGGAGACAAAATCTTAGACATGTCCAGTAGAGATGCATTAAAGTTTATTAGCCTGCAAAATGATGATTCTATATGTCAGCTTTGATTCAAGGATGCACACTTTCAAAATTGTTCTTATCATTAGAAAACAGAGTTGTGATGTTGAACTGCTTCTCTTAGATATCTCTCCTTGGGAGAGTGACTATTTTTTTTACCAACCAAACCGTGTCAGTTCAGTAGCCAAAGCTTCTGAGTAAGCTATATGAACACAGTTTATTATATCAAGTCAGTTAACAAGTCAGTTTGTGTTTATAATGGCTGCAGGTACACATTAGGTCATTAAATTTTTATTTAACCTGATCAATTTTGCACATCTGTGCTTTCACATTTGACTCAAATGTTGATGTGTTTAATTTTGTGTCACTTCTTACCCTGTTATCTTGTCAATTATTTTGCATACTGTGTGCTAAGTAATAATTTGGTTTTATAGAATCATGTTTTAAGAAGCATTTCATGTTCAAAGTTGCTCTCTTGTACTTAATGATCCACTGCTTACCCTGTAAATGTTTGAGGATATTGTGTCCACTCAGAGTTTGGCAGCTAAAACTTTAGAATTTTAAAAAACTAAAGTCATTCCTTGGTGCTATGCTGGGGCTGTACAAACACATAGTCAATGAGGAAATGTGCAACTGATGCAAGAAGACAATAACTCCCTTAGTAGACATCTGAAACTGTGATCACAGTTTTGCCTCTGATGTTCATTCACCAACAAAGGTACATGGTGGTCAAAACGTGTTCAGTTCCTGACCATAGATCAATGAAAACTCAGCATGTAAACCTTAGTCTTCTTTCTGAATCAGTTCAGTTTCTAGTCACAATCTAAGGACAATTTAAAACCAGTTAGATGTTAATATAAAATACAGTTGTAAAATAGACGTACCTGATTTTGAGTAGCCTTGGATGCCAGAAAACATATTTGCATGAAAGGAAAGCAGAACCAGGAAAAACAACAACTCCATGAGCATTCTGATCCAAGTTGAAATTTCTACGAAAAAGGACAGTCTAGATATTACATGTGCAAATTAAGGTTAATTTAGTGCTTAATATGTGAACAGTCACTGTGAAGTGGAGTTTAGATTTACAGCCTGTCCCAGACATCCTGGAATTCAGGCCGGATCAAAATTATTTGCTTATAGTCGAATCGGCTCGGACAAGTTTGATAAGCATATTTATAGCACAAAAAATAAACAAACATGCATAATATAAAACTGCTTATTATAGTCTAAGGAGAGAAGAAGAGGAGGGGAAAAAAGAGAGATAGAGAAGTTAGTTGTGCAGAGCACTGCATAATGGGCATGAAACCCTGATCTGATCTGTGTTCTGCAATCACACATCGCAGAAGATTTGCACTGAAGTCCCAAGTTTTAACAAGCTGCAAAGATGGAGCTGGAAGTCATTAAATAAAAGCTAAAAACAGGAGAAGTTACACCGCATTATCAAATGGTGTTCTAAAAACGAAAGCAATAAAAGGTTCAGTAAAACATTACTTCTGGGTTAGCCCTGTAACTTACCACAATACATATGGACTAGAGCTGAGCTGGATTTTTTTAGGCCCGATCTAAAGCCCAGAGAAGCACAATTTGATAATGTCATACTTTTGTAAAAGAGACTCACCTGGCAGCAAATAGTCTTTGAAATGAAATACAATTTCAGCAGAAATAGCAAGAACAGCCAGCACAACAACAGCAATTCCTAAAAATGTTAAATATATTCCTATAAAATAAAAAATGAAATATTACGTTATTAAAATGGGTTTTGACATAAAACCACAGCAAAAGCATATTGATGTGGGTTCAGTTTCTTACAGTCATGAAACTGAAAACTCAGCATGTCAGATATTAGCATTAATACTGATGTAAAAAGGGACTTGCCTGGCATAAAATTAAAAAACCAGCCCACAGAAACAGCAGGACCCAGCAGAACCAGGAAAGCCCGCACAATCAGGAGAATTCTGGTCCAAAATGAAATTTCTGTGAAAAAAAGTTAAATATTAAACATGTAAACCCAGTACAGACCTAACATATTTCCACAGAAAGGTTAATAGTTAAAATAATTAATTTTACATAGCTGATAGATTCTAATAGTAGTTTATCATGTGGTGCTGCTCATTTCTCTTCCTCTCTCCTCTCACTATGGAGGTAGCAACCTGACTTTTCTCTAGAACTTCAGTGGACAAACCTACACTTACACATCGCTCTCTCTTTCTCTTCACAGTGAAGCAGTAGTCCAGGAATCTCCATAGACAGTTTCATGATTAATTGCTTTTTTTTAAATAAACCTTTTAAAATCTTACTGTTCTGTGTGGAGCTTTGTGCATATGAGTCAGACGTCTAAACTAACCACAATAGTTTCTCTTTAATTTCATCAGACTGGAGGACACGTCTCCAGATGTGGTCATTGTTGCTATGTGTACTTTAAAACATTAATCTGGTGAATGTTTTGTTTCTTTTGGAGGAAGTAACGGCTTCCTCCTTCAGACCATGTCAGTACATCCTTCTGTACATAAATTTCTGAATTTGAAGAAAGCTATTAAAATAAAAGTCTTTTGCTTTTTTACGTAAACTTCTGGTTTCAACTGTATCTTTCTTTTCCACGAATTGGTCATATAATTTATGGAGTGAGATTAAAAACGTTGCTTTGAAAAAATAACGCCATTGACGTGACTGATCACATGTTTAGTGTCAGTTAATTAGTCAACAATTAACTCATCTTAAAGCACCGAAGACAAGAGATCTATAAAACATGGTTGATCTGAATCTCCTGGCATGAAAGAGAGTAGCCTTGATTTTTTAGTGGATAACAAAGTCCATTATCCACAATGATACCTGGGTATAATTAGTAACCTGATCCACTTTCCAATCTTCTCTAACACTTGACTGAAAAAAAGACCTTGCCACTTTGATTACTTTTATTTTTATAGTGAAACACAATATAAAAAGTAAAAATTGTGTGAATACTTTTACTAAGCACTATGCTCTGTTTTCTTGTAGAAAAATGGGAAGAGGGATGGCACGGTTTCTTTTCTGTTATCTTCACAACAAGAGATGGATAAGCAGCTGGTTTTATGGAATACTGCAATACTTTTATAATGAATTTGCACAGTTAATGCGGTTTCACTTCCTGATTATTGAAAATTTTACATAATAGGGAATGTAACCTATAATTGTGAATTTGGCCACAGCACCTCTGAAGTTTCCTTCACTTTTCTGTAAGATCTTAAGGTTCACTACCACAACTGGTCATAATCTGTCCAAAGAAAACTCAAAACCACAAGATTTTAACATTAGCAATTATACTGCTGAAAACAAACTTACTTGATATGTATCGTTGTCGAAAATGGAACAACACGCTCACATTGATAGTGAAAAACAACAGCAGAAACAGGACACCCAACGCCAAAGTTGGAATTTCTATGGAAAATAATATAAACAAGTTAAGATCTTAGAAATGCATGTCCAATACAGAATTCTTATGTTTTCTGAAAATAGAAAACATATTTCTTAAAAATTAAAACACAGTTGTCTTAACATTTTGAAAATCTATAGCATTCATATTGTTAATGTCAGTAAATAAAAACTGTTTTTTCAGGGTTTTGCTTTCTGTTTGTCTGCTTTATGAAATACTTTAAAATGACTTTCAAATGTCAAAAAATAAAATATGTACTTTGACTTTATGCAATTAGAACCCCACTCTTTGTCCAAATAGTTGTCTAATTTAAGTGCCTTTGATGAAGCCGAGTTATTAAATGAGATTATATAATGTGTGAACAATACAGGGTTCCTGATGTCGAACCCACTCTGAAGCTTCATTTGATTTTTCATGGCTCCATAAGTGAAATGGTTACAATCGCTCAAAGACAAATTCACAAAACTTCCAAATGTTAGAGATTTGCAATAAAAATGTTGAAAAAGATACTTACCTGACTTAAATTTATGTTGGAAAAAGAATAAAAGGGCCCCAGAAACAAGAACAAGAACCAGCAAAACCAGGAGAACCAGGAGAATTCTGGCCCGAGTAGAAATCTCTTTGGAAAACATAGAAACCAGTTAGATCTCAGAAATGCATACAATGTACAGATATATTATATTTTTCCCTGAACAGATTACTGCTGTAGATTGAACAATTTTCTTTGCATTTGATCATTGTGAAAATATTAACGTTCTCAACATCAATGTGTGAAAATAATTCTGCGAGGTTCTGTTTGTTTATAATTATCCTTCATGAAGTTCCTCAAAATGATGTCAAATGGCCAAAAGTACATACACTGGAATTTATATAAATAAAACAATCCATTTTGCATAAATAGTAACTTTTTAAGAAATTAAACTTGTTTGTTCAAAAATATATCTGAGCAAATTACAATTATCACTGATTACTTTTAAGATTGACTAATTAAACTTGGCCTCCTCCAGATTTCACTGAATCTATATAAAAGCTGTTTAATCAATTAAAAACTGAAATGACCCATTTTTCTGTTCTCATTAGTGAAAACACATCATAACATGAAACATATACCAGAACCATGGACGCAGTCTTGGGGGAGTCCTGGGTTTATCGAATACTACAGACATTACATTTCCATTATTTGTATCCCCATTCACTCACAGCCGTATATGTTATTGGTGATGTGAGGTGATTTCCTTATGTTGAAAATTAAAATCTCAGCTTATCTGAAAACTAAAAACTTCATGTTAGGAAATGAAACTTGTTGATGTAAAATGATGGCTTCTCTGAGGTTCCCTTCACCTTTCTGTATCAATCGTTTCAAAGTCAGCTCACAAAACTTCAGCATGTAAGACATTAGCATTGAAATGGTTTTAAAGGACTTACCTGACATAAAATATTGTCGAAACTTAAAAAAAAGGCCCACAGAAACAGAGAGAACCAGCAAAACCAGCAGAACCAGCAGAACTATAACCCAAATTGGAATTGCTGTGGAAAAGATAAAGATAAGTTAGATCTTAGAAAAGCATAGCCAGCTTTAATTGCAAAACTAGCTTAACATATCTCAATTACCTTTAGAATTGTTTGTACATTGATAAAATCATTACATTGGTAACTCTGATGTAAAAATGTATTATTAGAGTTCAAATGTTTACATTTTAATTAAAATTTATAATAATTAATGATTAATGAATCATTGATTAATGTAATTAATTAATGTTAAAATGTCAGTCTGTGAATTGTGAAAGCATTTTGGGGTTAAAATGCATCTCTTTCAGGAGGTGCATTAATGTAAAGTCTTATCTTTGCTCAGAACTCCAAGCAACTTTTCTCCACAGTGAATCGCCTTCATCATCATCACTCTTCACTTATTGAAATAACTGAAGAGCACTGTTATAACTTTATACTTTTCTTTCCACACTAAAAGTCTGCTTAACTCCAGACTGTCTCTCTTCCACTTAGATTAAAAATCAATCAATCTCTCCTTAAAAACCTCATTCTTTATCTAGACCAGGAGTGTTCAAGTCCAGTCCGTCAGAGCAACTTTTAGAAGCATCCTCACTCCAACAGACCAGGATCTGAACCTCAAACAAGAGCTCATTCTACCAACATTAATGCAATCACTCTGCTCCACAAAATCCTCAATTTGTCATACTCCTAGGACAAAACTTTGCACCATATGTGACAAAGCCTTTTCCTCTGCTGAAAGTGGGATGATTCCTCATTTGAGAAATCATACTAGAAACTGACTGGAAACTGTTTCATTAAAGAACTGAAGACCTTCCTCTTCAAGAAATTTTATTGTTTTTCATGAGTTTTATTTTTGTGCTTTGCATCTGTCCCCTTGCCAGTCTGGGGGGAGCTGTTGCTGTGCATCACTGTCGACCCGTTTTCTGTGTTATGCACATGGATATTTTGTAGGGGTGTAAAGTGTCTTGTCTGCATGAGGCTGCAGGATTCCAAAGGAACTGATGGTCCCTGCTCTGTGCTGCTGCTACACATGAATGTTAGAAGATTTATACATTTCCCTTAATTCTATCAACAGCAAATTTGCAAACATCCATGGACCCACTTACTCACATCCCCACACAAATTTGAATTGTTAAAGGTAATAGTAACACAGGTTCCAATTCCATAAATGTAGTTGATTCATTTGATTTAATAAAGCCGATGAAGCAATCAAGGTGCTTTTCAACCAGGATCTCGAGATACACTTTTTGAAGCAAAACTGCTGACCTTTGACATACAGCTGAACTTCTGACAGCTTAATTTCTTCTTCTTCATAAATGATGGTGCAGGTGTAATTCCCACTATCAGACACTGGGGGTTCATTCAGAGTGAGGCTGAAGTCACCAGAGGACAGAGCATCGGGTCTCATTGATGTTCGTCCACTGAAAATCTGATTTTGTCCTCGTAGGTCGTCTCCTTCTCGTCTTTGATGGACAGTGTTGGGATTAAGATCATGGCGGCTCCATTTCACTGTGACAATCTCTTCCAGGATTTGATCGTACCGACAGGGAAGCACAACAAATTGGGACCACTGAACCTCCACTTTTACGGTCAAAGCATCTTTAGAGGCTGGGAGCAAAAATAAACAAAAGACACATTTATATTCAGTTATGATAAATAAATTCAATACACACACAAATATGTGTGTATGAATGCACACCAGTGACTTCTGACTACTGACCTTTGACCTGGAGCTGAACGTCTGATAGCTTTTTTTCTCCTTCATCATCAGTGATACTGCAGGTATAGTTCCCGCTGTCAGAAAGTTTGGGTTTTTTCAAAGTGAGGTTGAAGTCGCCAGAATCTAAAGGTGTCATTGACGTTCGTCCTTTGAAAAGTTGATTTTGTGAATGTAGATCGTCTCCTTCTTGCTGTTGATGGACAGTATTGGGATTGAGGTCATAGCGGCTCCATTTCACTGTGAGAATGTTTTCTAATACTTGTCTGTACTGGCAGGGCAGAACAACAGACTGTTCTCCCTCATAAACCTCCACCTTTACAGTCAAAGACTCCCGAGACGCTGGAAGGGTATAAAAACAAAAGGCATGTTTTAAACCAGAGTTGAAACAGATTTAAGACTCTGTATAATATTGCTAATGTTGCCAATGCTGGTCTGAAGCATCTTGCTCTTGTACAGTTGGATGAAAAAATTTAAAAAGCGGTGAGCCGGTAGAATTGTTCATTAGGACTTTAGAACACAAATGAACTGTGGAAAATAGATAAATTACCTACATAGATACAGACGTATCCCAACATGATCAATATGATCTCTTCAGCATTGCATTAAAACCATGACAAGCATAAGTGATCCCAGACTGAATGGGACTCTAACATAAAACTAACAATACTGCGGTGCAGAGAGCTTTTTGCTAAAAAGAAAATGTGGGAAAAATTTAAGTTTTGAATCACGTTACAACAAATAAGTGTCAATATTATTAACTGACATTTCGGTTTGCAGAGGTTTGAGTTTTACTTTGAAATTAAAAGTTGGAATCCAGACTAAATTCAGAAAGTTCCAGTAATTATTAATGAAAGGAAACAAAATAAAAGCTTTTTAGCCTTGATTTAAAGAAAGGAAGGTTGTTTCAGATTAATGAAAGATCAAAAGTGAATACTACTTCTTCCCATTTTGTTCTGATTCTGGGATCCATAATCTGTTGTTTCTGCAAGAGCATAATGCAACAATGATGCCTCATGTCTGCACAATGCAGTGACTATTGAAATACTCTTTTATGTATGTTTATTCTGAGAATGATATTATTTTGATATACTGCAATGAGTTGACACCGATTTCCCTTATTGAAAGCAAGATTGTACATATTTAAGAATTACAGAGCATTTAAATGTACCTTGTCATTACTTTACCACCTGCTAAAAGGGTGGAAATGAAAATATGTTTAAAATGTCTAAGATTAGAAAGAAGCAGATCTTACCATGAAGAAGGAACAGAAACACAACAAGCAGCTCCATTTTCCTACATGTTCAAACACCAAGTCCTGGAAATCATTGACAGTGTTTCACAGTGAACTAAAAACTAATCAAAATTTCCCTCTGTTAGGGATCAAAGGTCAACTCAATAAACTATCCCTTGTACAGGCTGTATAAGTATGGAAACAATTTCATTTAACCCTTTCACCTCACAAGGCAATAAATTATACTTGAAAATGTTTAATAAAACGAAGGAAAAGAGAACAAATTACTGTAGATATGAGGAAAGATGAGGATCAAACAACAGCCAGATTTACAATATAAGAATCTAGAAATCCTAACAATAAAAAAATGAATGGTGTCAAAATCTGATACTTCTCAACTTCCAAACTGAATCTTTCTTCCTCCATTGTTTTCTCATTTTATCTGCCTTCATCTGCTTCTACTTGAGCAAGAGGGCAGAATTTAATAGGTCTCATAATCAAATCCACGCTTTGTTTGTATTATGTGTTCATAGTCATAAGTGGACAAGTTTGACAGCATTTACGTACGAATACTATACCCATACGTAAATGCTACTATATTCACCAATATAACTAGGGTTTTTAAAAATACACGCTGTTATTTTTCTAATGTTTGTAGATTGACTACAGCGCAGGGATGCTCTGAGGGTTTCACAGCCCTGGAGGGGATGCTGTGGAACCACTCAGTGGATCCCAGTGTCCTGTGGACAACAATCCAGAGGTCCATCAAGGATTTCTCATGCCTCCTTATATGTGTCTCTGTGCTTCTCCATGCCTCCTGACAAAAGTTCATTGGTTCTCTCAGTCGTCCATCTAAAGTCTGTTTTTTTTTGCCCCCTTTGCCCTCTAAGCTCTTGAGGGTAGCAGCCATTAGTGAGCGGCCCTTTTGTGGTTCTCTGCAATGCAGTTATTTTCTACAAGGTGTTGCTATATTAGTTCATTCCTTTGTGTTTGGTTTCTTAGTTTATTCTTGTGTTTTCTTCTTTATGCATTTGGCTTTAGTTTATTTATATTGGTGTTAATTATTAATCTTCCCTTTTAGAGACATTTTTAATCTCCTGGTAAAATTACTTACATTCAGTGACATTCTCCACTCTCCTCTTTGTCAGCTCACTGGTATTAATTGTTAACAAGTTGCTCCCATTACTCTGGCCATGGTCCAGGTTCTGTTCTTCTTATACTGGTTCTATAAGTTCAGAGTTATTTTTTAAACCTTCATCTTGCTCATCCTCTGTTTATGTCTGCACTTAACTCTCTACATAAAAACATAAAGATCCTGTTTTATGAGTTTACATTTAGACAACAGTTCAGAGAGAGTTTGGGAGTCACGCAGGGAGTGAAAGGATTTTTAATTATGGAAAAGAGAAAAACTACAGCAAACACATATTGTGCATTTAGCCTTATTTTAATTACTGTAAAATACCTGTGTCTCTACACTATAATCCTTAAAAATTGAAGTAGGGTTTTGTGTTTGTTCACACAATCTGGGCAAATAAAGTTATTTTGATTCTGGTTCAGAAAAAGAGAGATGATTGTTATTTATCGCAGGAGACAAATGCAGAACAGCAAAAATCAAGGAGTCTAAACTATTTGTTTTCTGTTTAGTTGAAATAACTTAAATAAGTATAACACATAATACTAAAACTAAACTTTAACTAAATGAACTTAAGAGCTGAATCTTAAGTTTGATTTTAGTATGTCCAAACTCTCAGCTGCTCTCAGATTGTCAAGAAGGAGATTAAAGTTAAACAGAAGAAAACTTCAACCTGTCTTGATTTTATATTCTGTTTTTGAAAGTTGGACTTCAGCATGTAATTCAGTGAAGACTCTGGAGCAAATCTTCAGGATGTGGTTTCATTTCTTGGTAACTGGAGAGAACAAGTTAAAACATGATGAGCTCTTGCTTCATTCTGACACAAACAGTGAAAAGTGATCCAACCAGATTTTTCACACAGTTCAGTCCCACCTACACATTCCAGATCTGTGTGTTGTTACTTTCCAATGAACCCCAATCTAGTGTGGAAAATATGTCTTAACTTGTCTCGTTTCACCTCCTGACTCAATCATTTTTTTTCCCTTTTTAAATCGAATATACTGAAATTCTGGTATGTTGTAACATTTAAAACTGTACAATTCAAGTTTAAAGCCAGAAACCACAAACCTCTACACAATATACAAAAAATGTTTTATGACAGATTATTCTCTGGACACCTGTTAATGGAAGTGGAAGAGTACGGAGGAATTTTGGTGCCATAACTGAAGAGGACACATTGTCAGTTTAAAAGCAGGATTTTATGTTTGCTCTCAATAATGTTAATACTTGGGCTAATGTTATGTCACTGACATCATCAAGTAGAATAATAAAAACTTTTTTTTGGTGAAAAATCTAAAACTTTTATCAGCATGTTAAAAGTCTGACATGCTGATAAACTCTACTAAAGAGTTACGTTGTAGCCATCAACACACTATTTTTGATTCCATATTTTATCACTATTCTTGACAGAATTAATACGAATCCTTAACATTTGGCTGTAATTGTTTTTTCAGTCTGTGTAATTATTTTAATTATTTTAATTATTTCAGTCTTTGGTCTGATGTACCTGTTATAATGTATTTTTATAGGTAATGAACCATCAAATAGCCCAGGTTTGTGTTTTTGATCATTCTGCCTGAATATACACCAATACACAACAACCACCACATACAAATATTATGATTTTAATTTGCAATTAACATATCAATAAATCAGGATAAAATTGTGATTACTTCAGAATGTTCAGACAACTGAGACCCAAATAAAAATCAGAAATATAATTATCCCTTCAGTTGATTAGCCTGTTAACACCAAGTTGGGATTACATTTTATTTTCACCAACTTAAATAAAATTAAATTTTACTTTGATAGCATGTCTTTATGAATAATTTATTTTTCTGCAAGGGTTTGAGGGAAAATGTCCCAAGGATCCATCGAAGGGACCAGATTCTCCCAGTCCGGCTGAAGAGGAGGATTGTTTAGAGTCATCAAGCAGCTCAGCCAGCAGCATTCAGAGGTCAGAGGTCTCAGATCCACCATGTCCTCTTCTGAGTACTGACCTCCAAGTTCAGGAAAACCAGACTGTGGAGAAGATTTTTAGTAGCACATGTTGATTATTCAACTTTAATGTTTTGATAAATGTTCCAGTTTTAGAAATTAGATACCTTCAGAAGATCTTTGCTGGTGTGGAACAGAGCCATCTGCAGGTTCTGAACTGCAAGCTGTTTGAACTCTTTAACCTGGAACACAGGAAGCTGCTGCTTAAAAAGAAAGTTCACTTTCACAAGTCTCTTTAAAGATGCAATGAACACAACTGTCCTACAGTCCAGTACCTTCTGAGTAGCCAGTTCATTCAGTCCAAATGCCTCTTCTATGTGTTGCTTCTTTTTCTTCATTTCTTCATGTGCAACTTTAAATGTTTCCTGGAAAATTGGTTTTTGTTTATAGGAGATGCAAAGAGCAGCTGAAACTGATTATATCATTAGCATCATTTAAAAAAGATTCAATACAAAAGACATATTTTTCTATTGCTGAAGTCAGTCTCTTTAGTTTTACATATGTAAAGACAAAATATGGGAAATCAGTAAACTCACCAAACATACTACTGCTATGTAAGCCTTCAGTTAAGAGCTAAATATTAAAGTACAGTTACAAATCAAACAACAACCAAAAAAGAATAGTTTTCTGTTTTCCTGAAGGAGGAATGGGCTGTGTTTGGACACAATATGAAATAAGAAGACATGCCTGAGGAAACTGAATGGTCAGCAAGCCTGGAATGTTTCCATGAAATATGGATAGAAAACTGGAAATGCATTAAACTTAAGGGAGAACTGCTGAATCATTTGACATAATGGATAAGAGATTTGTTTGAATACATTGAAGAAATGCTTTGGGTTAAAGGTATTCCCAAGAAGGGTTTTACCAACTAGAAAAAAAAAAACTTTCATCTTTTACTACAAGGTGAAAGTCTTTCATTAAATTCTGATCACAGATCCTGATTTGACTTAAATTATTGTATCTAAGAATTAAGAATCAGAACTTCTAAACAGTTTCTTAAACTAAACTGAAAACACAATTTTTGTTCATAAAATGTTAGAAAATGAGACAAGGGCCTGATTAACCCGATATCGATTGTTATTTAAAAGTCCTACATTACCTGAATGATATCTTTGGCCGGTTCTGGTTTCAGTTTCCTGGATTTGAGCTGATCTTTGACTTTAGGCCACTCCAGCAGTTTCAGGTCGCTGTACATCTCAGTCAGTCTGGTTTTACTGACCGGGTTGTTCAAACTCTCCATACCTCCTGTTTTCAATGAAACAGCCATGCCTGCTGCCACTCTGTTCACAGAGAGTCAACAGAACCTTATATGGTTAATGCATGTATGACATTTAAGGATTTTTAGTTACCAGCATGTACTGCACCTCTTTTTGAATGATTTCAGTTCCTCCCTGTTGATGAAGAATTTACATTATTCAAGGTGTTATTGATGAAAATAAATGGTCACCTATTAAAGAAATGTTTGACTCAGCAAAAAAAAAAAAAAAAAAAAAAAAAAAAAAAAAAGATGAAATGTTTTGTTTTCAGCAGGGGAGCTGGGTGGGTTGCTTTGTATTAAAGAGCAGGATATTCTTACAAATATTAGCTTTAAAAGTTACTTACTCTTTCTTTTCAAGTTTCTCTTGGTAAAACTTCTCCATCTCTTTCATACTGTGTAATGAAACAAACATTTATGATGCTTAAAAAATATATATAATTTCCACTATTCAGTTATGCAGATTCCAATATCTTGTTTTTTATATTTATACTTTAATCCAGAAAAACATTTGTTTTTCCTTCCCTCAGTTGAACACATTCAAACATATAAAGATTCTAAAACATAACAATATAGTGACTTTTGATGTCACTATATTATATAAGCTCTTTATAATATTTCAGATTGTGCAAAGCATAATGTAAACTCTGCATTAGTCTGGACATAATCCATGTAAACTCATTAGGTGATAAAAACTGATGAACGGGTGAAATTTAAGACAGCAACCATATAGCATATGCTCAGAAATAAACTAAATCTTTTTAAACAAATTTGATGTGATGTTTCAATAAAAAATACTGAAAAAGTCTTACCCTTTCGCATTCAACAGCTTGTTGTGTTCTGACGCAGTTTCAGTCAAAAGGTGTAAACATATAAGAAGCAAAAACATAATCATTAGCTCATTTGGTTCAAGTCTTTAAAAAAATTCCTATTTTCATCAAAAAACAAAACCTTCTAAAATAACTGATTGCTGGGAGAGTTTCTCTTTTGAGAGGATAGATGTATGGATGAATGATAGATGGTGACAAGTACAAAGTAAATGAGTTTTAGCTATGACTGTGCTGCACCTTGTTGGAGTGACTGCAGTTTTTCCTTTTCCTGGCTCAGATCTGAACTGTGGAACAAGATGCACAATACAGAAATTATTTCATTTAATTCTGAGGAAACTGATCATTGACTAAGTAAATATTTGCAGGACTAACAGAAGAAACACGTCCTAGAATAACTTTTTTCGGCAGGAGTGCAAATAATCAACTTTACCATTAGTGTTTTTAGGATTGTTGTTTGATGAAATATTAGCTTTACAAAAATACTTACTTCACTTCTTCCACTTTCTCTTTCAGTGTCTTGATCTCACACTTAGCATGACTTAGCCTGTTGAATGTGTAAAAACATTAACATGCAAGAAATATTAACTATAGGACAAAACTAATTGCTGGAATATATTCCTTGTTTTAATTTAATTCCCCAAATTATTTTTTTGTCACAATAATATGAGAAATAATTATATATATTTTTTTACATCTAGAAATAATCTGTCTCTCTCTCTCTCTCTCTCGCTCTATAGGCAAATAGGCACTCTAACATTTTTTCTAATGATAATTTCTCATTTTAAGAAGTTCTTTAGTGTTATTTATTAATAACACTGAAATAGATTTGAACAATCATCAGGGTAACCTGTCATTACAGCTGGCATAGAGAAGATTGGGCCAAACCTACCCCACTACCCTCAGCAATTAAACAAGGAGGGAACGGCTACGATGTCACAGCTTTGTAAGCTTCTCATTTGCTAATTTAGAAGATTCACAAAATGTACCTCTTCTCTGCTGAGTGCAGGTCTTCCATCTTCTGTGTACAGGACCTCCTGTAATATTCAGCATTTCAGAATATTGTAAATCAATGTGAACAAAATGTATTAACTATGTTTGGACGATTTGAGCATTAAAATCTGTGGAACTGTGGAACAAGATGCAAAATACCAAAATGATTTTATTTATGAGGAAACTGATCACTGACGAAGTAAAGATCTGCAGGAACAACAGGACAAACACCTCCTAGAATAACGTTTTTAGCATGTGTGCTGTGTGATGCTTATTTTAAACAACAGTAAGATACCAAATAATTAACTTTTACAATCATCGTTTTTAGGAGTTTTTGATAAAATATTAGCTTTACAAAAATACTTACTCCATTTCTTCCACTTTCTCTTTCAGTGTCTTGATCTCACATTCAGAATCTCTTAGCCTGTTTAATGTGTAAAAACATTAAAATGCAAGAAATATTAACTATAGTACAAAACTAACAGCTGGAAAATATTCCTTGTTTTAATTTAATTCCCAAAATTATTATTTTTGTCACAATAATATGAGAAATAATTATATAACTATATATTTTTTCTACATCTAGAAATAATATCTATATATCTATATCGATATCTACATATCGATATAGATATATCAATATATCTCTCTCCCTCTCTTTCTCTAATATATATATATATATACACACACTACTTTTATATGCTACTTTTATTTTTATATGTGTGGGGTGGGGGGAAAAGCTAAAAATAGGCACTCTAACATTATTATTTTTCTAACCATAATTTCTCATTCTTCTTTAGACAAACACCTCCTAGAATAACTTTTTTAGCATGTGTGCTGTGTGATGCTTATTCTAAACAACAGTAAGATACCAAATAACCATCAGCGTTTTTTAGGATTGTTGTTTGATGAAATATTAGCTTTACAAAAATACTTACTCCATGTCTTCCACGTTGTCATTTAGTGTCTCGTTCTCACACTCAAAATATTTATAATATATACGATGTTTTTATATATGTAGAGGGGTGAAAACAAGCTGTGATATATAATAAAAACATTAAATATAATAATAGGCACCTAACATTATTCTTTTTCTATCCTTAATTTCTCATTCTAATAAATTCTTTAGTGTTATTTCAGTTAGTCGGTTCAATTCTACATTCAATGAAAGAATATTTAACATGTGTTGACTATTTCTTGACACTATCAAGCAGAATACAATAGCTTAATTAATATGAGTTTGCACCAGAAGCAGACGGCAGTTTTGAGGATAAAATCTTTAGGAAATGTAGATTTCCTTTATCTTCTTAATGAACTTGGGTAGTACGTACACCTTCTGCTGTAGTTGGAAGCCATCATGGTCTCCCTTGTCCAATCTGTATGAAATCAAACAAATTGGTGATTTAGTTTCACAAATGATTGGTTTAGTGATTGATTTACTTAATAGATGATCAGATAGTTTATCACTTACTCAGTTTCTCGATGGATGTCACTGCTGTCTTCCTTCACTCCACTGTGTAAAAATAAATGAAAAGACATAGTGTTTTGATTTAATCCTACAATAACTACGTGCGTTGATTGAGTCAAGGATGCATGGAGACAAAATTGGGAAATACGGTCTCATATTATTAATGATCATCTTTACAGTAATACCTACTCAATCGGTTGTTTGGTGTCAATGTTGTCGCCCATCTCAAAGCTGTGTGAAAAAATTATAATACAAACAAATTAGTTTTTCATTTTCACACATCAGTTATAGTTGCTGCTGTTCCCTAGCAATGTATCAGATAATTCAGTAGACACAGTGCTCTCGGTAATTATTTATAAAGTTGTGATGATTGAACTGACTTTAACCTGGGATGTGAGGATTGAGAATACCTTTAAATTGAGAATAACTAATTTTTATTTCTTTCCACACATTCAAGGACACCATGCAAAAACAAGACATTAAAAACAAGAAGTACATACAGTACAAAGAATCTAAATAATGCAAGTTATAGAGTTAATAACAGCAAAGGGTAAAAACAGACAACTGAAGTGCTAAAAAAATATATTGATTTAGATTTAACAATAAAACATAAAGAGTCATTTTGAGGACTTAGACAAAAAACCTGGTCCAGTTTTAAATTTGACTCAATAATTTGAATTTAACTGAATATAGCTATTATTGTAACATAACTTAAATAATGTGAATTGATTTTGTTACTTTTTGAGTATGAACTGAATCTGCTTGTCTTGTAAAATGCTTTGGGATTATGTTTTGCTTTCCACTGAAGCTTCATTAATCAACTGAAATTTACTAAAGATAATTACAAGAAAACATAAAAGCTGAAACCTAAATTTGATACCACTTATGAAAAAGTTCCTGCTTACTAGTTGCAATAAGCCCAATAATCTTAAAATCAGTGATTTTAGTATGCTTAAAACTACTATAACAATAACAGTTTCAAAAGAAACTGAATGGAAATACTTACTCTGAAACATCTGGGGTAGATGTTGCCATGTCAACAGATGGTCTGACAAGACACAAAAACATTATTTATTATCTCCTTCCTAAAATATTACTCTTTTTTTTGGGCAAAAGTAATTTTGTGAAAAAAAAACACCTCTACCTTCTCAAAAGATGTTTAAGGCAAAAAAAAATAAATAAATAAAAAAATAAAAAACCTCTGAAAAATTAACTAAGGTCCATATTTTCGAATGGTGATGATATGTCATTTGTATATTTTAAACACTATCTCTTCCTTTTTATTTTCACTTTGAAAACGATATCCTGTTTTTAGACACATTTATGATGTTCTATATCCAATTTGGCCAGTAGATGTCAGTATATGCTCACATCATAACAGCACATCAACGCCTTCGCAAACGCTGACAAGAGTCGGAATAAAAGCCACAGGATTGACTGCAACATAATTTAAGCTTTTTCATTCAACTACCACAAACAGAAGATGCTTAAAAAATCAAAACTAAATTAAAAGAAAGCCAAACACACTGACACATTTTAATTTCTGTATCTTACAGGATGTTTTAAAATATCCCACCCTGACAGACACAAAACATGTTTTGCTTTCCACTGAAGCAGTGGCGGAGGCAGAGGGGTGGCCGGGGTGGCACTTGCCACCCCCAACAGAGCCCTGGCCACTCCTACTGCCACCCCACTGGAAATGGTCATTTTAAAATATAATACTTATGAGATCGGCAAAGATTTGCCAGGAAAAATGTAATTTCCGACTGTCCCTGAAGGCAGCCCGATGCCCGACGCTGTTCATTGGTTAAACTGAGATGTTGGTTCCTGCTTGATCCAAAACACATCAACGGCTTTAGAGTTACACGTCCAGAAGTTTTGCAGGTATTTACATTTTACCGCTCAGCGGTAACCGCTGTTACCTTCCTAATGAGAGGCGGCACTTGTCATACATTTCTAAAAAGAAAAACAAAAATGGTTGTGCACCGCTGTGTAGTGCCTCGTTTATTATTTAGCCATGCTAGTGCTGATAGATCGTGTTTTAGACAGATTCTTTTAACATGTTTTAGTGACATGCTGCCCTCTAATGTTTTATTTCTCCCAGCTCTTGCTTGGGAGCTCTTGCTAAGAATATGTGAAAAACCATTAAGTTTTATAATGACTGAAATGTAAGTAGGCTATGTCATATGAAAGCTTTGAATTAGAACCTAACTAGTTATATTAATTAATTTTAATTAATCTATTTTTAATTTAGTATTATTTTAGCTAGCTGCAGAAAACTAAAAACTATAGTTTAAATAATAGTTAAATGAAGAGAAAAGGGAATATCTCCCAGTTCTTCTTAAAGAGGCAAAAACCAGGGCCAGACCAGGACCACAGAACCCTGCAGCAGTGACCAGGACCAGACAGAACCCTGCAGCAGTGACCAACCTGGAGAATCCAGCCAGGAGACTCCAGGCCCAAGTGCATCACCAGCGGGTTAGAGGCTGTGACAGAGTTATTCAGTAGTAAAATCCAATAAGCCTAATTCTAAAGGTTAGCATGATGCTTTTTGCATTTTTTATTGTGTCTGTTTATGCATTTCCAATTAAGTTCCAGAGAGAGATGAGGGTGATACAGATTCAGTCAGACTCTGGGGAGGAAGACAGTGAAGCAGAAGGAAATGGCACTGAACTGCCCCCACCCAGCACAACCTATTGCACACCAGAAGCACCAGTTTATTTATTTATTTATTTTGAGAATTTGTTTCTGGTCATATTCTGGGCTCTGAGTTTACATTTACATGTTCACTGTTCCATGGAGCCGTTTAACGTCTTGTTTGGTCATGGCAAATCTTTGTTAAATAAACCATTTTAATTTGAGTGTGTTTGAGAAAATATTTGTTTTCTTTCGTTCATCATTTGTATATGGACCCCTCTGATAAAGCCTTGCTCACCCTTTGGCCACCCCTTGAAAAAAAGCCTAGCTCCGCCACTGTACTGAAGCTTCATTAATCAACTGAAATTTACTAAGGATAATTACAAGAAAAACATAAAAGCTGAAACCTAAATTTGATACCACTTATGAAAAAGTTCCTGCTTACTAGTTGCAATAAGCCCAATAATCTTAAAAACAGTGATTTTAGTATGCTTAAAACTACTATAACAATAACAGTTTCAAAAGAAACTGAATGGAAATACTTACTCTGAAACATCTGGGGTAGATGTTGCCATGTCAACAGATGGTCTGACAAGACACAAAACATTATTTATTATCTCCTTCCTAAAATATTACTCTTTTTTTTTGGGCAAAAGTAATTTTGTGAGAAAAAAAAACACCTCTACCTTCTCAAAAGATGTTTAAGGCAAAAAAAAATAAATAAAAAAATAAAAACTTCTGAAAAATTAACTAAGGTCCATATTTTCGAACGGTGATGATATGTCATCTGTATATTTTAAACACCATTGCTTCCTTTTTATTTTCACTTTGAAAACGATGTCCTGTTTTTAGACACATTTATGATGTTCTATATCCAATTTGGCCAGTAGATGTCAGTATATGCTCACATCATAACAGCACATCAACGCCTTCGCAAACGCTGACAAGAGTCGGAATAAAAGCCACACATATATATATATCTATATCTATATCTATATCTATATATATATATATTATATATATACGTAGATGTATAGATATATCTATATAGATATTATTTCTAGATGTAAAAATATATATAATTATATAATTATTTATCATATTATTATGACTAAAATAATAATTTTGGGAATTAAATTAAAACAAGGAATATATTCCAGCTGTTAGTTTTGTCCTATAGTTAATATTTCTTGCATTTTAATGTTTTTACACATTAAACAGGCTAAGAGATTCTGAATGTGAGATCAAGACACTGAAAGAGAAAGTGGAAGAAAATGGAGTAAGTATTTTTGTAAAGCTAATATTTCATCAAACAACAATCCCAAAAAACACGAATGGTAAAGTTGATTTTTTTTAACATCTAGAAATAATCTCTCTCTCTCTCTGTATATATATAAAAAATTCCCTTCTCACCCACCGTGGGTGGTTCTTATCCTCTGAGCTCGGGTCCTCTACCAGAGGCCTGGGAGCTTGAGGGTCCTGCAGTATCTTGGCTGTGCCAAGGACTGCACATTTCTGGACTGAGATGTCTGATGTTGTTCCTGGGATCTGTTGTAGCCACTGCTCCAGTTTGGGGGTTACTGCCCCGAGGGCCCCGATGACCACAGGCACCACTGTGGTCTTCACCTTCCAGGCCCTCTCCAGTTCCTCCCTGAGGCCCTGGTATTTCTCCAGTTTCTCGTGCTCCTTTTTCCTGATGTTGCAATCACTTGATATTCCTACATCTACCACAACGGCTTTCCTCTGTTGTTTATCCACTACGACAATGTCTGGTTGGTTCGCCATTACCATTCTGTCTGTCTGGATCTGGAAGTCCCACAGGATCTTAGTTCTGGCGTTCTCCACCACCTTTGGGGGTGTTTCCCACTTTGATCTCGGGGTTTCCAGTCCATATTCTGCACAGATGTTTCTGTACACTATGCCTGCCACTTGGTTATGTCGCTCCATGTACGCTTTCCCTGCCAGTATCTTGCACCCTGCTGTGATGTGCTGGACTGTCTCAGGGGCCTCCTTGCACAACCTACACCTTGGGTCTTGTCTGGTGTGGTAGATCTGGGCCTCTATTGCTCTGGTGTTTAGGGCCTGTTCCTGGGCGGCCAGGATGAGGGCCTCTGTGCTGTCCTTGAGTCCAGCTTTTTCCAGCCATTGGTAGGATTTACTGATATCAGCCACTTGGGTTATTTGCTGGTGGTACATCCCATGTAGGGGCTTGTCCTCCCATGATGGTATCTCTGGCACCTCAACCTCCGTTCCCTGTTGTCTGAGACATTCACTGAGCACATTGTCTGTTGAAGCTTTGTCCCTGATGTATTTATGGATCTTAGTTGTTTCGTCCTGGACAGTGGTTCTCACACTCACTAGTCCTCTGCCTCCTTCCTTGCGGCTCAGGGTGCTGGATTTGGGATGGAACCCTCCATGCATTGTTAGTAGCTTTCTGGTCTTAATATCTGTGGCTTTTATCTCCTCTTTGGCCAGATAATTATTCCAGCAGGGTATCTGATTACTGGCAGGGCATAGCTGTTTATCGCACGGATTTTGTTCTTGCCATTGAGCTGGCTTCTCAGGACTTGCCTTATTCGTTGGAGGTATTTAGCTGTGGCTCCTTTCCTTGTGGCCTCATCGAGGTTGCCATTTGCTTGTGGTATACCTAGGTACTTGTAACTGTCCTCTATGTCTGCTATTGTTCCTTGTGGGAGTGAGACTCCTTCTGTGCGGATCACCTTCCCCCTCTTTGTGATCAGCCGACCACACTTCTCTAGTCCGAATGACATCCCAATGTCAGTGCTGTAGATCCTGGTGGTGTGGATCAGTGAGTCGATGTCTCGCTCACTCTTGGCATACAGCTTGATGTCATCCATGTAGAGTAGGTGACTGATATTGGCCCCATTTTTGAATCTGTATCCGTAGCCAGTCTTGTTGATAATTTGGCTGAGGGGGTTCAGGCCTATGCAGAACAGTAGCGGGGACAGAGCATCTCCTTGGTATATGCCACATTTGATGGACACTTGTGCAAGTGGTTTGCAGTTGGCTTCAAGGGTGGTTTTCCACAGCCTCATCGAGTTTGCAATGAAGGCTCTCAGAATCCTGTTGATGTTATACATCTGTAGGCATTCAATGATCCAAGTATGCGGCATTGAGTCATAGGCTTTCTTGTAATCAATCCAAGCCATGCACAGGTTGGTGTGTCGGGTTTTGCAGTCTCGGGCAACTGTGCGGTCTACGAGGAGTTGGTGTTTGGCTCCTCTGCTATTTACACCGATACCCTTCTGTGCCGTGCTCATGTGTTTATCCATGTGTTTGCTTATCTTGGCCGCTATGATGCCTGACATGAGCTTCCAGGTTGTGGAGAGGCAGGTTATTGGTCGGTAGTTGGGTGGGACTGGACCCTTTGATGGATCCTTCTGGATTAGGATTGTCCGCCCTTCAGTTAACCATTAGTGTGAGTCCCACTTTGTAGCAGCTGGTTCATTTGGGCTGCCAGTCGCTCATGGAGAGCAGTGAGTTTCTTTAGCCAGTAGGCATGGATCATGTCAGGCCCTGGTGCTGTCCAGTTTTTCATACCTGAGACTCTTTCTTGAACATCTGTCACAGTGATGGTTACCGGGGCTTGCTCAGGGAGGTTGCTGTGGTCCTCTCGTAGAGAGATCAGCCACTGTGCATTGCTGTTGTGGGACGCCTCCCTTTCCCATATGCCTTTAAAGTATTGTTCAGTCTATATATATATATATATATATATATATATATATATATATATATATATATATATATATATATATATATATATATATAACTTTTATATGCCACTTTTATTTTTATATATGTGGGGTGTGAGGGGGGGACAGGCTAAAAATAGGCACTTTAACATTTTTTCTAATGATAATTTCTCATTTTAAGAAGTTCTTTAGTGTTATTTATTAATAACACTGAAATAGATTTGAACAATCATCAGGGTAACCTGTCATTACAGCTGGCATAGAGAAGATTGGGCCAAACCTACCCCACTACCCTCAGCAATTAAACAAGGAGGGAACGGCTACGATGTCACAGCTTTGTAAGCTTCTCATTTGCTAATTTAGAAGATTCACAAAATGTACCTCTTCTCTGCTGAGTGCAGGTCTACCATCTTCTGTGTACAGGACCTCCTGTAATATTCAGCATTTCAGAATATTGTAAATCAATGTGAACAAAATGTATTAACTATGTTTGGACGATTTGAGCATTAAAATCTGTGGAACTGTGGAACAAGATGCAAAATACCAAAATGATTTTATTATGAGGAAACTGATCACTGACGAAGTAAAGATCTGCAGGAACAACAGGACAAACACCTCCTAGAATAACGTTTTTAGCATGTGTGCTGTGTGATGCTTATTTTAAACAACAGTAAGATACCAAATAATTAACTTTTACAATCATCGTTTTTAGGAGTTTTTGATGAAATATTAGCTTTACAAAAATACTTTCTCCATTTCTTCCACTTTCTCTTTCAGTGTCTTGATCTCACATTCAGAATCTCTTAGCCTGTTTAATGTGTAAAAACATTAAAATGCAAGAAATATTAACTATAGTACAAAACTAACAGCTGGAAAATATTCCTTGTTTTAATTTAATTCCCAAAATTATTATTTTTGTCACAATAATATGAGAAATAATTATATAACTATATATTTTTCTACATCTAGAAATAATATCTATATATCTATATCGATATCTACATATCGATATAGATATATCAATATATCTCTCTCCCTCTCTTTCTCTAATATATATATATATATATATATACACACACTACTTTTATATGCTACTTTTATTTTTATATGTGTGGGGTGGGGGGAAAAGCTAAAAATAGGCACTCTAACATTATTATTTTTTCTAACCATAATTTCTCATTCTTCTTTAGACAAACACCTCCTAGAATAACTTTTTTAGCATGTGTGCTGTGTGATGCTTATTCTAAACAACAGTAAGATACCAAATAACCATCAGCGTTTTTTAGGATTGTTGTTTGATGAAATATTAGCTTTACAAAAATACTTACTCCATGTCTTCCACGTTGTCATTTAGTGTCTCGTTCTCACACTCAAAATATTTATAATATATACGATGTTTTTATATATGTAGAGGGGTGAAAACAAGCTGTGATATATAATGAAAACATTAAATATAATAATAGGCACCTAACATTATTCTTTTTCTATCCTTAATTTCTCATTCTAATAAATTCTTTAGTGTTATTTCAGTTAGTCGGTTCAATTCTACATTCAATGAAAGAATATTTAACATGTGTGACTATTTCTTGACACTATCAAGCAGAATACAATAGCTTAATTAATATGAGTTTGCACCAGAAGCAGACGGCAGTTTTGAGGATAAAATCTTTAGGAAATGTAGATTTCCTTTATCTTCTTAATGAACTTGGGTAGTACGTACACCTTCTGCTGTTGTTGGAAGCCATCATGGTCTCCCTTGTCCAATCTGTATGAAATCAAACAAATTGGTGATTTAGTTTCACAAATGATTGGTTTAGTGATTGATTTACTTAATAGATGATCAGATAGTTTATCACTTACTCAGTTTCTCGATGGATGTCACTGCTGTCTTCCTTCACTCCACTGTGTAAAAATAAATGAAAAGACATAGTGTTTTGATTTAATCCTACAATAACTACGTGCGTTGATTGAGTCAAGGATGCATGGAGACAAAATTGGGAAATACGGTCTCATATTATTAATGATCATCTTTACAGTAATACCTACTCAATCGGTTGTTTGGTGTCAATGTTGTCGCCCATCTCAAAGCTGAGTGAAAAAAATTATAATACAAACAAATTAGTTTTTCATTTTCACACATCAGTTATAGTTGCTGCTGTTCCCTAGCAATGTATCAGATAATTCAGTAGACACAGTGCTCTCGGTAATTATTTATAAAGTTGTGATGATTGAACTGACTTTAACCTGGGATGTGAGGATTGAGAATACCTTTAAATTGAGAATAACTAATTTTTATTTCTTTCCACACATTCAAGGACACCATGCAAAAACAAGACATTAAAAACAAGAAGTACATACAGTACAAAGAATCTAAATAATGCAAGTTATAGAGTTAATAACAGCAAAGGGTAAAAACAGACAACTGAAGTGCTAAAAAAATATATTGATTTAGATTTAACAATAAAACATAAAGAGTCATTTTGAGGACTTAGACAAAAAACCTGGTCCAGTTTTAAATTTGACTCAATAATTTGAATTTAACTGAATATAGCTATTATTGTAACATAACTTAAAATAATGTGAATTGATTTTGTTACTTTTTGAGTATGAACTGAATCTGCTTGTCTTGTAAAATGCTTTGGATTATGTTTTGCTTTCCACTGAAGCTTCATTAATCAACTGAAATTTACTAAAGATAATTACAAGAAAAACATAAAAGCTGAAACCTAAATTTGATACCACTTATGAAAAAGTTCCTGCTTACTAGTTGCAATAAGCCCAATAATCTTAAAATCAGTGATTTTAGTATGCTTAAAACTACTATAACAATAACAGTTTCAAAAGAAACTGAATGGAAATACTACTCTGAAACATCTGGGGTAGATGTTGCCATGTCAACAGATGGTCTGACAAGACACAAAAACATTTATTATCTCCTTCCTAAAATATTACTCTTTTTTTTTGGGCAAAAGTAATTTGTGAAAAAAAAAAACACCTCTACCTTCTCAAAAGATGTTTAAGGCAAAAAAAAAAAAAAAATAAAAAAAATAAAAAACCTCTGAAAAATTAACTAAGGTCCATATTTTCGAATGGTGATGATATGTCATTTGTATATTTTAAACACTATCTCTTCCTTTTTATTTCACTTTGAAAACGATGTCCTGTTTTTAGACACATTTATGATGTTCTATATCCAATTTGGCCAGTAGATGTCAGTATATGCTCACATCATAACAGCACATCAACGCCTTCGCAAACGCTGACAAGAGTCGGAATAAAAGCCACAGGATTGACTGCAACATAATTTAAGCTTTTTCATTCAACTACCACAAACAGAAGATGCTTAAAAAATCAAAACTAAATTAAAAGAAAGCCAAACACACTGACATATTTTAATTTCTGTATCTTACAGGATGTTTTAAAATATCCCACCCTGACAGACACAAAACATTTTCTCAGTTAATGGTTTTATCAGACAATAAGAAATTTAACTGACTTGACTTTCCTACATACTATTCAACTTTCTCTTTTAAAGTCAGATAAAATCAGATACGATTCTGCATCAGATTTAATTTAGCACTCCTGTTTGTGTTTAAGCAATTCTCTTTGTATTAGTTTGAAGTTTTATTTTATTCTGTCTTACCTTCAAAATCACAAGTGCAGAAAACAGCAGGTCTGATGTTTGACTTGTTGCGCCTCAGACTGAAGAACGGCTGATAAATGTGTTGCTTATCAATCGATCTTTCACGTGCTTCACTTCAACTTGCTGCACCTGTCAGCCCAAAGGCAGCAGCATATTAACAACAGTCATTCTCTCACTTTGTGTTGATTAATTCATACATAGTCTACAAAAATTACCATATCTAGTACAGTGGATTAGCGCAGTGGTTTCATTTTCATTAATTTGTATTTGAGTCAAATTGCTAAATATACAACAAAGCCATTGTTGTCTCTTTCTAATAGGAAAAAATAGAAAGCCTTGAGTCATTTTCTTTTTCTTCAAAAATAGACTTTGCTTTGTTTGGTCCATCACATAAAATTTGATTTACTCCTTGAACTGAGAAAGTTCAAGAAGTAGGAATTTTCTTGCAAAGGACAACATATTCAATTTATCTGCTATTAACTTTCCAAATTAGACAATAGTTGATTAATACAACAATTCCTGTCTGCACATTGTCCAAACGTTGTATGTCTTGCAACATACAACGTTTATTTGCATTTTATTAGGTTATGTAGCATCAAAGACTTTCAGAAATCTTACATCTTGTACAATTAATCACTCTTTGAAAAACTTGTAATTATACATAATAAAACTATGTATTGTGTACAGTGTGATTTTGCAGCTGTTCAAATGCATCATGACCTTGAAGACTCCATGAAGCTATTTATTTTAAATGACTGTGAAATTATGTCAAGTAATGCTCTTTAAAGTGAAATAAATTTTAATACTTTTTCAGAAATCAGTGAGCCTTTTAAACGACCCATAATTACATCCTAACACATGACTTAATTAAATACATTCAAAGTCATTCAATAACTTTTGAATGTGACTAACTGGACTTTTATGCATTTATCCATTATAAAAAATACAGAGTTATATCAACAACACTATTAATTAGATAGTAAATGATTCTGTTAGTGATCAGATGAAATATCATCAAATGTCAGGGTCAATGTGCTGCGAATGAGAATTGTTAGATTTTGTAACACTTAAATTTCCTTCATTCTGAATTAAAAACTATGCAACTGAGGCTCATTGATTGAAGAAAACATGTTACTCACTCCCACTTGATTATGGACAGATTTTAAACTGACTGTGCAAATGGATTTTATTCATGTTTGCTATGTGAGGTGCCCTATTTTGGGGTCTTCATAAGAGTCTGTACCTCACCTATCCTGAAGAGCCTGAATTTTAAATGAACACAATTACACCACATAAATACAACATCTTTATTTTGTTAACTTTAGCACAATAAGATATGATGGATATAATATTTCAGAAGAAAACAAGAAAATACAATTGTTATTTCATAGGTAATTCACAAATAACATTAATATTTTCCTAAATCAATTTCTTTACTGGTGATTTATGTTTTATTTCCTCACTCTTTGGATTTTACAAATTTAAAAAAATTTTAACTCAAAGCTTTTACAAAGTAATTAATTAGTGGAGTACAATAGAAGAGTATATTAAAAGATATTAAATCAGACATTTGTGATTTGTTGACAGTTACACCACTGTTCAAGCATCAAAACCAAAGACTAGAATAAAAACCTAAACTAAATGAAAGTTTGAACAAAGAACTTGAAAGGATTTGAAGTTTTAAAAACTTTTAAGTGGATTATTCTCAGAAAAATTGATTATTGTGATTTCACAAATCAATCCCACTTCATGTTTCTTAATCCTGTACAACAACAGTTGGGGCATGTACAAACTTGCGGCTTTTATTCTCGTGCCCTTGGTCATGAAGTCAATCTTAATTGATCCCTTTTTCAGAGAAGCTTTATCTGTGGCTGTGGCAGTTATCTCTGCAGCTCCAAAGCTGATATCCAGCCTGACTGTACGATTCTTGCCTCCAGCAGTGTCAGGCATCTCAACAATGAATGATCCAGCTTCATCAACTCCCCAGTCATCTACATACATTGCATCTTTTCTTTCCGTTTGATAAAATCTCAGATTCATTGATGTCTGGTCCGATCGTATCGGACAAAAGAAGAACTTTCTGGTTTCATTCCACATCACATCTTCTCCCTCTTCCACCAGTACATCTAATAGATCACTACAATAGTCTACTCCCTCTGCTTTGAATCTCTTCTCTTCCTTATGCTTTGTCTTACTGAAGACGTGAGACACTGCTATGCCATAAGTGAAAGCACTTTTGCGAGACGCTAACACCTCTGGGTTTTTTCCAAACTGCACAGCCCCGTTTACAATTGCCTCTTGGGCCCTGTGGGGACACAGAATTTTGCACTGACCACCAAACTGATCCATAATGTGCTTACGCAGGATTTGGCTCTGAGCGTAACCCCCCACCAACAGAATGAACTCAATTTTAAAATCTTGATTCAGGATTTCTCTGATACTCTGACTGATGCCCTGCAGACTCTGATCAAAAAAGACCTCAGTTTCTCTCGAGAGATTTTGATAGATCCATCATCCCAAGATGCGCCCTTCACACTCTCAAATAATTTTTCTACATCTTTATTTTCCTGAGCTAGTTTTCCCAGATTAAATGGGCAGGTAATCTGAACATCCTCATCTACCTGTTTGAGACGGGTAAAGTCATACATCATTTTCTGAACTTCACTTGGATACTTTTCTTCATATTCATCCCAGATCCCATCACAGAATATCTCTCTGAGAAATTCTTTGAACTTTCTGTCTACATTTTGTCCTCCCAGGTCGTTTCCAGAGGCTTTGTGCAGCTCCTTCAGGGCTCCTCCTTCCAGGACTTCATGAACAGTGATGTCAATGGTTCCACCTGCAGCAAAAAGTATAGTAGGTAAAATTGTTTTTCTACAGTTTATGTGCTGTCATCCTTAATGGTTCAAGAAATCTCTTTAAGCTGATATGACAACAAAGTTGTTATAAAATGTTAGACTAGTTTATTATAATGTTTGGAGACATATTCTCAGTGTAAGTTGCAAACATTACCTCCACAGTCAACAACAATGTACTGAGTTCCTGGAGTTTGATCCAGTGAGTCTCTGCTGTGGTTCTGAGTGATGAATCCATCAGATGGAAGCTTCTTACACCAGACTGAAGCAGCTTCTGGTTCCAATGCAATGACCAGTTTATTCTCTGTTCCTTCTGATACAATACCTGCCTGAAAGAGGAATATAATATAATATAAATCTGAACATTTTGGAACTTTGTTGTTCTCTGTAGCTGTGTTTCCATGACAATTATGAGCAAATCTTTGTCAATATCCTGATGTTAAATGTGCAATTATGGTGTTTCCATTAAAGAAATTAAGTGAAATTAACAGTTTGAAATGCCTTGTTATTGAAAGGTGCTATACAAATAATATGTGTTTGTTTGATAAGCTTGTTCAAGCGATAACTCAGAGGTCATGGGGGCAGCAAATATAAACACTTATATGTGACATATTTATAGTTCAGCCATGGCCGAAGCACTCATCACCTATCAGCCATCAGAGGAAATTTCCTCAGGCGTTGGAGTGAGTTATACTTGGGAGTGACTATATGTAAGATGTGAGATGACTTCATGTGATGCCAGCGAGTATTGTCCAAGGAGGCCAGTGTCTACAAGTAAGAGTCATGCTGCTGTATGCAAACTGGCATATTGCTAAAAAGGCTGTTAATGCCATTTATGTAAAAAAAAAAAATTATTAGCCTGTTTCCATTAAGTGAATTTAGTTTTGTAATTCCATTTTTGTGGTCAATGGAAACACAGCTTATGATAGCTGATGTTACCTGAGTTGCAGCTTCTCTCATGAACTGCTTAGCTGAAGGATCCCAGATGGCAGGAACCGTCAGGACCCAGGTGAAGTCAGAAGCCATGAACTCTGTCAGTCGTGTTGTGGAACTGATGGTAGTCAGAGCATCATCCTTCAGGAATCTCAGGGATTCAGAGAAAACTTTCAGAGCTGTCATTTCCTTCCCATTGGCTGCTTTTACTTTCACATCCCTGGTAAGTTCCTGAAGATATTCAATAACAAGTTTGCTCACATATGACATGCTTATTTGCATGCACCACACACTCAATAGACAGTAAAGTGTGAAAATCCAAACTGTTTGTACTTACCCTACCATAGAGAGCCATCTTAAAATCTTCAAAGAAATAATGATTCTTTGCATCTTCTCCACGCATGTTGATATATGCTTCTTTGGCTTCATAGCCAAACTTCAAAAATTCTTCATGTTCATCAAACAGGATGCTGGTGGGAGTCTTTGGGGTGTCCAGCCCAAGCTCTTTTCCCCACTTTTTTAAAATAGGATCAATTTCTTCATCTCCTGCTGTTATGTTGTAAGCGTAGCCACTGTACGCAGTGCCAAAGTCTATTGCTATTATGAAGCTTTCACCCATTTTGAAACAGCTCAAAGTTTCGCAATGCAAAATAGATGGCAGTGTCAGTGAGCACCTTTCAGATGGCATTTATTCACTTTGTTCATGGAAGCTCCTCCCCCTGATCCACCTCTAAATTCCTACATTGTTGAAATAAACGATAATAAATAGAAAAAAAATTGGGTAAAGGATTATCTTTATTGTTAATAGGGTATGCATACTAATTCATTGTTGAAATAGGCAATAAAAAAATCCCCACATATTTGGAATACTGAACAGCAAAATTATGTAAATATAAGGATTAGGCACTCAGCATACAGAAAAAATGATAACATTAAAATTTAATCTTGTTATTTTTGCAGATGGGTAACAGATTAATACACTAGTCTCAACCTAGACAAGGGTACTTTCATTTTCTTTCATTTTCTCAAACAAATTTACCATCACAGGATCTGCTGATATAAAACATCAATACAGACTGATATTAAAAGTTAATTTAAAAGTAAATTTTTACAAGCAAATATACCGAATTTGATCAAGTTCTGTTAAGTGACGTTCCCATTGGAGGCACTGTGTCATCAGATCTCAGAAATGCCAGCTGAGGTCACAGTTCAAGTTTCCTTCAAGATTAAATATGTTCTCAGCACAAGTCAAAAATGGATGCACTGGTTGCTGAAACTGCTAAAGTTTGCATAAGATTGTTTAAGAACTGAACAGAGCACTCAGACATGTCAGGCGATCACTGACTTGCTCTTCCAACATGTTTTTAACAAGAACTCGTTAAAATGTCATTAACCTGCATCTTGTTTACTTCCTTTGCTTTGTTGTACACTGGAAAAAAAAAAAAAAAAGGATTCCATAGCTGTCGTGTTTGCGCGTGCAGTCAACCGGAGTTGGAGCCACTGTTACTGGCATTCTTAGATGATATGCTTAGAGGAAGTTCTTAAATTAGAGTGGATTGTCTATTCAAATCATTGTTCTTAATCAATTCAAACTTGATTTTAATCTTGTAGACTGGATTTTAGATTATTTTTTAACAGACAGATCTGTGCCTCGGAGTTATCGACACTTGTTTTTCCAATGAGCTGAAGTCTTCTACTGACTCACTATGGGTTGTTGTCTTTTCCTGGTTTCGTATGACTGTCAGAGTACAAGGCTAATAGACATTTCATTAGATACGCGGATGATACATTGATTGTTAGTCTTCTTGAATCTGTCATGAAGACTAACATGACAGTCTTCATGACATGTTAGTCATGTCAGATGCTGGGGATTCCAGGTTGGAATGAAAAGACGATGTTTCAATGGTAATGTCAGCAACAAAATCCAAAATCCAGGCAGCACAGATTGAGTAGAAGGTTAAGAGCTCTCAATCTGGAAGCAACTCATGACAATAAACAACTGACGGCAGAACAGACATAAAACCAGACAGATACGACCAGGACCCGATGAACAACAAGGAACACAGGTGGGATTAAATACACAGGGAGACAATCAGGGGAAACGAGAGACAGGTGTCTCAAGGGGGAGATGGGACAACACAGAGATTCCACAAAAACACAGAAGAAAAATAAACACAGAATCCTTGAGTCCTTCTTCATGATGAGCATCACTATGGGACAGTTCTGGATGAGTTTGTTATCTGGTGTAATGAATCATTTTTAAATGAAAACTCAATAGTCTGAAAACTAAGAAATTATAATTTACTTTTGGAAATCATCACACCATCCGCACCAACAGTAGTAAATGGAAGTGCTGTTGAATTGGTGGACAATTACTTAACATTTTGGGATTGTTCTTGATAATAACACATTTTTTTAAATCACTGCAAAAAGATTCAACAAAGCGTATTCTCGTTTTTTACTTTTAGTGTTTGACCAAGAGTCAAGCTCGGTCAAATACTGAGCATCAATCAAAGGAGTTATCTGTAGACAATTTAAAGTTGAGACACAACTCTGGGGAAAAATCCAAAAACATTTCTACTGCTTTTAAGGTACTATGCAGCTCAATGGGCTCCATCATTGGTCAATTTTACACTGGCTTATTTTGGGAAAGGGCACAGTAAAAAGACTTTTAATTTAATAAAAAAAAACATAAAAAACTTCTAATAAAATAACCATGTTAATCAATACAAAATAAACAATAACGATATAACATAATGACATGTAGAAAATGGTGAGGAAACATTAGCTCATATGTTGCAGAAATCTAAGGATACATTTCCACCAGCCCTGTTTAGTGAGTTTAGCGAATTCTGATCCGCCTGAAAACCTTGATCGACATTGTCTGAATGTAGTGTAGATGCAAGCAAGAAGCCAGCAACAGTGCAGGGCATTCTGATCAATATATTGCTCTGCTTTGCGGGTTATTGGAAGTGTTGTGTCAGTTGCAATGGCAATGAGTCTGCGCAACATGGAGAGCGAGGATAAACAGAATATAAATGGTTTAAGTTGGTTTACAACTGTTTGTCACTTTATTTTACCTTTACCGGGGTGCAGGTAAGCCTGTAATTTGTAAACTTTCAATAAGTGACAAAAACTGGACTACTGACCTCATTTGTACATTCATAGCATATGAATAACTGCTAACCGCACCAGCTGAAAATGTAACAGATGTCGCAATTTTGGTCTGACCTTGAACTGAGTCTACCGGATTATCTGGTATATTGCGCTGTCTATTTGGATGATGGTGTATGTTGACACCTGGGAAGAGAATGTGAAGCACAACCGGGAGCTTTTCGCTTGTTTGGCAGGCAGGAGATTAACAGTAAATCTCACAAAGTGCGAGTTTGAAAGCGCACTTTGCCTAGTATTTAGGTTGTATACTGGCGGTAGGGTGAGGTCCGCCCTGCTGCAGCAAAGATTCAGGCGGTAAAACAGTTTCTTGCTTCAGCTACTAAGAAGGAACTTATGCATTTTATATGGCTGGTGGAGTATTAAAGATGGTTTCGTCAAAACTCCTCTTCTGTTGTGGTACCTTTAACAAATTTGATTTAAGTTTAAATGGTCTCTGGTTTGTCAAAAGGCATTTAAACTGATGAAAATGCATCTGTGTGCTGCTCCTGTTTTGACTGCATCATGTCTTCAACACCCTATTTATTTTGTAAAAATTGACACTGCAAATTAGCACTTTAATGGATTTTCAATGCAACTTTTAGAGCATCTTTGCAGTAAAAGTGTCATTATTTACTAACAGTGATAGACATTCATAAAGACTCCTTCATGTTTTGGTGTTTTATGTTTATGACTGTCATCTCAGCCTTAAGTACACCCTGTCAAAAAAAGTTTAAAATAAAGTTACCAAAACATTATATACACAAGCGCACACACACACACACACATGCATGTATAGCTTAAGATATTTTTCAGAGACACACATGTGGTCTGCATTTGCCTCTAAGTACATATTGCAAAATTTTTCAGTGAATAAAAAGTACGTATTGGGAATTGCATGTAAAAAAACTATTGTTTCTTTTTAGTATCTGTTGAACATTGCAGCTAAGAACACTGACACAGTGTGATTCTGATTGAAGAAGGCATCTTAAAGTTTTGCACTGTTGTTTTTGAATTCTTAACTTTTGTGTGTGTGAGCACGTACAAGGAAACAATTTCAACCAACCATACAGGTCACCGACTATCTATGCATTTTTCATATTTTTTTCTATAATCTTTTTACCTGATCTTTAAAAGGTACAACATATCTTATCTGATTGTAAGTGCTGAAACAGAATGTATAAATGTATGTTTCTCTTTCATTATAATATCTGATCAGCTGATGTTTTGCTGGAAGCAAAAATATGTTAGGTACTGCAATAAATTGAGACAACTTATCTAACCTCACATAACCTAATTCTGATGAATAAATTGAGCAATTATTTCTTTAAGAAAAATATATTTTTTTCTTGCACAATGTTTGGATGAAATTTTTCATAAAATTAGTTATGAACTTTTCATAACTTGAGTGGAACTTTTTATAATACTGGGCTCTGGTTTGCATCAAAGAGAGTGAATCCCTAAAGATTTTTCCTCACCAGAATTTGGAGACTGTACCTCTCAGAAGCACTGAGTTTCTATTTTTTATTTTACCTTTTTGAAGTTTTAAATTAAAACATCTTATAAGGCGGTGCAAATTCTTTGAATACATTTTCACATCACACTTTTCAGTTTTTTGTTTGTAAAAAATCTTTTAAATAATACATAATTTTCTTTATGCTTCACAACTTTCACATTAAGGTCCAATGAAATATTTATTTATATGATTTTAATTTGACAAATATTGAAAAAAATTTAAGAGGTGATGATATTTTTCAAGCAACTGTAAATGAAGGAATAAGAAAAAAGAGAGAGAAGTGAAAAACAAAAAACTGGCTGCTGGCATCATAAGGTCAGTGTTTTTTTTTTTGCTGCAGTGACAAGAAAAGCAGAATGAGTTCCAAAATGATGATTCATGTGACCCACATTTTGCACCTAAGACTATAAGGAGATGGTTACATTTATGTGACTGTTGAACCAGGTTAACTGAAGAGTACTTGTTGCTAAGGAAGACCCTATTTTAAATCAAGTAATACTTCAATAAAGTAACTCACCAAAACTATAATACCGAAAACACCAAAATAAAATCTGTGCAAAACACGATTCTAAGGTCTTAAACTGTTTTATCATGTGTTTTAGTTCATGGTCTGCAATACCCAACATATCTTTTTGTTAGAAGTCTGGAGGATGGTTCATTTCTTGTACAATTTAAAGAAGAAAAAGATGGATAACTTTATAATTTTCTTTGTTGTATAAGCTGACCTTGGAAAGTTGCTGTTGTGGCCACATAAGAAGTAGTTTTCAGTACAAGAGGTCTCACCACAGAATTAATATCTTGTTCATATAAAAGGCAAACATCCATTATAGTTGCACATCCTCTCAGTTTTGCATCTGATCTCCAATGAGCAGCCCATCTCTTAAACTCATAGCTTAAATAGTTTGTTTTATGGAGTCAACAACTCTTCTTTTCAGAGAAAATTCAAAAAATCAGAGGATTAATCTGCACATTAACTCTACAGCCAGAACCATTGCTGAACCCAAACAAAACAAATACAGAAAAAAATGACACATTTTCAACCACTTAATTATAAAACCCTAGAAGAAATTATAAGTCAATTAAGTTCAAACTCCTGCTGTCTGGATGTCCTACCCACACATTTCTTTAAGAAAGTCCTGCCCGTTATTGCTACTGATCTGATCCAAATAGTAAACTCATCACTGACATCAGGCGTTTTCCCCGAGGCCTTGAAAACAGCAGTCATCAAACCACTGTTAAAAAAGAACAACCTGGACAAATCACTACTGCAGAATGACAGGCCGACCTCTGACCTCCCATTCATCAGCAAAGTTATTGAAAAAACTGTGTGTAAACAATTAAATAGTTTCCTCATGATGACCAACTGCTTTGATTCTTTCCAATCTGGTTTCCAGTTTCACCACAGCACGGAGACTGGCCTCGTAAAAAGTATTCAATGATATCCATGTAAATACAGACTGTGGGAGAACCACCATGACTCTGTGGGTAGCGTAGTCGTTTTCTGATCGGAAGGTCCGATTTCACCTTCCTTCTGTCACATGTCTATGTGCCCTTAGGAAAGGCACTTGACTAAAAGTTTTGCACTGAGTTGTTTTTGAATTCTTAACTTTTGTGTGTGTGAGCACGTACAAGGAAACAATTTCAACCAACCATACAGGTCACCAAGTATCTATGCATTTTTCATATTTTTTTCTATAATCTTTTTACCTGATCTTTAAAAGGTACAACATATCTTATCTGATTGTAAGTGCTGAAACAGAATGTATAAATGTATGTTTCTCTTTCATTTTAATATCTGATCAGCTGATGTTTCGCTGGAAGCAAAAATATGTTAGGTACTGCAATAAATTGAGACAACTTATCTAACCTCACATAACCTAATTCTGATGAATAAATTGAGCTATTGTTTCTTTAAGAAAAATATACCTAAAAACACCCTAACCCTAACACTAATTAAATAGTTTCCTCATGATGACCAACTGCTTTGACTCTTTCCAATCTGGCCCTCGTAAAAGTATTCAATGATATCCATATCAATACTGACTGTGGGAGAACCACAGTGCTGGTTCTGTTGGACCTCAGTGCAGCTTTTGACACTGTTGACCATGACATATTACTGAATCGACTGGAGAGTTGGGTTGGACTCTCCGGTTCGGTGCTCGACTGGTTTGAATCTTACTTAAAGAACAGGGATTTCTTTGTTTCAATTGGAAACTTGTCATCAAAGAGGTCAAAGGTCACATGTGGGGTACCCCAAGGTTCAATCCTAGGATCCCTCTTATTTAATATTTATATTCTCCCACTAGCTCAGGTTATAACAGGAAATAATATTAGCTACCATCACTATGCGGATGATACTCAGCTCTACATTACGATGTCACCAGGTGACTCTGAACCCGTTCAATCACTGAATAAATGTTTAGAGCAGATAAATGTGTGGATGTGCCAAAACTTTGTCCAGCTGAACAGAAACAAAACTGAAGTCATTATTTTTGGACCTGAAGAGAAACGATCTAGAGTCAATGCACAGCTTCAGTTATTACAACTAAAAACTAGCGATCAGCCCGAAACGTGGGAGTAGTGACGGACTCGGACCTGAACCTCCAGAGCCACATAAAGACAATTACAAAGTCAGCCTTCTACCACCTGAAGAACATCTCCAGGATTAGAGGACTGATGTCTCAGCCAGATCTAGAGAAACTCATCCATGCGTTTATCTTTAGTCGCATTGATTATTGCAACAGCGTCTTCACAGGTCCGTCCAACAAATCAATCAAACAGCTGCAGCTGATCCAGAAGCTGCTGCTCGCGTTCTCACTAAAACCAGGAAGATAGAGCACATAACACCAGTTTTAAAGTCCCTCCACTGGTTCCCTGTAGCTCAAAGAATAGATTTTAAAATACTGTTGTTAGTTTATCAGTCACTGAACGGTTTAGCACCACAATACATCAAAGATCTGCTGTTGTTGTATCAATCTTCCAGACTCTCAGGTTCTGGTTCTGGTTCTGCTCTGCATCCCCAGAACCAGAACCAAGAGAGGAGAAGCAGCTTTCAGCATCTATGCACCACAAATTGGGAACAAACTTCCAGAAAACTGTAAAACAGCGAAAACCCTGACTTCCTTTGAATCTCAACTAAAAACACACCTGTTTAGAAATGTATTTGAAATGTAATATGAAACAGTGTATTGACTATTATATGTTGCATGACTTTGTGTTTTTTGTTTATGATGTAAAGCACTTTGAAACGCCTTGTTGCTGAAATGTGCTATACAAATAAAATTTGATTGGTTGATTGATTCTGGCTGTATGCAAACACCAGAATCAATGTTGGTGTAGAAGTCTGGATTGTGCTTATGATTAGTGGCTGACCATTTGTACAGACCATTAAATGTAACAATTATGTAAAGATATTTAGACAATGCTGACGGTGTGTGTTCAGCACGGTGTGCATAGCACATTATTGCTAAAATGTGCTATGCAATATTTGCATAGCACATTTTAGCAATAAGGCAGTTCAAAAAGCTTTACATCATAAAAACATTATATAGTCAACAATATTGAAAGAAGCAGTAGATTTTGTCAAGTGCCATCATCAAAATCAGCAGTCAAATTTGTTACGTGTTCCATTTACTACTAATCAAAAGCAATTATAAAAAGGAGGATTTTTAATGTTGATCGAAAGGAACCCTGTGTTTCAGCGGTTTTACAATTTTCTGGAAGTTTGTTCCACATTTGTAGTGCAATGTTTAGTTCTGGTTTGTGGATGCAAAGCAGATTAGAACCAGAAAACCCGAGGGGTCTGGAAGGTTGATATAACAACAACAGCTCTTTAATATATTTTGGTGCTAAACCGTTCAGTGATTTATAGATTAACAACAGTATTTTAAGGTCTATTCTCTGAGCTACTGGAAACATGCTTGATAAATGACAGCATGTAATACCAGAATCTCCCACCGCGGTGATCGAGTCACACAACGTAGAAACAAGTCCAACTTGTCTCTCTTTATACAGTCAGGTATTTTATCAGTTTCACTCTCAGATTGACAAAGTGTTTCAACCTCAGACAAAACAGACACTTCTCTTATGAAAAATGGGGAGCTTGTTCAGTTCACTTTGGAGGTAAGGCAAATTTCCCTAAATATCTTTATGCAAAAGAGATGTAAATGTTGTTCATTTAGATATGTTGTTTGGTATGAACATGGATGCTTGGTTTTATATTTCAGATGTAATTTTTAGTCAAAGAGAAATATGTTTTTGTATTATATTTTTCTAAAACATCATTGCCATTTTTATTAGATCTGATCTGTCAGAAATTCTAATCTTTATTATATGGATCCAGGAGAAGCGAAGAAAAACTACTCACAGAGTTTGACCTAACTTAAAATCATTAGAAAAGTGTCATAATGCCAAACAAGATTGTTCTTAATGACTTTATGAATGTTTCATTTTATTTATGTTTGCTCAGTAATCATCTGATTGTTTTTAATGTTAACAACAATGTTTGTTTACAAATAAAACTGGATGTTGGTGTTTTTATATTGAAAACAAAATGAATTACTTCACTTTAATAGTTTGTTTTCATTCTGTTTTATTTCAGGTCAAATGATGATGATTCAGCAGGAAAAGCTAAGTATGTACCAGATTGCATTTGATCACTTTTATTGCATCTTGCTTAAATCGGCCACAATCACACCCATAGGATTCTGTTTCATTTCAATACCAGTTCAGGATAGAATAGTCCCACATCCCATTTTTACCTACTTAAAATTCAACTCCACAGAATTATATGTTCCCAAATCTTTGAAAAAATTAAGGTCTGGGGTCTCTTTTATGTCGATTTGCTATGAACAGGCAATTTTTATTAGCCTAGCAGTCCTGCAAAGAAGCTCCTGAGCCATCACCATTTTTTTCATTTTAGCACCATTTCTTCCATATACTGAACTGTTTTGTTTTGCCATATACACTTTAATAACCAATATCTTGAGGCAGTGAAACATAGATGTAATATGGAGCATTCACAAATGTTTTAACCTTTTTTCCCTGCAGTGATAGAAAAGATACCGCAGATGAAGAACGAACACTTGTTGACCATAGGTACTGTACAAACTATAATAATAATAGTAACTAGAAAATTTCTGAAGAAATTTATAAGATACTACCAAAGTTGGATACCAGCGTTCTAATGCTGAAAATTAGCATCAACACTAATGTAAGCTAAAATGTGGTCAGTAGCATGTGGGCTTACATGGACTAACTACAATCAGTATGCTAAATATGGCTAATCTAGCAAGAATTAGCTAAATACTTATTTTAACAGTAAGGCTGACATTAGCTTGAAGGTTATCAATCTCATTGAGATTGAATAGCAAATCCATACTACCCAGTAGGATATAGGTTATCCCTACCAATGAATATGCAAACATTAGTGTCGAAGCTAGAATTAACCAAAATGCTAAGGTTAGCTACAGTTTGGGCTGCATTAATGGTGACAGACAAAAATAAAATGTCTAGTTTAGAAGTGGAGAATAGTACACATGGCATCAGAGAAGAGGCATTGATAGCACTTTTTACATGCAGACCTTTTCCAACACACCTGAGTCAAAAGGGTTACTTCCCTCACTAGCAGTAAGTAACTCAGCTCTCAGCTCAGCATGCTAATGTGCTCATAAACCATTCATTTGATCCAGGTGTGTGGTAAAAAGAATGGATTTAAAAGTTGCAGGATGGTAGCTCTGGAGGATTGGACGTGGGCACAACTGAAACAAGGCCATTGGGGGAATATGTCAATTTCATTTTTTACTGTCCAGTGGAGGCTCATTTACCTCAAAGTAATGGTAGGATCCTTTATTAGATAACCAGCTCTTCTTGAATTAAGACAGATTAACTATTGTTATTGTTTTTCATTAAAACATCTAGAACAGAAGTGGTGAGATCCAAATGCCAGGAGTGTGAACGCCGTGATCGTGAACCAAAACAAAGGTTTGGTTCAAAAGTGCTTTTGACCGAATGAATACAGATAATTCCACATTTTTCCTCCCTGATCATTTAAATATATTTCTGTTACAGTTTGAATGAGATGAAGGAATTTTACAAAGACAAACTCTCCAAGACTGAGTGAGTATTTCTACCTTAAAGACATGATGAACAGTTACAAGTGCATAAGACCAAAACTCAGTAAAGCTCACAGAAATAATGAGTTTTTACACTGTTATGCTGCTTTTCTCTAATAACATACTTGATCCACAGGTCTGCTCTGAAACAAACAGAGGCAGAACTAAAATCCTTCAAACAGAGGTACTGTATACCCTGAGACCTAAAACAGTATTATAGTGTCCCATGCATTACCATTAAACAGCCTCTGCATCTGTTGTCTCTGTGTGACCTGAACAGAGTGGCAGCAAATATGGCAGTTTCAATAAAGACATCAAACACTGAGAGCATGAACAACCCAGTCAGTAAAACCAGACTGACTGAGATGTACGACAACCTGAAACTGCTGCAGTGGCCTAAAGTCAAAGATCAGCTGAAATCCAGGAAGATCAACCCAAAGGAGGCTAAAGATCTGATTCAGGTACAGCAGATCTTCAAAGAGACATTATTCTCCAGTTCACAAGTGTCAAACTCCAGTCTTCAAGGGCAAGGGTCCTTCAACTTTTAGATGTGCCTCTGCTGCACCACACCTGAATAGAATAATTAGGTCATTAAGGCTCTGGAGATCTGATCTACACAAGAAGGAGCTAATTAAGCCATTTCATTCCAGTGTTTTATACCTGTGACACATCTAAAAACTGCAGGACAGAACACCTTGAGGACTGGAGTTTAACACCCCTGCTCTTGTTCATTCATTCAGAACCTGAAGGTATTTTGGTCTGAACTTTCACCTTTGTGATTCCAGAAAATCTTTCGAGACGCATTTGAAGAAATGATGAGAACGACACAGCAGATAGACAAGGTTGTTTGACTGACTGAGTCCAGGAGTGTAATGACTCCTCAGAAGGTACTAGATTGTATCGTTGTCTGACGAGATAATCACAGTTGCTTTTGGAAGAAGAAATCTGTAAGCAGCAGCATGGTTTCTGTGTTCCAGGTTGTAGATTACAGACAGCTAACACTTCAAAACCTGCAGATGGCTCTGTTCCATGCCAGGAAAGAGGATCTTCTGGAGGTATGTTTACAGATGTTTCAGGTTTGGAAATTAAAACACAACTACAATTTAAAACTAAAACTAAACAATAAACATGTAACATTTGACATCTCCACAGAGTGGTTTTCCAAAACATGGAGACTGGTACTCCAAAGAAAAGATGATGGATTTGAGACCTCTGACCTCTGAATGCTACTGGCTGAGCTGCTTGATGGCCTTAAACAATCCTCCTCTACAGCCGGACTGGAAGAACCTCGTTCCTTCAATGGACCCTTGGGACATTTTTCCTCGTGAAATCAAACCTTCACAACCTTCTACTAACTTGTAATTTTTTCACAGAAGCATTTTCTTGTAAGCTAAAATATAGAAACTAACTCAGTATCTAATGTGTGAATTAAAGGCTTTGTTTGATTATTATTCTGACCTTAACAGACAGAGTGATTTTTATCTTTCCACAGACTCATAGTGTCCTGATGCTATGGTTAAGCAGTTAGGAGAATGGGGGGATTTTCTAAGAAAGATGAGCTGAGAAAGAAATAATAAAAATGAGCTCAGAGAGAATTCACAGAAAATCTAACTAAACAGATTCAAAAAAACTACTAAATGAAAACCAAACATAAGAGTGACTGGATTACAAAAGCAGAAAAGACAAAAAAGCTAGTAATAAAAGTGTAATCAAACTAAAACATACAAATGAAATAAAACAGTAGCTTGACTCTGAAATGGGAAGCTAACCTAGGAATACAATTAAGATCACAATCTTAATACTTGAGTATTTGTGATACTCCAATAATCATTGGAGTATCACAAATGGTTATTTGTGATCACAGATCACAAATAATCATGCAGAATTTACAGACTATGCATTTCTACATTTTCTGTGAAGCAGCATTCTAAGAAGGATCCCAGCAAAGGGTCTGGTGTTCATCTCCATTGCTCATTAGGCAAGACACAGGTTGCAGCATGCACAAATTACCATTTCATCACAGGGGCACACAGAAATAACCAAACACATGAACACATTTATAAAAGGCAAACATAATACGTAAGAGCTTTAGAACCCCATAAACAATATCCAAACATTCAGAGAGAACAATTTTCATCTGTACATTTGTTTTATGTTTCCAAGTAATTAATTTAATGGTCCCTCTAATCCCATATCTTTCTAGTTTATTCATTACTAAATCATGATTTATTGTGTCAAACACCTTTATTATATCTAGATGTTGTATAAATCTCGTAGAAATACTCCTACAGCAAGGCTCTTATCATCTATTGCAAATGTATATAGTTTCCAGTATACCGAATGTTTTTAATCATTGTGCTCTGATTCCATATTGACGTTCACTAATCAGTTTATACTTGTCCATGAATGATTAAATAATTTTTTCCAATATTTCTGAAAATTGTGGCAGCAAAGACATTGGCTTGTAATTGGTAAAGTGATGTTTGTTCCCTGTTTTGTATAATGGAATTACTATTTTCATCATATCTGGGAATAAGTCACTTTACAAAGATAAGTTACTAATATAAGTTAAGGGGAATGAGATCCCTTCAACTACCTGCTCCACTGATTCCATGTCAGTTGCATGTAAGTCAGGGTCTGTTTTTACATATTTTAAGAACATTAAGTAGTTATTTTTCTGTCACAGGATGGAGAAACATTTTCCTGGGATTATGATCTATTTTCCCAGATTCTGAGTTGCTCTTAGTAATTCTGAGATATTTTTGGGTAACTCAGGTCCTATAGTTAAAAAACCTTTTCAGGCTGAGGACCACTTAACCCACTTAACAAACCGTCACGGACCACCTAACCTGAAATTGCCCTGTGATAACAAATCTTAATATATGATGCAACCTGGAATTAAAATATTAGTCTCTTCACTCAGGTATTGTTGTTTTCTTTGTTCATTCTAATTAGAAAAGTGGTGCTGTTTAGTAAATATGACTGGCCACGACAAACGTCGGCTAGGGAATTTTGAGTTCTTTTCATATTCTGAAAGTGTGGAGTTTAAAACTTTCCAATGATGTCAAACACATGAAAATAAAGAAGTTGTGATTTACTACCAATTAATAACATTTAGGGTCATTTGTGATTTAAAAGCACAATTAAAGAAAAATAAATTTGAGTTGCTTTAGAAGAAACAAAAATCATTCTCTGCACCATTCAATATAAAAATAGTCCACCCATTTCTATCAGTTGTATTACTTTAATTTAATTTCAAATCAAATAAAAATAACAATAACTGTTGAAGTGTAAGCAGAGCATTATAAGCAAGAAAATTCATAAAAACCAAAAAACTGTTCTGACTAAGTGAGTCAAGTCCTACCATTGAAAGGAATTCAGTCACTAGTGAACAAGCCAGTTTTCCATTATTATTGCTAAACACAATCTTTTTGTAAGCTAGCTATAGCGTTACACTTTGAGCTCATGTCACGGCAGTACCTGGGGACCACCAGTGGTCTGAAGACCACAGTTTGAGAAAGACTTTAAACCTAAATTGCCAAGAGTATCAATAAGTTTGTCTTCCATATATAGAGTAGATGAAGAAAATCCAACAACCTATTTTACATGGCAGTTAGAGGTTTTATTTTTTGAGGGAAAATGTCCCAAGGGTCCATTGAAGGAACATGGTTCCTCCAGTCCAGCTGAAGAGGAGGATTGTTTAGAGCCATCAAGCAGCTCAGCCAGTAGCATTCAGAGGTCAGAGGTCTCAGAACCACCTTCACTTCCTCTGTGTTTGGACCGACATGTTCTGGGAAACCAGTCTGCAAAACAAATGTTCAGTGTTACACATTGATTGTTCATTTAGAGCTATGAATGGATCTGTCACCCATTTGGTTTCCAAACTGGAACGTCTGTGAACGTACCTTCAGAAGTTCTTCTTTGTTGGTGTGGAACAGAACCATCTGCAGGTTCTGAACTGTTAGCAGTCTGTACTCTTTAACCTGGAACACAGGAAGCATAATGATTAAAACAAATCCACTTTCACAAGTTGTTTTAATGATTTATAGTGGGTAATAGTTTTACATTACCTTCTGAGGAGTCATTTCACTGCTGGACTCAGTCAGCCCAAAAACTTTGTCTATCTGCTGTGTCTTTGTCTTCATTTCTTCAAATGCAGCTGCAAAGATTTTCTGGAATCACCAGATGAAACTTGAAACTAAAGATCCTGATGCAGCTGAGTAAACTACACATTAGTCTCTCTTTGAAGATCTGCTGTACCTGAATCAGATCTTTGGCCTCCTTTGGGTTGATCTTCCTGGATTTCAGCTGATCTTTGACTTTAGGCCACTGCAGCAGTTTCAGGTTGTCGTACATCTCAGTCAGTCTGGTTTTACTGACTGGGTTGTTCATGCTCTCAGTGTTTGATGTCTTTATTGAAACTGCCATATTTGCTGCCACTCTGTTCAGGTCACACAGAGACAACAGATGCAGAGGCTGTTTAATGGTAATGCATGGGACACTATAATACTGTTTTAGGTCTCCGGGTATAAAGCACCTGTTTTTGAAAGATCTTAGTTCTGCCTCTTTTTGTTTCAGAGCAGACCTGTAGATGACATGTGTTATTGATTAGAGATCAAGTGCTTTTATTCAACAGTGTCATTACTTTAGTGAGCTGTACACTGTTTTTTTGTCATTCTGCAACAGTCAATGTGTTCATATTGGACTTCATATAGAAAGATTCAAAATAAGGAAAGGTAATTTCTCAAAAAATATATATTGTGTGAGCAATAAGTGGTACAAAAATACTGTATAAGCATTTAATAATGAATCTCCTCAATATCCCTTTGGCTCTGCAATTGGTTTTTGTTTTGGTCTTTGTGTCTGTTAACGTTCAGGTTTGTTTAAGTTTTAACATGCCCCAATGTTGAACTTTTGGCATGATGTCTGTGGGCATCAACGTGATGCCCACAGACATCACGTTTTTTTGGATTTATAGATGGACTCCAGCACAGCATCAAAACATTCTTTGGTAATCTTGCAGCTCAAGATAGGCATTGCTGAAGGATATTTCTAATATTTATTTTTACATGAAATGTTGAAATGTTCCAAATATATGACAAGCAATGGCAGCTGTCATTGTATTTATAATTCTTGGTGGCCACAATGACCACAGATACCACTGCGTACTAGGGAACACTTTTCAAAAGTGTTAAGTATTAAAAACAGATTTAGCAATCTGGTTCAGATTCTTTTTATAACATTGTGGGAAGTAAGTCATTATATTTTTATATTTTCCACCCAGTATTTTGTGTTTTGTGATGATCAGCATGTTTCACATATTTATGAATTCAAACATGCTAAATTTAGTGTAACTTTAGTATATCACTAGCATATCCCCTAGTGTTACAGATGAACAGCAAAGAAATACTGACCTGGCTTCATTAAGTTTCTCCTTATAAAATGCTTCCATCTCACTGAAATTGTAACAGAATAATGTCAAAAGATACTGCTGTTATAATGTGGACCCAATGTTTGTTTATGAAGTAAAATATTTTTTAGAACCAAACCTCTGTTTGTGTTCACATTGCTGACAGCTGAATCTTGGATCCACTTCTGTTTTACGTCTTTTGCTGTGAAACAAGAGCAAACGAGATTTTGGAACTTCAGGCTGAACTGGTTACCTGGTGAAGAATACTGAGAGTGTTTGAAAGTATAATAACATGCCTGTGTAAAAACCAAATCATTAGGAAAACTAAAGTGATTATTGATGATACTTCTCATCCTTTACATGCTGAGTTCCAGTTTCTGCCTTCTAGCATCAGACTTTCTTGTACAAAAAGTAACAGGTTCACTCTTTCGTTCCAACAGCAATATATCTTTTTAATGCAGGACAAGGTAACAACAATCATAAAAAACGTATAATTGTCCTAAAACCATCTACTGGCCAAATCTGGTCTTATTTTTCATACTTGTTACCACTTTGGTGTTACATAAACTTAATTTTAAGTCTCTCTGTATCCTCATAGACTCTAATCTTTTGTCTTAGTGCACACACAAACTTTCTTCCCCAAAAAGTTCAGTGTACATACCCATGTTCCGCTGTTTCATGAGCATCGTGAGGTGGGCTGTAAAAACACAAATATTCACTTTCTATTAGTTGATAGACTGATAAATACTAGCATTCTTCACATTTGTTACTTATGGAGTTTAAGATACTGTAAATTATTCAGAATATCCTGTGTAAATAATTTAATATGAATTACTAAATGGTGTAGATTGTTTATAGAAGTTGGAATGTTTTGATTAACACTGTATTAGTTTATAAATATTATTGTTTTGAATTAATGGTATATGTAGATTTCAATTAGATGTTTTGGTTTACTTTGCACCTCACAGAATGCCATAGTCAATAAGGTTAAGCTTTATAAATGTATGTTTTGTTTGTTGTTGTTTTTGTATCTTGATATTGGTAAATGTTTTAGTTTTCATGGTGATCATGGTGATCGGATTGTAGGGGCAAATAAAAACCTGAAAATTACCTGTCGAGGCTGCGCTGAATGCTGTTCAAGAGCTGGGGGGCTGCTATCGTGAAAACCTGATGCTTCTGTGTGTCAGCTATCATTAATGTGAGATGTTTGAATTGGACATCGACCAATGCTTGATGCTGTATTGGAGTCAATGTCACCGCGAGAAATTGTCCTGCAGTGGATCCAAGTTTGCATTGGCTGAAACTGAATCCAACTGCGGTGAGAAATTGACTGACCAAGCAGCCTGGAAATGATTTGGACGAAGATGTGATCTGACTGCCGATTTTGATGTTTATGAAATTAAATGAGGTCATTTTTATAAACCTATGTTTGGTCAAATCACTAAATTGGCAACATTAAAAAAGCATCTGGTTTAAAAAAACAGAATTATATAATTGGCATAATTTAAAACTAAAGTAGCACTGAAGAAGGATTTAGAAAAGGACAAGAATTGGTTTTGGAAACTTGCTCTACAAAGATGATTAAAATTGAGAGCAACACGGAAGCAGAATCTAAGAAACAGATAAAGGCATTTCTGAAATCTTATGCATCCTTGAAACAAACTGACAAGAAAGGCTGGAAGAAATTTAAGGATTCATTTTTTTGGAGGCTCTGGATCAGGAAGTCTTCAATAGCCTTAATAAAGGGGAGCAAAACTATGAGCTTCTTCCATACATTTCTATAAATACTCCAGCTATTGTGCAGAAACTAGACACTTGCACTACATTGACGAATAAAATATCTGATCGTGTGTGTAGGCGTTCAGAAGGTGGCATTCTTGAAGAGTAATTTAATCAAGTTGAAAAAGAAAGAGTACAAGATATCTTTAACAAATATAAAATAGTCTGTTTTTGGGTGAACCACTACTGAAAGTTCTTCAGGTTCATTGGTTACCAGCTCCAAAGTTTATCAAGGGCAGTGAATGGCAGAAGCTGATCTTGCAGCAAAGAAGGTTCATATTAAATCCATGTTGAAGCTCAACATGATCAGTAAGATAGAATGTGAACGGAAAGTTTAGATTATGGTAGAAACAAAGCAGAAGGAAACTGAGGAGCTACTGAAGCTGGATGAGTGGAAGAGCAAGTTAAAGGTAATGGAAGCAAACATGATAGTTAAATGGCTGCTGCTTAGGTTGATGTACATAGCAGTCTTGAAGATGGTACTTAAGCTGAATTAGAAGCAGAAAACCTTGATTTAAATCACAATGTTAAATCAGTGTAGATTTTAGAAACACTAAGAAAATCAGATGCAGGGACTGTGTTATTGCTAACATCTCACAAGGTAGCATGAGGTGATAGAAAAACAAAAAACAGACAATTTAAGAGTTTGATAAATACTTTGATTCTTCATATTTGGTCCTTATGCTGTTTAATTTGAACATTTTCTACAATAAATAGTGAGTTTAAAACTTACCTTTGCTCATGTTGGCGCTTTCTCAGCATTGTCCTTGATCATAAAAACAAAACAAAAAAATAAAAAATAAAAGACTGAGAAATATGACTGGCTTTTGGGACAAAAAATAAAATACTAATATACAAATAGAGTAAATTATCTCTACAAACAGTTCAATTACTATGTAATTAACACTCAGAAAACGGCACAAAACCCACGTCACTTACAGTTTTCTGTGATGTACTTATTGTCTTCATAAATATCCTAATTTTCAGAGTTTCTGTTCCGGAGTCGTTTCTCTCAATCTTGCAGCAGTAATCTTGAATTTCAGGCAGTGGGCAGATTTTTCCTATAAGAAATGAAAGACTGCTCAGTCGCTGCTCATTGGGCTGTTTTACTTTGTCTTTCACATTTACTCACTGAACCTGTTTGACAAGCACAAGCTGTTGTATGATAGGATTACAATCTGACTTGAGGTGGAGAACATCACTGCAGACTTAATCTGTTTGGGTTTTTTGTTTTAAATTGATAGCCAAGGACGGAAATCTTGCTTCTTTTATTGTCACCCCATCATGAAGTGATTTTCATAAAGCTTTCCAGAAAGAACTGTGGAACTCTTTGGGTTCAACAGCGAAACCTAAAGAGTTCCACTTCATGTTCATCAGACTAAGTGTCCTATCTGACACTTAAGAGTCAGACTTAATCAAGCATTGGATATAGTTCCTATGCCCACAGGAACAATATCTTTGTTCCTATGTGCATTTGGAAACTGCAGTCTAACTTTTTGTTTCTTTTCAGATAAGGGCTTCTTCATCGCTGAGTGGCCTTTCAGCTCATGTTGGTAGAGGACAGTTTTACAGTGGATATGAAGAAGCTAGTGACAGCAGCTTCTTCATAATGGCTTTTGGCTTTTGTTTTGGGGTCTACCTACATACTTTGGATCAAAATACTTTCATTTCTGAGATATCAAATTGGTCTCCTTCCTGAACAGTCTGATGACTGGTCATGACCATCATATTGTATAATTTTTTGGACAGATAAACACGGCACCTTCAAGCAACCAAATTTGTGCAACTCTTCCTGTCTCTTCCTAATATTATGAAGGATTTCTTTGACATGTGTCAAACAAGGAAGCATTGTGTTTCAAATGTATCCTTAAAATACACCTACAGAAGTTTGTGGAAAGAAACAAGGTTTTACCATAGTCAAATAGCTTAAATATGCCTAATTTGCATTTTCTTTTTTGTAAGATTTAAAATATTTGCATCACAATTAGATGGAAACATGGCTAGTATGATAATTGAGCTAACATGCTGTAGTGCAAAACAAAAATGAAAACAAACGCTCTCACATTACCATGACCACAAAACTATGCTGTTAAAAGAGCTTTTCTCACATCACTTAACTACTCAGATTTAATAGGACCATTGTCGTATTAAAAGTCACAGGACCATTGTGACTTTGCAGAGAAACATGAATGCAATAATCCTTTCAGCAGCACTGCTGCTGAGCGGAAACCAGAGGCTCAACACAGGTAACACAGGGTACACGTCTGGACAAAATAACACAGTCCCAAAATGTCCAAAATACCAGGCAACACAGCTGAGCAGAGACCAGGGCTCAACGCCGGTAGCAACCTGTAAAACAAAGAACAAAGATGACGGACTGGGCACATGAACAAAATAGGCTTGAACAAAGGACACAGGTAGGATTAAATACACTGAGGGTAATTAAGGAAACAAGACACACCTGGGAGTAATCAAGGGGGAAGACAGGACAAGGCGTAGATCACAGAGGACACAAAGACAAAATAAATACACAGAAAAACACAGAACATGACAATAACAATTGAATTTTTTTGGGGGGGAAACCCAAAGCTGTCAACATTAAGCAAATGTAAATATATATATACTGCTCAAAAAAATAAAGGGAACACTCAAACAAAACAATATAACTCCAATATATAAGTTGTTTTATGTGTTTCTTATTATGTAGTGTTATTTTGTAGTTTTTATCCTTGTATTTATTACTGTGCTTTAGCATCAATCTGCCAGTGGGCCTAGAGCTTCATTTTACAGTGTAAAGTCATGAGTGGAATGTGATACCAGAACCTGCCATTGTGGTGCACAAGACACGCATTGTAAAAACAGGTCCAACTTGTCTGAGTGCAGAGAGCAAGAAGGTTTATCATTTTTTCTGTCAGACTGACCGAGCGCTTTAACTTGAAACAAGACGAGACAACACACTGATGAAAAATGGGGATATTTCTGTCAAAAGGGTAAGACAAATAACTTTATCCAAATATGGTATTTTGTTTATCCATCCATTATCTTACACCCTTATCCCTAGTGGGATAGCAAGGGGTGAAGGTGCCTATCTTCAACAGTTAAAGGGCGAGTGGCAGGTTGCCAGTCCATCAAAGGGCAACACAAAAACAGGACTAACAATCAGGCATGCACACCTAAGGAGTATTGAGAGAGATCAATTACCCTGACAATCATGTTTTGGACTGTGGTAGGAGAGAACCTACACAGGGAGAACACACTCCACGCAGAAAAACTCTAGGCCATGATTCAAACCCAGGACCTTCTTGCTGCAAGGCAACGGTGCTACCCACTGCATCACTGTGCAGCCAGTATTCAGTGTAAACATTGAAAGTTGTCAGAATATGTAACAAATGTTAAGAAAACTTTCAAGAGATTAAGTTAGATCAAATCAGATTAATATTAATCTACAAGAATGCATTATCTTTAATGTTTTAGTTGCGCAGACTTTAGTGAATCCTCAAACATAAATAAATTTTTCTAAATTTAAGTTTTCAAACTGGGAAAAAAAGTAATGTTTCTTTCACTATAACTTGGGATGAAACAGCATCAATGGCACTGATACACAGAAAACAGCATTTTTTTTCAATATATATTTGTTAGAGATGGAAGTAAGGCAAGTTACATAAATGCTATATTTAGGCATAATCCCTGAATGGAGTTGGCCCTACATTAATCTCAACCTCTGTTCCTTCCTTCGTCCACTGGTGCTAAATTTAGGCTTTGATTAAAATGCCCTGCTGTGAAATGTTATTCTTTTAGGCATTGTCTCAATGATTTCTAAAATATTAATTTAAGTGATTCAATATGTCCATTGTATATGCGGTGTTAACAATGATCAGTCCTGCAGGATGCCATAGTTCATGGTTGTGTGATGTCCACACAACCACATCTGTATCAGATATTTGTGTCTGTAATTTTTGAAGTAATCCATTCCATGTTTCATCAACTCTCTTAAAATCCCACTCATCCTTGGTGCTACCTGGTTAAGACTTCGTAACCGTCATATTAACTGGATGCATGGGTGTAGGTTGGAGTCCTTATTGTTTTTCCTCCCATCTCCAAACTGTCAATCATCATGGGTCAATTTCCAAGGAGACCCTGGTTCTGGACCAAGCCCCCTCCAAGATTCCCAAGGCCTATCATGACCTTAAGGAAGTTTTAGGTAAACATCATGCTTCTTCACTGGGACCTCACCCTGCTTCAAACACAGCAGTGGACATGAGAGGTGGACAGAGAAAGAGCCATCTACTCAGATTTTCCTCTTTTCCTGCTCAGCTCTCACTCTTTCAGTGACTCTGCTTTTCTGGTAATCAGAACTTTGTTTTGATTACCATGGTAGCCTTGTGGGCAATTTCCTGTGAGAATATTGAATCATACAGTGATGCGAGTCCATCCCAGGCCCAGTGGCATGGACAGGCATTGGGGGCATTGCCCACCCAAAGAGTCGGCCTTAACTTAAGATTAGATATATTGTATAATAAAAATACTATTATAAGTCTTTTCGGTAGATTTGTTTGCAGCATTTTGTTCATTTGTCTTTGTAAAATTTTATCATTAGACATAATGGAGATGAAGGTCAGAGATCCCGATGTCGGAAGTGTAATCAGCATGAAGAACTTGAGGAGCTGAAGTAAGAATTTAAAAGAAATTATCTTCATAATCACAAACAAAACATAAAAAATCTCATAGCAGTTGAAGCTGCACCTTTGACACTAATTAGCTTTAAATGTTAGGGCAGTGTCAGTGTTGGATTACTTAAAAAAAAAAAAAACTTTATTTCTGTAACAAGTAAAGTTTAACAGTTCTTGAGTAACTGGCCCATGTATGAGTGACAACAGACAGGTTATTCATTTGTAAAGTGTACAAATTAATTATGCTGCCATTATGCAAACTTTCTCATAATTATTTATTTGTGGTCTGTACATTTAATCACCAACTGTAATTCTATTTGTGTCTCTTTTTTTTTTTCAAATAACGTTATGGCAACATGTATCTTCCAGATCTACTCTCAGAGTAAAAGAGAATGAACTGAAATCAGCCAACGACAGGTATCATACCGCCATACATAAAGTAACACATTATAAATCTGCAAAATATATATCAAAGACTTCAAACAGCTAAAGAAATGTATAATTTTTAGCATATCCACCAAGTACAAATACACCCAATCAACAGTTCACAATGGTTATATGTTTTATTTACCAAACTCTTTATAAATGTGACCATTAAGAAAGCTTCTTTTAGAAATATGCCAACATCAGTTGGGATTCTGATTAAGATTGTGATAATGCTGTTTAATTTTCCTTGTTCAGTTTAGCTGCAACCAAGTCATTTTACGAACAGGAACGGTAAGTATTGTTGTCTGTTCATACTGCTGACAGTATGAAAGAAAGTGTTCATCAGAAAAAAACTTTTGAAGCTCAACTCTTTGTTGAGTAAGACACATTAAAGACCTTCCCAAACTGTGTTTTCTTTTGATAGATCTCATATGGAGAGAAAGATTCATTCAGAATGCAGGTAATATGCATTTAAAAAGATGAGTAAATATCAATAAAAGTCATTGTTTATTTAAAAAAAAAAACTATCAATTTTGTCAACAATTAAATCAAGTGTTACGTCTTTACCAGGCGTTATGAAGAGGAACATAAAAGGAACAGGTAATTTTTTCAACCGTAACCTAAAAACTTGACATTTGAGCAAGGTTAAGTTTGCCCTCCTTTAAGTTAATAAAATGTGCAGTCAATTGTAGATAAGTTTTTGTAAATAAAATGGAAATCAAAATTAATTTGCTCCACAAAGGAGAAATTCCAGAGGGTGTAAGTAGTAAGTAATCATGGAAAAAAAAATTAATTGGCAGTTACTAATGCATCCAGCAGTTACTCAAAATGCAATCTCATCAAACTACTTTTCATGAAACTATTTGTTTCTACCAAACAAACTTCTTCCTCTGTATCCCTCATTTTATGACTGATAAGTTAGTATCAACAGCTTTGAAGTTCATTGAAAAATTGATCTTATTGTAAACTAGCCTCTTTTGGCTGCTTTGCAAGACTTATGCCTCAGCTTAGTCTTTCCAATTTCCTGATGTTTAATCATATTTATGAAGAATACAGATGAGAAAGCTGGGGTGAATATAATTGAAATCCATTAGCTTAAAAAATATCCTCCAAGTGCTCTTGTATTCTCAGCTTATGATTCAGACGTTGGTCTTAAACTGAATAAAAGAGAGTGTCACTACAAATATTAAAAAAGTATTTTGCCTCAGTGTATTAAAAGTAATTAATTTACTAATTTATTAAGTTTCTTATACTTGACAACTCTGGGGCTCAAAAAACAAATTGTCATTAACATTAACAAATTCAAATCTATAACATAAAAACCTCACTAGTGCTTCTCTGATATCGGCAACATGTTCCAGTTTCAGTAAAATAATATCCTTAACAAATGAAGCCTAGGCGCAAATTCAAAATGGAAGACTCTTTAGCCCCATCCGCATCATCCAATCGGCACATCCCACTAATCACCGACGACCCATCATCGCTGGACCAAGCCATGTCGCAGCCAATCACCGACCATGCCCCAGTTGATAAGGACGTCCATCCAAGGCGTCTTCCGCTTCGCTGCTGCGCTCAACCCACCTCCACCGTCCAGGCTCCCAGGCATTACCACCACCAGGATCGGGTTCCGGGGGATGACATTCCTATCAGCATTGGGAATGCTCATCCGAGCTCATCGCATCAGCTCGATGTCCTTGGCCTGGGCCTGAGCGCCAAAGTTGTAATTTATGCATGTCAATACACTTTTCTAATCGCTTTCTCTCTGTGTCTGAGTCTCTCCAGATTGAATTATATCAAGTGTAGCGCTGTGATCTAACAGGACAAGTAGAGACACAAATTCATGATCACTTACTACTTACACCCTCTGAGCTCTAAAGCCTGACTAAAACTCTTCAGTTGACTTACGTAGGTAATTTATGTCATGGAACATATTTTGATGAACTGACTGGTTCTTTTTGTAAAGTAATTCCACATTAATTGGTTTTGTTTACATTCTTTAAGATATCTTATTAATTTCATTAAATTATTTTGAAGTAAGTGTTAATTCATTAAAAATTATAATGGAGTTTGAGGAGATACTATCATTGCTCAGTAGAAATTTATTTTTCAAGAGAACAGAACCGAATGATCTGAGGCAAACAACCAACCAGTTTCTTTACATAGCTACTCCATCATAATCAAAATGGTATGATGTAAATACTGCATTTAACTAAGTCACTAAACATGCATATTTTCCTTCCACAGATCTGCTTGGAACAGAGAAAGGCAAAGGTAACTTATTTAAGCAGAGTGGGAACACACATCCCATTGCACACTGTACTATGACTTGAAAATGTAGAATTTTACACACAATAATGGAATAAGTATTACTTTTTTATTTTTATAAAACAGATTTTCTGAGCTGGAAGCATTTTATAAGCAGGAGCTTAACAAAGAAAGGTAAGTATTTTAAAACTATTGAGTCCCATTTCACCATGGATGACTATTTTTAAAGACATTATGTAACATTGAGACTCTTTCCTCTGCACCTCAACACCTTATTATTAATGTCCAGGTGCCAACAGTGTGAACCGCTATAATATGAGCACAAACAAAAGTTTATATCTAGAATAAAGGATAATTTGCCTGACTTATGACAATTACATTTATGTATAATTATATATATATAATTATATATCATGTAAAACTAATGCTTGAAAAAAGGTATTTTAAAAATATTGAGAACTAATATTCATGCATTGCCTAATGATTTTTTGGTTTCAAGGTGAGCTCAGTTTTATATCTATGTGTAAAGTATAATATAGAGTCTAGCATATAAAATACAGTCACACATGATAATATAGATAAAACAGCACCATCCATCTGATGCTAAATTCTTATAAGAATATTTAACAAAGATACTCTCCACAAAAAGTTTTGAAAAGCTTTTAGGCTTAACTCAATCAAAACATTTTCATGTTATTCCTCTACAGATCAGCTTGGCAGCGAGAAAAGCAGAGGTACTGTACACCTACATAGTGGGGAAACCACATTATGTTATATTCTACACTTTTCCTTAGAAATACAGGATAAATTGAAAAGCACAAATCAACAATCCAGATTCAGTTACTGCATGTGGTGATGCAAAACATAAAGAAGAGAAAAAATAAATCCTCACTGAGTCAATCATTTTTATGCAACAGATCTTCTGATGTGGAGTTGTTTTACCAACAGGAGCTTAATAAAGAGAAGTAAGTATTTTTAAATATTTACCACAATCTTTCAAGGGGTGAATATACTGTATGAGTTCATGTCATGGTGGTTTTAGCAAGATAAAATTGTTGGGTCTTCAATGGTAAAAATTAAGAAGTGTTCCTGTAGCTGATGCAAGGATCAGTTATTTTAAGGTAATTCAACACATTGGGCTTTAGAAAGATTTCATTGCTTCACTTCATGCTAAAATCCGGCCACATTGTTTATTTATTTGGATTATTAAACATTAAATATGAAACATGTGTAGGAGCTTTAATCTCAAAGGAAAATATCCTTTTATACCAGGTTTTAGCCCTCAAGTCTTTATTTCCACCTGCAGTACTCTGAGTGAATCCAAATCAGTAAATTATGCTGTTATCAGTAATGGTTACTTAACTTTATTGAAAACAACTTATCTGACAATTTGTTCTGGCAGATTAGTTGTCAGTTGTCAGTGTTGGTGTTGCCAAACTGACAACACTAACTGGGCTCACTGCATTGAGACCAGTTCTGTATGGCTGGGTTTTTCTAAACGTTTTCAGGGGACCTATAAAGATTTGTGCTCCATGTCTCTTCTCAATAGAGCCCTTGTGAAACAAAAAGAAGATGAACTTAACTCAATCAAAAGGTAAGTAGAAGATGAATGTAAATTGTTCTATTAATTTTTAACGCTTCCTTATAAAAATGTAACTTTTCAAAGAAGTTTTTCTCAAAAGATATTACAGAATTATAATGCAGACACTTTGCTTTGCACTTCAACAGACAGTTGTCATCAAGGTCCAAGTGCCAACAGTGTGAACAGCAAGAATTTAAACACAAACAAAAGTTTGTACCTTGACTAAAGGATACTTTTTCTGACTTTGAAAGAAATGTGTAACTAATGGTTTGAAAAAAAAAGTTTCAATCATGGTAATTAATCATCGTTTATGGTTTCTTGTTTTCAACAGATTGACTGAGATGGAGACATTTTACAAAGACAAACTGAATAAGGAGAGGTTAGTATTTTTAAAGTTAGTTTCATGTTAGTTTACCAGGATGATTGTATCAGTTGGGATCATTTTTGATGTTTCATTTCAGTCCAGGTTTGATACAAGTTAGAATCGGTTGGTGGATTTAAAGGTGCTGCAATTAAAACATTTTGTTTTCTGGTTTTTCACCGACAGGACTGTTCTGAAGCAAATTCAGGAAGAACTGACATCATTCAAAGACAGGTGTAGTACATGGAAACCTGTACTTTCAGATTGCTTCTAGTTTGCATTACATTTCTTAAAATACAGTGACTACATGCGCTCACTGGAAATCATCCAGCTTCACGGCTATTGCTGAACTGTCAGCTTGCCTAACCAGTTGAAATCATTGTTTTCTTTACATACATAGTGTATACTATTTCTAATGTCAGGATTTACAAAGTCCTGGTACTCCCAGAAGCAATAACCATATTCATGGAGTGCATTCTAACCAGAATTTAACTGCTCAACCAAAATCTTTTTCAACAGAATGGCTGTAAAGGAAACACAGAACGAACATCTTAAAGAAGAAATGTAAGTATTTTAAATAAGGTTTCTGTTAAGGTATTTAAACGATCTAAAATGAACTTCAAGGTGAGCTCAGTTTTATATCTATGTGTAAAGTATAATATAGAGTCTAGCATATAAAATACAGTCACACATGATAATATAGATAAAACAGCACCATCCATCTGATGCTAAATTCTTATAAGAATATTTAACAAAGATACTCTCCACAAAAAGTTTTGAAAAGCTTTTAGGCTTAACTCAATCAAAACATTTTCATGTTATTCCTCTACAGATCAGCTTGGCAGCGAGAAAAGCAGAGGTACTGTACACCTACATAGTGGGGAAACCACATTATGTTATATTCTACACTTTTCCTTAGAAATACAGGATAAATTGAAAAGCACAAATCAACAATCCAGATTCAGTTACTGCATGTGGTGATGCAAAACATAAAGAAGAGAAAAAATAAATCCTCACTGAGTCAATCATTTTTATGCAACAGATCTTCTGATGTGGAGTTGTTTTACCAACAGGAGCTTAATAAAGAGAAGTAAGTATTTTTAAATATTTACCACAATCTTTCAAGGGGTGAATATACTGTATGAGTTCATGTCATGGTGGTTTTAGCAAGATAAAATTGTTGGGTCTTCAATGGTAAAAATTAAGAAGTGTTCCTGTAGCTGATGCAAGGATCAGTTATTTTAAGGTAATTCAACACATTGGGCTTTAGAAAGATTTCATTGCTTCACTTCATGCTAAAATCCGGCCACATTGTTTATTTATTTGGATTATTAAACATTAAATATGAAACATGTGTAGGAGCTTTAATCTCAAAGGAAAATATCCTTTTATACCAGGTTTTAGCCCTCAAGTCTTTATTTCCACCTGCAGTACTCTGAGTGAATCCAAATCAGTAAATTATGCTGTTATCAGTAATGGTTACTTAACTTTATTGAAAACAACTTATCTGACAATTTGTTCTGGCAGATTAGTTGTCAGTTGTCAGTGTTGGTGTTGCCAAACTGACAACACTAACTGGGCTCACTGCATTGAGACCAGTTCTGTATGGCTGGGTTTTTCTAAACGTTTTCAGGGGACCTATAAAGATTTGTGCTCCATGTCTCTTCTCAACAGAGCCCTTGTGAAACAAAAAGAAGATGAACTTAACTCAATCAAAAGGTAAGTAGAAGATGAATGTAAATTGTTCTATTAATTTTTAACGCTTCCTTATAAAAATGTAACTTTTCAAAGAAGTTTTTCTCAAAAGATATTACAGAATTATAATGCAGACACTTTGCTTTGCACTTCAACAGACAGTTGTCATCAAGGTCCAAGTGCCAACAGTGTGAACAGCAAGAATTTAAACACAAACAAAAGTTTGTACCTTGACTAAAGGATACTTTTTCTGACTTTGAAAGAAATGTGTAACTAATGGTTTGAAAAAAAAAGTTTCAATCATGGTAATTAATCATCGTTTATGGTTTCTTGTTTTCAACAGATTGACTGAGATGGAGACATTTTACAAAGACAAACTGAATAAGGAGAGGGTTAGTATTTTTAAAGTTAGTTTCATGTTAGTTTACCAGGATGATTGTATCAGTTGGGATCATTTTTGATGTTTCATTTCAGTCCAGGTTTGATACAAGTTAGAATCGGTTGGTGGATTTAAAGGTGCTGCAATTAAAACATTTTGTTTTCTGGTTTTTCACCCACAGGACTGTTCTGAAGCAAATTCAGGAAGAACTGACATCATTCAAAGACAGGTGTAGTACATGGAAACCTGTACTTTCAGATTGCTTCTAGTTTGCATTACATTTCTTAAAATACAGTGACTACATGCGCTCACTGGAAATCATCCAGCTTCACGGCTATTGCTGAACTGTCAGCCTGCCTAACCAGTTGAAATCATTGTTTTCTTTACATACATAGTGTATACTATTTCTAATGTCAGGATTTACAAAGTCCCTGGTACTCCCAGAAGCAATAACCATATTCATGGAGTGCATTCTAACCAGAATTTAACTGCTCAACAAAAAATCTTTTTCAACAGAATGGCTGTAAAGGAAACACAGAACGAACATCTTAAAGAAGAAATGTAAGTATTTTAAATAAGGTTTCTGTTAAGGTATTTAAACGATCTAAAATGAACTTCAAGGTGAGCTCAGTTTTATATCTATGTGTAAAGTATAATATAGAGTCTAGCATATAAAACAGTCACACATGATAATATAGATAAAACAGCACCATCCATCTGATGCTAAATTCTTATAAGAATATTTAACAAAGATACTCTCCACAAAAAGTTTTGAAAAGCTTTTAGGCTTAACTCAATCAAAACATTTTCATGTTATTCCTCTACAGATCAGCTTGGCAGCGAGAAAAGCAGAGGTACTGTACACCTACATAGTGGGGAAACCACATTATGTTATATTCTACACTTTTCCTTAGAAATACAGGATAAATTGAAAAGCACAAATCAACAATCCAGATTCAGTTACTGCATGTGGTGATGCAAAACATAAAGAAGAGAAAAAATAAATCCTCACTGAGTCAATCATTTTTATGCAACAGATCTTCTGATGTGGAGTTGTTTTACCAACAGGAGCTTAATAAAGAGAAGTAAGTATTTTTAAATATTTACCACAATCTTTCAAGGGGTGAATATACTGTATGAGTTCATGTCATGGTGGTTTTAGCAAGATAAAATTGTTGGGTCTTCAATGGTAAAAATTAAGAAGTGTTCCTGTAGCTGATGCAAGGATCAGTTATTTTAAGGTAATTCAACACATTGGGCTTTAGAAAGATTTCATTGCTTCACTTCATGCTAAAATCCGGCCACATTGTTTATTTATTTGGATTATTAAACATTAAATATGAAACATGTGTAGGAGCTTTAATCTCAAAGGAAAATATCCTTTTATACCAGGTTTTAGCCCTCAAGTCTTTATTTCCACCTGCAGTACTCTGAGTGAATCCAAATCAGTAAATTATGCTGTTATCAGTAATGGTTACTTAACTTTATTGAAAACAACTTATCTGACAATTTGTTCTGGCAGATTAGTTGTCAGTTGTCAGTGTTGGTGTTGCCAAACTGACAACACTAACTGGGCTCACTGCATTGAGACCAGTTCTGTATGGCTGGGTTTTTCTAAACGTTTTCAGGGGACCTATAAAGATTTGTGCTCCATGTCTCTTCTCAATAGAGCCCTTGTGAAACAAAAAGAAGATGAACTTAACTCAATCAAAAGGTAAGTAGAAGATGAATGTAAATTGTTCTATTAATTTTTAACGCTTCCTTATAAAAATGTAACTTTTCAAAGAAGTTTTCTCAAAAGATATTACAGAATTATAATGCAGACACTTTGCTTTGCACTTCAACAGACAGTTGTCATCAAGGTCCAAGTGCCAACAGTGTGAACAGCAAGAATTTAAACACAAACAAAAGTTTGTACCTTGACTAAAGGATACTTTTTCTGACTTTGAAAGAAATGTGTAACTAATGGTTTGAAAAAAAAAGTTTCAATCATGGTAATTAATCATCGTTTATGGTTTCTTGTTTTCAACAGATTGACTGAGATGGAGACATTTTACAAAGACAAACTGAATAAGGAGAGGTTAGTATTTTTAAAGTTAGTTTCATGTTAGTTTACCAGGATGATTGTATCAGTTGGGATCATTTTTGATGTTTCATTTCAGTCCAGGTTTGATACAAGTTAGAATCGGTTGGTGGATTTAAAGGTGCTGCAATTAAAACATTTTGTTTTCTGGTTTTTCACCGACAGGACTGTTCTGAAGCAAATTCAGGAAGAACTGACATCATTCAAAGACAGGTGTAGTACATGGAAACCTGTACTTTCAGATTGCTTCTAGTTTGCATTACATTTCTTAAATACAGTGACTACATGCGCTCACTGGAAATCATCCAGCTTCACGGCTATTGCTGAACTGTCAGCTTGCCTAACCAGTTGAAATCATTGTTTTCTTTACATACATAGTGTATACTATTTCTAATGTCAGGATTTACAAAGTCCTGGTACTCCCAGAAGCAATAACCATATTCATGGAGTGCATTCTAACCAGAATTTAACTGCTCAACCAAAATCTTTTTCAACAGAATGGCTGTAAAGGAAACACAGAACGAACATCTTAAAGAAGAAATGTAAGTATTTTAAATAAGGTTTCTGTTAAGGTATTTAAACGATCTAAAATGAACTTCAAGGTGAGCTCAGTTTATATCTATGTGTAAAGTATAATATAGAGTCTAGCATATAAAATACAGTCACACATGATAATATAGATAAAAACAGCACCATCCATCTGATGCTAAATTCTTATCAGAATATTTAACAAAGATACTCTCCACAAAAAGTTTTGAAAAGCTTTTAGGCTTAACTCAATCAAAACATTTTCATGTTATTCCTCTACAGATCAGCTTGGCAGCGAGAAAAGCAGAGGTACTGTACACCTACATAGTGGGGAAACCACATTATGTTATATTCTACACTTTTCCTTAGAAATACAGGATAAATTGAAAAGCACAAATCAACAATCCAGATTCAGTTACTGCATGTGGTGATGCAAAACATAAAGAAGAGAAAAAATAAATCCTCACTGAGTCAATCATTTTTATGCAACAGATCTTCTGATGTGGAGTTGTTTTACCAACAGGAGCTTAATAAAGAGAAGTAAGTATTTTTAAATATTTACCACAATCTTTCAAGGGGTGAATATACTGTATGAGTTCATGTCATGGTGGTTTTAGCAAGATAAAATTGTTGGGTCTTCAATGGTAAAAATTAAGAAGTGTTCCTGTAGCTGATGCAAGGATCAGTTATTTTAAGGTAATTCAACACATTGGGCTTTAGAAAGATTTCATTGCTTCACTTCATGCTAAAATCCGGCCACATTGTTTATTTATTTGGATTATTAAACATTAAATATGAAACATGTGTAGGAGCTTTAATCTCAAAGGAAAATATCCTTTTATACCAGGTTTTAGCCCTCAAGTCTTTATTTCCACCTGCAGTACTCTGAGTGAATCCAAATCAGTAAATTATGCTGTTATCAGTAATGGTTACTTAACTTTATTGAAAACAACTTATCTGACAATTTGTTCTGGCAGATTAGTTGTCAGTTGTCAGTGTTGGTGTTGCCAAACTGACAACACTAACTGGGCTCACTGCATTGAGACCAGTTCTGTATGGCTGGGTTTTTCTAAACGTTTTCAGGGGACCTATAAAGATTTGTGCTCCATGTCTCTTCTCAACAGAGCCCTTGTGAAACAAAAAGAAGATGAACTTAACTCAATCAAAAGGTAAGTAGAAGATGAATGTAAATTGTTCTATTAATTTTTAACGCTTCCTTATAAAAATGTAACTTTTCAAAGAAGTTTTTCTCAAAAGATATTACAGAATTATAATGCAGACACTTTGCTTTGCACTTCAACAGACAGTTGTCATCAAGGTCCAAGTGCCAACAGTGTGAACAGCAAGAATTTAAACACAAACAAAAGTTTGTACCTTGACTAAAGGATACTTTTTCTGACTTTGAAAGAAATGTGTAACTAATGGTTTGAAAAAAAAAGTTTCAATCATGGTAATTAATCATCGTTTATGGTTTCTTGTTTTCAACAGATTGACTGAGATGGAGACATTTTACAAAGACAAACTGAATAAGGAGAGGTTAGTATTTTTAAAGTTAGTTTCATGTTAGTTTACCAGGATGATTGTATCAGTTGGGATCATTTTTGATGTTTCATTTCAGTCCAGGTTTGATACAAGTTAGAATCGGTTGGTGGATTTAAAGGTGCTGCAATTAAAACATTTTGTTTTCTGGTTTTTCACCCACAGGACTGTTCTGAAGCAAATTCAGGAAGAACTGACATCATTCAAAGACAGGTGTTGTACATGGAAACCTGTACTTTCAGATTGCTTCTAGTTTGCATTACATTTCTTAAAATACAGTGAGTACAAAAACACATCTTGGCTAAATTCAACTTTAATTTAGTCAGACCGTATTGTCCTATAATGTTCGGGGCAAGTTTAGCCAGGCCTCTGTGTGTTTTTAAGGATATAGGACTTCTTTTCTCCAGTGTTTTCATCTTCCCGTAAAATTATGCCCTCTGCCCCTAATCTTCCCACAGTTTCTCTCCCTCCCCTGCTCTGATACTACCAGACTGTGACATTTCCTGTATGCTCAAGTCCTAAACGTTTTAGGTGTGCATGCACAAGTACTCAAAGGGCCAATGTTTATTTATAGGTTTTTATCTAAATCTATTAATAATTAATTGATTAACTTCTTATTCTGCAAACAGATTTGATACAATCTGATTGAGTCAACACCCTAATGAAGAAATGTAAAGATGTTTTAATAAAGTTACTTTGTTCTTCAAAGTGATACAGTGGAGCATTTGGTTGTACAGTTCCTTCACAGCAAGAACATCCTGATAGTGGGACGGTGACCCACTTCACCAATAAGTAGGGAATAGGCATTTTATGGGTTTATGGAATTCAGATGAAACTCAATCTGTTTTCAGAAATATATTTTTCTACATTATTTCAGTTTCCTTCATTTCTTTAAAATGTCGTTTTACACTTTAGATACATTTGTGTGTATATATATATATATATATATATATAGTAACAAAATGGAACTATATTGTTGCATGAATGTTAATATATAGTAAAGTGTTTGTGTTTCTATGGGGAGAGTACTCATGGTGATATTTATTATTTATCTCATTAACTGTCTGAAATTCTGCATCTTCACACAGATCTGATCTGAAACAAAAACAACAGGATGTGAAAGCATTCAGATCAAGGTAAAACAAAGATATGAGATCTTTGAATAGGCTTGCTCTTCCTGACTCATCAACGATGGTCTCAAAAGCTTCTTGGTTAAACTTTAACATGTATATTTTCAAATGCTGTTTGCTGCCAAGAACGCCACAAATTTACAGTAAAAATGATCTTGCTGAAAAAGTTATTTTTCTGCAAGATATAGAGGCTTGCTTTAAGTAAATAATTTCTTAATATTGGCAAAAACTTAATTATTCCATTGCTGGATTATTTAACTTATAACAAGATTCTGTGCAATAACAATACATTATTACTGCACAGTAATAAATTATTACTGTGTAGTAATAAATCATTGTGGCTGCTGTTAATTTATGAATACATTCAGGCATTTAATTTAACAACTGCTGTGAGTTATCTTCAATTCACTGGCAGCTGAGATAACTATTTTCTGTCCGAAAAAATCTAAGAAAAGATAAGGAAGAGGTGCTCAGGTCCAGACCTCGAGAGCTAGCTCCTCTTGAATTAAGACAGATTAACTATTGTTATTGTTTTTCATCAAAAGATCTAGAACAGAAGTGGTGAGATCCAAATGCCAGGAGTGTGAACGCCGTGATCGTGAACCAAAACAAAGGTTTGGTTCAAAAGTGCTTTTGACCGAATGAATACAGATAATTCCACATTTTTCCTCCCTGATCATTTAAATATATTTCTGTTACAGTTTGAATGAGATGAAGGAATTTTACAAGGAGAAACTCTCCAAGACTGAGTGAGTATTTCTACCTTAAAGACATGATGAACAGTTACAAGCACATAAGACCAAAACTCAGTAAAGCTCACAGACATAATGAGTTTTTACACTGTTATGCTGCTTTTCTCTAATAACATACTTGATCCACAGGTCTGCTCTGAAACAAACAGAGGCAGAACTAAAATCCTTCCTTCAAACAGAGGTACTGTATACCCGGAGACCTAAAACAGTATTATAGTGTCCCATGCATTACCATTAAACATCCTCTGCCTCTGTTGTCTCTGTGTGACCTGAACAGAGTGGCAGCAAATATGGCAGTTTCAATAAAGACATCAAATACTGAGAGCATGAACAACCCGGTCAGTAAAACCAGACTGACTGAGATGTACGACAACATGAAACTGCTGCAGTGGCCTAAAGTCAAAGATCAGCTGAAATCCAGGAAGATCAACCCAAAGGAGGCTAAAGATCTGATTCAGGTACAGCAGATCTTCAAAGAGAGACTAATATGTAGTTTACTCAGCTGCATCAGGATCTTTAGTCTCAAGTTTCATCTGTTGATTCCAGAAAGTCTTTGTAGCTGCATCTGAAGAAATGCAGAGAAAGAAGCAGCACATGGAAGCAACATTTGGACTCACTGAGTCCAGCAGTGGACTGACTTCTCAGAAGGTAAGATAAGATAAGGTGATATAAAATAAGATTTACTTTGTTGTCCTCTATTTGAAATTCTTTGAGAACAGAAGTGGATTCTTGAATGAATAGTATAGATTATAGGAATACACTACGCACCAAATTCAAGTATTTAAAACAGCAGTACCACCACGGTATCTAAAAACAAGACAAATGTTAATAATTAAAATAATGTACAAGATAAGAACTTGGAGTGTATTAAGACCTCCTTTGTATCCTTTGAATAGTAGTCACAGTTTATTAAGAAGAGAAACAAAGGTCAGAAGAAATAATTTTTTTTAAATAGTCGCTTTTGCAACAATGGGTTTCGTTTCAGGTATGAGGCGGTACGGATCTTATATCATTAAAGCAACTTGTGGAAGTGAATTTGTTTTAATCATCCTGCTTTCTGTGTTCTAGGTTAAAGAGTACAGACAGCTAACAATTCAGAACCTGCAGATGGTTCTGTTCCACACTAACAAAGAAGAACTTCTGAAGGTATGTTTGATACATGATGTAGATTTGAAAAGCAAAACAGGACACAGGTGCATTTGTAGATGAAATGGAAAAATCAACATTTCAAATAAGACATTTTCTTTGCAGATTGGTTTCTCTCAATTTGGAGGTCCAAATTCAGAAGAAGTGATGGCGGATCTGAGACCTCTGACATCTGAATGCTACTGGTTGAGCTGCTTGATGGCTTTTAATAATCCTCCTCTTCAACCTGACTGGGAGAACCATGTTCCTTCCATGGATCCTTGGGACATTTTCCCAAGAGACATCAAGCCTTATGCTGCTGTGTAGAAGAACAAGCTTCAGACATAAAATCACAACCTGATCTTTTCAGGGTTTTTATACAGTAAATTCATGTTCATATTAATCTTAACATTTGCAGTGAATTTAATTTCTGTTACCTATACACTTTAATAACAAACAAAATCTATTTTATTGAATTGTATTATCTTAAATGATCAAAATCTTTGCTATCGATATTATTCATATATACTATACTAACCATGATACTGGCAAACATCAGTCACATTTTGTGTACCATAAATAGAAATATGTTTCTCCCAGATTACTTTTTTAATAAATCTTTTGTTATCTTGCTCACTTGGAATATTTTATTTATACACTAGTAAAAAAAAAGGATTAATGTCAATCAATAAAGACAAACCCAATATAAATTAGCAAGTTGTGAAAAAATAAGAACACTGTAATTCTTGAGTTAAAAACGTTTCGTCCCATTCCTTTTCCTTGATGCTTCTTTGAAATGAAGTAATTTAAAATCACCTTTACAATGTGGCATGACGTGTTGCTGTGAAAAGAAACACTTATTTTATTGAACTGGATTATTTAGTGTCAATTGGTGGTTTGTATTGAGAAGAATGAGCCTTTAAAACATCCTCTGATGGTCTATTAACTCTTGCTGTAAAACTTAAGCATAAAACTTGGCCTATTCAGTCAGATGATATTAAAAAGACAAGATGTTTTATTAAAATAGCTTGAACCCATTACAGGGTCTTGGAAGAAATATTCACATCACATTACAGCCACACACATCAATGTATTTTCCTCAGACTTTATGTAACACTAAGTAGTACATAATTTTAAAGTGAAAGAGAAATGGTATATTGTCATTTTATATAAAACATTTGGGGTTGATGCCTATTTTATGGCTTGCTGTACTTCATCAATGAAATCTATGTTGAGTGGATTTCTGGCTGGAAGGGGAGCCTCTACTTTTGTGTCAAGTTTTTTGCAGTGCACAACATTTACCACTCCATCTTAAAGCTTTATTTAGCTATGTCCATTTTTCCATCAATTCTGACCAGTTTTCTGGTCCCTTCATAAAAAAAAGTCAAATTAGTCAAGAGTAAGAATCAATAAATTATTCCACTTCAGCTGTAATTCCTGACTTGTTTGCTCTGTTTGCTAGTCTTCAGTTTGCAGTCTGTTAAACTTCAGACTATTGTGGAGCGAGAGAATTAAAGTCCAGACCTTGTTAAAGAGAGAACAAAATACAGCTTTATTACATCTGTGCAGATGGAGAGCAGAGCAGTTACACTGTTCTGAACAGCTCTAACTACACAAAGGAAAACACCTCTCCAATGTCATACAAAGATACCTTTGATATCATCCAAGAAGCACAGTACTCCATGCAGACACATAATGTCTGTGGAGAAGCATATCAGATTATCACACACACAAAGAAAAATGAAACCTTCAGTTACAAACAGGTTTCAGACAGTTTATTAGGCACAGTTTCTATGTCTAATAATAATCTAATCGCCAGCCATCGAGTCTGGTCTGTCCCCCGTGAAGTAGAAAACTATTTGCTTATCACCTGTTGCTATGCTTCTGGGTCACTAAGACAAACTTTGAAAGCTAAAAGAGAAACAACAACTATATAACCATGCAAATAAATTGATTAAACATTGTAAGATTAATAATGAATAAACATCTAATAAAAGTAAACACACTGTGAATATTTTATTTTCCACACTATATTTAATAAAAAAGGTCAATGTGATCTCTGTATTATGAGCTGTAGTTTCATATTAACTTTCACAAAAAACCAGGATCACAATCAGTTTCAGGACTTGTGCCTTTGCTCTAACTGAACATCTAACTGAAATCTGAAATGGTGGCGGTTCTGTTCTAATTTGTCTAGAATTTTATTTTTCATTTCTTCTATGAAACCAAAATGACTTTGCAAATGAGGTTGTTGATATGGCAAAGTCAGTATTTGGTTCTGTATTAAAGTGAAATGAAGTAAAGAAAGAAATAAGTGAAAGAATTTCAAGTGTTGATATAAAATGTTTTATTTAACTTCATATAACTGATCTAAATTCCATCAGTTTTAGATTTATAAAGTTAATCTCCAAGCATTTTTCCAGCCATCTTCTGGTTAAAATGAAATACATGTAAACTACACTAACTTTATTTAGTGCTGATTTATTGACAATTTTTGATAATTTAGTGAATGATTAAAAATGATATAATCAGAAATTGCAGAATGGAGTGGAACAGATTGCAACAATATAATTATAGTTATGCACATATGAAATATATACAAAGTAGCTATTAATACAAACTATTGAGTATTTTAAAAAATACTCAGTAAGAATTGAGTCATTAAAAATGAAACAAAGCTCCTTTCTGCCTACTCTCATTTATTTAGTTGTGCGGCATGTTTCTCAAAAATGTAATTTATTGAATGTTAGACATTTACCCCAACTTTGAGTTGATCATAATTCAGTTTCATAATTTGACTGAAAGAGATTACAGTCGACAGAAAACTACTTCTCACAAATCAGCAGCATAGCGTGTACGGCCGTCTATATCTGGGTTTTGTTACAGTTATCAGATTTAAATCTTAGACTTCATTGAACATTCTTTGTCTTCTTCCAGAGAAAGATATGTTTCCAATACTGAACTGTGACACCACATAGAAATGTGCAATATAATGACCTGTGACATAGCGTGACTAACTACCAGATTGAGATCAGGAGACAGAAAGACAGACGCAGAGACTTAAAGCTCTACTGGTATAGAGTTTATCAGGGCAGTGAATGCACTGATAAACTGTTTTTCTGTTAAGAGATTGTTCCTTTTGCCCTTTGTTTTTGAAACAAAAGGCTGTCAATCACAACTCAAAGATAAAGAAAAGAATGTTATCTTTTCTAACTAACCGCTTTGTTTTTGCTTTATGTAATGACCTGCTTTTGTCAGTCCAGTCAAAACAAATCTTAAGACCAAGCACCCATACATTTTCAGTTAGTAGGAAACAGTGCTAATCTTGTTTTTGAATGCAGGCTCCATGTGTTTTTAGACTGACTAATCAATGAACCCATTTATTTTTATTTTAGAAATGTTAGAATTCTCAAGGTGTTTTTTGAAAAAAAAAACCCTTAATTAGGTCAAATGGAGCTTATGATGGTTTCTGCCTACATGAGTTTTGAGTGCAAAACCAGCAGACGTCTCAGAGGTTAAGAGAATATTGGGGCTCAAACAGCATAATGAATCCAAGGAACACACCAGGCAGGTCGGGGAGAAGCTGTGGAGAAGATTAAAGGAGGCTTAGGCTATAAAAAGGTTTCCCACACTTTGAACATGGGGAACTGTTCAACTGATCGTTTGGAAATGGAAAGAGCATAAACCTACCTAGACAAGGCCGTCCACCTAAACTTCCAAACCGAACAAAGAGAGAACTGATCAGAGATGTAGCCAAGAGGCCAGTGGTGACGACTCTGGACCAAATCCAGAGATATACAGATCAGGGGGGAAATCTGTCCACAAGACAACTATGAAATAAATAAATAAATAAATATATATATATATATATATATATATATATATATATATATATATATATATATATATATATATATATATATTTATATATATATATATATATATATATATATATATATATATATATATATATATATATATATATATATATATATATAGCTCCATGTGTTAAATACTAAGTTGCGTAACATGCCGGCTCAGACGTCGCCCGGCCAAACAAGGTCTGCGTCAGGTGTTGGGGAACCAGAGCACCTTGATGACAAATGGGCTACTGGAACAAGACGGAAATGGGCGAGAGATGAAAATGTGGATCTGTTGGAATGCTACTACTCAAGTAACCCTAGTCAGAGGGGTTACATGCAAAGACTGGGGAAGGAATGGTTACTTCGACATCCCCAGTCAACACTAAGCGCTAAACAACTAGTAGCTCAGTGTTCCAACATCCGCAAACGGCAACTGCTATCACAACTTAAGATTGACGAGATACAACACAAATGCTACGGCAAAAGGGAGGAACCTGGATGTCAGAACTGTGGGGACTTAACTACAAGTCCCCACCCAGTGAGGGGATACACGGCCCCAATGAGCGAAACAGAGCTGAACGAGACAGCTGCTGACCTGAGAGAGAGAATCATGACCCGAATGACAACCAGACCTCCTCGGCGCCAATTACAACAGCTGAGTGAAGTTACCATCAGAAAGTCTCATTGAGAATGTGACTTACCAACACCATAACAGAAACCAATGAGCTGATCTACAACTCAGCATCAGTGATCCTTGAGATACTTGGCTATAAGAGCAACCATGAGACCCAATACCCACCATGGAAAAGACGGTTAGAGGCTAAAATTAAGGTAACAAGGAGGGAAGTGAGCCAACTGTCAGAGCTCCACAAGGGTACAATGAAAAGACCAGTACCCAGAAAGTACAGACAGGTGTCCATACCTGAAGCACTCGAAACTGCCAAACAGAGGCTCCAAGCCTTGGCCAGCCGCCTAAAGAGATACACAAGGGAGAAGGAATCCAGAAGGATTAACCGGCTCTTCTCCACTCAACCAGCTAAGGTGTACTCTCAATGGCAGGGTAATAATAACAACAGAGCAGACCCACCAAGGCTGGAGACGGAACAATACTGGAAAGGCATATGGGAAAGGGAGGCGTCCCACAACAGCAATGCACAGTGGCTGATCTCTCTATGAGAGGACCACAGCAACCTCCCTGAGCAAGCCCTGGTAACCATCACTGTGACAGATGTTCAAGAAAGAGTCTCAGGTATGAAAAACTGGACAGCACCAGGGCCTGACATGATCCATACCTACTGGCTAAAGAAACTCACTGCCCCCATGAGCGACTGGCAGCCCAAATGAACCAGCTGCTACAAAGTGGGAGTGACCCTGAATGGTTACCTGAAGGGCGAACAATCCTAATCCAGAAGGATCCATAAAAGGGTTCAGTCCCACCCAACTACCGACCAATACCCTGCCTCTCCACAACCTGGAAGCTCAGGTCAGGCATCATAGCAGCCAAGATAAGCAAACACATGGATAAACACATGAGCATGGCACAGAAAGGTATCGGTGTAAATAGCAGTGGAGCCAAACACCAACTCCTCGTAGACCGCACAGTTGCCCGAGACTGCAAAACCCGACACACCAACCTGTGCATGGCTTGGATCGATTACAAGAAAGCCTATGACTCAATGCCGCATACTTGGATCATTGAATGCCTAGAGATGTATAACATCAACAGGATTCTGAGAGCCTTCATTGCAAACTCGATGAGGCTGTGGAAAACCACCCTTGAAGCCAACTGCAAACCACTTGCACAAGTGTCCATCAAATGTGGCATATACCAAGGAGATGCTCTGTCCCCGCTACTGTTCTGCATAGGCCTGAACCCCCTCAGGCAAATCATCAACAAGACTGGCTACGGATACAGACTCAAAAATGGGGCCAACATCAGTCACCTTCTCTACATGGATGACATCAAGCTGTATGCCAAGAGTGAGCGAGACATCGACTCACTGATCCACACCACCAGGATCTACAGCACTGACATCGGGATGTCATTCGGATGAGAGAAGTGTGGTCGGCTGATCACAAAGAGGGGGAAGGTGATCCGCACAGAAGAAGTCTCACTCCCACAAGGAACAATAGCAGACCTAGAGGACAGTTACAAGTACCTAGGTATACCACAAGTAAATGGCAACCTCGATGAGGCCACAAGGAAAGGAGCCACAGCTAAATACCTCCAACGAATAAGGCAAGTCCTGAGAAGCCAGCTCAATGGCAAGAACAAATCCGTGCGATAAACAGCTATGCCCTGCCAGTGATCAGATACCCTGCTGGAATAATTAGCTGGCCAAAGGAGGAGATAAAAGCCAGAGATATTAAGACTAGAAAACTACTAACCATGCATGGAGGGTTCATCCCAAATCCAGCAGGCTGAGACTGGACACGAGCCGGAAGGAGGGAGGCAGAGGACTAGTGAGTGTGAGAACCACTGTCCAGGACGAAACAACTAAGATCCATAAATACATCAGGGACAAAGCCTCAACAGACAATGTGCTCAGTGAATGTCTCAGACAACAGGGAACGGAGGTTGAGGTGCCAGAGATACCATCATGGGAGGACAAGCCCCTACATGGGATGTACCACCAGCAAATAACCCAAGTGGCTGAAATCAGTAAATCCTACCAATGGCTGGAAAAGCTGGACTCAAGGACAGCACAGAGGCCCTCATCCTGGCCGCCCAGGAACAGGCCCTAAACACCAGAGCAATAGAGGCCCAGATCTACCACACCAGACAAGATCCAAGGTGTAGGTTGTGCAAGGAGGCCCCTGAGACAGTCCAGCACATAACAGCAGGGTGCAAGATACTGGCAGGGAAAGCGTACATGGAGCGACATAACCAAGTGGCAGGCATAGTGTATAGAAACATCTGTGCAGAATATGGACTGGAAACCCCGAGATCAAAGTGGAAACACCCCCAAAGGTGGTGGAGAACGCCAGAACTAAGATCCTGTGGGACTTCCAGATCCAGACAGACAAAATGGTAATGGCGAACCAACCAGACATTGTCGTAGTGGATAAACATCAGAGGAAAGCCGTTGTGGTAGATGTAGGAATATCAAGTGATTGCAACATCAGGAAAAAGGAGCACGAGAAACTGGAGAAATACCAGGGCCTCAGGGAGGAACTGGAGGGCCTGGAAGGTGAAGACCACAGTGGTGCCTGTGGTCATCGGGGCCCTCGGGGCAGTAACCCCCAAACTGGAGCAGTGGCTACAACAGATCCCAGGAACAACATCAGACATCTCAGTCCAGAAATGTGCAGTCCTTGGCACAGCCAAGATACTGCAGGACCCTCAAGCTCCCAGGCCTCTGGTAGAGGACCCGAGCTCAGAGGATAAGAACCACCCGCGGTGGGTGAGAAGGGAATTTTTTATATATATATATATATATATATATATATATAATATATATATATATATATATATATATATATATATATATAAATATATATATATATTATTTTTTTTTTTTTCCTACAGAGCGTAAATTTTTTTTTTACTGAGACCCAGTCCGGCTTGTAGGCTCGTTGACAATTTTTTTGGGAAATTTAAAAGCTACTTTACATCCCCGTTTTCATAAAAAAAAAAAAACAATGAAAGACAGTCACGGCTTTTGTCTTGAAATAATTCAGATATTAATTAGATGGTTATAAATCATTTGAAGGCTGGGAATCAAACCGGTACCGGTCCACATTCTCAGGGGAGAAAGACTCAACTGGTATGAATTCATTTTTTAGCTATTGGAGTAACGCTTAAGCGAAATTTATTCAATTATAGAATATTATGAATATGTGTGTATGTATTCCATCTTAAGTTTGGCTGCACCGATTGCAGCTTTCTGGCCGATCCCTGGTTACGGATCTTTAAAAAGCCTGACATGCCCATTTTGATTTTGGCCAATATCATTTTTTTTTATTTTTGTCTGAAATATTGCTAAATATAGCAAGAAAGTCAATTGACAACAGTTTGGTGAATATTATTAATTGTAAATGTGCTGACCTGGCGGGCCGGTCTGTCAGTCAAACCTCTCACTGAAGAGCAGAAGAGGACAGAGACTGATTTTTAAACCTTTGCTGACAAAAATAAGATAAGAAGATAAGATGGATTTCACTTGCAAGTGTCAGCTGATAACAATCCCCCAAAATTAAGAAAATCAGCACCCAAAAATCGACTGGCCAATAAATGAATCCCATATTATACATGCATAGGATATAATGCAAACATCAATATCAGAGATACAGTAAGTTTATAGCAGGTGTGAATGATCTAGTGATCGGACTGCTGATTGCAGCCAGTCCACATTGTTAGCAGAAATAGAGGGCCCCAAAACCACATTTTGCTTTGGGTCATATGGAGGCTTGGCCCGGCCCTGTTGGAGCCACTTCTGCAGTGTGGTAAAAAATTGCAAATGGCCTGTGTTTGTATAGCACTTTGTCAAGTCCAGAGGACCCCGAAGCTCTTTACTCAACATTCAGTCATTCACCCATTCACACTCTGATGGTGGCAATCTACTGGACTGTAGCCACAGCTGCCCTGGTTAATTCTGACGAAGTCAAGGCTACCATGCATCGGCACCACAAACCCTTCTGACCAACACACCAGGAAATGTGGGTTTTGTTATTTTATTTCTCATTGTGTTGTTCCATAAGTTTCTATCATTCATAAATTTTGCTTTATTGTCTGTGGCTTTGGATTCAGTTATCCTTTTGTCATCTTTTATTTCTCTAGGTTATTTTTCACTTAAATTCAGATTACTATTTGTCTAGTTCTCTTATGTCTGATGTTGTCTCTATTCATTGTTATCTCAGACTTCTTCCTTGTCAGTTATAAATTTATAAATAATCTGATCCAATGAAAGATTGTTTACACCAGCATCAAAACAGATAAATAATATTTCTGCCTAGATGTCATATTGCATGTCTAAAGGCAAATTTGTTGTTAGTGGTAAGAAGTAATGTTCACATTTTAAAAATAGAGAAAAAACATGTAAAATTTTTGGTACAGTGAGTTTCTATTTATCAATGTATATGAGAAATATTTTCTCAATTTGTTTAGGCTCTAGGATTTCAATGTATTACCAAAAAAAGTCAAATGCTGAGAAACAACAGGGGTGGGCGGGGCTTATGCTGAAGCAACCTAATAGCTGCTCTGCAGTTTCACTTTGGCATTTTGTCTGTTGTTATCAACTCAACAAACAGGACTCTAATAATGGGTGACTCTTTTATTATTGCAATAGACTTTGGCACTGCATACAGTGGGTATGCCTATAATATCACTCCCACGGAGGGAGAAATTGATCCCATTTTGAGAATGTGGGGAAAAGAACATGGACTTGAGACCCCAAAGACTCCAACCTGCATTCTTTTTGATGAACATGGAAAATTCCTGAAGTTTGGTTATGAAGCCAAAGCAGCATACATCGTTATGGGAGGAGAAGATGGCAAGAAACATCATTTCTTTGAGAATTTTAAGATGGCTCTATACGGCAAAGTAAGTAAAGACATGTACATTTATATTTTCTAGACATGCTAAATCATATTATGAATTATAATGTTTGCATATGAGCATTGGAAATGATAGCTGCAGGCATGATGTTACTCTGAAAATGTAACTGAAACTTGCTAAATATCACAAATGCCATCTCAACAAATAACACTGCATATGTGAAAAACATATCTTTTTGGACATATACAGAAGGATGAGTTTATATTTCTGAATTTGATTAAATCATTTGTTCTAAATAAACATGCAGCAAGGAAACACGTTAATCAAACCCATTTCATATTTTTTCAGAAACTTACCAGAGAAGTCACCATTAAGGCAGCCAATGGGAAGGAAATGACGGCCCTGAAGGTTTTTGCAGAAGCTCTGAGATTCCTGAAAGATGATGCTCTGAAAACCATCAGTGACCATGCAGCAAATATGGAGCTCATTGCCTCTGACTTCACCTGGGTCCTGACTGTTCCTGCTATCTGGGATGAGTCAGCTAAACAGTTCATGAGAGAAGCTGCAATACAGGTCCATATTTTTAGAAATTCCTGCATCTCTCAAATGTTCAGGAAGATGAAACTGTTTTTCTCTTCCAGGCAGGTATTGTCACAGAAAAAACTGAGGACAAACTGGTCATTGCATTGGAACCAGAAGCAGCTTCAGTCTGGTGTAAAAAGCTTCCAGCTGAAGGTTTCATTACACCAAACCACAGCAAAGACTCTCTGGATCAGTCTCCAGGAACTAAATACATTGTTGTTGACTGTGGAGGTACAGTGACACAATTTATTATTAAGGGTTCAATGTTTGTAAATGAGCGTATGAGTACAGTACAGCTAAAAAACATATATATATATATATATATATATATATATATATATATATATATATATATATATATATATATATATATATATTTAGAAATCATTTTACAGCAACTTCTGAAAGTATTTAAACTTCTTCCCTCTGTTTCAGGTGGAACCATTGACATCACTGTTCATGAAATTCTGAAAGGAGGAACCTTAAAGGAGCTGCACAAAGCATCTGGAAATGACCAGGGAGGACAAACTGTAGACAGAAAATATAAGCTTTTTCTCAGAGAGATATTCACTGATGGAGTCTGGGATGAATATGAACAAAATAATCCCAGTGAGGTTCAGAAATTGATGTATGATTTTACCCGTCTTAAACAGGTAGATGACGATATTCAGATTTCCTGTCCATTTAAACTGGGAAAGCTGGCTGAGAAAAAGAAAGTTATAGAAAAGTTCTTTGAGTCAGTGGAAGGAGTGACCTGGGATGATGGCTCAATCAAAATTTCAAAGAGAAACTGAGATCTTTCTTTGAAGAGAGTCTGCAGGGCATCACAAAGAGTCTCAATGAAATCTTTAAGCAAGATTACAAAATTGAGTTTATTCTACTAGTAGGAGGATACGCTGGAAGTAAAATCCTGCGTCAATGCATCACTGATCAGTTTGCCAATAAATGTAAAGTTTTGTGTCCACACAGAGCTCAGGAGGCGATTGTAAAGGGAGCTGTACAGTTTGGAAAAAACCCAGAGGTGGTGGCTTCTCGAAAAAGTGCCTTCACTTATGGGATGTGTGTCTCTGAGAAATTTGATAAGTCGAAGCATAAGGCTGAAAAGAAATTTATGGCGGACGGTCAAGAGATGTGTGATGATATTTTCATGACATTTGTGTCCAAAGATGATGATGTTGGTTGTGATGAGGTCGTAGAGCACACCTTGAATCCTACTACAGCAGATCAAGAAGTAATGAGTTTCACATTTTTCCGCACACACAGAAAAAATGTGAAGTATGTCGATGAGTGGGGAGTAAAGGAAGTTGCTTCATTTGAAGTAGAAATGCCGATTACCTCAAGTGGAAGAAAACGTCAGGTCCTGATGAAACTGAAGTTTGGTTCAACACAGATAACAGCAACAGCCACTGATGTCACCTCCAAAAAAACAAAATCGATTAAAATTGACTTCATGACCAAATAATAAGAATAGAACTACAGAGTTTAGTAATTTAAAATAATTATAATAATCATTTATTTTGCTTTTGATTACATCTTAGCTTTATTTTTTTGTTGAAAGCATTATCCACTATATTTTTTCAAATAATTTCTAAATCAAAAATATTAATAGTTTGAGAAACATTGGAATATCTCCAATGTTTTTTCAAACATTGGAGATATTCAAGAGCTTTGCAGAAGAATTCAAATAAAACTCCCAGTGTATTTTCCTTCATCTCTAATCATTGTATTTTGCTGAATACAGATTAATTTGGGGTTTTCAGGAAACATATTTTGGAAAACTGAATTGTTCTGTTGTTTTATTGTCTCCTTTGTAAATTTGTTGAAACTAAATGTTCAGATGAAGCTATATCCTTTTTAGTTCACGATTACAGTCGTGAACTGTAATCGGGCTTATCTTTTACATTGCAGCATCCTTAGTGGGTTATTATCTGACTGCAGTCAATCTTTCTAAGGTTGGATATGTGTTTATCAAAGATGTGACAAATATTAATCTGAATCCAAAATATAGCAACAATCAAACTCATTATTTATGATTTAAGGATTCATGTATGTTCTACTATATAATTCTGTAAAACTTTAATAAAGACCATTAAGTTTCTAGATCACTGCTGACTGTTATGTGGTTAATTATTTAATTTTATTTCTACAGCACCAACAGAAAAAAAGTGACTTTTCAAGACAGTCAAGTTCCATTCATTTTCAGTTATACGGAATTCAGTTTTGTCAAACAAATTATGTCATTTCACAAATTACAGGCCTGTAATTCGCGAAATGATGTCTATTCCCAGATTTATATAGTGGGATGACTTTTCCAATTTTCATTTTTGGTAGAAAGATACCAGTTAGAATTGAAAGATTGCTGATATATGTTAGCGGCTGGCTAATTCCCATAATCACCTTCTTTATTATTATAATGTCAATACTCTTATTTTTATATTTATTTACTTTATCTATAATTTCTTTTTCTTCCACTGCTGCGACAAACATAGAATCTGGATTTCTACTAACTAATGTGTCATTTAGTGTTTAATATACTATGGGCTGCAGGATTTTGTCAGTCAATTTACCCTCCACACTGACATATTTTGTCTATTTTGAACTATCTCCTCTACGCTAATAAGGTTTTTATTAATATTTGTAAAGTGTTGAGGAAAGCTAGTATGCCTGGAGATTTTTCTAATGACACTCTTTAAAATATTCCAGATACCTTTAATGTTGTTTTTATTTCTACCCAACTGTTGCTATAATAATCTTGTTTTGCTGTCCGTAAAATAGCAGTTAATTTATTCTTATATTTCTTATATTTATTTTCTGCCTCAATTGATCTATGCTTTATGAAGTCTCTGTATAGTTTGTTCTTTGTTTTTAAAGGCATTTTCCAGTTGTTTAGTGATCCATGGAGTTTCTGAATATTTATTTTTATGAATAAACTTTGTATTGGGACAGTGTTTATCTTATAATGATTTAAAAATATTCAGAAAATTATCATATGCTTTATCCATGTGCTTTTCTTTCAATACAGGCTCTCAGTTTTGTTTAGATAATTCATCTTTAAATGCTTTTACACATTTTTCAGTTCTTAGTCTTTTAGAAAGTGGATTACTCTTACTTTTATCTTTCAAGTGGCTGCTGTTGCAAACAACAAAACAGGTAAATGATCACCAATATCATGAACTAATAATCCACTGATTGTATTGTTATGTATTAAATGTGTAATTATGTATCTATTAATGTAGTGCTGTTAGATGTGATTCTGCTAGGTCTTGTAATTTGAAGGAAAAGCCTCACATTGCCTATAGTACTCATAAACTTTTCAGTCAATTTGTGATTGTTTACATTTAGCAGATCAATATTAAGGTCCCTACAGATAAAATAGTTCTTTGGAGTTGTAGTTGTGTAGGTTTTCTCAAACCATTCTGTAAAAGAGGTCCATATTAGAACCAGGAGCCTCGTAAATACAGCTTATTTTTATTTTTATTTTTTTTCCATATATATTTAAACTGTTATACACTCAAAATTATCTTTAACAACATTAGTCATGTTTTCAATTTTATTATATGTCCACATACACAGCTACTCCTGCACCAGTCTTCCCGCTCTATTAATATAGCTGAATTCATAACCATCTAATTCAAAATCAGCTGCCTTCTCAGAATTAAGCAAGATTTCAGAAATAGTTATGGCAGTAAAAGGTTGATTAAACAGGCTTAAACAGTCTTTGATGTGGTTAAAATGTGCTTCTATTGTTGAAATGTATAATGGAAAATTTATTGTCTGCTTTAACTGTCGAGTTGATTTGCTGAGTCGAGTAGTAGCTATAATTGTTCACAATGTTATAGAAGAAGTTATTTTCTGGATCCAAATCCTTTTACTTGTCTTGACTTTTCTATTCAGTGATGTCAAATGTTTTCAATTCCAGGTAATCAACATTAGATAGAGGTATTGATGTTATGTCCATAGTTGATGAAGACGAAGTATTATTTAATTGAGCCATGGTGATTGTGTGTCATGTGCGACCACCTGGGTTCCCAATCGTCATTCATTCAGTTGTATTTATCCAGTTCAGCGATTTGCCGAACAACAGAACCTTTGCCTCCTCCAGAGCTCCATCCAGTTAATTAAAGACCTTACAATTTATTGTCCATATTGGTTGAATCTTTTTCTGCTTTCTCAGAAACCGGGCCTTTCTGACAATATGAGCACTTGACCATACCTCTTGGTCCAGAGCTCATTAATAAATACGTCAGATCCTTTCAGCATTCTGCCTTGTTTTAACAAAGCAAACTTGTATTTCCTCAATGTGAATATCATGATAATAGCAGGTTTGTCCACTTTTCCCCTTCTCGGAAGCAGGTGGCATGCACAGTGTCACAGTCCACCTCTGTCCCCTTGGTCCGGAGGAAAGAAGCCACCTGTTTCTCTGTGGACTCAAGCACTTCAACTGATGGTTCACCAGCAGGACTGCGTGCAGCCCCTCATTGGCATACCAACAAGGCTTGACTCTAAGTCCAGTGATGATCAGTGACTTGGTTCTTCAACACACTTTGTACTTCTCCTCATTAAGAAGAGCACTTCTTTTATCAGGTCCAAAATGTTTTTTCAGCCGTAGAGCTGCCACTTCCACAGAAAGAAAGTCCAAGGATTTCTTAATAACATCAAGATCCTCCAATGGTTGCGTCTTTTTAGGCCCCGTTCTCTTACAATTTCACTTTTAGTCTTGATGTTTTGCCTGTACAGTAGCATGTGGATCAGGGTGCGGTAGAAGCCGGTGGTCTGCGGGTAGAGGGCCAGAACCACCTGGTCCAGCCTCTGCCCGAAAGTCCCGACAATCCTGAAGAATGGAACAGACTCCTTGTGGAAGACCCACTCCAGACAAGCTAAAGCTTTAGCCGCTAACAATGGACCAATACCATAGCAAACTGTGGGCTTAGATCAGGATGTCTGCGTTCAGTCCCCGCTTTGTGTGAGGAGACTATCAACCCCTGCAGAACATCCAAACAGAGCATTCCTGCTCAGCTGTGTTGAAATGTTTATCATAAAACTGAAACAATGAATTGAGACTGAATAGAAGAATTTCAAACAAAAACTGAATACACGAAAGGATGCAGTGTGAAAAACAAAGTTTTAACTGCTTAGACAGAATAACCCCATCTGCTTTATACAGGACAAGCCTCTCTTGGGTTTAAGCTTGTTCCGTTCTTTATATTGATATATATATATATATATATATATATATATATATATATATATATATATATATATATATATATATATATATATATATATATATATATATATATATATATATATATATATGCTTATATATAAGCATATATATATATATATATATATATATATATATATATATATATATATATATATATACATTTGGTCACAAAGAGGGGAAGGTCATCCATATAGAAGGGGTCTCACTCCCAGAAGGAACAATAGCAGACATAGAGGACAGTTACAAGTACCTAGGTATACCACAAGCAAATGGCAACCTCGATGAGGTCACAAGGAAAGGAGCCACAGCTAAATACCTCCAACGAATAAGGCAAGTCCTGAGAAGCCAGCTCAATGGCAAAAGAACAAAATCCGTGCGATAAACAGCTATGCCTTGCCAGTAATCAGATACCCTGCTGGAATAATTAGCTGGCCAAAGGAGGAGATAAAAGCCACAGATATTAAGACCAGAAAGCTACTAACCATGCATGGAGGGTTCCATCCCAAATCCAGCACCCTGAGACTGTACACGAGCCGCAAGGAAGGCAGAGGACTAGTGAGTGTGAGAACCACTGTCCAGGACGAAACAACTAAGATCCATAAATACATCAGGGACAAAGCCTCAACAGACAATGTGCTCAGTGAATGTCTCAGACAACAGGGAACGGAGGTTGAGGTGCCAGAGATACCATCATGGGAGGACAAACCCCTACATGGGATGTACCACCAGCAAATAACCCAAGTGGCTGATATCAGCAAATCCTACCAATGGCTGGAAAAAGCTGGACTCAAGGACAGCACAGAGGCCCTCATCCTGGCAGCCCAGGAACAGGCCCTAAACACCAGAGCAATAGAGGCCCAGATCTACCACACCAGACAAGACCCAAGGTGTAGGTTGTGCAAGGAGGCCCCTGAGACAGTCCAGCACATCACAGCAGGGTGCAAGATACTGGCAGGGAAAGCGTACATGGAGCGACATAACCAAGTGGCAGGCATAGTGTACAGAAACATCTGTGCAGAATATGGACTGGAAACCCCGAGATCAAAGTGGGAAACACCCCCAAAGGTGGTGGAGAACGCCAGAGCTAAGATCCTGTGGGACTTCCAGATCCAGACAGACAAAATGGTAATGGCGAACCAACCAGACATTGTCGTAGTGCATAAACATCAGAGGAAAGCCGTTGTGGTAGATGTAGCAATACCAAGTGATTGCAACATCAGGAAAAAGGAGCACGAGAAACTAGAGAAATACCAGGGCCTCAGGGAGGAACTGGAGAGGGCCTGGAAGGTGAAGACCACAGTGGTGCCTGTGGTCATCGGGGCCCTCGGGGCAGTAACCCCCAAACTGGAGCAGTGGCTACAACAGATCCCAGGAACAACATCAGACATCTCAGTCCAGAAATGTGCAGTCCTTGGCACAGCCAAGATACTGCGCAGAACCCTCAAGCTCCCAGGCCTCTGGTAGAGGACCCGAGCTCAGAGGATAAGAACCACCCGCGGTGGGTGAGAAGGGAATTTTTAACTTTATATATATATATATATATATATATATATATATATATATATATATATATATATATATATATATATATATATATATATATATATATATATATATATATATATATATATATATAACATATAAAACAATTGCTAGTGAAGAAGAGATTGTTTTTCACAAAAAGATTTGTGCTTTTTATAAGATGAAAATGCCATTTGAGATAAAAATGACATCTGTACTTTCAATATGCTATCTTTGGTTAAATGGCCTTTCTTTGCCCCATTCTGCAGTAAGTAGCTCTGTCTATCTATGTTTTTAATATGTAAACACCATCCCATGTGATTTGTTTACAACAAACATTTTAGTTTTCCTCAACAACTCACCATCCCATATGCAATTATTTCCTGCTTTTTACCTCAGATGACGATGGTCAGATTATATTTGCTTAAACATTCTGTGTGTTGAATTATTGGAACTTGCTTTATTGTCAGTGATGATACAAAAAGTAATTAGTTTGTAATTAGTTTCATGGATGCCTGAAAACTGGAGTGAATGGAGCAACTGCTCCCCCTTTTTTGGGGACTGCAAATTCTGTATTGTAAAAAAGCATTCTGATCATGTCCTGCTATCCAAAAAGGAGCAAAGTCTCTGTCTTTTACTTACAATTTAACAATATTTTAAAATTACCTGGCACAAATTTCTTAGAAATATTTGTAAAAATTTAGATCCACCCTTCTATTTAATAAAGCATTTGAGTATTCACACAGAAAAGGATTCTCCTATATATGAGATGTGATAGGTATTTTCTCAACCTACATAAAAAGAGAACCACAGACAATGTTTATGAGATTTCTATTAAGCTTTTTGCAAAAGGGGAAGACAAAGAACAGTTCTCTATGTGTTCTGACTCTCAGCAGTAGAACATGTCTTTTTTATTAGCACAAAGCAAAGTAGAAGTGCAAGTAATGTGGGGAGTAGTAAATCAAAAAAGGGGGCCATTCTGATTAGAAGGAAGGAGGAGCACCGGAACTAACATCCTGCACACAGGTAGTTTCACAAGTAAGGGGTAGATAGGAAAACAGCTACAAGGTTAAGAAAAAGCAAGCTTTGGCTTTCACACAGTTTCACAAATTCACTAAAACTTTAAATGAAAAACAAACTAGTAAAACTACTAATATAAGAATGATAAGAAACTTACTAATTCTATCAAGATGTAAAAGGTATTAATAGATTAATCAAATCAAAGTATTTCATAAATGTTGTTTTGACAGTTTCTGCCATGGAAAAGAATGTAATCTTTTCTCATATCTTTTTGTAGAGTATCAAAATGATCTACAAATGTACTATCATTAAGTCAAACTCACAGCTTCCTGTTTCTCTGGCTTTGTAACAGATTAAAATCTTGCAGTTTATCACATCATGTGGTGCTGATGGTGTGGTATAGACCTTGATTTTATCTTTGTATTTTCTTTGTCTGCCTCCCCTGTTTTTTTCCAGGTCAAGGTTTTGTAAGAACGTTTGACTCTTAAAGCAGATACTGTATGGACACAAGAATTTTATCACATCAAACATCAACAGTTTTACAGCTAAGATGCAGACTATTGATGTCATGTAAAACTGTGGCTCTTTCATCTATATGTGTGACGAACACTGAAACTGAGATTATCTCACGTAGAGACAAGGGAAGATTTTATGATACAATTTTCAGTGAGATATGGTCACTTCCCTGTACAACAGTTATTGATGCATTCCACTCATTTATTTTCATCTAAGTGAAACAATCATTTACCGCCATATTTTTCATTATCAAATAAAACAACGTAGCTTCGTCAAAGTTTGTGCACTGCCTGAAGATTTGAATTAGACATTTAAAAAACCCAAAAATCCTGCATCATTGTATTTCTCAGGTTACAGAGACACTGTAATGTCTAAATAAAAACAAATACATTTCAGAAAATAAAGCTCAACATTGTACTTTGTAATTAGTTACATTGGTCGATGTCAAATTATTATGTTCATAATATTTCAATAATTTTAGTCTGTAACTTTGTCCTCTAAGTTTGAGATCCCAATATACATGCTATTCTCATGGATGCCTGAAAACTGGAGTGAATGGAGCAACTGCTCCCCCATTTTTGGGGACTGCAAATGTATGATTCTGTATTGTAAGAAAGCATTCTGAACACGTCCTTCTATCCAAAAAGGAGCAAAGTCTCTGTCTTTTACTTATGATTTAACAATACTTCAAAACTACCTGGCACAAATTTCTATTAGAAATAATTGTAAAAATTTAGATCCATCCTTCCATTTAATAAAACATTTTAACAATCACACAGAAAAGGATTTTCCTATATATCAGATGTAAAAGGTATTGATAGATTAATCAAATCAAAGTATTTCATAAATGTTGTTTTGACAGTTTCTGCCACGGAAAAGAATGTAATCTTTTCTCATATCTTTTTGTAGAGTATCAAAATGATCTACAAATGTACTATCATTAAGTCAAACTCACAGCTTCCAGTTTGTCTGGCTTTGTAACAGATTAAAATCTTGCAGTTTATCACATCATGTGGTGCTGATGGACTGGTATAGACCTTGATTTTATCGTTGCATTTACTCTGTTTACATGTCTCCAGTGTTTTGATTTTTTCCAGAACATGATTTTATGAAAAATTACAACTCGTAAAGCAGACACTGAATGGACAAAGGGATCTTATCACATCAAACAATGACAGTTTTACAACCAAAATGCAGATTGTTGATGCCATGTAAAAGTACAACACTTTCAGGTATTAAAAACACTGAAACTCAACTTATTTCTGAGATACAAACAAGTGAATCTTATATGTCAATTTTCAGTTAAGCATCCTCACTTCCCTGATGAAAAGTAAATTAATTCCTGCATTCCTCTCATTTATTTACATGTAATTGAAAGAATCATTGATCAACATATGTTTTTTGTGCTATTAAACACATAACAATCTAGGCTTCTGCACTGCCTGAAGATATGAATTAGCCATTTTATAAGAGTTTGCGTTCCCATTTTCTGCAGATGTAAACATATATTTCTGCATTGCTCCAAATCATTCTGATCACTTCATTCTGTTCAACAAAGGGGCAAAGTTTCTGTTAATTACTGTTGTGCATTTTTAAAAACTACTAAACAAACTTTTTATTAGAAATAATTGCTAAAGTTTAGTCCACTCATCCTTCACCTCACAGCTAATTTCTTCTATATCACTATATAAAAGTTGCATTGTCTCAACATGACCTCTACTCACACATGACAACAGTGGACAGAAAGAGTAAAAATCATGTTTTTAAGTGCCGTAACAGTCTTACATCTCTTTAACTTACTTTAAATCAGTTAAAATACAGTGGAAGTCTTTTCATTGCTTTGTTGGTGTTGTAGTGTGTTCTGATTTGTAACCAAAGTGCACAGACCTAGAAGAACCTGTTGCTCCTCAACAGTCATAGAAACAGCCTCCTGTCAACTGTTTTCTAACTACATCTAGCCAAAGAGCTCTCCAAAATGGGGTTATAAATAGCTTAACACTGATGGGAAAACAAAAAAGAAAGAATATAAAAGTTTGTACCTAGGATCTCTGGGTTACTCCCACACAGTTTTAGTAGTTTAATAATTTAATTCAATAATTTAATATTTTTATGACAAAGGGAAGACTGATTCAAAAGAGAGACATACTAAAGAGGTGTTTCTTGGACTTGAGATTTTAGGAATACTGTATGATTTCTTGATATGAAACCTTTTGTAAAAAGTGTTTACAAAAATTCACTTTTGAACTTTGCCATATTTCCCAAACATATTTCATTGGAATTTTATGTGAAACCAAACATTTAGTGTTTGTGAAGTGCTTTGTATTGTATCACTACTTAATACAAAGTAGCAAGAAAAATATTCATGATTCAAAGCATTTTGTTTTAAATGTAAAAACTGAAAAGTGCGGTGTGCAAAAGTATTTATTCTCCTTCTCTCTGAGTGCTCCTGTAGGCTGTCATCTTGCCAGATGACGGCCTGAATAGAGTTCACTTGTATATAACTCAGTACAAATAAAGATCCTCTGTGACATCTTAGAGCACATGTGTCAAACTCAAGGCCCGGGGGCAAAATCCGGCCCGCCGTAGCTTTTAATGTGGCCCTCCACAGACTAATCTAAACACTAAGTGTGATTAAATATCATATTATCAATCATATCAATGCAGTTTTTATCTGTTTACTGCCAATTTATATCAATCAGTCCCTCCAGTTTCTTGAGAATTTAGTTGATGTATGATTATAGTCCATGATTTATACAGCGAGTAAATAAACAGTCACATTTATTATTAGTTCCTGAAGGGACTGAAAAGATCTTCAATAATATTATGTAATTTTAAGAATTCATTCACATATTAACAGTTTGTGAACAGGTTTTATCAACACATTCTGGCTCAACCGGCCCTTTAAGAGCCTTCATGATCTTGATTTGGCCCAAAACGAAAAGGAGTTTGACACACCTGCCTTAGAGGTTAGTTTAAAGAATACTGGGGCGCAAACTGCATCATGAAGTCCAAGAAACACACCAGACAGGTCAGGTATAAAGCTATGGAGAGGATTAACACAGGCTTAGGCTATGAACATGTTCCTCAAGCTCTGAACATCTGATTGTTAAATCCATCATCCAGAACTGGATAGAGTAGGTGTGATGATTGAATGAATTGTGTATGTCCACTAGATGGCAGTCACGAATATAGGTGATTGCATAAATGTAAAGAATAGGACAACAGAAGGAGAGTCATTAGTGAGACACTTAGGTGTGTAACCTGTGTGAGCAAACGAGCTAGAGTGACTTTAATAAAAGTATCTAAGCAGAGCACAATGTCTGATTTATATCAAACATGAATAGAACAGTAGGGACAACTGTAAATGTATGAAGATAAGGAGATAACTGACTAGAGAACTGACATAAATAAGAAAACATACCCATTCAAATAAAAGTAACTGTACTTAGATAAAAGTAAATGAACTAAGATAATAATTTTCCTAACAAATAATAATCAAGCAGATTAAAATAGACAAAGTAAACAAAAGTCTTTCACACATTGTTGTAATAATTTTTGTAACAAAGTCAATAAAGCACCTGGTAAATGTTTTGTTCACTCAGTTATACATACATGATGCATAAAATAATAATTTTGCTAGAATGAAATGGTCAGAATATGTTTGTAAAATGTTATTGTAGCTTCAAATTTTAAATACAAATCCTGGAAATATCAACTTACATTCAGTGGTAGGGTTTCTGAAAGGCTAATATAGCTAATTAATCATCAATTAAAGAAATACAAAAATACCCATGATCAAATTAACATCTAATCAAACCTGAAACCTTCTGAATATTTTGATTATAAACCACCTTTAGCCTCAGTTCATCTATAATGACTTGATTTGTCTGTAGATGGCGCCAGCAACTCATAGTCCACAGATAAACTGAAGCTCCTGTTGGTACCTGCAGAGGGCGCAATGAGCTCATTCTGGACAGGAAAACACAGAGAATAAAAGTATTTAGAATAAATGTATTTAGAGATAAGTGAAGATTTATGTTTGTTCCTGAAAGAGTGATCAGCTCCACATTAAAAATGAAATACAGTTACATTTATAGAATAACTTTTCAATAAACAGACATAAGAATCAGTAGCTAAGAGTTTTAAAAAGGCAATACAAAAGAATTGTATTAAAGCCATTTTAAGTATTATCAATGAATACAATCCATTTCAATAATTTAAGAAAACAAGGCCGGCAGAAAGATTCACTTTAGGATTAGGGTACATATCAGGATTTGACTTTGTATGTGAATCAGGGGATTTTAATATCTATTTCTATCCTCTACATTAGGGTGTCAAACACCAGTCCTCAACGGCCACTGTCTGCAGGTTTTAGAAGATACAAAACACTGGAATGAAATGGCTTCAATTATTTATTTTTATTTAACTATTTATCTATTTATTTTTATTTTTGTTTGCGTGCGTGCATACATGGGCGTGTCTGTGTGTGTTGACAACTTCTTAATCTCGACCTGAGTACAAATTTTGTAACACAAACCAAGCTGGTACGTCATTAAAAAAAATCCTTGAATCCTTAATTACCTCCTCCTTGTGTAGATCAGTTCTCCAGAGCCTTAATGATCTATTTATTCTATTCCAGTGTGGTGCAGCAGAGGCACGTCTAAAATTTGCAGGACACCGGCCCTCCAGGACTTAAAGCTACTTGTGATTAAACTATGAGGAAGTAATTACTTTCTAAAAATGAAACCGATACATTTTTCTTAATGTTGGTGGCGGTGCTTTGATTTTTTTTCATACTTTAAGCCACAACAATTCTCTGAAAAGATAATGAAAGTATTTGATCAAAATTTAGTAACAGGAAAAAAAAACCCTGAAGTTTAACTTCCTTTTATTCACAGTGAGGTTTCTTTTCCAGGAAAGCTGTAGGTTTGGATGCAGACCATTTTCTAATGAACAGATCAAAGACCAAGAAGTCAAAATATTTCAGAAAAAATTGTCTGACGTAACCAGGAAGAATAAGTACAGGAAGTGGTGATCACTGAGGGGAGGCAGGTGAGGAAATTAGACAGAAGTTTTGGGCATGGCGGTGGCACAGGAGTAAAACATGCGACTCATTTTCGGAAGCTCCAGTTTTCCTCGCAGCCGTCACGGGTTCAAGTCCCACCCCTTAGACCTTTTCCGCATGTCTTTCTCCTCTCTCTCAACCCCTTTTCCTATAAATTCACTGTCAAACAAAGACCACTAGAGCCAAAAAGGAAGCTTTAAGAAAAGTACTAAACTTATGGGCTACGATCAAACAGACATCTGATGAACAACATCAATTAATGAACATTCCAATCCAAATATATGTTATAATTGCATATGCTTCTCTTTTGTAGCATTTAATTAATTTATTCATCTTTGAAGTCAAGCAACTCATTCTATGATGCTGTTGTTAAAAAACAAAAACTAAAAAAAAAACCCAATGATAGAAAACATTGGAGAAATAAAACCTTTAAAGTTTTGAGAATTTTATAAATGTTTCTTTTTTGCAATTGACTTTTAAAATATGCCAACTATCTTGTCCCAGATTAGCATAATGACTTTAAAAGCCAGCAGCCCAAGAGTTGTCACTTGAGATGGAGGTAATGGAGACTGTAGACCTGCAAAATACAAAACATCATTCAGAGATTCTCATATCTGTCTACAGTCAGGGTTAAAAATGTTCACAGATTTTACAGTTTTCAATTCCCAGGTGAAACAACGGCTGAAACAAAACAAATATGTAAACACTGATGTATCGCAACCTGCTTTGTTGTGGAGAACACTTTGTTGTTGTGTCTTCTATTTTCAACCAATGTGTGCAACACTGAGTCTGTAAATGACAGCAAAGATTTACAGTTAAAATGTACAGTTAGGGTAAGTCACAAGAACAGAAGCATTACTTAACAGAAACTATACTGATTTAATTGTAAATTTTTTTCTTCCTCCAACCACTTCAGTTCCCTAGAAGTGACTTAGATGTCACTAAAACATGAGGAGGTGTGTGACAAGCTCTTTCTCTTTCGTTACAAACTATTTCCTTTAATTAAAATGCAAATCTGTTTCCTGACAAAAGACTGATCAATGTTCTGAGACTTTAATGGGTATTAGTTACTTGGGGTAAGAATGTTGTGTGTTAATAGCAAAGAGTTAGTATTGACTAAAGAAATATTCTTCTACAAAGTAGTTTAAAGTAAACACATATTTTTTTATATTTCTGCTCTCCACATAGATAAAATTTTATCAACTGTTAGTTCCACAGTTTTCATAAATACAAACAAAACATAAACACACAGATTTTCTTTATAATGATTCTTTGGTAACACAATGACATTTTATTTGTTCATAATCATTTTTATATATGAGAGCAGAATATCCAACTCTTAAGGAGCAGCATAGTCAAATCTAATCTTGAAAAAGCTTTGGGTCTTGAGTTAAATACCATCTCAATTTCTTACACCTACACTTAACTCTGCACATCAGATTTAATCTCAGACTTTTATTTAAAGGAAATTGATAAGGATTTTCAACAACAAAACTAAACTTGCTTATTTCTCAGCTCCATTGAAACAAGCTTTTAGAAATGCTTTGCATATAGTTCTCTTTCACATCCTGGGTGTACTGACATTTTTCATAAATTTGTTTCAGGGGCATAAATGATTTCCCAACATTTCTCAGTGGTGAAACTCTGGTCCTCAAAGTACAGCATTCTACAACTTTAGACAAGTTATTGTTTTAACTTAAGTTAGAGATACGCAACACAATTTTGCATCACTCAGTCGATCAGTTTTATTGATAAAGAACCCTTTGTACTAAAAACGGCTCAAAGTGCTGAACAGATGAATAAAAACAAATCCACGAAACAAAGATACAAACATCTACCACAAGAAAAAACACACAACTTCATGGAAAATTCATAAACAGAGCCCAAATGACCCAGTTCAGGAAATGCAGTTAAAAAGATGGGTTTTGAGCCTGCTCTTAAAAACCACAACATTTTCTGCAGTCCTCAGGTTCTCTGGCCACGAAGAGGCCTTAATACTGGAAAGAAGCCTCACCATAAGGTGGTGTTCTGATTGTTGGAACTGTTTATAATCCGGTGCCAGAGAACCTCAGGGTCCTCAAATGTTTGTAAGGTAATAGCAGCGCTGCAGGATAAGATGGTGCAAGATCACTGAGACCTTTAAAAATCACAAAGAATCTTAAAATCAACCCTGAGGAAGCCAATGGAATGAGTTTAAAACAGGTGTGATGTGAGCATGCATGACTTCATCCCTGATTTTCTTCTGATTTTACACCTGATTCCCAGTCACAGGAACTCTTTATCAGTGTGCATTAGTCAGTTGGCTGACAGAGTCGTCACAAAAAAAACTGCTAGTATGAGATGGGATGAACACTAGAGTCTCCAAATGTAAGAGGAGACCCAACCTGACCCCAAGGCTGGGTCCTGGTGTTACTTACATGTAAAGAAGTTTAAATAATAAATCATAATTCACTTATTCTATATAGAAACAAATGGTTCAACTTAAACTTTCCCAGTTTCCTGACGTAGAGAAGAAATAGGATGGGGCTTACAGAGATATGAACTACGAAAATACTGCAGCAACTTCCTCCTACTGGCATTTCATCTGCTTTCTTTACAGCAACAAGTCAGACCAGTTCAAGCAATGGAAAACTCATTCATAATAGCAATAGACTTCGGAACTGCATACAGCGGGTATGTCTTCAATATCACACCCAGTAATGAAGAGCCAGACCCTCACTTGAAGAAGTGGGGAAAAGAAATTGGCCTGGACACTCCAAAGGCTCCAACCTGCATCTTGTTTAATGAATCTGAAGAATTTGTGGCTTTTGGTTATGAAGCTACAGAAGCATACAACTGCATGGGAGGGGAAGATGCAAAGAAATATTATTTCTTTCAAAATTTTAAGATGGCTCTCTATGGCGAAGTAAGTAACATTCTTCACCCTTAAATGATGTGTTGAAGTAATGTTTATTTCATACACAGTTTCAACAAGTGTTCCATTTGACCTGAAGAATCAAGGTGTAGATTTATACAGAATTACAGTTGTTAAAACGTTTTAGTTGCAAAATATTTCAGTAACTAGAAAGAATTATTCAACATCACCCAGTTATTCTCCAGATCTCGACAAGTTTTAAAATTTTGTTTAAATTATTCTGTATGTGTTAACTCTGTACTGATTTTTAACAGGAAGTTAGAAGGGACATAAAAATCAAAGCAGCCAATGGGAAAGAAATGACGGCCCTGCAGGTTTTTACAGAGGCTTTGAGATTTCTGAAGGATGATGCTCTGAAAACCATTAATTCCAATGCAATGGGAATGATGTTCGAGGCCTTTGATTTCACCTGGGTCCTGACGGTTCCTGCCATCTGGGATCAGTCAGCAAAACAGTTCATGAGAGAAGCTGCAATGCAGGTGACAGCAGGTTTTTAGAACTTTATTTTTCCTCTCAAATATTCAGATGTTAGATTACTTTCTTTCCCACTCCAGGCAGGTATTGTGGAAGAGGGATCTGAGGAGAGACTGGTGATTGCACTGGAACCAGAAGCTGCTTCCATCTGGTGTAAGAAGCTTCCATCAGATGGTTTCATTGCAGAAAAACACAATGGGACTCCTTTGGATCAGTGTCAAGGGTCTCAGTACATTGTTGTTGACTGTGGAGGTACTTTGTATAATTCTGATCCAGTTTGACAACATACTTAAGAAAACAATAAATTCTTCTTCATTGACCTGAAGAATCAAGGTGTAAAAATAGTCTTTAATTCTTTCTTTTTCAGGAGGAACTATTGACCTCACTGTTCATGAAGTCCTGGAAGGAGGAGCCCTAAAGGAGCTGCACAAGGCCTCTGGAAATGACCTGGGAGGACAAACTGTGGACAGAAAGTTCAAAGAGTTTCTCAGAGAAATATTTTCTGATGGAGTCTGGGAGGAATATGAAGGAAAATATCCCAGTGAGGTTCAGAAGTTGATGTATGATTTTACCCGTCTCAAGCAGTCAGATGAAGATGTTCAGATCACTTGTTCATTTAATTTGGGAACACTGGCTCAGAACAAGAAAGACTTAAAGAAGTTCTTTGAGTCTGTGAAAGGTGCGTCCTGGAACGACGGCTCAATAAAGATTTCCAAAGAAAAAATGAGATATTTCTTTGAGGAGAGTCTGCAGGGCATCACCAGGAATCTTAGGGAAATCCTTGATAGAAATTACAGCATTGAGTACATTTTGTTAGTTGGGGGTTTCGCTAGTAGCCAGATTCTTCATCAGTACATTGTTGATCAGTTTAGTGGTACCTGTAGGATTCTGTGTCCTTTCAGAGCTCAGGAAGCAATCCTGAGAGGAGCTGTTGAGTTTGGAAGAAACCCGTTCTGGGTTGCATCTCGAAAAAGCCCCTACACATATGGAGTGGCCCTCTGTGAGCCCTTTGATGAGCTCAAACATAAGCCAGAAAAGAAATTCATGATTGGTGAGGAGGAATGGTGCTGTGATATGTTCAGGACATTGGTGCGTGTTGGTGAAGATGTCGGGTGGGATGAGATTAGAGTACACATCCTTCGTCCGGTAGACAAGTATCAGACTCGCATGGTGATGAGATTTTATCGCACAGAAAGGCTCTTTCCTAAGTATGTTGATGACTTGGGAGTTGAGAAAGCTGGTTCATTTGATGTTGAAATGCCTGACATTAATGGAGGTAGAGAGCGCCAGGTGAGGTTAGAAATCAAGTTCGGCTCCACAGAGATAACAGCTAAAGGCATAGACATGACTTCTGGCTCAAAAGGGTTAATCAAGTTTGACTTTATTAGGACAGATGACCCAAGTTGCGTTGAGCCTTTTTTATATTACAGTCCATTTGGAAAAACAGGACTAGAATGAGATTAATGTAGCAGAATGAGAGTAATCAGTTTTTTTAAGCTGTCCTGCTGAACTTTTTGTCATTATTTTCTTAGTATGAGACTTTGTTGTCAATATGAAATGGTTAAAATATCAACTTTTGCTTGAAGACTTTTAAAGTCCTTGAATTTTTTAAACAAGTTTATCATGATCTGCAACCTGTAAATGGAGAAACTTTGCAGACCTTTGTAATAATGATGAAAAATCAACCTTAATCACACATAACATGCACCATGTCTTTGGCAATTGGAGATTCACATGAAATCCTCAAGAAACAGAAAATTGAGTTTAGATCAGTTAATTGATGTTATATTTTATGCTTTGAATATGTTTCAGGTGATAAACGTGTTAATATTATTTAGAGTAGCAGTTCATTGAAAATGAATGAAGTTTTTTGCAGTTTGTGCTTTTTGCTTTCTTGTACCTCAGCTTTATTGCGGTAGATTATATAGGAATGTTAGGGCTACAAAATAGAAGGTAACAATTAATTTAATCAATGCATATATTTGATATGCATGATTTTGGTGATGACATTAATCAAAATGTGACATTTGCTCAATTTTTCACTGTATTATGTTTATAAGCACTTTGAAATGCCTTGTAGCTGAAATGTGCTATACAAATAAAATATGATTGATTGATTTGATTGATAACTTTGTATTTTTGTGTTTTATGATGTAAATAACTGGATTGCCTTTCTGCAGAAATGTTCTATGCAAATAAACTTCATTAATTGATATCTCCTTGACAAGAACTTTGTAAAGTTAATGTCAATAAACACTCTCTCAAATAAGCACACTTGTTCAGCTTAAATGTATTATCTTGACCTGAATTTGTTGTGGCTACTCTTCCATCATAATGAGGTCCAAAAAACAAAAATGCCAGAGTAGGATTTTTTCAACTCACTCAAAATAAAATGCGAGGTTTCTGGTTTCACAAGTGTGTTTTTTATTACTTATAAAAATGACAGAAATATTCTCTTATTTGACTTCATTTAAAAATGTAAATATAATGTGAATTTTGTGGTCAAAAAACTGTTTTACATCTCACTTCTTCACCAGTCAACCACAATAGCTGTTTTTGCTTCTTAACCACAGCAGATGGCTGGCTGGATTAAGCTACACAATGCATGGCCTTTTTATGTCACTGTTTTTCACTCATGTCTTTGTTTTGTCTGAATGTTGCTTTGTTCATACTTCCTTAAAGTGTATTTTCCTCATTTTGTTTTATTTCATTACCTTTTAGAAACTGTGGGGTTCTCATGATTAATCCAGAAATAGAATCAGAACAATTTTAGAATCCAGAGAAACAACTTTAAATTGTGGAGTACTCACTTTTAGACCAATACTATAAATTTTAGATTATTACAGTATTTTTAGAAATTGTGGAATACTCACTATGCAGACCAATATTATACTTAGATTATTATGCAGAGAGACTCCTGTTCTTGCAACTGAGAAAAGGAATTTAGAACTCTTGCAAATTTAGAACATACTTAGCAAGTCCAGAGGATACTTACTTATACTTTAGCGATCCAAGTAATCTGAAACCTAGAATCCAGAAGAACTACCTCAGGAAATCAATAATATATAAACATCTAGCTTATGTACTTCAGATCAAAATTATTGGATCTTTTTTTCTTCTTTTGCTCTTTCCTTTAGTTTTGTTGTTTTGTTTTTATTGTCTTTTAATTCATGTAAAGCACTTTTAATTGCCTTGTTGCTGAAAATGTGCTTTATCAATAAAATTACCTTAACATAGTAACATGCTTGTCCTTGTAGGGTTTCAAGGGTGCTGCTGCCCATCACCAGCAGTCAATGGGGGAGAGGCTGGGTCATCCTGGATAACCAGAATAACACAGAAAAACAACAGCCAGAAAAAATAACCATGCATGCACACTCAGACCTAATGAGAGTCAACCTTTTCCAATAGTTAAATGAAAATGACTGGAACGAGGTAATAGACGGTAAATTAACTGGAAGGTAATAATTTTCTCACCGTGAGGCCTGAAAATGAAAGCAGAGTGAATGAATCATCTCAACAAAAGGTATGACTGACATAGACACCTTGCATTTTTATTTTCTTATGTTTTATCTCCCAGCAACATTTTTTTGTTCTTTGTCATAGAGTCAAAACAATGAGTGTGTGTCATATTATGGCAAAACTTTCTGGTAAATTCTAATTTAAAAGACATAAGATGATAAATATTTTTTTTAATGTTGGTCATGGTGGCAGTATGTTTGAGGAGCTGTTAGAGTAGTTCTGATTTGTTCTTTTTGTGAACTTATGTTCATAATTCTTTTGAACATTATTTGTTTTTAGATGCTGTGCAACTGAAAAGACTTGTGCTCTTATGTTTTAAGGTAGATTAGCAGTGCAATTTCTGGTGTTGTCCAGTACATGATACTGTGAAACATGGCTCAGCTTCCTGGATATTGAGCTCTTAGCATGTCATGACAAGTCTACAGTCAGAGGTCCACTCAGCTTCGTTGCAAGAGTGACTGCTACTGGAGCGCCTCCCTGCTCACAGCATCACCATCAACAACAAATCTTTGAAGATACTTGTATGATTTGAGTTACAACAATATTTAATTTCCTCATGACATTAATAAAGTATGTCTTAATTTGAATTGAATAACGTTGTAGATTTGTTTTCCTAATGAAAACAAATTATTATATTCTAAAGCCAAGGTTTGTGAGCTGATATTGCCAGCAAATACACAGACAAAACAAAGATCAAGTCACGTTTCTCCCTCAGAGCTCAAAAGATTCTTTTTTGCTACTTTTTTGCCTATACTTGACAATGGAAATTAGAGTTTTATTAATATGTATCCATAATATGTTATATGTGTGCTTTTACCAGTTGTCTACACTCTTTGATTCTGGTGTATCTGAATCAAAGAGATTGAGATTCATCACTGGTCGTAGTCAATTCATCTTTTTGAAATGAACAAAAATGCTGCCTTGCCTCCCCTGAATGTACAGTGACATACCTTCTGCATGACTCCGATGTTCAAGGTTGTTATTAAACTGTTTCCAATTTATTTATGCACTTTCCTCCAGAAAACCAGGAACCTTTAAGCCTTATTCTCTTATGACAGCCGGCATCTCTACATTCCTCATCTGCCAACAGAAACTGTGTTGAAAGCTTTCAGTTCTTCTGCCCTTTTTGCTTGGAATGCATTGCACTGTGAACCAGTGAACATTTCCACTCCATTTTAAGAAACAAACCAACAACAGAAGTTCTTACAACAATATCTGTGTTTTAAATCTTTAATATCACTGTTTTTAATTTTTACAAAAGAGCTACAATCTGCTCTCTACCAAATTGTAGCAAAAACTGTTATTTTTTGTATTTTTTTCCTACTACTATATTATTATTCTTTGCTAAAATGGATTATTGCAACCTATAACCCAAGACCTATTATAAGTTCTATAAAGTAATTTGTTTAAAGCATATGTAATTTTTACAAAAAGTATTTCTTTTACTTATTTGTTCACACTATCACTATGTCATGACAATATGGTATGAATTTTCACAGGTTGTCTCGTGACATGGTGATGGTTTTACTAAACATGTAAAAATATATTTTTTATGCATACTGTAGCTTTAAATACTCACATCTCTACTCACATGCAACAATTCAATGACATTCTCCCATGAGTGATGTCTTATTAAAAAAAATGTTTTAGCTTGTAACTTGAAACCTTTAAGGCCTGTTGATAGAAGTGATGTGCACAAAGTTTCTTTGAAAGATTCTTCACCAAATTAATTAGTTTAGGACATTGTTTTAGTTACAATATTCTTTTGCTAGTGGCGAAATAGCTTGAATTAGCCAAAGCCAAACTTCCTCCCTAGCATAAACTCTGATTGCCATAAAAACTTGAATATAAGCTAAAAACATTTTAAGAGGGCTAAATGGGGGCCAGTGATCTTTGGGTGTCATACCAAAATAGAAACCCAGACAGCAAGCGGAGCTGAAATAAACTTTTTGGGTGATTCACAACATGAAGTTCAAAGATTGACAGAGGTGCATTTTCTGGGCGGGTTGAGGAATGCGTTGATAACTGCTGTTATACCTGAACTCCTTCAAGGTGGGACAATATTATTTCTTTTCTATTCTAATTGTTTCTGTTTTAATGTTAACGAGTTTCACCCTGAACTGAGTTGTCCAACCAGACTTGATCATCCGTTCACATGACACCTTAATTGATTCAGTTTCCTGGGTCTGTGTCTCATGTCTCCCACTGCTGAGCAGAAAATGTATAGCACCATCATCCCATCAGGATATTGTGGTTAAAAACTCACTGGAGATTGTGACGTGAGTCACTTGTTGTTGAAACAGGTCTAGTTGGTCTGAGTAGCTCTAAGAAATCACAGCCAGTGAGTGCTAGTCAGAAAGCGTCTGTTTTTTGTTTCCTGACTTGCAGCTCTTTCTGTTGTCAACAGGATTAAAAGTCAATATGCCTAAAAAGAAGAATACAAGTAAAACTAAGAAGCCCACATTGAGGTAAGAGGAAACAAACTTCAGTTTATGAAAATCAAACTTAGAAATAAGAAATGTTAAATTGGAAATCAAAACTATGTATTAATGAAATGCTGGAGAAAAGGATGACTCTCATCGAATGTAAAATCAGGAACTGTTTAAAGAACATCAATCTGCTCAAAGGACTAGTTGCACCAACAGGTTTCTCTCCTGTCGCTGCAGAACGGAGACCTTTAAGAGATCTTTTGTTCCCTCTGCTATAAGATATAACACCTCAGTCTGAACATGTGCACTTTCATTATATTTAGTTCAATCACTGGTAACTTTCCTCAATCTTTTACATAGTTTTTAATATCATTTATGTATTTATGTATCTATATTTTTGGTCAATCTTTACACAAATATATCAAATATATTACATAGAACTCCATTGTACATCCTGTAAGTTATAATGGCCAATGTTTACATTCTGAATACTATAGAACTATTTGGTTAAAGATGCAACAGTGACCTCTATGGCTGCAGTTTTCTGATGTTGGTGCAACAAATGCATAAACACAGGGAGATGTGTTTTAATATTTACAGTTTACTACTTGATCTCATTTAAATGCAGCGAAGAAAACTGTAAACAGGATGAATAAAATACAATTATTTAATGTCAGTGCCTTAAAGGATATCTTGATGGAATCTAATAGTAAACTTAGTCAGCTTAGTTTATGCCACAAATTTTCTAATATGTTGATAACAGAATACATTTAGGGTATTTATAAAAATTGCTATCAATAATTTGTTATTAATTAAATTATCAATAAAATCAAAACTCTTTGGTTTAATCAGGGCACTGATTTCAGGATCTGTGGAATCATGAGTCAAACTCTGAGGAAGGAAGGAATTCAAAGCATTGGCAGAAGAGACTCTGCAAACAAGGAACGATCACTGAAGCAATTATTTGTCATAAAACTCAGCTCAATCATGTTTTCAGCAAATCTCAAGCTAGAAAAAGGAAACCTGGTTTTAGGCCTCGTATGACCACAAAGTGGAAATTTATTTATTAATATAACAACAAAGAAATAAAGGTGCAGAAAGTGCAAAGGAGAATCAGGGAGCAGGAGGAAATGAATGATTAAAGAGGAAAGGAGACAATGAATTGTAGCAGTGTTGAACTCAATTTTTCCTAAACCAAACAATCTGCAACATGTGGCAGACTTAAACTAGCAATAACATAAAAATATCACAACGTATAACCAGCAAAAGTGATTAGCAACAGCAATCACACCATTTCTGCTGGAAGTAATCCAGATTTTGTTTTCTTATTTTATTACAAATGGAAAACATGAATTAATATTTTCCCACAGACTCAGTTAGAAACAAAAGGAAGATGAACACCCAATTCAGCCCAAATAAAGGAATCGCCTCACTCAGTCAGGTGAAAGTAACGTCCAAAGCACAAAAATTGGTGGAAAAGGGGAAAAAAAAAATCCTTTTAGGAAACAGATGCAAGGGCTGGGATCTTAGCAAAGAGGAGGTTCTCAAAGGAACCTCTGGTACTTTGAGTTGGAAAAAAGAGGAAAGTTCACTTCTCATATAGGAATGATGAGATTGCCACGGCAACCTGATCACTGTAAAATTATCCATATTTAATCCATATTTTACTTTCCAATTTCATTACCAATGGAAAACATTAACAAGTACTTTCCCACAAACTCACTTTGAAACAAAAGGAAGAGGAACTGAGTTCGATCAGAATCAGGTAGGATAAATTTAGAGCATTGCCTTTTGCAGCTTTCAGCTCCGTCTCTATTAGCCCACCTGACCTAAAGTCAATGCACACTTTTCTACTTTCATACATATCTACATTTGAAGTCTAATAAAGTTGTTTTGCAGTTGTATTCTACAGTTGAAATGACATTGTTTACCTTTAACACAGTTCTCCTCAGATGGATTCATCTTACAAGGAAAGACTGGAAGAGGCAGGGTAAGTACTATAATAACTGATCCAGACCGGCTCATTGACTAACATGTAAATAAAGAATCAACACAAACTCTTGCAAGACAACTCACAATCAAACCATTTCTACTGGAAGTAATGCAGATTTTGTTTCCTTATTTTATTACAAATGGAAAACATTAATGAATATTTTCCCACAGACTCACTTTGAAACAAAAGGAAGATGAACTGAACTCAGTCAAAGTCCGGTAGGATAAATTTAGAAACAAAAGGAAGAGGAACTTTTCCAGTTTTCAGCTCTGTCTCTGCAAGTCCACATGACACGAAACTTAATGCACATTTTTCTACTTTCATGCAGTTTGACTAACATGGAGACGTGGTACAAAGGGAGGCTTGGTGAGATGGAGTAAGTATTTCATCTGATGTCTGTAAATATTTTTTCACTAACAGCTTTATAATGCTAAACAGTTCAAAACAGTTCTTCATTGTAACTCATTGTAACTCAACTGATAAATCTGTGGTATATTCTGCTCAGATACAAAGAAAATAATTCTCACTGTGCATTTTTCCCTTCAGAGCTGCTCTGAAGCAAAAAGAAGATGAACTTAACTCAACTAGAATCAGGTATTTCCTTTACTATGTGCTTTTATATAAAACTGCTGGTTCCAAGCAGTTTGCTTATTATTAAGTTACAAATAATAATCAGGTACAAATCCACATGACACAAAACTTATTGCACATTTCTCTTTTATCCGATATGTTCAATGAAAGAACATGTCAGATGACATGTTCAGTAAGGTCAGATTTTGACCTTGTTGTTCTCATATCATATGAATGGTATTAAATACAGTTGAGTGAGCTTTACTTAACAGTGCTTGGCAAAATATTTGTTTTTTACGACAAATGTTTTAATAAATCAGTTTTATCTTTCTTTAGGTTCTTTGTATTCATTGTACATTACGACTCATGTTTTTCTGACCAACTCTACATTTGAAGTCTAATAAAGCTGTTTTGCAGTTGTATTCTACAGTTGAAATGACATTATTTACCTTTAACACAGTTTCACCCAGATGGATTTATTTTACAAGGAAAGACTGAAAGAGGCAGGGTAAGTACTATAATAACTGATCCAGACCGGCTCATAGACTAACATGTAAATAAAGAATCAACACAAACTCCTGAAATACAACTCACAATCAAACCATTTCTACTGGAAGTAATGCAGATTTTGTTTCCTTATTTTATTACAAATGTAATATTTTCCCACAGACTCACTTTGAAACAAAAGGAAGATGAACTGAGTTCAATCAAAGTCCGGTAGGATACATTTTGAGCATTTCCTTTTCCAATTTTCAGCTCTGTCTCTGCAAGTCCACATGACACGAAACTTAATGCACATTTTTCTACTTTCATGCAGTTTGACTAACATGGATACGTGGTACAAAGGGAGGCTTGGTGAGATGGAGTAAGTATTTCATCTGATGTCTGTAAATCTTTTTTCACTAACAGCTTTATAATATCAAACAGTTCAAAACAGTTCTTCATTGTAACTCATTGTAACTCAACTGATAAATCTGTGGTATATTGTGCTCAGATACAAAGATAAAATAATTCTCACTGTGCATTTTCCCTTCAGAGCTGCTCTGAAGCAAAAAGAAGATGAACTTAACTCAACTAGAATCAGGTATTTCCTTTACTACGTGCTTTTATATAAAACTGCTGGTTCCAAGCAGTTTGCTTATTATTGTTCACTATATTAGGTTTTGTTAAGTGACAATGTGTGATGGAAAATGTTATTATCAGGTACAAATCCACATGACACAAAACTTATTGCACATTTCTCTTTTATCTGATATGTTCAATGAAAGAACATGTCAGATGACATGTTCAATAAGGTCAGATTTTGACCTTGTTGTTCTCATATCATATGAATGGTATTAAATACAGTTGAGTGAGCTTTACTTAACAGTGCTTGGCAAAATATTTGTTTTTTACGACAAATGTTTTAATAAATCAGTTTTATCTTTCTTTAGGTTCTTTGTATTCATTGTACATTACGACTCATGTTTTTCTGACCAACTCTACATTTGTAATCTAATAAAGTTGTTTTGCAGTTGTATTCTACAGTTGAAATGACATTATTTACCTTTAACACAGTTTCACCCAGATGGATTTATTTTACAAGGAAAGACTGAAAGAGGCAGGGTAAGTACTATAATAACTGATCCAGACCGGCTCATAGACTAACATGTAAATAAAGAATCAACACAAACTCCTGAAATACAACTCACAATCAAACCATTTCTACTGGAAGTAATGCAGATTTTGTTTCCTTATTTTATTACAAATGTAATATTTTCCCACAGACTCACTTTGAAACAAAAGGAAGATGAACTGAGTTCAGTCAAAGTCAGGTAGGATACATTTTGAGCATTTCCTTTTCCAGTTTTCAGCTCTGTCTCTGCAAGTCCACATGACACGAAACGTAATGCACATTTTTCTACTTTCATGCAGTTTGACTAACATGGAGACGTGGTACAAAGGGAGGCTTGGTGAGATGGAGTAAGTATTTCATCTGATGTCTGTAAATCTTTTTTTCACTAACAGCTTTATAATGCTAAACAGTTCAAAACAGTTCTTCATTGTAACTCATTGTAAATAAACCAATGAATTACACATTAATTGATGTTTTGTTTTCGTATTGTGTTAAAACCATTGGTCACTTTCTCACAGAGCTGCTCTGAAACAAAAGGATAATGAGCTGAACTCAGTCAAACAGAGGTAGCAATCACAATATGATGCAAAATATGAACAACCACGTTTATATTTCTGTCTGTCTCACATTGATTGTTTTTTTTCTTTTTGTCTTTTATGTTTCTGTGAACTTCTGATTTCACACAGATTGACTGGGATGGAACAAAAGTAAGTATATAAGCTCTTTTCACAGGCATATAATTAGAAGCGCTGTATGATAAACATCAACATTAAATTATACAACAATAAAACAAGAATAAAAAGCTCAGTAAAATTATAACAGAAAACCAAGGAAAAATAAGAATGTTTTCAGTTGAAAACCTCCACAGAGTCAGCAAAACAAAGCTAACCCTATATTCATTATTCATAGGTTTCTATTGTGGTAATGAAGCCTCCTGTGGTCTTAAATGCTGAAACACAAATGAAGAGGAGCATTGACTACAGATTATCAGGAATAGTAGAACATTATTGTTCATGACACTTTTCTGTATTCATTCGTTTGTTTTTCAGGATGACCGGCAGACTCACTGTTTCTAGTTGTACTGAGGACAAAACAATGACTGTCCAATCAGTGTACAAAGAAGCTTCTGGGATTGAGACCAGTCCCAGCAGCAGATTTAAACCTTACGATACAAGGTAACTTATGATGTTAGTTTTTCTTTGAGACATAGATCTATTATTTTATAAACTTCCATGAGACAATGTGGATATTATGTTTGGTACAATATAAAATATCATTCCAGTTTAACCTGCTGAGTAAAGTTAGTGGGTCTTTCAGTGAATTATTGATGGTATCCAAATTTACGTTCATGTTGATATTTTTTAGGGACAAATTATTGGTGTTTTCCTCTCAATGTCTGTGTTTAAGGTTTTTAAAGCTACTATATGTTTTATAGAGAACTGGTGTTTGAATCTGGTGGTTGGAGAAAGGGTCTGTTCCACTTTAATCCATCAGCTGTTCAATTGTTTTGTTTTATTAAGTGATTTTTACACTGCTGTTGTTTTGGTGGTACCTTTATTCTTCCTTTACTCAAACCTTGTATGTTCCTTTCAGAGTTGTGCTGCATTTACAGTTTTCAAAGTAAAATGTGAAAACTTTTAACAGATGGGATTAAATGTTTCCAGGCATTTAGACACAAAATAAACCTTGACACAACAGTGTGATTTGGAGAAGAGCAAATGTACAATTCCTGTAAAACAAAGGATAATGAGGAGCAGCCAGCTTTAAACACATTGGAAATATTGGCTCCAAGTGTTCCTAGAAATCAGCTTAGTTCAAAACAATCCCACTTTACCTGATAACAAAATGTAATATAATAAGCTAGGAAAAGAGTGGAGTAGTCACAACTTACATCGTGTAACTGTAAAGATTGCAAATTTGACATGGTACAAAGATTTCTATGCACATTGTGTCATAAAACAGACGTGAAGATCTCAAATGCAGGCAGACAGATTTAGGAGCAAATCATTACCTTGTTTATACCCCAAAAAAGATTTACATTTAGAATCTAATCAACAAAGTAATTTGTTTGTATAAGAAAATTAAATGGAAATTAAAGTTGCCTGCACCAACTTCACCTTCAAAGATAAGAAGTGGTTTTAATAGGAATGTTAATTAAAAAATAATGTCTAAAATTATTGACACACTTCTCAGTAAGTGGTAGAAAAATCTTTTTTTTATGTCTGTGCATCTTTTCTTAACCTGTCACATTTGGATTCCTCCAGGACTTTCTCTTTAGATCATTTTAAAGACTAATTTGGTTTATTTTAGTTTTCTTTGTTGAAAGTAGTGGCATTTTTGCTTTCCTTATATTGGATATTTGACATCAGATTCACTTTTTACTCAGCTTTTCTTACGTTTCTTAAAAGTTTAAACACAATCTTCTAATGTTTCTAATTACAGTGTGGCTGAGATTGAGATATTTTACAAACAAAAATTGGATGAAGTGAGGTGTGTATTTGTCTTATGTTAATGTTATATATTTTATTACTTGTGTAAACAGTATTTTCATTTGTTAATCACTTTCATAGCTCAGGAATGTGCATTTAAGAAAATATTGTATTTCTGTTCCAATAATCACTTTGCTTTATTCATTTTCCAACAGTGCTGCTCTAAAACGAAAAGATAAAGAATTGAAATCATTTAAAGACAGGTAAAACAAAATATTAAAATTATTGCAGCTAATCATTCAGTCAAATGTTGATTATTGATTTATTTTGTAATATTCTTCCCTAACTCACATCAGCTAATTCCGTCAGTTTGTTTATGGATTAAATTTCACCAGTAAATAATGTTGTTGGACATTCTTGCCTGACTGTTAAGTCAGGCAAGAATGTCTAATGACAAGTACTGAACCTTCTGACAACTAAAACATGTTTTGCTGGTTTATAAACTATTCTGCTTACTAATCACTGAGTGTTTTATTCAGATTGGCATCCAGGTCATATTTATTTAAATCTGGAGACACCGAGAGCATGAACAACCCAGTCAGTAAAACCAGACTGACTGAGATGTACGACAACCTGAAACTGCTGCAGTGGCCTAAAGTCAAAGATCAACTGAAATCCAGAAACATCCAATCAAAGGTTGTTCAAGGTTTAATTCAGGTACAGTAAACTAATGGTTTACTTGCTTTGTTTAATATGTAACATATTTGAACTGAAAATACTCAGTAAGATTAAGAAAATGTATTTGTTGAAAATACTATATTAATTTATGTATATAAACACTTACGTTGGTTTTGATTTTGCAAATACAGGCGTTTTTCCAGAAACTAAAGTTGCTGATTAGCCAAATCACCTCTGACTGAGTGATGTGTTGTATGGGATCTGTTCATCTGTGATAAAAGGCCAAACTGAAATCATGCAAGAAAGAAAGGAGTAGCTCCTACATTCCCCTCATGTGTACATTAATTACATTCTCCCCTGTTTATGGTGTTAGACGAAAGTTAGGGTTGTTTTGACATCCAATGAATACAGCTTTGCTGAAAATAAGACCATTAACCTAAAACCCAAGCAATCATTTTAATTTAGTTTTAATGTCTTAAATTTAAACTGCAGGAAACCTTTAGGAGTGCAGCAGGTGAAGCAAACAAAAAGAAACAGCAGATTGAAGAGGCATTTGGACTCAATGAATATAGCAGTGGACTGACTCCACAGAAGGTAATGGACAGTAGGACAGTAATCTTCCCTGCAATAATCTGCTTCTCTCTGGAAACACACGTTTGCAGCAGCACTGTGGTTCCTGTGTTCCAGGTTAAAGAGTACAGACAGCTCACAGTTCAGAACCTGCAGATGGTTCTGTTCCACACCAACAAAGAAGAACTTCTGAAGGTACTGATAGAGCATTGGAACCCAAACAGATTAGAGCTTCATCAGGAGATAAAACTGAACAATTAATAGGTAACATTGAATATTGTCTCTACAGACTGGTTTCCCTGAACTTGGAGGTCAGTACTCAGAGGAAGTGATGGTGAATCTGAGACCTCTGACCTCTGAATGCTACTGGCTGAGCTGCTTGATGGCTTTAAACAATCCTCCTCTTCAGCCGGACTGGAGGAACTTTGTTCCTTCGATGGATCCTTGGGACATTTTCCCTCAAAACGTTACATCTGCTTCTGTTATGTAGAGGAAAAGTACTTTTGCAGGACAGCATAGTTGGTGGTGTTTGGGTTTGCTGGTAATTCCTCTTTTTTTTCTGATTTAATTTCAGTGGTATTAAAAGTCATAAAGCCGTTCCAAGCTTGTTTTCAATATGCTTCACCAGTTTATTTAGAGCTAATCAGAGGGACAGACGGGGAGGCTGGATACTGTTGAGTACAGTTTCAACAGTTTAAGGCCAAATTTCTGGATGAAAATACTTTGAATTGGTTTGATGTAATGTAATAATCTGGATTGTTGTGTTTTCAGTAGCTGTAGGAGGAAAAGTATCACATTTACCAGAAATAAAAGCTTTAAAATATCAATCCATGTGTAAATGATCTGTCATTCACTTAGTGAATTGAGTTACAGAAATAAATGCATTTTTCAAGAATATTCCAAAATATTCAATATAACTACAAAATATTATAGAAATTCTTCTTTAAAATATAAAACACTTACCAAGAAGTCTGTAGCAGCTGGTTTAATACACTTAAGACATTTTGAATCTCACTGGATCTGAATATGTTTGGTTACATGAACCGTAGCTCTACATTTACTCTACACAGAGGTAGAATTGCTGAATATTATCAAAGTATACATTTACGTGTCTGTTGATTCAGTTATTCATTACAAAGAGTTGGACTTTAATATTGATATTTGATTAAAATAGAACTAATTAAGGTCAATTTATTAGCAAGTTGCTAATTAGATTTTTACATCATGTCCTACCACTTCTTATTTTTACAAATCTGTCTGAATATTAAACTGTCTCTGTCAGCTTAAGTTGCACATTTGCAAGGAATGCAATAAATATATTATGAAAATATGTAGGATAAGCAAGATTAAAATTTCAATTCAAAGTTTAGTGATTGATTAAATTAATAACTAACAGAAATGATTTTGGACTGAGAAGAGAGCCCATGCATTCAGCCATGCATGCATTCAGCTAACTGTGTCACTATGTCACTCATAATGACACAAAATAAATTATGTCATTAATTAAAGGCACTAACCAAACATGCAAACAGAAATCCAACTACTACAAAGCAATTCTGAAATATGAATGTTTCATATGATCATTAAGAACATTAATGTTAATCTAAATAAAACCTAATAATATCTGACTGTTTAACCTTCACAGCAGCTCAGCTAGAGACTGCTTTATAGAGCAAAAAGCTCAGAGGAGCTAAAAACAGTTTTTCTAAAGTAGCAACACTGAGAGATTTAGATTTATAACGTTGAGAGATAAAGTATATTCATGATATCTTGTTCTTCTTATTAAGACTTAGAGAAACTCATCTGTGCATTAATCTTTAATTGCATTGATTGTTGCAACAGTGTCCCATGAATGAAAAATAAAATCTTTTAAGACTAGTGACTAAAACAAAAGCCACAGGACTTGTCTTCAAGTCATTCACAAAAGTTTGAAGCCAAAAGAAAAAGATTCAAGATTACAAATATTTTCATTGTCACTTGAAAGGAAGTACTGGTAAAATATTTCTTCTGAATCAAAACTTTGTTTCAAACCTGTTTGTGACTAATCAAATAACTGACTGTTGGCCACATCAGAAAGGGAAACAGAAACCAGTAACGAGGCAAGAATCAAAAGCACACATATAAAAACACGTGTTGCATAAAAGAAGATAAATGTTAAATACAGATATTAAAGACCTATAAGAAGCCAATACTTCAAACAATTTGTTTGCCTGATTATTGATCAAAAGCTGAATAATGTTATCAGTCCTGATTTATAACAACCAGCAGGGGTTTGTCCCAGAGCTGAGGAACATAGACACTAAATGTTACCTTGGCTAGTTCCAATCTGGTTCTGGAAATACTGAGCAGTAGTGGTGGTCAACATGATTCATACATTTAGTGCTTTACAGACAATCATTACTGCAGTGACATAAAAATAAAACGGTGATATCATAAATTTTTTCTGATCTTGGTCTGGAAGCTGCCTGATTTGTATACCTTTACACTTGGCTTTGAATAATTTAACCCTCTAAATCAGTTTTTCAAAATGTGCATCTGGGTCCACAAATACATCCGTGTCTCTAAGATGCTCTGTGGTCTTTAGCCCCACTGAGACTAGGTGAGGAATGATATTGATCCAGACATTTTGGAACTAAAACTGACATTTGTAAAAAAAAAAAATAAAAAAAATAAAAAATAAATAAAATAACAAGTGTAACATCCCCCCTTTGTTTGCTTGTCATCTAGCACGACACAGAATGACAACTCTTCCCTCGGCTGAAAAATAAAAACACAGTTAGCGTCATCAGCCAGGAACACCAACTGGAGCAGCTCCCACTCATAGGGTCATATTTTTCCACTCCAACCACGACAAAACTTTACAAATTACATTTGTAGATGTTAAATGTTCTTATAGTATTTTGTTAACAGTTGAACTTGAAAAATATGACCCCAAGTAAAAAAAGTAATGAAGAGCTGCCTCTCTTTCACCGACCTCCACCAGCATTCCGCAGAATTCTGGGAGTGCAGGTGGTGGCATGCAGTCCATCACACCACTAGGTGGCTCTAAACCTTTGCATCAATCAAAAATCCAATTAGAAACAGATACAATTATTATTATTTTGGGTAAAATTCATATATACATATACATACATTTTGCTCTCTGTTGCACCAGCTAATAAAATAAAATAACAGCAAGCAAGCAAGCTCATCTTCCTGTCAGTTAGTGCTTGCCACAGAACTGGTTCTGACCTACTGGAAATTGCTGATATGCAACTGACTGATTAAATTTCACTTTGAGGAGAGTTTTCCTTTGAACAGATTGTCACGAAACAATGGGGAAGCAGTGATTGTTAAGCCAGTTTTAAAGTTAAAAGTCAAAGCTTACAAATGAGTGTTTATTAGATTTAAATGAATAAAACGGCAGGTTGAGCCTTCTTGTCACACCACCAGCAGCTGACTATGATTTCCTAATAATTTAAAAATGTAACAATTTGAAGTTGTACTTCCGTGTTAAATTCACTGGATAGTGTGTTAAGCATATCTATTGGCCAGTGGTGTTCAAGCTATTTCAGCAATGGTTCTGCTCAGTTCATGATCAGTTCAAAGCATGGGCTGTTAAAATATTACTTCAGAATAAAAATAGCATTTCAGATCAGTTTGCACAAGGTTTGTGTTCAAATAAGTATTTGATGTGGAAACATTCTGCTGCTCTGTGCTTAAAAATGGGAAACATTATTGTTTAATGGTAATATAAATTGCTGGTGTAATATGATAATCACATTGTACTTCTGATTGTGCAATTCTTAAAAAAAGCATTTAATCATTTAGACCATTCTAGCATCTGAACAAAAACGTCAGCAAAGCATCAAAAGGGTTTGAAATCATAAAAATAAAAACAAAAACTTTTAGCAAACATTTTATTACCCTATATTTACAAGGAATTTTGTACACACACACTTAAAGGCCGTTTGGGAATAAGGTTCTTGGTATTTGGATGAGAAAATAAGGAAATTAACAACTAAAGACACATGAGAAAACACCTGAACAAACTGGAAACAAACCAATGATTCAGTTTTCCTCTGAATTCATAAAGAGCTGATAAACAGGAAAGATGAATGAAAGAGAAATTGAAAGCTATCAAAATTCTTGCGAGACCCACCTCTTAAAAACCAGTTTTTCTGTTTGAGTTTCTTTAATTATCAGTTCAAAACATTTTAACTGAGAAACCAGAGAGTCAGTTAATTGCTCTGTGAATTCTCCTCATTTCAGGGAACAATATTTCTTTAATTATAAAACTAATAAGATATTATTCTTTTTTGTTTTTATTTTTAACAGTATACAGAAAAGTCTAAAGAAGTTACACTTTATTGTTGAATGTAAAATACCGCATGTAACATAATTCCATCATAAGACTTAAAATTACAACACACCACTTCTTTGTGCAATGGGGTTCTGAGTTTGAACACTTCAACACTCTAGAAATGTGGAGCAAATCAAGGAGCCTACAGGATTTCAACATCATAGTTATTTCTGTAAACATGTAAGTTCTTTTCATTCTATTTATTTAACATGTCTACAAATGATATATACCTTGAAACCATTTAATTGTGCTCGTCATTCTGTCTTTATTTATTTATTGTTCTGAGAATGAAATAATAAAAATTATCATCTGTGTTTAAATGGAAGTGACGTAGCGTACAAGCAGGAGGTGTGGTTTACAGAGAGATAAATAAATGCAGTCTGACTGCTGCTTACTGGTACAGTGACATTTTCCCCTTATCTTGACTGGTTGTCGTTTCTTTCTGCAATGGGTGACTCGTTTGTCATAGCAATCGACTTTGGCACTGCATTTAGTGGGTATGCCTTTAATATCACAAAAGGACAGGAAAAAAGTGATCCACATCTGCAAAGGTGGGGAAGAGAGTATGGATTTGACACCCCAAAGACTCCAACCTGCATTTTGTTTAATGAAGATGAAAAATGTCTCAGTTTTGGCTATGAAGCCAAAATGGCTTACAAAGAAATGAGCGGAGAAGAAGCGAAGAAGCATTATTTCTTTGAAGACTTCAAGATGGCCCTCTACAGCAAAGTAAGTATGAACAATAATTTTTGTATTTATAGATGTTGCATACATTAAATTGGAGGTAATTAGGTTGATCTTCAGCTAGGAGTTAATTTAAAATCACAGCAGACAATTTCTAGGAAATTGTGTAATAAAACATTTGAACATCAAAAGGAGATTGAATGGAGATCTGGAAAACATTAAAGGAAATTAGTAAATTACATAACTGTTTCTTGTTAAACGTGTTGCTTGACATAATGGAGGATGAATATTAAGAGTACACTCTCTGCTCATACAACTACATTTTGTATCTAAAATATAAATGATTCTTTAATCCCCAGCATCTCAGCAATAATCTTGAGATTAAAGACGCCAATGGAAAGTCTATGAAGGCATTGAAAGTTTTCTCAGAATCCCTGAGATTTCTTAAAGATGATGCACTCAGGACAATCAACAGAAACACAGGTGGGGATAATTTGTTCATTGCCTCTGACTTCACCTGGGTCCTGACGGTTCCTGCCATCTGGGATCCTTCAGCTAAACAGTTCATGAGAAAAGCTGCAATGCAGGTAACATCAGGTTTTACAGAAACCATTGAAGTTCTGAAATGTTCAGATGGATGAATGTTTGTTTTTGTAGGCAGGTATTGTAACAGAAGGAGACGAGGAAAAACTGGTGATGGCACTGGAACCAGAAGCTGCTTCAATCTGGTGTAAGAAGCTTCCATCAGATGGTTTCATCTCTGAGAAGCACAATGAAAAGTCACTGGATCAGTCTGCAGGGACTCAGTACATCGTTATTGACTGTGGAGGTAATGTGTCTGTTATTGATTAATTTTACAAACCACTTTTACCATCTTTACACAGAAGAATAATATCAGATATGAGAGGGATTTTTTTGATATCGGTTATGAACTAAAATGGCTGAAACTTGAATACTGTAAATGTGATTATTTGGATTATTGAACCATTCTGTTCTATTATTCTCTCTGTTTATTTAAGGAGGAACTATTGACATCACTGTTCATGAAGTCCTGGATGGAGGATTCCTGAAGGAGCTGCACAAAGTCTCTGGAAATGATCTGGGAGGACAAACTGTAGACAGAAAGTTTAAGCAGTTTCTCAGAGAAATATTTCCTGAAGGAGTCTGGGATCAATTTGAACAAAACTCTCCCAGTGCTGTTCAGAAAGTTATGTATGAGTTTACCTACCTCAAACAGGTAGATAAAGATGTTCAGATTAGCTGCCCATTTGCACTGGGATCATTAGCTAAAGAAAAATCAGGCACAGAAAACTTTGTTCAGTCAGAACTTGGTGTCTCCTGGGATGGTGATTTCATCAAAATCTCAAGAGACAAAATGAGATCTTTCTATGATCAAAGTCTGCAGGGCATCACTGAGAATCTCCAGAAAATCTTTAACTGTGGTCTCAACATCAAGTACATCCTGTTAGTGGGTGGGTACGCTCAGAGTGAAATACTGCAGCAGCACATTACTGACCAGTTTGGACAACAGTGTAAAGTCCTGTGTCCTTTCAGAGCTCAGGAGGCGATTCTGAGGGGAGCTGTAGAGTTTGGTAGAAACCCAGACATTGTAGCTTCTCGGAAAAGTTCCTATACTTATGGATTTGCTGTTTGTGAAAAGTTTGATGAGAGCAAACATAAGGAAGGAAAGAAATTTACAGCCAAAGGTATGGAACTGAGTCGAGATATTTTCAGGAAACTGGTGGAAGAAGGTGAAGATCTTGGTTGGGAGGAAACTAGAGAGTTCCTTTGTTCTCCAGCAAGAGAGGACCAGGTAGAGATGAAACTGAAATTCTTCCGCTCATTAATAAAAGATCCAGTGTATGTAGATGACTGGGGAGTGGAAGAGGTTGGTTCATTCATTGTAGACATGACTGGAGGTGGTAAAGTCAATCTGGAAATTGACTTTGGCTCCACAGAGATAACAGCTACTGGGACAAACCAGATTAGTGGGAACAAACAAACAGTGAAAATTGACTTCATGACCACAGACAGAGAATGTGTCATTGATGACGATGCAGAAGAAGATGCTGTCAGTGTTGGAACAGAGCAATCAGATCCTTTAGAGGGCAGAGATTAAAACATGCTAAAGCATAATAGATGCTCTGATACTTTCTTTGTCCACACAATAATTCAGTATGTGACAGAGGCATCTTCAAGACATGGATGTTGAATTTGGGGTTTTCAGAAATTAAGAAGAAAAATCAACTTGTGCAAGAATTGACTCTTAAAGCTCAACAACTCTATCATCACTAAGACAGTGCTGTGATGATTGTCACATTTTTATGCACTTACTGGCTAAATTAAACACACAATTAATGAGTAATCTTTTTAAAAAAAACAGTTTCATCACCAATACTATGAGACCACCTAGCATAGTGGGCTGAAGCTTCACATCAAAATGTGCATGATCTACATTGATGGTTTATGAATTCAATACATGAATGATTTTGATTAGCTGTGAGTCTTTAAAAATGTCTCTTTTTAAAATATATTATAGCTGCTGTACTCTGCTATAAATTAGTCAACATTAGAAATCATGGGATAGATATAATTTTTATTGGGTGCTTTCTTTCCTCTTGGTGGGGATTTCAAGTGTATTTCAACTATTTTGGGTCAATGTAATCATTTAAAGTTTTAAAATGAACTATTGAGAACAAATAAAAAAAATTTAAGGTGATTTTTGCTTACTTTATTCTTACACTGTAATACTCACATAAATGTCACATAAATATTTGGAAAAGGTTGTTAAGGTGATGTTGAATTTCAATTAAAATGTTTTTTATTAAATCCTACTCTTTCATTCTTGCCTTTTTTTTCTTGGACGCACAAAACCTCAGTTGCCACTGGACTTAAAACCTGGTTGAGTGCAACTGAAGATACCAACACTTAATAAAAGTAACATAAAGTTCAAATATTGAAGAAAAATGTGGAGTCTCACTGAAACTACATGAGCCTAACCAGAGGGGTGCAGAAAATCTTGAGATAAATACTGAGATGGTCTGGCCATTGCCTTTCTTCTCAGTTCCCCCGATTCTCATTTCCCCTCACAACTATGTCTGGACTTTCTCCCATTGAAGGGGATTTCCTCAGCAGAATTTCAACTGGGCAAATGAGCAAACGGAAAGAGAAGTTATGAATGATGACCAAAGCAGTCTGTGAAGGTTTGAGTTAGAGTTAGCTCACTATAGCTCCAGGTGCTCTTGTGAGGTGTGTGTGTGTGTGCATGTGTGTGTGACAGGTACAAACGTAACTCATACACAATGATTCAGGACTCTCACATTTTTGTCTCTCTCCCTGGGAGGCCAAATGGATAATGTTTTTGGTTTCAACTTTTTTTGTTGCTGGGTCACTCATCAACTCAGGCAGAACGTTGTTTTTCTATCAGGGATATAATGATCTTTTTTTTTCACAAATTTATTTGTGCAAGCTAGGTTTTGTCTGTGAAGTCTCTTTTTTGTCGCCAACTATGAGCCAAATTGCTAACCATAAACTACCTGACTGTAAGCCGCTACTTTCATCCTGCGCTTTGAACCATGCGGCTTTTAGCCCAGTGCGACTTTTGTGTGGATTTTTCTTCAACCACCAGGGGGCTCTTTAGCAGGAAGTGAATCATTGGAAGTCAAAATTGGAAATCAAAGAAGAAAGTGCTGATTTTCATTTAGAACAACCACATGCTAGCAGCACAACGGAGAAATGTTTTCAAACTCATACCCCTTCATCATGGAAACCACACGAAGAAGTTCATACAGCTTTTAAGTGGAGGGTTGTTGATGTGGGAGATAAATAGAGTTCACGTAAGCTGGGCATGAACGAATCCATGGTTCAGCCTTGGAGCCATGGTTTAGTCCTTAATAGCAGTTATATATATATACTTTTCCAGTTTTTTTTTTTTTTTACTTTGTGGGTACGGCTTATAGTGAAATTCACTATATAGTCTGGAAAATAAGGTAAATAAAGTAAGATTATTTAATCAAAAGAGAAAAATGAAAATAACATACTAATTATTTTATTACTTTATCTTCTCAGTCTAGTCTGTACAGATGTTTTAGGATTCATGTAATTTCTATATGAATGAAAAGTTGAAGCATGTATCAACATGAACAGCACAACAAAGTATCTGAACAAACTGAAAACAAGCTGATGACTCAGTTTTCCCCTGAAGAGAAAAGCTACATACCTAAGAGTTGACAACCAGGAGAAATCAAAAAAGAGAAACAGAAAGGCGTTAAATTCCTACCGCTGGAAAACCTGTTTCTCTGTTGCAGTTCATTTAAATTTCAGTTTAAATATAATTTTAGCTTGTAAACCACATGGTCGGTCATTGCAATATTAATGTTCTGGGAATCTTTTCAGAATTTGCAAGGATATTTCTTTAATATTAAAAAATACTTTTTTGGAGTTTTACATGGATTTACAGCCACATTACAGAAAAGATTTTGCAAGTTCTTGGTGTCCATGCTTTACATAAAAAAATAAATAAAAAAACTTACAATATTTACATTTTAGGCCTTAAATTTAAAACATTTCATTCAACATGTGTAAGTGGTGAGGACACGCTTGGTAGTGAGACCAGGAGGAAGTGGAGCAGACAGCAAACTGTGAGCAGATGGCACCTGGGCTTTGAGGTGTGTCGCTGTAACAGAGTACAGTTTCTTTATTTCAGGCTGCCTGACCAAGAGTGTGGGACCGACTCTTCTCCTTGCATGCGTAGTAAATCTACAGTAACTGATGTATATTTGCATAGAAAATTAGTCAATAGGGTTTAATTTATAATTTGTATGTCTTCATGCCATGAGGTAGATCTCAGCCGGCTGGTGAGAGAAAAAGTAGATCTTGGTCTCAAAAAGTTTGAGCACCCCTGGGCTCCAGCCTTGGTGGGTCTGCTCTGTTGTTATTACCCTGCCATTGAGAGTAAGCACCAAAATAGCTGTCAACCTCAAACTCGCATAAAACAAGCACCAGAAGAATGTTTTTGGGAAGGAGCTGTGGTCCCTGAAGACTTCATATCCTAATAGTTGTCTCTAAATCAAGCTTCTTTAGTTCTCTGCATGGCCGAAATTCCCATTCGCCGTCCTCTTTTTCTAGTTGAAGGCAAACAAGAAAAAACCCTCAACTGAATCTCCATCCTAGATCCACTATGTGATTATGCTGCTGAAAAAAGTATCTGTAAAGTAACAGGTTTCTCTTCCAGGCTTCTCGACGGTGACTCCTTTTCTGAAGAAACCAGTGTCATCATCAGAAACCCACTAAATGTAACACTGGTGGACATGTAAATGCAAATATAGAAGGAAAAGCTTTGATTTAGTAGTCTTTTTTTTCACGTCTCATTTGTTATTCAGATTGTTGCCATTGCATAAAAATAAAAAAAGGTTGAAAGGTTGAATAAAATAAAAAAAGTTTTTTATTATGTAAAACAAAAACAAAAACAAAATAAAATAAAATAAAAACAACTTTTAGCAATTACTTTATTACTCTATCTTTGCAATGTGTTTTGTACACATAATATCAAATGACATCTCTGGAAATAATGTTCTGTATATTTGCATGAAAAGATGAGGAAGTTAACTATTAAAGGCACATGAGAAAGTCCCTGAACCAACTGAAACCAAACCAATCACTCAGTTTTCCCTTGAATTTATATGCAACATACCAAAGAGTTGACAACCAGGAAAATGAACGAAAGAGAAATGAAAAGCTGTCTTAGACTGACATCTGAAAAACCAGTTACAGTTTTTTAATTTTCAGTTTAAAACATTCTTCTAATCAGGAAACTTAATTAAAAGTTAATTGCTCTGGGAATCCTCTTACCATTTGATGGAGCAATCTTTCTTTAAAACTAGAATAGATTTTTTAGCAATATGTACAAAAAATGTTGATATAACTTATTGGCCCCCTACAGTTTTTTATTTAATATTTTGCAAGCAAAATGTAAAAAATAATTCCATAATTAAATCTAAAAAAAGAACATACCTCTTGTTTTGGTGAGTCTTTTATGTGCAATGCGGTTCAAATGTGGCTCATTTTGAGTTCTTCCATTAACACCTAGAACAGTGTTTCTCAACTCTGGTCCTCAATGGATACGTCTGCATATTTTAGATGTTTCTCTAATTCAAGCACACATTGTTTCAATTTACATGCTTTTGCTGAATTTCTATAATCTTAATCAGGTGTCTTAAATCAGAGAAACATCCTAGACAAGAAATCTTATAGACAAGTAGTCTATAAGATTTTAACATCAGTTATTTCTTAATCATATTTTCTTCTATGTTCTTTCCATTCTATTGATTGAACATGTCCTTTAAAAATACAGGTGCCTTGAAACCATTGAATTATAAGTAAGAACAAAATAATGTGGTTTATCTCAAACTTAATTTTCATTATTTCATTATCAGAACATTAAGTAAATAAATATTTCTGTGAAATGTTTATTTATGTAGCGTACAAGCAGGAGGTGTGGTTTACAGAGAGATAAATAAATGCAGTCTGACTGCTGCTTACTGGTACAGTGACATTTTCCCCTTATCTTGACTGGTTGTCGTTTCTTTCTGCAATGGGTGACTCGTTTGTCATAGCAATCGACTTTGGCACTGCATTTAGTGGGTATGCCTTTAATATCACAAAAGGACAGGAAAAAAGTGATCCACATCTGCAAAGGTGGGGAAGAGAGTATGGATTTGACACCCCAAAGACTCCAACCTGCATTTTGTTTAATGAAGATGAAAAATGTCTCAGTTTTGGCTATGAAGCCAAAATGGCTTACAAAGAAATGAGCGGAGAAGAAGCAAAGAAGCATTATTTCTTTGAAGACTTCAAGATGGCCCTCTACAGCAAAGTAAGTATAAACAATAATTTTACACCAATACTGAGATAACCTTCCGTATTCTAGATTGTGTGATAAAAGGTTCAAATGTCACAAAAGAATAAAAAAGAAAGAATGAAGACTTATTATTTGTTTAAACTGTTTGATGAGAAAGCATTCAAGGAAAATGCACAAAGCCGTAACAAGGATACGAGATGACTATTTATCACTAAACATCCTTCTAGAAATGTAAAATGGAAATGAAGAATACACTCCCTGCTCATACAGCTATATTTTTATCTAAATAATACTTTAATCTCCAGAAACTCAGCAATAATCTGAATATTAAAGCCACCAATGGAAAGTCTATGAAGGCATTGAAAGTTTTCTCAGAATCCCTGAGATTTCTTAAAGATGATGCACTCAGGACAATCAGCAGAAACACAGGTGGGGATAATTTGTTCATTGCCTCTGACTTCACCTGGGTCCTGACGGTTCCTGCCATCTGGGATCCTTCAGCTAAACAGTTCATGAGAGAAGCTGCAACGCAGGTAACATCAGGTTTTACAGAAACCAATGAAGTTCTGAAATGTTCAGATGGATGAATGTTTGTCTTTTTGTAGGCAGGTATTGTAACAGAAGGAGATGAGGAAAAACTGGTGATGGCACTGGAACCAGAAGCTGCTTCAATCTGGTGTAAGAAGCTTCCATCAGATGGTTTCATCTCTGAGAAGCACAATGAAAAGTCACTGGATCAGTCTGCAGGGACTCAGTACATCGTTATTGACTGTGGAGGTAATGTGTCTGTCATTATATTATTGATTAATTCAGAAACATCTTTCCACAGAAGAACATGATCTGATATTAGTTTTTTTTTTTTTTTTTTTTGCTGTACACTCATCATCTTATTATGTGCCCTTTGCTACTACTGGGTTGGATCCCCTTTTGCCTTCAGAAATGCCTTAATACTTCACAGCTTAGATACTGGAAACATTCTTCGAGAGTCTCGTCCATATTGACCTGATGGCATCACACAGTTGCTACACATTTGTCATCTATGATGCGAATCTCCCGAAAAACTCTCTGTTGGATTGAGATCTGGTGACTGGAAGACATTCGAGTTCAGGGAACTCATTGTCATGTTCAAGAAAGCATTCTTAGATTATACACGCTTTACAACATTGCAAGTTATCCTGCTGGAAGTACCCATTGGAAGATGGGTACACTGTGGTAAAAAAGGGATAGACATTGTTAGAAGCAATACGCCGGTGGGCTGTGGCTTTGATGTGATGCTCAATTGGTTCTAATGGTCCCAAAGTGCACCAGGAAAATAACCTCACATCATTGCACCACCACCAACAGCAGCCTGAGCTGTCGATATAAGGCAAGGTGGATCCATGTTTTCATGTTGATGATGACAATTTTTTTTCTTTTTTGGACAATTCTGTGTAAACCCTGGATGGTTGTGCATGAATACACCAGCAGTTTCTAAAATACTCAGTCCGGACCATTGGGCACCAAAAACCATGTCACGTTCAAAGTCACATAAATCGCCTTTCTTTCTCAATCTGACGCTCGCTTTGAACTGCAGCAGATCATCTTGGCCACATCTGTGTGCCTAAATGTATGTAGTGATTTGCTGATTTGACATTCGCGTTAGCAGCTGGAAAAGTGTACAGTTATCAGTCAATGTATTTATGAACTAAAATGGCTGAAACTTGAATACTGTAAATGTGATTCTTTGGATTATTGAACCATTCTGTTCTATTATTCTCTCTGTTTATTTAAGGAGGAACTATTGACATCACTGTTCATGAAGTCCTGCATGGAGGATTCCTGAAGGAGCTGCACAAAGTCTCTGGAAATGATCTGGGAGGACAAACTGTAGACAGAAAGTTTAAGCAGTTTCTCAGAGAAATATTTCCTGAAGGAGTCTGGGATCAATTTGAACAAAACTCTCCCAGTGCAGCTCAGAAAGTTATGTATGAGTTTACCTACCTCAAACAGGTAGATAAAGATGTTCAGATTAGCTGCCCATTTGCACTGGGATCATTAGCTAAAGAAAAATCAGACACAGAAAACTTTGTTCAGTCAGAACTTGGTGTTTCCTGGGATGGTGATTTCATCAAAATCTCAAGAGACAAAATGAGATCTTTCTATGATCAAAGTCTGCAGGGCATCACTAAGAATCTCATGGAAATCTTCAACTGTGTTCTCAACATTAAGTACATCCTGTTAGTGGGTGGGTACGCTCAGAGTAAAATACTGCAGCAGCACATTACTGACCAGTTTGGACAACAGTGTAAAGTCCTGTGTCCTTTCAGAGCTCAGGAGGCGATTCTGAGGGGAGCTGTAGAGTTTGGTAGAAACCCAAACATTGTAGCTTCTCGGAAAAGTTCCTATACTTATGGATTTGCTGTTTGTGAAAAGTTTGATGAGAGCAAACATAAGGAAGGAAAGAAATTTACAGCCAAAGGTGTGGAATTGAGTCGAGATATTTTCAGGAAACTGGTGGAAGAAGGTGAAGATCTTGGCTGGGAGGAAACCAGAGAGTTCCTTTGTTCTCCAGCAAGAGAGGACCAGAAAGAGATGAAACTGAAATTCTTCCGCTCATTAAGAAAAGATCCAGTGTATGTAGATGACTGGGGAGTGGAAAAGCTTGGCTCATTTATTGTAGACATGACTGGAGGTGGTAAAGTCAAACTGGAAATTGACTTTGGCTCCACAGAGATAACAGCTACTGGGACAAACCAGATTAGTGGGGACAAACAAACAGTAAAAATTGACTTTATGACCAAAGACAGAGAATGTGTCATTGATGATGAGGAAGAAGATGCTGTCAGTGTTGGATCAAATACACCAAAACATTTAGAGGGCACTGATTAAAACATGCTAAGCCATAATGGTTGCCTTGATATTTTCTTTCTTCACACAGTCATTCAGTATGTGAATGACTTCAAGACATGGTAGTGAAATTTGGGATTTGAAAGAAATGTGCTGTCACTGTGTACATGAATGATCTCTTCACTTATTAATATTAAACATAAAAATTGGCAGCTGTTCCTCCCCTTTGTTTTAGCACTCAGTGGCAAAACACTAAACAATCAAGATGAAATCTTGTGAAAAACATGTTTTGCAGTCTCCTGGGCTAAATTTTCACCGAAAAATTTACAAGACCTCAAATGATAGTCAATACATGAATGATGGAGATAAGTTATTGTCTTTTTGAGAAACGCTTTTTTCTGACAAACCTTGCTCATATTTTACTCATATCGTAAATCCTACCCTAAATCAGTAGAAGTTAGAATGTCTTGGTAATAGTATCGTTTTAGTTTATATAATCAATGTGGTGGAGGTTTCTTTAAGTGTATAGTAACAATGGTGTAATTCAGGGGTCACCAACCTTTTTGAGACTGGGAGCTACTTCACGGGTACAGAGCAACACGAAGGGCTACTTGTTTGATACAGTCTATGTCAGGACTACTCACAATAGTTATCAGTAATAATTTACCATGGCAGCTATGGTTAATTGCTATTATGTGATCAGAAGTTCTTAGCTCACAGAGTTTTAAGTTTGATTCCCTTTTGGAGCTTTTTTCTGTGATTCTAAACTGGCCACAAGTGACTTAAATAAACAAAAGAAAACTGATGGATTGTTGCAGTAACACCTGCAGCTGTACAGCACTGAGTACCTTGAAATTTTCCTTTAAATAAAAAAAGAAAAGTTATTGTTTTATTATCTAACCATCTGTTCTATTAGCAATATTGTGTAAAATAAAATATATTTTGTGTCAAAACATATTATACACACACAGCTGTCAGTCTGAGGGTTGAGGGGGAACAACAAAGCCTCAGTCTAATTGATCAGTTTGCTTTTATTTATTTCACGGCTTTGCGTTTTTCTATAAGCTAAAAATGAACGAGTTGGGTTTGAACCTCCCATTGCTCTACGTTCAGCCTGAGCTTCTGACAGTCTGCGCGGTTCTGGCGGGTCGCCGGTTTATTAGCTTTTTTCGTGGTTTCGCGAACCGAACAGCTGACGGGTCACCCGCTGGCTGACACTAGCAGATGTCGAAAAGATAAAGGTCTGACACAAAACTATCACTGCACCTGACCAGCAAGAGCACAAACACTTCTCCAATGCGCAAAAATCAGCACAAACCTAAACCAAGAGCAGCGGACTTTTTTCCAGACGATGCTAAATAATAAAGACATGGAAGCGAAGCCTCCCCATGTGGTTCACGGAAAGAGGACGGTGTTGATTCCCAGATGTGCGCTACGAATAAAATGTTTTGGCACAATTTATTTAATTTTTCTTCACAATTTTGTTAATAGTAAATAGGGTTAAATAATGAAAACTTCAGAAGTTATTCTTTTCTTTCTTTACTTAAAGGAAAATGTGAAGGTATGCAGAGTGCAGCTGCAGGCGCTGCTGCGCTCCGATAGTTTCTGAACTTTAACAGCAGGAAAGAGTGTTATACGTAAAGCAATTTATTTGAAACATTTTTATCATTTCCCTCTTTTGAACTCTAAATATAAACAAACGTCATTACTTCAATGTAAAACCATTTAATTAAATTATATTTTTGGTAGTGCTCCCTAATGATAATGGCTATTTTTAGAAGTGGCTCCTCGGGCGACTGACAAGGTCCCTGCGGGCACCGGGTTGGTGACCCCTGTGTAATTAATATAATCATTTAAGCCAACAACTGAGAACAAATATAAAAATTAATATAGTTAATGTCTACATACTTGTAATTTTAGGGTCCACATAAATGCCACTCATTTTGGGAAAGCTTTGAATTTCAATAAAAAACAAATTGAATACTATCCTTCTGTCTGCCTTTTCTTTGTTATAGTATTAACATAAATTCAACAGTGGGATGTACAAAAGCCAAGATCAATCATTCCTGTAAAAAATGATTGTTTTGGAGAAAGCCCAGAAAAAAATGTTTCTTTTTTCCCTCTTCCATCATGCTCTTATAAATCTGTCTATAGATCTGCAGATGAATAAACCATAAGCAGAGCATAATGCTATCTGGCCATTAGAAGATATATGACATATTAGAAGATATATGAGTTATGGTTGATGTACCTGTAAAGGTCATGTGTACAAATTTACACTTATGATGTCAATGTTTGTATTTGGAGATACAAATACATGTTGGGCCTCCAGCCAACATATCTCTTACTGTAAGAGATAAATCGTTAAACCAGGGTTCTGGTATAAGGACCATTAATCCCACAATGCACCACATTAATGTACGTGCAGTTCCAACATCTGAACAGATCTACATATCTGTTCCTTAATAGATGTCCCTTAATTTTCTCCAGCTGATCTAGATCTAGAGTCAGCACACAGCTTCAGCTATTACAGCTAGAAACTAGAGATCAGAACCGGACTCTGTGATGGACTCTAACCTGAACCTTCAGAGCCACAGAAAGACGGTTGGCCTTCTACCTCCTGGATGGGAAGACCATCCATCGCTATGTTAGTAAACAGTAAGTTGTCTGATTACATTTATTACTGAACAAAAGGTGGAAGGAAAAACTTGAACTTTATAATAATCATGCTGGCCTTAATGAGAAAAACAGCAGGACAATTTTAAGATGACTGATCCTTAAGTATGGACTTACATTAGAAAAAGTCACAATTTTATTTATTATTAGGATGAGTTTAAACAGAAAGGTAGCAAAATCAAGAAACTGAAGACATTTCATTTGACCAGACAAAACTTGATCAGTCACCATCAGACAGAGATTAATTGTAATTCTATAGTGAATAATTTCACTCACACAACCTATACTACTATTTTACTACCAACACCTACAACTATTTTATTTGATAGAACAATACTGAGAAATAACATGAAAGCACAAAAAACCCAAAAGAATAATAAGAATTTACATTACATGCATTTTATTTCAAATGAATAACATTTGATCAGTATTTATTTATTGAAGCCTAATTTGTGCGTTCAGGAAACTAAAACTGTATGAAAGACAAGCATGCATAAATGCATGATGTCCCTTTTCTATTTATCCGAATCTTTTAGCGTTAGAGGGAAAATGTCCCAGGAGTTTTTCTTATAATCCTGAGTCTCCCAGTCTGGCTGAAGAGGCGGATTGTTTAAAGCGATCAAACAACCCAGCCAGTAGCACTCCGAGGTCAGACGTCTCAGATTCACCATCACATCCTCAGCTTTTTCACCTTCATATTTAGGAAAGGGACTCTGTTAAGGAGAAATTTGTCAAATGGACATTTTAAGACTTTTCAATTAAACTCCTTCATGTTTTTGTCCTGATTTACCTTCAGATGATCTTTGTTGCTGTGGAACAGAGCTAACTGCAGATTATGAACTGCTAGCTTTCTGTATCCTTCAACCTGGAACATATGAACCAGGAAGGTAAGACATATTGCTTCACTTCCTGTCTGCTTTTTGCACTCAGAAGAATAATTTTATTTTCTAAATGTTTTTTATTTGATCTGATCTCTGATCAGTGTGACACTAATACACTTATTTTATTATTCTGATTGTTTCCAGTTTCTTGAATTTTAACCTATTATATTTTTGTTATTAATTTCAAGCATGGCCTTCTTGTAAGATGGATCCTTCTTTTCAAAGTAGTTTTTATTTTATGCTGAATCTGATAATAGAAATTAATTATTTAGTAAACAACTGGATTAATTTAAATTGTACTTGTATAGCATTGGATTAAATTTTAGACCTCTTGATATGAACTGAACCTGTTAGTCCCTGAAGGCCCCTGTACAGGAGGCAGCAGCACGTTGGCTAAAAGTCTCTTTAAGGCTTTGCTAATTGCTAATCGCTAATTGCTAATTCACATTTGATGTACATTAGGATGATATGAATAAAATGTACCAATCAGAGCTGATGCAGTTGAGAAAACGGTCCTAAGGTTGAATACCTTTTGATTTTTCTGGCCACCGCTGGACTCAGTTGATCTAAAAGTTTCCTCTATTTGCTGCTTTTTTCTTGTCATTTCTTCTGCTGCTTCTTTAAAGGTTTTCTGCAACAGTGTGTTGGAATGTTATACAAAGAAAAAACAAATTTAAATCAAAAGGCATCCAAGCAAAAACAACAATCTCAGTTTACCTGAACCAAAGCCCTTATAAACTCTGGACTGGTTGTAATGGATTTCAGATGATCTTTGATTCCAGTCCACTTCTCCAGCTTTAGATTCTTATACAATTCAGTCAGTCTGGTTTTACTGACCGGGTCATTCATGCTCTCAGTGTCTCCTGTCTTTATTGAAACAGCCATGTCTTGTGCCAGTCTGTCAAAATAAAATATGCAGTTTACTAAAAAATATTTCCTCCCTGGATTTAATGAGACATCAACGATTCTTTGTGAATGGATACAGTACCTGCCTTTCAGTGATTCCAATTCCTTCTTTAACTTTCTAATAGCTGACCTGCAGAAAATACAAATTAAAGAATTAAAAATTAATGCTTTTCAAACTTTGTGTATAGTTTTCATTGTCAATATTTCTTATAGAAAGAAGTTGAAAAGAAGCCTAGGCGTAAATTCAAACTGGAAGACTCTTTAGCTCCACCTGCATCTAATCTGCGCATCCCACTAATCACCGACGACCTATCATCGCTGGACCTAGCCATGTCGCAGCCAATCACCGACCATGCCCCAGTTGATAAGGAAGTCCATCCAAGGCGTCTTCCGCTTCGCTGCTGCGTTCAACCCACCTCCACCCCTTTTCCACCTCCACTGTCCAGGCTCCCAGGCATACTTCATTCACCGACCTCCACCACCAGTATCGGGTCCCGGGGGACGACATTCCTATCAGCATCGGGAATGCTCATCCGAGCTCATCGCAATCACAGCTCGATGTCCTTAGCCGGGGCCCGAGCGCCAAAGACTTAATTTATGCGTGTCAATAAACTTTTCTAATTGCTTTCTTTCTGTGTCTGAGTCTCTCCAGATTGAACTGGTTTTGTGTAGATAACCAAGCAGCCGATTGTTGAAAAATGTTCAACCTCATGTAACCCAACCCGATCATAAAAAACAAATGTCAAATAATATTAACTACATATCTTATATTCTATTTAATGTTAGATTTCTTTTTCAAATGAATAAATAGTTTTGTGCATGTACAATGTCTGTCAGATATATACATTCTGTTTTATTACTTATCTGTGTGGGTTTATATATTTGTTTTGCAATCAGATAAATAAACCCATACATTTTGGAGCTTTCAATGTGCATAAATCTGTGAAAACAGTTTTGATTTTGCTCTTTCATTTTCTGACATAATTGCATATCTTCATGAAGACATGCATAAATGGGTTAGATCTCGAAGGACTTAACCAGTTGGCTCAGATCTCATGTGATGAATTACAGAAGAAATTCTGGATGGACGTCTCATGCAGCGTTGATTTCTGACTCCTCAAATTTGCCACTTGAACAATGTTTAAATATTCCCATAATTTCACTCCTGAAAGCACTGAAAAAGCATTAAGAGTTGTGGCTGATACTTTGCATCACTTTGCTAAAAGGATGAAAGTTATTAATTTAAGGCATCTAATACTTTGTTTCTTAAACTTTTCCAAGGTGAAATGTAAAGCAACTTAATGGATTTAAAGGTAACAACCACAGAAAACCCACATCGGGCTGAAAGTCGCATCGTTCAAAGCGTAGGAAAAAAGTAGCAGCTTATACTCCGAAAAATACTGTACAATGTCTTTGGTAGATTTTGTTGATACATTACATGATGCACAATACTCACTCTTTCTTTTTAAGTTCTCCTTTGTAATATTCCTCCATCTGTTTCAGACTGGGTTAAAGACAAAAACTTTGTTTACAGAAGAGTCGAGAAATACATTTAGAAAATAAACATTGTAATTGAATTTATAAAAACACAATACATAATCACACAAAGATCAGATCTACTGTTTTTGTTATTTCTTTTATTGCTCATAAAATGTCAAAATAAACCATTTAGGGCTCTTATTTTTGTGCAATTCTTTTGGTTCAGCATTAATTCCTCTTAAACTAAGTTCTGCTGTCAGAAGGTTAGTTATGCTGCAAAATCTGGTATTTTGAAATCGCTAAAGAAAATAAATAACATCTTTGAACAGAAGTTTTTGAAACCAATAAACATAAAATGAATATTAGTTAGAAATAACACAGTAAAGAAAAGCATGGTGCAGAAAAGCTATGAAGAAATGTGATTTTTGCTCAGATAATACAGAAGAAAATGTACAAAGAAACTAGTCACCTCAGCTTAAAACCAATATTTAAAAAAATCTTTATCAACTAAGCTTTCTTGGTGTTTACACTTATATTTTTATTTTAAGATTTTGTTTTAGAAATTATTTATTCAATCTAAATTGTTTCTTAAAATTGGTCAAATATTTATCTGCTTCCAGGTGTATTTTCTTTATTTTTGGTTGAAAGACTTCTACAACGTAAACATGATATTATTTCAGATTGTTTATTGTTGTTATAAACAATAATAAATCAACAGAAAAAACATTGAGACATGTTAAATCAAAATATGAATATTTCTTACTGATCGCTTTGCTCTTTGTTGGTTTCTTCCTTGTTGTCTTCAGACCTGTTTAAGATGTTTATTAATGAGCTTTTTCTCTAAAATTTGTCAAACATCCTCAAACTTTTGATCTTACCAAGGGATTATAATCATTTTACACATTTCATACCTGCTTTGAACTGGTTTATTGTCACTTTTTGCCTTGGCGATCACTGTGGATTAAAGAAATTATACTGAGAAAATAGCAAATCATCAAGAGAGCAAAACTTTAATTAGGCCGTTAGACATTTTAAAGTTTGTCTTGTCTTATAAAATCATGTTATAAAAATACATACTTCTCTTCCTGATGTTTATTTTCTGCTTCCTCTGTCTCAGCAGACCTGTTCACAACATGTTTCATTAATTTCAAGGAAATGTTTCTTAAATTCTCCAATCTGTTTTTGGGATAATATTCATTCAACCAATATTTTACAAAATCAGTCAAACAATTACCTGCTTCCAGGTGTGTTTTCTTTATTTTTGGTTGAAAGATTTCTACAGAGTAAACATGATATTAGTTAAAATTGTTTGTTGTTGTTTTATAGCAGGTAATGAATAAACAGAGGAAACAATTTTAAAATATGAATATTTCTTACTGATCGCTTTGCTCTTTGTTGGTTTCTTCCTTGTTGTCTTCAGACCTGTTTAAGATGCTTATTAATTAGCTTTTTCTCTAAAATTTGTCAACATCCTCAAAGTTTTGATCTTACCAAGGGATTATAATCATTTTACACATTTCATACCTGCTTTGAACTGGATTATTGTCACTTTTTTTGCCTTGGCGATCACTATGGATTAAAGAAATTATACTGAGAAAATACCAAATCATCAAGAGAGCAAAACTTTAATTAGGCCATTAGACATTTTAAAGTTTGTCTTGTCTTATAAAATCATGTTTATAAAAATACATACTTCTCTTCCTGATGTTTATTTTCTGCTTCCTCTGTCTCAGCAGGCCTGTTCACAACATGTTTCATTAATTTCAAGGAAATGTTTCTTAAATTCTCCAAACTGTTTTTGGGATAATATTCATTCAACCAATATTTTACAAAATCAGTCAAAAAATTACCTGCTTCCAGGTGTTTTTCTTTATTTCATTTGAAAGACTTCTACAGAGTAAACATGATATTAGTTAAAATAGTTTATTGTTTGTTTTATAGCAGGTAATGAATCAACAGAGGAAACAATTTTAAAATATGAATATTTCTTACTGATCGCTTTGCTCTTTGTTGGTTTCTTCCTTATTGTCTTCAGACCTGTTTAAGATGTTTATTATTTAGATTTTTCTCTAAAATTTGTCAACATCCTCAAACTTTTGATCTTACCAAGGGATTATAATCATTTTACACATTTCATACCTGCTTTGAACTGGTTTATTGTCACTTTTTTTGCCTTGGCGATCACTATGGATTAAATAAATTATACTGAGAAAATAGCAAATCATCAAGAGAGCAAACTTTAATTAGGCCGTTAGAAATCTTTAAGTTTGTCTTGTCTTATAAAATCATGTTTATAAAAATACATACTTCTCTTCCTGGTGTTTATTTTCTGCTTTCTCTGTCTCAGCAGGCCTGTTCACAACATGTTTCATTAATTTCAAGGAAATGTTTCTTAAATTCTCCAAACTGTTTTTGGATAATATTCATTCAACCAATATTTTACAAAATCAGTCAAAAAATTACCTGCTTCCAGGTGTGTTTTCTTTATTTTCATTTGAAAGACTTCTACAGAGTAAACATGATATTAGTTAAAATAGTTTATTGTTGTTTTATAGCAGGTAATGAATCAACAGAGGAAACAATTTTAAAATATGAATATTTCTTACTGATCGCTTTGCTCTTTGTTGGTTTCTTCCTTGTTGTCTTCAGACCTGTTTAAGATGCTTATTAATTAGCTTTTTCTCTAAAATTTGTCAACATCCTCAAACTTTTGATCTTACCAAGGGATTAATCATTTTACACATTTCATACCTGCTTTGAACTGGTTTATTGTCACTTTTTTTGCCTTGTCGATCACTGTGGATTAAAGAAATTATACTGAGAAAGTCCCAAATCATCAAGAGAGCAAAACTTTAATTAGGCCGTTAGACATTTTAAAGTTTGTCTTGTCTTATAAAATTATATTTATAAAAATACATACTTCTCTTCCTGGTGTTTATTTTCTGCTTCCTCTGTCTCAGCAGGCCTGTTCACAACATGTTTCATTAATTTCAAGGAAATGTTTCTAAATTCTCCAATCTGTTTTTGGGATAATATTCATTCAACCAATATTTTACAAAATCAGTCAAACAATTACCTGCTTCCAGGTGTATTTTCTTTATTTTCATTTGAAAGACTTCTACAGAGTAAACATGATATTAGTTGAAATTGTTTGTTGTTGTTTTATAGCATGTAATGAATCAACAGAGGAAACAATTTTAAAATATGAATATTTCTTACTGATCGCTTTGCTCTTTGTTGGTTTCTTCCTTGTTGTCTTCAGACCTGTTTTAAGATGCTTATTAATTAGCTTTTTCTCTAAAATTTGTCAACATCCTCAAAGTTTTGATCTTACCAAGGGATTATAATCATTTTACACATTTCATACCTGCTTTGAACTGGTTTATTGTCACTTTTCTTGCCTTGTCGATCACTGTGGATTAAAGAAATTATACTGAGAAAATACCAAATCATCAAGAGAGCAAAACTTTAATTAGGCCGTTAGACATTTTAAAGTTTGTCTTGTCTTATAAAATCATGTTTATAAAAATACATACTTCTCTTCCTGATGTTTATTTTCTGCTTCCTCTGTCTCAGCAGGCCTGTTCACAACATGTTTCATTAATTTCAAGGAAATGTTTCTTAAATTCTCCAAACTGTTTTTGGGATAATATTCATTCAACCAATATTTTACAAAATCAGTCAAAAATTACCTGCTTCCAGGTGTATTTTCTTTATTTTCATTTGAAAGACTTCTACAGAGTAAACATGATATTAGTTAAAATAGTTTATTGTTGTTTTATAGCAGGTAATGAATCAACAGAGGAAACAATTTTAAAATATGAATATTTCTTACTGATCGCTTTGCTCTTTGTTGGTTTCTTCCTTATTGTCTTCAGACCTGTTTAAGATGTTTATTATTTAGATTTTTCTCTAAAATTTGTCAACATCCTCAAAGTTTTGATCTTACCAAGGATTATAATCATTTTACACATTTCATACCTGCTTTGAACTGGTTTATTGTCACTTTTTTTGCCTTGGCGATCACTATGGATTAAATAAATTATACTGAGAAAATAGCAAATCATCAAGAGAGAGCAAAACTTTAATTAGGCCGTTAGAAATCTTTAAGTTTGTCTTGTCTTATAAAATCATGTTTATAAAAATACATACTTCTCTTCCTGGTGTTTATTTTCTGCTTTCTCTGTCTCAGCAGGCCTGTTCACAACATGTTTCATTAATTTCAAGGAAATGTTTCTTAATTCTCCAAACTGTTTTTTGGGATAATATTCATTCAACCAATATTTTACAAAATCATCAAAAAATTACCTGCTTCCAGGTGTATTTTCTTTATTTTTCATTTGAAGACTTCTACAGAGTAAACATGATATTAGTTAAAATAGTTTATTGTTTGTTTTATAGCAGGTAATGAATCAACAGAGGAAACAATTTTAAAATATGAATATTTCTTACTGATCGCTTTGCTCTTTGTTGGTTTCTTCCTTATTGTCTTCAGACCTGTTTAAGATGTTTATTATTTAGATTTTTCTCTAAAATTTGTCAACATCCTCAAAAGTTTTGATCTTACCAAGGGATTATAATCATTTTACACATTTCATACCTGCTTTGAACTGGTTTATTGTCACTTTTTTTGCCTTGGCGATCACTATGGATTAAATAAATTATACTGAGAAAATACCAAATCATCAAGAGAGCAAAACTTTAATTAGGCCGTTAGAAATCTTTAAGTTTGTCTTGTCTTATAAAATCATGTTTATAAAAATACATACTTCTCTTCCTGGTGTTTATTTTCTGCTTTCTCTGTCTCAGCAGGCCTGTTCACAACATGTTTCATTAATTTCAAGGAAATGTTTCTTAAATTCTCCAAACTGTTTTTGGGATAATATTCATTCAACCAATATTTTACAAAATCAGTCAAACAATTACCTGCTTCCAGGTGTATTTTCTTTATTTTCATTTGAAAGACTTCTACAGAGTAAACATGATATTAGTTAAAATAGTTTATTGTTGTTTTATAGCAGTTAATGAATAAACAGAGGAAACAATTTTAAAATATGAATATTTCTTACTGATCGCTTTGCTCTTTGTTGGTTTCTTCCTTGTTGTCTTCAGACCTGTTTAAGATGCTTATTAATTAGCTTTTTCTCTAAAATTTGTCAACATCCTCAAACTTTTGATCTTACCAAGGGATTATAATCATTTTACACATTTCATACCTGCTTTGAACTGGATTATTGTCACTTTTTTTGCCTTGTCGATCACTGTGGATTAAAGAAATTATACTGAGAAAGTCCCAAATCATCAAGAGAGCAAACTTTAATTAGGCCGTTAGACATTTTAAAGTTTGTCTTGTCTTATAAAATTATATTTATAAAAATACATACTTCTCTTCCTGATGTTTATTTTCTGCTTCCTCTGTCTCAGCAGGCCTGTTCACAACATGTTTCATTAATTTCAAGGAAATGTTTCTAAATTCTCCAAACTGTTTTGGGATAATATTCATTCAACCAATATTTTACAAAATCAGTCAAACAATTACCTGCTTCCAGGTGTATTTTCTTTATTTTCATTTGAAACTTCTACAGAGTAAAATTATATTAGTTAAAATAGTTTGTTGTTGTTTTATAGCAGGTAATGAATAAACAGAGGAAACAATTTTAAAATATGAATATTTCTTACTGATCGCTTTGCTCTTTGTTGGTTTCTTCCTTGTTGTCTTCAGACCTGTTTAAGATGTTTATTAATGAGCTTTTTCTCTAAAATTTGTCAACACCCTCAAAGTTTTGATCTTACCAAGGGATTATAATCATTTTACAAATTTCATACCTGCTTTGATCTGGATTATTGTCACTTTTTTTGCCTTGTCGATCACTGTGGATTAAAGAAAGTATACTGAGACAATACCAAATCATCAAGAGAGCAAAACTTTAATTAGGCCGTTAGAAATCTTTAAGTTTGTCTTGTCTTATAAAATCATGTTTATAAAAATACATACTTCTCTTCCTGATGTTTATTTTCTGCTTCCTCTGTCTCAGCAGGCCTGTTCACAACATGTTTCATTAATTTCAAGGAAATGTTTCTAAAATTCTCCAATCTGTTTTTGGGATAATATTCATTCAATCAATATTTTACAAAATCAGTCAAAAAATTACCTGCTTCCAGGTGTGTTTCTTTATTTTCATTTGAAAGACTTCTACAGAGTAAAATTATATTAGTTGAAATTGTTTGTTGTTGTTTTATAGCAGGTAATGAATCAACAGAGGAAACAATTTTAAAATATGAATATTTCTTACTGATCGCTTTGCTCTTTGTTGTTTTCTTCCTTGTTGTCTTCAGACCTGTTTAAGATGTTTATTATTTAGATTTTTCTCTAAAATTTGTCAACATCCTCAAAAGTTTTGATCTTACCAAGGGATTATAATCATTTTACACATTTCATACCTGCTTTGAACTGTTTATTGTCACTTTTTTTGCCTTGTCGATCACTGTGGATTAAAGAAAGTATACTGAGAAAATAGCAAATCATCAAGAGAGCAAAACTTTAATTAGGCCGTTAGAAATCTTTAAGTTTGTCTTGTCTTATAAAATCATGTTTATAAAAATACATACTTCTCTTCCTGATGTTTATTTTCTGCTTCCTCTGTCTCAGCAGGCCTGTTCACAACATGTTTCATTAATTTCAAGGAAATGTTTCTTAAATTCTCCAAACAGTTTTTGGGATAATATTCATTCAATCAATATTTTACAAAATCAGTCAAACAATTACCTGCTTCCAGGTGTATTTTCTTTATTTTCATTTGAAAGACTTCTACAGAGTAAAATTATATTAGTTAAAATAGTTTGTTGTTGTTTTATAGCATGTAATGAATCAACAGAGGAAACAATTTTAAAATATGAATATTTCTTACTGATCGCTTTGCTCTTTGTTGGTTTCTTCCTTGTTGTCTTCAGAACTGTTTAAGATGCTTATTAATTAGCTTTTTCTCTAAAATTTGTCAACATCCTCAAACTTTTGATCTTACCAAGGGATTATAATCATTTTACACATTTCATACCTGCTTTGAACTGTTTTATTGTCACTTTTTTTGCCTTGTCGATCACTATGGATTAAAGAAATTATACTGAGAAAATACCAAATCATCAAGAGAGCAAAACTTTAATTAGGCCGTTAGAAATCTTTAAGTTTGTCTTGTCTTATAAAATCATGTTTATAAAAATACATACTTCTCTTCCTGATGTTTATTTTCTGCTTCCTCTGTCTCAGCAGGCCTGTTCACAACATGTTTCATTAATTTCAAGGAATGTTTCTTAAATTCTCCAATCTGTTTTTGGGATAATATTCAATCAATCAATAATATTTCTTGAATTTGGTCAAAAAATTACCTGCTTCCAGGTGTGTTTTCTTTATTTTCATTTGAAAGACTTCTACAGAGTAAAATTATATTAGTTAAAATAGTTTATTGTTGTTTTATAGCAGGTAATGAATAAACAGAGGAAACAATTTTAAAATATGAATATTTCTTACTGATCGCTTTGCTCTTTGTTGGTTTCTTCCTTGTTGTCTTCAGACCTGTTTAAGATGCTTATTAATTAGCTTTTTCTCTAAAATTTGTCAACATCCTCAAAGTTTTGATCTTACCAAGGGATTATAATCATTTTACACATTTCATACCTGCTTTGAACTGGATTATTGTCACTTTTTTTGCCTTGTCGATCACTGTGGATTAAAGAAATTATACTGAGAAAATACCAAATCATCAAGAGAGCAAAACTTTAATTAGGCCGTTAGACATTTTAAAGTTTTTCTTGTCTCATAAAATCATGTTTATAAAAATACATACTTCTCTTCCTGGTGTTTATTTTCTGCTTTCTCTGTCTCAACATGTTTCATTAATTTCAAGGAAATGTTTCTTAAATTCTCCAATCTGTTTTTGGGATAATATTCATTCAACCAATATTTTACAAAATCAGTCAAACAATTACCTGCTTCCAGGTGTATTTTCTTTATTTTCATTTGAAAGATTTCTACAGAGTAAACATGATATTAGTTAAAATAGTTTATTGTTGTTTTATAGCATGTAATGAATAAACAGAGGAGACATTGAGACATGTTAAATCAAATATCAATATTTCTTACTCATCGCTTTGCTCTTTGTTGGTTTCTTCTTTCATGTCTTCAACTGTTGAAAATATTTATTATTTAGATTTTTGTCTAAAATTGACCAACATTCTTAAACCTTTTAATTTTGGTAATGAAATATGATAATTTTCTACAATTTTTAAAAAGAATTTATACCTTTGTTTAGCACTGTTTTGGTCAGGATCATTACTGTGGATCAGAAAAAATGACATTAAGAAAGTTCCAAATCATCAAGAGAGCAAAACTTTAATTAGGCCGTTAGACATTTTAAAGTTTGTCTTGTCTTATAAAATCATGTTTATAAAAATACAAACTTCTCTTCCTGGTGTTTATTTTCTGCTTCCTCTGTCTCAGCAGGCCTGTTCACAACATGTTTCATTAATTTCAAGGAAATGTTTCTAAAATTCTCCAATCTGTTTTTGGGATAATATTCATTCAATCAATATTTTACAAATCAGTCAAACAATTACCTGCTTCCAGGTGTGTTTTCTTTATTTTCATTTGAAAGACTTCTACAGAGTAAAATTATATTAGTTAAAATTGTTTGTTGTTGTTTTATAGCAGGTAATGAATCAACAGAGGAAACAATTTTAAAATATGAATATTTCTTACTGATCGCTTTGCTCTTTGTTGTTTTCTTCCTTGTGTCTTCAGACCTGTTTAAGATGTTTATTAATGAGATTTTTCTCTAAAATTTGTCAACATCCTCAAAGTTTTGATCTTACCAAGGGATTATAATCATTTTACACATTTCATACCTGCTTTGAACTGGATTATTGTCACTTTTTTTGCCTTGTCGATCACTGTGGATTAAAGAAATTATACTGAGAAAATACCAAATCATCAAGAGAGCAAAACTTTAATTAGGCCGTTAGACATTTTAAAGTTTGTCTTGTCTTATAAAATCATGTTTATAAAAAATACATACTTCTCTTCCTGGTGTTTATTTTCTGCTTCCTCTGTCTCAGCAGGCTGTTCACAACATGTTTCATTAATTTCAAGGAAATGTCTCTAAAATTCTCCAATCTGTTTTTGAGATAAGATTCATTCAATCAATAATATTTCTTGAATTTGGTCAAAAAATTACCTGCTTCCAGTGTATTTTCTTTATTTTCATTTGAAAGACTTCTACAGAGTAAAATTATATTATTTAAAATGGTTTGTTGCTGTTTTATAGCAGGTAATGAATAAACAGAGGAAACAATTTTAAAATATGAATATTTCTTACTGATCGCTTTGCTCTTTGTTGGTTTCTTCCTTGTTGTCTTCAGACCTGTTTAAGATGTTTATTAATGAGCTTTTTCTCTAAAATTTGTCAACATCCTCAAAGTTTTGATCTTACCAAGGGAATATAATCATTTTACACATTTCATACCTGCTTTGAACTGGATTATTGTCACTTTTTTTGCCTTGTCGATCACTGTGGATTAAAGAAATTATACTGAGAAAATAGCAAATCATCAAGAGAGCAAAACTTTAATTAGGCCGTTAGACATTTTAAAGTTTTCTTGTCTCATAAAATCATGTTTATAAAAATACATACTTCTTTCCTGGTGTTTATTTTCTGCTTTCTCTGTCTCAACATGTTTCATTAATTTCAAGGAAATGTTTCTAAAATTCTCCAATCTGTTTTTGGGATAATATCATTCAACCAATATTTTACAAAATCAGTCAAAAAAATTACCTGCTTCCAGGTGTATTTTCTTTATTTTCATATGAAAGATTTCTACAGAGTAAACATGATATTAGTTAAATAGTTTGTTGTTTTATAGCAGGTAATGAATCAACAGAGGAGACATTGAGACATGTTAAATCAAAATATCAATATTTCTTACTCATCGCTTTGCTCTTTGTTGGTTTCTTTCATGTCTTCAACACTGTTGAAAATATTTATTATTTAGATTTTGTCTAAAATTGACCAACATTCTTAAACCTTTTAATTTTGGTAATGAAATATGATAATTTTCTACAATTTTTTAAAAAGATTTTATACCTGCTTTGTTTATCACTGTTTTGGTCAGGATCATTACTGTGGATCAGAAAAATGACATTAAGAATGTTCCAAATCATCAAGAGAGCAAAACTTTAATTAGGCCGTTAGACATTTAAAGTTTGTCTTGTCTTATAAAATCATGTTTATAAAAATACAAACTTCTCTTCCTGGTGTTTATTTTCTGCTTTCTCTGTCTCAGCAGCCTGTTCACAACATGTTTCATTAATTTCAAAGGAAATGTTTCTTAAATTCTCCAAACAGTTTTTGGGATAATATTCATTCAACCAATATTTTACAAAATCACAAACAATTACCTGCTTCCAGGTGTATTTTTCTTTATTTTCATTTGAAAGACTACAGAGTAAAATTATATTAGTTAAAATAGTTTGTTGTTGTTTTATAGCATGTAATGAATCAACAGAGGAAACAATTTTAAAATATGAATATTTCTTACTGATCGCTTTGCTCTTTGTTGGTTTCTTCCTTGTTGTCTTCAGACCTGTTTAAGATGCTTATTAATTAGCTTTTTCTCTAAAATTTGTCAACATCCTCAAAGTTTTGATCTTACCAAGGGATTATAATCATTTTACACATTTCATACCTGCTTTGAACTGTTTTATTGTCACTTTTTTTGCCTTGTCGATCACTATGGATTAAAGAAATGATACTGAGAAAATACCAAATCATCAAGAGAGCAAAACTTTAATTAGGCCGTTAGAAATCTTTAAGTTTGTCTTGTCTTATAAAATCATGTTTATAAAAATACATACTTCTCTTCCTGATGTTTATTTTCTGCTTCCTCTGTCTCAGCAGGCCTGTTCACAACATGTTTCATTAATTTCAAGGAAATGTTTCTTAAATTCTCCAATCTGTTTTTGGGATAATATTCAATCAATCAATAATATTTCTTGAATTTGGTCAAAAAATTACCTGCTTCCAGGTGTGTTTTCTTTATTTTCATTTGAAAGACTTCTACAGAGTAAAATTATATTAGTTAAAATAGTTTATTGTTGTTTTATAGCAGTTAATGAATAAACAGAGGAAACAATTTTAAAATATGAATATTTCTTACTGATCGCTTTGCTCTTTGTTGGTTTCTTCCTTGTTGTCTTCAGACCTGTTTAAGATGTTTATTAATTAGCTTTTTCTCTAAAATTTGTCAACATCCTCAAACTTTTGATCTTACCAAGGGATTATAATCATTTTACACATTTCATACCTGCTTTGAACTGGTTTATTGTCACTTTTTTTGCCTTGTCGATCACTGTGGATTAAAGAAATTATACTGAGAAAATAGCAAATCATCAAGAGAGCAAAACTTTAATTAGGCCGTTAGACATTTTAAAGTTTTTCTTGTCTTATAAAATCATGTTTATAAAAATACATACTTCTCTTCCTGGTGTTTATTTTCTGCTTCCTCTGTCTCAGCAGGCCTGTTCACAACATGTTTCATTAATTTCAAGGAAATGTTTCTTAAATTCTCCAATCTGTTTTTGGGATAATATTCATTCAACCAATATTTTACAAAATCAGTCAAACAATTACCTGCTTCCAGGTGTATTTTCTTTATTTTCATTTGAAAGATTTCTACAGAGTAAACATGATATTAGTTAAAATAGTTTATTGTTGTTTTATAGCATGTAATGAATAAACAGAGGAGACATTGAGACATGTTAAATCAAAATATCAATATTTCTTACTCATCGCTTTGCTCTTTGTTGGTTTCTTCTTTCATGTCTTCAACACTGTTGAAAATATTTATTATTTAGATTTTTGTCTAAAATTGACCAACATTCTTAAACCTTTTAATTTTGGTAATGAAATATGATAATTTTCTACAATTTTTAAAAAGAATTTATACCTGCTTTGTTTAGCACTGTTTTGGTCAGGATCATTACTGTGGATCAGAAAAATGACATTAAGAAAGTTCCAAATCATCAAGAGAGCAAAACTTTAATTAGGCCGTTAGACATTTTAAAGTTTGTCTTGTTTTATAAAATCATGTTTATAAAAATACAAACTTCTCTTCCTGGTGTTTATTTTCTGCTTCCTCTGTCTCAGCAGGCCTGTTCACAACATGTTTCATTAATTTCAAGGAAATGTTTCTAAAATTCTCCAAACTGTTTTTGGGATAATATTCATTCAATCAATATTTTACAAAATCAGTCAAACAATTACCTGCTTCCAGGTGTATTTTCTTTATTTTCATTTGAAAGACTTCTACAGAGTAAAATTATATTAGTTAAAATGGTTTGTTGCTGTTTTATAGCAGGTAATGAATAAACAGAGGAAACAATTTTAAAATATGAATATTTCTTACTGATCGCTTTGCTCTTTGTTGGTTTCTTCCTTGTTGTCTTCAGACCTGTTTAAGATGTTTATTAATGAGCTTTTTCTCTAAAATTTGTCAACATCCTCAAAGTTTTGATCTTACCAAGGGAATATAATCATTTTACACATTTCATACCTGCTTTGAACTGGATTATTGTCACTTTTTTTGCCTTGTCGATCACTGTGGATTAAAGAAATTATACTGAGAAAATAGCAAATCATCAAGAGAGCAAAACTTTAATTAGGCCGTTAGACATTTTAAAGTTTTTCTTGTCTCATAAAATCATGTTTATAAAAATACATACTTCTCTTCCTGGTGTTTATTTTCTGCTTTCTCTGTCTCAACATGTTTCATTAATTTCAAGGAAATGTTTCTTAAATTCTCCAATCTGTTTTTGGGATAATATTCATTCAACCAATATTTTACAAAATCAGTCAAACAATTACCTGCTTCCAGGTGTATTTTCTTTATTTTCATATGAAAGATTTCTACAGAGTAAACATGATATTAGTTAAAATAGTTTGTTGTTTTATAGCAGGTAATGAATCAACAGAGGAGACATTGAGACATGTTAAATCAAAATATCAATATTTCTTACTCATCGCTTTGCTCTTTGTTGGTTTCTTCTTTTATGTCTTCAACACTGTTGAAAATATTTATTATTTAGATTTTTGTCTAAAATTGACCAACATTCTTAAACCTTTTAATTTTGGTAATGAAATATGATAATTTTCTACAATTTTTAAAAAGATTTTATACCTGCTTTGTTTATCACTGTTTTGGTCAGGATTATTACTGTGGATCAGAAAAATGACATTAAGAAAGTTCCAAATCATCAAGAGAGCAAAACTTTAATTAGGCCGTTAGACATTTTAAAGTTTGTCTTGTCTTATAAAATCATGTTTATAAAAATACATACTTCTCTTCCTGGTGTTTATTTTCTGCTTTCTCTGTCTCAGCAGACCTGTTCACAACATGTTTCATTAATTTCAAGGAAATGTTTCTTAAATTCTCCAAACTGTTTTTGGGATAATATTCATTCAGCCAATATTTTACAAAATCAGTCAAACAATTACCTGCTTCCAGGTGTATTTTCTTTATTTTCATTTGAAAGACTTCTACAGAGTAAAATTATATTAGTTAAAATTGTTTGTTGTTGTTTTATAGCAGGTAATGAATCAACAGAGGAAACAATTTTAAAATATGAATTTCTTACTGATCGCTTTGCTCTTTGTTGGTTTCTTCCTTGTTGTCTTCAGACCTGTTTAAGATGTTTATTAATGAGCTTTTTCTCTAAAATTTGTCAACATCCTCAAAAGTTTTGATCTTACCAAGGGATTATAATCATTTTACACATTTCATACCTGCTTTGAACTGGTTTATTGTCACTTTTTTTGCCTTGGCGATCACTATGGATTAAAGAAATTATACTGAGAAAATACCAAATCATCAAGAGAGCAAAACTTTAATTAGGCCGTTAGAAATCTTTAAGTTTGTCTTGTCTTATAAAATCATGTTTATAAAAATACATACTTCTCTTCCTGATGTTTATTTTCTGCTTCCTCTGTCTCAGCAGGCCTGTTCACAACATGTTTCATTAATTTCAAGGAAATGTTTCTAAAATTCTCCAAACTGTTTTTGGGATAATATTCATTCAGTCAATAATATTTCTTGAATTTGGTCAAATATTTACCTGCTCTCAGGTGTATTTTCTTTATTTTCATTTGAAAGACTTCTACAGAGTAAAATTATATTAGTTAAAATGGTTTGTTGTTGTTTTATAGCATGTAATGAATCAACAGAGGAAACAATTTTAAAATATGAATATTTCTTACTGATCGCTTTGCTCTTTGTTGTTTTCTTCCTTGTTGTCTTCAGACCTGTTTAAGATGTTTATTAATGAGCTTTTTCTCTAAAATTTGTCAACATCCTCAAACTTTTGATCTTACCAAGGGAATATAATCATTTTACACATTTCATACCTGCTTTGAACTGGATTATTGTCACTTTTTTTGCCTTGTCGATCACTGTGGATTAAAGAAATTATACTGAGAAAATACCAAATCATCAAGAGAGCAAAACTTTAATTAGGCCGTTAGACATTTTAAAGTTTTTCTACTCTCATAAAATCATGTTTATAAAAATACATACTTCTCTTCCTGGTGTTTATTTTCTGCTTTCTCTGTCTCAGCAGGCCTGTTCACAACATGTTTCATTAATTTCAAGGAAATGTTTCTTAAATTCTCCAATCTGTTTTTGGGATAATATTCATTCAATCAATATTTTACAAAATCAGTCAAACAATTACCTGCTTCCAGGTGTATTTTCTTTATTTTCATATGAAAGATTTCTACAGAGTAAACATGATATTAGTTAAAATAGTTTATTGTTGTTTTATAGCAGGTAATGAATCAACAGAGGAGACATTGAGACATGTTAAATCAAAATATCAATATTTCTTACTCATCGCTTTGCTCTTTGTTGGTTTCTTCTTTTATGTCTTCAACACTGTTGAAAATATTTATTATTAAGATTTTTTTCTAAAATTAACCAACATTCTTAAACCTTTTAATTTTGGTAATGAAATATGATAATTTTCTACAATTTTTAAAAAGATTTTATACCTGCTTTGTTTATCACTGTTTTGGTCAGGATCATTACTGTGGATCAGAAAAATGACATTAAGAAAGTTCCAAATCATCAAGAGAGCAAAACTTTAATTAGGCCGTTAGACATTTTAAAGTTTTTCTTGTTTTATAAAATCATGTTTATAAAAATACATACTTCTCTTCCTGGTGTTTATTTTCTGCTTTCTCTGTCTCAGCAGGCCTGTTCACAACATGTTTCATTAATTTCAAGGAAATGTTTCTAAAATTCTCCAATCTGTTTTTGGGATAATATTCATTCAATCAATATTTTACAAAATCAGTCAAACAATTACCTGCTTCCAGGTGTATTTTCTTTATTTTCATTTGAAAGACTTCTACAGAGTAAAATTATATTAGTTAAAATTGTTTGTTGTTGTTTTATAGCAGGTAATGAATCAACAGAGGAAACAATTTTAAAATATGAATATTTCTTACTGATCGCTTTGCTCTTTGTTGGTTTCTTCCTTGTTGTCTTCAGACCTGTTTAAGATGTTTATTATTTAGATTTTTCTCTAAAATTTGTCAACATCCTCAAAGTTTTGATCTTACCAAGGGATTATAATTATTTTACACATTTCATACCTGCTTTGAACTGGATTATTGTCACTTTTTTTGCCTTGTCGATCACTGTGGATTAAAGAAATTATACTGAGAAAATAGCAAATCATCAAGAGAGCAAAACTTTAATTAGGCCGTTAGAAATCTTTAAGTTTGTCTTGTCTTATAAAATTATATTTATAAAAATACATACTTCTCTTCCTGGTGTTTATTTTCTGCTTTCTCTGTCTCAGCAGGCCTGTTCACAACATGTTTCATTAATTTCAAGGAAATGTTTCTAAAATTCTCCAAACTGTTTTTGGGATAATATTCATCCAACCAATATTTTACAAAATCAGTCAAAAAATTACCTGCTTCCAGGTGTGTTTTTTATTTTCATTTGAAAGACTTCTACAGAGTAAAATTATATTAGTTAAAATTGTTTGTTGTTGTTTTATAGCAGGTAATGAATAAACAGAGGAAACAATTTTAAAATATGAATATTTCTTACTGATCGCTTTGCTCTTTGTTGGTTTCTTCCTTGTTGTCTTCAGACCTGTTTAAGATGTTTATTATTTAGATTTTTCTCTAAAATTTGTCAACATCCTCAAACTTTTGATCTTACCAAGGGATTATAATCATTTTACACATTTCATACCTGCTTTGAACTGGTTTATTGTCACTTTTCTTGCCTTGTCGATCACTGTGGATTAAATAAATTATACTGAGAAAATACCAAATCATCAAGAGAGCAAAACTTTAATTAGGCCGTTAGAAATCTTTAAGTTTGTCTTGTCTTATAAAATCATGTTTATAAAAATACATACTTCTCTTCCTGATGTTTATTTTCTGCTTCCTCTGTCTCAGCAGGCCTGTTCACAACATGTTTCATTAATTTCAAGGAAATGTTTCTTAAATTCTCCAAACTGTTTTTGGGATAATATTCATTCAACCAATATTTTACAAAATCAGTCAAACAATTACCTGCTTCCAGGTGTATTTTCTTTATTTTCATTTGAAAGACTTCTACAGAGTAAACATGATATTAGTTAAAATAGTTTATTGTTGTTTTATAGCAGGTAATGAATCAACAGAGGAAACAATTTTAAAATATGAATATTTCTTACTGATCGCTTTGCTCTTTGTTGGTTTCTTCCTTATTGTCTTCAGACCTGTTTAAGATGTTTATTATTTAGATTTTTCTCTAAAATTTGTCAAAATCCTCAAAGTTTTGATCTTACCAAGGGAATATAATCATTTTACACATTTCATACCTGCTTTGAACTGGATTATTGTCACTTTTTTTGCCTTGGCGATCACTATGGATTAAATAAATTATACTGAGAAAATACCAAATCATCAAGAGAGCAAAACTTTAATTAGGCCGTTAGAAATCTTTAAGTTTGTCTTGTCTTATAAAATCATGTTTATAAAAATACATACTTCTCTTCCTGGTGTTTATTTTCTGCTTTCTCTGTCTCAGCAGGCCTGTTCACAACATGTTTCATTAATTTCAAGGAAATGTTTCTTAAATTCTCCAAACTGTTTTTGGGATAATATTCATTCAACCAATATTTTACAAAATCAGTCAAACAATTACCTGCTTCCAGGTGTATTTTCTTTATTTTCATTTGAAAGACTTCTACAGAGTAAACATGATATTAGTTAAAATAGTTTATTGTTGTTTTATAGCAGTTAATGAATAAACAGAGGAAACAATTTTAAAATATGAATATTTCTTACTGATCGCTTTGCTCTTTGTTGGTTTCTTCCTTGTTGTCTTCAGACCTGTTTAAGATGCTTATTAATTAGCTTTTTCTCTAAAATTTGTCAACATCCTCAAACTTTTGATCTTACCAAGGGATTATAATCATTTTACACATTTCATACCTGCTTTGAACTGGATTATTGTCACTTTTTTTGCCTTGTCGATCACTGTGGATTAAAGAAATTATACTGAGAAAGTCCCAAATCATCAAGAGAGCAAAACTTTAATTAGGCCGTTAGACATTTTAAAGTTTGTCTTGTCTTATAAAATTATATTTATAAAAATACATACTTCTCTTCCTGATGTTTATTTTCTGCTTCCTCTGTCTCAGCAGGCCTGTTCACAACATGTTTCATTAATTTCAAGGAAATGTTTCTAAAATTCTCCAAACTGTTTTTGGGATAATATTCATTCAATCAATATTTTACAAAATCAGTCAAACAATTACCTGCTTCCAGGTGTATTTTCTTTATTTTCATTTGAAAGACTTCTACAGAGTAAAATTATATTAGTTAAAATAGTTTGTTGTTGTTTTATAGCAGGTAATGAATAAACAGAGGAAACAATTTTAAAATATGAATATTCTTACTGATCGCTTTGCTCTTTGTTGGTTTCTTCCTTGTTGTCTTCAGACCTGTTTAAGATGTTTATTAATGAGATTTTTCTCTAAAATTTGTCAACATCCTCAAAGTTTTGATCTTACCAAGGGATTATAATCATTTTACACATTTCATACCTGCTTTGAACTGGATTATTGTCACTTTTTTTGCCTTGTCGATCACTGTGGATTAAAGAAATTATACTGAGAAAATAGCAAATCATCAAGAGAGCAAAACTTTAATTAGGCCGTTAGACATTTTAAAGTTTTTCTTGTCTCATAAAATCATGTTATAAAAATACATACTTCTCTTCCTGATGTTTATTTTCTGCTTCCTCTGTCTCAGCAGGCCTGTTCACAACATGTTTCATTAATTTCAAGGAAATGTCTCTAAAATTCTCCAATCTGTTTTTGGGATAATATTCATTCAATCAATAATATTTCTTGAATTTGGTCAAAAAATTACCTGCTTCCAGGTGTATTTTCTTTATTTTCATTTGAAAGACTTCTACAGAGTAAAATTATATTAGTTAAAATTGTTTGTTGTTGTTTTATAGCAGGTAATGAATCAACAGAGGAAACAATTTTAAAATATGAATATTTCTTACTGATCGCTTTGCTCTTTGTTGGTTTCTTCCTTGTTGTCTTCAGACCTGTTTAAGATGCTTATTAATTAGCTTTTTCTCTAAAATTTGTCAACATCGTCAAACTTTTGATCTTACCAAGGGAATATAATCATTTTACACATTTCATACCTGCTTTGAACTGGTTTATTGTCACTTTTTTTGCCTTGGCGATCACTATGGATTAAATAAATTATACTGAGAAAATACCAAATCATCAAGAGAGCAAAACTTTAATTAGGCCGTTAGACATTTTAAAGTTTGTCTTGTCTTATAAAATCATGTTTATAAAAATACATACTTCTCTTCCTGGTGTTTATTTTCTGCTTCCTCTGTCTCAGCAGGCCTGTTCACAACATGTTTCATTAATTTCAAGGAAATGTTTCTAAATTCTCCAATCTGTTTTTGGGATAATATTCATTCAGTCAATAATATTTCTTGAATTTGGTCAAATATTTACCTGCTCTCAGGTGTATTTTCTTTATTTTCATTTGAAAGACTTCTACAGAGTAAACATGATATTAGTTAAAATAGTTTATTGTTGTTTTATAGCAGGTAATGAATCAACAGAGGAGACATTGAGACATGTTAAATCAAAATATCAATATTTCTTACTGATCGCTTTGCTCTTTGTTGGTTTCTTCTTTCATGTCTTCAACACTGTTGAAAATATTTATTATTTAGATTTTTGTCTAAAATTGACCAACATTCTTAAACCTTTTAATTTTGGTAATGAAATATGATAATTTTCTACAATTTTTAAAAAGATTTTATACCTGCTTTGTTTATCACTGTTTTGGTCAGGATTATTACTGTGGATCAGAAAAATGACATTAAGAAAGTTCCAAATCATCCACAGCAATGTTGATAAAAATACAAACTTCTCTTCCTGATGTTGATTTTCTGCTTCCTGTTTCTCAGCAGGCCTGTTCACAACATGATTCATTTATTTCAACTGGAAATACTTCTCAGATTCTCTATCCTCCTTTTTGTTTTTAGTTTTGAAAATTAATAGTTCAATTGAGAAATATTTCTTAAGATTGGTCAAATGCTTACTTGCTTTCTGGTGTATTTTCTTCACTTTTATTTGAACAACTTCTGCAGAATAAAATTGATATTGGTTCAAATTGTTTATTTTTATTATAAACAAAAACTAATCCACAGATGAAACATTGAGATATTTTGCATCAAAATATAAATATCACTTACTGATCACTTTGCTTTTTTTCCATATCAGTTTTGCTGTTAAGAAAATCTAAAATTATTCTCAAGCATGGATTATTCCCTATTGTAAAACAATGGTTAGACCTTTACCCCCCACCCATTTTCTGATCACCCTTCTCCCTAACGGGATCGGGAGGTGCTGGTGCCTATCCCCAGCTGCGTTCCAGGCGACAGGCGGGGTTCACCCTGGACAGGTCGCCAGTCTGTCGCAGGGTTTGAACTTTAATATATTATTTTTCTGTAGAAAGTAAAACTATTTGCAGACAGTTTCTATGATTTACCCGCTTCCAGAAGATGCACTGCTGCTGCTTCCCATATTAGAAACCACCACTTATTTTGAATTTTCTGAAATGTTTGAAAACTTTCGGCAAAACACAAAACAGTTTTGTAATACACCTGTGTTCACTTTGCTTTGCTTCATCGTTCTTTACTACTTTCTGTAGATCAAAAGTTATTCCAGCTACGAACTGCTTCCGACCACAGAATTCGTCCCAACATTTTGTTTGAGGGAAAAAGTGAAATAGTAAATAAAGAGGCTAAGACACATTATCAAAAAGTATCAGCAGTATTGCTTCATAAAATGTATCTCTCTTGTATTATTTATATAATATCATATGAAAATAATTTCTTTAAAGAAGATGCAGAATAAAATGCACAATTTGGGCTCCTTATAAAATCAAGTGGAAGCCCAATACTAACTGAGTTGTTTCATCACAAATAGTTTTACAATTAATTAATTTATCTCAGGTAATCCTCAGATTCAGCATCGATGAGTTTTACGCTCATACAGACATTCATTCAGCAGCCAATTTATGATGCACAGTTGAGTCTATGCCAAGAAGAGCTACAGCAGTTCTGGAAGATATAGATCTATCTAGAAATGCAGAGACATCAGTAGGTTTGTTATCTCAAGGTAACATGATGTTATGTTTAATTTCAGGGACACTTTTTATCTCTGCTACATCCTGTCTGATTACCAAATGTTTGCAAACCCATTATGTGCAATAAGGTCCCATCACATCAAGATCTATGTTTTAATCATTTCTATCTGTTTCACAAAAGAGACTTGCATTGTAATCTAACATATTTTTGCCAGAAAAAAACTCTGTTGATAATTTAAAAAAAATACTTTTTAAGAATAATGCAAGAAATCTATAAGATATGTTTCATTGCTGTTTTTTCTTTTCAATTTTCATTCTGCTTTAGGAATGATTTAATGATTCCTACCTTATGATTTTATCTTCTAAGTATCCACACGCTGTCTCTTTGGTTTCTCTGGCCTCTTCTCAGTCGCTGTCGGTTCAACTTTGCTCAAGAAGTAACTTAAATGTAAAAGCTGCTGTTGGTTCTCAGTCACCTTGCAGAACTGGTTTCAAAGCTTCAGGAGAAACACTTTTGGCTCCAGTCCCAGTTACATTATTCACTGCATAAAATAGCTTTCTGGTTAGATGATCATTGATTAAAGAGAAAGAGAGAATGAAACTCATTATTAAGATCTGTAGCCAGATTTGTTTTATCTTTTTGCTTTTGAAGAGTAAGTTGGTTGAATCTTCGATAAATAAAATGATCTTTTTTTAAAGGAAGGCTTTTTCTCACTATTATTCTGATCACTGAAATTTACATATATTTATATATAAATTGACATATATTTCCACTAGATGTTTGTGATGTTTTATGCATAAGGAAATAGATAGGCACATAAACAGAAGATATGTTGTTGGGCTGGTTTTTTTCCATCTACAAGATAAAACTATAGTTCCTTCCTCAGAAAATGGTCACTCCCATACTTCCTTAAGCTTTAATTTAAAAACGACACACATATTTTTCATATTTTCCAGGAGGCAAGAAACAAAACTTAGAGTTGCTGCTTGGTGTGTCATACTCGGTGTCAATCTTTTTTGCAGAACTTAATAAAATTATATTTGTATTTGTGATCAAAAGAACGCTCCTCTTTTCTTGCTATAGTAAAATGAAAATGAGCTAAATGATTTTGACGAATATAATGTCTAATGTTTCTGCAAAAGACATCTGAATGAGAATCCCAAATCCAGCTAGACTCCTGCAGCATGGAGCTTTGGATCAGTTTCATTGGTGGAACAAACTGCACTTTGTCCTGCAAACCACTGGGAAAAAAACTGTAACAACATTGCTTTTTGAAAACATACATGTAAATATGTTGTCCGCCAATAAATTGGATTTTCTCTTTCATAGCAAAACTACTTTTAAAATATTGAATTCTGCTTTTTACTTAACTGATTAAGGCACTTTATTATTTTTTAAATAACTTTTCTCAATTTAATTTAAACAATACAGAGTTACATACTAAAAATAAGCAGATGCTGCAAATATTCCAAACATTTCTTCTAAAATATGTCTGAAGGAAACAATAAAGACTGAAACAATAAATATCATAGCTGTTTACATAAAATGAAAGATTTTCATGTAAATCATGGCCAGAAGGATCAAGTCTTCATTGGTTCCTCTTTGAATAAAGTTTCTTTTTTGCTTTCTAATCTGTTTTTACTGTTGGAACTAAAGGGCATGTCAGAAAAATATGATTTGAATTTATGTTTTTATAGTCCTCCCATAAGGCTGGTCTACCCGTTAACACTGTAAATATTCAGTTGGTCTTAAAAATACAGAGAAGGATAAAAGGAAGCAAGATTTTTATGAGTTTTTCATAAAATAAAAATGTTCATCAACGAATGTTTTCACTTTCCAGAGAAGGCAGGATGACCTTTTTCAGCTTTTTAAAATGAGGATAGTGTGACATCTTGTGTTTCTTTTAACAGTGGGAATGATCGAATGCACAAATATTCTCCATTTTCAGATAAAACCAAAACAAATTCTGCATGAGTAAAAAGATTAGATATTTGTAGAATAAAGGTTTTATTGCTGTTTTGTGTAAATGGTTATATGTTTCAGAACCTGTTCTAAAACTGAGATCATTGTTGTTTTCTTCCAGTATTTTAATACTTTAACTGTTGAATTTTTTTGTATAACTCAGTAAGCACATCTTGTTGGTGCAGTGCTAAAGCCTCCCACGATGATGGATGAGTCACACATTCCTGAAACCAGTAAGTCCTGATGACAAGTAAAAAGTAAAAGAGATAGTAAACCTTCATCAGAATGCATTTGTGTTTTCTACGTGTCGACGGCACCGACAGACTGATGTAGACGGACAGTTCAGAACAGAGAAGTCAAAATGTGGAACTGGTAAGGAAAATATCTAAATACATATTTTTAGTGATTTTAAACCTGTTGATTTAAAATTTGTTACTGAAAAACTAATATGTAATCAGACAAAAAAAAGTGTGAATGCAGGATCATAACACCCAAAAGATAAATCATATTTAAAAATGTTAATTGTAAGTGAGACAGAGGATGATTTGATTCATATTTCTGCAGAGAAATATAATTCTTATTCAAAATTATTAGTTTCATGCATATTTATGAAGATGTGAGATAAATCCAATTTGTATATAATGAGAGAAAATTGTTCAGTGGTACATGACAGATTTGCACAACAGCGACCTCTGTTGTTCAGGTGGATGAAAGGTTGCAGATGAATAATAATATTCAGATTATGTTTCTGACTTTAGTGTTTCCTGCACTACCAGGAAGTGGGACATTATTAGTTGTCATACCTCATTTCAGCTACAACTTTATTGTAGAGAAACCAACAAACTCCTACTGGGATAAACTTCCTCACAATTTAAGTAATAGATGAAAAGTTACATGACAGTACTCCCTTCAATAAGTGTCACCAAAAAACAATGCTGTGAGAGAAAAAATAAAATAAAACAAACAAAAAGGTCACTTCCTCAATTATTGCTTTTAGCTCAAACTTAATTATTTTCCAAAGGAAAAAAAAAAAGAAAAGGAAAAAAGGATTGAGACACAGAAAGCCTGAGTAATAACAAAAATACATAAGATAAAATTAATTAATTTTTAAAAGAAAAATGTTTGCAAACCAACACTATACAAAAAGAAAAGATATTTCCCCCATGTGATTTTCTGGTATTTAGAAATTTGAGTTCAGTGTTTAGATTTTACTAGAACCACAATATGAGTCTTTATCCATAAATGAATAAACTGTGCAACAAGAGTTACTGGTGAGCTAAAATTATACCAAGAACAAATCGATAATGAATAGAGGAGGTTACAAAAAGCACATAGAAACAACTGAAGTGCTGCACCTATACAAAGGTCAAAGTTCACAACTCTAATATGCAAATGAAGATGAGACAAAATTACATAAATGGGAGGATTAATATGGCAAAACCAAAGCTGACTAAAAGCATTCAACAAAATTCAACAAAATAATATGTCAAAAATTAAATACGTAATATTTTTGAAATATGATTCTCATTGCATCCGGGAGGAAAGAAGCAAAGCATTTGAATAAAAACATCATTCCAACAATAAAACATAAAGATGTTTTATGAGCACCTGGGACTGCAGTGTTTCTTTACAACCAGGGTTTTAGCTATTTTCTGCTGCTTCCCAGGAAACAGAAAAACATAAGGAGAGAATCGTGATTATTTTGAAGTGATGTATGAAAAATTGTCAGGTTTAACACCTATTAAACACAGATTAAACAAACACAGGGAAGGCAAGAGAGTTAGATTCTTTCTTACTCGCGAGAACAGACAGAGATGTGCTTTCAGTTATAATCTCCTACCATCTGAAACCACATTTGCCTGCTCCTCTTTTTTTATTGTTTTCAGGATCCCTAATCACAAAGAATACTGTAACTCTAAAGGGAGGGGGAAAACAATTCATCACACATACAGCGCAATGACAACACTAACTAAAACACAAGGTATCTTGCACTTGATAGTCGTTCCAGGACACAGGGTTAAACAGAGCAAGTTGTACATCTTCACGGTCGTAGTTTTATAGCAATCCAGCTGGTCATAGAGGCCTTGCTTCCCGCCGAGAGATAACCCTGCAGAAACCTGTTGTCACTGCTTTCCTAATTCAACAACACAGACACATTCTTAATTCTAAGATGAAATTAAACAATAAAAGGATATAAGAAAAGATACATTATAAAGATCAATGAGAATAACAAATATTTAATATCACAATTTATCCAACATTTCCCCCGTTTATCAAATATTTGTTCTAATTCTCATATCCCTCCTAAACAGCCACTTCAAACGATTTTCAGCTGGGAGTTCATTTTTAAGAAAGCAAACATGTTTACATTCAAGGTTTATACTCAGTCCAAGACTTAGAATCAGAATACACATCAAGAGAATCCTCATCAGAGCTTTCTCTGTCAGACTCAGGATCTTTCACTAGTAAAGGATACATCGGTGTCATCTGGTTTCCCATGAAAGAAATTGCTGTAGTGATGAGACGATTAAACAAAGAACGCAGGCAAAGAATACAACAGCATCCACACAAGGTTAGAATGGCAGCAAAGACAGCCATCAACACTAAAGCAGAGGACACAAAGGTTTCCAAAAACTTTCCAAAAACGTTCATCCAGTTGACCCACGTGGAAATATTCACTCCAGAAAACTCCTTACCATTAAGGGTAGGGAGCCCCTCAATGGCCTTCGTCAGGCTGCCATCAGCCGCTGTGTTGTTGGGTAGAAAAGTGCAGCATCCTTCACCAAAGATTGCACACACTCCCCCTCGTTCAGCCAACACCATGTCAAGAGCAATACAGTTCTGGAAAGCCATCAGTGATGTAGCGGCAAGCTGCTCGTGTACCGCCACAAAGCCAGCCTCTGTCCAGTTGCCCAGTTTTTGTATGTTGAAATGAATGTAGTTGATTCTGTCAACGTTTCTGTTTAATGTACACCACCAACAAATTGTGGACTCAAATCCTGCTGCAATTTGGTCGGCCAATTTATACTCATCAGGTACACCACGAGGAACACCAATGGCATCGATGTATGTAGGATCATTATTCTTCCGGGTCAGGTTTTGTTTCTGTAAATGCTGAGGCATAACACTAGTCGAAGTGTGAATTAGATGTTCTGCAGTCATAGAATAAACAGAAACTGCTAATAATAAAGAAATTAAAGCACAAAACCCTGTTACCTTCCGAGGTAATCTATCAAAAATTTTGTCACCACTGCACCATCACCAGACAGCTGCACGACAGACAGGGTTAAAATCATTGTGTACAGAGAGAACAGTCCGGTGTTAAAAACATCATTTGTCATATATCAAGTTTAATCTCTGTAGTTTACTGTTGGAATAATTGTATGTAAGCTATCCCATGTCTGGTTTTTCTTACTATGTATGTTGGAATGCTGTAAAACTGTTACTGTGAAGATTGACTACTTATTCTGTTTGATGTGTCAGGAATGAGATTATCACGTACAAGATAATTGTGTTGCATAGAAGGAGTGACAAACACAATACACATTGTCAAGGTACTGTCTTTGCATCTCCTGAGGTTACAGTTTGTTTGTTGTCTCTCTGGGGTCGTAAAGTTCAGCTCCTGACACTTTGGGTTGTATGCAAACGACCCATTCTTCCTATCAGGCTGGATGTTGCCCTGGCCATCCGAGGTGACAGAATCATCGCTTCAAAGATAAAAGAAACACAGATCGATCCCAGGGGCATTGTAGACTCCTGGTCTTTGTATTTGTATCTAACACTTAGTTAGGAAATGAGAACTAGCACTGTAGCTGTGTGATGAATTGTTTACCCATCCCTTTTAGATCTACAGTGTCCTTGTGTAACCAGGGGTGACCTAAGGCATTGAGAGCCAAGACGTACTTAGAGTGTGTTGGAGATTGTAACTGATGTACGTCTCTGGGGCACTCTCCTCGCGAGTAAAACTTAACAGATGTGTTCTGTCTTTCTTTCCAGGTAGTGTTTTACTAATGTTAGGGGTTTAAACCTGACATTTGCTGACGTCATACTTGCCCAGGAGACTAAACCAATGATAACAGAACTAGGTGGAAAACATACCTGAATACCCATCCTCATTCTATAAGTAGTGCTACAAGAATACATTTTCATTTATGACCTGAGTCATAAATGAAAATGTATAAATGTTGTCCCCAGATGAAAACACAAAATGAAAACAAAACTATATTTATTCACCATTTCATTTAATGTGCAAGTTTGTTCTGCTCCTAAAGACACTGCAGGGTTCTGGACAATCTTCACCAGTTTTGAGATGGTAAAACTATTTGGTTTAACCTCGTTTGTATCCTGGACTTTGAGCGTCCCGAGCTTTCCAGCTATGTTGAAATGAAATGACCTTTTAAATGTACCCAAGTTGACCTTTCTGCTGCATCTGGGTTTTTAGTGGGAAAAAGTTCAATCCATTTGAAGAAAGCATCAATTATTACTAAACAGTACTTTTTGCTTCACTTTTATTCAATTCTATAAAGTCCATGTGTATTATTTGAAATTGATATTGTGGGTTAGGAAATTTTCATCTACGTGGTCTTAGATTGCTCTGAGAGTTATGTGTAGCACATATCAGGCAGGCCCTACAAAAAATTTTTTGAATAAGAAATAAATCCATAAGTAGTATAATGTTGATGAATCTGTCCTACCATCCCCCCTGTTGAGACATGCAAATAGAAAGTTTTTTTGATGTACTAGATTGATAAAATTAACAGCTTGAAAAGAACACAGATTAATACATTTGTATGTCTGTTTTAGCATTTTATGCTAAATCTATTCATATTTTCCTCTATAGTTTGTGTAAGAAAAAGTCAAAAAAGTCAAAAAAGTCGACAGATGAGGAAGAGAGAAGGTAAGATGAACACTCCAGATATTGTGTGGTAACCTTAATTTTTTAAGTTGTGTAAAAAAAAAACTTTTGAAAATGACATAATATGCAATGCAATAAAAAAGTGTTTGACAATGTAGATGTTTTATCTTTTTTTTGTTTTATGTCACACTGAAATGTTTCAGATCATGAAACTAATGTTATTATTATTGAATAATGACCTGAGTAAATATAAAACCCAAATGACAAATGATTATTTCATTCATTAAGCGAAAAAGATATTAATTCCAACCGACATACGGTCTTATGTTGGAAAATTTCCTCCAATAAAACCATCCACTAAGTAGTGCTACAAGATTAAACTATTTTTTTTGGAAAGCTTAGCTCAGTTTCACATGTCATACTGAGAACGTGTCTAATGACCAAATTATCAGAAAAAGTTACAAATCATCTAAAAAATATAATCAGTAGAAAACAGCATTTTTTATGGCATTGAATTTACTAATGTTTAAACTCCAGGATGCATTATAAAGTTATAGTTCTGGTCTAAAGCCATTTAAAATAGTGAAGAATGCAACAAAAAATTTTGTAAAATGCAGTGAAACAAACAAGTGGAGAAGTGGAGAAATAAAAATCTCCATTAAAAATGCTTAAAATATTAAAGGGAAAGAAGGAATGGAGGGTTTGGAGCCACAGGGAAACATATTTGCTTTACTATTTTATAGGTAGGAACATAATTTAGAGTTTTGGAAGTGAAGAGAATATCAGGAATAAAGTTCGTGTAGGACTGGATGAGGACACAACATTTGGCATTATTCATTCATTCTTTATCATCTTGGAGAAATTAAGACTTTACTACTTTTTCATGCATGTTTCATATTTTCATAACTTTAAATTGGTCGGATTAAAATCTCTTGCCACTGTAATAATACTTTTATAATGGTATAAATTTTCATGTAACTTTTTGTTATCTTTTTGACAGACTTAGGTCTTGTGAAGATGAACTTCAGCAGACAAAGTCAGTTGTTCAATCAATCTATAATCTCATAATAATGTTATTGGACAGTAATTGACTGGAATATATTTATAAATTTAAGTTTTGAGTGCAATACAATGTTAGAAATGTTCACACATTTTATTCTTCACTCTTCAGAGACGCCCTTGAACAAAAACAAAAGGAGCTTGAATCAGCCAATCAGAGGTATTGTTCAGACATCAAGCTAACAGAACATGTTTCAGTCCCAGATATTAGAATGCCAAGTGCAGAAGAACTTGTGCAGCATCTGTGTTTAGAGTTTATATCTGTCATGTTTTAAAACAGGTTGACTGAGACAGAAACATCTTATAAAAATGAGCTCCAGAAGATGAGGTATTTTTGTACATTCATTTTTTCATGGGACCATGGGTAGAATATATTTACTGATTATAGAGTTTATATAATTGTAAAACTCTTGTGAGACTATATAAACCTTACATAACTTAGTGACATTTCCTTTTGAAGTATGACTTCTTTCACTTAAGGTTGCATTGCAATAAACATGGAGTGTACTAAAGCACTTTGTAATTTTGTCAGTTGCCATAATGGCACTTGTGATTTATAACTTGTCTCAAAATATTGATAAAAGATTTTCACACATTTTATTCTTCATCATTCAGATCTGAACTTAAACAAATAAAAGATGAACTGAAGTCAGCCAATCAAAGGTATTGTTCCCACAATCTAAGTAAAAATTTCTGACAGTCTCAGTTCCTCCATCAGTTCCATGATTTCACTCCCTAAATGGTTCTGATGATTCTGGTGTCTTTACTGCAGACTGACTGAAATGAAGACATCACATGAGAAGGAGCCTCTTGAGATTAGGTATGTATCTATATTGCTAATGTGATGTCATCACAGAATCTACACCTTAACATGAAATTATCCAGTGATGCATCTCCTTTACACATGATGTCCTCATTTATAGATCTGATGTTGGAAAAAACAAAGAGGAACTGAAATCAGTCAAAGAAAGATATGATACAAATATAGCATATTAACAGCATAACCATAAGTACAAAAATGCATAAATATAATATAGTTCAGGGTTTAGACTGACTAAATTCAGAAATATAACAGTTCTGGAATTTTACTTCTTTTTAAATTGATATTTAAATTCAGAATCTTTAAGTACAAGTGATAGTTTATTTCTGAAATGGAATTTAAAAACACAAATTTGAAGAAAAGTTTTTATCTATTGTGTTTTGCACAGGTTGATTGAAGCAAAGATTTCTGATGAAAATGATCTTCAAAGTACAAGGTAAGCTTTTTTAAAAAAGTGTAACTTTAGAATAAAGGATAGATCTTGTCTTTTAGAATGTGAGTATAAATTAGAAATGTGCTATTTCTCTCTGTTTACTGCATTTTAACTTGCAGGCTTGTCAGAAAAGAAGAGGAAGTACAGCTAATGTCAGCCATTCAAAGGTACTTTGATGTTGTAGTTTCTAACACATTAGGGCTCAACAATACAATCTTCCAGTTTGACATGTGGAAAGTTTAATAATTTTGTTAACCTGGACATTGTTCAAAATAATACAACATAGCAGTTTTTTTCCATTGAAATGAAAGCCAATCTGTTATAAATTTCTCTTTTTTAGAAGCCTGTCTCATATGCATATAGTCCATATGTAACTGAGCTGCAGCAGATTAGGTAGAATTTTTTTGTGTGTCTATTTTAGCTTTGGATGATGACTGAAGAACACATTTATTCAATGCACATTGATCAAAAGCACACATTTTTATTATTTCCTTTAAAAACATGTTTGAATGCATAAGAAGAACCTAAACCAGTAACTAAAAGGCTTTGACATTAACATTATTAATCTGCATGTCCATTTTAGTACTTTTTGAGTCACTTGTGTTTATTAAAATTAAAACATTCATGGTAAGAAGAAACATTACTTTCCCTTTTTTGGAAGTTTGCAATTTGGAAAAACTTTACTGCTAAATACATATATTAAATATACTAAAAAGTACAATGTAATATCTGCTTTTATTTACAACCCAGTCCCACTACTGAAAATATCTCTCTGGAAGCAGATCTTTATGATGTGAGGTAAAAATCTACCTCATTCATCATTTTTTAACAGAATTTTTTTTTTTTATTTGATGAAGAGAGTAAGAACATTTCTGGTTGATTTACTGTCATGTTTCTAATGCAAATAATTTCACCCTTTACAGATCTGATCTAAAACAGAATGAAGAAAAGCTGATATCAGTCAATGAAAGGTATGTGTTTCATTGCATTACAGTAATCTAAATTATTAACTAAAACTAATAATGTTTCAGTGAAAATAATTAATCTCAATGTCCATGTCAGTAGTTTCTGAGTTACTTGTTTATTAAAATGAAAACATTGAAAGTAAGTAGAAGCTAAAGAGCAATTTGCTGATGATGTTAAAGATGAACCTCTTATTTCCACAAAGCCCCATTGCTAAAAAAAAATCTCTGGAAGCAGATCTTTTTGATATGAGGTAAAAATCTTCCTCATTCATCATTTTTTAACACAATTTTTTTTTTGATTTGATGAAGAGAGTAATAACATTTCTGGTTGATTTACTGTCATGTTTCTAATGCAAAGAATTTCACACTTTGCAGATCTGATCTAAAACAGAATGAAGAAGAACTGATATCAGTCAATGAAAGGTATTTTCCCCTCAGAAAACCCTGAAGTAACACATTGCAATATAAGATACAAACCTGGGTGTTTCAGTTCATTTTACTGCAGAATTGATGTTGGTAAAAATATTTATCTATTGCCTCTTTATGACAGGCTGAACAATGAGCTCCAGACAGTGAGGTATTTTTCTATATTAGTTTTTACATAGACAATAACTAGAATATGTGGTTTTGGGTTGCAGTAACAAACACATTAAGTATTTTCAGAAATGTTATTCTTTATTCTCAGATCTGCACTCAAAAATAAAGAAGAAGAACTAGAATCAGTTAAAAGGTTTGTTCACACAACAACATAATGTTCTTGTTTAATCTGCATTATGAAGAAAATGATCATTTCTATCTTTAACTCAGACTGACTGAGACAAATATTTCTCACCAAAATGAGATCCAGGAGATCAGGTCAGTTTTCAGTCTGTATTTAAATGAGTTAAAGTTATTTATCACTTTAAACATCAATTAAAATTCATGAAGATTAATGAAACCTATTGTTAAAATGATTTGATCTCATAGTTTCTCCAACAATGTTTTAATGGTTAATATTCTCCTCTTCAGGTCAACTTTAGAAGAAAAAGAAAAAGAATTGGAAGCAGTCACCAAAAAGTAAAGATAAGCTAAAAGAACATACCATAATATATTTTATATCTTACTTTATTCATGTAACAGTGCAATTATTAGAAATGTATGAAACAAACTGCAGTATTTGTGTCTTGAGTTTTAATCTGTCATGTTTTAATACAGTTTGATTGAGGCAATTTTCACTCATGAGATTCCTCTTCAGGTCTGACTTTACTCGGAAAGAAGAAGAACTTAAATTAGAGATTAAAAGGTATTGTTCACACATTAAGCTAACAGAACATGTTTCAGCTCCTGATTTTAGGATAAGTGTAAAAGTTTAGCTAACAGTTTGTTTGGAAATCATGGAAGAAATTCAACACATTTCAAGTTCTCTGATATTCCTATTGAATCTGTCATGAAGAACATGATCTGTTATATCTTTAACTCAGACTGACTGAAGCAAAAACAAGTCATGAAAAGGAACTTCAGAAAATTTGGATTTTTTATTTTCACATGAGATTTTGATTAGAATATATTTATCTGTCATCGACCATCTAAATATGAGTGACGTACAACAAAATATTCTCTACTTCACAAACTATAGGTGCAACAACTGGTCATTATGCAAAAGAAAAAAAGAATTGGGAGGGAAATGCAGCTTATTTGGCATCTGAAGAGGGAGAGCTTTTTGTTAACTTGGTGTTTAATGGGAGAAGCGAAACAGACCTCCGTGAAGCTGATACCCACCTACCCAAATAATCCAGCAAATAGTCTGATTGTTTAGAGCTCCGTTTGTGCCATTAAAATTTTCGTTTGTGCAGCTTTGGTTTCTGAGATATTAAAAATTATTTTTTAGGTCATCCATAATATACTTTTTAAGATTACAATTACTGAAAATATTGAGTATGACTACTTCATACTCAATATTTTGTGTCATGAATTTTGTGTCAGTTGGTCACAAGGCAAGAAATTTATTTCCATTAGATTCTCAGGACAGTTTGGATGTAAAATTTGTTGACTCTCCCTGAGTGAAACTCTGACACCTTGAGGAAGAGGGAGACCTAGAGACCGGCTGGCCGAAATTAGCGTTCACGAATCGGATCAACCTTGAGCCAGGCGTCGCTCACACCGGATATTGGAATAGCCAAAATCCAAATTGAAAACAACTTTGCTACGTTTGTTTTAACGGCACAAACCTGCACAAACGGAGCATTAACGAACCAGCCCACTTTGGTTTATTGTGGAGCAAAATGCAGGGATGGTGAACTCTGGATGGCCTAAAAATCATTTTAATATCTCGAAAACCAAAGCTGCTCAATCGAACATTTTAACGGCACAAACCTACACAAACGGAGCACTAACCAATCAGACTGTTTGCTGGACTTTTTGACGTAGGTGGGGAGGTGCGAAACCTGTGCATCCTATTGGTGGTGATGAACAAGCCCAGGCAATCAGGCTTTGTTGCAGTCGATCAGTAGGTTGGATCAAAACATTTGCGTTTCTCTCTCGCTTTTTTGTAACGAGTAACTAAACCACACATTGAAAATGTATCGGAGTAAAAGTATGAAATTAAGTTCGGAAATGTAGTGAAGTAAAAGTGAAAGTTATCAAAAAATTTTCATACTCGAGGAAAGTATGAAGTACTCCAAAATATACTTAAGTAAAGTAGTGAAGTATTTTTACTTCGTTACTATACAACACTGATCCTGAGGTCCAAGGACTTCTGTCATGGAAAAGCTTTATTTTATTTTTTTAATTTGTGGTAATATATTGGTTACTCTGCTTTGTTGCAATGTGTTTGAGGTTGTGGTATTAAAACATTTTGTGATTTTGTTAAATGTCATTCTAAATAAATCATTTTGTTTACTATCTTTCTCAACATGACAAACAGGAATTTTCACACATTTAATCCTTTATGCTTTAGATCAGATCTTGAACAAAAAGAAGAACAGCTACAGTTAGTTAATAAAAGGTATTGTTCATACAACATGTTAACAGGACATGTTTCAGCTCCAGATATTAAGATAAGTGGAAAGGTTTGTCCAACAGTCTGTTTGTTTAGAGCTCATGAATGAAGTTCAATACATTGTAAGTTCTCTGATGATCCTGTTAATCTGTTTGATGAGGGACATGATCTGTTATATCTTTATCTCAGACTGACTGAGGAAAGATCTACTCATGAAAAGGAGATCCAGGAGATCAGGTCAGTGTTGTTCAGGGCCTGAATTCCCTTGACAATGTGAATGAGTTATTAATTAAAACTTAAATTACTGTTCCTAAACACTCATATGAACTTTAGTTAAGATTACATATCATACTATGCTTTAAATTTTTCTCAACAGATCTGCTTTAGAAGAAAAAGTAAAAGAAGTGCAATTTGTCAACGAAAGGTAATGCTAATTTCGGTTCTGCCTATAAACATACAATAGTTTTACTTTTACTACAAAATTATGAAACATGCTGCAATGCTATGATCTTCCTGAAACATTTGTGTTACAAGAAATTTTTATCTGTTGTAATTTAAAACAGACTGATTGAAGCAAAAATATCCCATGAAACTGATCTCCAAAATATGAGGTATTTTCCTCTATTTGATTTTACATGTGACAATAAAATCTGGGGTACAGAACTTTTATAGATGTTTTTTTTTATTTTTTTACAAGTTTTTAAAATGTTCACCATGTCCTGACAGTATAATGCAAGTCAGATAATCTGTGAAAAAAACTCAAGCTTCTCCCAGAGTTTCTGTCGCCGTCTGAACAAACAAGACGACTACTGTCTTGTTTCGGAGGCTCTACTCAAAGCCAGGAGGAATGCCTTAATGCAGTAAATCAAGCTTGTATATGCATTGCTCAATGTGCCTGAGGCAGAGAAACAACTTACTGTTTCAGGAAAACTGTTTATTCACCACCATCGGTTGCCATGCTATCTAGACTGAGTACTGATGGCAGCAATGCAGGAAGGCAGAGGAGCTCAGTTTTTTTCACCTATTTTCTGTCTCAAACTGAACTGTCATTATACTGTAGTCTTTATAAAAGTTACATATCCCACTTTAACTTAAAAAGGATTACTTATCATAGGCTGTAGAATCATGAGAAATGTCTGCATCACTACATCAGAGCTCTTGTTAGGAGATATGTACCTTAAATATCTTTCTTATATTTGCTTTGGAAAAAGGAAAAAGGAAGTCAATCAAAGGTATCGTTCCCACAATCAGAAATCAGTATAAATGTTTTAATCAGAGAGTCTCACTTCATTCATTTTATCATGGATGGGATTTTACTCCAAAAAAATTTTTCATTGAAGGTTTTATGCTGATATCTTTACAGCTGAAACAAAAACATCACTTGAAAATGAGTTCCACAATGTGAGATAAAAATTCTTCTGTTTTCATATTACTCAATCATGGATAATTTACATGATCCTGAGGTTTAAGGATTAAATCTTAGTGTCACAGAGCCATCAGGGAGTTGGACTTTTGTCAGAAAGAAGTTCTTGTCTGTATTTTGTGGTTATATGTCAGTTACTTTGCTTTGTGTCAGTTAAATTTTCAGTGAACAAAAACATAATTGTTTCATTTGCTATAATGAGTAAAATATCTAATTTACCACTTGTCACAAATGACAGAAAAGCTTTTCAGACATTTAAAAATTTAATTCTTTAGATCTGACCTGAAGCAAAATGAAGATGAACTACAATCTGTTAACAAAAATAATTATTCGCACAGGTGGAAACGTTCTAAAAGTTTGTATTTTAGAAATCATCAATGCATTGCACAACCTATGATGTTCCTGCTGTTCTGTATTTTGAAGAACATGATCTTTTAAAAATTTCTGTTTTTATAACAACCTGTCTAAAATACAGAGTCCTTATGGAGCTGAGCTACAGCAGACTATTGATTTTTTTTTAATCTGTATCTCCTTTAAGTTTGGATGATGACATTTTTAGTATTTAACATGTTATATGTTTCATTGCATTACAGTAATCTAAATTAGTAATAAAACTAATAATGGTTCAGTGAAAATTATTAATCTGCATGTCGATGTCAGTATTTTCTGACTTACATGTTTATTAAAATGAAAACATTGACAGTAAGTAGAAACTAGAGAGCAATTTGCTGATGATGTTAAAGATGAACTCTATTTTCCACACAGCCTCAGTGCTAAAAATATATCTTTGGAAGCAGATCTTTATGATATGAGGTAAAAATCTTCCTCATTCATCATTTTTTAACACAATTTTTTTTTTGATTTGATGAAGAGAGTAATAACATTTCTGGTTGATTTACTGTCATGTTTCTAATGCAAAGAATTTCATCCTTTACAGATGTGATCTAAAACAGAAAGAAGAAGAACTGATATCAGCCAATGAAAGGTAATTTCTCCTCAAAAAAGCCCGAAATAACACATTGCAATTTAATATCAAAAACTGGGTGTTTCAGTTCATTTTACTGCAGAATTGATGTTGGTAATAATATTTATCTATTGCCTCGTTTTCACAGGCTGAACAATGAGCTCCAGACAGTGAGGTATTTTTCTATATTACTTTTTTCATGGACAATAACTAGAATATATGGTTTTGTGTTGCAGTAAAATAACACATTAAGTATTTTCAGAAATTGTATTCTTTATTCTCAGATCTTCACTCAAAAATAAAGAAGAACTAGAATCAGTTAATAAAAGGTTTGTTCACACAACAACATAATGTTCTTGTTTAATCTGCATTATGAAGAAAATGATCCTTTCTATCTTTAACTCAGACTGACTGAGGAAAAGATTTCTCATGACAATGAGATCCAGGAGATCAGGTCAGTTTTCAGTCTGTATTTAAACGAGTTAAAGTTAATTATCACTTTAAACATCAATTAAACTTTATGAAGATTAAAAAAACCTTTTGTTAAAATCATTTGATCTCATAGTTTCTCCAACAATGTTTTAATGGTTAATATTCTCCTCTACAGGTCAACTCTAGAAGAAAAAGAAAAGGAATTGAAATCAGTCAACAAAAAGTAAAGATAAACAGCTAAAGAATAACATGAGACTGAAAAATATTTTTCTTTTTCTCTTCATGCAATAATTGCACTATTGCATGTTCATTACTTATGTATTTCATACATTTCTCTCATTAGAAATGTATGAAATACACATTAATGTTGTGCTGGTCCTGCAGTATTTGTATCTTGAGTTTTAATCTGTCATGTTTTAAAACAGACTGACTGAAGCAAAAACATCCAATGATGATCAGCTTCAGAAGATGAGGTAATTTTATTTATATGTTTTTACATGAGATATTAACAATACAGATATTTGTCTCAAAACATGAAGGTTTTTGTTTTTATATTTTCTTTTTCTTTCTTCAGCTCTGAACTCAAACAAAAAGAAGAAGAACTAGAATCAGTTCATAAAAGGTTTGTTAACACAAGTTAACATAATATATTTCATCTTTAGATATCAGAATATTAAGTGGAAAAATTAATCTAACAGTTTGTTTGTTTGGTGATCATGACAGAAGTTTATGTTCCTGTTGAATCTGTTTTATGAAGATTATAATCTGTTATATCTGTAATCTGTCATGTTTTAAAACAGAATAACTGAATCAAATACATCTCATGATGATCAACTCCAGAAGATGAGGTATATTTCTCTATATGTTTTTACATGAAATATTAACAACACAGATATTTGTCTCAAAACATGAAGGTTTTTTTTTAACATTTCATTCTTCATTCTCAGATCTTCACTCAAAAAAAAAAGAAGAACTAGAATCAGTTAATAAAAGGTTTGTTCACACAACAACATAATGTTCTTGTTTAATCTGCATTATGAAGAAAATGATCATTTCTATCTTTAACTCAGACTGACTGAGGAAAAGATTTCTCATGACAATGAGATCCAGGAGATCAGGTCAGTTTTCAGTCTGTATTTAAACGAGTTAAAGTTATTTATCACTTTAAACATCAATTAAACATTATGAAGATTAAAAAAAACCTTTTGTTAAAATCATTTGATCTCATAGTTTCTCCAACAATGTTTTAATGGTTAATATTCTCCTCTTCAGGTCAACTTTAGAAGAAAAAGAAAAGGAATTGAAATCAGTCACCAAAAGGTAAAGATAAGCTAATAGAAGATATAGTACCATAGATATTCTATTTGTTATTCATGCAGTAGTGCAACTATTGCATTTATGTATTTCATATATGCTTTCATCATTAATGTATGAAATACACATTAATGTTGTGCTGGTCCTGCTGTTTTTGTATCTTGAGTTTTAATCTGTCATGTTTTAAAACAGATTAACTGAAGCAAAAACATCCAATGATGATCAGCTTCAGAAGATGAGGTAATTTTATTTATATGTTTTTACATGAGATAATAACAATACAGATATTTGTCTCAAAATATGATTTTTATTTTATTTTTTTTTACTTTTTATTCTTCATTCTTCAGATCTGATCTTAAACAAAACATAGACAAACTAGAATCAGTTAATAAAAGGTTTGTTCACACAACAATATGATGTTCTTGTTTAATTTGTTTTATGAAGAAAATTATCATTTCTATCTTTAACTCAGACTGACTGAGGAAAAGATTTCTCATGACATTGAGCTCCAGGCGATCAGGTCAGTGTTGTTCAGGGTTTGTATTTAAAACAGTCAAAAACATAACTTGATAATGAATTGTACAGCATGAGGTATTTTTTTTTATTTGTCTTCACATGGGATATTCACTAAAGTATGATAACTGATCACAGACTGTGAACATATCAGTGACATGTACAGTATAGCATCTAACATTGTGTGAGGTCATAGAAATCTGAAATATCTTTTGCACATTTAATTTTAAAACAGGAAAAGAGAAGAAGAACTGAAGTCAGTCAATAAAGGTATCATTCTTCCAATCTGAAATAAAATATAAAAGTTTCAATTTTATTTTTGAGAGAATCTCAGTTCATTCATCAGTTCTACATAATCTTTGTAATTAAGAGTTTCATTCTCGTATCTTTACCACAGTCTGACTGACACAAATGCAAATCTTGAAAATGAACTTCAAAAGTGAAGTAAGTACAGAGTTGATTTTCAAATAACTCAATCACATTTATTATTATTGATTTGTGGAGAAGAGCTTGGATTAGCTTCATGATCCTGAGGTTCACAGATTCATTAGTTTCACAGAATCACCTTTGACTTGGTCTTTTGTCAGAAAGAAATGATCTTTGTTGTGGTTATATATACAGTAAGTTACTTTCCCTGGTCTCAGTTGAGTTTGGGTTGTGGTAAAGATGCAGTGCACTAGAGCACTTTGTAATTTTGTTAAGAGCTCAATATGAATAAATGATCCTATTCACCCTTTGTCTCAAAATAACAATAGAGATTTTTATTCATGAGATTCTTCTTCAGGTCTGACCTTATACAGAAAGAAGAAGAACTTAAATCGGAGATTAAAAAGTATTGTTCACAGCAGACGAGGTATAATTTTTGTCTATATCTGTTTTAGCTTTGGATGAAGAACATGTTTTACGATTTAACAGGTTTTAACGCATTAGAATAATCTGAATTAGTAACTAAAAGGCATTGCAGTGAATATTACTAATCTGCAGGTCCATGTTAATAAGAAATAATGGTTGAATAGAAGATGAACTCTATTTTCCACACAGCCTCAGTGCTAAAAATATCTCTCTGGAAGCAGATCTTTATGATATGAGGTAAAAATTTACCTTATTCATCACTTTGATGAAGCACAAATTTTTCTTTTATTTGATCAAGACAGTAATAACATTTCTGGTTGATTTACTGTCATGTTTCTAATGCAAAGAATTTCATCCTTTACAGATCTGATCTAAAACAGAAAGAAGAAGAACTGATATCAGCCAATGAAAGGTAATTTCTCCTCAAAAAACTCTAAAATAACACATTGCAATATAAGATACAAACCTGGGTGTTTCAGTTCATTTTACTGCAGAATTGATGTTGGTAAGAATATTTATCTATTGCCTCGTTTTCACAGGCTGAACAATGAGCTCCAGACAGTGAGGTATTTTTCTATATTAGTTTTTACATAGACAATAACTAGAATATGTGGTTTTGGGTTGCAGTAAACAAACACATTAAGTATTTTCAGAAATTTTATTCTTTATTCTCAGATCTGCACTCAAAAATAAAGAAGATGAACTAGACTCAGTTAATAAAAGGTTTGTTCACACAACAACATAATGTTCTTGTTTAATCTGCATTATGAAGAAAATGATCATTTCTATCTTTAACTCAGACTGACTGAGGAAAAGATTTCTCACCAAAATGAGATCCAGGAGATCAGGTCAGTTTTCAATCTGTATTTAAACGAGTTAAAGTTAATTATCACTTTAAACATCAATTAAACTTTATGAAGATTAAAAAAACCTTTTGTTAAAATCATTTGATCTCATAGTTTCTCCAACAATGTTTTAATGGTTAATATTCTGCTCTACAGGTCAACTTTAGAAGAAAAAGAAAAAGAATTGAAATCAGTCACCAAAAAGTAATGTTAAGCTGAAAGAACACATAGTATTATGAAATATTTTATTTCTTACTTTATTCATGCATCAGTTGCACTATTGCATGTACAGTATTTATGTATTTCATATATGTCTCTCATCATTAATGTATGAAATACACATTAATGTTGTGCTGGTCCTGCTGTTTTTGTATCTTGAGTTTTTATCTGTCATGTTTTAAAACAGATTGACTGAAGCAAAAACATCCAATGATGATCAGCTTCAGAAGATGAGGTAATTTTATTTATATGTTTTTACATGAGATAATAACAATACAGATATTTGTCTCAAAATATGATTTTATTTTTTTTTTTTTACTTTTTATTCTTCATTCTTCAGATCTGATCTTAAACAAAACATAGACAAACTAGAATCAGTTAATAAAAGGTTTGTTCACACAACAATATGATGTTTGTTTAATTTGTTTTATGAAGAAAATGATCCTTTCTATCTTTAACTCAGACTGACTGAGGAAAAGATTTCTCATGACATTGAGCTCCAGGCGATCAGGTCAGTGTTGTTCAGGGTTTGTATTTAAAACAGTCAAAAACATAACTTGATAATGAATTGTACAGCATGAGGTTTTTTATTTTCATTTGTCTTCACATGGGATATTAACTAAAGTATTATAAATGATCACAGACTGTGAACATATCAGTGACATGTACAGTATAGCATCTAACATTGTGTGAGGTCATAGAAATCTGAAATATCTTTTGCACATTTAATTTTAAAACAGGAAAAGAGAAGAAGAACTGAAGTCAGTCAATAAAAGGTATCATTCTTCCAATCTGAAATAAAATATAAAAGTTTCAATTTTATTTTTGAGAGAATCTCAGTTCATTCATCAGTTCTACATAATCTTTGTAATTAAGAGTTTCATTCTCGTATCTTTACCACAGTCTGACTGACACAAATGCAAATCTTGAAAATGAACTTCAAAAAGTGAAGTAAGTACAGAGCTGATTTTCAAATAACTCAATCACATTTATTGTTATTGATTTGTGGAGAAGAGCTTGGATTAGCTTCATGATCCTGAGGTTCACAGATTCATTAGTTTCACAGAATCACCTTTGACTTGGTCTTTTGTCAGAAAGAAATGATCTTTGTTGTGGTTATATATACAGTAAGTTACTTTCCCTGGTCTCAGTTGAGTTTGGGTTGTGGTAAAGATGCAGTGCACTAGAGCACTTTGTAATTTTGTTAAGAGCTCAATATGAATAAATGATCCTATTCACCCTTTGTCTCAAAATAACAATAGAGATTTTTATTCATGAGATTCTTCTTCAGGTCTGACCTTATACAGAAAGAAGAAGAACTTAAATCAAAGATTAAAAAGTATTGTTCACAGCAGACGAGGTATAATTTTTGTCTATATCTGTTTTAGCTTTGGATGAAGAACATGTTTTACGATTTAACAGGTTTTAACGCATTAGAATAATCTGAATTAGTAACTAAAAGGCATTGCAGTGAATATTACTAATCTGCAGGTCCATGTTAATAAGAAATAATGGTTGAATAGAAGATGAACTCTATTTTCCACACAGCCTCAGTGCTAAAAATATATCTTTGGAAGCAGATCTTTATGATATGAGGTAAAAATTTACCTTATTCATCACTTTGATGAAGCACAATTTTTTCTTTTAATTGATCAAGACAGTAATAACGTTTCTGGTTGATTTACTGTCATGTTTCTAATGCAAAGAATTTCATCCTTTACAGATGTGATCTAAAACAGAAAGAAGAAGAACTGATATCAGTCAATGAAAGGTATTTTCCCCTCAGAAAACCCTGAAGTAACACATTGCAATATAAGATACAAACCTGGGTGTTTCAGTTCATTTTACTGCAGAATTGATGTTGGTAAGAATATTTATCTATTGCCTCGTTTTCACAGGCTGAACATTGAGCTCCAGACAGTGAGGTATTTTTCTATATTAGTTTTTACATAGACAATAACTAGAATATGTGGTTTTGGGTTGCAGTAAACAAACACATTAAGTATTTTCAGAAATTGTATTCTTTATTCTCAGATCTGCACTCAAAAATAAAGAAGATGAACTAGACTCAGTTAATAAAAGGTTTGTTCACACAACAACATAATGTTCTTGTTTAATCTGCATTATGAAGAAAATGATCATTTCTATCTTTAACTCAGACTGACTGAGGAAAAGATTTCTCATGACAATGAGATCCAGGAGATCAGGTCAGTTTTCAATCTGTATTTAAACGAGTTAAAGTTAATTATCACTTCAAACATCAATTAAACTTTATGAAGATTAAAAAAAACCTTTTGTTAAAATCATTTGATCTCATAGTTTCTCCAACAATGTTTTAATGGTTAATATTCTCCTCTACAGGTCAACTCTAGAAGAAAAAGAAAAGGAATTGAAATCAGTCAACAAAAAGTAATGTTAAGCTGAAAGAACACATAGTATTATGAAATATTATTTCTTACTTTATTCATGCATCATTTGCAATATTACATGTACATTATTTATGTATTTCATATATGTCTCTCATCATTAATGTATGAAATACACATTAATGTTGTGCTGGTCCTGCTGTTTTTGTATCTTGAGTTTTTATCTGTCATGTTTTAAAACAGATTGACTGAAGTAAAAACATCCCATGATGTTCAACTCCAGAAGATGAGGTAATTTTATTTATATGTTTTACATGAGATATTAACAATACAGATATTTGTCTCAAAACATGAAGGTTTATGTTTTTATATTTTATTTTTCTTTCTTCAGCTCTGAACTCAAACAAAAAGAAGAAGAACTAGAATCAGTTCATAAAAGGTTTGTTAACACAAGTTAACATAATATATTTCATCTTTAGATATCAGAATATTAAGTGGAAAAATTAATCTAACAGTTTGTTTGTTTGGTGATCATGACAGAAGTTTATGTTCCTGTTGAATCTGTTTTATGAAGATTATAATCTGTTATATCTGTAATCTGTCATGTTTTAAAACAGAATAACTGAATCAAATACATCTCATGATGATCAACTCCAGAAGATGAGGTATATTTCTCTATATGTTTTTACATGAAATATTAACAACACAGATATTTGTCTCAAAACATGAAGGTTTTTTTTAACATTTCATTCTTCATTCTCAGATCTTCACTCAAAAATAAAGAAGATGAACTAGAATCAGTTAATAAAAGGTTTGTTCACACAACAACATAATGTTCTTGTTTAATCTGCATTATGAAGAAAATGATCATTTCTATCTTTAACTCAGACTGACTGAGGAAAAGATTTCTCATGACAATGAGATCCAGGAGATCAGGTCAGTTTTCAGTCTGTATTTAAACGAGTTAAAGTTATTTATCACTTTAAACATCAATTAAACTTTATGAAGATTAAAAAAAACTTTTGTTAAAATCATTTGATCTCATAGTTTCTCCAACAATGTTTTAATGGTTAATATTCTCCTCTTCAGGTCAACTTTAGAAGAAAAAGAAAAAGAATTGGAAGCAGTCACCAAAAGGTAAAGATAAGCTAAAAGAAGATATAGTACCATAGATATTCTATTTGTTATTCATGCAGTAGTGCAACTATTGCATTTATGTATTTCATATATGCTTTCATCATTAATGTATGAAATACACATTAATGTTGTGCTGGTCCTGCTGTTTTTGTATCTTGAGTTTTAATCTGTCATGTTTTAAAACAGATTAACTGAAGCAAAAACATCCAATGATGATCAGCTTCAGAAGATGAGGTAAGTTTATTTATATGTTTTTACATGAGATAATAACAATACAGATATTTGTCTCAAAATATGATTTTTATTTTATTTTTTTTTACTTTTTATTCTTCATTCTTCAGATCTGATCTTAAACAAAACATAGACAAACTAGAATCAGTTAATAAAAGGTTTGTTCACACAACAATATGATGTTCTTGTTTAATTTGTTTTATGAAGAAAATTATCATTTCTATCTTTAACTCAGACTGACTGAGACAAAGATTTCTCATGACATTGAGCTCCAGGAGATCAGGTCAGTGTTGTTCAGGGTTTGTATTTAAAACAGTCAAAAACATAACTTGATAATGAATTGTACAGCATGAGGTTTTTTATTTTCATTTGTCTTCACATGGGATATTCACTAAAGTATTATAACTGATCACAGACTGTGAACATATCAGTGACATGTACAGTATAGCATCTAACATTGTGTGAGGTCATAGAAATCTGAAATATCTTTTGCACATTTAATTTTAAAACAGGAAAAGAGAAGAAGAACTGAAGTCAGTCAATAAAAGGTATCATTCTTCCAATCTGAAATAAAATATAAAAGTTTCAATTTTATTTTTGAGAGAATCTCAGTTCATTCATCAGTTCTACATAATCTTTGTAATTAAGAGTTTCATTCTCGTATCTTTACCACAGTCTGACTGACACAAATGCAAATCTTGAAAATGAACTTCAAAAAGTGAAGTAAGTACAGAGTTGATTTTCAAATAACTCAATCACATTTATTATTATTGATTTGTGGAGAAGAGCTTGGATTAGCTTCATGATCCTGAGGTTCACAGATTCATTAGTTTCACAGAATCACCTTTGACTTGGTCTTTTGTCAGAAAGAAATGATCTTTGTTGTGGTTATATATACAGTAAGTTACTTTCCCTGGTCTCAGTTGAGTTTGGGTTGTGGTAAAGATGCAGTGCACTAGAGCACTTTGTAATTTTGTTAAGAGCTCAATATGAATAAATGATCCTATTCACCCTTTGTCTCAAAATAACAATAGAGATTTTTATTCATGAGATTCTTCTTCAGGTCTGACCTTATACAGAAAGAAGAAGAACTTAAATCGGAGATTAAAAAGTATTGTTCACAGCAGACGAGGTATAATTTTTGTCTATATCTGTTTTAGCTTTGGATGAAGAACATGTTTTACGATTTAACAGGTTTTAACGCATTAGAATAATCTGAATTAGTAACTAAAAGGCATTGCAGTGAATATTACTAATCTGCAGGTCCATGTTAATAAGAAATAATGGTTGAATAGAAGATGAACTCTATTTTCCACACAGCCTCAGTGCTAAAAATATCTCTCTGGAAGCAGATCTTTATGATATGAGGTAAAAATTTACCTTATTCATCACTTTGATGAAGCACAAATTTTTCTTTTAATTGATCAAGACAGTAATAACATTTCTGGTTGATTTACTGTCATGTTTCTAATGCAAAGAATTTCATTCTTTACAGATGTGATCTAAAACAGAATGAAGAAGAACTGATATCAGCCAATGAAAGGTAATTTCTCCTCAAAAAACTCTAAAATAACACATTGCAATATAAGATACAAACCTGGGTGTTTCAGTTCATTTTACTGCAGAATTGATGTTGGTAAGAATATTTATCTATTGCCTCTTTATGACAGGCTGAACATAGAGCTCCAGACAGTGAGGTATTTTTCTATATTACTTTTTTCATGGACAATAACTAGAATATGTGGTTTTGGGTTGCAGTAAACAAACACATTAAGTATTTTCAGAAATTTTATTCTTTATTCTCAGATCTGCACTCAAAAATAAAGAAGATGAACTAGACTCAGTTAATAAAAGGTTTGTTCACACAACAACATAATGTTCTTGTTTAATCTGCATTATGAAGAAAATGATCATTTCTATCTTTAACTCAGACTGACTGAGACAAAGATTTCTCACCAAAATGAGATCCAGGAGATCAGGTCAGTTTTCAGTCTGTATTTAAACGAGTTAAAGTTATTTATCACTTTAAACATCAATTAAACATTATGAAGATTAAAAAAAAACTTTTGTTAAAATCATTTGATCTCATAGTTTCTCCAACAATGTTTTAATGGTTAATATTCTCCTCTACAGGTCAACTCTAGAAGAAAAAGAAAAGGAATTGAAATCAGTCACCAAAAAGTAATGTTAAGCTGAAAGAACACATAGTATTATGAAATATTTTATTTCTTACTTTATTCATGCATCAGTTCCACTATTGCATGTACAGTATTTATGTATTTCATATATGTCTCTCATCATTAATGTATGAAATACACATTAATGTTGTGCTGGTCCTGCTGTTTTTGTATCTTGAGTTTTTATCTGTCATGTTTTAAAACAGATTGACTGAAGTAAAAACATCCCATGATGATCAGCTTCAGAAAATGAGGTAATTATTTTCTAAATATTTCTACATGAAACGTTAACAAGACAGATATTTGTCTGAAAACATAGTTTTTTTTGTTTGTTTGTTTGTTTTCACATTTTATTCTTTATTCTTCAGATTTGACCTTAATCAAAAAACAGAAGAACTACAATCAGTTAATAAAAGGTTTGTTCATGTAACAATATAATGTTCTTGTTTAATCTGCATTATGAAGAAAATGATCTGTTATATCTTTAATTCAGACTGACTGAGGAAAAGATTTCTCATGAGAATGAGATCCAGGAGATCAGGTCAGTTTTCAGAGTCTGTATTTACATGAAACACTTATTTGAATGAGTTACTATTTATAACTCAAATTCCTGAAGATTCATATGAACATTTGCTAAAATGACATGTAATCGTATTATTGCAAATTTGTTTCTGTACAGATTTGCTTTAGTCGAAAAAGAAAAAGAATTTAAATCAACCAATGAAAGGTAATCCAAACCATGAAAAAATCACAGTTTAAATTATTTTAATCCTATAAAAATCATGCTATCCTTTTACTTTTATTGGAAAATTATAAAACCCTCTGCAATGCTGGGAGATTCCTGCAACATTCGTGTGTTTTATCTGCCATATTTACAAACAGACTTGAGACAAAACATCCCATTATAATGATATTCATAATTTTTCTAAATTTTTAAATGACAAATTCAAGAATATATGTACTAATCATGGGTGGTTGTAGAAACATTAGTGATGCTTACATCACAGTATCAAAGCTCTAGTGAGAACATATACATTCTTAAATATCTTTCTCATATTTCCTTTTGAAACACTAAAAGAGGAACAGTAATGTTCACACACTGAACATTACTTTTACATAACAGTTTAAATATTTATTTCTATCACAGACTGATTGTTAATACTCATTATTGTTCAATATAATTTATTTTTGATTTTATTAAGTTAAAAATATTGCATCTTCATTGTTTTCAGAATCTGTGTTACAAATGAAACATATCTACTTTATTTTAACACAGACTTGCTGAAAAAGAAACTGCTTATGAAAATGACCTCCATGAGATGAAGTTTGTATTTTTCTAAGTATTCTCTTGAAACAGTGTTCAGATAATATGTTTACTTATCACAGAAACACAATTACTCATTATTAAATACTTTTAGAAATGATAAAAAAAAATTGAGACTATGGAACGTTTATTGAAATGTTTAAACCATATCAGCAGATTTTCTCACTTTTCTATTCCATTTACAGATCTGCTTTAATAGAAAATGAAGAACTAAAATCAGAGATTAAAAGGTATTGTTCACACAACAAGCTAACAAAACATGTTTCAGCTCCAGATTGTTTAGATGTTAGGATGCTAAACGATAATCTGTTTGCTTGTTTAGAGATCATAAATACATTGTAAGTTCTCTGATGTTCCTCATTAATCTGCATTATGGAGAAAATGATCTGTTATATCTTTAACTCAGACTGACTGACACAAAGATTTCTTATGAGAAGGAGATCCAGGCGATCAGGTCAGTGTTGTTCAGGGTTTGTATTTACAGGAGGCACAGATCCACATAAGTTATTAATTTAAACATAAATTCCATTTTCTAAAGGCTCATATGAACTTTAGATAAAATGACACATAATCCTATTTTTTTCTTGGAAAATATTGTTAATATTGGCTCCTCTACAGGTCTGATTTAGCAGAAAAAGAACATCAAGTGAAATCAGCAAATGAAAGGTAATGCTCAAAACCTGAAATAAAATGTACCAAAAGCAAAAATATTTTAGTTCTGACTTTCTTATTCCCAGTGTTGTATAGTAACGAAGTAAAAATACTTCACTACTTTACTTAAGTATATTTTGGAGTACTTCATACTTTCCTCGAGTAAGAAAATTTTTGATAACTTTCACTTTTACTTCACTACATTTCCGAACTTAATTTCATACTTTTACTCCGATACATTTTCAATGTGTGGTTTAGTTACTCGTTACAAAAAAGCGAGAGAGAAACGCAACTGTTTTGACCAACCTACTGATCGACTGCAACAAAGTCTGCTTGCCTGGGCTTGTTCATCACCACCAATAGGATGCACAGGTTTCGCTCCTCCCCACCTACGTCAAAAAGTCCAGCAAACAGTCTGATTGGTTAGTGCTCCATTTGTGTAGGTTTGTGCCGTTAAAATGTTTGATTGAGCAGCTTTGGTTTCTGAGATATTAAAATGATTTTTTAGGCCATCCAGAGTTACCATCTCCGCATTTTGCTCCAAAACAAACCAAAGTGGGCTGGTTCGTTAATGCTCCGTTTGTGCAGGTTTGTGCCGTTAAAACAAACGTAGCAAAGTTGTTTTCAATTTGGATTTTGGCTATTCCAATATCTGGTGTGAGCGGAGCCTAGCTCAAGGTTGATCCGATTCATGAACGCTAATTTCGGCCAGCCGGTCTCTAGGTCTCCCCCTTCCTCAAGGTGTCGGAGTTTCACTCAGGGAGAGTCAACAAATTTTACATCCAAACTCTCCTGAGAAACTAATGGAAATAGATTTCTTGCCTTGTGACCAACTGACACAAAATTCATGACAATATTTTCAGTAATAGTAATCTTGAAAAGTATATATTTTGGATGGCCTAAAAAATAATTTTTAATATCTCGGAAACCAAAGCTGCACAAACGAAAATTTTAATGGCACAAACGGAGCTCTAAACAATCAGACTATTTGCTGGATTATTTGGGTAGGTGGGGTTCAGCTTCACGGAGGTCTGTTTCGCTTCTCCCATTAAACACCAAGTTAACAAAAAGCTCTCCCTCTTCAGATGCCAAATAAGCTGAATTTCCCTCCCAATTCTTTTTTCTTTTGCTTAATGACCAGTTGTTGCACCTTTTAGGCACCTATAGTTTGTGAAATAATGGGGTTTTTTTCTTCATGTTGGCCGCATTTTCTGTACTGACTTTATTTTTCTCATTTTCAGCACTGACCTTATTGAAAGAGAAAACTTGAGGTTTATAGAAACTTTGTATTTTCTGTCCTGGAGGGTTTACTAAGAAGCTGGTTCAGTTGTAAAGCAGGTTAAGTTAACCTAAAGCAGGTTAAGTTAACCTAAAGCAGGTCAAGTTAACCTTGTGGTTTAGGTAAAGCACCTACTTTTCTTAACTAAATGATGCCTGCAGGTTTATCCATTAGCAGGTTTCATTTTGCCTGCACTTGGTTGTGTACATTATTTTAAGTGTATTTAACAAATTTACCAAAATATAAAAATGTCATTCAAACTGCATTTGCCTTGTTTTACTTTTTACTTGTAATTTTCATTACATTACTTGAGTACATCCATTGTTACAGTAATTTCCATACTTAAGCACAAGATGTTTCAGATACTTTAAGACTTTAACTCAAGTAACATTTCAATCAGTGACTTTTACTTTTACCAAAGTCATATTTTGGAGCGGTACCTATACTTTTACTTGACTCTGAGATTTCAGTACTTTATACAACACTGGTTATTCCATGACAGACATGGAGAAGAACCTCATCTAGTTTTACTTGCAAATTATAAAACACATTAGAATAATCTGATGTTCCTGCAACATTTGTGTTATGAGAAGTTTTTGTCATACACAGACTGACTAAAGCAAAAATATCCCATGGAACTGAAGTCCAAAAGATGAAAGTGTTTTACTTTATTTGGTTTCCCATGGGATCTTAACTAAATTATGATTACTGATGATAAACTGTAGAAATATTGTTGATATCAATGTCAAAATATCAAAGCTTCATGAGGTCATTTAAACTTTAAATGTCTTTTTAATAGTTACTTTGAAAGCAGAACAAAGGAAGAAGAACTGAAGTCAGTCAATCAAAGGTAATGTTCCCACAATGTGAAAGAAGACATTAAAATATTGCAATCTGAGAGTCTCAATTCACTCATTAGTTCTGGGAATTTACTCCAAAATCTGTGTAATTAAGGGTTTAAATGACATGTTTACCACAGACTGACAGAAACAAAGACATCCCTTCAGAAAGAGCTTCAACAAATTCAGTAAGTTCAGAGTTAGTTTTCTTATGACCCACATATTGGGATTTAAGGATTTAGTGCCTTTGTGGTAATATATAAAGTAGGTTACTTGCTTTTTTCAGGTGGATTTCAGTTTCTGTAAACATGAAGCTTCCTAAAGCACTTTGTCATTCTGTTAAATGCCATAACGAATTGTTTTATTTGTCTGACAATAAGAGTTTCTTTTACACATTTCATTTTTCATTCAGATCTGACCTCAAACAAAAAGAAGATGAACTAGAATCAGTTAATAAGAGGTATTGTTCACACAAACTACAAAACATATTTCAGCTTCAGATATCAGGAGAAGTGGAAAAGTACATCTAACTTTGTGTAGTTAGTTAGTAACAAGCAAAGTTTAGTGATGATGAATGAAGCTCAATACATTGAAAGTTCTCTGATGTTCCTGCTGAATCTGTGTTATGAAGAACATGATCAATTATGTCTTTAACTCAGATGGATTGAGGAAAGAACTTCTCATCAAAAGCAGATCCAGCAGATCAGGTCAGTGTTGTTCAGAGTCTGTGTTTACATGAGACAATGATGTGAATGAGTTATTAATCAAAACATAAATTACAGTGCCTTTACCTGAACTTTAGTTAAGATTATATAATTTATGTTCTGCCAAACATGCTTTAATGGTTCATTTTCTCATCACAGATCAACGTTAGAAGTAAAAGAAAAAGAATTGAAATCAGCCGTTGAAAGGTAATACCAAACAAGACACTGTAAAACATTTTATTTTACACTTTCTAAATTCATGTTGTAGTTCTAGTTTAACTCGGAAATTATAATACATCCTACAATGCTGTGAAGTTGTTGCTGAGTTTGTGTTAGGAGTTTTTCTATGTTATCATTATAAATTAAAAATCTGTGTTGTGAATAACATGATCCGTTATTTCTTTAACTCAGACTGACTGAGGAAAAGATTTCTCATGACAAAGAGATCCAGGAGATCAGGTCAGTTTTCAGAGTCTGTATTTACATAAAACACTTATTTGAATGAGCTACTATTTATAACACAAATTCCAGTTCCTGAAGGTTCATAGGAACATTTGCTAAAATGACATGTAATCATATTATCTTTCCAAACATGCTTTAATATTCATTTTTTTCTCTACAGATCTGCTTTAGAAGAAAAAGAAAAAGAAATTAAATCAACCAATGAAAGGTAATCCAAATCATGAAAACATCATTGCTTAAGTTATTTTAATCCTATAAAAATCATGCTACTGTTTTACTTTTATTATAAAACTATACAACCCACTGCAATGCTGGGAGTTTCCTGCAACATTCGTATGATGAGGAGTTTTTATCTGCCATATTTACAAACAGACTTTAGACAAAACATCCCATTTTAATGACATTCAGACTTTGACACATTACAATAACCTGAAGCATTTTTCTTCAATAGAGCCTCTCTGAAACGAAAGCAGCAAGAACTCACTTCTTTCTATCTATCTATCTATCTATCTATCTATCTATCTATCTATCTATCTATCTATCTATCTATCTATCTATCTATCTATCTATCTATCTATCTATCTATCTATCTATCTATCTATCTATCTATCTATCTATCTATCTATCTATCTATCTATCTATCTATCTATCTATCTATCTATCTATCTATCTATCTATCTATCTATCTATCTATCTATCTATCTATCTATCTATCTATCTATCTATCTATCTATCTATCTATCTATCTATCTATCTATCTATCTATCTATCTATCTATCTATCTATCTATCTTCTTTGTTAGTTTATTTAAAAATGTGTATATATGTTATATACACATATAACACTCTTGTTTTCTGTTACAGAATGGCAGGACAGCTCTTTGTTCCCAAACCTGCTGCAGATTCTGATGACCTTCACAAGCAGAAATTAGAGAAAACAATGTAAGATTTATTTAGAAATTAAACGGAATGAAAGATTCTGTGTAGTTTTTCTTATTTTGTATTTAGTTATATTTTTCAAACATATGTATTACTTATGAATCAAAATGTTCAGTTCCTGTATCAAACAAAAGGATGGAAATAATTTTTCATTCTTTGATGGAAAAAAAAAATTACCTTAGCTGATTCTATAGGTTTATTGTTAAATATTTTTTATTAGTGTATAATGTTTTGGTGCTTGAATAAATTTAGCCAAGTCATAGCTTTGCAGTTGTACAGTTGAGCCCAAAGGTTTTCATACACCAAACAGATTTAGGTTTAAAATAATCTTTTGATTTCGCCAACATGTTTTTTCCTCTAACTGGAACTAATGTGCTGGAGTAGCCATGCTAGTTACTGGGGAATGTGTGCAAATGTGAGACAGGACATAACAATAAGAGTGATGGGAAAGAAATTTTCCCAGCTCACTAAATATTTAGCTTGAAAAAGATATTTATGAGTGAATGTAACATTTTTAACTTTATAAAACTGAGGTTTAGTGTTTTATCTAGTGAAAGACTAAGTAACTCATTTTTTATGTTTGACTGCAACATTACAAACAAGACCCCATAGAACATTTACAATCCAAGTTTTAGAACTGATGAAATATCTTGCATGAGAGATGTAATGTCTTGAAAATAAATAGTCAATTCCAGTTACCTATAAAGCTCAACATTATCATGTTCTGGTTCGTGTAGATATTCTACACAAGCAGAATGTGTAGAATATCTATGTGTACAACACTGTACATCCAGAATATGTGCATGAAAAATAAAATTGTGCAAGGTGATTGGAAGGATAGAGAGCTCTGGAATTAATTTAGGAAATGTGATTCGGGTCTGAACAGAATCTGAGGAATTGTCATGAATTTCTTAACAGATCTGATTTAAGAGAAAAAACATAAATCAGTACAAGTTTAACCAGTTCCTCATATGTCTGAAATAACTGAATGTGTAGTTTATTAGTTTATTTTAAAAATTGGTTTACTTTTTCTCCTCACAGATCTGAATTGAAACAAAAAGAAGAAGAAGTGAAATCCCTCCAACAGAGGTATATAAGTCATGTAACAAGCTCAGCTATAATAGTTACATCCAGTTCTTTCAATTTTGCATATGTTTGCATATGTAATTTAAATATTGCAGAATAAAGAGTGAGGACTGAATGATTGTTTAAATTGCATTTTTAAAACGTTCAGCATGTCAACATTCTGGATGTGATTTTTGAAGCTGCTCTTGTGATCTAGAGAACAAACAACTGACTGAAAGAGGAAGCTTTTAGCTGAGAATTAGTTTATTTATTCAAAAATAAAAACCATTCTCTACGCAGCAATTTGCAACCCAAATTAGTTTGATTTTGAATACTTGAGCTAAACTCACCTGCAAAGGAGTAAGATACCTTAAGACATTATTTGTGAATAAGCACAGTACAAATTAACTTAGTGAATGACAAATTTTATTTACTTAAGACTGCAGGAATCAGCAGATGTGAGATCCAGCCCCCAGCGTTGTAACCCACAACAATGTGAACACAAAGAGAGGTCTGCTTTTTTAAATTTACCATGAATAACCAATAATCAGAGAACTGATGATTTTAATAACTTGTATCTTTTAACACAGCATGACTCAGATGGAGACGTTTTACAAAGAGAAGCTCATAAAGGCCCAGTGAGAAATTTTTCTAATACTTTGTTTAGCTAGTTACCATCTAATATTTAACTTAATGAGTCTGCAGGTTTTCATTAAACTGTTAATATATCAATGTTTGATTATAATTGAACTCAAATGATTTGTCCCTCAAAGCTTCATTTTTCTCCTCCACAGATCTGAAACAGCCAAAAAACAGAAAGAACTGAAATCAGTGAAAGACAGGTACAGATATTTAATATTTAGTTATTTACTGACCTGTTGCATAAATAACCAAACTAACTGTTTGACAGACTGGCAGCACAGATGGCCGCTTCACTAAAAACAGGAGACACTGAGAGCATGAACAACCCAGTCAGTAAAACCAGACTGACTGAGATGTACGACAACCTGAAACTGCTGCAGTGGCCTAAAGTCAAAGATCAGCTGAAATCCAGGAAGATCAACCCAAAGGAGGCCAAAGATCTGATTCAGGTAGATCTGATCCCAGGACATTTACCTGCTGGGTTTAATGTCACTGTGGATCTCATTAGACTGATATGGACCTGATCTCTGTAGAAAACATTTGGAAATGCATCAGATGAAATGAAGAGAAGGAAACAGCAGATAGAAGAAATGTTCCAACAGTCTGAGTCCAGCAGTGGACCGACTCTTCAGAAGGTAACTGGACCGTAGAACAGATTTATCCACAGAATCACTAAAGCAAAATGAGGAAATGTGTAAGCAATGTGAGGAAGTGTGTAAACAGCAACTTCCTGTGTTTCAGGTTAAAGAGTACAGACAGATCACAGTTCAGAACCTGCAGTTGGTTCTGTTCCACACCAACAAAGAAAAACTTCTGATGGTACGTTTACAGAAGATCCAGCTTCAGAAACCAAACAGAACACATACATTTACAGCTCTGATAGAGCAATCAATGTAACATTTAACATTTCCTTCTCAGACTGGTTTCCCAGAATGTTTAGGTGAATTTCCAGAGGAAGTGAAGGAGGATCTGAGACCTCTGACCTCTGAATGCTACTGGCTGAGCTGCTTGATGGCTTTAAACAATCCTCCTCTTCAGCCGGACTGGAGGAACCATGTTCCTGGGTTTGACGCTTCCTGGGATATTTTTCCACAACAAATCAAACAGTTTGTCATGTAGAGGAAGCAGATGCAGCAATGAGAACATTTTCTGACATCACTTCCTGTTTCTTAATTATTATTTTGAGGGTATTTGTTCATGTGGGATTTAATTTGTATGAAAACAACATGAATGAAGAAACTAGAAAATGGGGAATTCTTTCAAGTTTTAAGCTGGAGTTCTTACAGGACAACGGTCCATGTATTTTCAGGCAGTTTGTAGGTAGGTGCTAACATCAATGAAAAATAAAAAAATTAAAATTGACTCGTTTTTCTTGTTTATTTAACCAAAATCAGAAATTGGAAAACAGCTCAGCTCAGCTTGTTATCCGATTTCCCATTTAGTGCACGAAACAGAAATGGAAAAACGAATAATTTCCATTTTTATGATTTCATTTGTGACAAGTGGTCTGACCCAGGATGTTCTCTCTGTCCAGTTAACACATAGGCCGTGTCACACATTCAGCCTGCAGACAGACGAGCTTGGTCATTTCATGCTGTAGTATTTTCTGCAAATCAGTTTAAGTAACGCTCTTGTGAGAACCAAATAATGCTGGACATCTAGTCACCGATAAAAACAGTTGGCCTAAGTTTTTAGTTTAGTTTTATTATTTTGAAAGGCCAGATCATGGGGGCATAGCTTTCCATACCATCCCAAGAACACCTCCTCTAAGTACACATGCTGCAGCAAACAGGAAGGGGCGGGACGGACCGCTGCCAGTCTCATACCTTATATGGAAATGGGACCACTGAACTCCAGAAGTGCAGGTGGTGCTATTTCCTATATCTGTGGTCTCCTGTTTTTATTTTCTTTTGACATCTGTGAAAGATCTTTGTTTTTAGGAAGGATTTTCACTCAGCATGTATTTGAATTCCTCTCTTATTTACTTCAGCGCAGCTTACAGGTTTCAACAAATTCCGTAGCTTTGAATCTGAATCTGCTCCTTAGTCGCATCTTTTTTTAGACAGCTGGTCCAAAAAAAGACCACTAGAGACTTTAGAGCCTCTAGTGGTGTGAGGGTGGTAACAACTAATCCAATTCCATTACTAAATCAGAGTACCACAAAGTCGTTATTTACTATTAATTTCGGCATTACTGGAACTGTAAAATATAAATTCCCTCACAAAAAATATACATTTTCATTTTCTTAAGGAAGTAGAGCTAATTAAATTAGATAAACAATGCCTAAAAGTGGTTCCAGTTTCACTTGATGGCCAACCTGTTGAAGCTGTGACAAATTTTAAATTCCTTGTGTCGTTCCTGGACAGTCAGCTCAACTTTGCTGAAAACCAGACATGTTCAGAGGGAGGAGAAAAGGGGGTTTGAGCCCCTGCCCCTTTTATCCTTGATGCCTTTTTAGTTTTTTTTTTTTCCCCCAATTTTTTTTTCAATTTTATTTTTTTATTATCTGTATGTCAAAAGGCCTGCTTGTACCCCTCAGCAATAATGTTTAGCTAAATATAATAATTTAGCAAAATAAACTAGTCTGCCTGCCCTCAGTCTAATAATGACTCAGTTTCTCTTCCTCCATGTTGTTCAGTCAAGAAGAGGGGGCTGGATCTTTGTCCTCTAACTAACAAATTATGGGCAAGAATATTTTTCATACACTGGTTTGTGAATAAAAACATAGGTCTGATGTTGACGTTTAAAAAAGTGTTTCTATTCTAACTTCCTCATTCTGCCAAAAGCCTGGTTCGCTACAGGCAGAATAAACATCAGAGAAAATACTGGAGCAATAATTAGAACCACAGCATAAACACAAACATGCTACAATAAAATTAATCAAGATTTTCCCAAAGCAACGGCGGACTGACACAGGGACCACCAGCGGATTCCAGGGACTCCTATTGCAGCTGTTCATGCTTGCAAGGAGTTCCCCCTCATATTTAGTGATTAAATATAATCACTAACATGTTTAAATATCAATAAGGTGAAGTCTGTGATAGAGATACCAGGTTTATTGACCGAGGTTAAAATTAATCACTGATTATTGGTTATTTGCTGTGATGTATTTGTGAACAAACCAAACTCAAAGACAATCATTACATCATGTTGTGTTCCTCTGGCAGCACAACAATCAAAGTATCAAGATGAATCTTTAAACTTTTACAAACTAATTAAATCCTAAATGTACAATGTTTTTCTCAGCTGAATGCATTAAATAAAATTTAATAACATTGCCATTCTCTATAAATGAATGATACAGCTTTGATCTGTTACAATTAAACCATTTCTAGGGGTCTCTGAGTGTCTGGAGGCCCCTGAACTCAGAGATGTTAACATTACAAAGTTATAGAATTAATTATAGATATAAAATTATAGATATTTGTTCATCAACCTTTTAAGCTCCACCATAGATTTGCAAATTCACATATAATATCCTTCAGGATGTTCCAACAGCTGACCATTATGTGAGGCAAGCATCCAAATCAAAGAAACAAAATCCAACTTTGTTAATTTAAAGCAGACGAAAACAAGAGAAACGGTACTACAATAATAAAGTCTTAACTCAACCTGCACCGTTAAAATGTAATATATTTATAAAAGCTTCTAATTGTTGGCTTTGTCAAAAGCTAAGGCTATTAATAATTAATGTTTTGTCTCAGCAGAATGAAGCATAATGTCACAAAGCTCAAATCATTTCAAACTGACTCTTAAACCTAACAATGATTTTAATGATCTCCAGCACTCTCCAGATCTCATCTTTTTAAAATCTGATATGGTGAACATTTTACAGCAATGAGTCAACACATCTTCTGGACCAGAATCTGAGTACATCATGAAAGATTTATTCAGTTCTGGAGTCAAACACATAAAGCCCAACATTGTCAATAAAGTGACCACTTCTGTGTTTTTAGTATTTCATTCATTGATTTACTGTCTAATCTGAGCTGAACAGAAGAGCCTGAAACTACTAAGGTTTTATGTTACCACATCAGAAAACAGTCACAGCTGGACCTGAAACCCTTGGAGCAGATAATATTGCACAGATGTTTGCTTTTGCTTCCATAAAATGTCCCACAATCTATACCAACAACATTCAGGAGGCCATTAAGTTTCTGCTTCCTCATGTCTGTAAAGGTCAACCAGCGACCTGCTTTAACATCTGATCAGCAGGAATCTGGTCCAGAGGCTTTAATATTAGGAGACGTGTTTCTGCTGCTGACAGGTCATCACATCATAGGAAGGAAATCCTTGATACTTTCAAAATAAAACTTATTACAAAATCATATTATTACATTTACCTTACTTCTTATGTCTCAGTACTTGCTTATATAGAGGATCATTACTTTATCTTTAACTATGTGAGTAAATAAAACATTTTAAAACTGCCACAATACACAGAAAACAAGACATGTAGAAAGTAATTGTTCCTTGATAACACAAAGCTTTTTTTTCCAGTTTCAGTCTTGATTAAAGATTAAAAACTGACCGTCTTTTACCACAGTTCCTCCAAGGCAACTTTGGTAAAAACTCTTTCACTGCATCTACAGCCAATCATAGAGCCTTAAATGCTGTTACTGAATAATGTTTATGTCAAAGTTAAAGTTTGACATAGAACTGTTTTCTTGAAACCTGCTACTTTAAAGCATCATGATGTGTATTTGTTGGTGGACCCAAACGCAGTAGGCTCAGCCATAAAGTTGATCTTGTAGATTTAACAGAAAAAAATAAGAATAAAAACTTTGGGAAATGGGAGCCAGAGCAAAACAGAAATCCAGAACCAAAACAGTGACAGGGAATAGTCAAAGAGACAGCAAGAAATATGATCAGGAGAAGGATTTAAATACTGAGTGTGACCACTGGAACAAAAGACCTGGGCTGATTGCTAACGAGATGCAGGAGGCAGACGGAGGAGAGAGAAAATAGCACAGGGGGTGAAGGAGATTATATAAGGGACTAGGAAATGATTCTAGCACTAAAGAATGACTAGATCTATGAAACATAATTAAACTAGAATAACCAGGAATAATAAGAGAGATAAACAAATAGAATGTTTATTCTAAAGTAAAACAAACAAACCGTAAAACAGTTGGATCCTAAAATAAAGAAGCATTCTTTTTTAGCATATTTTATTCAAGTTACAAACATAATATAATTGAAGTGATCTTAAACAGCTTGTGATATATAAGATGTTTTATTTAATTGAATTTTTCCACCAGCTAAATAAAAAAGCAGACTCCTGATGTGCATATCACACAGTGGAGTTATTATGCATAACATGGTTAATAGACCAATTCAGAAATATAACTGTGGCTTTTTTCAAAAACATTTAATAGATTTCAGTGAAAGTTTCTTCCCAGATTTCACATGTGGATGTTTTATTGTTTTTTTCCACTAATAAATTTACTGCTCTTCCACATTTTGACGTTTTTCTTCTTCTTATAGTTTTATGGCAAACAAATTTATAAAGAACATAATTTTTTTTGACATGTTTATGAGAAAAAAGTTGCTATTTAATAAAATACCATCTTAAAAGTTGTCTGTGCTGAAGAGCACAGACAATAAAAGCAATAAGATGCTTTTATTTTGACAAAGTCTTCCGGAAGTGATTTCCTCAGCTTGACAGAGTGATTCAGCCGCAGAGAAACGGAGCGCAGCTTCATCCCTGCGCAGTTTCTCATCCTGTCCCAGAAACCAGCTGCTGGACCCGGATCAACGCCGCACAGGAAATACCGAACCAGGCCGAACCGAACCGAAACCCAGCAAGCTGATCCGAACTGAGCCGAGCCGAACCAGGCCAGAATAAAGACAGAGACAGACAGACAGGCGGCTTCATCTCCTCCTGCAGACTGAGCGGAGTCTTCCTCACCGGTAAGAACCGATTCTGGTGCTCTGACCTGTCTGCGCGTGTCTGTGTGTCTGTGTGCGCGTGTGGGCCACTCCCTTTCATCAGCTCTACCTGCAGACTCACTGATCAGGTGATCACAGCATCCTTCATCTGACCGGAAACACACGTGTGTCCTAAACACACGGGGTGAGGTCATATGTGCGGGTTAATGTATGTGTGTGTAATGAAAAAAACCCTGGAGAATGGATCCATGAAAATCAGCTGTTAATCAAAGCCTGTATGAATGATGATCAATAATCAGCCTCATGTGGAACCTGAGGCCTCAGCAGCCAAATAGAGAGAAAACTGGATATATTTCTAATAAGCAAGATTTGCATTTGTTGTGATTTAATACAGCAGCACTATCCTGAGCAATCAACGATAATGTCGTGGATAAACAGAAGATTATATTTCTGTTTGTATATTTTTTCTATATTTTTGTATTATTATTATTTATGGGTCATATCAAAATCTATTTAGTTGAAAGAAATGTTAAGTGAAAACAAATGTAGATCTCAAAATCAAGGATAAAGGAAGTGTATGAATCTAAATATATTTAAAGAAAAATACATGTTAAATATTGAAAATAAATGATGTGTTGAGTTTTGTTTTAAAGCCAGACTTTTTAGTGACTTGAATTGAATAACATTTACTTGAGTAACTTTATAGAAAAATGTACTTTTATATATATATATATATTCTTTGTTCTACTTTTTAATTTTACTTGAATTATGTTGTTATGAAGTATCACTCCTATGTGAGTAATTTTTTGGACGACTGCTTTCCATTTAGCTCTAAATACAAAGTATTTTAATCTCTTTTCTGTTTAACATGATGTGGATAGAAGAGATTTAAAGGTATAAATAATGAAATGATGTTCTGTCATCAGTGCGTTTCCTGTCTGCTTATTTTTCAGTCAGCAGAGATGAGAACATCCTGTTGGTTCCTCTTGATTAAACTGATCCAGGATCAGTGATGTGGGCTCAGTTTCTGCAGCGATCCAACATGGCTGCCTCAGCGCTGACAGTGTGTGTGTTTACCCTGCTGCTGGCTGGGATCAGAGGTCAGTATGAAGCACAACACATCATCATCATCATCATCTCCATCATCAGCAGACAGAACAACTGGGAGCTGAAGTCACTGCATCCTGCAGTTATAGATCTGACACACTAAACATGACTGTTTAGTATCAGCTGCTATCAACTCTATTAACCTCTCATCCAGTCTAAGATGTCTATTTTTAAAATTACGAGAATAAAATAATACAATTACCAGAATAAAGACGTTACATTACCAGAATCAAATTTGCCAAATTACAGAAAAGTGTAATTAGATCCTAATAACTTTATCAAAAGGTTTTTTTCTTCATTAAAAATTGTTAATGAAGAAAAAAGCTTTTGATAAAGTTATTAGGATCTATTTTGGCCAAATTCGTGTCGTTCTTTCTTCAAAATACACACAGTCGTTTTCACAACCATTTCAAAGTTCTGGTGCTGACAATAATTTGATGCAGACGTGTTAAAAGATGAAGGATTTCTTTATTTGTTAAACATATACCAAACATCACAAGTTGCTCAACATTTCTCACAATATTACTACTTCATTGTTTTTATTCAGTCACAATATGATGACTTTATTCTTCTAACTTAAAAAAACCTTTTTTTTCCAGCCTGACCCTAATATTCTGTCTTAATATCCAGAGAATTAAAGGAATTCCTAAAAAATAACTTTCTTCAATTTTCTGACATCAGTTGTTGTTTGAGTCTCAGATTAGATAATGACAATATCAGTAGTTGTTCTCTTTAAACTGATTATTTTAATTCTTGCTGAATAAAAACCTGTAAAAACAGATCAGATGATGAGTTTCTCTCACGCCCTGACATGTTGTGACCCTGTGAGATTTTTGCCGTTTTTCTTCACTGACACATTGATTTTGTAACAAACTTCACCGTCAGTCTGTAACAGACCCTGATGTTTGGCATCTGAAGCTGCAGGAACGTTTTTTTTTTCACATTCCTGAAGTGCTTGTTCAGTTCCTGCAGCTCCTGATGAACATGCTTCGCCTCACTTCCTGTCTGTTCCTGATTCCTGACGTTCAGAAAGACGTCGGGCGGTCTGGGCCGGTGCTGTTGTTGAGCAGATGGTGCTGATAAGAACCCTCCACCCTCGGCTCATTGTGACTTCCAGCAGACTAAACACTGAGACTCTGATGGTCTGATGAATTGCTGAGAGCTGATGCACACACCCTTGATTATGTTCCTCCAGGAACCTCAACAGAAATTAACTTAGTTGGTTGTAGTTTGTAGTTTTAGCCACAGGATGGCACTAAAACACAACACATTGATCTGTATGGTATTTCTCTCATTGAATTATGTCATTTTATTGTAATAAACTCTTCTAGTAGCACAATTTTTTCTTTTCAAATCTGCACTTCTCTCCCAGCCTCCTCATTCTGCTGCTCTTGTTTGTTTTGTAACTTTGCTGACAGTTGTAAAACTTTGTCACGTTTTTGTTGATGGAATAACTTCAGGAACAGAGAAGTAGGTTATGAAGTTGACAGTTTCAGACTCTATTAAAGTGGTTCTCTGTAGGAATTGTTGCTCTGTATAAATTGTTGTGCCGTATAAAGTGTCCAGTGAGACGTGTAGTTGGATCATCAGAGTAACAATGTTGATGTAAAGGAGCCTCAGGAGCCTCAGGCCTCCGATGTTCCCGCTCGCTCTTCAAACTCTTTCTCCGATGCTGTCAGTGTTTATAGTCGTTGAGACCTCAGAGTGTTTGGCGTTCGTCAAAGTTCCTGTTGGTCTTTAGTATTGTAACGCTGCTATGTTGGTTAAATACACGTGTTACCACAAAGTAGGAGGTTGTGAGTGGAGAAAGAGAAGAGCGTGTCTATTCAGACTTTTTATGTAGCCACAACAGTTTTCAGCTCATACAAAAACCACCGAAGAAGAAACAAAACTACTTCTCTTAGAGGCAGACCACGATTTCTTAACCATAGATCAACATCGATAAATAACTGACTGTGTCTTTCAATAGCAACTTTGTAAGTGTCAAATTTGTTCTTGTGCTTCTAATTTATGTTGGTTGTGGTTAGTAGGATGCATAATCCTGATGGAAGATCACAAAGAAAGTACAGTTTTTATGAGAGAGTACATGTGTTAAGTATGTGTTGCTTCTTAAAGCCACATCTGCATAAATTGGGATAACTCATTGCTTCTGAGTCAAGTGATTCAGGACACCAGTGTCCATTTTATTGTTGGAGTGTTAAGTTGGGAACAGTGGTCAGAATGGGTACCCCGACTGGTTTTAAGAGCCGACAGTCTATGATTGTAACACCTTTGTATGACAACTAGCATCATGTTCTTTATCTGGAAACCATGGATCAGCCTAAAGTCCAGCACCAGCTGGTCTGAGCTGTTTTTAATGGCCATAATGTTATGGCTGACTGGCAGCATTCTCTGTTTGCAGGTTTGCAGTCTGAGGACCAAGAGGAGAGAATCTGTGCGTTTGCCAGCAGCCTGAAGGGGGCGGAGCCTGTCTCCACCAATGAGCTACGAGGAGAGGTCCAGGAGAACGGCACGATACGCTGCAGTCGCGGCTCCCGCTGCTATGGATTGTGGGAAAGACTCGCGGACGGAGAGATGCAGCTGCTGAACCAAGGTCAGGGATGTTCAGGAACACTTTCCATTCAGAGTTTGAACCAAAAGGTCTGGTCCAAACTGTGTTCTGGTTGGCTCAGCAAGTTATTCTCTTTCAGTAACAGAAACTAGAGAGTTTAGAAAACAAACAAACAATATACATAACTCTCATTTCCTGTGAATATTAGATTAACAGTCATTTATTCCTCTGAGTTTTTATGATTTGAAGCATCTTGTTCAGTGTTTCCTGATGTATCTGTGCGTTGTCAACAGGAGAAGGAAGGAAGAAAATAATTTTTTATGATTTGTCAGATTTTAATCAGACAGTTTATATTATATACACGTCTTCTTTTTCTCAGACTTTAAAAGTTAGAAGTGAATTTTATCAGGAGAAAAAGCCTCAAACTCTTAATTAAATAATCTGCTGCTCTGAAGCTACAGATGATCCAACTGCTGTTTGATCCTAATATGATTAAACTCCTCTATTCATATCAGGAGTGGAGTTTGTTATTATTATCACAAAAATAAGATATCATGTAAAACATAACTCTATTAGAAGTGGTGGAAATTAACTGGAAAGTAAAGAAAAAGCTCTCAAACCTCAACGGTCTTTCTAGCTGCTGCTCAGAGACTTGACCTCAGGTTTACTCACATTAAAAGGAATTATGGGATGGAGTAATCTGATTTCCGCTCATTCAGGAAGCTCCAGTGTTCCTGTGGAGGAAACAAAGCAGATAATGAGAGAGCGACTATAGCTGCTTTCATTTCAGCATGAAATCTCTGCTGGCGTTTAGGAACTTCCAGGTCATTTCACTCAGTTTTTGTTGACTCACAGCAAATATTCAGATCCCTGAAACCTTCACACATTTTACATTGTTACAACCACAAACATCAAAAGTATTTAAGTTGCATTGTCCATGACAGAAACAAATAAAGGCCAAGAGTTTAATGGATTAATTTCAATTAATTAATTGTATAGATTTTAAATTTTAATTTAGTTAATTGCATTTATTTTAACATACAAAGTTGGCAGCTAGAATCTTTGTATTTGTTGAATTCTGACACCCAAACAACATCTGCAAAAAATAGTGATGCACAAGAAAGCTTCTTCTATTGAGTATGGATATAATAGAACTTTATATGAATAAGATTAATACCTGATAAAAATAATAAATATCTTTATTGTGGAGCTGCTTGTCTACTTATTCAACACTTTAGCAGCAAAATTGTTTTTGAATAGAAGATGTTGCTAGTGGTTTTTGATTCAAATGATTAAGTAAAGAGCCTGAAATTAACTTGATTAAAATTTTTACTGAAGAGAAAGAACTAAATGCAGGTTTCAATTAAGTTCTGAAGAAATACACAAAGGCAAATACAGAGAAATTATTACAGGAAGCCTTTTGAGGTCGATCCCAACCAGATTGGCACATCTAGAAACAGACATTTGTTAACTTAATTTAGCAAATCAAGCTCAGTCAGACTGGGTGGAGCATCTGTTGGGTTGTTGTTCTGCTAGAAATAATCCTCCAGCCCAGTTACAGCCTCTATTTAGCCTCCATCTAAACACAGGACAGAGACGATGTGTTCAGGGTGATGTGCAGTTATGGCATTTCAAACAAACAGTAAAATATTTGTCCCATCTTACCAGAGGATATTCGTCCACATATTTGTTGTGTCTCCTAAATGTTTTGCCAGTTTACAAACTGAACTTCTCATCATTTTCTTTCAGTTTTGCCTTTCATCTTGTTGATCTTTGATAAAGGTTAGATTTGGTTTGTGCATGACTGATATCTGTCCAGCCAACAAACAGTAGTCTTGCTTGTGGATGTCTTTTGCCATTTGTTGCACTTAATTTTATCTCAGATTAAGGAGTATGAACTATTATTTTAAAACGTAAATACTTCACAGTTTTGCATATCTTTGTGTTGACCTCTCTCTCTCTCACATAAAATTTCCATCACTTAAAAAGTTTATTATCACAGTTTCAGAAACTGTAGTTCAATAGTGTTGTATAGAACTGTAGATGCTGCTGCAGCTGTTTCAGGATCTGGACAGTAATGCAGAGGTAATCCATCATTTAACAGCTCCTGTTGTCAGAAGTGTTTCATTAAAGACCCATTTCTCCTGCTGGACTTTATTTGGTGTAAAACATGAAACTTTAATGTCAGATTTGATCTTTTTTTGTCACTCTGCGTTTGTTTAACCTTTACTCAGCGGCACATCTGCTCACAGCTTCCAGTAAACCGAGACTCTGCAGCCTCTGAAACTCTTAACATTTGACCAAAACAAAGAGAACAAATCAGTCATTTTTAAAAGTCCAGCTGAATAAACCAGTGTGTTTCCCTCCAGGTTGTTGGATGTATGTGGGCCACCACCAGGAGTGTTATGGTGACCGCTGCATCCTGGCCACTATGGCTCCATCTCAGATGCAGAAAGCCAGCTACCATTTCTGCTGCTGCAGCCACGACCTCTGCAACAGTAATTACACTGAAGCTCCGCCCACTGCCGACACGCCCACCCTGAGGTCGATGAGGAGGGACGACCTCAACCTCAGCCCTGCAGGTGAGCTCCGTTCAGACAAGTTACAGAATTCATCACTACTGACTGAAACATGTTCTGATCTGATCCAGTTCTAACAGGCATCTACTGTAATATTGGAGTGCAAAATCTTTTCTTAAAGTCTATAAAGAGGCTGTTTATTTGTTGAAGCATGAAAAACAGTAAATTTATAAATTTGTAAATTTATAAATAACATTTTGAATTGAAGTAAGAAATCCTAGAAAATTATTGGGCTTCTTTTGCTTAAGTAGTAAAATATTGGAGTGATTTAGTTTCACAGCTGCAAACACAAAGAGTAAAATTTTTATTTATTTATTTCGTTTTGGTAAGTTGGAAGCGAATTTAATGAAAAGGGTTTGCTTGTCTGTGTTTGAATCACATTTGGACCTCTGAATATAAAGTTTCTTAACCCCTAAATTAAAAATCTATTTTTCTAACCACTGTTCAGTCTGGCTCTGAAAACACAGGCTGCTGTTCATATCTATGTTTTCTGACCACTGATTTATTCAGGGTCTTCTAAACCTACGATCACAGAAAGTGACAGATGTTAGACAAACATGTTTTACATGAACTTACGTGAAAACTTTTCCACAGATCGTCGGATCACGGCGAAGGAGACGGTTCTCATTGCTCTAGCAACTGTGGCTATGGCAGCCCTCCTCATCATGGCGCTGTTCCTGGGATACCGGATGATGAAAAGTAAACACAGTGAAACGTTTTTCATAATAAACAGGAAAAAGAAAACAATGAGTAGAGATTAGAAATTACAGATCCTGCAGTGTTCAACAAAAATGCTTTTGTTATATAAAAAAAGCAAGGGTTATTAAGAAGCAGGAGGAAAAAATATCTTTACTGAAGAAAAATATTAAGAATATAAACAGGCAAGAAAAAATATTTCAGGATTCATAATATCAAGTACTAAAATGTGTCCTGTAATAAATCCCCCAAATAGGTCTTGAACACTTTAGTATTCAGAAGATGCATGTGGTGAATAATAAGGAATAATTGATCTTCTTCTGTTGTGTGGATCCAGGGAAGCACAAACATGGTCTGTCTGCTGTGAACGCAATGGAAGCAGCAAACTCTGACTCAGCTGTGGACTTCGATAACTTGAAACTGCTGGAGGTATTTCTTTCAATCGTTGTGAGCTGAATAGTTTTTTATACATTTTCCATGTATAAAATATTATGTTATGTGCAGATAGTGATTAATTTCCAAACTCCTTTATATTTTTAACATTACATTAACAACTAAAACATTGCTCCAGTATTTTATTCATGGAGCAATTAAGAATTTTCCAGAATATTCTTTTTTTCCTTCTCTATTGCTTTTCCACAAAACAGTAAAGACTGACTTCTTAACAGCCCTGGAGAAAATATATGTATTTTAAGTGATCTTCTTCCTCCTGTCTCGCAGCTGATTGGTCGAGGCCGTTATGGAGCCGTGTTTCGTGGCTCTCTGAATGAGCGATGCGTTGCTGTTAAAGTTTTCAGCTCTGCTAACCGCCCGAACTTCTCCAACGAGCGCAGCATCTACCGACTGCCTCTGCTGCAGCAGCATGACAACATCGCCCGCTACCTGGCCGCTGACGAGAAGACGACAGCCGACGGGCGACCGGAGTTTCTGATCCTCATGGAGTATTACCCACATGTGAGTTAGACACGAGGGGAAGAACAACAATAAAAAAAAAAAACCCAACAAATATCTCTAAAATTTGAAAAAGCAAACATAAGATGGGGAAACATAAAACAGAGTTATAGCAGAAAGTCTAAACTTTAGATTTAAATTAAGTTCTCAAATTAAAAACTGTTCAATCTCAACAGAATTCAACCGGATTTTGTTGTTGAAATTTCCACCCTAAAACACATAAAAATCTATAATTAAAACCGGATAAGATAAGATAAGGTTTGATTTTTGTTTATACTTCTAACAAAATCTTGGTCATTTATGGAGTTAAAATGAAAAAGGAAAGAGGAAGGAAAAACATTTAAATTGACTATAGATTGGAACCAGAAAAATTTGTTGTTTTAAGCTGCTTCTTGTCTTTTGCTGGCACATTTTCCTGTTTGAAAATAGTGGAAAGGTTATTACTGCTCTGATCTTATATCTTTTGCATTTTCTAACCCATGAATCCTATTGGCATGCAATAATCCCTGCAGCCTCTAGGGGTGCTGTGGTTCAGATATTCTATTCCCACCCATGGAAACATATCTGTGGTTCTCCATTCCTCCAGTCTGTGCAGGGATATGGTGCCGTCCTGTCTGTTTCCTGCCTGGAGCCGCCATCCACTCACACACACACACACACACACACACACACACACACACACACACACACACACACACACACACACACACACACACACACACACACACACATATACGTGCTTTATGTGATCGTAAGGGCAGTTCTTTAAATGCCATATTTCCAGGACGAGAAGCAAAAACCCGACCTAAACCAGCTTTTAAATGGTTTTAAAAACAAATCTGTACAAAGCCACAAATCACTGAATAAAAACAACCTTTATTTAAAAAAAATTTTAAATCATCAAACCTGAACAGACTTAGCTGTAAAGTTAGTTTTATTCATGTTAATCACTTAAAAACAATTAGAATCATGTGTTTTTTTTTAATATATATTTTTTTAGATTTATTTAACTATATTTGCAAATCATTCCTCATGATTTGATCTTTTAGAAAGTCCCCACAACATTAAATCCCTCTCAGACTGTTATCAGTATGTTTGTTCATAAGCACTAACATGGAGATGTGGATATAAACAGGATGGCAGCTCTTTGTGCTGGCTGCACTCTGAGCCGCTGTGACGCGTCGCTGGTGTTTTTCTGCATTCCTTTACAGCTGGCAGGCGTTCATTAACAACTCTGTTCACAAACTGTAACCCAGTCTGGAAAAAAAACAAGCACAGGAACGTTTACATGTTTTGTTTTGTTTTGTTTTGTTTTGTTTTGTTAGTTTTTGTCCTAAATATCAACTCATAACACAAACTGTCAGATGAAATCTGTTGCTTTTACAGGAAAACAATTCTGCTGGAAATGAAACCATAAACACTTAATATCCTCCTATATTAATAAAAAATATTCAGCAATTAATAAACAGCTCTAACCTTCTCTTCCTACAAACATAGCAACATCTATTGGCCCATTTCTGCTTTTACACATAAAATGGTTCCTGAACCAGATTTATATCTTAACTAGAGGAGGTTCATTACGGTTTATCTGTTTTTCATCTCACTGCTTGACGATGAAATAAAAACAATTATAGTTTCTACAAATAGATAATCAAACATATTAGACTGTTCTGTTAAATAATACTGAACAGCACTGCGACAGTCAGCCATGTTCTAAAATTATATTTTAATTGGTAAAAATATGAAGGTCTTTCTTGTAGGGAGATCAGAAATTCTGTTTTCTGGGAATAAATCCAGTAAACAAAAATCTTTGCCACAGTTCAGAGACAGTTGGCAGTTTTTCCTTCCCTCAGAGGAATCCAATCTGCCCAGTGACACTGGAGATCTGCTTGGAGAAAGTTTACCAGTGATCAGGTTCTTAAAATCCTGGACAACTCCAGACTTCAGATTTTAAAACTTTTCTTTGATGTCTTAAAAATTTCCTAAAAAGGCATAAACTGCATATATATCAGAAGTTATGATCCAAAACAAGTTACATGTCTGTCTGCCTCCAATATTTGACATGAAATCTGTTTTCTAATGAGACATTTTGCTTCAGCCTTTTTAAGTTAATATATTTGGGACAAGTTTTTTGTCTGGAAACAACTTGAGAAATCCTGAATTGACGACATAGAAGTGAACCAAAAGAAACATGTTATTTTAAAATAAGAGAATCATTTTTATAATTAAAAAAATTATAAACAGTCTAAAACACAGACTTTAAATTATAAACTGACTACAACAGTCTATTCAGACTGTCGTAGTCAGTTTGAAGACCTGAAAGCTGCACAGAAACTGTTTTAATTGAATTTCAGTCTCCACTAACGTCTGGATCTGTTTCAGGGGTGTCTGTCTCAGTACTTGTCTGTTCACACTGTGGACTGGCTGACCTGCTGCAGGATGGCCCACGGCATCACCAGAGGACTCGCCTTCCTGCACACTGAACTCTACAGAGGAGGTATGATGGAGGAATGTGTCAGAGATTCACTTTAAAGCTTCCACTGAGCTGACAGACGGTTTGGGAACTATTTCCTCTAGCGGATGCATCTCTGTGAGGAGCGTCAGGGACAGCAGGATGGTTTGTGTGGGAATCAGGAGAAACACAATCTGTGTTTTCATGTGATGGGGACAGACATCAGTCAGTGTGAGAGTGTTTCTGACGGTTTGGATGAAACGGCGCTCAGCGTCAGATGGAGGAAATATTTATTCTCACACAACATGCAGGAGGGAGATTTCACAGAGTAGCACCATCTCCTCCATCTGCTTTATTCTCTCTTGTTGGTGTATTTCTGCATAAGCAGATTGCTCTAAACTCATGCAGACATGCCTTTTGAGTCCAGCTTTTACCATCATATCAGTTTTTCTCTGACTGTCTGTAAAAGCATAAAACTGCTTTTAGGTCAGGATAAGAAGCGTGACCCTTAAATTGCAGCAGGTACTTTTCAACTTGCTGTATGAAACAAGTTTCTCTAAAACTAACAAATTATTTTGTATGTTTTTTGATAAATTAAAGATTAAATTATTTTTTCATCTGTCATTGGGCATTTTATTAGAAAAGTCTTGTTTCAGAAAATAAATCATTTTATCCTCAGAGCTAAACTCACCTGTGTTGTCTGTTCCCACTCAGACCAGTACAAGCCCCCTGTGGCCCACAGAGACCTGACCAGCAGGAACGTTCTGGTCCGATCCGATCTGTCCTGTGTCCTCGCCGACTTTGGCTTGTCAATGAAGCTGACCGGAACCAGAACCTGTCGGCCCGGAGAAGATGAAACCATGGCTATATCCGAGGTCTTGGCTTTTCCTCAGAGGTGATTAAGGTGTAATCAAATAACTGGGTTGAGCTAATGGGCTGTGTTTGCAGGTGGGGACAGTCCGGTACATGTCCCCGGAGGTTCTGGGAGGAGCGCTGAACCTCAGAGACTGTGAGTCGGCTCTGAAGCAGGTGGACGTGTACGCTCTGGGTCTGCTGTACTGGGAGAGCTTCAGGAGGTGCTGCGACCTGTTCCCAGGTAAATCCTGACCCCACCTGCACTTTCTGACCACCAGGGGCTCAGACTGCCTCACTGTGAGGGGCTGGTGTGTGTTCAGGGGAAGCCGTTCCAGAGTACCAGCTGGCGTTCCAGGTTGAAGTCGGGAATCATCCGAGCTTCGAGGACATGCAGATCCTGGTGGTCCGAGAGAAACACAGACCCAGATTCCCAGAAGCCTGGAAAGAGAACAGCCTGGTCAGTCTCTCTTTCCACTCACTTACAGAACATTTATCAAACTGAACGCCCATAGGACAAAATACACCCAACATCTGGCCCTCTTGAGTCTTGTGGCCCTCAAGACTCTTAAGGGCCACAAAAATATTAGTTCAAGGTAACCGTTACCTGCTTAAATATTGTTTAATCACTTGAATAAAATCAGGTTTTTGCATATTGTCAAACTGCAATGTGAAAAGATTTAAAATTAAAATGTAATTTTAAGTACTGCCCTTTGAGGACTTTCAAAATATTGATGTGGACCAGAATTAAATTCAGTTTTGACACCACTGCCTTACAGAATGGGTTCAGGGTTGAAAAGCCCATCATCACATTAAACAGATTTATTTCCATTTAAAATGAGGAAAACAGATCAGATACCTGAGAAAGTTTTAGAACTGTCTGGTTGTGTTTGACCTGCAGCTGCTGTTTGTCACCAACTCTCAGTTTTATGTGTTTACAGGCTCTGCGGGCTCTGAAGGAGACCATGGAGGACTGCTGGGACCAGGACGCAGAGGCTCGACTTACGGCTCAGTGTGCTGAGGAACGCCTGGCTGACCTCATCCTCCTGAGCCCTCATACAGCGCTGCACAACCACAGGTAGAGACCAAGATCACACCTGGAACAGAGGAGGAACAGGAAGATATTTAGCTCTCCCTAGAAATCACTATTCAGTCATTCAGCTCTGCAGACGCCTTCTTGTTCTTCTGTGGAGTTTTATGACAGCTTACATCCATTAAGGTGTATCACCACCACTCATAGGATTCAAACATCTGATGAGTGTTTGAATCTTCCATTATCAACAGGAAGGACATAAAGTTTTTGCATCTACATTAACTGGATCCAATAAGCTCTTCACACAAACATTGCTTGATACTGGAGTTGCTATTTGGCCCAGAAGATGTTTTCTTTTATCTGAGTATTTACAGCAGTCCAAGATAACTTGGTTCCCAGTTTCTATACAGAAGTCAGAATATCAACATATTAAGCTGGCTAATATAGATTTGTCTCTGTTGTTAACGTCGCAGAGTTTTGTTCTCCAATTCAAAAACTTGTCTTCCACTGGTTTCTTGTTCCTTTCTGTTGCCACTACTGGTGATCCATTCATTTGATTCAGGTGTGTTGGAGCTTTGAGGCATCAAAAGGTTGTAGGATAGAAGCTTTTCAGGATTGAGTTCATAAACCCCTTGTGTACTGACTTACTGCTTTCACATTCTGAAACAAAAGTCAAACCTTTCGCTTATCATGACATATGCAGCAGCTTATTAGCTAACGAGCTAGTGTTCATATTAATATCACATCAACATTTTTATTTTCTAACAAACTGATTTCTAGTTCCAATCCCACAACAGCAATAACCTCGTAAAACAATCTTGAGTTTCTGCTTTCTATTCCTCAGGAATCTGACTCACAGCCGCTGGACTCCTCAGGTCGGCTCCGCCTCCTGCTACATAGAGGATCTCCAAGTGGGTGTGGTTAAAAATCTCCAGGGAGACGGACACTCAGTCTCTGCTGTCAGGACGGCCATGAGTGGAGCGGAAGTCGGAGAGAAGAACAGGAACTGCATCAACCAGCAGAGGCAACAGGTAGAAGCTCAACAGGTGACACAATAAATACGAACCCACATAAAAACAATTCTGACTCACTATCTCTCTCTCCTCTTACAGATTAAAGCTCGTTCGGCCTCCTCAGACTGCAGCATGATGACCTCCAGCACACTGAGGACGGACTCTGTCCTTTGCAGCATCTCTCATCTTAATGGTAACTCACTGAACTCTGGAGCTCAAATTAGAAAACTTTAATCCAGATAATTTTTAACTTCAACTCCTGTCCTGCAGGGGGCGCTGCACCCAGCATTCCTGTCTGTCTACAGCTCACAGAGGAAGACCTAGAGGCCTCCAAACTGGACCCTAAACAGGTTTTATGTTTATCTAGTCGTTAGTTTCTCTTCTTCCTCCTCACAAGGCCAGCATCTGTAAACATCTGTGTTTGCAGGTTCAGAAAAACCTGAGAGAAAGTTCTCAGGAAAACCTTATGGAGCATTCGCAGAAGCAGTTTGGATCAGCACAAACCTCCAACCTGCATCACAGTGTGGAGGTAAAACATCTCGGTTTCTCTCAGTACCTGAGTAATTGATACTGAACCTTGTAACACCTGTTCCTGTTCATCCTGCAGGTGACCAATCAGGAAGAAGCAGGACCTTCCTTCTCCATCCAGCCCCTCCCCAAGCAGCAGAACGTCCCCCAGAGGCCCACCAGCCTCCACTTGCTCCCCAATCCCAGCGAGTCTCGACTGAAGCCGGGAAGGCTCAGGTCCACCCATCGACAGGTATGACACGCTCTGATCTCATTGGTCAGAGAGAATCGGTTGGACCCATCGGGTTTATCAGTATCCAAAGAGCAGAGAGAGATGATGGGGCTGAATCTCTGCAGGAATCCTGATGAGAACCTCATCAAATTTGCAAATCTGACGCTTAACACCATAAATCAGTAATATGCTAATCTGCAAAATATTTAAAATAGTTGTTAGTTGCAGGTCTGCATCAGGTGAATTTTCTCTCCTGGTTTGTGTGATTCGTTCTCCTCCAGTAAGCCTGGATCTCCTTTGTTCCAGGTGGAGACAGGTGTGGCTAAGATGAACCAAGTTATCCCATCTGTGGAGGCACACCTGGTTACCACGGTTACCAACATGAGGAGCAGCGCCGCGATCGGGTCTGAGGTCCTCTGTGCCTCCAGCAGCCACAGCGCCGGCGTTCCCATCCTGGTGAACAATAAGGCGAGAGGAGGAGGGAGAACCAACCCCGCAGGGCCACAGGAGGATGAGGGGGACGAAGGGCGAAGAGCAGGAGGAGGAGACGGGGACGGCCGACTGAACCTCAATCTGAACTTCAGTCCTGATGAACATGAACCTCTGCTGAAGAGAGAGCAGCTTCCTGCTGAGAGCGACCCTCCTCCTCCTCTTCATCATCATGGTCCACCAAGCAGAGCCGGAGGACGAGGATCCAACTCCAACAACAACAACAACCGCCTGCCGTTGGGCCCAGAGCTCCATGTTCCTGCAGAGGTCAGTGTTCCTAAACCAGAAACCAGGAACAGTGACCCTCCTCCTGCAAGCTCAGTTATTCTTTCTGGATTAGAAATGGTGTCAGTTCATCCTGAGGACAGAAGTGAAGCCACAGATACTAAAACATGTCAGAAGGAAATTAAAACTCTAACAGAAGGAAACATACAGGAACAGAACTCAGCTTCAGAAGCATCAATAGCTCCTCTGAACCCATCATTGGTAGAAATTACAGCTGCAGGAGTTCCACCTCTGGACATCTCCGACCTGGAAGCTAAAGATTTGGATCCTGCTCCTGCAGAAAGTCTGGCGTCAGAACCTGTAGAGCTGCAGAATCAAGCTTCAGAAGCTCAAAGAGCAGGTCTGTTGCTCAGGCAGACTAAAACCAGGAGACCGGAGCGTCCATGTTCTCTAGACCTGTCCTCCTCTTGCAACTCGTCAGGTGGGTCAGCATGCTTTCTGTGCAGAACATTCTGAGATAAAACAATGCAAAGATCTCGGCTGTTATACAGTTTTCTGAAAGACTTTGGGACTTTGGAGGATGACTTTGGAAATGTCTTTATGTGGCTCTGAAGGTTCAGGTCTGAGTCCAGATTTCACCAGTTTCTAGCTGTAATAACTGAAGTTGCATGCTGACTTTAGATCGTTCCTCTTTTGGCTCAAAGATAGTAACTTGTCCATGTTTCTCCTCCTGTTTCCTTATTCCCTGCTCTCTTCTTCTCAGACGATGTTTCTGTGATGGATCACGGCAGTCTGAGCGCCTCAGGTGAGAAAATCAAGCGCCGCGTGAAGACTCCATACACCCTGAAGAAATGGCGTCCGGCCTCCTGGGTGGTCTCCTCAGATAAGGATCTGGACCTGGAGTTTGAGTTCAGCGGCGGTCAGGTCCAGGTGTCGTCTGGCCCACTCAGAGCAGGAGGAGCAGGTGTGCCTAGAATCAACCAGTCCAAGTCCAGCATGGCTGTGTTTCTGGTTGGAGGAGGAACCACGGCGACCACAACCTCCGAGCCGGATGGGATGACCCAGTTCTGAGAAACCTGCTGCACCCAGTGGAGATCTTTCCTTGTTTTTCTGTTTATAATTTAACGGTGGTTGTTGGAGACTGCAGATAGCTATTCGGAATACAAAAAAAAACATCTGAGCATGATGGAACTGATGCTCTACGTTTAGAGGGCATTATTTGTGAAACTCTTCAGATGGAAAACAGGAACTAGAATAATCTACTCTGTGGGCTCAGCAGGGGGCGCTGTGCACTACATCCTACAACGAATAGGAAAAAAGACAACCAGATGCAAACAGTTACAGAGCGAAATCTGAGGAATTTTCTCCTGTAATTTTTAGGCATTTTTATTCTCTGGAAACAGAAACAAGTTCTTCAAATGATTCCCTGGATATCCTATTTAACAAATAGTACCTGATACTAGGATCCTTTTAAAAGGTTACTTTATAAGAAAAATAATCTAATCCTAAACCCTTGGTGCTAATATGAGACAAAATGGTAGAGCCCCTTTTCGATTAGCCATCCAGCTGGTTAGTTGTGACCTGCTTCAGCAACACACTGGACACACAGCCCGTCAGACATATTTCATTATCTCCACCATTATGGACTGAATTGTGTTCATAAAGATGATTTAAAACAGTTGGATAACACTGAGATTCACTTTCACTGATGTCCAACAGCAGCATAAAAACAAAATATTAGTCACATTCACACTTTAAATGTTTGACAGCCACTTTGATAAGTGACTTAATTTGCACATTTTTCTCATCTTCAGTGTCTTTCCAGGCCCAAATCAATAAGCACAATAACAAATCCCTCAATATTTCTGTACCTTAAAGAGGAACTTTGGGTGTGATGTCATTTCCTGATCCAAATTTGAACTTCTGATGTAAATCAGACTCTTGATCACCAGGTCATCTTTCAGGTGTTAGTGAAGATGTTCTGGTTGTGCTCAAATACAAGTCTTTACACCCTGACTGTAAACATAAAATAATTTGTGTTATTACACCTAAAGGAGTCTGTTAATGAGTTGAAACTCTGGACAGATTTAAACAAATTTACCAACAAACACATAAATGGCCATTAGATTATCATAGATGATAATTTCACAGAAAAGATCAAAACCTGCCTGTTGATGCAGTTGGTGGGAACAGAGAGGCTTTCATTCTGTCATGTTTTATTTCTTTAAGCACTTTAAGCACAGAGTTAGAGTAATATATTCTGTATGTGGTTCAGTTTTAGCACAAAGAGCAAATAATTTAAGAAATTCTCACTGAAACAGTAAATGTTGATCTGTAGCTGCTTTTTTAACCTCTACTGTCTGGATCAGATGATCAACACAAGTCTTCAGGAGAATCTGCTTCATTTACACTTTTAAAAGCTGGCTAGAGAGAAGCAGGACTGAAGTCTGAAGACGGAGGAAAAAAAACAACAGACGGGTTCAGGTTACGGCTCAGATGACAGAAAATTAAAGCATCAAATTTGTCGGAAGACAAAAGAACAAATGCAATGGTTTTGGTGAACTGGACCTTTAAACAGCTGCTATTTTGCCCCATTAACATCAATTTCTCCTTAATGATCAATTAAAGAACCTTTAGAGTTTAGGACTAATGTGATTTGAAATAGTTTTAGTCTGTAAGGTTAAAATTGTGAATCGTTCAGATTCTAGCAGATCTCATTTTCTATCATGTTAAAAAACAAACTGGTTTCCAACAGGAAGTTTTTAATGTCCATTTTTCTAAAACAGGAGTTAGATCCTTTTTTAATATATATATATAAAAACAGCAGAACATGAAACAGATTTCAGTCCAGTTTCATGTTTTCTTTGAGCTTTTTATAACAGAAGCTCTGCAGATGCAGGAGTCTTTTTCTGCAGACTGTGGCTGGTTTTTATATAAATGCCTGCAGCGATATGTTCGATTTCTTTACATTTCATCTATATCAACTTGTTTCAATGTGCACTTGCAGTAAATTAGCAGCATTTAGCATTTAATAATGGTGTCAAACTGTTATTTAAGATCTGAAGATGCCTTCTTAGTTCTGTTTGGTTATTTTTGTATTTTATACACTTTGTACTGTTTTTAGATGCTGGTGTGAGTGGATGTGTGTGTATTCTGAGAAACTGTTCCTGTTTCACTGCATTATGTATGCATCAGTGGGTCTGCGAGTGGACCAAGCTGAACTTCAGAGCCAGATTGGTTCTTGGAGAACTGAAGTTGTTCTTTCATCCAGGAGGAACAGGACTTAATGAAAGAAGACTTTTTCTGGGAGCGATGGTTTGACTGGTTTTAGCTCCAGGATGTGTCCACCAGTTCAGCTGCTGCAGTCGTCAGTCATCATGTCCCTTCCACTAAAGACTCTGCAGATAATTTCAAAACCTCCCTGTACAGCTCTGTCTGCTGATGGATGACTGTACATTATAAACTGATCATCATTTGCTGGATCTTGGAAAGAAAGTTGCATCTTCATCACAGTAAATTAGAATCTCACTGGGAAGTTTGCTTATTTCTATAAAAAAAAAAGAAGTGAAACCCACATATTTGTTTCATACACAGTTACGTGTGTATAAAGTTGTTTGTTTCTGTTCATTTTGATGATTATGACTTACAGCTAATGAAAGGCCAAAATTCTGTTCATCTAATAATAGCATGAAGGATTTTATACACAGTAATGTTGACTTACTGAAAACCAAGTCTATTTGAGATACAGTAAATTATTCAAATTCTTGATTTGGGCTCTTTTTGCATTAAGTGCTGCCTCAGTGGAGTCTGGCATGAAGACAACGAGCCTCTGCCTCTCAAACGAGGTCGCCAGCTTATCTGCATTGTTAGCGCTGTTTCTTCTCTTCCTCTGAAAAGAAGTGGAGACCTTGATTCCCAAATTCAATGTACAATTTTCTTTCACTTGAAAAGAGAACTGAGCCAAAGTTCAGTCCTTTTCTCCTGATGTTGGCTCAGGAGAAGTTTAACACAAAGTTTTCACTCATGTCTTGGATACAAATGTGAGTCAGGATCATGAAAATCACATCTTATATAATGAGCTTTGTTTTATATCCTTTAAATGCTGTCATCACTGTTGCTTTTCCACCTTTTAGCAGATTTTTTTCTTCCACTACGCTTTACATTATTGCTCTGCACTCTGAACAGACTGCTTCTAAATCAGTTGTGCGTTTGGGCTTACTGTTTTTGTGCATTGACTGTCTGCTGGTCAGTTCTGATAGAACAATGCAAATATACTTTCCTGAGGCACCAAATTTGAAGTTTTGATTAGCTGTAATATTAATCAGTGTTCAAAATGAACAAAAATAAATACATATGATATATCCACATGTGAATATATATATATACACATATATGCATATGTGTATAGATGAATATAAAGTTTCACTTTTTTAAATTTGTGAAATCAAGTAACTTTTCAATGATATTCTACAATATTGAGATGTGACTGTAACTGTCACACTGTGCTGCTTGTTGATTCTGTATGTTAGGGGAAAAAGAAAACATTTTAAATAGATAATGTGTGCATTAAGTTTTATTATTACAACATGTTAAAAAAGTAAACATGAGGTTTTCCAGAAGTTTCTTTATTAGTTGTTATCCACTGAACAGTTTGCTGCTGAATTTCCCTTTAAAGTCTTTACTGTAGCTCTCATATTTGTATTTAATAATCCTTATCAGCATCTGTAGAAATACATTCAGAGTTAATATATTCACCAATGTAGCCTCGTGCATGATGCATCAGCTCAGTAAAATGTTTTCCGTTGTTAACGCAGCGGGTTGAATGGGGGCTGATTCTGGTTCAGTTCTGCATCACCTGCTGGTTCTTCATCAAAACAAAGCTTTTCAGTTCCAGCATCTTTAAATAGATGCTTCCTGCCGTCTGATTGGTCAGCGAGGTAAAAAACCGAACAGAAGCAGCCCCTTTTAGCCTGCCTGTGATCATGTCCTGCTTGCTGTACGACTGAACTGATGGAGGACTGTGACCATCAGTGTAAAGATGTAGATATAGTCCGATATGTACCTACTGTGTGTCCTCTGATGGTTCAGGGATGTTTGAGCTGTTGTTGAACTTGTTATGCGTTTCTGTGTTTTTCTGTCCGACATGTTTCCTTCAGTGTAAATACTCACTGTAAGCTTCCATAGGGGACCAAGTAGCTCAGCTATATACGGTTAGTCAGTGTTGTATTCTGAGCTGCTCACAGTTATAACATGTTGTATCTCCTTCACTGCATGCTGCCCAGTCCTGCACTCCATTCTTTACCAAGCATCTCATCCCAGCATCTCATATATTCATGTAGAGACTGAAATAAAAATATTGGAGCTTTGAGTTCATCATGAAATTAAAACAAAAGGTTTCAGGGTGTTTCTTTATGTCAGGTTGTTTTTACACCATGTGGGGAAATACAGAGTATTTGAGAGTATCCAACAAGGTATCATCCAATAATTCCCAAACTTTTGATCCACAAAATAAAAATTTGAGTCCTGTGATCTGAACTCTTGGTTTACCATGCAAGAATCAGTTAAAATATGACAGAATGGCAAAATAGTCAACAGCAACTGTAAATGTATTCATTATCACTAATAAGCTGCTTTTATTTATTCAAGTTCTGTTTTTTAAAATGCATGTGCTTTCTCTTTATTTTTGCTAACTAGATGATTTTTTTCCAAGAGGATCAAAAGTTGCTACGCTTGCATGTTTGCTTCCCCAACTTTGGGAGCGATTGCCGTAAATTTCTTTGTAGATTTGTTCAATTGGGAGCAGATTGAGGGGCACAAAAGGGAAGTCTGTCGAAATTCCAGTTGGTGCAAGGAGAGTCGAAAGATAATCAGGAGGACGAATGGATTTTATCCAACAATATATTTGTTTATATTTTTGCAAGACTTCATAAGAAAAGTGCCAAAGTCAGTATTTCTGAACACGCCTTCAGATATTTTTTGGACTTGTTTTGAGCCCAAAGACCGGGGCTGTTCCAATAGCAATACTGCCATCATGTGGTAAAATATAGTCACTACAGCTGACAAACGTGAACATCGTTATCGCCATCGGTCAGCTTGTGGAGTTACAAAACATCTATTCATTCCATGGCACATGACTGCATTTATTAACAAGTTTACTTTTGGATTGTTAAGATAAATTTGAACGAATATTTTATTAAACGCCACACATTTAATAAAAATGTGCAATATACCTTTTACTTGACATGTAAAAGGTATATCTTAACAACAAAGGCAACTTCAGAGATGCCTCTGTTGTCAATCTGATGATGGGAAAACAAACCAAAGATACAGAAGAGTCAGAGGCACAGAGCTTTAGTAGTGCTGAAATCATGCTTTATTAAATCAGTAAAACTCAAGGAGGATGATATATAAGTTCTACATCAGCAGATCAATAAAGTCAAAGTGCAGGGTAAAACCATAACTGCTTCTCTTCTCACCACAGATGGGCTCAGTGATGTGAATAAAGAAAAAAAACCCTGACTACTGACAAGGTGAAACATCTACAAACTACAGACACTCGCACTCAAAAACAATAACACATCAGCTACAATCCTCCAAGAGATAGCGCTGCTTCTGCACAGCAGAACTGGGTTTGACTCCCTCTTTTCTTATGGCCAGGAGATGTTGCTATAGTGAAGCCAATCCAGTCATCCTGTGCCAGAAACAGCGCTCTATATCAAAATTGATCTCAACCCAAAGAGAGCAGGCCGCTCGCCCTCTTTGCTGGTCATCAAATCATGGTGGTATGACACAGTCAGTCTGAGCACAAGACCGGTTCCTGCTGCTTACATGAGGGTGATGCAAACAGCACTCAGGGTCTTATGCTCATGGTACAACTCATATTAAACTGTAATATCACACGCACAGACGCGTGTCCAAACAAGAAGTTTGTCTTTTTGTTTCTGCTTTGTAACATCAACAGGGAGCCTCTCTACCTGTTGAGGCAATCTTCAGACTTCAACTTATCGTTGAGGCACAGAGTTTAGTTTCTTAGTTTAACAGGGTATTCGTTCCAGCGGAAACTTTCTCCTGTTAGCTACTTTTACTTTCTTTTAGTTTCAGTTAATATTATTGTCATAAATAACAATGCATACATTTCCCATAACCGGTAAACTCGGCTATATACATTATGTACATGTCACAGAAAAATTGAGTCATAGTTATCCAATATGGCACATTTTACAACTTTAGACTTTAGTCTAGTTTGGCATAAATTAACGTCACGTTTGGTACAAAAATAGTTCCTATTTACAAGAATATTCCAGATCTTTATCAAGTAAGATTATTGTAAATAAAAAGTTGAGGACTAAGGGAATAGGGGATATGATTTTTATCTCATTTTTTACATGGACCGGATGTGCACGTTGACAGTTGCAGAGACAGAGCCAAGATCGTTGGACAGTCTGAGTGTGTATGCTCCGGCATCGTCCTCCTTCACCCCAGAGATCATTAGGGTGGAGAGATCTGCTGTGTTATCCACGTGGAATCGCTCATCTCCATTGGGAAGGGTCCGGCCTGAGCGGACCCACTGAACTGAAGGGGCAGGATCTCCAGAGAACATGCCTGCCACTGTCAGAAACTTCCCCGGCTCTGCACTAACATCCTGTGGAAGAGCTTCGATCTTTGGTGGAGTGCCTGTGGGCGGAGAGAGAAAGTCAGCGGACATGTCTTAGAGTTTCTATATTTTAGATTTCTGGCCCATAAAATCTGAATTTAAAAACAGTTTTAGATGTTATTGCTGTCTTAATAACTGAAATTATAATACTCTGTGTGCAACTTACAGTTTAGTGCTTAGGTTGAAAATGAAACAAATAAAAAAATTAGTTAACTAATCTCTTTTCACTGTTTTAACGTTCATGCCACACAGAAAAACATGACCAGGATTTTCTCTGTTAGCTGATTCTTAGACACCACACCACATGACCACACATCAAATATCTTAAATCTTATTTACTGGTTGCAAAGACAGAGAAAGAACATCACACCAAACATCTTAAATATTATTTTTAGATTACAAAGACAGAGAAAAAAACAAGTTAGGTGTTTGAATTCACGTCCTGGGTTTACCAGAAAGACATGCAGGTAAAGTCTCACCTGTTTTAGCCCCGGTGGAGAGCGCCTTTACATGCGAGCAGGCAGACATTCCAATTGTTTTGCTGCTGGAGCTCATTGAAACCACCGACTCAGCCATCATGGCAGACATGCTTGTTGCAGACATGCTATCAAACGAATATTGGCCAACTGCAGAGTGGGAACTGCTGCTGTAACTGCTGGCCTGCATTGAGGAAGCTTCCACATGAACTGACGAGGCTAAGAAACTTTTCTGCATGCTCATAGCAGCCTCAGTAGAAGCTCTTTGCTCCACAATAGCCATTTGTATTGGTTCCTCAACAAGAGCTGTGAAAATGCAAATGACAGGCAGATGGCTAAGATCACAAACAATGAGGTGTTGAGTGCAGAGACGGAAGATAAGCCGAAGTTTCTGTCATGCCTTGTATTTCTGAGTGCTAATTCAATTGATTAAAATTAATTTAACTTTTTTAATTGAAATTAAAGCACAAAGAGTTGCCATTATAATAAAACAGAAAGAATTCAGAAAGAATACATCAACTAACATCTTAAAGAAGTGATAAAATTGTATTTATTTTAATCAATAAATACATACAGAAGGGAAAATACCTAATGCAAACTTTAACATTAAAGCATTTTTAAGCATTCCAGGACTAAATTATTATAAAGTTTTGCATGCAAGCCATTTAAAGCCCTTTGACAAAGTGCAGTTAATTGAAGTAAGCCGAAATACAGATGTAACTTACTAAAGACGTTGAGCGATGATGTTGCAGAGCACTGTCCAAACTTATTCCAGGCTTTTACTGTATATTTCCCACTATCTGCAATTGTGGCTTCACAAATCTCCAGAGTGTATAAGTTCTTAGAACGGCTCAGTTTGATGTTTGGAGTGACGCATATCTGGAAAACATGTTTCCTTTTATTGGAATACTGACTTGACAATTTCTTATCACAAATTGTCAATGCAAATAGAAAAAAAACATTTGTGCAAACCAAAATCTACTCACAGCCGTGTTGTCTTTCAACCACTCCAGTTCAGGGGAAAGGTCTCCGCCAATTTCACAGGTAAATATAACATTTTGTCCCTCGTTCACGTTTTGAGACCTTGGTTGCACCAGGAAGTAGGGTGCATCAGATTGACCTTCTTTGATGGATTTCTGGATTTCAGAGGACTTCACATCCTTCACGCAAGACAACATTTCCTCAGAGATTGGAACAGGGTTATTTAATTCTGAAATGAAAAACATTCAGGAATTTATTTATAACATTACAACATTTGTAGCTATAAATCCTTTCACCACAGCGTCTTTTCTTACCTTTCACAGAGACTGTGCAGGTTGTTGATACTGCTCCAGAGGAGTTTATGGCTGTGCACTTGTAGACACCACTATCAGACACCTCTGATTCATAGATCTCTAGATGAGCTGAACTTTGGTCCTCAAATAATTCATACTTTCGACCTTGAGATAGTGCCTGGAAAACCCATAAAGCAACACAGTTACGGTTGTCAAATCCTATGAAATGTTTTGAATAGTTTGAACATTTATATGTTTTACCTTTCCATCCTTTGACCAAGAGACAGTAGGTTTGGGCTCTCCTGTCACCTTCACAGACAGTTTCACAATAGAGTCACAGGATGCAGTGACATCATTGAGTCCTGTTGAAAAAAAGGGCTTCTTTTCAATAGTTGGTGACATCACCCTCTTGGGTGACTTGATTGGTGGGATCACTTGCTCCTTTTCAGATGGAGTTGGGGATTTGGGAGTTGGGGACTTCGGAGTAGGAGACTTCGGTGTTGGGGACTTTGGTGTTGGGGATTTTGGGGAAACTGGAGACTTTACTCTTTGGGGAGATTTGACTGGCTCAGGTGACTTGACTCTCTGAGGGGATTTGACTGGTTCAGGGGACTTGGGTAATGGTGATTTAGCCTCAGGAGAAGTAATTCTGGGAGTAGCAACTACTTTCTCCTTTGACTCAGACTTCTTTATTTTTAAAGTGAAATGGGCTTCCTGCTTTCCACTAGCATTTTCTACTAGTAAGGTGTAACTCCCTTCATCTGACACCTCAACTGCAGAAATCTCAAAGGTGGAATTGTATTGAGTGGATACAATGTGGTGACGGGCAGAAGGAGCAACGTTGGTTCCTTCACGAAGCCAGGACATAGAAGGTGCTGGTTCACCAGCCACATCACACTCAAATCGGGCATTGTCTCCTTCTTCCACAGTCAAGGACTGAGGTTTAGTCAGGATTGTGGCAGGGACTCCTGGTTTCTCCCTTGGCTCCTCAACAACAGTAGTTGTCTCTTTTACAACTTCAGTGACCGTTTCCTCTACAGTTGTTTTGGATGAAGAAACATGATAGACCTCTGTTCGAGTCATCTCTGGCAGATGAGCTGATGGTGGTTCCTCATCTTTGCGGAGTGATGAAAAAGCAGCATACTCTTCCCCTGCTACATCTAATGTAGCATAATCTGAAGTTTCTCCTTTAGCATTCTTGCAGACGACCCGGTATGTACCTGAATCTTCTGTCACACAGTTGTTGATCTGGAGAGTTAAAACTCCACTGATGTTGGTCATGTAGTATTTGCTGCTCTGATGAATCTCCTTTCCATTGTGGAACCATTTGATCTCAGGTTCAGGTTTGGCTTGGATATTCAGGGTAAATTTTGTGTTGGAACCGTAGGGTACACGATGAGATCGCATCCTGATGGTGATACGTGGGGCATGGTCCAAGCTGAAGGGAGCCTGTGTTACAACCTCAACTTTCTTCTCTACAGATCTTCTCTCTGATCTGAGTGCCTGTTTTCTCTCCTCATACCTGGACAAAAAGTCCACTTTTGGAAGTGTGACATCTGTCTTTAAAGCCTTTTCTGCTTCATATGATTTTTCCACCTGTAGTTCATGTAATGGAATCTTTTTTATAGGTTTAGGAACATATTCTGTTGCAAAAGTTGTTAGATGCTCAGATTCAGTGCTCTCAGAATAGGTTGAAACTGTAACGGCTTCCTTTTTAGAAGTACGTGTCTTCTCCTCAAATTCCATGTGCTTGAGTTGACTCTTGTAAGAAGAGATTCTCCCAGTGGTTGCCTGTGGACGTAGCAGCTCTAGATCTTCTCTTTCTTCATACACCCGTTGTTTCTGTCTTGGAGGCTTGTATGTTGTCTTGTCATGACGTTGGCGGAGATCAACAAAACTTGGGCCGGCCTCATATTTAGAAGGAATTCTGTATGAATCATATCTTTTGATCTCTTCTCCTTCTTCCTCATCACTGTAGACTCTCCTTGGAGATGTTGGGCGCAAAGCAGACAGCTCAAAGCGAACAGGACTGAGACTAGGTGGAGAAGCAGAGTAACCAAGCTCCAACTCTTCTTCCAGACGGAGTCTTTCTTCTTCTGTTCGCTTCATAGAGAGATATTCACCTACAGGAAGCAGCAGCTCCTCATCTGAGAGATCTCCCAGAGAACGCCTCCTGAGCCTGCGGTAGGCCTCCATTTCAGGAGAAGGAGAGCGATGTCTTGCGGGCCTCACAGTCTCCAAGTCGTCCTGAGTCAAAGAAGAGATGCGCCACTTAGGCTTATACTGTTCCTTGATCCTTATGGGCACCTCATAAAACTGTTCCCATCGTGACAGACGGATACGTTTCATTCTCTTTTGTCTGATTTTTTCCATTGGCTCTGGGAATTCATATTGATCCCTCAGCTTCTTGTACCATTTCATGTCAGACAGTGGCTGGAAGTGTTTAATTTCCACATCTTCCTCGAGAACAGCTGGATTAATGACACGAGGTGCAGGAACGACATATGGCATACGAAGCCTTTTCTCCTCTGCTCTCTTCTTTCTTTCCTCTTTTTCTTTCTTGATCTCAGCCTCAGTTTTCTCACCTTTCTTAGTTGTGACAGCAGGTTTAAACATAGTGGCTGCCTCCCTGACAGCTTCTACTGCTGCAGGTGGGAGAGGTGTAACAACAGTGCCTGCCAAAATCTGAGCCAGTCTAACCTTTTTATCCAATTCCTCTTGTCCAGCTATCTTTTGCTTCTCCTTTTCACTGGGCTCATATTCCTTCTTTACATGAGTTACTCTCTCCACTTTAAGAGTTGCTTGGCAGCTGGCAGATCCAGCAGAGTTGGTTGCTGTAACCCTGTACACACCAGAGTCCTCAGGGAGAGTGTCTCTTACATGAAGGATGTAGTAGTCCAAGCCTTCATGAACAACTTCTATGGATGGTCCAAAGGCTAAAGGTGTTCCATCTTTCTCCCATTTCAGTGTTGGGTGGCCAGAAACTCTAATCTCAAAACGAACATTCTGACCCTCCTTGCACTCAATGTTTGCAAGCAACCGTTTGAACATGGGCCTCAAAGTGAGGTCTGCTGGTTTAGGGCGAGGAACAACAGTGAGGCGGGCCTTGCAGCTGTCATCGCCATACCTGTTACGGGCTACAACACTGTACTCAGCATCATCCTCCTTTTCCAAATTGTGGATTATAAGCTGGTACAAGCCTTTGTCAGTAGTGAAGGTGTATTTCCTGTCATCGTGTCCAGGGATAAGCTTTTGTCCAGATTTATGCCAGATAACACGAGGCTCAGGATGAACGGTGATGGTTACTCCAAAGCGCACATCCTCACCAAGATAGGCTGTGCGGTTGACCAGAGGAAGAGTAAATTCTGGTGGCTTCTGAAGCATTCTAGCAGTGTCAACTCTTCGCTTTGTTCTTCTCACCACACGAGTAGTGAAGAAGTCACGGTAAGATCTAACCCCACTGACAAAAAGCTCTGCATAAGCACTATCTTCACCATACTCATTCACAACCTTGCATCTGTAAGTGCCATCATCCGCTCTAGTGATCTTGTTGATGGTAATTACAGCCAGACCATCTTCATATTCAATTTCATACTTGTCTCCAGCTTCAAGTTGCCTGACACCACAATACCACGTAACTTCAGTGGTGCTGTCATAATTTTCAATGTTGCAGATGAACTTCACATTATCTCCTTCATTGACCACTGCATGGCTAACTTGGCCTGCAAGAGGACCATGTTCAAATGGAGCAATCTTTACTTTAGAGACAAATACACCACGCTGGGACCTGATTGAACCACCGCTGGCCACACGGGCAGCAGAAATTACAGTGCTCCATTCTTTCTTGACCATTGCCTGGTAGTATCTCTTGTGTCTACCGACTGGGATTGCCCTGGCACTTATCTCTTCTGCAGGTTTTGTTAGCCAAGGATGCAGCAGAGCCTCAGCTGCAGTCATACGGTGCTTCCGTTCTTTTGTCATTAAACGATCTGTAAAGTCTAAGGCTTCTACACTGACCTGCTTAAATGACTCATCATCATAGCCATAGGCTGCATTTGAAATGTTATCAATCATTTGCTGGTTGGTTTCGGCTGTGAATGGATTAAGACCACTGAGAAGCACGTAGGTAAGTACACCCACAGACCACATGTCAGTAACTGTACTAACCATGTCACAATGGTGGATTTCAGGGGCAGCATACTCTGCAGTAGTGTACTGAATCTTTATTTGTTCTCCAGGTGTCAGATGTCTGGATTGCCCCAGTTCAATAATCTTCACAACTGAGCTGCTTCTAGTTGTGTATACAATGTTTTCAGGTCTGATATCAAAGTGCCCATATCTCTTAGAATGCAGATATTCCAGAGCTGAACAGATCTGCCTGATATAGTTGACAATCTCCCGTTCATTGAGCTCAAACTCTGCTGTATTAAGGCGCTCAAAGATGTCATGGCCAGAAATGAAGTCATAGATCATGACCAATTCCTCCGGGCTTTCAAAGGACTCATGAAGAAGCAAGAAGTTAGCGTGTTTGGCCAAATTGAGTGTTGCAATTTCCTTTTTAATTATTGCCTGATCAGCACCTCTAACTTTAACAAATTTGGCCATGTAGGTCTTCTCAGAGCTAATATCAACACAGCGGTGAACAATGCCAAATTGGCCTCTGCCCAGTTCTTCTGCAATGGAATATTTGTTGTGCAGATTCTTGGTGTCGGAGTGTTGAGCTTTGCCCTTGGGGACTCGTTCAGTATCACCAACCTCCCTGTCATAAAGCAAAACTCTGGATTTGTCTTCTTTAGTCATGACAGGTCCACTGCTTTCAGATGGGGCACTCTGTCCAAATTTGTTTTCAGCAATAACTCTGAACTGATAGCTTGTACCTCCAAACAAATTAATTACGGTGTAGTGGGTGTCACGGGACTGTGCAACACGTTCCCACCTCTCAGCAGTGGTCGGACACTTTTCAATGATGTAGCTTACAACCTTGCTGCCACCATCATTGGCTGGAGCCACCCAGTTCAGTGTGACTGAGTCTCTGGACACATCACTGGCTTTGATGCCACGAGGTGGATCAGGCACATCAGCAACATCCAATTCAACGGTTTGTTGATCAATACCAAATCTGTTCTTGGCACAGACAATGTAGAAACCTGCATCCTTCTTTTCCACTCCATTGGCAAAGACCAGGGAAGTGAACGATCTAGTGACGATCACCTGGTAGTGACCATTACTGTCAATAAGATCTTGTCCCTTCTGCCATGTAATAACAGGATCTGGTTTACCACTGAAGGGAATCTTGATATTGACCACCTCCCCACGTAAAGCTGGGATGGCTTCCTTGTCTTTCAGGTTCTTTGGCAAATTGATCTTGGCAGGGACTAAAAAGAAGAAAAATAATTACATTTTACAGTGAGTTAGATATATTAACAGCACTTTAACGTTAAATATGTAATTGGCTTCATTGATGAAATCAAGTGTTCTAAGCTTACTTTCAACATCTAGAGAGACTGTAGCACATATTGAGCCCCCTTGGTTGGTGGCTCTGATCTGATAAACAGTGGAGTCTTCCTCATCGGCCTCAGTGATGACCAGCTGGTGGTATCCTCCCTTAAACTCCTGGATCTTGATCTTCTTTCCATCTGAGTGGATTTCCTTTCCTCGTCTAAACCATTTAATCACAGGCTTAGGTTGTCCTGTAATCTTGCACACAAGGGTCGCATTGCTCTTGTACTTGACACTCATGTTCCTCAGCTCCTCCTTGAAGGCAGGAGCGCGGATGTCTATGGCAGTTGCAGGTACGATGGCAGGGGTCTCCTCACTGTAATCACTTTCTCCTCCAAGGTTTTCACATTTGACACGGAAGATGTATTCAATGCCTTCAGTTAGGCGCTTGACAGAGAACACAGTTTGCTTGATCTCATCTGTGGTAACTGGAGTCCATTCAGTCCATTCCTTCTTATCTTTTTTATGTTTCTTTTCAAGGCAATAGCTCTTGATCTTAGATCCCCCATCACTTATTGGGGGCTTCCAGGAAACCACGCAGGAATCCTTAGTGATACCAGAAACAACTGGTGACAAAGGTGGTGATGGTCTCTCTGTGGACATATATTAAGGAGACACTTGTCAACTTTTTTGCAATAAAGTTTAGGTTGTAAAATAATTTCTTTGTTCCATGTGAAATGAAATGTGATATTGTCTTACCCAGTTGGCTCTTGATCAGGATGGGGGAGGTTAGCTCCAGTGGCTCACTGTTGCCATATCTATTCTGGGCATAAACACGGAAAAAGTATCCAGCACTATCGATGAGGTTGGGCACACGGCAAGATGTGCTGTTAATGGATGATGACACAAGTTCCCACTCCGTGCCCTCTTTGTCTTCTCTTTTTTCTACAATATAGTTGGTGATCATACAGCCTCCATCATCCTTGGGAGGTTTCCAGCTGATAATGACAGAGTTCTTAAGGAGGGCATCCAGGACAATGGGTCCCTGAGGTATATCAGGTTTGTCTGTAGACAAAGATACAGGATTGTTATTGTACAGAAATCTGATAGTATTCCGATTACTACTGCAGGTATTTTTACAGTACTTAAAACAATTTAATTCACATACCATAAATTTCAACATTGAATGCAGTGTCAGCCCTCCCAAAGTGGTTATGGAGTCGGATCCTATATTTTCCTCCATTCACTCTGCGCTGGGCGTTCTTTACTACTAGGTGTGTGTAGTGCTCAGTGGTCTCAATGCTAATTTCCTCTGTGTTTTCCAGTGTCTTAGCTCCATGTAGCCACATGATCTTTGGCTGAGGACGACCAATATAAACAACATGGATGCGTAGAGTTGTTCCAAGTCCAGCATAATATGTTTCCTTAAGTGGGTAATCAGGGTGGAAGGATGGAGGAGCCTCCAACACTAGAATGCCAGTGGTCTCAACTTCTCCTGCTTCATTCACTGCCTTGCAAGTATATTCTCCTTCATCTTCCTGCTGGTCTGTCATAATAGACAGGGAGTGGTTGCGGCCATCAGAGCTCATCTCATACTTGCGGGACTCAACGATTTCCTTGCCAGCATGATACCACTTAATTTCTGGAACAGGTCGGCCAATAATCTGGCATTTCATGACCGCAGGCTGGCCAAGCTTGGCAGTGGCTTCCTCCATTTCTTTCCTAAGGCTTGGTTTACTTTCAGCTGTTGGTAAAAACAACTTAATGAAACAATGAAACATCCTGTGTTAACAATGTTATGAATTATATTCAGCTGCACTCACCTATTAGTTTCGTCTTAATGCATGTGGCAGTCCTACGGGGTCTACTCATTCCCGTTTCATTCTCAGCAAAGACTCTGAACTCATATTCAGTGGCCTCAGCCAAGCCAACCATGGTGAATTCCTTTTCCTTAACCCTCTGTTTATTGCACTTCTTCCAGGTGCTCTCAACAGACTTTCTGTACTCAACCCAGTAGCCCAGGACTTCCTTTCCGCCATCACACTCAGGAGGTTGCCAGCGAATAGTAATAAAGTTGTTACTCACATTCACTGTGTCAATCTCTCCTGGTTGACTGGGCTTGTCTGTGAAATGGAAAAACATTAAGTCAAATTTGTTCTTATTTTGTCTATATTCTTTTTCACTAACAGAAAATCTAAAGGAGAAACTATGCTAATGTCTACTAGTACTAATTATTATTTCTATTAACTGTTGTTTTTGTCTCCTGAAATGAAAACATTGTGTAAGAAATTTTTAGTGCTGCAGATTATTTGGACTTAACACTAGATTAATTAAGTAATTAGATTATTTTTCTAATTATCTTAATTGCTAAATAGTAATGACTACATAAATCCTGTGTGGAACACACAATACTCACCAAATGGATCTTTGCATGTGACAGGATCAGATGCTGGACAAGCCTCACTTTCACCTATATTGTTAACAGCAACAATGCGGAATTGGTAGTCTGTATCAGGAGTAAGTCCATGTAGAGTAAACATAGTAGAGGTGATCTTGGTCTCATGGCGGATCCATGTCTCAGCAGAAACCTCCTTGTACTCAACAAAATAACCACTGATGGCAGATCCTCCATCATCCTTTGGTCTGGACCAGGCAAGTGCCACTGAGCTTTTGGTGACATCCATTATCTCAGGGGGAGCAGTTGAAGGCTCAGGAGGACCTAATGTGAAAGGAGAGCAAGTTTTGTAAATAAAATATATAATTTAAAGGGTTTCAAAGACAGTTGGTTTGCAGAAAACAAAACTTACAGAGAGGAGTCTTTGGTACCACTGGCTGTTCAGATTTCAGAGATCCACTGATGCCAAATGAGTTTTCAGCAGTAACTTTGAAGTGGTATTCTGTTCCTTCTTTTAAGCCCTTAACAACAAGCTGGGTCTCAGTTACTCTAGAGTCCACGGTGTACCAGGCATTTCTGGCTGCTTCACGCCTTTCTACAATGTAGCCAAGAATCTCTGAGCCACCATCATCCTTGGGTGTCTTCCAAGAGACCTTCACAGAGTTGGCTTGGATTTCCTCAAAGACCATTGGTCCCTCTGGAGCACTTGGGCGGCCGATGACTCTGACCTTAATCTGGACTTTCTTCTTTCCAACCTTATTTTCCAGCAGGAGTTCATACAGACCAGAGTCACTCCTCTCTGCTCCCTTTATCACCAATTCACTGGAGTCCTCGGTGGAGGCAATCATAGCCTTCGCAGCAATAGTGCCAGTATCCTTTGACCATTTACAAGTTGGAAGGGGTTTGCCTTTAATAGGTACAGACAGTCTAACCACTCCTCCATGACGGACAATGTACACATCTTTGTATTTCAACTCCAGCTCATAATCAGGAGATTCTGAAAAACAATAATTTTGCAAAAATTATTTTTGATCTGAGCACTCATTTTATCTCATAAACCTGATTGCACAGTTGCAAATGTGGTTTCCTACCAAGCATTTCTGTTACTTTGACCGTTCCTGGTACTTCTGCAGGTTCTCCAGAACCACCAGCATTACAAGCCATTACACGGAATTTGAACTCCTCTCCTTGTGGCATGTTGGTCAGCGTGTACTCGCATATGAGAGATGGAGTGGTGTTGCACTTGATCCAGGCCACAGAGCCCACCTTCTGCATTTCAATCAAATAACCATCTACTCTAGCATCTCCCTCATCATCAGGTGGACTCCAAGCAAGCGACACAGATGACTTGGTAGTATCTGTGATTCTTGGGTTTTGAGGACAGCCGGGTGGATCTGCACGGGAAAATAAACATATGCCAGATGTTGTGACTTTCTTAAGTTGTGCTTAATATTACTTTTTGGCAATGATGGGAATTTTATTTAACTTTAACCAATTATACATTAAAGTCTTGTTAGTTTTTGCTCACCAATTGGATCTGTTGCTACTGCTGGTTTGGATGGCAAACTTGGCTTGCTCAGGCCTCTTGCATTAATGGCTGTGATTCTGTGTTCATATTCCAGGCCTTCAATCAACCCAGTTGACCTGTACCTGGTCATAGTGACAGGGTTCTTGTTTGCACGCACCCATCGCTCAGCCCTTACTTCTTTGCGCTCAATGATGTATCCAGAAACCTCAAGACCACCGTCTTCATCTGGTTGCTCCCAAGCAACAGTCATTCCATCACGAGACACATCAAATGTAATTGGACGACCAGGAGGTCCAGGCACATCTGTGGATGAGGCAAGTGTTACCATTTTGCTGCTGTCATATTATACTGCTCTGCATTATACGGCAAGACGATCATGCAAAGCTAAGGTTAAGAGTCTTACTTTTCAAGCTCCTACAAGTGACAATCTCAGACTGGAGGAACTCGCCGGTGCCATAGCGATTCACAGCAGCTGCACGGAATACATATTCATCTCCCTCAATGAGGTTCTCAAACCTGAACAACGGTCTGCTCACAGAGTCAGAAACAGTCACCCAGCCAGGCCTGTGAGCATCACGCTGTTCTACTAAATAACCACTAATGGGAGCTCCACCATCTCTGACTGGGGGATCCCAGCTGCAGGTGACTGTAGTGGCATCAATCTCATCAAATCGTATGGGCCCTTTGGGTTCATCAGGTTTAGCTGAAAAAGTGAAAAAAGAGAAATGAAGGTCCGTTTACACGAGTCCTGCAGGTTATGATATTTTCACAGCACACAAACTTCAACTTTAAAATTTAGATGTCAGTTATGTAACTGGTGTTGACTTGGCTATTAATACAGTAATGAATGAAGGAATGAATAAATGATAGCGGGAAAAATGTCTTACAGAGAATGATGACCTTGATGACCTCAGTGATGACTCCAACAATATTCTTGACTTCCAGTGTGTAGTCACCGCTGTCATTAATGGTTGTGTCAGACACAGATAGCTTGGAGAACTTGCCAGTGCTCTTGACCTTCACCCGATCTGTTATCTTTATCTTGTTGTCCGCAAAATACCAGGATGAAACAGGAGGAGGCCTGCCAATGATTGGCAGGTCCAGCTCCAATGTCTTACCAGCCAAAACATTAACAACCTTCTGGGGAATGCTGGACAAATCTACCGCAGGCATCACTAAAAGAAAAAAAAAAACAAATTTATTGCCTCAGAGGGAAGTATGAACAGCCAGGATGTTGAACATAAATCTTAATTATGCAATGTTTTAAATAAAAATAAGAATATAATAGCTTTGCTCTTTGGTTACCTCTCTGTTCCTGGACAGTGACAGCAGCAACAAGTTCCTTTGGCTCACTGGCTCCTCTGCTGTTGACAGCTTTAATTCTGAACAAATATTGTTCTTTCTCATTCAATTTCTCTACGGTGTGCTCAAAGTCTGTTAGCTTCAGTGTTGCCACCTTCATCCACTTGTCAGTACCAAACTTGCAAGCTTCAATGATGTAACCTGTCAACCTACTGCCACCATCATGCTCTGGCTTTTCCCAAGACAGAGTGACTGTGCTCTTGGTGACATCTGTCACCTCAAACTTATGTGGTGGAAGAGGAACTTCACAAACCAGGATGACATCTGGAGTCTCACAGGGCTCTCCAATTCCATAAATGTTTTCAGGGAGGACACGGAAGTAATACAGCATTCCCTCCATCAGATTATCAATCTTATAGGAAGTTTTACTGCACTTGGAAGTTACTGTCTTGTAGGCTCTCATTGAGGCCTCTCGTCTTTCAATGATGTAGTTATTGACAGGAGCACCACCGTCCACAGCTGGGGCTTCCCAGGAAATGGTGGCACAGTCCTTAGTGAGCTCTTTCATCTTGATTGGTCCAGTTGGTCCAGGTGTGTCTGAGAACATAAATCGGGTTAACTTTATGAAAACAATATCAAATATATAATGGAAATCAAACAATTAAATAATATAATTTATAGATAGTAATGTTAACATACCGTAAACCTTGACAAGAATACTGACTTCCTGCTTTCCAGCAGTGTTCTCAGCCAACAGCGTGTACTTGCCAGCATCATAGCGATGAACCTTGTCAATTATGAGAGTGGTGGATTTGTTTGTGACCTCTATAAAGCCTCTATTTTGGAGGTCAACACCAGGTTTGCTCCATGTTATGGTAGGGGCAGGACGGCCTGTGACACTGACAAAAAGGCGGAGGGAGCCACCAGCGCGCAAGCAGATTGTCTTTTTGAGGTCATCGTGGAGCTCAAAATCAGGAGGTTCTGTAAGGGATAGATGATGTGTTGCAAGGAATGTTTTTTGTGTACACATAATTTTCTTTTGTGGGACAGATGTAAACAAATAAATGAAATCAGCTGATATTCATACTTATTTCCTGAGGCCTGTTTAAACACTTACCAATTCTTTCCACTGGCTCAGTCTCAGCACATGGTTCACTAAAGTCTCCTGTTCCATTGACGTTGATACCAGCCACTCTGAAACAATACTTCTTGCCTGCAGAAAGTCCAGTCACCACATACTCTGCAGCACGCAAGGTCTTTTCATGGGCCTTCTTCCATTCCTCTGCCCCAACTTCCTGCATCTCCAGAATGTAGCCAATCACATCAGCACCTCCATCGTCCACAGGTCGAGACCAAGCGAGGCTAATGCTGTCAGCATGGGTGTCGACAATTCGAGGAATAGAAGGAGGTGCAGGAGTGCCTATGGAAAGGTAGGTCAGTTTATATGAGCTCTTTCAAATTATTTATTAATAACATATGGCTTTATTTCTTACTACTGTCTTCTAAAAATATTATGACACTTATAGATTAAAGTTAATATGAAGGTCATTTCTGATATCTTTAGAAACATGTTAGTCAAGGCAATGATGAAACTTACTCGTTGGGACTCTGCAGACGACATACAGAGAAACCTCACTGGGTTCACTCTCGCCGGCCTTGTTAATGGCTGTTACTCTGAACTGATAGATGTTGCCTTCAGTCAAACCAGACACCTTTAGAGTGGTATCCAGTTGAGCACCATCCTTATTCACCTTTACCCAGCGGGCACTCTTTCTCTCATGTCTTTCAACCAGGTAATGAGTTATTGGGCTACCACCATCATTTTCTGGTTTTAGCCACTCTATAGTGGCAAAATCCTTTCCTGAAACTAGGATCTCTGGGGCTCCAGGAGGAGTGGGCACAGCTAGGGAATAGATAAGAAAAAGAGACTGATTTGTTTCATGCATTCCTCTTTGGTAAGTTTAGTCTTTTTGATTGGAGTTTAAATACATTGAGACAATAGAATAAACAGAATCCTGGGTAAATTAAACTGACATTTTGATATTTTTGATCCCCAAATTTAGGGATTTGTTTTCAATAGTTTCACTTGTACTTACTGAATGTGTTTTTGGCCACCATCGGCTGTGACTGGAGGTAAACGCCGGAACCATACTTGTTGACTCCACGAACTCTGAACAAGTACTCTGTGTTCTTGAACAGACCAGTGATGTTGCATGTCAGCTCCTTGCACTCGGCATTCATGATCACCCAGGTCAGCCTGTTGGTATCACGCCTCTCTACAATGTAGTGTGAAATGTCATCGCCGCCATCCTCAAGAGGAGGCTTCCAGCTTAGAGTGCATGACTCTTCTGTTATCTTGCTGATTTCAATGTTGCCTTCACACACTCCAGGTGTGTCTAGCCAAAAACAGACATATTTAGAGTAAGTCACTTTGCAAAAATGTGCCAAGAGTTATCAAATTACAAATAATTCAAATGGTAAAACAAACAAAATACTTACCAAGCACTTTGACATTGACCTCTGCAGTCTTGGTTCCACTCACGTTTCTGGCTGTTAGGATGTATTTTCCAGTATCATCTCTGTCACAAAATTTAATAATGGCCATAGCTCTGGTAGGGGTATACTGGAGGTGATATTTTTCACACATCTCCAATTCCCTGTTGCCCTTGGACCAGAAAGCCTTTGGATCAGGTCTACCTCCCACTGCAGCATCCAGAACCAGGTCTGAACCAGCTCTGACCATTACAGTTTCAGAGAGAAGTTTGCTGTCCAAATTGGCCTTTGGTGGTTCTGTTAAGTGGACATAAATTTGACAATTGTCAACAGTCACTCTACTGTTCTCATGTGCAGATGTATCTTGGTCATGGTCTGGTTGCTATTATGTATAATGCAGTTGTATATAACTATCATGTCTGATGGGGTATTGACGATTTCCATGGAATAAACTCTTACCAAAATCAGTCTTGCACTGCACAGATCCTGTGGATTCAGATGGTGTGCTGAAGACTTGGTTGGCGTTCTTTGCAATCACCCTAAATTCATAGGCCTCTCCCTCTCCCAGGGCAGTAACAGTGAAGAAATGATCTGTTACATTGGTGTAGTTACACTTGAGCCAGCGGCCCTCGCCTGTCAAAGTGTAGGGCTTTCGTTCGATGATGTAGCCAACAATTGGACTACCGCCATCATTCAATGGAGCTGACCATTTCAAGGACACAGTGGTTCTTGTAACTTTGGTGACTTCAGGTTTACTTGGTGGATCTAAATGCCAGTCAAAAGATTGTTGTCAGATAGGATAGAACAACAAATTTCTTAGCATAAAGACATCATACTATGTGTAACATTATACTACTGGCAAAACATACCAACTGGATTTTGAGCAACTGCTCCCTTAGAGGCCTCACTGGCTTTGCTGAGTCCTGCACTGTTCATGGCATAGACCCTGAACTGGTATTCCAGGCCTTCAACTAGGTCTTCCACTTTGTAGTAGCATTCAAAGCATGGGATCTTATTTTCTCTAACCCACAATATATTGTTCCTCTCCTTCTTTTCAACCCAGTAGCCCGTCACCTTGCTTCCACCATCATGGTAGGGTTCCTCCCATCTTAAGGTCATTGTGTTTGCTGTGACATTAAAGACTGAAGGTTTTGTTGGGGGTCCTGGAGGTGCTGTATTTAAAAAAAGAGTCTAGTGATTACAGTGTAGTTCAACAAAGATCACACATTTGAGATCTTTGTTAATGTAGTATAAAACCACATAATTTCAAAGAAAGAAAGAGTTGAAGGATACACTTACAGAAGGGATGTTCTGCAACGATCGTCTCAGACTCAGTGGGCTTGCTGACCCCAAATCGGTTCTCAGCTGAGATTCTGAATGTGTACTGCATATATTTGGTCAGGTGACTAACATGAAGAGATGTGCGCTTCACACTAGAGTTGATCAACTGCCAAGCTGTGGAGCCAGATTCACGCTTCTCCACAATGTAGTTGGTGATGTCAGTGCCACCATCATCCTCAGGTGGTTGCCAATTAACAACGCAGGACTCAGAGGTGATGGAAGAAATTTCGATTGGTCCAGATGGAGGACTCGGTCTACCTGTAACGTTAACTTCAACCGTAAATGTCTTGGTTCCTGTTACATTCTCCAGCGTAAGATAGTATTTTCCTCCATCTCCTCTCATGGCGTCTTTGACTGAGATACTAGCCCTGTCTTTAGTTACTTTGATGGTGACTCTGTCAGAGTTCTTTAGTCTCATTTCTTCCAACTTCCATGAGACCTTAGGAGCAGGCCTACCACTAATAGGAACATCGATGGTGAATGTGCTGCCCGACCTGCATGTGATAAGCTGGTTGGGTATCTCACTAAGGTCAGCAGCAGGTTCAATGTGAGGCTCCTTTACCAGCGCAGGGACCAGAGTTTTCTTTGGTAAACTATAACCAGCTTCATTTTTAGCCTTCACACGGAAGTCATACTCATCACCCTTATTGAGCTTTTCAACAGCAAAGGTAAGATTCTTGGTGTTTCCAACCACTACCCATTTGTCTCCACCCTTTGGTCTAGCCTCAATAACATAACCCTGAATGCGGCTGCCACCATCATGTTCTGGCTTCAACCAGCCTAGTAACACAGAACTATCTGTGGTATCGAGGATATCCAGTCTCTTTGGAGATGATGGTTCTGCTGTGGCAATTACTGGTTCAGTTAGCTCAAAGGCCTCACCCAAACCATGGTGGTTTTCAGCTGAGACTCTGAAGAAATAAGGAACTCCCTCCAGCAGGTCCTGGATCTTCAGAATACACTGTGTGCATTTGCCACCAGATTCCTGCCATGTCCGTCGACTAGCCTCACGCCTCTCAACAATATAGTGATGAATACGAGCTCCACCATCATTGACAGGTGGCTTCCAGACAAGAGTGACTGAGCCTCTGGAGACTTCCTTGAAAGCTACGGCCTGTGGCGGTCCAGGTGTATCCATTACTTTTACCACAAAGGTAACAGCCTTGCTACCACTGGAATTCTCCAGGTTGACTGTGTATTTGCCTGTGTCATATCTAGAGCAGTTTTCAATGCTCAAAGAGCTGTAACCATCAACAGTTGTGATCTCTGACATTCCGCTTAGGTCTCCTTCCTCCTTCACCCAAGTAGAAGAAGGAATGGGCTTTCCTCTGAAGTGAATGCCCAAACATATAGAACCTCCAGCCTTGATTATGTGTGTCTGCTTAAATGTGGCATCAATATCCACCTGTGGTGGTGTTAACCTATCAACAGACTGAACAGGTTCTGGAATCTCCTTTTCTTCACCTCTACCTATATGATTAACTGCTGCAACACGGAATGTGTACTCAGCTCCTGTCTGTAAACCTGTCACCACATAACTAGTTTCTGGCACAAGTTCCTCGTTTACTCTCTTCCATTCAGTGCCTTCTCCCTTCACCATTTCAATGATGTAGCCAATGATCTCCATGCCTCCATCATCAACTGGTTTGGTCCATTCCAAGCTAATGGAAGTGTTTGTGGAGTCTGACACACAAACCACAGATGGAGCACATGGGATGTCTTTCGGTTCAGCAGCCTTGATTGGCAAAGAGATGTTGCTAGGAGGCCCAACGCCAGCGTCATTGACAGCCATGACTCGGAACTCATATTCCATATCTTCTGACAGGTTAAGCACCTTGTGAGCGCATTCGATGATAGGTTTTTTGGAAATCACCTTGTAGAACCGAACAGTTTTCTTTTCTCTTTTCTCTAGAATATAGTACTGAATAGGATTGCCTCCATCAGATGTTGGAGAAGTCCAAGACAGTGTTATGCTTTCTCCTGTCACCTCAGTGGCATCAGGAGTTCCTGGGGCATCAGGAGTTGCTGAAAAAAAACATTTTGGAGATCAATAATTAAATGAAGATGAACAATTTAAGTAGAATCTAGAAAATGTAGAAAATATTCTGTATATTTTTAAGGCTTTAGGAATTTTCCACTTACTGTATTGCAATTGTGCAATGATAGGACTGGATTCCAGGGGTCTACCAACACCAAACTTGTTAACTGCAGACACTCTGAACTGGTACTCATTGGACTTGATGAGCTTAGTTGCATTAAAAGTACACTCCTTACATTCATCAGACACTAAGGCCCAGGAAATTTTGGCAGTTTCCCGTTTTTCAATGGTGTAATGTGTAATCTCAGAGCAGCCATCATTTTCTGGTGGGTTCCAAGAGAGAGTGCACTTCCCCTCTGAAATATTTGTGAAGGTGATTGGTCCTACTGGCTCCCCTGGTGTGTCTGTATTGCAAAGTCACATTGAGATAATTAAAATAAAACAGAATAGAAGTAGAAATAAAAAGCATGCTGGCAAAAAAGCATTTAATCACCAGACTAAATACTATTGGTATTACCTTGCACTTGAATTAGAATAGTCTCTTTTTTAGTTCCAGATCCATTGGTAGCTTCTACAGCATATTGGCCACGATGTGTGCGGTCAGCATCTCGGACAAACAGAGTGCTGGATCCAGGAACAGTAATAATGTCCATCATCTTTTTGGTAATCTCCACATCATCTTTGAACCAGACAACTTTTGGAACTGGGCGTCCAGTGATGGTCACTTTCACCCGGATGTTATCTCCTGCCTTTACTGTCAAACCCTCAAAGTACTCGGGGCCAAACTCAATATTTGGAGGAGCTGATTAAAAATAAAAATTATGTTAGTTTTTAATGTGTAGCAGGAAAAAATAAAAAGTTGTTTTTTGAATATTACATTAATGTAAAAACTGGTGTGCATACTTTAGACCTATTAATTTTAGTGTAATATATTTAAATGTTTTGCAACTCACCATTTTCACTTCGTACAGCAATAAAACCAGAAGAGTTGGATGGGGGACTGACAATCCCTATCGCATTTCTAGCAATGACTCTGAACTCGTAGCGCTCATTTGTTGTCAACCCTGTGACAGTGTACTGACAGTCATGTACTTCAGTCAGATTGGCCTTGAACCAGCGCCCGTGACCTTGACGTTTCTCAATGCTGTAGCTTGTTATCTTGCTACCACCATCACGTTTAGGGGCGTCCCATTTTAGTGTTACTGAGTCACTGGTTACATCGATGTAATCAGGTTGGCCAGGTGGGTCTAAAAAACATTGCATTTATATTAGATTTAATACACTATCATGCTAAACACATAATTCCAACAAAAGGGATGTATAATTTTGTATTATCTTCACAAAGACTTACCAACAGGACTCACAGCCATTGTTGGCTTGCTTTCGTCACTCATTCGGCTAAAGCCGGCATCATTTTGAGCATAGACTCTAAAAGAGTACTCAAGACCTTCTATGAGTTCCAAAATCCTGTAATCCGTTTCTTTTATAAGGACAGTGTTCACTTTTTGCCACATGATGCTATTCTTTTCTTTTTTCTCCACATGGTATCCCTGGATGGGGGTTCCACCATCATAGATGGGTTTTTCCCACTGGATTGTCATGCCATCATTAGTAACATTGTAAACAACTGGTTTTCCTGGTGGTCCTGGAGGTCTGAATTGGTGCTTGGCAATAACCATTTGTGAGATTAGAGGCTCACTCACACCATATCGGTTTTCAGCACACACTCTGAACTGGTATTGGACACCCTTGATCAAATTGGGGACTCTAAACTGAGTACTCTCAACATGGGAGGAAGCCATCTTCCAGTTAGATTGGGAGGTGTCACGTTTTTCCACTGTGTAACAACTAATCTCTCCACCACCATCATCATTAGGCTCATCCCAGGAGATCATGATATTGTCAGCTCTGATTTCATCCAGGCGAATGGGTCCAATTGGCTTTGATGGTGGACCAAGAGTAACAACAAAGATGTGGAAGGATTTCCTGTTGACCTTGTTGTCAAGACTCAGGGTGTATTTACCTTCATTCTCCTTCTTTACATTCTTAATCATTAGAGTGGCTTTGTTTTCAGTTGTCTTAAATCGAACTTGGTCACTTTCCTTCAGAGGCAGGCTGTCCTTTAACCACTGCACAGCAGGTCTAGGCTTGCCTCTGTATGGCAACTCAATATGCACATTATGACCCAAACGGACATTGAAGCTGCCTCCTGGGTATTCTCTGAGGTCTGCCTCAGGAGTGATGATGTAGTCAATGACCTTGATAGGGCCATGCTCAACAAAATCACCCTGTCCCTTCTCATTTCTGGCTGCAACTCTGAAGAACACCTCAGAGTGCTCCTTGAGTTTCTTGACCTCAAATTCACATTGTCTGCTGACTCCTCCCAATGACCATTCCTCATCCTTCAGCTTTTTCTCAATAACATAGTCAGAGATGATGCTGCCTCCATCATAGTCAGGCTTTATCCACTGTAGTGTCACAGAGGTCTTAGATGAATCTTTCATAGAAATTTCTTTGACTGGTCCTGGAGTTTCTGTAGCCTTGACAGGTTCCTGTGTTTCACATGGATCACCGATACCATTCTCATTTTCTGCTAAGACGCGGAAGAAGAAAGTTGTTTTTTCTGAGAGATCTTCAATAGTGTATGTAGTACTTGTGCATTTGTTTGTCACTGCAGAATATGATCTCTTAGAGGAGTCCCTCTTCTCAACAATGTAGTTTGTGATCTCAGCACCACCATCAAGGAGTGGAGGGTCCCAGCAGAGGGTGACTTTTCCACGGGTAACATCCTTCATAACCAAGTTTCTGCACTGAGCTGGGGTATCCTGTACCTTCACAGAGAGAGATAGTGTCTTTGGTTCTCCGACACCATTCTCTATCTTGACTGTGTACTTTCCAGTGTCAAGTCTGGTCACTTCACGCATGATGAGCACAGTTGTTGTGTCTGAGTGATGGAACTCATATTTAGGATCGCGATCTATGCATTCTTCTCCTTTGCTCCAGGAAGCAGTGGGAGCAGGTCTGCCCTTCAATGGAACAGACAACTCCACATCTTTACCAGCCTTGACAATATAGTGAGTTCTCATGGCAACATCTGAGTCAATCTGTGCTTCCTCTGTGAAGGGCATACAAATTTACAGTGTTACACAGATTGACAAAAAACAAACAAAACATGTAAGCAATCTTAAATGTTCTTTTTATATTACCCAGGATATCTTTGGCCTGCACAGGCTCAGTCATCTCTAAAGGTTCTCCACGGCCAGCACAGTTCACAGCAGACACTCTGAAGAAGTAGTTTGTATCTGGTTTTAGATCGTGAACTGTGTACTCTGTAGTCTTAACCTCACCCTTAGAAGTAACCATGGCCCAGTCTTTCTCTCCTTCAACAAGCTTCTCCACCATATAGCTGGTAACCTCGCTACCTCCATCCCATTCAGGCTTAGACCAACCCAGGGTGATGGATGTCTTTGTGGAGTCCACAACCTTTAGCTTGCAAGGCTCATCTGGTGGATCTGTAAAATTAAAATCATTAGTTGGAGAAGTAGCTTAAGTGTGATGATTTGTTTTTAAAGCTTTTTTTCACATACCAACTGGGTCAGCAGCCTTATAATAGTCTGATACATCAGAGAATGGTCCCTCCCCAGCTTTGTTAATGGCACAGACACGATATTGATACTCGTTTCCTTCTGTCAGATGGTACACCATCTGTTTGATGTCAGCAATGGGATCTTTATAAACTCTGATCCAGCGCAAGCTCTTCTTATCCCGTCTCTCTAGATAGTAGCCAGTCACAGGGCTACCACCATCCACTCCGGGTTTGTCCCATTCTACTAGCATCGTGGTCTTGGTGGTTGTGTTTACTTCCGGAGTATGAGGTTGGCCAGGAGTTACTTTAAAAAAAGACAATAAGGCAAATGAAATGGAAATGACAGCCAACAATGAAATAAATGTGAGAATAAACAGATGAAGAAATAGGATATTTAGTAATGACCAATGAGTATAGGATTAACTTTATTGTAATAGAAAAAAAAAAACTTACCAAAGGCATTCTTAGCGATGACAGGTTCAGACTCGAGTGGCTCTCCAACTCCAAATTTGTTAACTCCCATCACTCTGAAAACATATTCATTTCCACGCACCAATTTTCCGACTGTGATGTGTGTATTCTCATGTCTATCTGAAACAGTTGACCAGACCACTCTGCTGGTTTCACGCTTCTCAACAATATAGTGGGTAACTTTGGAACCTCCCTGGTCAGACTCTGGAACTGGTTCCCAGCTGAAGATTATCCGGTCTGCTGTTATGGAGTTGAAATTGATAAGGCCAGAGGGGGGTCCAGGTTTGTCTAAAAAGAGAGTCAAAAGACACATGATCATCAACTGTATATCTCTGTATCAACCTCTGACAATCTGGATGATTCATAAAATAAGGAGATCTCAGCAGAAATTTAAGTGCTTAACGTACCAAGGATTTCAGCCCTGATTGTAGCAGAAGCTGATCCCAAAACATTTTTGATCTTAATCTCATATGAGCCTGTGTCAAAGCGAGTTGCATCCTTAACCAGAACAGCGGAGGAGTCTGTTGTGCTTTCAACAGATACAGTAGAAGAGGTTACCAGCTCTTTTCCATCCTTGAGCCACACAATAGTTGGCAGAGGCTTGGCAATAATTCCTACTCTCAGTTTTACTGAAGCCCCAGCTTTATACTGGACCACATCCAGATACTCAGGAGGAAGATCAATAGCTGGGGCACCTAGAAGAAAAAAAAATATTTGTAAATATCAATCACAGTTATCAACAAAACATAAATATGCAAAAATGAATCCATAGCCTACCACATGCATCAACACAGGTGACGGGGCCAGCAATAAGAGAAGGGTTGCTGACAGATCCAACAGCATTCTTAGCATAAACTCTGAACTCGTAAGATTCATCTTGAGTGAGTCCATATGCAGTGAAGCCCAATTCAATGATGTTTGTAAAGTTGGCTTTCACCCATCTGCCATTAGGAGCTTCCCTTCTCTCCACACTGTAGCCAGTTATCTTGCTGCCTCCATCAAATGGTGGTCTCTGCCAAGTCAGGCTGACAGAGTTCTTTGTGACTTCTGTGACACGGACATTTGCTGGGGGCTCTACAACATCAATGTGGAAAACATCCAAGTCAGAGGAAAAAAGGGGATACATTAAAAGTATCTTTGGATACTATGTGTATTAGAAATCCGCCAACATTAGATATAAAATTATGTATACATTTAACATGTCTACTAAGGGTAAAATTGAACAATGAAATTAAAGACTTACCACAGGCATCAATCGCAAGCACCTCTTCAGATGTCTTGCTCAACTTTCCAATACCAGCAGCATTTTCAGCTGCTACCTTGAATTCATAGATGAGGCCTGGACAGATATTTGTAACTCGCCACTGGTTTCCTGGTATTGCTGTTTTGTTAACCTTCTGCCAGATGATGCTGCTTCTCTCTTTCATTTGAAGATGATATCCAATCACAGGGCTTCCGCCATCAGTGACTGGCTCATTCCAGCATACTGTCAAACTCTCTCTGGAAACAAAGCTAACCCACGGGGTGGATGGAGGACCTGGGATTACTGAAAGATACCAACATATTGTTAAAGCGGTTAAGAAACAATAATGAGTCATAAAACCAGATGACAAATCTTTATCGAATTGACTCAGTGACTTACTGTAAGGTAGTTGGATCATGACTGGTTTACTGTCAATGTGGCTGCTTAGTCCATAGCGATTCTCAGCCTTGATTCTGAACTGATACTCCTCCCCCTTGGTTAGCTTATTCACCTTGATAGCACTCCTGGCGATGTTAGTTGACACCTCTACCCACGCAGGAGTACTTGTTTCCCGTTTCAGAACAACATAGTTGGTAACAGGACTTCCACCATCATATTCTGGAGGATCCCATTTTAGACATACTGTGGTCTCTCCAACCTCTCCAATCTGAACTGGGCCAACTGGAGGTCCAGGTTTATCCAGCACAACGAAAATAAGAGAGATCTTGGTTGTCCCCCCTGCATTTGAGGCAGTGACTTCATATTTTCCTGCATCACTTGAAACGCTTTCATTTAGAGTTATAAGTAGGCTATCAGGAGTCACTTCTGTCAGAAGTCTCTTGGACCCTTTGATGACAACATTGTTTTTGGATATTGTCACCTTTGGCATGGGTTTGCCAGTAAGAGGAATCTCAAAAGTCAGGTCAGATCCTGCTTTTACATATACTGTATTCTTGGGGTAGTTCTTTAAGTCAAATTCTGGGGCCTCTGTTAAAAAAAAAGTACAAGACTGTCAAGAATTATAAAATATATCTTAAAATTATTACACACTTTACTGATTAAACACCAAACTTTTAATATGTCTAAAATATTTAAATTTACAAAAACAAAAAACAAATAATGTTTTTTTACATTTCAAAGTAAGTAAAGAAAATTTACCACTTATCTCCTTGACGATAACTGGAACTATCATCTCCTTAGGTTCACTGAGTCCAGCATGATTTTCAGCACGAACTCTGAAGAAGTACTCAGCTCCTTCTCTTAGGCTCTTAATGGTATGAGTCAAGGTCCTCACAGTTGCACATTTTATCCACTTGGTCTGACCCTTCTCCACAGCATCAATGAGGTAACCAGTGACCCTGCTTCCACCATCATATTCTGGTCTTGTCCAGGCAAGTGTAACACTGTCTTTAGTGACATTTGCAACTCCAAGTTTCAGTGGTGGACTTGGTACCTCTGCAAAAAACAATATGACATTTGTGTTTTACTATGTTAGGATCTGTATCAACAAATTATGCAACTATCATTGATTATTCAGTCCTAGTATACCTGTGATCTTTGTTCCTCCCTTTGCCTCTTGAGGTGCACCCACTCCATTTTCATTTTCTGCTAAAATTCTGAAGTAATAGACAGCACCCTCCTGCAAGTCTTCCACCTTATAGGTCAAAGCATGACAATTGCTTGTCACAGACACCCAGGCCTTCTTGCTTGCCTCACGTTTCTCAACATGGTAGGCTTTTACTACATCTCCACCATCATTTTCTGGAGCCTCCCATGTCAGTGTTGCAGAATCTCTTGTCACAGATGAAACTTTGACATTGATTGGAGGTCCAGGAGAGTCAAGCACTTTCACTACCATGGGCAAAGTTGCTTTACCCAAAGGTGATTCAATTGTGACACAGTACTCTCCAGAGTCATTCCTAGTTGACTTCTCAATAGTCAGTGATGTGCTGGATTCTGTTGCTTCAATAGTTCCTCTTACTGTTAGATCAACACCTTCTTTGCTCCATTGAACTGTTGGTGCTGGTTTTCCTTTGAATGGTGCACTAAGAGTGAATGATGTACCATGTTTTACAATGAGAACCTTGCGCATCTCAATATCAGCATCAAATGATGGCTCTGCTGTTCTGTCTGCTGCTGCACCTGGATCTGAGTATGGGCTACGTACACTGCTGCCCACTTTATTTATTGCCTTTACACAGAATTCATACTCTACATCTGTCTTCAATCCAGTGACTGTGAACTCCAAGCTTTTGGTAAGAGGTATTGCCTCAACCCATCTGGCTAGTTCTTCAGGTGACTCAGGTATTTCTTCATCCTCATATTCCTCTTCATCCTCAATGTCTGGCTCTGGTTTGGGAATAAATTCTCTGTATTCTACACTATATCCTAAGATGGGAGCACCACCATCATTTGTTGGTGGCCTCCAGAGGATAGACACAGTGTCTTTAGTGGAATTTATAATTTTTGGCTTGCTTGGGCGACAAGGAACAATCAGGGGATCTAGTGCTCTGAATGTTGCAGATGGTTCACTGACAGGACTCAGGCCAGCTGCATTTTCAGCATAGACTCTGAAGTCATACTCACAACCCTTGCGAAGTTTCGTCACCACTGTGGTAACCTCTTTAACTAGATCTCTGTTCACACGAACCCAGCGCATGCCTGTTTTCTCACGACGTTCAATTACATATCCAGCAATGGGACTACCTCCATCATTGGCTGGCTTACACCAGGTAAGGGTCATAGAATCTCCAGTTATATCAGTGACATCAACACCTGCGGGAGCAGTTGGAATTGTGTATGGATCTGTAATTTTTATAACTTCACTCTCCAGAGCCTCGCCAACACCATGCTTGTTAACAGCTAGAACTCTAAAGATATATTCATTACCCTTAAGCAGACCTGTCACTTTAAAGTAGGTCTTTTCTACATCACCCTTTACCAATGTCCAAGCCAAACGACTGGTCTCACGCTTCTCGACAACATAATGTGTTATTTTAGCACCACCAGTTTCCTGAGAAGGACCCCATGACAGAGTGCAGTCCTCTGCTGTAAGACCAGTGATCTGGAGAGGGCCTGCGGGGGGCCCTGGTTTATCGATGATCACACAATTAATTGGCATAGTAACTGTTCCCCCAATATTCTGGAGAGTTAGCACATACTGTCCAGAATCTCTTTTGACACAGTCCTTTATAACAATACAAGTGCTTGTATCTGTTGAAATAATCTGAATTCTGGCTCTCAGCTCAATCTCTTTGCCATCCTTTGTCCAGCAGATGACAGGGGCAGGACGTCCAGCAAGGTCAGCATTAATCTTCAGTGTTTCTCCTGCTTTCACAAACACAGTTTCTCTAAACTTGACATCCATCATGATGCGTGGTGGATCTACATCATCCTTGACAGTTATTGGGCCTGTATTGAATGATGGGATACTGAACTGTCCAGCAGCATTCTTTGCAATGACACGGAAATCATACTGGCTGTTCTCTGTAAGCCCTGTAGCATCATAGTAAGTTTCTGGCACATTGGTGAAGTTGCACCTGGTCCATCTACCCTCAGGAAGGTCTCTCCGCTCAATAATATAGCCAGAAACCTTGGATCCGCCATCATACTCTGGTTTATCCCAAGATAAGGAGACAGACGTTCGTGTAATAGCAGTAACCACAGGTGTGCCTGGAGGATCACATGGATCTCTTGCTGCAACAGGTTCACAAGCCTTACTGCATTTACCAATGCCAGCAATATTTTCTGCATAGGCACGGTATTCATAGAGCATTCCCTCTTCAACACCAGTGACTTTGTATTCTGTGTCTTTTATCATTCCTCTGTTCATTTTTGTCCAAAGAATGCTAGAACGTTCCTTCCTTTCTAAATGATAGCCCAGAACAGGACTACCGCCATCACTGACTGGCTCATTCCACGTCACCAACATGTATGACTTAGTAGCCAGTTTGACAATAGGCGTTGATGGAGGTCCAGGTTGTTTGAAGTTATATTGAGCAGTAATTCCTGGAGAATCAAGGGAACTACTCTTTCCATATCGGTTAACTGCATATATGCGGAACTGGTACTCTGCTCCATGTGTAAGGCGGCCAGCTTTGAAAGATGTTCTGGCAACATTACTTGCTGCTATTTGCCACTCCTGTGTGTTTGTATCTCTCTTCTCCACAATATAGTTGCTGATGGAGCAGCCACCATCATATTCTGGTGGGGACCAAGACAGTGTAATGCTGTCTGAAGTCACAGCATCCACCTTAATTCCTTTAGGTGGACCAGGTTTGTCCAGGACAACAACTCCAATACTAGCTGTTACTGTTCCAGCAGTGTTAGCCAAAGTGATCTCATATTTTCCAACATGTTCTCTGTTAGCTCCTTTAATAATAATTTTAGATGATGTTGCTGTATTTATGATTGTTATTGATGATGTTTGTTTCAAAGGAAGGCTATCCTTCTTCCATGATACAACAGGTTTTGGTCTGCCTCTCACAGGCACTTCAAGAGTGAGATCATCCCCAACCTTGACGCTATATGTTGTAAACAGTAAACTTATGGATGGTTCTATTGCAACATCTTTTGCCACCACTGGCAATCCAAGATCTTTTGGCTCACTCTTTCCCTTTTCATTAATAGCAACAACTCTGAAGAGATATGCTTCGTTGGGATTCAGATTAGGAACAGTTGCTTCTGGTACTTTGACTGTACATGCTGTGCCCCACTTGTCACCACCCTTAGGTTTGAATTCCACATTGTAGCACATTACTTTGCTGCCACCATCATGAGCAGGCTTCTCCCAGGTCAGTGATGCACTGGTTTTTGTTACATCCACAAGAGTTACCTTGTTTGGTGGTTGAGGCACCTCAGACACTTTGATTTCTTTGGTTTCAACTGTCTGTCCCTGGCCATATGCATTAACAGCACACACTCTGAAATAGAATATCCCACCTTCAGGGAGGTCTTCAATTTTGAATGAGTTAGCAGTACAATTGCTTGTGATAGTAGTATAGGCCTTTCTCACAGATTCCCTTTTCTCTACAATATAGTTTGTAATTTTTGCACCACCATCATTGAGTGGTGTGTCCCAAGCAAGAGTTACTGAATCTTTCTTGAGCTCCTTAACAGTGAAGTTTTGTGGTGCACTTGGTGTGTCCAAAATTCTTACTGAAATAACTGCAGATTTTGTACCACTGCTGTTCTCCAGTGTTAAAGAATATTTTCCACTGTCAAAGCGGTTAACATTGTCAATGACAAGCATGGTGTATGAAGTAGTAGTGTCAATTGCAGCATGCTCTGTTAAAGTGCTCTCAAGTTTCTCCCATTTCACAGAAGGTTCAGGTCTCCCTCTAATAGGGACAAACAAGCGCAGAGTTCCACCAGCCCGTACAGATACCACCTTTCTGAGGTCTGCATCCAACTCCATCTCTGGTGGATCTGCTCTGTCAGAAGTTAGTACTGTGCCATGGAAATTAGCTGCTTCCCCAACTCCTTCTGAGTTAATGGCACAAACACGGAACTGATACTCTCCACCATCCTTCAGGTCTGTGATAGTGAGTTTAGTAACCTGAATACCTGTGGGTGGAGTACACATGGTCCATTCTTTTTCAACTGGTGCTTGTACTGTTGGTGCTACTTCTGCTTCCTCAGTTAATTCAGGTTGTGGTGTGTATTCCCTCATTTCAACAATGTATCCCTTGATGTAGGCTCCACCATCAAAGTCAGGTTTACTCCATGAAAGGGACACAGAAGACTTTGAGTAGTCTGTCACCTTAGGATGGCGTGGAGGTCCAGGTGGTGTTGTAGCGTCACATGCTCTATAGAAAAGGGATAATTCACTGAGGTCTCCTATTCCAGTCTCATTTTCAGCAGCAACGCGGAACTCATAAAAGTGGTCTGGCATAAGACCTGTGACCTTGAAGTTTGTTTCTGTCAATTTTTGCCTGTTGCATTTTGTCCACCTCACACTATCTTTGTCACGCTTTTCAAGATGATAACCCCGGATGTCAACTCCACCTGTGTTTTCTGGAGCTGTCCAAGAGAGAACCATGGAGTCCCTTGTGATTTGACTTGCTTCAGGAGATCCAGGAGCACTTGGTGGTTTGTAAGGATTCCGTGCAATAATAGGTTCACTTTGAAGGTGATCACCAGTCCCATATTTGTTCACTGCCCTGACTCTGAAAATGTACTCATTTCCTGGAAGCAAATTTTTTACTTTATGGTACAGGCTTTTTTCTTCTGATGCAACTACAGTCCAAGACAACCTGCTGGTCTCTCTTTTCTCTAAAACATAGTGACTGATGCTAGCACCACCATCCAGAGCTGGTTCAGACCAGGTAAGGATGCACCTGTCAGCCATGATTTCAGACACTTTAATGGGACCAATTGGTGGGCCTGGTTTGTCAAGGACTTTAACAGTGATGGGGAAGGTTTTTGTACCACCAATGTTTTTGAGAACAAGGTCATAATGGCCACTATCTAGTTTGGTCACATCCTTTATGGTCATAGCTGCACATTTGTGTGTAGTTTTAACTTCAATGCGCAAGGCTTTCTCCATTTCTTTGCCCTCTTTAAGCCACACAACCTCAGGTTGTGGAGTTCCATAAATGTCTGCATCAAAATGCAAACTCTCTCCAGCACCTACCACAATTATGTCCTTGTATTTGGGGTCCATTGAGGCCCTTGGTGCTTCAATGTCATCTGTGGCAGTGATAGGTCCAGAGCTATCTGATGGCCCACTGAAGACTCCAGCAGCATTTCTTGCAATGACTCTAAATTCATACTGCTCACTCTCTGTCAGACCAGTCACTGTGTACTCTGTCTCAATTATATTAGTAAAGTTGGATCTTACCCAACGACCATCAGGGGAGGAGAGGTCTTTTCTTTCTACGATGTATCCATTTATTTTACTACCACCATCATACTGAGGTCTGGTCCACTGAATTTTAATGATATTTTTAGAAATATATACAGCTTCTGGAGTGCCTGGAGGATCACATGGGTCACGAGCAACAAAGGACTCAGATACTTTACTGCATCGTCCAATGCCAACAATATTTTCAGCATAAACTCTGAATTCATAACCAATGCCTTCCTCAAGATTGCAGATCTTGAATTGAGTGTCTGTAATTCGGGTTTTGTTTAGTTTGTTCCAGAGGATGCTGCTTCTCTCTTTACTTTCAAGGTGGTAACCAATAACTGCACTCCCACCATCAGTAACTGGCTCGTTCCATTCAATGATCATCATTTCCTTAGTTGCAGATTTAACATATGGTGTACCAGGAGGCCCAGGTGGTTTGTAGGGATACTGCACTACAATGCTCTTGGAGTCTAGAGGTGCACTCTTTCCATATCTGTTTTCTGCTATAATTCTAAACTGATATTCTGCACCAGTTTTCAGTTTTGTCACCTTAATAGCCGTTCTAGCCAGCTGTGTAACAACTGGCTGCCACGTTGTGGTTGTGGTATCTCTCTTTTCTACTATGTAGTTCTTAACTTGACATCCACCAGTGTATGCTGGGGGCTCCCAAGATAGATGGACAAAAGTGTTGCTTACTTCCACCACTTTAACTGGACCTTTTGGTGGGCTGGGCTTGTCGAGGATAATAATAGTCACATCTTCTGTGATGGTGCTAACAGTGCTTGTTGCAGTAATAGAATATTTGCCAAAGTCTTCCTTACATGCCTCAGTAATCTGAATTCCAGTTGTTAATGGAGTGTTGAAAACATTAACTCTAGAGGTCACCTTTAAACCCTGACCATCCTTTGCCCAGCTGATTTTAGGTTTGGGCCTTCCAAGTACAGGGAATTCCAGTCTAAGATCTTTTCCAGCTAACACATTGTAGGTATTAAATTGCATCTTGATGCTTGGTTCTATGGTCATGTCATTTGCAATCACTGGTGCAGCAAGTGCCTTTGGTTCACTCTTTCCTTTCTCATTGTAAGCAATGATCCGGAATAAGTATTCTGTGCCTGCTGTCAGGCCTGTAACGGTTCCTTCACAAGTCTTTGGGTTTCCTGCAACTCCCCACTTATCTGTGCCCTTAGGCTGCATCTCAATCAGGTAACCACCAATCCTACTGCCACCGTCATGTTCAGGTTTCTCCCAGGCCAGTGTGGCACTGTTTTTTGTGACATCTGTAAGAAACACTTTCCCAACAGGCAGTGGCACTTCAGAGGCTTTTGAAGCAGTTTTTGTCTCGACACATTGACCAATTCCATAATCATTCTCAGCCATGACTCTGAAGTAGTACATAGCTCCTTCAATCAAATTGTCAACTGTAAATGTGGTCTTGGTGCATTTTGTGGACACATTTGCATATGCCTTCCTTGTTGATTCACGCTTATCAATGACATAGTTCTTGATTTTCGAACCTCCATCAATTGCTGGTGCATCCCATACAAGTGTAACAGAATCCTTTTTGATATCTTTAACCACAAGGTTCTGTGGAGCCCCAGGTGTGTCCAGGACTTTTACTGAAACAAACTCAGAGACTGAGCCACTGCTATTTGTCAGGCTTAGCGTGTATTTTCCTGAGTCATGTCTGTCAGAACTGTCAATAGAGAGCTGTGTGAAGTTCAAAGCTTTCTCAACCACAGCTTTTTCAGAAAGGTCTCCATCGTCCTTTGTCCATTTAATCTCAGGTGTTGGCCTGCCCTTGAAAGGAATATAGATTCTAACAGATCCACCAGCTTTTACAGTGATGCCTTTTCTCAGCTCGGAGTCAAGATGAATTTGTGGTGGATCCATCCTTTCCTCTGGTTTTGCCATTCCAGAAAGAACAACTGGTTCACCAACTCCCATCTTGTTCAAAGCACACACTTGAATTTTGTATTCCTGGCCCTCAGTAAGTTTAGGAATTTCATATTTGTTGACACGGAGACCAGTAGGGGGTGTAACCATCTTCCATTCTTCCTCTTCAGCTTTGCATACTTCAACAATGTATCCTTGGATGGTACTACCACCATCAGACAGAGGCTTTCCCCAAGAAACTGTGATGGAGGACTTTGTAGAGTCAATTACATTGACATATGCTGGGGGACCAGGTTTGTATTTGGGATCAGATGCCTTGTAGTATGAACTAGGAAGGCTTGGTTCTCCTGGACCAACAATATTCTCTGCAGATACTCTGAACTCATACTCATGACCTGTGGTTAGGCCTGTAACTCTATATGATAAATCAGTTACTTTTTGTCTGTTACATCTGGTCCACTTGATTCCAGCCCTGTCCTTCTTTTCAATTATATAACCTATAATCTCTGTGCCACCATCAGACTCAGGGGCGGACCAAGTTACTGTCATGCCATCATGGGTAATGTTGAGTATGTCTTCAATGTGAGGTGAACTAGGTGGAACAAAAGGATTCTTCATAGTAACGGCAGCAGACTCTAGTGCCTCACTGACTCCATGACTGTTAACTGCCATTACACGGAACATATACTCATTGCCCTCCAGTAATTTAGTAACTTTGTAGCATGTGGTGTTACAGGTAGTAGAAACAACAGTCCAAGCGAGGCGACTTGTCTCTCTCCTCTCAATGATGTAACGTGTAATAGGACTACCTCCATCATGTAGTGGGGCCCGCCATGCCAGTGTGCATCTATCCTCAGCTACTCCAGTGACATGGAGAGGCCCTTCACATGGACTAGGTTTATCCATTACCAAAACCTTAAATGGAACAGTTTCACTGCCAGCCTCATTTGTCAGCAGAAGTGTGTAAATTCCACCATCAACTCTAACACAGTCCTTAACAATAATCATTGCATGGTTTTCTGTGTTTTTGATCTCTAGTCTGATTGTATTCTCAACTGGCTTTTCATCCTTGAACCACTGGACTGAAGGCAGTGGCTTGCCATGGACATCTGCATCCAACCGGAATGTCTCTCCAGCATTTATGATAACAGTCTTGGTAAAAGCAGGGTCAATTGAGTATTTAGGAGACTCGACCTTGTCACTTGCTGTTATAGGTCCACTGTTGTATGATGGCTTGCTGACTGTTCCAACTGAATTTTTAGCAATGACTCTAAAGTCATACTGTGCATTTTCTGTGAGTCCAGAAACAGTAAACTGAGTGTCAATCACATTTGTGAAGTTTGCTCTTACCCACCTGCCTTCTGGCAGATCACGTTTTTCTATTGTGTAGCCAGTAATATTACTGCCTCCATCATATTCTGGTTTAGTCCACTGAATGACAATTGTATCCTTGGTCACATGGACAGCTTCTGGTGTGCCAGGGGGATCGCATGGGTCACGGGCAACACAACCCTCTGAAATCTTACTGCTTCTTCCAATTCCAACAATATTTTCAGCATAGACCCTGTATTCATATTCTATACCCTCCTCCAATGGATGACTCTTGAAACTAGTCTCATGAATAAGTGTCTTATTGATCTTGACCCAGAGAATACTATTCCTCTCCTTTCTTTCAAGATGGTATCCAAGAACAGGACTTCCTCCATCTACTATAGGTTCATGCCACTCAACAATTTGGTGGTCTCTAGAGAGAGAAGAAATAAAGGGAGTGCCTGGTGGGCCTGGCTCTCTGTAAGGATATTGAGCCACTACAGCTGATGAATCTAGACCTTGACTTTTTCCATAGCGATTCTGGGCAATGATCCTAAACTGGTACTCAGCTCCTGTCTTTAGTCTAGTAACCTTGATGGTTGTTCTAGCACAGTTGGTGGTCACATTCTCCCATGATGTTGTGGTAGTATCTCTTTTTTGTACAATGTAGTTTGAGATTTGGGACCCACCAATATGTTTTGGTGGGTTCCATGAAATTGTGACACTCTGTGTTGTGATTTCATCAAATTTCACTGGACCAGATGGAGGTCCAGGTTTGTCCAGAACAATTATTTCGATTGCACTTTCTTTCTTTCCTGCTGAGTTAGTGGCAGTTATAGTATACATTCCAAGGTCGTCACTTGCTGCCTCCTTAATGCTTAGAGTTGTATGTGTAGTTGTGTTGTGAATATTTACTCTGGTGGTAAACTTCAATGGGGCTCCATCCTTTGTCCATACAATTGTTGGCTTAGGGCGACCAAAGATGGGAATATCAACATTTATGTCTTTGCCAACATGAACACTGTAGCTGCTGAATGCAGGCCGGATATCTGGCTCAAAGACCAGATCCTTGGTCATCACTGGACCAGCAAGGGTTTTTGGGTCACTCTTTCCTTTGTCATTGATCGCAGTGACTCTGAACAAATATTCCTGTCCTGGATTAAGATTGGACACTGTAGTCTCCATGGTCTTAAATGTATTTACACCAGACCATTTGTCCTGGCCCTTCAACTGTGCTTCAAGCAGATACTGTTGAACTCTGCTTCCACCATCATATTCTGGCCTCTCCCATGCCAGAGAGATGCTCGTTTTTGTCTGATCTGTAACAACCAAACTTTTTGGAGACTGAGGCACTTCTGAAACCTTAAGAGGGTCTACCGTTGCTGCAGGCAAACCAACACCAAAAGCATTTTCAGCGAGGACTCTGAAATAGTAACTACAGCCTTCTTGAAGGGGTTCAATCTTACATGAAAGAGCATGACAGTTTGTCACAACAGCAGCATAAGTTTTACGTGTGCTTTCTCTCTTTTCAATAATGTAGTTCTTAATCTTGGATCCACCATCTAAAAGAGGTGGCTCCCACACCAGTGTCACTGACTGATTTGTAATTTCTTTCACTTTAAGAGCAACTGGGGCGCTGGGTGTATCTAGAACACGGACAACAACAAATGCAGACTTGGTACCACTGGAGTTCTGAGCAGTAATTGTATATTTTCCACTGTCATTTCTGCTCATTTTATCAATTACAAGGGATGTATAACTGCTGGTTATTTCAACCTGAGCAGTTTCTTTGAGAGTCTCTTCATCTTTGTCCCACTTAATGGTAGGACTGGGTCTTCCTTTAATGGGAATAAACAATCTAAGGGAAGCACCAGCTTTGATAGACACAATCTTTCTAAGTTCTGGGTCAATGTCAAGGTCTGGCTCTTCTGTTTTGTCCTGCACAACCACAGCTCCAGAGAGATCAGCATGCTCACCAACTCCTACCTTGTTGATAGCACACACTCTAAACTTGTACGTTTGATTTTCTTTCAGATTTCCAACTTCAAATTTAGTTGTCTTTACACCTGTCGGGGGTGTGCATATTATCCAATTCTCAGTAGGTGCATCTGTGGCAGAAGCTGATGCATCTGGTGCTTCAGGTTGCACCACTGGTTCTGTGGCAATGCAACACTCAACAATATACCCCTGAATCTCACAGCCTCCATCACATACAGGCTTTCCCCAGGACAAAAGTACTGATGATTTTGTTGTGTCAGTGACCTTGGGATTTTGTGGTGGGCCTGGTCGGAAGATGGGATCAAGAGCTTTGTAGAAAACAGTTGAGGTGCTTGGCTCACCAACACCCACAGCATTTTCAGCAGCAACTCTAAATTCATAAATATGGCTTTCCAGTAATCCAGTTACTTTAAAGGTCAGATCTGTAACTGTTTGCCTATTGCATCTTGTCCATCTCACTCCTTCTTTGTCATGTTTCTCTATTATGTATCCAGTAATGGGACTACCACCATCTTCAGAAGGAGACTCCCAACTGAGCACCATCGAATCCTTTTTAACATCAGAAACTTCGACGTTCTTTGGTGTTCCAGGTAAGACATATGGATCTTTAATTATAACAGGAGCAGACTCAAGTGGTGCACCCACTCCAAACTGGTTGACTGCACGAACTTTGAAGATATATTCATCTCCTTCAAGAAGTTTATTTACTTTGAGACAAACATTCTTTACTTTTGGATCAACAACAGTCCAGACAAGCCGACTTGTCTCTCTTCTCTCAACAATATAGTGAGATATTTTGCTGCCACCATCCTGAAGTGGTGGTTTCCATGCAAGAGAGCAATGATCTTTGGCGATGCCTGTAACAACAAAAGGTCCTTGTGGTTCCCCAGGTTTATCAAGGACAACAACATTGATTTGTGTAGCCTTTTCTCCTCCAGGATTTTTCAGCAACAGCGTGTATTGTCCTCCGTCTGAAAGTTTAGATTCCTTTACAGATATGTAAGCTTTGGTGGGTGTGTTCTTGATTTCTCTATGAATTGTATTGCCAAGCTCCTGTTCTCCCTTCAGCCAGTGAATGGAGGGCAATGGTTTGCCATGAACATCAGCGTCAATTTTGAAGTTGTCTCCAGCATTGACCACAAGAGTCTGTGCATATTCAGGGTCAATGCTGATACGTGGTGGTTCAATCTCATCTCTGGCGGTTATAGGGCCAGTGCTGTATGAGGGTAAACTGAAAACACCAGCAGCATTTCTAGCAATAACCCGAAACTCATATTGGCTATCTTGCACAAGTCCAGTCGCAACATATTCTGTTTCAATCACATTTGTGAAATTGGCCTTCAACCAACGACCCTCAGGAAGTTCCTTCTTTTCAACAACATAACCAGTTACCTTTGCACCACCATCATATTCAGGCTTGGTCCAAACAATTGTTATGGAGTCTTTCGCAATCTTTGTTGCTTCTGGAGTGCCAGGAGGATCACAAGGATCTCTAGCAATATGCCCTTCAGACACTTTGCTTGCTTTGCCTATTCCTACAATGTTTTCTGCATAAACTCTATATTCATATTCCATTCCTGGTTCTAGACCTGTCGTTTTAAATGTTTGGTCAGTAATAAGAGACTTGTTAAGTTTGACCCATAAGATGCTATTTCTCTCTTTACGTTCAAGATGATAGCCTAAGATATTAGTTCCACCATCATTCACAGGCTCATTCCAGGCTACAACCATGCTGTCCTTAGAACAGGCTGCAATGTTTGGTGTTCCTGGTGGTCCTGGGAGCTTGTATGGGTACTGAGCAACAATACATTCTGAGGAAAGAATTGGGCCTTTTCCATATCTGTTTTCAGCCACAATCCTAAACTGATATTCAGAGCCAGTCTTAAGTCTGCCTGCCTTAATTTTTGTTCTTGCTAGATTGTGAGTTACAACCATCCAGTTCGTTGTGGATGTGTCCCTTTTTTCCACTATGTAGTTTTTAATGGTGCATCCACCATCATATTCAGGTGGATTCCATGAGATTGTTATACTATCAGAAGTAACCTCCTCTACCTTAACTGGCCCTTTGGGCTGGCCAGGTTTGTCTAGAACAACAATACCAATATTTACTGTTGTCTCTCCAGCTGTATTGCCAAGAGTAATAGTGTATTGGCCAACGTCATCTTTAGCTGCCTCTTTAATGTTGAGGTCCAACTTTGTGTCTGATGCACCAAAGTTGACCCTGGTAGTTCTTTTCAGAGGCTGACCATCTTTTGCCCAGGTAACAGTTGCTTTGGGTCGTGCCACATATGGAACATCCACTGTCAAGTCTTCTCCCGCCAACACACTAAATGTATTGAACAACATTTTAGCAACTGGAGCAATGATGAGATCTTTGACTATCACAGGGACGCCAATTTGACGAGGATCACTAGTTCCTTTCTCATTCTTTGCTGCTACACGGAACATATACTCTTCCCCTGCATTTAGTCCACTTATAGTAGCTTCTGTGTCTTTCACAATCATAGCCTGGGTCCACTTATCTGCACCCTTAGGCTGAATCTCAACAACATAACAGCCTACTCTGCTGCCTCCATCATGTTCTGGTTTTTCCCATGATAGTGTTACACTGTTTTTGGTGACATCTTTAAGAGTGATTTTACCAGGTGGCTGTGGCTTCTCAGACACTTTCACTGATTCAGGTGTTTCGATGGGCAAGCCAATGCCATATTCATTTTCAGCTAAAACTCTGAAATAATAATTGCAGCCCTCCAGAAGTTGGTCAACTGTAAAGGAAGTACTATGGCAATTGGCTTTAACTGTGGCATATGCTTTCCGTGTTGACTCACGCTTTTCAACTATATAATTCTTAATTTTGACTCCTCCATCGTTCACTGGTGGATCCCATGTTAATGTGACAGCTTCATTTGTGACAGAGGTAATTTTTAGATTTTGTGGCGCACTTGGTGTATCAAGAACTCTTACCTGAACTGTCACAGTTTTGGAACCAGAGCAGTTTTCAATGGTGAGGTTATATTTTCCACTGTCAAATCTGTTTACATTTTCAATTACAAGTGATGTGTATGATGACGTGGTGTCAATGGTTGCTCTCTCCAAAGGCTCACCATCACCTTTAGACCACTTAGCCTGAGGAGCTGGTCTGCCTCTTATTGGAACAAACAGTCTAAGTGTGCAGCAAGCTCTTAGACTGACCAGTTTACGGAGCTCAGCATCCAAGTCCATCTCAGGAGGAAGGAGTCTGTCCTCAGCTTTTGGATTTCCAGGAATAAATGCCGCTTCTCCAACTCCTTCGCTATTCATGGCGGAAATACTAATCTTATACTCCTGGTTTTCTTTAAGATTAGTGAGGGTAAATGAAGTTGCAAGAAGACCTTCCTTTGGAGTAACAATGGTCCATTCCTCCTCTTCTTCTTTTTCACATGGGATGCATGTCTCAACAATGTAACCAGTGATTTCAGAGCCACCATTGTATACAGGTTTGTTCCAGGCAATAGTAATTGAGGATTTTGTTGTGTCCAGGATTCTGGGGTTGCATGGAGCTCCTGGCTTGTACAGCCCATCAGTGGCTCTATAAAACAGACTGGGCACACTTGGTACACTCACTCCAGCAGCATTCTCAGCAAATATTCTAAATTCATATTCATGTCCTGTAGTAAGCCCCGTTGCCTTGAACTGTAGGTCCTTCACTTTTCTTAAATTGCATTTAACCCATCGAAGGCCACCTCTGTCTTTCCTTTCAATATTGTAGTTGGTGATGGGAGTTCCACCATCACTCTTAGGCGCTTGCCACATGACAACCATCGAGTCTTTAGTAATAGCTGTAACCTCAGCGTTTTCTGGGGGGTCAGGTTTCCCATACGGGTTGTCTGCAATAGTGGGTTCCGATTCAAGAGATTCTCCAAGACCATACTTGTTCACAGCCATTACTCTGAATATATATTCATTTCCTTTGAGTAGCTTAGTCACTTTGTGATTTGTAACTTGCAAACCTGAAATTACGTTGGTCCAAACCAGTCGACTTGATTCGCGTTTCTCAACTACATATCCTTCGATTTTGGCACCACCATCATCCGCTGGTGGAGCCCATGTAAGTACACAGTTGTCAGCAGTTACATCAGACACTTTCAGAGGGCCAATCGGTGGTCCAGGTCTGTCAAGCACTTTTACGTTGAAGACATGTTTTGCAAATCCACCAACATTTGTAGCAGTCAAAACAAATTCACCTCCATCTGATCTAACAGAGTCCTTGTTAGTCAGAATAGTTGTCAGTTCGGTAAACCTAACCTCCAGTTTCATTGTGTTCTCAACTTCCTTTCCATCCTTTGTCCAAGCCATAGATGGGATTGGCTGACCAGCAATATCAGCTTCAAGCTTAAAAGACTCTCCTGCTTTCAAAAGAACTGTGTCCTTGAAGATGGCATCGACCATGATACGTGGCTCAATTATGTTATCTTTACATGTAATTGAGTCAGATGGTTCAGATGGTATGCTCACAGCTCCTGCTGAGTTTCTGGCTATGACACGGAACTCATATGAGATGTCCTGAGTGAGTCCACTGACAGTGAATGCCGTTTCAATAATGTTGGTAAAGTTAGCTCTCATCCAACGACCAGCAGGCAATTCTCTTTTTTCTACTGTGTAACCAGTGATCTTAAAACCGCCATCATAGGCAGGCTTTGTCCATTGAATTGTGATGGCGTTCTTGTTGACAAAAATTGGCACAGGCTGACCTGGTGGATCCACAGGGTCCAAGGCTAGTATTGGCTCTGAAGCTTTACTTGGTTTACCAATTCCAGCCATGTTTTCAGCCATGACACGGAATTCATAGGCAACTCCGTCTTCAAGTCCCGATGACTTAAAAACATTGCCTTTCACAAGACTATTGCTGATCCTATGCCATACAATGCCACTTCTTTCCTTCCTCTCTACATGATAACCAATAACTTCATTTCCACCGTCAGTGACAGGTTCATTCCAGCCAATTGTTATTGAGTCTTTGGTGAATGCAACTACATTGGGAGTTCCTGGTGGCCCAGGCACTTTGAATGGATAGGCAGCAACCACTGCCTCTGAAGTGATGGGAGGTCCAACACCATATCTATTTTTAGCTTTTATTCTAAACTGGTACTCTGATCCAGTGGTTAGTCTAATAGCTTTAAATACTGTGCGAATAACAGTGGATGAAAGTTCAGTCCATGTTTGGGAAGTGGTGTCTCTAATTTCAACCGCATAGTTATTAATTGGAATACCTCCGTCATTCTCAGGAGCTTCCCAAGAAAAGATACAATAGGTGCGTGATATTTCCACAATCTTCACTGGTCCTTTTGGTGGCCCAGGTATATCATGCACTTTGATGATTATGTTTTCTGACACAGATCCAACAATGTTCTTGGCTGTCATGGTGTAAACACCACTGTCAGCTCTAGTGCATTCACTGATGCTGATAATAACAGTAGCTGGAGTAGTTTCTACATTGATTCTTTGGGTGAGTTTTAGGGCTGCTCCATCTTTCTGCCAAGAAATTGTTGGTCTAGGACGCCCCATAACTGGAATTTCAACCTTAATGTCATCCCCTGCTTTGGCAATAACAGTCTTCTGACATACACCACGTAAGTCAAACTCAGGAAGTGATGTAGAATCTTTGACAATAATGGGCTTGCTCTCACGTGGAGCACTTCTGCCAGACTGATTGACAGCCATGACATGGAAAATATATTCCTCATTCTCATTAAGGTTCTTCACTGTGAAGTCTAGAGTCTTCACTGTAGTAACATGTGCCCACTGGTCTGTTCCCTTCTTCTTGGCTTCTAGAACATATCCTGAAATTCTGCTTCCACCATCATGTTTGGGTTTGGTCCATGCAAGGCTCACAGAGCTCTTCGTGATGTCAGTGGGAATAATGCTTTCTGGAGGCGTAGGTGCTTGAGATGCACGAACTGGATCAGTAGTTTCAACTGCCTCTCCAATGCCAAACTCATTCTCAGCAGACACTCTGAAGTAGTACTCACAGCCTTCTCCCAAGTCACCAATTCTGACTGATGTTGTGGGGCACTTTGTAATTGCAGTAGCAAAAGCCTTGCGTGTTGATTCTCTTTTCTCAATTATGTAATTTGTGATTTTGGCTCCTCCGTCAATTAAGGGAGTATCCCACTGAAGTGTAATACTTTCTTTGTCTATCTTTACTGGCTTGAGGTTAAGAGGAGGTCCAGGTGAATCCAAAACTCTCACATGAATGTCAGCACTTTTCTTTCCAGCAGAGTTTTCAAGGGTAATCTCATATTTGCCAGCGTCAACCCTTGAGCTCTCCGGAATAAGTAACATTGTGAAAGATTCAGTGCTATCAATGACTGCACGTGGAACAGGGCCACCCTCTTTACTCCAAGTGACTTTGGGAGCAGGACGACCTTTGATTGGCACAAAGAGACGGATGGAGCAACCAGCTCTAACAACAAGGGTTCTCCTCAGCTCAATATCCAACTCTAAATCAGGCTCGGCAGCATGTTCTACAATTTGAACTAATTCCTGAGTTTCACCAGGTTCACCAGCTCCTTTGGCATTTACAGCACTAATCCTGAAATGGTACTTAGCACCAGTTTCCAAGCCAGGGACAACAAACTCTGTGATTCTGAGTGGTGACGAAGGGGTATCCTTAATCCATTCTTCTGTTCCTTCTTTTTTGTGCTCAATTACATATCCAGTGACTTCAAGCCCACCATTATCCAGAGGTTTCCCCCAGTTCAGTGTAGCAGTAGTTTTGGTTGTGTCTGTTACTCTTGGATTGACAGGAGGTCCTGGAACATCTGGCAGAAAGAAAGAGGTTACGATCTGTTAACAGAAAAATCAGCAAGAACTACAAATATATATAAACATTTTTTTTCTAGTTATGAAAATATTCTAAGTTGTTTTTACTTACAGGCAGCAACTATTGTTTTGACAGGCATAGATGGCTCACTTGGCTCTCCAAAACCAGCTCTGTTCTCAGCAAGAACACGGAACTCATATTCAACATCCTCAGTGAGTCCAGTGACTTCAAAACTGAGCTCAGCAATGGTTTTCTTGGATGCCCTAACCCAGCGCATCGCTTTCTTTTCCTTTTTCTCAATACTATAGCCAATAATGTCAGTTCCTCCATCTTCAGCAGGTCTTCTCCAAGTCAAAGTTACTGAATGTCCATCAACTTTCTCAACTTCAGGTTTAGATGGTGGACCAGGGGGACCTAAAACAAACAGAATAAAAAAACAAAGGAATAATGCAATGTTATTTAATTTGAAATGCAAGAATATATACTGCATAGATTCATCTATATGTTATACATATAGATGAATAGCCGACAAAAGATTACAGCCTGAATAAGTAAACTAATTGTACATACCAAATCTGTCAACCATCTTGACAGCTTCAGAATGAGATGGCTCACTAGCTCCATAATGGTTCACAGCAGAGACTCTGAAGAAATATTCATTGCCCTGAATGAGTTTGTTGGCCACATAGTGACAGTCAATGACGTTCTCTTCCAGGATGGTCCAGAGCAGACGGCTAGTTTCCCTCTTTTCCAGGGTGTAATATTTGATAGGAGAGCCTCCATCCTCTGTTGGGGCTGTCCAAGTAAGAACCACCTTTTCAGAGGATACACCACTGCATTCAATGGGTCCAGGAGCACTAGGAACATCCAGAACTTTGACCTTGACAGTTTCCTCCTTTACACCAAAGGGATTGGTGGCTGTGATGACATATTCTCCAGAGTCCTTTCTGCTAGCATATTTTACAGATAAAGTGGATGATGTTGGAGTGGTTTCAATTTGAACAAGGTCAGAGGGTTTGAAGTATTTTCCTCCCTTTGACCAGCATGAGGTTGGTGCAGGTTTTCCTAAAATGCTTGTTGCAGTCACCACAATCGTATCACCAGCTCTGACGGTCAGACCTTCCTTTACTTGAGCATCAATGATAATGGTTGGTGCAGCTGTTGGAAAAAATGAGAAACATTTAACCTATCGCCCTAATATGCATCTTATTGTCATGTTGTGAAAGTGCTCAGAGTAGCTATTAATTTTTGTCTCACCATATTCATCTGTACACATAATGGTATCTGTCTGCTCAGAGGGTGGGCTGAGGGCACCTGCAGCATTCTTTGCCCTGATCCTGAACTCATATTTGCAGCCCTCTTGCAGATCAGCAACAGTAAATGCAGGTTCCACAACATTCACATTGTTGGCTTTCACCCAGATCTTGGAAGGCAAATCACGCTTTTCTACAATATATCCCGTCAACCTGTGGCCGCCGTCAAATTGAGGTTCAGTCCACTGGAGGGTCACACTGCTTCTCGTAATGCTGATTACATCCGGTTTACCAGGTGCATCTGTTGACATGGGGTAAAGCAACAATCCGTTACTGGGTGTATCACTAGGGTTTATAATGTTGCTAATACTTCACCTCTTGCAAACTCACCGATGGGATCTAGAGCTACCTGTGGATCAGTTGGAGCACTCGGTCTGCCAATTCCAGCCAAGTTAATGGCTATTACTCTGAACTCATACTCCAAGCCTTCAGTTAGTCCAGTGACTTTGTGTTCCTTCATCTTTAAGGCAGATGGACTGGCCCTTTTCCACAACATACTGTTCCTCTCCTTAAATTCAACATGGTATCCTGAACAGTTATAAAGATTTGGGAACAAAATTAAGTGTAAGATCACCTTACATTAATAAAAATACTTGATTTTCAAATGACATATTGAAAAAATAATCAAGCTGTTAAAAATGGTGCTGATTAAATCTTAGGCAGACTGCACCTGTAATAGGAGATCCTCCAGTCTTTCTGGGGTCAGACCAGGCAAGATATGCAGAATCATGGCGCATACTCATGATCTGAGGAGGAGGTGGTGCATCAGGTACATCTGTGAAACAAGACAGTAAAGGGCAGTGTTATACAGTTAGCACAAGTAAAATATTGGATTCAATTATTGTATTTTTATGAAGAAAAAGGACTTACTAAATGGATGTTTTGCAACAACAGGGTCAGACTTCAGTCCCTCCCCAACACCGTATTTGTTCTCTGCACTGACTCTGAAGATATATTCTGTGCCCTCATGGAGACCCGTCACCCTCATTGTATTTGTCTCCACAGTGGTTGAAACATTCACCCACATGTTGGTGATGGAGTCCCTTTTTTCCAGGATGTAGTTTGTGATTTCAGAGCCGCCATCATCCTTAGGAACACCCCACTTTAATGTAGCACCATCAGCAGTAACATCCTTGAATTTTATTGGTCCAACAGGGATGCCGGGTTTGCCTACCACCCTAAAACAGCAAAGACAAAGCATTTTAACCTTTAATTATGTATGTCCAATAATTTATTATTACTTAATCTCTAAATAGTGTTGTGACTTACCTGATGAAGATGGTAGATTCTTTGGTGCTAGCACTATTTCTTAAGGTGATGGTGTACTTGGAAGCATCAGTTCTCTGACAGTCCCGGATTAGGAGGGTGGTGTTGACTGCAGATGACTCAGCACAAACCCTGCCAGTATCTGTCAAATCTTCATCGTCTCCCTTTTTCCAGGTGACCTTGGGTGTAGGTTTCCCAACAATTGGAATCTTTAAACGAACGGTGGTGCCCTCTTTGGCAATGTAGCACATGTTGGGCAGCTCTCTTAAGTCACAGCTTGGAAGAACTTCAAAGAAAAAAAAACCCAGGAATTTTAAAATCTCTTTTTGAACAAGTTCCAAAATTCCTTTACATGAAAGTTTTATAAATGTGTGCACTCACTAATTTGGTCCTTAGCAATCACAGTCAGCTCCTTAGGAGAGCTTTCTCCCGAATCATTTATAGCTTTGACCCGATACTTGTACTCTCTACCCTCCACAAGGTCCTTGGCACTATACTGCATGTTCTTGGACCTCATAAGTTCCTTGTATTTGTCTTCACCATTGAGAACCTCTAGCACATAGCAGATAATGCGACTGCCTCCATCAGTGAGGGGTTTCTTCCAGCTTAGAGTGCATGAGTCTTTGGTCACCAGCAAGGTTTTGAAGTCCATCACAGGCCCAGGCTCCTCTGAAAGTGCACAAATGAAACAGTGAACATTTTTCTTTAATAAAACAAAAAAATACATCAATTAATGTTTAACCCACCTGTTGCTCTGACAGAATCAGCTGTTTCACAAGACTCTCCAGTACCAAGCTTGTTGACTGCTGACACTCTAAAGCAGTAGGACCGCCCAGCATCTAGGTCTGGAACCTTAAAAGAAGTCTTAGTGCAGTTGTTTGAAACAATAGACCAGGCCTTTCTTTCAGTGTCACGTTTTTCTACTATGTAGTGGGTGACTTCAAAACCACCATCAATCAGAGGAGCATCCCAGAGGATGTCTGCGCTGTCTTTGGATGTCTCTTTCACCATCAGGTTTACTGGTGGTCCAGGTGTATCTGGAAGGTGAACAATATTTTTAAAATAAGATCTTAAATTTGAAATGACTAAGCACATTATATTTTTGGCGTTTATAGAGTATATGTATGGATATATGCATGTATGGATTGATGAGTGGGTGACTGGATGGATTGATTGGTGGGTGGATGTAAGCAGAATAACAAATACATGGATGAATGTTCAGCATGACAATATTTCCTGTACTAACCAAGAACTTTGACAACAATGGTATACATCTTCATGCCAGCTGAGCTGTCCAGAGACAGAATGTATTTGCCAGCATCATATCTGTTGACTTTCTCCACCATGACCATGGTGTCAATGTTGCTAGATTTGATGACAATGCCTTGACGGTCCTTAATGTTGGTGTTCATCTTTGCCCATGTGACCTTGGGAGTGGGACGACCCTTGATGGTTGCATACAACTTCATATTGCTGCCAGCATTAAGTTCCAGGAGCTCTTTCAGTTCAGCACTTAGCTCTGCCTCAGGAGAAACTGAATAAAAATACAAAAAGTGCATTTGTCATTGACAGTATTGGAAATCAGATTTCAGCATTTTGTTTTATTTTCAAGAGAAAACATAATAGTTTATTTGCTTACTAGTTTCTATCTGGCTTGATTAAAATTCTATCTTAAAATGGTAGATATTACCAAGGGCTTGGTACATGATTGGACCACCTAGATGCTGGTCTAAAGTACATGTAATATTCTAATTCTAAATGTCATGTTTTCATTTCCTGTACAGGGAAAATCATCATAATTAACAGAAATAAAGGCTTTCAAACATCAATCTGTGTTTAATTGATAATGTATGTTACTTAATGATAAAGTTTCAGTTGTATCCTAATTTATTGAATGGATGTGTCATTTTGTACAGAAAAATAATGCAAAACATACCTATGATATCTTTGGCGACATGTTTGCCTGGGACTTCAGCTGGCTCACCGAAGCCTACTTTATTGACAGCAGTGATGCGACACTGGTACTCTGCTTTGTCAATTAAGTTCTGAATGACATAGTTAGTGTCCTGTAGGTTCCTGGGGACATTGCAGCGGATCCAGTCTGTTGTGTTGGTTCTCTTGCATTCCACTAAGTAACCAATAATGGGGCTTCCACCATTGTTAGCTGGTACCGTCCAAGTGAGGCTGATTGTGCTGTTGGTGGTATCTGTCACAGTCGGGTTTATAACGGGTCCAGGAGGAGCTGGAGATAACCACAGAGATTAACTTCAAACACCATGCAAAAATTAGATTTTTGGGATAACCAGAAAATAGTCAGTTTTATTATGTTTATTGGTGTTTGAAACTTACTGATAGGATCCTGTGCAGTGGTGCCTTCGGAGGGTTCGCTGGGGTTTCCCGGCCCAGCCATGTTGACAGCAATGACTCGGAACTCATACTCAATTCCCTCTGTTAGACCTGTTACTTCAAGAGACCTTTCTGTTAGGGGTTTTTTATTAATCTTGGTCCACTTCATCTCCTTGGTCTCTTTCTTTTCCACCATGTAGCCCAGAATGGTAGACTTTCCATCATCAACAGGCTCCTTCCAGCTCACAGTCATTTTGTCTTTGGTCACATTGGTGATTACAGGGGCTTCACAAGGACCAGGGACAGCTAAAAGTGGTGCACAAGTAAACATCTTTCATTAGAAACTACAACCATGCCTCAATTTTTTTTAATTCTTGCTAAATCTGAACCCAGCTCATGAGGTAACACATAACACACAGTTGCATGTTGGATTTCAACAGCAGCGCAATGACAAATTTAAAGTATGAATTTGAACAAAAGCATATGATGACTTACTGAAAGGGTTTTTAGCGATGACTGGGTTTGTGATAAATGGGTCTCCAACTCCCCATCCATTTTCAGCACGAATTCGGAACTGGTATTCATGACCTTCGATTAGTTTTTCCACATTAAATTCTAATATGTCACTCTTTATCTTTGCTGACACCTGTGCCCAGTTAGTTCTGCTGGTTTCACGCTTGTCCACAATGTAGTTACTGACAGGGGCACCGCCATCTTTCAGAGGAGGCTGCCATGTCAGCTTGATACTGGAGGCTAACACCTCTGCATATGTGGCACTTGCAGGGGGCCCAGGCACATCTGATAAAAAAACAGAAAGGCAGTATGTAAATAAAATGTGAATTAAGCTTTGGATCAGTTTCAATTCTTACATTTAAAAATGTAAATCCTTACCTAGTACATTGACCTGGATTTCTGCAGTCTTTGAGCCACTTGCATTCTCAGCCAACACAGTGTAGGTTCCTGTGTGTTCTTTGGTCACAGCTGGTATCTCTAATTGGAAATGTTGTCTTTGCTGTGTAATGACCTGGCCTTCCCCTGACTTCAGAGTATCATCACCTCTCTTCCAAGTGACTCTGGGCATAGGCTTACCAAACACATCTGCTTCCAGCAAGACTGTGGCTCCAGCCTTAACTGTTAAAGCTTTTTGCATCTTGGCATTAAGTTCAATCCTTGGAGGAACTGTGTGCATTGAATAAAACATCAATAATTAAACATTTTAACTGGCCAAAGACTTTCAGTAAACATAAAATACAATAGTTTATTCCCCTCTTTATTTTTAATGTTTTTGTGACTGTGTTGAGGAATTATGTCTTACCATTCTCAGCACAGACCAGGATTGGATCTGTTGGTTCTGAAGGCTTGCTCATGTTCACTGCAGTTTTAGCAATAACTCTGAACTGGTACTGAAGGTCTCTTTCAAGTCCAGTCACTGTATACTCCTCCCTAGGAACATTCTGACTGCTGGTGTTGCAACGAATCCAAGTGTCTCCTGGAACCCGCACGGCCTCAACATAATAACCTATGATCTTGCTCCCTCCATCATTTTTAGGACGAGCCCAAACCAAAGTGACAGAGTTTTTGGTTACGTCCAGAACTTCAGGTTTACCAGGAGTGTCTATAAGATAAGAATAGAAATTGGTGATAGCAGAAATCTTGCTGAAAAAAACAAACCTTTTTGTAAATAGGCACTGGCTTTCAACTTACCGACAGGTGTTCTTGCTGTTACAAAGTCGGTTTTCTTGCTTGGTTTGCCCTGACCAGCACGGTTAATGGCTGATACTCTGAAAGTATACTCCAAGCCTTCAATAAGACCAGCGCAAGGGTATTCAGTTGTGCGGACCACAGTATCATTGGCTTTCACCCAAAGAAGACTGTTTCTCTCCTTGCGCTCAATGTAATACCCTGTGATGGGACTGCCCCCATCACTCTCTGGTTTATCCCAGCCAATGAACATACAATCCTTGTTGGTCTTGTTGACATGACAATTTAGGGGCTCACTTGGAACATCTAGTGGGAAAAAAAACATTTTTCATAATCTGAAATAAATACTCTCTTTGCTATTGAATTTCTATTAACTAGCATCCAAGGTCAACTATGCTTCAATCTTGGACATATTTTACCCACACTTACCAAAAGGGAACTTTGCAACCATTCTTTCTGATTGAAGGGGGTCTGACACACCATAGCGATTTTCAGCACGGATGCGGAATGCATATTCTTTTCCAGGAATAAGTTTTCCCAATCTACAACTGGTTTTTGCGCAAGAGGAAAGTGCTGTTACCCAATCGCCTCTGCCCACATCACATTTTTCAATAACATAGTTTGTGATATTGCTGCCGCCATCCTCCAGAGGTTTGTTCCAAGACAGGGAGCAAGCATCAGAATCAATGTCACTGATCTCCACAGGGCCTTCGGGAGGACCAGGGATGTCTGAAATATACCAAGTAATTTTTCTTTTGGTCAGATGAAAGTTGTGCAACATAATTTTTCTTCAGAAATTAAAACACAGTATTACGCACCTCTAATGACGATCTTTATTGCCTGGGAAATTTGTCCAGTGCTGTTCTCAGCAACAAGACTATAATCTCCACTGTCATTCCTTGTCACATCTTTGATGATTAGGACACACAAGTTGCCCGACTGATGCACAGCCAAGCGACTGGATGGGACCACTGCTTTCTCACCACGTATCCACTTGCATGTTGGAACAGGTTTTCCTGAAACCAATGCCTCCACTCTAAGCTTGGCTCCAGCTCTAGCACTCGCGGTCTCTGGCATAACAATCTTTGGCTCAACTATGGGTCAAAAAACAAAACTGGCTGATTATTATTTCAAAAAATAGTAAATATAGACAGACATTTCAAAATATCAAACTGTGGTCACTTTGAATCTCTGAACTGAGTTTCTTTGCTCTTTTGATGACAGTCAATTTGAAAATAATAAGGTGTTATTAAAAGGATAAACTGTAGAAAGATAATCCTAAAAACAATGGCCATGCATCTAAACATACTCATCTGTTCCTTGATCTCGGTCGGCTCTCTGGTCTCAGTGAAAGAACTCATCCCCATGATGTTCTTGGCAGCCACTCTGAACTTGTACCTTTTCCCCTCCTTGAGGCCACTGATACTGACTGATAAACCTTTAACTGTTGTGTAGGCATTCCACACTTCTTTTTCTGGTTCAGCTTCTTCGTCCTCCTCTACTACTGGTGGAGGTGGAGGTGGTGGAGGAACTCCCTCTCCTTCAACCGCCTGTAGTTGAGTAGTAAAAAAAGAACAATAAGCAATATGTACATACAGTCTGTATTCCAAAATCATATAACTTTAAAGAGAACAGTATAATTTGATATATCCAGTATAATTGTTGAAACTTATATTTCAAAATTCTGATGTATCTAACTGATAAATGCAGCAAAACAACAGTTTGGTTACAAACCTCAACAGGGGCTGCTGGCTCTGGTGGAGGTTTGACTTCAATGTATTCAATGACATAGCCATCAATTTTGGCACCACCATCTCTTTCAGGCTTCACCCATCCAATCATTGCACTGTTCTTAGTTATCTCCAGAATTTCAATCTTCTGGCAAGGGTCTGGTTTGCCTAAAAAAAAGAAGTTCAATGTGTGAATACTTTATAATTTCTAAAAAAAAAAAAAAAAAAGATATCTAAAGATAGAACTAATCTTTGATTCTAAATGAAATGCCATTTGTCTTATGACGTTCTGATTATTGAAAGATACTTACTGACAGGATCGGAAGCCAGGTAGGAAGTAGGTGTCACTTTGGGAACTCCAGAACCATACTCATTGACAGCTATGACTCTAAAGTAGTATTCAGTGCCAGGTATCAGACCACTGACTTTCAGAGGAATCTTATCTGGCTGAACTTCAGTCTTGACAGTTGCCCATGTCTTGCGGTCAATCTCTCGCTTTTCAACTATGTAGTGTGTCACCTCACTGCCACCAGTGATCTCTGGAGGATTCCAAGACAACATGACTGAGGTCTGCTTAATGTCGGTACCTTCAAGATTTAGTACTGGTCCAGGAGTATCTATATGGAAGAATGACATTGCAGTTTAATATTATTTTTGTTAACCTTCATTTGGAGCTTTGTCTTTTTTGGATGCTTGGAAAAATATATTTATAGTTTTCAAGCAGTAAAATCTACTACTAAAACAATCATTGACCTACCAAGAACTTTAACAGTGACAAACACAGCTTTTTCTCCTGCAGGGCTCTGTAGAGTCAGGCAGTACTTCCCAGAGTCATCACGTGTGCTGTCAGGAATGACCAGGAAGGTCATCGTGTCGATGATGTCTACTTTGCCCTTCCTAATAACATTGTCAATACCCATTCTTCTCCAAGTGACTGTTGGATGAGGTCGCCCTCTGATGGTGGCACAAAGTCTAATGGGACAACCAGCACGAACTGTGAGGCCCTGCTTCAGGTTGGCATCCAAGTCAATCTCTGGTGCCTCTGTTGGATAAACAGTTATTTTTGTTAAATATGAACCTGAAATCCAGCTTTCGGTTTTTTGTGTAAACCTTGTCACAAACTCTATAGAATGTTCATTACCTAAAATTTCCCTTGGAATCACGGCACCCTCCAGGTTACATGGCAGGCTCATGCCCACTTGGTTCTGAGCAGACACCCTGAATTCATAAACTAGCTTCTCATCTAGACTTGTGACTGTAAACTCGCACACAATAAGTTGTGCTGCCACATTGCATCTCTTCCAGCCATCATCTCCTTTCTTTGCACTCCCCTGTGCCCTCATTTCCACAACATAGCCAATGAGAGGGGCTCCCCCGTCAGAGACAGGCTTTGTCCAGCTCAGGGTCACTGTGGATTTTGTGCTGTCCACAACCTTTAAGTTGGTAGGTGGTGCAGGAGGCTCTGTAAGTGCGTATAATAAAATATGAGGCAGTGGACTTGGTTACGGAAAAAAAACATTACATATATAACACATTATTTTGAGGCACTTACCAACTGCATCCTTTGCAGTGATTGCACGAGAAGCCTTGCTTGGAGTTCCAACACCAATTTCATTCACAGCTTTAACTCTATACTGGTAATCATGGAGAGGCAATAGTCCAGTGACTGTGAAACGAGTTCCAGGGACTGGATCCTTGTTGACAGGTGACCACCTGACTGCATGCTCCTCTCTCTTCTCCAAAAGATAGCCTATGATTGGTTTTCCTCCATCTCTGTCAGGCTCTGACCATTGTACTGTCATCTCCTCCTTTCCGATCTTGCTGACCTCTGGTGCTTCAGGGGCATCAGGTACACTGAACTGTGTGCCAGCAACAATAGACTCACTCTGAACTGCAGGTCCAGGGCCCATTTTATTCTCAGCTCGGACCCTGAAGATGTACTCATTACCCTCAATAAGTCGTGTTACTTTAGCTTTATTGGTGATGACAGCATTAGAATGTACAGACCAAACCCCTCTCTTTGTCTCACATTTCTCGATAATGTAATTGTAAATATCACAGCCACCATCATCTTCAGGAACTTCCCAGGCTAGGTTGCACCTGTCAGTGGTAATATCAGACACCTTGAGGTCCCTGATGGGACCAGGTCTGTCTAATACATTAATTGTGCATTTAGCAGAGCTGGTTCCTGCACTGTTGGAAGCTGTGACAACATATTTGCCACTGTCTGTGCGCCTAGCACCAGTAATCAATAGTTTGGAAAAGTCTACACCACTTTCAAGTTGCAGTCTGGGGCCCTTCTTAATCTCCTCTGTGGTCTCATCCTTTGTCCATTTAACATCAGGCTCAGGTTTGCCCTTGACTATTGCTTCTACTGCAATAGAATCTCCTGCTCTAACAACAAGGGTTCCATCCAGTTTAATCTTAACCTCAGGCACTACCAGTTGTTCCTTAACTAGTACTTCTCCTGTTGTCACCCAGTTACTTTCGCCTCCCTCATTTTTAGTCTGAACTCTGAACTGATAGATTTGATTTTCAATACACCTGTCTGCCATGAAGTAGGTCTCCTTGATAGCACCCTTGTGAAGCCTCTCCCACTCTTCAGCTTCTTTTGGTTTCTTTTCAATATGATAAGCTATGTTTTTACTACCACCATCGTAATCAGGTTTCTTCCACTTCAAGAAGCAGAAGGTCTTTCCGATTTCAGATATATGGAAATCTATGGGTTCCCCAGGTTTCTCAATAGGATCAACTGCCAAGACAGGTGACTTTGTCTCTATGGATGGACCAGCTCCTATCTTATTTTCAGCACTCACACGGAAGAAATATTCACAGCCCTCAGTAAGAGGAGCCTTTATTAAGCGCTTGGTCCAGTCATTGGAGACCACTGTCCACCCTCTTTGACTTGGCTGACGGCATTCAATTATATACTGAGTAATCTCAGTTCCTCCATTGTCCTCAGGGTTTTCCCAGGAGACCATGCAAGATTTCTTTGTCACATAAGCCACTTTCAAATTTTGACAAGCTCCTGGTGTGTCCAAGACATTGACCAAAACGGTAGCCTGAGCCTGTCCACTGCTGTTCTTTGCAACAATACTATATTTTCCATAATCTGACCTGACAGCATCGCTAATAATTAGTTCACAAACAGGGTAGTTGTTATTAAATTCAAAGCGTTTTTCTCGAGACAAGACTCTGGCATCCTTGGTCCATGTGATCTCTGGATCTGGTCTGCCTTTTACTCTAGTAATCAAACTGATTATCTGACCTGCTCTGACCGTCACAGAGTCACGACAGGAGACATCAACCACAACTTCAGGAGGCACCAGGATGTCTTTTGCCAAAACAGTCTCAGGTACCTCCCTGGGGTCACTGTCTCCAACCTTGTTTGTAGCTCTGATACGTATTCTGTACTCCATTCCTTCAATCAGCCCAGGCACTCTGTAAGCACAGATCTTGATTAGATCCTTGTTGATTCTGTCCCACTGGGCAGATCCTGACTTCTGAACCTCAACAACATAGCCCAGAATTGGACTTCCTCCATCTCTTGTGGGTTTGGTCCAGCAGATGTCTGCATAAGATTTACTCCAATCCTTAAGCTTGGGGTTACCAGGCGGTCCAGGTTTTGTGATGGCACGGGTGGCTTTGATTGGGTCAGATGTGAGTGAAGGCTCACTGGTACCAGCAATATTCTCAGCAAACACCCGGAATTCATAGCTATTGCCTTCAAACAGACCGGAGACTCTGTATCTTAGATCTAGCACAGGAGTTTTATTGACACGAATCCACTTTCCTGTCATCTCTCTGCGTTCAATAACATAGCCACTAATGGGGCTGCCTCCATCATGGTCAGGTAGGGCCCATTCTACTGTTACAGCATTTTCTGTGATATCAGAGCACTCAGGAAAGCCCGGCGGTCCAGGAGGGTTGAACATATGCTTAGCAACAGTAGGAGGACTTTCAAGACTAGCACCAATCCCAATCTTGTTCTCTGCTCGAACCCTGACAATGTACTCACGGCCTTTCTCCAACCTTGTCACCTTGGCCTTTGTACTGGTGCCACTAGAGCTAACCACTGACCAGGGCTCCCATGGCTTCTTGACATCCTTCTTTTCTACCACATAGTTAGTTATAGGTGTGCCACCATCATCTTTAGGCGCCCTCCACTGTATCATCATGTGATCTGGGGTGACCTCCAAGATATTGATGGGTCCGATTGGTGGTCCTGGTAGATCCAATACTGTAACATGTAGGGCAGCGGTCTTACTACCTGCAGGATTTGACACAGTGACTATGTACTCTCCAGTATCTCCTCTCTGGCACTCTGTGATAGTTAAGGTGGTTGAAGGTCCAGCAGACTCAATTTTAACTCGGCCCTCAGGAGTGATCTCCTTGCCATCACTGATCCATTTGGCAGTGGGAAGAGGGATTCCTGTCATCTTAGCTGGTAGAGTGATAGTACTGCCAGCTTTGACTACAAGACCCTCAATAAGCTTCACATCAACTTCAATAGTAGGTGGTACTAAAAGAGAAGAAAACAGCAACATTAGATCTACCTAAGCACATGAAAGAGTTTGTTGTGAGAAATACTCAATGTGTCTTACATGTCTTCTCCTGACAAGTAACAGGGATACTGGTGTCAGGGCGGCTAACACCAATAGCATTCTGAGCTTTGACCCTGAAGCGGTATGTCTTGCCTTCAACCAGACCTGTTACATGACTGTGGTTGTTGCTCACAGTTTTGAAGGTAACCCAGTCAGTTTGGCCCTCTTCTTGGTGTTCTACAATGAACCCAGTAATTTCACTTCCACCAGTGCGATCGGGCCACTCCCAGGCCAACCACACCTCTGTCTTGTCTGCATCAGTATGGTGGAGGTTTTTGGGTGGGCCAGGTGGATCTTAAAGATGTTAACAAAAGAAAAATTAATTTCTGATCATTTATGTATTTTAAAAAAGTCATGGCAAATGTTTAAATAGCCAACCATTTTCTGGAAATACCATGCTGTAATAATTTATACCTTACTAAATATATAAGTAGACAGCAATAATGTTACATAACCTTTACTCACATAAAGGATCAAGAGCCTTGATAGGTGTCTTGGTCACGACAAAGTCACTCCTGCCAAACTGGTTTTCTGCAGCCACCCTAAATAAGTACTGGATTCCCTCCATCAGGTACATTGCCATAAGACTAAGCTTCTTATTGGCTGGAGCAACTGGTACCCATTGATCTGCAGCCACATCCTTCTTTTGCACGACATAATGGGAGATGACTGCACCGCCATTGTCCTCTGGAGCCTTCCATGTCAGATAGGCAGACTCGCTGGTCACCTCAGACACCACAAGATCTCTTGGTGGAGAAGGCTTATCTGATTGAAACAATGTGTTTATCATTCACATAATTCAGATTTCAGAAGCTAAGCTAATTTGTTTAAGTTTACATTTCACTTACTCAGCACAAGCACAGCAACTGTTGCAGATTTCTTTCCACCAGCATTCTCAACTGTAATAGTGTAGTTTCCAGAATCTGCACGGACACACTTGGGAATGAAGACTTTGCTACCAGTGGCTGTAACTGCAACATTGATGTGAGAAGGAACATCTCCATCATTTTTCTTCCAGGAGACTGTCGGTGTGGGCACACCCTTAATTGTGGCACTAAGTGTGATATCAGTGCCCAGCATGGCTAAGTGGTCACGAGCCATGTTGGCATCCAAGAGTAACTCTGGCTCCTCTGTGGAAACATAAATGGAAAAGCAAACTGATTAGTATTTTAGAACAAAAAAGCCAATAACAGAAAAATGTCAAGTTGTTCAAAATCAGGCAAAAAAATAACTATTCTGTGTACTGAATGCTATGCATTATTCATACAATAAGTTTTTTGTTCTTAAATGATCTCCTTACCTAGCCTGTCATGGACTTTGATGGTCTGTTTGACAAAAGCAGGGTCGGATTTGCCTGCTGCATTTACTGTAAAGATCCTGAAGGAATACTCCTCTCCATCAGTCAGACCTGTCACCACATAATGGAGGTCAGGACACTCCTCTGGAGTCTTGTTGGCCTGAGTCCACTCTACACCACCAGGCTTCTGATACTCCACAAGGTAGCCAAAGATTCGCCCTTTTCCATCGTGGCGCGGCATCTGCCACTTCAGACTGACTGAGTCTTTGGTTTTGTCATAAGCTTCAGGGGTAACTGGAGGACTGGGACGTACTGTGAGGGGACAGTGCTCAGATTAGAGAAAACAAGCATAACACTGAAAATCCATAACTTGTAATGTTACCTAGAAACATAGGTAACATTTTGATCATTTTGACCTTTATCCAAAATACAAAAACACAACAAAAGATGCTGAAATTCAAATTTGATGCAGCAAAAAAATAAAATAAAAAGCATTTCACTGACCAATGGGATCCTTGGCAAGGATTGGTTTGGATGGGGGACTAGGATCTCCAGTTCCCAACTCATTCTCAGCCATTACCCTGAATTCATACTCGAAGCCCTCTACCAAGTCCTGGACACGGTACTGAGTGGCTGGGTAAAGTGGGTCTCTGGTGACTCTTGACCACCTCTTGGCTCCTGGCTCCTTCTTTTCCAGGATGTAGTTGGTGATGGGTTTACCTCCATCTCGGGGCCGGTTCCACAGAACCAAAGCATTGGTAGCATATACCTCTCTGACTGTTGGCATGTCAGGGGCTTCAGGGACTCCTTTATTTTGGAAATATCATGACATATATACAGTTATTTGGACATATAATTTATTGGAGCTTTAACATGATAATGAAAACGTACTGAACAGATCTTTAGCCTTCATCTCTTCAGACTCCAGAGCATCGCTGATACCATACATGTTCTCTGCAAATATTCTCATGATGTACTCCCTGCCTTCAGTTAGCTTTGGAATCTGAGAACAAAAATAATATTTAAATCATCGCTTAACTTTGACAATCTCCTTCCAGAGGAGTTCTGAAGTTCCTGAGACAACAAGAAAGAAGTGAACCAATACTACCTTGCATGTGGTCTTGGTTGAGGCAGATGTTACTGTGGTCCACATCTCTCTGTTCACATCTCTCTTCTCAATTATGTAATTTGAGACCTCAACACCTCCACTGTCCAGAGGAGGCTTCCAGGAGATAACCATGTATTCCCTGTGAACCTCGTCAAACACCACAGGGCCAACAGGAGGAGTTGGGCGATCTGATTGGATAAAGAAACAGCAAAGTAATTATTTCTCATGATTGTCTCTGCTTGTCTTGGCATAAGTTTTTCAACATTGTACATACCCACGACTGTGACGTTGCAGACACCCTTCCTGGATCCGGTGCTGTTTTCCACAACCACCACATATCTGCCGCTGTGCTGTCGCTCTGCCTTCACCAGGCCAAGCGACATCATGGTTGGAGTGTTCTTGAATATTATGTGTTTGTCAGCCTTCAGCTCTTCGTCATCTCTGTACCAAACAATGGATGGAGCTGGTTTGCCTGTGTAGCGACCCTGAAGTAGGCAGCTCTCTCCCACACGTATAATGATCTTATCACGGAAGTCCAACTCAATGGTTGGTGGCTCTGCAAATACACACAAAAAATAATTTAATGTGTGTTTTGTTTTGCAATTTAAAATAGCTAAATTATGACAGTCAAATGTGAAGCTACTCTGATTCACTTTGATATTATTTAGCAGCTAAGTTAAAGTTTGGAAAATGACTCACCAAGTGCATCCTTGCAAGTGATTGGTTTAGTGCAGAATGATGGTTTACTCGGTCCAACTTCATTTACAGCAATCACTCTGAACTCATAAGTGTCTCCCTCTCTGAGACCATCATATGTGAACTTCCTGTCCATTAACTTCTCTTTGGTAAGTCTGGTGAACTTGTCTTTGCCAATCATACGTGCTTCGATAATGTACATGGTAATCTCAGAGCCTCCGTCAAATTTGGGCTCTTTCCAAGCGACACTGATTAAATTTTTGGTAACTTTGGTGACTTCCAGTTCTTCAGGACGATCTGGTACACCTTAAAAAAAAGATGAAAACATGTCTTAACATGGAAAGTAGAGTTTTACAGTGACTAGTCACATTACTGCATTTATTGTCATCTACCAAACCCCTTTATCTAAAGTCAACGTAAAAGGTTCTTTTTTAACTCACTCATTGGCTCCTTGATTACAATCTCAGCTGCAGTCTCAACAAAAGGTCCAATACCAATGGCATTCTCAGCTGCCACTCTGAAAAAGAAAGCCTTTCCGAGGGTGAGATCGCGAGCAATGGCATTCTGCCTGCTGGCACTATAGGACAGTGATGTCCAGGCTTTACGCTCAGCTTCACGTTTTTCAATGATGTAATTGCTGATGGGTGAACCTCCGTCATTTTCAGGGAAGAACCAGCTGAGCTTGCAGGAGTCGATGCTCAGGTTTTCAGCCAGGAATGGAATACCAACAGGTCCAGGAACATCTACGTTAAAACAGAATGGAATTTGTGAAAAAAAACAAAATCAAACATGCCTAACAGGTGTTTTAGATAAAGAATTGTTTTATCATTTATCATGAAACTATCACTCACCGAGGACTTCAACTGTGACATTCTTTGTTTTCTCCCCACTGGCATTCTTGGCGGTCAGGGTATAAACACCGAGGTGTTTCCTTGCACAGGGCTTGATGACCAGTGAAGAGCTGATGGCGGTGGTCTCCACTTTAGCTTCTGGTGGCAGTCCAGCACCATCTCTGGTCCAGGTGATGTCAGGTGTTGGCTGTCCTGACACATAGGCAATCAGCCGGATCACACCGCCTGCATGGACCACCATTCTCTCTTTAATTGAGGCATCCAGATCCACCTCAGGAGCAACTGGAAGGAAGAAGAGTCTCATTACTGCCCGCCTGCTACACTCAGTTTTAGTCTTTATAGGTCTTTATATTTATGAATAATGTTTAACTTACTGGCTCTGTCGTTGACCTCAAGTACCTCTGGGACTTCACCTGGCTCACTGTTACCAGCAGCATTGAAGGCAATCACCCTGAACCTGAACTGACCACCTGTCTTTAGACCACTGATCACAAAACGCGTCCCTCTGATCTCAGTTTCCTTCGCCTGGAAAACATAATGCAATTTCATATGCATAATACTATAATCATAATCATCACATTTAGACTATGTAACTATTTTTTGCTCACCTTAACCCAGGCCTCAGTGCCCTCCTCCTTGTACTCCACCCAGTAGCCTATAATCTTAGATCCACCATCTTTTAAAGGTGGAATCCATTCGAGATCTACTGTGGATTTCGTCCAATCAGAGACCTTCGGGGTCGGAGGAGATGGTGGAGCTTCATAGGGCAACACGTAGCTGGTTACTATCCTGGCCTGTGTGCATTTAATGTTTCATAAACATGCATGATACTCACAGATAGGGTCTCTGGCAAAGGCAGGGTCTGTTGGAGGACTAGCAAGACCAGGGCCCGCAGCGTTGACGGCAGAAACTCTGAATAAATACTGAGACCCCTCAACAAGTCCACTCACTACGAAAGACTCGCCAACGCCCATGGGACGGATAGGGTCCCTGGTAACACGAGCCCAACGTTTGCCCGTTGTCTCTTTGCGCTCCAACCAGTAGCCAGTGATCGGGGTGCCGCCGTCATCCTCAGGCTCCTCCCAGTTGACTGTCATTGAATCCATGGTGATGTTGGTTACTGTTGGCTTCTCACACTGACCAGGAACAGCTGAACATGAACAGAAATGTCAAGATTTAGTCCTGAAGCATAACATCATTATCGGTCTAACTTACTTTATTTACTTAATTTAGAATATGAACGAGGCAGTGAAGCTGGAGTTGTAACAAATTCTTTAATAAAATCATTACCAGAAGTTGAAACTTACTGCAACGGTTTCGGGCAACCTCAGGGTCACTGTCCAGCGGCTCACCAACTCCATACTTATTTTGTGCCATGATGCGGAACACATATTCGTGCCCCTCCATCAGGTTCTCCACTGTCCAGATTCGGTCTTTGGGCTCGTTTGTCACAGGCACCCAGGTCTTCCTATTGGCCACACGCCTCCAGATTACATAGTTTGTGATTTTAGAACCACCATCATCCTTTGGTGGTAACCAGGAGAGTGTAATCTTCTCTGCGCCAACTTCTTCAAACTTAATAGGAGCTGAGGGAGGACCGGGTCGACCTGCAAGTACAAAAACAAACTAAGAAAAAGCACTCTGAATATCCAAGACTATGCTCTAGGAACTAACTTATTGCTCTTTTCATTTTCAGAGTTATAAAATATGTTTTATTGGGACATCATTTATTTATAGCAATAACTGGTTGTTTAAGATAGATACACACACAACCACTAGCAAACATATAATCCAAAGGTTTGAAGGACATAGAAACACAGGTTGCTATTAGATCAACAAGATCTTCTTTGCCTTCTTTGGTGCTGGATGCAGTATTAATTAAATGGTCAATTTCATATCTAAGATACTATCTTTCAAATATCCTTTTTGTAGAGAAAATATACCCCGGCACAACTAAGTAATTATTTTTTCAATCTGGTATGCCTGGAATGCTAAGACAGGAAACAAAAATTAGGTTGGCTAATACATGTGTGCATCAATATTGTCCCTTCATCACACGCTGGAGGGACTTTAAGAAGAATCTGAATGAAGCATAAAACTTAATAACAAAGATAAATGAAAACAAAAATAATTTACTAAAAGACATTTTTAAGGTGAGCACATTAGGTTTGTTAAATCCCCGTAAATGTGTCCTTACCGAGCACGTTGAGCCTCATTTCCTTGGATGCTTTGCCAAGACTGTTGGAGGCCACCAGAGTGTACAGGCCAGTGTCATGGCGTTTGCCCTGCTGGATGAGCAGCGTGCAGCTGTCATCTGATACGATCTTGTTGATGTGCTCATCATACTGGACCTCGACCTTGTCGTCAGGCTTGTGGGGAGGTGCCTTGTACCAGGTGAGTGTTGGGAAGGGACAGCCACGAAGCTTGGCCACAATGCTGATGTCAGAACCCTGCTCCACTTCCATAAACTCCTCCAGCTCAATGGATGGAGCACCTGAAAATAAAATTGTTAGTGACTTATTCTTGAAGAAGTTCATTTGGTTTTACTTTTAAGGAAAATAAAAAGCAAAAGTGTACTTAATCATGAAATGTATGATTTATCTACATAGAGCAAAATATAATTTTAGTTTAGAAACTAGATCCCACATTTCTTTAACTGAACTTCTCAAAGTGTCGGGCTTACAGGTCTGGTCCTGGATGGTGACGGGTCCAGCAGTAGTTGATGGTCGGCTGGGTCCGGCCTGATTGTAAGCGGTCACTCTGAACTCATACTCATCTCCCTCTGTCAGGTCCTCCACCTTAAAGGTTGTGGTGTCGACATCTCTCCTGTTGCACCTAAAAGAAACAACACTAAACATTTAACAGTAGCCGACAACAAATCATCAATCAAATTCAAACAAACAAACAAAAAAAAAAACAAACAAACTACAATGTATAGAAGTTGTTATCTAGCTCAATTAAAGTTTGGTGATTTTTTAAGTGCTGTTGTTCTGAAATGTTTGTATTTTAGTTCTTCATCAAATGTTTGATGTGATCCAGAATAAAAATGGTTAAAATTTGAATCCGACAGGATTTGATTTGTATGGTCATTCTGCATAAACAGAAATGTAGATCTTTACCTCCTCCAAGACTCCTTTTGGGCACCGCTGGAATCCCAGCAGAGAAGATCAACACTGTAGTGCGTGACTGGCGAACCTCCATCGTTCTTCGGAGCCTTCCAGGTCAAAGTGAGAGTGCCCTTTCTTATGTTGTGGATCTTGAGCCTTGTTGGAGGATCCGGAGGATCTGCATATACAGATGATTTTAAAAATAAGCTCAGAGAAAATGTGTTTGCCTGGAATCTCACCAAGAAGTTTAAAAGGCTAAATGAAGAAAATTTTGACATACGGATGGGATCTTTAGCTTTGGTTCCTTCAGGAGTCTCAACAGTTGGGCCAAAGCCAAACCGGTTTTCAGCTTTGACACGGAAAATGTACTCCTCACCATTAATGAGGTCTGGAACCACCAGAGACTGGGTAGCACAGGTTGGGTTTACCTATAAGCACAGAGTCAGGGTGAAATTTTGCCCATGTTGTTTGTGATGAATGAGCAGGTGAAGGCCAAAGTTTTTTACCTTGGTCCAGGCTTTGCCTTCCACAGTCTTTTTCTCAATAAAGTAGCTCTTCACTCTCTCTCCTCCATCGCTTTCTGGAGGTTTCCAGATGAGTCTGCAGGTTCCTCTGGTCACATCACTCACCTTCAGATTTCTAACAGGTCCAGGAATGTCTGCAGATCAACCAAAGGGTTGGTAACAGTATATTATCCACCTTAATATATCATTGTTTTATATATATGTTTCCTTTAAAAAATCTTGAGAAATTATACCATGCCTTTACATACCGAGCACATTGACTCTGACTTTGAGTACTTTGTGTCCAGCTGGGTTCTCTGCATTGATGAAGTATCGACCAGTGTGGCTCAGCTTGCTTTCTGGGATCACCACCAATGATGTTGTGTCAGTAGAATGGATCTAAAATAAAACAGCAATATGGAGAAAAATATAACTGACTGACTCATGAAATGCATGTTTCAAATCTTAAACTTATCCCAAAACAGTTGTGTCAGAATCACTATTAACAATCCGCAACCTCTGAGTCAATGGGCAGTGTGTGAAGGTCGTTCTTCTTTTCAGTCTCGGCAGTTCCATCAACGAAGGTCCAGGTGACTTTGGGAATGGGTCGTCCTGATATGGTCGCAGGAATTCTGATGGTGGTTCCTGCTCTGCAGTTCAGCAGGTCATGAGCGCTCACGTCCAGTGTCACTGTGGGTTCGACTGTAGAACATGACATTAAATATAGTCAATGGAGGAAATTCAGCTTTGGTGTCATGATCCAATAAAATTTGCTTTCTAGCTGCAATAGTTCAGAGAGGGAATGATAAAAGGAAGTGCACATGTATGTTGTGTAGTTACATGCACAACATACATGATATCAAGTGCAGTTTGAAAGTCTGACTAAAGTGATCTGTTCTTACTCAGGATGTCCTGAACCAGGATGTCGCCTGTCCTAGCAGGCTCTGAGTTTCCTGCGGCGTTCACTGCATAAATCCTGAACTTGCACTTCTTGCCCTCTTTCAGGTCAGGGACGGTAATTTCAGTGGATGGGTGGAGCTTGTCGGCTGGGTTGACCCTTCTCCAATCTGGAGAGCCCTCCTCGTGAACCTCAACAATGTAACCCTTGATTGGGCTTCCACCATCTCTTTCTGGAGGAGTCCAGGTGAGTGTGATGCTGCTCTTGGTCTTATCTTTAACCTCTGGGCTGCCAGGTGGGCTTGGAGGATCTGAGAAACAAGAGAAGGAAGGGCTAAATGTCTTTCTGCTTTACAGAAAAACTAATAATATTCTGTTTACAATTCTGTCTCGAGCTTACTCAGTTTACTTAAAAATGAAAGAATCAAACTGGTGTCTCCTGAGTATTGATGCTTAAGGAATAATGGTCACATGGTTTGCGGAGTTAAACAGTTAATAAAACAGTAAAGAGCCATTCTGGAAGACGGGATCACTCACTGCATGGATCGGTGGCGAAGCGGCACTCAGTGGGTTCACTGTGTGGGCCGACTCCTGCTGCGTTGCAGGCCGCAATCCTGAACTGGTACTCTGTTCCTTCTATGAGCCTCAACACTGTGTATTGCAGGCCCTTAACCGCTGGTCTGGTGACCGGAGCGCGGTTAACACGACCCCAGTATACGGCACCACGCTCCCTCTTCTCCAACCAATAGCCCTGGATGGTGGAGCCGCCATTGTCCAGAGGAGGATCCCAGGTGACGGTCATTGTGGTTGCTGTTGCAGCTATGATTTTAGGATTACGTGGAGGTCCAGGAAGGCCAAACGGATCCCTAAGCTGGACTTTTTCTGAATCACAGCCATCACTGACACCATACTTGTTTTCAGCTTTGATCCTGAATTGGTAGACTCCATTCAAGTCCAATTTGTAGACCTGAAGGACCAAAACATAAAAAGTTAAACACTTTTTGTGTCTCAATTTAGAGAAACATTGGGGATTCTCTATTATCTGACCAAAACTAATATATTATGGAAAATGAAGTAAAGTTGAATTTCAGGTTATTTTCTTTAATTTACAATCTCAAGTTCAGGAGATTATAATTATAACAACATGTTTATTATTAAAGTTTATTTTGTTCCTAAATAATAATTTTAAAAGCTAGCAGCAACAACAAACCCCATATCTTCTGTCGATCAGATTGTTGGTCAGAGCGTCAAAGTCTGATTTCTTCTTGCTGGCATCTCTTCGCTCCACAATGTAGTTGGTTATCTCACTGCCTCCATTGTCCTCCGGAGCATCCCACGTCAGGTAGCAAGAGTCTGCTTTGATGTCCGACACAACGATATTCCTTGGTGGGAGGGGGCGGTCTGAAAATGCATGGTTGGATTACTTAGTGAGGAAAACAAAATGGACGTTTCATCAAACTTGAAACTGTGAAATAGTCTTAATGAAAAGTTGTGGAAGAATTTGGTTCTCACCGAGGATTTCAACTCTGATCACATGCTGAGCTTTGCCATGGCAGTTTTCAGCTACCAGCTTGTAGTTTCCTTTGTCTTGTCGGACGGTCACTGGGATGGCTATCTTTGTCTTTATTGTTGTCCTGTTCACCTGGAAAAAAAGAACCAACAGTCTGACTTTAGAGATCATGTAGGTGACCTCACCATCTCACAACTGAATGCTTCTTTAGATTCATCATGATGCATCACTCTTTACTGAAACATGCAATTGCTCCAATTGTAAGACAAGGAAAAATAGACAAGATAAATGTAGATTTTAGTGCTTTCAAAATGTGGGGTGAAGGTAAAACCGAGAAGTTATAAATGAAATAGAAATGTTGTTTATTCCATGGTGGATTAGATACCAACAAGAAAAACTTCAGCTTTGTTACTGTTAAGCTTAAGAATGTTGTGCGAGAACTAAAATTCAAATTTTTGGAGTCAATCAAAGAGGGAGGTTAGTGGGAGAAAGTAAATGGCTTTTGTTCTCTGGTGACAGTCATAGTGGTTGACCATCATGTATCATCTGCTTAACAATGTAAATCAGTGCCCTATTTAAAATATTGCCACAAGGGAGGAGGAGGTAGTTAGTTAACAGAAGAGGTCCAAGTACAGATCAATGAGGTCCACCACAAGGTGTAAGCCAGATTCTCTGTTTCCTAAAATTTCAGATTTACTATTGATATATGATGGTGAAGATATAGGTAAAGCACTGAAAAGATTTTTTTTTTTTTTTTTTAGTTTTTCATTTAAATTTGTCATCAATCCAAACTTGAATTTATCACATATTGGTTACAGATCACCTAATTAAAACCCTACTTCACAAGTTGCTTCTCACCTCCTCTGTCTCCATGGTCATCTTCTCCTCGTCAGGATTCTCAATCACCACATCATCCTTCATCCACTGGAACGTTGGCAAAGGCAGTCCAATCACCTCTGCTGGGATGTCTATGGCTGCTCCTTTCTTCACAATGATGGCATTGCTCTTGAAAAACTTCAGAATCGAAATAACTGGAGCAACTGTGGTCAAAAACAAACAAAAAATCAGCAAAGCTGGTCTCAAAGTTTTTAATCAACCTTTTGTAACTCTTGTTCATACTTTCATCATCCTGGATCTTGGCAGAAATTGGTTTGGAAGGATCGCCTTCTCCAACTTCATTCACAGCTTTAACACGGAACTGGTACTCCTGGTTCTCAGAGAGGTTTTCAACCGTTCCACAGCACTCTGTAAAGATCTTACGATTGGCCACCTCGTACTCTGTGCTGTCTGATCTCATCTTCTCAACGTAGTATCCTCTGATGGGGCTGCCGCCATCAGTGCGAGGGGGCTGCCAAGCCAGAGTGATAGTTGACTTGCTTCGGTCAGTGTAGTGCAGTTTCTCAGGAGCAGATGGAGTCCCTGGAAGATATTATGGAGTATTAGCAGGCAGCTCTTTGAGTTTCAATTAAGATTGGTCCCAGGCCACGCATTAATATCTCACCTTTAGGATCCTCGGCCAGGATGGGTCCCAAATCTGCTGGTGCGCCGTCACCGTACTTGTTTCTGGCGATGACTCTGAAGTCATATTCCTCACCAGACAGCAGGCCCTGAACATCACACTTACAGGACGCCACCTCAATTGGCTGACGGAACAGCTTCATCTTGGTGTCTTTCCTCAGCACTTCATAGCCAATGATGTCACTGCCTCCATTGTCCAGAGGGTCAGACCAGGTGAGAACAATGTTCTTCTTTGTCACCAGGACCGTCTTCAAGTCAACCACTGGTCCAGGGACATCTTCAGAAACAAAGGGGGAGTTAAGTTTCAGCTTTAACTGTCTTTCCAATATGGCAATAGTATTAACATGTTTCATGATATACTTTTGAATTACTGACCCATAACGTCCACTCTGGTCTCTGCGGTCTTGGTGCCACTGCTGTTGGTGCCGGTGATCTGGTATTTTCCATGATCTGCCCTCACAGCCTTCTTGATGAACAGAGTGCTCTTCTTGCCCTCTGTCTCCACAATCATTCTCTCTTGGTCAATTTCTGCCTCGTCTTTGGCCCATTTTACCTCTGGCTGAGGTCGGCCCGTCACCACTGCAGGAAGCTTCAGTGACTCACCAGCCTTGATCATGACGCCGTTCTTCACAGAGTCATCAAATTCCACAACAGGAGTTTCTGTAGGATACGTTCAGTAAAGAAGAAATGACAGCAATGTTTATAAAAGCTCCAACATTTCACCTTAACTGTAAAACTCTGAATTTAAATAATTTCAAGAAAGTTAAAATGTTCTTTATAACACACCCACAGAAAAGTGGTGATACGAGAACAAATCATACCTTGTGGCTCTTTGACATTTACAGGTTCAGTGAGACCAGGAGCTCCAGGGCCAGCATCATTAATAGCAAGGACCCTGAAGTAATAATCTGCTCCTTCAGTGAGGCCAGTCACTGTGTATGTTAATTCTTTACACCTGAATTCTGTGCAACGGCTCCATTCTTTCTCCCCGACCAAAACCTGTAAGACCAGAGTTCAGCATACAAGACCTTAGTATTACATTAGAGGCTGCAAATGTAGAAAGTCAGGTATTGTTCAGGACCTTCTCAATGTGGTATCCCAGGATCTCGCCTCCGCCATTGTACAATGGTGGCTTCCAGGCCAAGATGACAGAATCATTGCCGGTGTCCACGACCCGTGGAGTGGGGGGTCCAGGAGGAACTGTGGTAACACAGACAAGATTATTGCTTAACAAAACAAAAAACATGATATAAAAATGAGCAGTCTGACATCTGCTAAAGTAAGTATCTCAAGCTGAAAAAAGTCTAACAAACTTTCAAACTATCACCAAATCCTTTTCCTACATTTTCACTTGATTGTTCTGACAGGTACTTACGGATGGCATCCATGGCCACAATGCGCTCAGTGGGCTCACTGAAGGGCCCAGGGCCAGCCAGGTTTTCTGCACATACTCTGAAGATATAGGTGAGTCCCTCCATCAGTCCAGTGATCTTCACATCTAGAGAATTGAGGAGGGCCCGGTTAACTCTGGTCCAGTGTTTGCTGTTCACCTCCTTCCTCTCAATCCAGTAGCCAAGGATCGGGCTGCCGTTGTCCTTTGGTTCATGCCAGGAGATGTGAGCGGAGTTTGCTGTCACCTCATGCACTCTGGGAGTATTGGGAGCATCAGGAGGATCTGATTGGGAAGAACGAGTTTAGTAATACAATAGATGTCACTGAAATATTACTGTCTAATTTGTGCATCAAATATGTATACTCACTGAATTGGTTCTTGGCGACAAGTGGATCAGAGATGCATGGCAAACCACAGCCATATTTGTTCTCAGCTGTTACTCTGAAGATGTATTCCTTCCCTTCGATGAGTTTGGTGACAGGGAAACTGGTGCCCTTCAGGGTGGAGGTGATAGTGATCCAGCCAATCTCATCATTCTTGTTGTCCTTCTTCTCAAGGATGTAGTTCAGAATCTCGCTGCCTCCATCATCCTCAGGAGGCTCCCAGTTACAGATGACAGAGGTGTTCCTGATCTCATCAAAGGTGAAGTTTATTGGAGGGCCAGGCTTGTCTGTTGAATAAGTGAATGAAATTAGTCTTCAAGTTCAAAAGCAAAACAGAAACATCTGCAAGCTGTAAGTTTCTACTCAGGAAACCAGAAACAAGAAGAATCAGGCTAAATAGTTATGCAGATGTCCTTACCCAGGACGTTGACGTAGCAGGTGGCAGAAGCAGCACCATGCGTATTTTCCACCCTGATTGTGTAATTGCCGTGGTCAATCCTGACAGAGTCACGGATCATAAGAGCAGACTGGCCTTTTGTGGTTTTATCCAGACCAAGACGTTCACGCAGAGGAGTCACAAATTCCTCCTCTGGTTCTGGAACCTGCACAAAGTAAAGTGAAAAGTAAATAAACAATTTCAAATATAGAAGAAAACAATTGAAGTTTTTTTTTTTAAAGGAAACAAACATGGGCTTTGGTCTTCTTCTTTTTTAACACAGGAGCAATCTTTTTGGCAGGCTCCTTGGTCACATCCTCCTCATTTCTCAGCCAGGTGACTTTAGGATATGGAGAGCCAGAGACGTAAGCATCAATGCGGATTTCTTCACCCTTCTTAACGCAGAGGCCGGACTGCACACGTGCATGCAGTGTGACTGTTGGTTTATCTGAAAGTAAAAATAAAGTGATGTAGTATATAAGAGAAAAAGTTTTCCTTCAGTAAAACAGATCCAAATAACTTTACATACCAACAGGGTCTGCAGCCTTTATAAGTGGAGTGCTGCGGGAAGGCTCACTGACTCCAGCGGCATTTTCTGCTCGGACTCTGAACTGATACTCCATGTCTTCCTTCAGGCCAGTCACGACATAGGAGAAACCAGGAACCAGACTCGGGGTGACCTTGTCGTAGCGGTCACCGTCTTTCTCTATCTTCTCTACTATGTAACCCTGTATTGGGCAGCCGCCATCGTAGTCTGGAGCCTTCCAGGTGACTGTGATGGACTTGGATGTGGGGTCATGACCCTCAACTTGGATGGGAGGATCTGGTTTCTCTGTATGTTAAATGACATACGTTTACAATGTTTAATGATTGTCAGACATAAGGACCATGATGTGTGAATTGAAGAAGCAAATTGTTGAGTTGAACACAGTTTATTAATGGGTCACCATAAACACAGGTATGAACATAAAATCCCAAACTGTCATCCAAATTTTTCTAAATGTGTTCACATTTATCAAAAACCAGAACTTACGTTTGATTTCCTCTGTGAGAACCGGGTTGCGTAGCTCCAAATATTCTCCTGCTCCGACCTTGTTGACAGCCTTCACTCTGAAGTAGTACTCACAGTTGATATAAAGGTCTTTAGGGTTGTAGGTGAGGACATTTTCCCCTGACATGATGGGCATGTAGGTTTTCTTGGATGCTTCTCGGCGCTCCAGAGTGTAGCTGACAATAGGTGTGCCTCCATCGTCTTCGGGAGCTTCCCAGCTGATCTTGCAGGAATTCTTAGTGACGTCACTGGAGGTGATGTCTTTACACTGACCAGGGAGCCCTGTGAGGTTCAGGAAGCCAGAAAAAATGATTGAGACAATGGACCTGACTGGGTTTCTAAATGCATTTGAAGCTGGGTTTAGCCTGGAAGTTGTTTTGAATAAAAATCACTGTTTTGCTAATATGAAATCCCAGCAGATATGTTGATAATGATGGGACTGGTGTACACCGTGACATGAAGTATCGTACCGATAACTTTGACATTGATGGTTCCAGTAGCAGTTCCCAGACTGTTCTCCAGAGTGATGGTGTAAGCACCAGCATCAGCGCGCTGGCACTTCAGCATCTCCAGGTGAGCGCTGTTCATCTCAACGGTCATGGAGAGCCGGTCATCAGCTTTACACTCGACTGTGTCTTTCTGCCACACCATCTTGGGAGTTGGGATTGCTTTGTAGGGGATGTTCAGATGCAGCTTCTCACCTTCAACAACAATCACATCGTTTCCATCCAGATCCATAGTTGGAGAACCTGCGGGCCAGAAGACATGTTAATTATTGAGGATTTGTTCTGACTTGTGTAACGCTTTAAAACGAAAAGTCTGTCAATACTTACAGTCAGGATCTTTGGTGGCAACTTTGTCGGAGATTTCAGAGGGATCGCTTACGCCAATAGAGTTAATGGCACGAACTCTAATCACATACTTTTTCTCTGGTTTGATTCCATCATCAATCTTAAACTTCAGCTCTTTAATGGGCCGGGCATTTACCCTTAGCCACTTGAGTTCTGGACGAGCCTCTGCCACCTCAACATGGTATCCAGTTATTGGACAGCCGCCATCTTTGGCTGGTGGTTTCCAGGTGACATTGATGTGTTCCCTGCTGGCATCAACAATGGCCACATCCAGAGGAGGAGATGGAGGACCTGGGCAGAGATTATGCAATGTTTAAAACAGAATTAAAATGTGTTCCTTTAGCTTAATTGATAATTAGTTGAAGGGATTTTAATTCAGTCTTAAATTGAAAATATTCTATGAAAGACATCTCTCTCCTGTTCCCTGAACAAAATCCTTTATAGTTAGGCATATGAAAAATTTTGGCCCTGACAAATTAGGACTTACAAGTTTTTCCGTTCAACAAAGACATTTGTTGTTTGAAAGCAAACAACACAAGCATTTTTGTAAAGACAATAAAACAATTTAAAATAGTATCATTTTTAAGGTTGTTTTAGAAAAAACATCTTTCTGAAAATGATTCAGCTGTAATAGTGGGCTTGACTGTTGTTTGCTGTAAAGAAAACTTGAAGGTTTCTTACTTGTTGGATCCTCGATGGTGAGGATAACAGTGGGCTCACTTGGATCTCCCACTCCGGCCTCATTCTCAGCTCTGACCTGGAACTGCACCTCTGATCCTTCATCAACATCTGTCACCTTGAACTGCGTCTGTTTATCTGGAGTCTTGCAGCACTTCAGCCATCGAGTTCCAACTTTTTCTTTCTTTTCAATCACATACCTGTGAAAAAAACAAAATCATGCTTAGCCTTAAATAATACACCTGCCGTCCATTTTTCAATAGAAAGTTAAGTCTTTTAACTAAATGCTATATTTGATAGTCATTTTACTTGGTTATAGGTCTTCCACCATTGCTCTTTGGAGGTTCCCACTTGAGCTCCACATGTCTCTTACTGACTTCCATCACTGTTAGAGCGTATGGAGGTCCAGGAGTTGCTGTAAAAGGGCAATGGAGTTTTAAATTATTCAAAAAGGTTATTTTTCCTGAACTGGCTTTGTTTCAATATCTTTTAAGGAACAGCAGTGTGATATTTTGCAAATAAAAAACACATAATGAATTATCATTAGAAAAAAAAAGCGAAGCACAGGTAACTGAGGGTGAATAATATGCATGAATCTTACTGAACGTATCCTTGGCGAGAACTGCATCCTCCAGCTCACAGAACTCTCCCATTCCAACGGCATTCTCAGCAGCAACTCTGAATACGTAGAGGGATCCTTCATTGAGGGGAGTCACTGAATATTTGAGCTCCTTGATGGTAGTGTCAACAGTCTGCCAGGCCTTCCGCCTCACGTCTCTCTTTTCCACCACATAGTTTGTGATGGGTGAACCTCCATCGCTGCTTGGAGCCTGCCATTTTAGATCAGCGCTGACCTTGGTGATGTTGGTGACCTCCAGCCACTGAGGAGCAGATGGAGGGTCTGCAAATGGAAAACACAGAATGTTAGTCCAGTTTGTAATTTCTTTCCATAGAGAATCCTCTGGTGCCAGTTTCTGTGCAGGACTTACAGAGTCTCTCCTTGCAGACCACAGGGTCACTGGGGTCGCTGGGTTCACTCTCACCGGCCTTATTGACAGCTTTCACTCTGAATGAGTATTCCTGCTTCTCCATGAGTCCCTGCAGCTGGTGCTCTGTCTGAGGAACATCCTCTGCAATACGGATCCATTCCTCGCTTCCAGTCTTCTGGAACTCAATGATGTAACCTTCAATCTTTGCCCCGCCATCGTGCTCCGGTCGTGTCCATGCTAACAAGGCAGTGGTCTTGCCAACTTCCCTGACAACAGGTTTTCCGGGTGCCCATGGAGGATCTAACAAAGAGTTCAGTGTTTTATCATTTTCACATTACTCTGATTATTTAAGGTGAATTCAATTGGTTTGGAAATTGGAAACAAATTGGGTATGAATTTCCATCTTATCTGAGCACCTCCAGATGTAAGTCCATAAACTAACATAATTTAGCAATTGAACCCTGACTTCTGACTTTGGATGGTTTTCTTGTATTTCTTATGAATCTTAGAAAATCCAGTTTCCAAATGCAAAGATAATGCATCGTAATACAATTGCTGTCATATGTTTTGGTGGTTTAAATCCTCAAAAGTAATAGATGAATGATGTTGGTAGACTTGTGACATACCAATGGGATCTTTGATAAGTACAGGATCTGTCTCTGCACTTGGTTTTCCAGGTCCAGCAAGATTCTCTGCCAAAACACGGAAGCGGTACTTCTTCTTGGTGGGAAGACCTTTTACCCTGGAACCAAAAAGATTAGTAGTATTAACAATTCGTCTGATTAATGCTTCTCAATGCTTTGGAAATATGAGCTAAATACCTGAAAGTTGTGTCCTTTATGGGCAGTTTGTTGCATCGTATCCACTTATCACTCTCTTGATCAAACTTCTCAATCCAGTATCCTGTGATGGGGCTGCCACCATCCTCATCTGGCTCAAACCAGGTCAGTGTCACTGCATCCTTGGCAATGTCAGAAGGAGTGACTCTGGTTGGAGGACCAGGTGGATCTGAAATAGTTGGACAGAAAAATAATTTATACAAAAAATCAGGAGTCATATCTTCAGTTTGTTGAGTGACGGGTTGAGCTATAAGACAACTTACCAAAAGAGTACTTTGCAATGATTGGTGTGTGCTCTGTAGGTATGCCAATGCCGTACTGGTTCTCAGCACTGATTCTGAAGACATATTCCTTCATAGCAATAAGCTTGCAGGCCTTGAACGTGGTATCCTTCACAGTGGCTGACAATTTGACCCACTCCTCTTTGTCTGTCTGACGAGCTTCAACAATGTAGTTGGTGATGGGTGAGCCACCGTCATCTCTGGGAGGGTTCCACGCTAAAACGCAGGACTCGTTGGTGATCTCTGAGATATCAAAGGCAGCTGGAGGGCCCGGTTTATCTGAGGTGAAAAACAAAAGGTAAATGTATAGCGCTTATCAAGCCCAGAAGACACCAAAGCAATTTGGACTCCATTCAGTCATTGACCCATTGAGTGGTGTCATGCTAATGGATTATAGCCACAGGTGCCTCGAAGCAAGGCTGCCATGAACTATTTGATCAGAAATGAGAAATCATTTTCTCAGTTTTTCCATAGAGGAGTAACCCTCACAGAAAAAACTCAGAAAAATTATGTTGGTTAAATTTTGAAGACTGTACCTAGGATGTTGACATCAATGGTGGCAGTGGCACGTCCACAGATGTTGACTGCCTCTATGATGTAAGTGGCCGTGTCTTCTCTGGTGGTGTTGCCTATGGAAACTTTGGAGTGTCCCGGCTGAGTCTCAATGGTTATACGGTCATCAGCCCGTAGAACTAAGTCAGCCTTGGTCCATTTTACACGAGGATCAGGCTGTCCTTTGACGTCTGCAGGAAGCTCAATCTTGGTGCCTGCTCTGGCAGTCAGGCCTGCCAGCAGCTTCACATCCAGCTGGATCTCTGGAGGTTCTGTAGAAGTTTTTAAAAAATATATATATAGTCAAGTCAGTTGTTTTTTATAATATAACCTGTGCTTTGAAAAGTTTTAAAAATGTTTAAAACTGTTCGTGATTTTCTTCCTCATGATTGTGTTTAATAATTCTGTTAAGCAGAATCAGCATGATGAACAAACCACCGCACCTCGAGCATCTACAGCCTGAATCTCATCAGTGGCCCTGCAGGGTCTGCTGGCCCCCAACTTGTTCACTGCTCTGATTCTGTATGCGTACCACTGGCCCTCGATCAGCCCTGTCACCTGGAACCTGTGGTCACAAAAACATCTCAAATTACATCCCGTTACCCAGATCAAGTTGATGATACTTGCAATTAAAATGTTTAATTTTACTTGAGTTCAGGCATGGGGTCACCACAGGGTTCCCACTTGTCTGTCCCACGTTGACACTTATCAACCACGTAACCTTTAATCGGAGCACCACCATCATACTTTGGAGGTTCCCAGGAAAGGAAGATGCTCTTGCCACTCTTATCACGCCATTTCAGGTTCTCAGGAGGATCAGGAATAGCTAGAAGAAAAACAGATTTTGATCAGAATATGTGAGCGACATGCATTTGCAAGAATTAGTCCTAAAGAATTAGGCCTAATGTTAAAAATTGTTTCTTTGCACAAAGAGAGATCATACTTACTAGCAGGTGAGGAGACATTTACAGGCTCATCTATGTATGCTGGCTCTCCAGGTCCACACTTGTTGCAGGCAATAACGCTAAACAGATATTCTTTTCCCTCAATCACATCTGTTACTGTGTGCTCCAGATCCATGACACCAGTAGCAACCTGGAGAAAATGTTATATTGTGCATCAATCTAACAATTAATCCATCGATTTTAACTCATAATAATATCAGATACTCTTCTCAGGTATACCTTGGCCCAGGTCTTGCGGGAAACCTCTCTCTTTTCTATCTGATAGTGGGTAACTGGACTTCCTCCATCGTGTTCTGGTGGCTCCCACATCAGGTGGACATGGTGCCGAGTTACCTCAGCTACTTTAAAGTCTTTGGGTGCACTTGGACATGCTGCGAAAGTAAAAAGAAACAGGATTTGAGAAAAAAACATTTTAGTACTCCTTCAAAAACAGTTTACCTAAATCAATATAAACATGAGAGCTGAACTTACCGATAACATTGACCTCAATCTCTCCAGAGACAGATGTGACGTCATTCTCAAGGTGCAGGGTGTATGTGCCTTTATCAGGACGGACACTTGGAGAGATTGTCAGCTCTGTAAACGTTGGCTTTGTCAGCATGGAGACACGCTCGTCTGCTGTGGTCAGCTCCTTTTCTCCAAAGTTCCACTTAGCTGTGGGAGTGGGGTATCCGGTAATGGGGACCCTGATGGTGAGAGGCTGAGGGGCGATAACTTCCAAGCCATTCCTAAAGCCGCTTAGATCAAAGGTTGGACCGACTGTGGAAAGAAAAATGTTTTCTTCTTTGACACTTGGAAGTTTGACTCAAAATATAAATAATTACTATAGCAGTTTATTGTTCACTGCATAATTTGACATTTAAAATTTTCAAGAAAAACCAGCCAAATGTCTCTCACCATGTGGGTCATCGGCAAGCAGTGGTCCAAGCTGCTCTGCTGGATCTGAGACACCAGCAGCATTCTCAGCACACACTCTGTACAGGTACTTCTGACCAGGCTTTAGTCCAGAAACCTAGAGTTACACAACACAGAGCGTAAATGTTCACAGCTGAATATGAGATCATTGGCGAGATAAACAGGATTATTTGGTAAAGTTTGACTGAGTGTTTGGGAACTCTGTACCCGGTAGGAGAGGTCAGGACATAGTCTGGCGTTGCAGCGTAACCACTTGTCTGAGCCCTCATCGCATTTCTCGATAATGTACCCGGTGATCATGCTGCCACCGTTGCTTACTGGAGTTTCCCAGGTCAGAGTGACAGCGGTGTTGATTTGGTCGTTGTAGTTCAGGTTCAGAGGTGGACTTGGCCTCTCTGCAGGACATAAGATATTTCTCAGTATAACCATAACCCTAACCCTGCCCTATAGGATGTAGAGTTCTTCACAACTGATGACTGATTTGAAGAAAAAAATGCAATTCATTGATTTTCTACAGCTAACATTATATTTTCAGGCACTGTGTTGAATTTTTTTTTGTACCAAACTCTGCTATGACTAAAATACTTTTTTAAAATTCCTCTACAGAAATTAACCAAACATCTGAGAGACTTCCACTCACCAATGGGGTCCATGATCTTCACTGGGTTGGTTGCAGCACTAGGCCTTCCAATTCCGGCTTTGTTTTCAGCTCGAACTCTGAAGATGTACTCCTTGTGCTCCACTACATCATTCAGTGTAGCCGATCGATCACTGGCTCCACACACCAGGGCCGCCTCCCATTTCACAGAGGTTCTGTCACGGAGCTCAATCACGTATGCGGTGATCTCTGAGCCCCCATCAAACTTAGGAGGCTCCCAGTTGACAGTGGCTCCAAACCTGTTCACCACACCAAGGCCAACATTTTCTGGAGCATCTGGGACATCTGGAGATTGAAAACGAATAGAAGAAAAATTTTATTACAAAGTGTGGAGATTGTAAGAACAGTTAAGGAACTATTAGTGTTTGCTTACCAAACTTGTTCTTGGCCTGAACAGCATCGTCAGTGGCAACAATCGGACCGGGACCAACTCTGTTACGAGCACAGACTCTGAACAGGTACAGGGAGTCCTTCTGGAGACCACTGACACAGTATTCTGGAGTATCAGCCCGGTCTGTAGCAAGAGTCCAGGTCTTCCGCTTTACATCGCGTCGTTCTACCACATAAGCGATAATCTTGCTGCCACCATCACTCTCAGGCTCCTCCCAGGCTAAGCTGACCTCACCATCAGCAGTGTCAACCACCCTTAGGTTCTTAATAGGTCCAGGAACATCTGAAAATAACATAAAATACTTAGAAATCCTATAAGTCTGCAGATTATCTTGTCTCCTATGACCCACAGACTTACCAATCACATCCAGGTTGATGAAAGCCTCACCCTCACCATGTTTGTTTTTGATTACCACTCTGTAACGGCCCTGGTCCTCCTTGGTAGGGCTCTTAAGACGGTACTCGGTTTTGTCAAGGGAAGTATCAATGTTTTGAACAGGCAAGCTTTTGCCATCAAAGAACCACTCTGCATCAGCACGAGGGTAGGCATCATAAGGAACCGCCATGACGAAGGGTTTTCCAGCATCCGTCACCAGATTCTGGTCAGTGGTCTTGATCTTTGGAATAGCTGCAGAGGTAATAAAACAGTTTAGAACAGATTGTATTTTCCATTTTATCTTTCAACTACTTTTGAGGAGTGCAAAGCTTTGAGTAATTCCAGTTTAAAATATTTTGAAGTTGTTGGATTCAAGAATGTTGAACCAGTACAAAATCCAAACATTTGTCCTTGGGAAGTGATATTAATTAAGGAATACATCATTTTAAGTTGATATAATTTAAAAGGAATTAATGTCATATTTTTCCAGCAATGTCTTATGGCTTTGTCAGGTTGGACTTACCTGCCAGCTCCAGTTTGGCCCGGGCATCCTTATCTTTGGCCACTATGCGGTACTCTCCTTGGTCTCTGGGTCTGATCTCACAGACTTGTAACCTGTGGATCTTCCCCTCACTGATCATTTGATACTTGTCACCCTGCACAATGATCATGTTGTTTCTCATCCACTTGACCTCCACTCTGTCCTTGTTGAGCTCAACCTCAAACACGACATCTGAGCCTGGAGGTTCAAACATGTCCTGTGGTGGTCTGATGATCTCCACTGGGGTTTCTTCAGGAAATAAAGACAGATCCATTGTGAATATTAGACAGTTTGTCTGAGTTTCTATGACTAGATGTAGAATCGGGAAGCTGACCTTCAACAAAAAGCCTGGCTCTGGTCCTTCTCTCATCCACACCGCAGGCATATTCGCACTCGTCATCTGGTCTGCACGTCTTGATGATCAATCTGCATGTTTTGCCTTCTTTTTCCATATGATATCTGCAAAAGGAAAGGTTTGCATAAAAGTTTGTAATGTTGCAGCTCAGTTTGCCTCTGATCTACTGAGTTTGACTGCTGCTCTGTTTGCATATCATGGCTTGCAAAGTAGGAAAGATACCTCGGTCCTTCTCGGATCTCTCGTCCATTCTTGTACCACTTGACAGCCGCCTTCTCCTTGCTCAGCTTGCAAGTGAACTCTGCATCCTCAAACTCAGTAATAGTCTGATCTCTGAGCTGTCCTGTGAAGTCAGTTGGCGCCTCGCTAATGATCAGCTCAGCAGCACACTTGTCATCTCCAACCATGGCAGTGTACTCGCCCTCATCTTCCATGGCACAGTCTTTGATAGTCAGGGTATGTTTGAGTCCATCGGCTCTGTAGACAATGCGTTTGCTGAGTGTCACCTCCTGGCCGGCCTTCATCCATCTTACAGTCACCTCAGACCGGTTCACTTTACAAACAAAGCTGATAGTCTTCTTCTCCTGAGTCTCAATGTCTTCAATGGGCTCCAGGAATTTGAGTTTTTCCTCTGTGAAGATCGATGGAAAATTACAGAATCAACTTTTCATGAAGCAGACCAACAGAAATGATTCATAATTTAAATTCGTTTACCTGCAACTTTAGCGCTGGCAGAGCACTTGGCCTGTTCTCCTCTGTTGTTAGTCAGAGAGACGGTATAGGTGGCCTCATCTGCCTTCTGGGCATCTTTGATCCTCAGAGAGAAGACGTTGTCTCTCTGAACCATCATGTACTTGCTGCTTTCAAAAATGGTCTCCTCATTCTTCAGCCACTTGGCCTTGCCTCCCTCAGTATTGGTCTCACAGTTAAACACAATCTCGCTTCCTTCCTTCACCTCTGTGTCTTTAATTGGTGTCACGATCCTCAGTTTTTCTGCAATAGAACAGGAACCAGTTGATGCCAGCTAGAAGGTCATGAAAACCAGATGCTAAGAAATCAATGAAAATCTTACCTATCACACAGAGATCAGCAGAAGCTTTAACGCTGCCGATGTGAGCAACATAACCACCCTCATCCTTCAGGTCACATTTTTTCACAATCAGAGCCCTTCTCTTTCCTTCACTGATGATTGTGTATTTGTCTCCAGCTTGGATCTCTCGTTCACCTCTGAACCACTTCACCTCATAGGTGTCTTTGGACACTGTGCAGGAGAACTCAGCCTGCTCACCCTCTACCACGTCCTGGTTCTGAGGACGAGAGATGAACTCCGCTGCCAGTTCTTCAGAGCAGAAGAGAAATTAAGACAGGATGAGGGTAAAAAGCTTAAGTTAAAAGCCACTAAATGTTAAATGCTCTAATCTCCCTTTTACCATTGAGTTTTAGGGTGGCAGATGTTCTGACAGTAGGGCTCAGTCTGCAGTTGTACTCTCCAGCATCTTCCATCCTCAAGTCCTGGATGATCAAGATCCTCCTGCGACCGTCCATGATCTGATCGTAGCGTCCGCCCTCTGGCAGTTCTTCGTCTCCTCTGTACCAGGTAACCTCAGCATTGGCCTTGGAAACTTCACAGATCATCTTTACGCTGTCCGTCTCAGTTCCCTCCACATTGGACAGGTTCTTGGTGAATGTGGCTGCTTCCTCTGAGCAAACACAGAGCAGCAGAGTTGTGAATTTGTATTTTTACCCTGCCACTCTGGCTCCGTTTTGACACACACAGTAAACTCATACATCTGGCGCTTTCAGTTTATGTAAATTAAGACAACAAAGTTTACAAAATATGAAGCCAAAACAGTTTTAAATGACCCAATGGTCCTTACCAACGACAGTGAGCATGCCAGATGTTTTGAAGGTTCTGGCATCACATTCGTACTCTGCCTCATCGTCAAACGCTGACTTGTGGACGATGAGGATCCTCTGCACTCCTTTAGCAATGATTTCATATTTCTTTCCCTTTCTGATCTCGTTGCCGTCCTTAAACCAGCGAACCTTAAACCAAAACAAGGATGTGAACATCACTTCAAATGTGACCAAAGTGCATTTTTTTAAAAATAGACTCTTTTTAAAAGGCCTTGAATAGATTGAGAATCTTACCTTGGCAGACTCGCGGGAGACTTCACATTCAAACCTGGCTGATTCTTTCTCTCTGACTTCCACATCCTGTAGTGGTTTTGTAAACTCCACATAAGGAGCTGTTGATACAAAGACAAAAGTTCATTTATCCCAACATTTTACTTCTTCTTTTGCTAACAAATCTCATTCAAACATCTTTATTCCTGGTTCTTAACCCAAGAACAATTTGTGATTGCAAAGATTGAAATTAAAGCTCCTCCTTACGTGTAACCTCCAGGAAGCAGGAAGTTTTGAACTCTTTAGCATCACATGTGTACATTTTGGCATCATCTGGAGAGCAGTCATGGATGAGAAGCGCTCTCTTGCGTCCTTCAGCAATAGTGTCATATTTCTTGGTCTTTCTGATTTCTTGACCCTCCCTGAACCAGCGCACTTCGGCGTTCTCTCTTGAGACTTCACACTCCAGCGTGGCGGTGGCCTCTTCCTCCACTGTCTGGTCTTCCAGAGGCTTTGTGAACTCTACTGGTGGCTCTAAACCCAAACCATATGATCAGGTGATGACTGAACATGTTTAAGGTGTTCACTGTCTGCTGTATGTGTTTGAGTGTTTTACCTCCAACAAAGAGCTGAGCTTGAGTCAGGAAATCTTTGGCAGTTACTTTGACCTCCCCAGCCTCTGACAGCTTCACATCTCGGACAGTCAGAGTGTGAACTCTACCTGCCACCCGAGGCTTTACCTGCAGACCCAGAAAAGTCAGATTTATTGATAGATCATTTTGTAGCCGCTCACATGATGAGTAAAGTTCACAATTATGTGTAGTGCTTAGTAAATAAAAGATGCAGGTTCACCACTGTAATTCATTTTCCTTTAATTTTCAACTGATTGACTATGCTTCCCTTACAAATTTAAAATGAATGCAACTCAATGCCACAGCAATAAATAAAGGACGTTAAAAGAACTTAATGTTTCCAATATGTGCTTAGTAATAACAAAATTTCTTTCATTTATTACATTTCTTTAGTAAACACTTAAAATATCTTAATTTGTCTTATTCAAAATTACTTTAGATCTTCTGACAAAAAGGCATCATATACTTTCTAATTTCTTTATTTAATTTATGTATATTTTTTGTGTTTGTTTTTAGTTGCTCTTTATACTCTGGATAAAGGAAACTATTTAGTTTTAGGTACTTCATGAATTACCCCAGTGATGTTATCTGTGTGCTGTGATTAAACTGAGTCCTTGTGCAGATAAAGTTGTTGAAATTGTTGGAGGGCTGAAGATAAGAGTAGTTGGTCTCGTATCTTATTTTATTTTTAACTCAGCTCTAAAAGGTCAGCTTTTAGCTACTCACAGCTGAAGGGAATATGTAGTTTAAACAAGCTGGACAAAAATTAAGTTATTTTTCTTATTACAATCAACAAAAAACTACTTTTCAAAGACAATGAATTGTTCTTTTTGAAAACTACTATCAAACAAATCAAACAAATAAATCAAACAAAATTGGTAATTTTTTTTAAATAAAGTAAATAAGGCTATGATTCTGTTATTATTGTTTCTTATATTTTTCATTTTAAAATGTTCTTTTTTTCTGAAGAAAGCAAAAAAAGATGATCTTAAAATATTTTGTGAAAGTACAACTAAATAAGAGGATACACTGAAACCATGCAAATGTTTAAAACACTTTAGAAACCTTTCACTTTTGTTTTGTAAAATTAAAATCTAAACTTTTTAAAATTCTTTTCTAATGTTCTTATAACACTTAGCTAAGTTTTTATCCTTCTAGTTCTTTGTGTAGAAATGTTGGTTTAATCTCTGGAACATAAGTTTCAGTAAATTGTTTTAATAAATTGATGTTTTGAGAGAAGGTGTAGATTTTTCTTCCTTTCTCCTTTTAATACTTTTTCTCATATCAACATGTGACATTTTTTTAACTGTATGAAATGAAATGCATGAAATAAACTACTCTGATTTTCTCTAGTTCTGTTCTTGTCTGTAATGAGTAATAAGATGCAGTAACTGACCCGGTCGCTGGCTTCCATCTTCTGTCCTCCAACGAACCAGTCCACTTCGATGCCTTCATATGAGAGCTCACACTCGAAGGTAGCTGTCTCTCCGGCTGTCACTGTCACATCCTTCAGTGGACGCATCAGCGTGATGGAGCGAGCTGAAGAGGACAAGCAGGACAACAGGACAAAGCAGAAACCAGTTAGAGAGCATGGAAGTTAGAGTCAGAGAGGCTTCACAGATAAACTCTGAGGCTGAAAATAACCCCAACCTCTGATTGGCTGAGGCCTGAAACAATGAGGCATGTCGCAGACGGCATGAATCATTTTATATATTTTATTTAAACTTGCAGGAGGTGAAGATCAGTAAAGGATTGTGATCACTAAAAGCAGCTATAAAACATGAAAAAAAACAATGTCTGACCTTTGACCCTGAGCTGAGCGTTGGATTTGGCATTGGCTGCAGAGAAGTCAACAGCTCCGGCCATGTCCATACGGACATTATAAAGGATCAGCATGTGTTTGGTTCCTTCCTCTTTAATCTCCACGTCCTGAAGGAAAAGGAGAAACAGGCAACAGAGTCAGAGACTTTATCTGCAATAATCCAGGGAAGGCCGCTGTAAGTCCCGGGAATTCTTACCGCAGACTGGTGCAGAGCTTCTCCCTTCAGTTTCCAGTTTCCGTGGACGTCCTCTTCGGAAATCTCAGTCTCAAACCTGGCTGTCTCTGTCTCAGTGACCTCCACGCTGTACAGGGGACGGACAACCTTGATGTCGCGCTCTGTGGAGAGAGAACCAAACCGTTAGAAGGAAGGCAATAGCATATTTTTAAACTTTTACACAGTAAACAGTTTTTATACGTTTCAAAAGCTATATACCTCTGTAATTTTGTACCAAGTTGACAAGTTATAGACTTTCAGTGCTACCTTCAATGTTGAGGTTTGCTGTGGTTTTGTCCGAGCCACAGTCGCAGGTGTACTCTCCGATGTTGGCCTTCTCTGCCTTCCGGACCATCAGGATTCTCTTCTTTCCATCCGTGCTGATGGCGATGTTCTTGGACGGAGTGATCTCCTTCCCGTCCTTAAACCATTTCACATCAGCAACGGCTTTGCTTAGTTCACAGACCAGCTTCACCTCGTCCTTCTCCACAGCAGTGTAGTTCTGCAGCTTGGTGGTGAAGTACAAGTCACCCTCTGCACACACATTTACACAAAACAGGTCAGCAACCTCTTTTTATGTGAAATACTATTTCCATTGAATCAAAGATGGTTTTTTCTGACACCGACCGATGACAGTGAGCATGGCTGTCATGCTCTTGTCCATCCCCTCCACCTTGATCATAGAGGTGTCGTCGATCGTCACCTCCTTGAAGGCCAGAGTGTGGACTTTTCCTTGATCCGACATATGGACCACCTTACTGGGAAGCAGCCGGACGTCGTTTTTGTACCAAACCACTGAGATGTTTTCATGAGACAGTTCAATGCTGAACTCTGCTGTTTCTCTCTCTTTCACTGTTACGTCCTTAATGGGTTTGACAAACTCCAGGCGAATACCTGAAAAGAAAATTACGACAAAGTTAACGCTAAAGAGATTTAGCAGATAACTTTGATGATTTTTATCTTAAAATAATAATTTTGTTTGTGTCACCTTGACTTCAGTGATATGTGGTCAAAACCACACAATTTTTTAAGTAAATTACTGCCATATTAAGTAAAAATATATGGCAGTAATCGCTACAAAATAATTTTTAAGACTAATTAAGCTTCATTTAGTTAAATGGTTCAACATGTCATGATTACCCTGAATAACAAGTTTGCCGGCGGTCCTCTTGTCCTCTGCCTCAAACATGTACTTGGCCTCATCATCAAAGGCCGCAGATCGGATCACCAGAACGTACATATTGCCCTCCTGTATCATCTCGTACTTGTCGTCGCCTGTCAGCTCCTGGGAGCCTTTGAGCCAGCGGAAGCTCTTTGGAGGTCTCGACACCTCCACCTCGAATCGGGCCTCATCCTTCTCATACACCTGAACGTCGCTCAGGGGTGTGAGGAAGTTCAGAGGAAGTTCTGCAGGAAAACACAAAGAATCAGTAAATGTTTTGTTTTCAAGTCATGGAAAATGGAACAAATAAGGTGGATGAGAAAAACGTGTGAGTTTATTTCACCTTTGACCTTCAAGTTGGCAGAGCATTTGGCATTGGCTGCAGAGTAAGACACCTCTCCTGTCATGGACACCTTACAGTTGTACAGGATCAGAGTGTGTTTGCCTCCTTCCTCTATGATGTCCACATCCTGTCAAACGAGAAGGGTTTAAGTGAGGTCAAGGCGGGCTGTGGGCGATTTGAAAACATCTGAGGTGATGAAACAGCAGTGATGCTCACAGAGGAAGGGTTGAGGGCTTCTCCGTTCAGCTTCCACTGGCCGTGCACGTCGTCCTCAGAGATCTCAACCTCGAAGCGAGCCGTCTCACCATCAAACAGCTCCACGCCGTAAATCGGCCGCACAACCTTAACGTCACGTGCTGGTGGAGGAAAGTTACAGAAAAAACTAAGTCAAACAACAAGTGTTACTGAAAAGGAAAGGTTGTTGATTTAGTTTGTTTATTTTTTTCTACATTATTTTCAAAAAAGTGATCTTTAATTTAGAAGCCAGTCTTTTCACACCATTTTTATTAATAGTTTGTGAAAAAAAGTAGCTATAAGAAATTTAACTTGTGCTTATTGGATAATAAATATGTACAATTATCTGATATTGTGCATTTACAAAGATATTCATATTAATTAAAACCTTAAATATCAGATTATGCTCTTTCTCTTTAAGAAATCAGAACAGAAAGCAGCTACCTTCGATCATTATGTTGGCCGATGTTTTGTCTGTTCCACAGTCACATACGTATTTCCCTTGATCATTTTGCGCCACTTTCTTCAGGACCAGAGATCTGCGGGTGCCTTCAGACTTCATGACCACCAACTTGGAGGTAACGACTTCCTTCTCATTGTGATACCAGACCACAGGAACGTCTTTGCTGAGCTCGCAGTCCAGCGACACCTCGTCTTTCTCGGTGGCAGTGTAATCCCGCAGCTTCACCAGGAAGATGGCGTCTCCCTCTGATGACGAGCATACCGAACAGTCTGTTAACATCTTCTTCCTGTTTTATTGTGTTAGTTAACTGAACACCTATTTGATCATATTTTATAAATTTAGTTTTCTGCAAGAAAATTTCATATTTACACATCAATAACTCAAGACAAACTTTTATATCTCATATAAACAGTAAAATAAAAGGCAGGGAGAGAAATCCCAGTAAAGGAGAGCATGCCGTTACCTATGACTGTCAGTTTGGCTGAGGAGTAAGTTCCCTTGGCTTCTGCCTTTATCTGGCAGGTATCATCTAGACTCAAACTCCTCATTTCTAGAGTGTGTCTCCTTCCTTCCACGTGCATGAGCACCGTTCGACTCACGTGGAGTTTGACTTCGTTTCGATACCAAACCACCGGCACGTTCTCGTGAGTCAACTCGATATCAAAGCGCACCGAGTTACCTTCTTTGATTGTTTGGTCCTTAAGTTGCTGCACAAATTTGAGCCTCATGCCTGGAATACAGCAGGTCAGTGCACACAGACAGGAGCGTTTGACGCCATCCAACACTTTGAAGCCACAAACATAGAATGAGCACATAGAGGAGACATGAAGCACGGCCGTTCTTACCTTCCACCGTCAGCTGAGCCGTTGACCTTTTGTCCAATACCTCTATCGAATACTGAGACTCATCATCAAACTCACAGCTGTTTACAATCAGCATGTGTTTCTTTCCATCGTCAATTATTTCATATTTGGGGCTGGGGGTGATGATTTCCACCCCCTTAAACCACATGACCTTTGGCACATCCTTAGTGATGGTGCATTCAAACTTAGCCTGTTTCTTTTCAGGCACAGACACATCCTTCAGCGTTTCAACAAAGCCCATTTCGATCTCTGGGAGATGCGAATAATTTAGCCATTATTGACAAAAGCAAAACACAGACAGTTTTTCAGCAGTGCCTCCATTCCACAAGACAAATAGATGCAGGGACTTAAAACAAACAGACAAACCAAGTCAGCGTGTTTGAAACAGGTTTGTACCTTTAACAGTGAGCATGGCACTGGTCACAGCATTCAGAGCCTGGTACGACACTTCTCCAGCCTGATCCAGCTGCACATTCTTCAGTGTCAGGAAGCGTTTTCCGGCCTCTGCTTTAATATCACATGTCTGAGAAAGAAAGTAGGTACATCAAAGATCCTGGATAACTTCTTATTGAAAGCAACAATATAATCTTTTCCAAATAACGTACCGGAGACCTGGTCAACACCTGGCCTCTGAGTTTCCATTCGCCAGGAATATCATGCTCAGATATTTCAGTATTGAAGTGAGCTTCCTCCTTCTCAACCACCTCAACACTGGCAAGAGGTTTCAGGATCTCAGCTTCACGCTCTGAAAATGTAGAAGTTTTTTAAATATTCAACAAAACCGTTCACTCACAACTTTCAAGCTGTTCGAATGTTGATTCCGTGAACAGACCTCCCAGTGTGAGTTTGGCTGTGTATCTTCGATTTTCAACTTCGATGGTGTAATCTGACACATCGTCAGGCTGGCAGTTGTTGATGGTGAGATTCATGTCCTTTCCATCTTTGTTGATCTCAACTTTGTCAGAAGGAGCGAGTTCGTTCTCGCCTTTGTACCATTTCCAATTGGGAGTGTCTTTGAACAGCTCGCATTTGAATGTGGCCTTGGACTTTGGTTTCACATGCTGGTCCCTCAGAGGCTTTACCAGCCAGTCTTTGACGATTTCTGCAGAGGGAAGGGTCACATTATAGGGAGATAGGTCAGACTTAAAAACTCACCATCAAAGAAAATGATTTCTATGACATTTTTAGCATGTATTGCAGAGACTTGAACATATTTTCAGACAACCATGTTGTTTGTCTTGTATGTCCAATTTTTAAAATCATCTGGAATAATTACTGCCATTCCTTGGTATGCTGACGACGTCCAGGTTTGCTGTGTGAAACCTGAAAAAACACTAATTATTCACAGAAGTTAAAGCTCTGACTTGGAAAGTTTAGTAACCTGTTTGACCTGTAATTTCAAATATTAAATTCAGGAAACAAAGAGGGCATTTTTATCTTTAAAACTACAAAGAATGGTTGAAATACATTGTTTTCTATTTTAGTGGCTCTAGGATTAGTTTTTATCGAGATTTGTCTTTCATTCACAGACAAGCGACTAAAGTTACTTTTCCTTCCTTTGGATACCAAATGGTTCTTGCATTTTCCCTACATTCAATTTGTATGGAGATAACTCTGGTAGAGATCTGGTAATGAATGGAGCAAACTTTCCAGTAATACTGAGTACTAAGAACTGGAGGTTTGTGATTGGTTGATTAGATTTTCTTTTACTTTTTCTGGTTTTAGTCTCTTTATAATCTGTTTTTATGAAGACAGAAATCTCTTTGATTTTGCATGCTTGTTCGTAGGAACTTTTGTCCAATACTTTAACCACCAGTCTCTTACGGTATATGATATAGTTCTCCTACAACTGTCATGTTAGATTACGTCCAAACACAAATCGTCTGATTAGTTTGGTATCAAATTCGTCTTCATTTGTTCTGTTCATGTCTGCAGATTCCTTCATGCTGCTGATACTCACCAATCACTTTGACGTTGGTTGAAGTTTTGACGTCTGCCTGACCATCTACTTCACAGGTGTAGAGGCCTGCGTCCTCATCGGTGGAGTTCTGGATGGTCACAGCGTGCTGCATACCAATCACATTAATGGCTACTTTTCCAGCCTTTTTCTTCAAAAGCTCTCCGTTCCGCTTCCACACCACGTCTCTTTCTTTGTTCAGCTCACAGATCAGGTACATTGGTTGACCTTTCATGCATGAGGTCTCAGGTTCCAGCTCCTTCAGCCATTTTACCGGGAGCTCTGTGGAGAGAGAAAAGTGTCTCCAATACAAAGAGGGCAAGTTCTTCAAACCACCCGAGTCATAACAGGTTTTAGCTTACCCTCAACTATGAGCTTAGCAGTGCAGGTAATCTCCTTTCCAGCATTCTTGGCCACACAGGTGTATTCTCCAGTGTCGGACAGCTGGACATCAATGATGTGCAGCTTCCGATCTTTGCCATCAGAGGTGAACTTGTGCTTGGGACTCTCGCGCAGGTTACTGTCATCCTTCATCCAGGAGGTGACGGCTGTAGAGGGTGTAACCTCACATTCAAACACGGCTGATGAGCCGATGGACTCGGCCTCCTGCAGCACAATGTCTTGAATCTTCTTCACAAACTTCAAAGCCACAGGTTTGAGCTTGAAGCCTGCAAATGGTTCCTCTGGTGGTGTTGGACCTTTTCCACCGGGTTTCATGCCCCGACCCCTTCCACCATCACCAGGAGAGGGAGTTTGTCTTGCTGCAGAATCAGAAATAAAAACTTACTCAATTAGTTTCAGGTATAGGAGTGGATGAAGAACGGAACGAAGCATTTCACACAAAATCATGTTTCAGACATGAAATGTGTTGTAGGTTTAAAGTTCTACTGTTAGAAGAGCACAAAAAATGTCATTAAGACTTAAGATGAAGCAGAACTAATTAGTTTCAGGTATATGAATGGATGAAGAACAAGACCAAACATTTGACACAAAGTCATTTTTCAGACGTAACATAAGTTGTAGGTTTAAATTCCTACTGTTAGAAGAACACAGAAAAGTTCTTGTTAAGACTTAAGATGAAGCAGGATCAGTTATGACAAACAGAATTCAGAGAACAGTCCAAACACAGAACAGATATAACAAAGTCAACAAAAGCACAAAGATAGCAAAAATATTAAAGAAAGTTCACCTAACAGTCAAATTTTATGTATCGTCTTCCCTAAATAAAACAATTTTCCTCTGATTGACCGATTTGCATATGAAGAGAAGTTTAATTTTCAGCCATTTTTCTTGTCATCAGAAAGCGATAATGATTAGACATAATGACTGAGACAAAACACCAAACAGGTTGACAACCACAGACGGAACAAAGACAATCTTTAGCTCATGCAGTTTTTTGCACCGATGAGGTTTTATTATCAATAAAATCCTCACCCCCAAATCCTCTGCCTCTTCCTTTCGAAGGTTCATCACTTGGTTTTCCATCTAAACATAAAACAATAAGACAAGTTTTAAGACCACCTCTTAGATCTCCTATTGGAAAGTACAGTTCCAGGAGATGCCAAGAAGAAAAACATGTAAACATTTCTAAGAACAGACATGGGAATATGAGACGTCAGATGTGAACAGAGACGTGAAAGACCTGGAAGATGAAATGGAAACATAATGGGATAAGATGCTTGAAAGGACATTTGCTTAGACAGCAAAGACAAACAGACAAACATCTGTTCTGCAATTTGGAAGATTGGATATTATGAATGAAAAGATGAAAACAATACAGCAGGTGGGATGACGGACCGACACAACTGACACACACAGATGAATTCATCAGCATGAGATGAAAGAATGGATAAAGTGATCAAAGAAGATGTGATGAGGATTAGATGAGAGATCTGGGATGGGATGAAGGGGCTCCAGGATCAGCTGGAAGAGTTCGCTCATCTCACCTCGTCTGGCACCAGGCATACCCGGAGTCTCAACGGCCCCATCTACCTCTTCACCTTCCCAGTCCTCTGAAGGAACAAGATCCCAGCCCCAGGATTCCTCCTCAACCTCGCCTTCTTCAGGCTCATTTTCAAAGACCTCCTCCTCAGGCTGAGTTGTCACCCTCTTCATTTGCACAGCGCCAGGAGAAATCTCCTTCGAAAGGAGGATCCGACCTTTATCAGGCTTTTCTGATTCTGAGATCTCTTCCACTGATGGCTTCTTGGGAACTTTTTTGAGTGTTATGGCTTCAACTGAGTCTTTGGGGGAAACAGCTTTTGGCTCTTTGGCTTTTTCAGAACTTGGCTTTCTCTCAGCTGGAACTTTCTCTAAGTCTTTCTGCTTTTCCGCCTTAGACGGTGGAGTCTTTTTCAGCTCAATCTTCTTCGGCTCATCAACAGGCTGTGTGGGCTTTTTGTCTTCTGCTTTCTCTGTACTGACCATGGGAGAAGGAGTCTTTTTGAGGTCAACATCTTTCTTTGACACATCAGATGGTTTTGCTGGGACCTTCTCTGCTTCAGGAGGTGAGATCTTCTCTTTAAGACCTGTAGGACTTGATTTCTTGGCTGGAACAGACGGTTCCTCCTTATTCACAGGTTTCTGTTTCTCTGTATCCTTCATGTCTTTGGTTGTCTTGTCTGGCATCTTTGTGTCTACGGGCTTCTTTAGCTGTTCATCAGGGACTTTTTCTGGCTTAGTGAAAGGCTTCAACACAACCTGCTCTTCCTTTACCTCTGGTTTGGGAATGACTTTAGGTTTAACTTTAGGTTTATCAGATGCTGTAGTTTCTTCATCCTTAGGAACTTGATCATCTTTTGTCTTTTGTAGCAGTTCAGGTTGGGACTTGGTAATATCTGGACTTGTGTCAGACCTTGTCAAAGAAACATCTTTGTCGTCTTTGCTTTTCAGATCTGATGCAGGTTGATCTTTGAGCAACATCTCACCCAATCTAAAAGGAGAGCGCTCAGTATCTATCTTTGCCTGACCTCCATCTGCAGTCTTTGCTTGTTCAGAAGCTTCTTGTTTTGTGGGTTTTTCAAAAGGCTTCAATGTCACAACTTCTGGTTCTTCATCTTTCTTTGGTAATCTCTTGATTTTCTTCTTCGATGACTCTGGCTCAGCATCTCCTTCCTCTGGGGCCTTTGTGGTTCTGGTCCACTTAGATTTCTCTTCTTCCTCTGGCTGTTGAGGTGTTTCTGTTTGACCAGCTTTAGATGGCTCCTCTGCAGGAACGGAGACCCTTTCAGGTTTTCCAAGTGGGATTATCTCTCGATCTTCTCTCTCTTGAGGCTTCTGGACTCTCGGTTCTGTGTCACGTTGTTTTGTAATTTCAGTTTTATCCTTTGAAATGTCTTTTTCAAGTTCTTTGGGTTTACTTGGAACCTGTTTCAGTTTGATCTGCTCTTGCTCTTGTTGCAACTTTCCAGGCTTTTCAAATGGTTTTAGTTTCACAGATTCTTGTTGCTCCTCCGTCTTCGGTAGTTTCTTTATTTTCTTCTTATCTACACTGGGAGCCTCGGGTTCCTCTTCTTTCTTGGGTTTTGTGGTTCTTGTCCAACCTTCTTTCTCTGTTGTCTGGACAATTTTAATAGTTTCAGTCTCCTCAATTTGACTCAGTTGAATTGTTCCCTGTTCTGCTGTAAAGACTCGCTCAGTTCTTCCAACGGTTATGGTCTCCCGCTCTTCTCTGTCATAAAGTCCCTTCACTGATAGTTCAGGATCTTGATGTCTTATCACTTCTGCTTCATGAGTTACGACCTGTTTCTCGGGTTCTGGAGGTTTGACCGGAACCTTCTTCAACTGAATGCTCTCCATTTCTGGCTCTTTCTCTTTGGGTTTTATGGTAATTTTACTCTTGAGTTTAGGAACTTCAGTAGTTTTCTCCTTCTCAATGGGAATTTTACCCTTTTGCTTAAGAGTTGGCACTGTGATTGAGGGAGTAAAAACATCTTTTATGACACATTTAAACATGTAAAAACATCCTTTGGATGAGACATTTGTTTTTTTGACAACACAAAAATCACACGTCACAACAAGGATTATTTTTAAAGGTTTATGATTAAAATCTTTAAAATAACTAGTTGAGTGGTTTTACTGTTAAGAGAAATTCACTTTTTATACCTTTAGTTGGTCCAGGAGCTGAAACTGGTCCCTTGTCTGTAAAAATTTAAACAAGACCAATTATAAACAAACACTGAACAAACAAAAGCCACATTTAAAGCCAAAGACAGAAGAAAAAAAAACAATCTCAGATTTGCTCCATTGAAGATCCTTTTTTGCTGTAATATGAATGAATTTTGGAACTCTTTAATACATGCGTTGGTCTCGTAAGACAGATATTTATGACGGGAAAGACTGTGAAATAGTTGTGCAGACAACATCACACAGTAAAGACATCAAGTTAAACAAAACAAACAATAACATTTTCAGAATCAAAAAAGGAAAAAGTCAAACACAGATAAAGGAAGATGAAGAAAAGAACTTTTACCTTCAGGTGGAGAAATTCTTTCTGAAACGGTGGTAGGTTCAGCCTTTACACTGGGCTTCTTCTCCACTGGTGCAACTGGAGCTACAAGAACGCCAACTGGGTTAAATCACTGACAATGATCCACTCAACAAACAACAACTGAATGAAACAGACAGTCTGAAAGATGTCACTGCTGCTATGACCAACAGATTTGACTTTGGATCAACAGAGATGGAGATAAGAATGACAAACAGAAGAAACTACCTTCTGGAGAAACTACTTTTTCTGCTGGTTGTTCTCTTGATATTGGAGAGGGTTTCTTTTCTTCTGGAGGAGACACTTGAGAGTACAACATACAACAAAAAAACGTAAAGACCAACATAACAAAAGATGCAAAGGTGACAACACTTTACAAAAACTGACATATCAAGAGTTAAGAAAACAACTCAGAGACCCAAGACCGAATAAGCTACCTGTAGGAGGAGCAACGTTGGGTGAAGGAGCTGCTGGTACAGATACGGATGGCTTCTTCTCCTCTGGAGGAAATAATAAATAAGATGCAAGATCATGACCAGGACAATAGCAAGGCCATAAGGACACTGACAAAAGCAGTGAAAAGTTGTATAAGATAAGACAACAAATGCAATGAAACCAAAGAAAAACAGGAGTCTTGTTTATCCTCCAACCAAGAAACGAATCAGACACAGAAAAAAGCTGACAACATAAAATATTAAGAGACAAAAAATCTACCTGAAACTTTTTGAGGAGGAACTGAGGGCTTTGGCTCTGGTGATGGTTTCTTCCCCTCTGGGGAGATAATTTGGGATTACATCATCATAATGAAAATACCATTAAGATAGTAAAGAAAGTACTGCAACCACTAAAAACATAAAACAATACAATAGTTAAGAGACAGCGTCAACACCATTTATAAAAAGACAAACATGGATGACCCTTCAAGTCAGCAAAGAAGATGAACACTCAAACCAATCAGACTACCTGCAGAAGGAGTAACTTTCTGAGGTGGAGCAGGAGGTGAAGGCTTTGGTTCTGGTGCAGAAGGTTTCTTCTCCTCTGAAGGAGATAATTTGGGAGTAGACCCATTATGATCAAGAAAACACGAAGCCTGGAAAGCATGTACTGGCACAACTTAAAACACGACAATCCAAAGACATGTCAAGAGATGGTATCAACATAAATGGACATAAAGACAAACATGGCTGACTCGTGATGTCAACAAGAATGAAGACTTCAATAAATCAGACTACCTGCAGGAGGAGTAGCTTTTTGAGGTGTAGGAAGTGAAGGTTTTGGTTCTGGTGCAGAAGGTTTCTTCTCCTCTGAAGGAGATAGTTTGGGAATACACCCGAGTCATCGTTAAGAAAACGTTTGGAAAGCACAAACTGGCACAACTTAAACTCGACAAGTGGAGCACATATTAGGAGATGGTATCAACATAAATGGACATAAAGACAAACATGGCTGACTCATGAATGCCAGCAAGAAAAATTAATACATGAAGAAATTAGACTACCTGCAGAAGGAGTAACTTTCTGAGGTGTAGGAAGTGAAGGCTTTGCTTCTGGTGCAGAAGGTTTCTTCTCTTCTGGAGTAGATAATTTGGGAAAACACCCATTATGATCAAGCAAACACTAAGCTTGTAAAGAACGCTCCTGCACAACTCAAAACTTGATAATCCGTGGGGATATTGAGCCATGGTTTCAACATAAAGGGACATAAAAACAAACATGGCTGACTCATGAATGCCAGCAAGAAAAAGAAACACATGGATCAAGAACTACCTGTAGGAAGAGTAACTTTAGGAGGAGGAGGAGGGGAGGGCTTTGGTTCTGGTGCAGAAGGTTTCTTCTCCTCTGGAGAAACAATTTGGGAAAGTCATGATCATCACGATCAAGAAAACATTAAGCTTGGCCATCATCAAACAGGTTAAGAGATGGCATCAACACAACTGGACATACAGACAAACATGGCTGACTCATGGATGCCAGCAAGAAACACATAAATCAAGCACTACCTGCTGGAGCAGTGACTTTAGGAGGAGGAGGATGTTTAGGCATTGGTTCTGGTTCAGAAGGTTTCTTCTCCTCTGAAGGTGATAATTTTGGAATATGACCAAATCATGTTCAAGAAAACACTAAGCTTATACAAGCACATACAAGACAAACACGGCTGACTCATAAATGCCAGCAAGAAAATGAAACATATGAACCAATTGAACTACCTGCAGGAGGAGTAACTTTTGGAGGATATGAAGGCTTTGGTGCTGGTGCAGAAGGTTTCTTCACTTCAGGAGGCGACACTTTGAAATGAAAGATACCAAGATCACAACGACATTCACTGAGGGCTGAGACAAGAAGCTGGTGCAGATATTAGATAGTCCAATCTGCACCAACAAGAATGTGTAAAATGAAAAACTAAAGATTTAAACAAAAAAGAGTTTTTTCTAAGACATACATTCTAATCAATACAAAAAACAAGACACACACACAAAAACAAGACACACAAACAAACTAATCTACTCTTTTCAAGGTTAGATCAGTGTAACAGGTTCCCTGTTCCAATCTTATGCTGGAATGGGTTAAATATAACAAATGTGTTCAAGAGTTTGATCTTAAGCGATCATATTTACAAGAATACCTTTCTCAAGAGGTTGTAGAGTCTTCAATGTAAGGTTTTCCTCTTTCATATCTTCTCTTCTTTGAGTTTTTCTTTCAGTGGTTGTAGCTCCTTCTGAATAATCAGTCTGAAAAAAGATTTCTTTTGATTTTGGATGCGACGGCTTTGTAGCTGAGAGACTTTGATGCTCAGGGACTCGAGATGTCTTCAGCGGTCCAGCTTGAGATTTCTCAGCTTGGATCACGGTTTCTGTTGGTACTTTCTCTTTAGAGTCAACAGCAACTTCGGAAAGAGATTCATGATATTTCTTTGTAATTTCTTCCTTGGTTTCTAGATGCTTCGCTGAGACAAAAGTGTCTTTTCTAAGCTCTGTAGCTGAATAAAAGCTAGGCTTCAGTTCTTTTTTGTCTTGAGTTTTCTTGAAAGAGTCTTTCATATATAAAACTTCATCTTTAACTAGAGAAACGTCTATGTTTGTTGGAGTAGCTACAGGATGCGTTCTTGGCTCTTTTGATGAAAGCTCAGCTTCAGGTAGAGGTGGGGAAACTGAGATCACAGATTCAATTTTCATTTCTCTTGAAACCTTAACGTCTTCCAGTTTTTCATACTCATATTCTTCAGTGTACCTCAAATATTTAGACTCTGTCACTTCATGATCTTCTCTGAACCTTGCAGGAACTTCTGTTTTCTCCATTTGTTCTTCCCTCTGGTATAAACTTCTGTCATCTCTTACAACTGACTCCTCGTGTTTTAATCTTCTTTCAGATCTTTGAACTTCTTGCTTGAGTTCAGCAGTTGTTGGACTGAAACTTTCTTCAGGAACAAACCTCTTAATGTCTTCAGGCACAACTGTTTGTTGTTTTAGGTCTTTCTCCAAACGAACTGAGATATTTTTGGAGACATCACCCAAGATTGAAGAAATGCACCATGAAGCGGTGGCCAAGAACCAAACATATAAAAAAAGATCGGGACAGAAACACATAGATATTAGTATATTAATATCTAAATGTGCATTTACACTAAAGTCTAATAAGTAATCTGTTAAGATTCTAAAGCATTTTTTATCGTCTTTGGTTACTGTTCACATCTTATACTTTGGTGTGGTTAGCTTTTTTTGATAACTTCCATGAGCTTTACAGACATGACAAAGATGAAAAAATAAGAAATTTAACAAACTTCTGACAAGAAATCTTAAGATAACAGATTAGAAGATCAAGATGAGTAAAGATTAGTTGATCAGATCTTTGAAACCGTCAAGTAGACATATCTACCTTGTTGTTGAGGTTTTTCAACCTTCTCTTGTTGCTGTGGGGTCTTCACTATCTCAACCTGTGGAGCTTCTGTTTTTCTCTTTAGGTCTGATGGTGGCTCCTTAAACTTTATTTCCTCCATAACCTTCTTTGGTGTTTCAGGAACTTTTTTGGAAATGGTCAAAATCTTCTCTGGTTCCTGTAAAGCTTTCTTTTCTTTTGGTTTTTCTGGAATCATCTTTTGTGTTTCTGGAACCCTTTTGGGAAGCTCTTGACCCCATTTTATCTCCTCTTCTGACTCTTCTGGGAACTTGGATGGTGCTTCGGAAACCACCTTTGATGATTCAGTAATCATCTTTGCTTTATCTGGAACCTTTTTGGGAACGTCTTGACCCCTCTTTATTTTTTCTTCTGACTTTTCTGGAACTTTGCCTGGCGCTTCAGAAACCACCTTTGGTGATTCAGTAATCATTTTAGTTTTTTCTTGAATCTTTTTCTGTGTTTCTGGAACCATTTTGGTTGCATCAGGGAACCTCTCAATTTCTCCTGGCATTTTGGCTTCATCAAACTTGATGACCTTCTCCACGTCTTCATAAGCCATCTTAGTTTTTTCTCCAAGCTTTGGTTCTTCTTGTGTCTGAGGGGTAAACTTGAGTACCTCTGGCTCACTCTTGGCAACCAATGGGGTTGGTTTTCCAGTAACTTCAAGCTCCTTCCTTTCTGAGGCAACTTAGAAGAACAGTGATTACAAGATAAACGTTTTAAAGAGTTTAAGTCACACTCTTACGAGTGCTAAGCATTTTGAAAGATTGTGTATTCCAGAGAAACTACCATAAAAGAGATTAAAAGACAAAACCAGCAGATCATTTAATAAGCAGTTTGTTATATGACCTCTGCAGTACCTTTAACCGGAGCAGCTTCAGTCCAGACTGGAAGGATTTTAGATTCAGGTGTTTGGACGACTGCTTTCTCTGGTCTGGTTACATCTTTTACTTAAAGAACATTTGTCTTGGTTAGTACACAGGTAACAATCAAGCCAATCAAAGATTACACTCTAAGCGAGTGAATTCAAAGACCTAAATACAAGAGGAGATAACAGCAGAAGAAAAGGTCAGAGATGAATACCTTCAGCTGGTCGGCGTTCTGGTGCTGATGGTGTAACCACAGCTGCTGATGGTTGGACTAAAGGTTCTCCTGCCTTTGGTAGCTCTGGTGCTTTAAAGAACATTTAAATAACAGATTTAAAGGCTGTAGTGCACTCTGTTATGTGCAGTAACACAAACAAACAGGACAACCAGTTTCACAAAATAAGATTCCCATCTCAAGACATTTATAAGAAATTCAAACTGGACAAACATTGTGGTTCCAGTACCTCTTGGTAAGATCTCCTCAGTCTTTGGAGGAGCAATCCTCTCAGCGACTGGATGGACTTCGGCCTCCACTGGTTTGGTTACAACTGGGACTTTGGAGAACATTAAAAATATTCCCATCTTTACACAGAGTTAATTATAAAAGTTTTGTTCACACCAAGAAGAGAGTGTTTCAAAGAGAGAAAGAGGATTTGAAATCTGAAAACCCATGTGAGGACAAGACTGGAGAAGTTGTTAAAGATCTAATCAAGAGGTTAGCAGCAAATAACATCCAACACAAAATCATGTTAAGAGCATTATGAAAATAAAACAAGACCTGGGTTACGTGGTTTTTCAGCTCGAACATTCACTCCTTTACCTCTCGGTTCAGGAACTGCAGGAGTTTTCTTGGCGGGTTTTACTTCTGGTGCTTCGGTCACTTTAGGTTCAGGTACTTCTGGTTTCTGAAACTGTCGTTTTGGTTCTGGAGGAACCTTTTCCAATTCTTTTGGCTTGAGTTCGGGCTTTGGTTCGGTGAATACTTCAGATTTAACAAAGAAACACTTGAGTCACAAAAAATACCCAAGAGTTCAAAGAGTGAAGAAAGTAAAAGACAACTGATCAAGCACATGAAATATAGACAGACATAAACAGTTGACTGATGGACCGGCATCAAGATCTCAATGCTCTTCAAGCACCGGAAGAACGAACAATGAATAAATGTATTCAAAGAGCCAACAAGAAAATCATCCAAAAGTATGGCTTGTTTAACTTATAGAAATTAAATATGTCAGTTATTCCAAAACTGCTGGAAGTCATTAACTTAAGAAATCCCATATATTTAACCATCATGTCTATAATTATTGGGTTTAAAATGTGCTGTGTTGAAGTGCTTTTGGTGCTAGAATTAAAAAGTATTCAGAGCCATTTTGATCTGGAACATGAAGAATTTGAGCCAATAAAGACTCACTTTATAAGAACATGCAGTCATAAACATTACCTTGTGGGACTGTGGGTTCTTCTCGCTGAGGAGTTGTGAAAGTATCAGGCCGTTGCTTCTTTACCTCAGGTTCTTTAAAACATTATTATGAAGTTCAGTTTTCTGACCACAGCAAACACCAACAAGATTTCTTTCACGTACACACAAACAATTAAAGAAGTCTGATAAACCAACAACATAGAACAGAAATGAGATATGACAATGATGAATAAAGAGTTTGGTATTTACAGATACCTGTGACGGCAGGTGGCTGTGGAGCTGCGCGCTCTGAGGGTTTCTCTTCTGGCTTCCTGTAAATCTCATGAACTTTAAAAGATCAAGAAAGTTCGGATTAAAAGCCAGACAGTTAGGTTGAGCAGTCTGCTTTCTGCTTCAGTCTGGGTTAATAAGAGCATAAGAGAAGAAGCGTGTGAAGAAGAACAAAACATTAATAAGAGGAGACAAAACACAGACTAAAGATCTACCACGAACACCACAGACCACCTGTTAAAACTATAGTTAAGATCTAGAAAAGAAGAAAAGCCTCTACAAGCAGCAGCAGAGATTAATAAGGTGAAGAGGCGAATATGGAGGTTAGCGGATTTTGATGTGATTTTTTGGTTCAGCCAGAGCTCTAGGAGCGTTGCAGAATAGCTTTAAAGCTGTTATACCTGAAGTGATTTCCTCTCTGACTTCAGTACGGCCAATAAATTCTTCCACAGCTTTTTTCTCTTCTGGCAGAGGAGAAAAGGGAACTTAGACAGAAAACAAGACCTGACTGTAGCACTGCTTTAATAACAAGGTGACATTAATGATCAAGAAGTCAACAGAGTAACAAACTGGCATGACACATGAAGACCAGAACCAGTTTGAAACAGACAGACTGTGAGGAGACGGCTGACGTATAAATAAAGGAGTGAACGACGCTGATACCTGAGACGGAGGAGAACCGAACCGAAACCGTTTCTTCTTCAACCGTCAGACTCTTAAACTCTACAGGAAACCATTAAATGATAATCAGATCACAGGTTCATTCACTGAGACGTTTCTGTGCAGATAAGGACCATGACAACATTTTTCTGGACTAATTTAAATGTTTTTTTGCATTTATGATTCAAATTTTGGTTTATGATAGTTTTGAATAGTCCCTATAAATACATAAAAAAATCACAGAATTTATTTTAATGTTTGACCTCAAATTACTACGTTTATGAATCCAAATGTATGTAATAACAATACTTGATATTTGCAGATTTTTTAACTCAGCCATGATCCTCCTCTATAAAACAGATTGTTCTCAGTTGAATTTGAGATATTTATCTATTTATTTATTTGCGAGTTAAAATTTATTCCACGGCACTTCAGACATGAGGATGTAGTGAAATAGTTAATGTTCTGGGAGTTTATCAGGATCACACTGTTATTTGGGATGAAAGTTAAAGGATGGAGATGACGATGATTTTGATGATTAAATGTAACGATGAAATGTTTTCATGGACATGATGAAGGTTTATAGATTCATTGTTGTACCTTTGACTTCAGATCGTTCCTCGTGGTGATAAAATTCGGAGGATTCTTTTGACAGAAAGAAAAGGTGAATGAAGGAGATGAAACAGACGCGAAGTGAAAAATGTTCCTCTTTGTCCCAGACTCACCTTGGGAAATAATCATGGAGCCCATGTCTGGGAGCTGAACTGACAAATCTGGGATGTCTGAAGGTGCATTTATGAAAGCGTGATTAAATTTCAAATTAACTTAAATTTATTTTTTTAAATGTGGGAGGACACATTTTTCCATACCACTATGTAACCAGAAAGAAATGTTTGTACATTATTAGATTTACCAAGATACAAGCTGAGAAAATAAACTTGAGTTTATTTTGAAACGACTCACCCTGAGGAACCTTTCCTAACCCAACGTCTGTGAAAAAATAGGATGCAATTAGATCTGTGAATGGGTGTAAATGTCTCTGATTGCTGCTGTGGGCTGAAACAACAGACCTTTGCCTGAGAGGTAAAGCTCGGCGGTGCTTCGAGCTTCTCCCATTGGCTCCAGGCGAGCGATCACGGAGTAAACGCCTGGCAGGTGAAGACAGTATTGTTCTGTTTTACTCCATAATTAAGGTTCAAACAATTTTGGTTTAATGCTGCGTAGAGATTGCGTTCTTTCTACAGTTTTTTGAAACATAGTTCAATAAGAACTCTTGTCTGTGATTGAGGAGGTATGAACAGAAGAAACTTCTGTATTTCTGTTTGTCAGAAACGTTCCTCCAGAGGAAAAAGAAGGTAAATCTTTTTGACAAACCTTCGTCCTCTGCTGTCACGTTGCGGATCGTCATAAAGTGCCGTCGGCCTTCTGTCTTGAAGTTATATTTGGGGCTTTCTTTGAGCTCCCACGAGTCTTTGTACCACGTAACGGCTGCGTTGTCAAAGGACAACTCACATTCGAAGGTGGCGGAGTGACGTTCGCTGACTTCGATGTTTCGGATGCGTTTAGTAAACTGAATTTGGTCAGCTAAAATCAGACAATTAAAGATGACATTTAATTTTAAAGAGTTGCGTTTTGTCTGAAGTTATCAAAGTGTCACATTTGATCTCGTCTTCTTTAAAGGAACAGACAACACAGAAAGAAAAACTGCAGGACATTCGGCAGATTTAAAGAGGTTAGTCTGGTTGTGTTTGACTCACCTGGTTTGTAATCCGTTCCTGATGAGGAAATAAAGTATCGGCGCATGAGGACACACTACACACACATAGAAGGGGCTCCAGCAAGGAGAGGACATGGAAAACACTCTTACCTGTTACGGTGAGTTTGGCGTTGGAGATGTGAGGACCACACACCACACGGAAGTTCCCCTGATCTTTGACCTGGCAGTTCTTAATCTTCAGATAGTGGCGGTGGCCTACACTGCTGATCTCGTATTTATCACTGTTCTCCAGTTTCTGCGTTCCCTTGTACCAGGTCAGAGAGATCTCTGGGTAGTTGATCTGGATCTCGCACTGAAACGTTGCTGTTTGGTTCTCTGTGGTTGTCTGGTCAGAGATGTCTTCCATCACAGACACAGGCTAAGGACAAAAACATCAATTATGATCATTTCTATAGCTGGAAACAGCTGTGTTACTACAAACAGCCATTTGTTCTCAAATACGTTTTGGCGTTTACCTCCGTGTCGACACGTCCCTCCAGCTGCTGGATTAGTCTGGCCATGTCTTCCTCTTCAACCCGACCACCATGTTCCACCTCCTGCCACAGGGTATAAGGCAACACCTTCACAATCTTTCAGTAATCAATACCAAAGATATGCAACATCCCAGTTTATCTTGTTGGTACAAAAATAATTCCCCACATTAGCAACAACAGTTTTATCAGCTGAAACTGTTGTGAAATGTAGATACCCTGAGTGGCACAGATACTGTCGGTCCCGTCTCCTGACTGCTAACATATGAAACAGATAATCACCTATATAGGATTGTCATAATATTTTTCCTGACAGGTGCAAAATCCTTTAAGCTGAACCTTAACAAATAATAAATATCTTTTAGAATTGTTGTTGAAAGGTTGTTAAACTGATAATATGGGTAAAAGATGGAGCAGATTTGTCCCTCAAATCTGTACTTTTACAATCAGTTAATCAGTTTTCCCCAGTACCGCTTTTCCAGTTTCCATCTCCTTCTCCCTCTTCAGGAACTCCACAGCCTGCAGGATGGCCCTGTAGTCATGGATCCCATGTTCAGTGAGGATCCTCTCATAGTCTTTAGGGTCATGACCTCTGAGCAAGTCAACAATACTGATGTTTTCAAGTTTCTTTGGGCTCTTTTGCTTGGAGGGAGTTCTGAAAATATCATACATGAAGTCATTGAGCAGGTAGAGACATTTGTTCCATTAAAAGAATTCAAAGTCGGGTGGAATATAGAAATGAACTTGTATTACTTCTTGAGTTTTGTTCTGATATCTCCCATTCCGTCCCCTTCATCCTTTTTGGTGACTTCTATGTCAGCGCTGGACTCGATCTCTCCATGTTTGTTCGTGGCGACACACCTGTAGAGACCAGAGTCGGACTTTGTCACCTCTCTGATCTCCAGTTTGGCATCCTGGCCCTTGTGCTCGATGGAGATACGACCACCAGCGGTGATCTGTCTCCATTTGCCCTTCATCCACTTCACGCTGGGGATTGGATCACCCCCAATCTTGGCAATGAAGGTTGCAGTGCCCTCTGAGGAGAAGCAAATGTAAAGAAATAAGTAAAGCCTTACCTTCAAATGGGAATGTTTAGAGGAAGAAGAGGAATGCTGTCCCTACTCTCTGTGACTGAAATGTTTTTGGGTTCTTCAATGAAGAAAAGGTTGTCAAGTCGTTTGACTGGGGCAGCTGCAGCGGGGGTCGGTGCCTGGGTGGGCGAAGGCTTGGCTCCTTTATCTGAAGATACATGGAAACCAAACTGAGGCAGTGAGTGGAAAGTTACTTTAACAGTTTGAGTCTCTGGTTTTTATTAGGGTGGACACCTATCAAGACTACAACATTAATAGATTCAAATATGATGGTTAGTTTTTCGTCAAACCTTTGACTTGTTTACTTTTTACAGAAAGTTCAACTGCTTACCCTTCACAGTGACCTTGGACTTGCAGAAGTCAGTACCAGCTGCATTGCTGGCTTTGCACAGATAATCTCCTGCATCTGCCTTTGATGCAGAGCTGACCTCAAGGGAGGCCGTCCCACCGACAAATGTGATTTTGGTTTTATCACTGGACTTCAGCTCCCTCCTGTCCTTCATCCACTGGATGTTCAGAGGAGACGAGCCTCTAACGTGGCATTTGAGGCTCAACTTCTCCCCTTCGTTCACTGTGACCGGTTCCAGAGGGACGTCAAATTTAGGAGGCTGACCAGTTTCTGAAGGTGAAAAAGAGGCTAAATAAATGAAGATACTTGCCTAAAACATAATAACATAAGGACGAATACTTTTTACATCTTTTACAGTATTTGTTAAAATTAAAATAGACGACAAAAGAGGTGGTGCTCAGAAAGCCTGTGTTGTTCTGACTGTGGCCTTCCGGTCATCTGTAATGTTGGGTCTGCTGTCTCTCATCTTTCTTGTGACGGTAGTACATAGATCCTCTATGTACCAAAGCAGCACAGTATCTCATGAAGCTCATGACTTTGGTATTTCTGTTTGTGCTGGCTCTTGAGGGTTTTACTGCAGTTTTAGGTCACACCTTGTGAATAACTCTTGAATGGACTGTTCATCCCAATCCTGTACAGGCTGCAGATATTTATGTATTTCGTGTACCTGTTGTCTATATTTTTTTCTTCCACTAAACTTTCCATTTATATGCTTGGATATAGCCCTCTTTGAATAGACAATGTCACCGTTTGTGACTTACCTCATTGTGGAGAGAGTTAATAAAAAATACTTTTATTCATCTTCTGAGAAACTGGTTTTGTTTTTTATTACCTGCAAGTCATAACCATCAAAACATGCTGAAATAAATGCTTAAAATAAATGAGCTTGACCTTTTAAGTGGAAAAGAACAATCTTTTTGAGGACACTCTAAGATAAATTTGTATGATAGGGTATGTTACTGAAGGCTAGCCTTCCTTTTAGGAGACAAAGGAATTCTCATACAGAACAATTTCGATTTGCCAGACTAATGGATTTATCTAAACCAAAGAACCGTTAATTCACATCAGAAAACTCTGCACAGCATTCATCCAATCTGGTAAAGGTCATTTTAGGGTTGCACTCCCTACCTGAAACTGTGAGGGACACCTGACATGACACTTTCCCTGCTTCGTTGGAAGCCTGACAGGTGTAAACACTGCTGTCAGAAACCGCAGAGTCTCTGATACACAGCACAGCCATGTTGTTCTTGAAGCTGATGTCATATTTTCCAGAGGCAAAGATCTCTTGGTTGTCCTTGTACCAGGTGACGGTCAATGGCTGGGAACCGGACACCCGAGCCTCCATCTTTACTACCTTACCAGCTGAATCCACGATGGACTCAGACGGCCTCTTAGTGAAGTTTGGAGGTACTTTACGTTCTGTGGGGGATAAAGTTCAGAAAATCAGGTCATGTTGGGAGAGTAAGCAAGTCATTTAACATTTATTCTTCTTTGGGCCACTGGGCCTTTACCACAGCGTTGGAAAATAAAATCTACCATAGATGACAAGACAACAGGAGCACAAATTGTGACATAAATGCAACAGAAATGAACAATATTCACCCTGTGAACGAACTAACCATAACTTATCCACAAAAGTAGACATGTTTCTGACAGTAACTCTGTGACATCATGTCTGATTCCAAGCCTGCCTTGCACAGAACCAACCAGCCGAAAATCCGACAATGACAACATTCAGCGTCTCTGACGATACAAAGTGCACGGAGTGTTACCCATAAATCCACAGGAATCGACTGGACTGCATGTTAGTAGCAGTTACAGTAAACAAAGAGATGAGATGACATGTGTTGGTTAGTGGGTTACCTATTTTAACATGAGCGTGACATGTGTCAGTTCCTTCTGCATTGGAAATTTCACAAGTGTATTTCCCTGCAGCAGCGATTCTGTCGTTGTTGAGGACTTCCAGAGCGCATGATGAGTTTGTAGTTTTCACGTTGTATAGGTAAGAGGCCCAGATAAGCTTGTCATCTTTCTTCCATGTGACGTGAACCCTTTGGCTTCCGGTGAAGGTGCAATCCAGTCTCAAGGGGTTGCCCAAATGATGAGTGACGTCCTCTAGTTTCTTTGTAAACCGAACAGGTTCTGAGAGAAGCAATGTTGCAATCAATCTTAGACACCTCAAAGACTATATAGCATGTGCCTGTGCACATCTGTGGATCTTTGGATTTGCATAAACTATTAATGTGTTTGAGGAAGCTTTGGCTCATGGGCTCGACGCACGGGGAGCGACAAATGAGTTTTGGGCCATTGGGAATAAACCCGACACACAAGACGCGATAGCAATGGAACATGATACCGGTGGGACGCGATACTGACGGGACGCGATAGCAATGCCACAATCACAGCAATGCCAACTTTCTTGGGTGGCATTGCTTTTCCGCGTATGCACAACTTTGTATGCAAACTTTAAATTTCATATGCACAAAGTTTGCCAGTTGCTCGTCTGGCTGAGGAAAAGTTACATAGGAAATTAATGAAGATGGAGTGAAGTCGCTCCCAGGGTGTCGAGCCCTTAAATTTGGATTTCTCAATTTTTAGAGTATTATTAGTGGTTAACAAGAGGAGCTATTTAGTTCATGCATAGAATTAATAATGTGAAATGTGAGTGATGTATTGCTGGTTATTGTTACCTAGTTTGACATAAGCATGGCAGATATCTGAGCCTTCACTGTTGGAAATTTCGCACGTGTATCTCCCACGAGCCTCTTCTCTGTCGCTGTTGAGAACTTCCAGGACACAACTGCAGTCTGTGGTCTTGACATTGTACTGATAAGAAGCCCAGATCAGTCGCCCATCTTTCCTCCAGGTCACGCTAACCCTCGGACTACCAACGAAGGCAACTCTAAGTGCCAACGGTTGTCCCACTCTGAATGTGGTGTTTTCCAGCTTCCTGATGAAGCGAGCAGCTTCTGTGAGAGGCAGTGATGAGAGTTAGAAGCAAAGGTGATGTGGAGCAAGCCAAAGTTAGAATTACAATTCAAGCATTGAATTAAAATTAAGTAATAAAATTAATTCAACCTTAGATTAAATGAAGGACTAAGTAAAGGCAAACCACCACCCAAGACCAAGTTCTGCTCTACCAGTTTCTGCCCCAAAAGTTATTAGATTTGTCTCAAGAGATTCATTCTTTTTATTACATTCAGCATGCAGACTAGTACCAAACTAAATGACAAATTTCCCATCTATTATCAAAGAGAGGATTATTTAAGGTCTGTGCACAAAAGCTAGAATGTGAGCTAAGTAATGCTTTACAAATAGATTAAATTATTATTGTAATTTTAACTTTGACATTTGACACAATATTGCCAAAAGTATTTGTTTATGCCAAAAGAAAATCATTGGATTCAGATGTTCCAATTATGGCTAACGGTGTAAAAAAGTGTCTAGGCCTAGAAGACCTAGAAGCTTTTTCTAAACATTAAAGAATGGGTCATTCTCAGACACTCAATAAATGTTAGTATGATACTGAACTAGGATGCCACATGTGGAATAAGAGCACTCATGAAATGTGCTAGTCACTAAGTATTCCACAGTAAATACTAATCACTTTCAGAACATGAAAGTGATTAGGAATAATATCAATTTAGCCATAAATTTGTGGGCCACATTAAATATTTAAAATTGTGGTCAATGGATGGAATGGCATCATAGCGTAAAGAGCTTGCTATCTTTTAGTCATCAATAGCTACACACTTCCAAATGTTATGTGACCACCATATTTGTTCAAGAACAGAGCTTCATGGAAATGATTTCCATGGCCCAGATGCTGCAGTCAGGCCTTAAATTACAAATTGCAATGAAAAGCATCAAATGCATCAGTGCAAAGTATTCAGCCACTTTGGTCTACACTGCAGTGTAGCCATGTTTTCAAGGTGAGGAGTCAAGCATCACCATTTAAGTCCAGTAAAGGTAGAAAAACAAATACTTTTGGCATTAAATAATATATTCATTAATCTGTCCATCAGCTCAAGATTAAGTCTGAACTATGATAATCAAGTCTAAAAGTTTGCAGCCTGTGCATCCTATCTGCAAATTCTAAATTTTCCTCAAGATCTAAATTACATGAAACAGGTCATGCAACCCTAACCCATGCAACAGCATCTACTAAAACAGAACTGGTCTTGGAGTAGGACACAATGTCTGCCTCTTCAGCATTAGCAGTTATATGATGATTCTTGTTAGTGTCTTGGATTAGATGAGTTATACCTTTTTTAGTTGTTTTACAAATGACATGAGCATCACAGACAGCAGAGCCCTCAGCATTAGAAACTTGACAAACGTAGAGTCCAGCTGCTTCTTCTCTGTCACTGTTGAGGACTTCCAGAACGCAAGATGAATCTGTGGTTTTGACATTGTATTTGTATGAGGCCCAGATTGGCAAGCCGTCCTTCGTCCAGCTCACATGGACCCGCTGACTCCCAGTGTATGTGCACATCAGAGTCAGCTTATCACCCAGACTGTATGAAGTGTCTTCTAGCTTTTTCACAAAACACACCGGTTCTGAGAGGAGCAACAGTAGTTAGGGTTAGTCATGTCATGGCCTAATCTGTTAGAACTTCAATGAATGTTAAGGGGTGTTACCTAGTCTAACATGAGCATGACAGGAATCAGAACTAGTAGCATTTGATATTTCACAGGAATATTTCCCAGCAGCCTCTTCTCTGTCGCTGTTGAGAACTTCTAGGACACATGAGCTCTTTGTGGTCTTAACGTTGTACTTGTAGGAGGCCCAGATTGGCTTTCCATCCTTTTTCCAGCTCACATACACAGGCTGGCTGCCTAGATATGTGACCTGAAGCTTCAGAGGCTCACCAACCCTAAAGGTCGTGTCTTCCAGTTTCTTCACAAAGCACACGGGTTCTACAAGAAGCAAGGATGTTAGGAATTAGTAGGGAAAGGTAAGTGTTTTATTTTATTAGAGGTTAGCAGGAATCATATATTCATGTTTGAACAATTTTAATTATTACTTGACCATAATAGTCAAAATAATGTTCTTTAGATTGCTTTGGGCCTGGAACAATGTTCTCTGTTGCAAAGACTAGAAAACAGGAAAACTCCAAATTTTAATGACAATTTTAGCCAAATATTTGAGTGATTAGTTTCTGTGTGTTATCAAGTATGTTTTACTTCCCCAAAACTAAAAATTGGAAGCCTTTTTTTTTTTGGAGAAGAGATTAGCACCAAATATCACTGAGCTGCTATGGCTGATCAGCTCTTTTAACTGCTTTGTGGTTTGTATTTTACCTAGTTTGACCAGGGCAGAGCAGATAGCACTGTTCTCAGAGTTAGAGATTTCACAAGAGTATCTTCCTGCTGCTTCTAGCCGGTCACTGTTGAGAACCTCCAAGATGGAGGAATTATCTGTAGTCTTTACGTTGTACTTATAAGAAGCCCAGATGGGTCTGCCATCTTTCCTCCAGCTCACGTAGACCCTGGGGCTGCCACTGAAACCGCAGTACAGCGACAGCGGCTCCCCAAGCCTGAACGTCGTGTCTTCCAGCTTTTTGATGAAGCTCACAGGTTCTACAAGAGCCAATGTTTTGGGTTATTTATGTTCACATCTAGCAAATGACTGGTTATATGAGTAGGCAAAGATGATTTGATCATTAATAAAGCAATGATGATGGGACGTAGTAGCGGTTTTACCTATCTTGACCATAGCATGGCAGATGTCAGTACCCTCACAATTGGAAATCTCGCAAGAATACTGTCCTTCAGCTTCCCGTCTGTCACTGTTTAGAACTTCCAGGGTGCTTGAGAAGTCGGTCGTTTTAACGTTGTACTTATATGAAGCCCAGATAGGTTTGCCGTCCTTCATCCAGCTGACATAAATCCTCTGACTGCCCGTGAATGTACACTCCAGCGTCAAAGAGTGGCCAATTTTATAGAAGGTGTTTCTCAGCTTTTTCACAAACCGAACAGGTTCTAAGAAATCAGTAAGCAATGGAAGTGTTAGATGATGATAATTAGTCTTTTAAATAAGCTGGTTACAGACGACAAAGAAGACACAATTTGATTAGTTATTCTTGCAAAGAAATATGCATGTGAGTGAATTAAGAGTTTACCTAATTTCACATTAGCATGGCAGACATCGCTTCCTGCTGCATTAGAAATTTCACATGTGTATCTTCCCACAGCTTCTTCCCGATCACTGTTGAGGACTTCCAAGATACATGTATCATAAGAAGTCTTGACGTTGTACTTGTACGAGGCCCAGATTAACTTGTCATCTTTTTTCCAGGTCACGTGTATCCTCTGACTCCCAATGTATGTGCACTTCAGGGTCAAAGGCTCCCGGAGTCTGAAATATGTGTCTTCCAGCTTGTTCACAAAGCGAGGGGGTTCTGAGAGGGGTAATGTTTGGGTTAGTTGTGTGGAGTATGCAAGCAGACAGGTTGAAAGAAGTAGTTTGAATCAGCTGTGATTATTGCATTACTCTTTGAAGAGCATAAAAAACCCCTTGAGCTACTGTAGCTGGAGGAGTTAGTTAAATTAAGTGAAACCAGAAGTGTCAACAGTTTTTGAATTTACCTAGGCTGACATGCGCATGGCAAACATCACTTCCAGCTCCATTAGAAATCTCGCAAGTGTATGTTCCTGCTGCTTCAGGCTTGTCACTGTTCAGAACCTCCAGAATGCAGGTAGAGTCTGTGGTTTTAACGTTGTACTGATAAGAGGCCCAGATCAGCTTGTTGTCCTTTTTCCATGTCACATACACCCTCTGGCTCCCAGTGTATGTGCAGACTAGTTTCAGCGGCTCCCCAACCATGAAAGTTGTGTCTTCCAGCTTCTTGATAAAACACACGGGCTCTAAGAAAGGCAATGGTGATTTAAGAAATCTGATCAAAATACCATATACTTTGTCTCAGAGTATTTATCCCAAGAAAGGTGTTTTTTTTTGTTTGTTTTTTTAAAAAGTCACCTTTACTATGTTGACATTGAGCTTTAGAAAGATTTTTTTTTAACGCAAAACTTTTTTAATCTGAAAAATAGAGTATATAATGCAAGCATCACCTTTCACTGTCACTCTGCAAGTGGCAGCGGCTGAACCGACCCGGTTCTCAGCCTTGCAGGTGTATTCACCATCGTCAGACTTAGTTGTCTTGACCAGATTCAAAGTGGCAATACCATTTGAGAAATCCATGGCGCAAAGGTGGGACTTTCTCAGCTTTCCACCAGCCTTAAACCAAGCTACTGAGATATCAGGACTTCCTGCAATACCACATTTCAGGGTGACTGCATCACCCATTGTTACCTCCACCGGCTCCATCCGATCGACAAAGTATGGTCGCTCTAAATGAAAGATGAGGATGATAGTTTTAGTACAAATGTTAAGGTGCAAATAAATATCTTAAAGAATGAGATAATTAGAGATGGATAGTAAATAGGTATTAGAGTGGAAGCTAAAGAACTAAATATAACATGCAAGAGTTCCTTTGTTTTTACCTAGAATTGAAATGTGTGCTTCACATTTGTCACTTCCTACTCCGTTGTCCACTTCGCAAGAGTATGTGCCAGCTGCCTCCATTCTGTCAGAGTTAAGAACCTCCAGTATGCAGGAGTTGTCTGTGGTGATCACCGTGTACTCATATGAGGCCCAGATGAGTTTCCCATCCTTCTTCCAGGTCACGTTTACCCTGGGTGTTCCTGAGAAAGTGACCTCAAGCCTCAGGGGCTTACCCTTCTCAGAAGAGATATCCCTCAGCTTCTTCACAAAGTGGACTGGCTCTAAGGGACGCAATTCCATTAATCAGTTACACAAAAGTCACCTTTCAGTGCGGATGCTTAGAAGAGTTTCATGCGGACAAACCTTTCACAAAAAGATGGAGAGGGCAGCTTTCCTTTCCTGCGTTGTTTATGACCTGGCATGTGTATTCTCCTGCATGGGATTTATCAACTCTATGAAGCACCAAAGTGGCTACATCAGCCTTCAATGAGATCTCACAGCCTCTTCCATGTTGCATTTCTTTGGCTCCCCTGAACCACTTGACTTGCAGCGGGGCACTGCCTTTTACTTTAGCTAAGAAAGTTACATTTTTGCCAGGCAAGATTTCTTTGGGTTCAGGAGTTTCCAAAAATGAAGGAGGTTCTGGTTTAAGATAAAAAAGATTGGTTGTGGGATAAGTAATGTGTTTCCATATCAATCTGATTCCATCCTTAAAGACTCCAAGTCTTTACTAACCTGTCACATTAAATGAGGCACTGGTCTCACTGGCTCCTGCAGCATTCACTGCTTTGCAGGTGTATTTCCCAGAATCGGACATACTGACAGTTGAAATTTGCAGTCTGTAGTTATTATCTGTGGAGCTGATGTTATAGGAGGGACTACTCTTGATCTCCCTGCCATTATGGAACCAGGAAATTGTTAAAGGAGAAGATCCAGAAGCTTTGCACTCCATCTCACCAGGCCTTCCCACAACAAAGTGGGTATCTTTAAGCTTCTTCATGAAACTTGGAGGAATCATCTTATCTGTAGTCAAAGAACATGTCGAGTCAATTATTTGAACTACCTGCGGGATAAATTTTCTCCTAAGATAAAGAGAGCATCTGCATAAAGTTCACCAACCTGATACTGAGAGCTTGATTTTGCAAGAAGCTGTACCAACGTGATTTGCAACCTCTAGTTTATATTCTCCAGCATCCGCTTTGTCAGCAGAACGGATCTTCAGAACAGCAATTTTCTTTGCGAAAGATGTCTGATATTTGGCACCAGAACTGAGGGCTTTGTTGTCCTTGAACCATTTTGTTTTCAATTCTGGTGAACCAGACACTGCAACTTCAATAGAAGCATTTTCTCCTGATGTGATACTCATGGATTCTGGACTATCCACAATGGCAGCAGGTTCTAAAGTTGTGGAAAGAAAACTTTAGAGCTAACGGTATAGTAGCATTGCAGTAAACTTGTATGTAAGATTCTACAAACCTAAAACAGTAACTTGGGAGACTGACTCCACCACTCCAGAGTCGTTACTCAGCTGGCAGGTGTATCTACCAGCTGTTGCTGAGTCAGCCTCTGGAACTACAAGAGTGGCCACGTTGTTCTCAAAGGTTATCTTTCTGTTATCACCGTCTCTAAGGACGTGGTCCTTGTCCTGGACCCAGGACACAGTCAAAGGCTCAGAGCCTTTCACTGTGGCTGTAAGTGCTAGTTGCTGGCCAATTCTTACGGACTGGTCGATGAGCTTTGTGACAAACGCTGGTCGTTCTGAATATTTAAAGAAAGATCACAGTTGAGAAGATATGATCCTATGTAAATTTTGTTTGAGAAACTGTCCATTGATTTGGTACAAACCTTTTAGATTGATAGTAGTGTGGCATAACTCACTTCCTACATTGTTTGACACCTTGCACTCATATATGCCAACATCATTCTGCTCAAGTTTCATGACATGAAGAGTAGCAGAGTTGCCCACACTAACAATCTTATGTTTCCAACTCTCTTTTAAGGGCTTTTTGTCTTTGTACCAGTAAACCTGGAAAGGTGGAGTGCCATACATCTCACAGTGAAGACTGGCATCTTTCCCTTGAATTCCCTCCACTGGGTTGGGAGTTTTAGTAAAGGATGGAGACTCTGGAAAAACATGTTTTGATAAATTGAAAGAATTTATCTTCATGAACAGGCAAACCATTATGACAAGCAGTTCATCCAGGCACTGGGTTCAATTTTGTGATCAGGCTTATCGCAAAGTTCAGTCCATGCTTGAGGGATCCTTCCTGGTCTTTATAAGAGCAATCCTCTATGGTAAGGCAACACTTAAATAATGTTCATGCTACTGTATGATCACACCGTAGCGTCCCCTTTACATAAAAAGAGAATTTCATGTAAACAAAAAGGGATGTACCCAAGATCATTCCACCAAAATTGAGAAAAAGCATGTCACTGAACATGGAGACCTCTCAGACTCATGCTATATGACACACTGAAGGTTTGACGGATTCCATGCTGGCATTTTCATACAGGGTCCTAAAGACATTCATGACACAATCAAACAAAATTTGCATCACAGGACATCCATTCCTTCTCTTTCATGCTTCTGAACTTCAGAGGAGACAAATCCACAGTGTAACATATCAGCAAGAAATCCGTTCGATAGCTGACCTTGAACTGTGAGAGTGGTGCTGCAGCTTGCGCTGCCAGCATCATTATGAACCTCACATGTGTAGACTCCATTATCCTCGAGCCTCGCAGACCGTAGCTGGAGGTACGCAGTCGAATCAACGAACATGGCTTTATAATCGCCTCCGTCGCTTATCTTTTGGTCATTTTTGTACCAGCACATTTTCATGAAGCGTGCGCTGTTGGTCTTGCATTCTAAACGGAGTCCCTCACACTGCTTCACAAAGGTTGTGGGAGGCAGTTTCACGATAAACCGAGGAGGCTCTGTGAAGTCAAAAAAAGATTAGGTTACTTTTGCCAACATAAAGCAACACTCGAGCACCTTTGGGATGGATGCAGGATGCAGGAAGGTGACTGAATGCTGCGATGGGAGGAAGGTGATCTCAAAGACAACACAAATATCGCTGGGAGAGGATCGATTGCTCAGAATGAAGACAGAAGAGTGGTAAAATTGATGAAAAAAGATGGGTTAAATGAAAGATGGTGCTGGACAAAAAAAGAATAGTCCAACCTTTCACCAACAATTCCGCTGCGTTTGTCACTGTGCCGGCTTCATTGCTAACTTGGCAAGTATAAACTCCACTATGCATGGCCTCGACTGAGTTGAGCTCCAATGAAGAAGAGTATTTCTCTAAAATGATTGTACACGAGGACCCAGCAATGAGTTTGATGCCATCCTTAAACCATTCCACTGTAAATGGGGGAGTCCCTTCAAAGACTCCTCTGAAGGTCACCGTTGACTGTGGAATAACCGTTTGAGGCTTGATGTCCACCAGAAATGTTGGTGGCACTAAAACCCATACAGAGAAGTTATTATGACACCTATAGCGAAGGCTACTTTTTAAAGAATATTAAATCTGAAAGCTAACCTTTAGCTGTAAGAATTCCGCTGCATACACAGCTTCCAGCTTCATTTGTGACTTTGCAGGAATACTCTCCTGTGTCGCGACCTTCAGTCAGTTTTAACTCCAGGGAAACAGTGCTTCCACTGTGCACAAGTTTGTACTTAGAGCTCTTGATTATCCTTTGTTTTCCTTTGTGCCATTCGACAACAAATGGAAGAGACCCTGACAGTTTGCACTCCATTGTGACCACTGAACCCATCACTGCTTGGATGTTTGATAATTTCTTAACAAATGTGGGAGGAGTCACAGCATCTGTTTCAAACAACATTGGTCTATAATTAGTTGTGTAACTATGACCAGCGTCAACTTTCCATCACTACATTAACTTAGCAGACCCGCATGGCTCTCCTCCAGCTGAAAGGACTGAATTTTACATGGACTGAGGTAGTTCTCATAGACAACCTGATGATTTCTGATTGAAGATTTCTACAATCTTTGAGCAATTTGACACTTACCTGTGAAGCTCAAGCAAACTGGATTTAATATTTATCCCTTAAGCTGTCTTTAGTACCTCTATATGCCATTACAGTGAATTTATAACACAGGAGCAGTGAGATAAGTGAATGTTCAAGCTTAAGCAGAAAAAAACTAGCCCATAATTAATGGAACAGCATTTACTCTCCTTGGCCTTATTTACATAATGACATATATTTCACTTCACAAGTCAAAACAGCAGCAAAAAACTTTAAGAGCTTCTTCTCACTGACATGCTTAGTCTTGAAATTCCTTTTGCGAGCAAATGAATAAAAGAACTAACAGAGATTCTTCCACAGAAAGACAAGACTGGAGGTTCTCCCAAAGCAGGGACCAAGAAGAGAGAGAAATTATATTTGTAATGTAAAATAACCCATGATGCAGGTTTCTACAGTCAAAAATAACCTGAACATATTTATGCTACTGAACCAAGACAACTTCCACGCACAAAAAGTAGGAATTACTTACAATACTAGCTTACAGGATTAGATCACACCCTTCAACTGTACCTCCAGTCACTATTAGATGGAGAATTAGAGCTATTTTGTGGGATGACATACCATCAACACAACATATTGTATTTGACATGCAAACTTCAGCTTCAGCTAAAAGACAAGCCATGTATACTTCTACAGAACCAAAAACCTTTGTGTCTAGGAGTTCAACAAAAATTAAGTCTAAACAAATTAAGTTTAAATAAAAATCACTTGACAACAGAAAAAATAAAAGCAGACTAATCACCACAGAATAAAGAAAAAAACCCAATGGAAGAATTTGATAATTCTGTTTTGCTCCTAAATTCAAGGTATTGCATTCAAGCAAATAACAGTCAGCATCATAGAACAACTGTAATCCATTAGGTGATCAGTGCTGGCATGCATGAAGTCATAGCATAAAACTGCAAAGCATTGAAAATAATGTCACTGTTGATAAATTCTGTTGTTAAAACCAAAAGCTTCAGCTTTCATATAATACACAAAAACATATAACAAAACATTGCGACTGAAAACAAAATCTTAATCCAAAAGTCCAGAACAAGTCCATCCTTAACTGGTCTATATGTGACAAATCCAAATCAGATTAAATTCCTGAATTTCTGATCTGATATCAAACTAAATATTATTCCCAAAAAACCTCATCGCCGTTTTATCAAGCCATATTGGATAACCAACACTTACACGCAGACTTTAGCTTTATGACACCATCACAGGACACAGCTGAACCCACTGTGTTAATGAAGCTTAAAGCTGAACATTTAAGCAAAGAGTTAAGATGAGATTTTCAAACAAATGTGACAAACCTGTCACCGTGACCATGGCAGTACATCTCTGAGTCCCAACTTTGTTCTCAGCCTCACACACATATTTCCCACTGTGGGATAACTGGGCATTTTTCAAATTCAACTCAGAACTGTTGGTTTCATAGGACATCTTAACATGCTCATCTTCAGTGAGCGCGTGATCATCCTTGTTCCATCGGAACGTCATGGGAAGTGCTCCAGAACACATGCATTTCATAGAGATTTCAGAGCCCACCATGCAGGACATGTCCTGTGGTCTTTCAATAAATGACAGTGGTTCTAGTGAAAGAAGACCACAAGTGAGACTGAAGGATCTAGGCAGAAGCTAAACCTTGTTAATTTTCTGATCTAAACAATGCAAAAAGAAAACAGTGTTCTGGAAACCTGGAAAATCAGCAAATAAATCACCTGACATTTTAGCATACACAAAACTTTCCATGAAACTGAGAAGCATGCAGCACAAGACATTCATTTGACTAACCTGTCAAAGAAACCTGGCAAGAACAAGTAGTCTCCCCAGCATCATTTGCAACCGTGCAGCGGTACGTCCCATCATCCCTGCTGTCACAGTCAGATATCTGAAGAGTGACTGTGTCTTTTTGAACATGGATCTGATGTTTTTTGTTGCTTCTGATCAGCTTATCATTGAGGAAGCAACTTATTTCAAATGGCGGGGAACCTGAAACGGTTCCTGTCAGGACAATGTCAGATCCTTTCACAAACTCAGCTGATTCAAAAGGCTTTACAAACACTGGAGGCTCTATGAGAAAGATAATAAAAGTAACATTCAACAATAATATCTGAAAGGAAAGCTTCATCTGATGAGGCAAATCTGGTCCACAGAATCCATCAAGGGACTTTTTTGCTAAAAACACCTTCCAGCACCATTCAGCAAACTTACCTTCCTTTTACACTTCACTGTGGCTTTTAGACAACTATTAACTAAAGAACCATTTTCTGTCATGTTTTCATGTCTACACTTGTAGTTCTACTCATAGGTTGTTACATATATTAATGTTCACACTGCATTTAATTCATTCATCCAACAAAAGATAACTAAGGATGGAAATATGGAACAATGTGGACCAGACAGTAGGATCAGTTTGTAGAGGACAGCTTCTTAGGACAGCACTAACCTTTGACTGTTACTGAGCAGCTGCATTGATCTCTCCCGGCTTCACTGGAAGCCAAACACATATAGTCCCCACTATCTTCTACACAGCAGTTCTCCACCTCCAAGGAGGCTACTGAGCTCTCAAAGGACATCAAGTGTCTGTGGTCAGACATGATTTCAGAGCCATTTTTCATCCATGTGACGGAAATTACAGGAGTTCCCTGTACTTTACAGGACAGCTTCAGAGGCTGACCAGCTTTTAGGAGCCGTGAAGGCTCAAGCTTCATTGTGAATGTGGGAGCTTCTGTAAATTACACAAGAGCAATTACAGTAAACTTTGTAAAGTGGTTAGTGGTAGCAAGGAAACAAGATGGCAGATGAAAGATGGAAGCAGAACCTTTCACGAAGAGGGTGGCAGTGCAATCCACTTTCCCGGCATCATTTGATACTTGGCAGGTATATTTAGCAGATTCACTGGGTTTTACAGAATAAAGCTCTAAAGAGCTTGAGGAGACATCCTTTTTTATGACACACTTTCCTGCAGAGAAAATCTCTTTCTCCTCTCTGAACCATTTAACCACCAGTGGAGCAGACCCAGTGAAGGCTGCTTTTATCACAACGTTGGTTCCTGGTGGAACATCCTGGGACTCAGGTCTTACTGTGAAAGCTGGAGGTTCTGTAAAACAACATTCATGCTTTAAGCCTATCAATAACCTTTGCTCACTTGTATCTGTTGTTAAACTCCTAGTAGACCTAAGACATTGAAACGTCTCTAACCTTTGACTGTCAGGGTTCCACTGGTCTCATTTTCTCCGGCCTTGTTTGAAGCCCGGCACGTATAAACTCCTCCATCGCTTTGATCAAGATGTGTAACTGTCATAGAGGCTGCACTTTCACTGAAATCAAGCTTGTATTTATCATCGCTGTGAATTTCTTTGTCGTCTTTGAACCAAGAAACAACCATTGGTTGTGATCCAGCAACTCTGCACTCCAAGGTGGCATTGCTACCAATACTTCCATCCATCTTTTTTAGAGTTTTAGTGAAGGATGGTGGAACAGCGCGATCTGTGTGACAGGAGAAGCCAAACACGGAACTGTGACAAAAGATCTCTTTTGGAGTTGAAATAATCATGTATTTCTGACTGAAACTAACCTATAACTGTGACTGAGCATGTGCACTCGTCTTTTCCGACTTTATTGGACACCTCCATCTTGTATTCTGAAGTGTCTCCTCTATCTGCAGAAAGTATCTTCAGAACAGCTGTGTTCTCCTTCAGAGTCATCTTATATTTACGACCGCTAATCATCTCTTTGCCATCTTTGAACCATCTGACTTTGAGCTCAGGGCTTCCAGAGATGGTGCACTCAAGCGTTGCCGGTTCACCAACTGTGACACTGATGGACGGCGCTTTCTCTATGATCTTAGCCGGTTCTAAAACACAACACAAGCTTTAGGCTTTATGGACTAACACAGATTAACTGGGAGAATAGCTAGTAAATACAAGTGAGTTCTAACCTTGAATGGTGAGAACAGCCTCACATTTCTGCTGCCCTGCCTCGTTTTCAGCAATGCAAGTATACTTGCCGCCATGTTTTATCCCGACAGAGGTGAAGGAAATGCAAGGAATGCTGTTCTCAAATGTTGTTGCGACACTGGAATCATCATCTATTATCAGCTTAGAGTCTTTCAGCCATTTTATAGAAATTGGAGCTGAGCCTTTCACTACTCCTTGTAGTTTCACTGCATTTCCCAACAACACTGTCGAACTCTCAATCCTCTTTGAGAAGACAGGTGGCTCTGAAATGGCATCAATTATAGTAAACCTTAATAGCTACTGAGGAACCTAGAGTGAAAATCATGCTGATTATTTTTAAACTAACCTTTCTGTTTAACCACGGAGTTAGAGGTCACTGAGCCAACCTCATTTGAAACAACACATTCATAGTCACCAGCATCAGCGCTCTCAAATGTGTGGATCTCCAGAGAGGTCAGTGATCCTTGTGACACTACTCTGTACTTTTTATCTGAGGACAAGCGTTTCTTGTTCTTTTTCCAAGTTACTTCAAATGGTGCAGAACCTGCGATCTCACAATCCAACACAGCTATAGATCCTCTCACTGCTTCTATGAAGGGTGCATCCTTAATGAACGATGGAGGTTCTAATAGGAAACGAACAGCTTGGTAAAGACAAATGTATATTGTATTTTAAATGAAGAATTATGTCAAATGCTGCACACCTTTAACTGTCACTTTGGTGCTGCAGCTCTCACAGCCTGACTCGTTCAGAACCTCACAGCTGTAGCTCCCGCTGTCACTCAACATGACACTGTTTATCTCAAGAATGGCGACACCGTCCTTAAAGCTGGCAGCATATCTGCCACCACTGGACAGCTCACTGTCATTGTAGAACCAGGTGGTGTGAAGCTCGGGCGATCCTTTGACGGTGCACTGCAGCCGAGCTGTGCTACCTCGCTTCCAAACTGTTGTACCCTCCAGTCTCTTTACAAAGACTGGTGGCTCTGCAGGGGTATGGTTAGTCAGAACCATTATATGGAGTTGAAGATGTAATTTAAAAACAAGAAACCAGCATTGAAAACAAAGCTCATTAAGATGAGAAGAACAATCTATTTCACATGAGACACAAAGAACATAAAAAACTAAGTTTTCTTCTTGGCTTTCTGAAGGTTTCAAGCACTAAGAAACTGGAATATAAATAACTTACCTTGTACTTTGACAGAAGTGGAGCAAGAAGCACTTCCAGCATCATTTGCCACCATACACACATAATTCCCACAATCTTTCAGTGTGGTTTTTAGTATGTCAAGATATACTGTCTTATTCTCAAAAGACAGTTTACAGTCTGGAGATTGGTGGACTTTCCTACCATCTCTGGTCCAGGTAACGGTTACTCCTGTGTCCTCATCCACCTGACATTCCAGGTGAAGAGGAGCTCCCACCACGGCAGCAACCGAACCCAGGGGCTTTACAAAGTTGGGCTTATCAACAACACGCAGCTCCATGCTGCACTCAGCCATCCCAGCATTATTAGATGCCCTGCACACATATAGCCCACGGTCTGCTGCCTCAAGCGTTTTGATCTCAAGAGTGTGCTTATTCTTTTCACAAATGGTTTGGTAGTGTTCTGACACAGAGGGCACAACCTGGTGGTCTTTTAGCCACACAACATTCAGAGGAGCAGATCCTGTTATTACACACTGTATGAGTGCCCTCTTTCCAACATACACAGTCTGGTTGTCAGGTTTAGTTTGAAAAACTGGAGGAAGTTTCTCTACAAAGATTAAGAATGAAAAGATGTTAGTGGTAAAATGTCATACTGTGTAGTAGAACCACCAAAACCAAGATGGGGGAAAAGTATAAAAGTACAAAAACAAATCTGTTTAACTCAAAATATGAATAAACTTCTGGAAAGGCCCAAAGTCAATCTCTGGAAAAGGAGGAAACATGCATTGTTTCTTACCCGTCACACCGAGAGAAGCAGAGCATTCATCACTGCCATGTTGATTGGATGCCTTACAGGTATATTCTCCGCTGTCATCCTTTGATGGGCTCAGAATTTCCAGAGAGGAAGCCGTGAAGCGACTGATAATCCTGTACTTATCACCCTCTTTGATGGGGTGGCCATCTTTGAACCACTTGAAGGTCACATTTGGAGCATCCTCTGTATCACAGTCAAATCTGGCAGAATTGCCGATGTTGATCTCCAGAGGAGCAATTCTGTGTCTGAACACAGGTTTCACTGTGTTTTGAGGAGAGAAATGAAAAAGAAATGACAAAGTGAGTAAAGCAGTCTGAATGGAAACAAAGCTGACTATTTTTTGAAGACTGGCGTAGCCCTGAAATGAAGAGTGACTCAAAGAAATGAATCCAGTGATGACTGTGGAGGAGGAAAGCTGTCTCAGTGTTAGGTTGAGGGAAAAAATGCATGCATGAAAGAAATGGACCAAGGATGAGGAATGGCAGGTGCTGAACAACATGGAAGGTAATTCCTAGAAGGAAAGAGGGATGGAAGTGAGGATGGTATGTTTACGGAGAAGTGCAGATGAGAGACAGGAAATGTGAGGATGGTTCTGGTCTCTGATTAAAACCTCAAACTTCCAAATTTAACAGTAATTTTTTTATTTTTTGGAGGTTTAGAGACAGCAGAACATGATATAAGCTAATGTGTGAAGTTAGTTGATGATGATATCAAAGAACTGTCCATCATCAAACCTTTTGAGACCACAGTGAGCCTTGAAGATGTTGTAGTCCTGCCGACTTCATTTTCAGCCTCACAGACATATTCTCCTTGATGCCTCTCCTTGACAACTTTGTTGACAATTAGTGTGTATGTGTCACGGTCTTCAGAACACTTGAACTCTTTACCAGATTTCACCAGCTGGCCATTGAAAAACCAGTTCACCTTGGTGGCATACTTGATAGTAGTGGTAAAAACAACTTTATCATTCATTTCAGCACAAACATCCTCCAGAGACTCAATAACAACAGGATGACCAATAAGGCTGTCAGATGACTCACTGATTAGGATGGCCTCTGAAAGATACTCCTCTCTGGTTTCTCTGTGAACAAAAGTGTCCACATGTACCTGCTCTACAGCTGACAAGGTGGTTACTTCAGTAACGTCCCTCTCTGATGTAAATTCAGTCTGACTCACTTTCCTGGATTCCTCAGTGTGGCTCTGAATTGTTGCACTTTGGAAAGAACCCATCAATTCAGTTCTGACTTCTGCAGAATGAGATGCATCTGGAGGAAACCCAACAACACTTTCTGCCACCACCACCGAGTCCATCATGATTGACAACATCTCTTTAGAGGGTACTGAGCTGACCTGAACCTTCTGAGGTATGTCAATTGGCAATATGCCTTGCTGTTCCGATGAAAGACTTTGCTGCTCCTGGAAAACCATAGTCTGTAGAGCTACCTGCAGCTCAGACTTCAGATCAGCTTTCTGAGGATATTCTCCTTGGAAGGACAGTGTGATCTCCAGTGGGATACCAGGCGATGTGATCAGATATGTGAATTTGGTCCGTCTGGGCTCTCGTTGAACTTTGACCTCCTGTATCTCCACAGTTTCTAAGTTTTTCACCACTTCTGCTAGTAAGACTGGTTGATCACTGGCCACAGCAGACTGAAGAGCTTCTCTCAGCTGATGCCGAATGGTCATAGTTGATGCTTTTGGGATATTAAGAACAAAGTTGAGTTCTTTAGGAAGAGCATGAGCGCCCTGAGACTCATGAATAAAAACAACACCCTTAGGTTGTGTCTTAACACTGACAGTGGAAGCTTCTGGTTTATGTATCTCGCTTGACTGTTCTACCAGGAGGACCCGCTTTTCTTCTAACAGCACAGACTGCCGGACTGATTGTCCCTCCTGGATCTGCACAGCAAAATCCTGCTCAGCAGCCTCTAAGATGCTGCACCTTTCAGTTGCAACTGCCTTTTCTTCTATGAATACAGGTCTCTTTGGGATCTTTGGTTCGACTTTTGATTCAGGCGTGAATTTCTCATCAGTGTGAAGACTGGCAGTGTGACCCTCCTCTAAAACCTGAGTGTCTGTGACATTCAAGGACTGCATAATATTGCACTGATCCTCTCTCTGGACTAATGCTCGCTGCTCTCTGAAGCTTTCAGTGAAAGGGGTTTCCTTTGGAAGGAGTAGGAGCTTGGAGGACACACCAAGAATGTTTGGAGGTCTAGATTCAGTCTGATACTGTGCCTTAATCCCATCCACAGATACATTGAGGTCTTTATGATACTCCGCTATGATCTCTCTTTGTGTCTCCGAGGATGCAGCATGGCTTCGAGCCCGCTCCTGTTTTGGTAATGCCACCTGCTGATCAGGTTTAGTAAAGGCAATGATGCCTTCCTTTGGTAAAACTGATACAGAATGGCTCGACTGGAGATATCTTAGCTGTGGTTGCTCTTTCTTTGGCTGAACAGATGCATAGTCGGGCTCTGCAGTGAACTCTGAAGTTGCCTCACATACCACAGTCCTTTGTTCTTCTTGAGACACTGAGTACAGCAAAGTTGGATTCTTAGTCATGTCTGCCAGCTCCATTGGGGGCTTCTCACTGCTGAGTCTTCCCTCAGACTCTAAAACACCCTGATCAGTGATAACTTGCAAATTTAAAATCTGATTGTCCTCACAACTAGTCTGCAGACATGTCGGAGTCTCTAGAGGTGGCACCTGTACTGTCTGTTCACCCTGAACCTGATATTTCTCCTCAGTTACTATGGCAGATTTACATATCTTATCTTTACTTGGCTGGATGCTTTCTTGCTCCGGTATCTGTGTTTCATATTTCTGCTCTTTAGATAAAGTCACCATAGTTTCACTCACTGGTGCTAGCACTGGTTTAGATTGTTCTTTTTCAATTTGTGTTTTAACGGCAGGGTCTAAAGCTAGTAGAGCCTCAGAGTGTGTCTCTGTAAGCAACAACTGCTCAGCAGATTGAGCAGAGTATAAAATCTTAACCCCCTCTTGGACTCTAAAACATTTCTCCTCTTCTGGTCGCTCCACAACATCTGACACATCAGCAAAAATGGGTAAAGCAGATTCTACTTGGTAGCTACTGACAACTTGCTTGGGCTCAGTTGTGGTCTGACTGAACTCTGGAGTCCGGTCTGTCAAAGGCTCAGCTTTCACAGTGGTCAGGGAAAGGACCTCCTCAGATGTAGCTGACATGATTTTAGATTTTTGTTCTTTTGAGAACTCTAGTTCAACTACCTCAGGACTCAGAATTCTCTCTGAGTGCTGCTCTGTTATCTTCTGTCTCTCCTGGACTGAAGATAAGAAAGAGGCCTTGGGAAGTTGCTTTGTAGGAACAGCCAAGACCTCGGGGGGATGGGCTGGAGTCAAAGAAACACTCTCATGAATTTCATGAGACTGCAGAAGGGCAGCTTGGTGGGTCAGTTGCTCTTTTTGAAGAGTAGCAGCAGAGATATTCAGCTCTTGGAGGGTTTCCACCTCCTCACTAGGAATAATCTGCCGGTCTTCAGTGCTAATGGTATAAATCATCTGATCAGACCGGCTTCTTTCATGGTACACCCGAGACTCTGTGCTTTGCTCGGTCAGTGATATCTTCAAGCTTTTAGTTTTTTGAATGAACTGGTGCTCTTCTTGAGATTTTTCATTGAATACCAACAGCTCAGCACTACAAGAGTCTTCCCCATATGGGTTAAAGGCCTTACATGTGTAGATACCACCGTGTTCTTGTTTAACACTCATGATACTGAAAAAGCCTGATCCATCTGGGTTGTTCACCATCATGTTAAAGCCAGCAGGCTCAATATGGATGCTTCCTTTGAACCACTGAACATCAGGGAGAGGCTCTCCAGTCAGCATATACCTGAAAAAGCATTTCCCACCCTCTGATAACTGAACTGACTCTATAGCTTTCATGAACTTAGGAGGTTGACCAGTTGCTGCAGGTGCTTTGTCATCAACCCTTTTCTCTCGTTCTGGCTCCTTTAACTGAACATGAAGGTAAGAAGAGCAAGTTGACTGGCCAAACCTGTTGCTGACTGTGCAGGAGTACTCTCCCTCAAATTCTCTCTTAACTTTGTTAATAATTAAACTGTACTCATCTTGTTCATGAATAAATGTATAAACTGATGAACTGGTTATTGTCTGCCCATTGTGGAACCATTGAACAGTGGGCTGTGGGAATCCGGACACTTTGACAGTAAAGGCAAAAGTTTCTCCAACTACTGCAGCTGCAGGAGAAAGTTTGCTAAGGAAAACAGGTTTTTCTTTTTTCCTCTCCAAAGAGCTGGAGAAGCGCTTAGTTTCTGGTTTGAGTTCAAGTGTTCTGGTTTTGTCAGGTAATTTTAAGCCAGTGTAGTATGACTCCTGGGTTTCCTCTTCCACTGTGATCGTTGAGCTAGAAAAGGCTGAGTGGAGTAATGACAGTTGAAAGTAAATCACACATCCCAGCATCAATCAAGTGAAATCACAGTGTTTCTATTCCATTTACAGATGAGTTGTATGCGACTGCAGGATGAGATGAATCAAATACAACTGCATTTTTGAACACTATCTTTGTTCAAAAAGGCTTTTAGGAAATATCATAAAAAACATGTGTGTTCTGTCATTAATATCACAATATTTTAAAAATAAATTCACACTGGTTGAAACAATTTGCATTAAATTTAGATAAAAATAGAGAAAAAATACCATATCATAGACTAATTTCTAGCATAGACAAAACATAGTGAAATACATAATAGTTAAGATACAATAAAGACAATTCAACACTACTAAACATAAAAATATAGTAGTGTTGAAGCAATATTTACCTTTAACTTCCTGCTTTACCGCTGGTTCCTTCTCCACTTCGGTTACTGTAAAGACACAGATTGTTTACAGTTAAAGACATTTTTAGAGCTGAATTCATAGTGCAAGGCGGTTAGAAACTGTGAAGAGTCGTGCAGCCATATGATCCATTTGGTTTGTTTCTTTGACCTGTTCTTCTTTCATGCCTCCATTTGTTCTTTTTAGTGGGTGGCACTTCTGTCTTCTTGGTAAAGTTTTGTGGTTTTGTGATTGTCCCTCTTCATATCTCTACTAATGGTTTAGTCAAAATGCAAGACACAGAGTCAGAGACCTTGCCTAAACATTGTTAAAGACGTAGAAGAAGAATTGCCCTGTGAAGAAGTGTGTTCATGATGGCTGTGCAGGTGAAAAACAATGTGCATGGGTGCGGGCCACAGAAAGTCAGAGTGAGCAGAAGGACCAAAAGCATGCAAATGCCAACCTTTCATCACTGTGCTGCACTCAGCATCTCCAGCTGAGGTTAGATTTTTGAAATAGTGAGAGCCCCCTGGTCTGGCTCCCACATTATTAGCATTTACACAGCAAAAAGAGCTGTCTTGTTTCAGAGAGCACCAAACAGAATCCTTGACATTCAGACGGTTGTAAAGCCAAATGACAAATGAAGAGGGAAGGCCCTTCATAATGCAGTATAAGGAGTTACTGTCTTTGTTTTGGATCAGCAACTCAGGGGGGAGTTTGATCAGAAACTCTGGGCTGTTGGAGAGGCGATGGCTCCGCTCATCTTGAGGCATGACATCTGGGAAATACAACTGGCTGATGAGGTGGTACGGTCTCTGGGAGGACTTATGCAAAGAGTGGAGCTTCGTCTTGGACTCCTGCTTCTCTTGCTCTGAAAGATCTCTAGAGCTTTCCCTTTCTGGTTGAGGCACTTTACGAACAGAATCGGTGGGGATGGGGGTCTCTGCTTTGAGGTTTGCTTCTTTAGCTGAGTGAGAATAAAGTTAGGGAGAGTAATTAGGGGTCAGAGAGTAAACGGCTATGGCTATAATCAATAAAAGGTTAGTAGGATGGAGAATGAGATTAGTGAGGTGAAGCCAATATGATGGGAGGGAGCAAAACTACACTACAGAGGTTGTTATTACATTATTCTAACAGATTATAAACTAGGAGGCAATATTACGTTATGATAAGGGGGTCCAAAGCAGGGAAAGCAGATGGAGAAGTGAAATGGACCAGTGGAAAATCACAATAAAGAAAGATTAACCACCTTCAACTGTGAGCCTGGCAGAAGAACAGTTTTGACCGTGTTGGTTGGTGGCTGTGCAGCAGTATATTCCCTGATCGGCCATGTCGACACTGTGGATGACCAGAGACAACAGGCCCCCACTCTGAGAGCTCCTTACCCGGTCCGTGTCCACCAAGTTCTGACCGTTATGATCCCATACCACTCCAGTGAAGGGCTGCCCATCGAATGAGCAGCTGAACTCAGCCATCTCACCACTTGTCACTCTGATGTCGCTCATTTCCATCAGCAGCTGGGGGCTTGCTGAGAGTTTCAAATCAAAGCGGCTTCGAGTGCTCGTCTCCACTGAGGTTACACTCTCCATCTGAATCTCAAACATCCCCAAAGACATGGAGGAAGCTTCAGAGACAACCTCGGAAAACTCAAAACTGTGGGTTGTTTGACCCATCGACAGAGAGCTGAAACGCTCTGTCTGAGCCTCCAGTGTCTGAGTTATTTTAGTCTCAGAACTCGACACACTATCTAAGGCTTTTTCATCTGGGCAGTAAAAAAGAATAGAAGAATTAGGTCAACACAGCACAATTCCGGTGATTTTTCCTGGTTATTTGTTTGCCAAAGTGCAGTTGGGTTGGAGTGTTGAGGATCAGTCAGGCTCAGTGAAGAGTGGACAGTGGCTGTTTTCCACAGTCAATCATGCAAACTTGACAGGAGCCAAAATTTATGAAACAGATGTGGATTATGTCCGTGAGTGTAAGGAATCCGAAAAGCTGAACTTCCACAGTCCAGCTGTTTCGACCATGCTGATTTACTCTGAAACAAAGATTTGTGTCTCAACAAACACCGTTAGGAGCTGCAGAAGTAGGAAGAGATATCATGCAGCACAGCAGAAAATCCTGTGGGAAAGGCATATAGCAAGAAATAGGTCAAACTAAAGCTACTGAGTTCTCTACATGCACAGAGAATAAGACATTTGCTCCCTAATGTCATCAAGATACCACTATAATTATGTCTAAATTCAGGTTTTGGTAGCACAAACATCCAAGAAGATGATCATTTTATTTGACCATTTTATTTGCTATTGAGGCTAAAAATAAGAGCAGCTCTGTGAGGACCTGCAGGTAGATGTTATGCTTTCTGAGATTAGCATCTGAAGACCATGCAGTAAGTTGTGGCCTCATTCACACCATTTTATTTTAAAAACACTGCATGCCAGTTAATATTATTTCAAACTCACCATCAAGGTTCAAAGTGGCAGAACATGTGACCATTCCTGCTATGTTTGTGGCAATGCACGAATACTCTCCCTCATGTGAAGGGAGGACTCTGGAAATCTCTAGCAGGCAGGTTTCATCCAAATGAGACATCCTGAAGATGTCAGACTGCCGGATCTCTTTGTCATTACAGAACCAAGAAATCTGCAGATCTGGGGACACAGTGTTCACAGAAGTCAGCATCACCTGACGAGTTTAGCCCCGACAATCCCAGAGGTTAGCAGATCCAACACTCATTTGACTTATCAACCCGGGGAGCTGATGAGAGGTGAGTACCTTCCCCAGAGACAGTGCACTTCAGCTGGGCAGGATGTCCTTCTGAGACCAGAACGTCCCTCATGGGAGTGATCAGAACCGGAGGAGAAATCCGGACGGTTTCAATCACCTCAGGAACTGAAAGATAGATAACGTGTTCAGTTTACTGACATGCTGAAGAGAAGATGACTTCTTTCTGCTCATGCATGGTATGCATGAGCAGAAATTATGCATACTGTAATTATACCAAATGTTTCTATGAACTGAATAATTCTATTTTATATTGATTTTTTTATTTTTTTATTTAACATGAATTGGGGGGAAAAAAATCTCCCAAGACAACTATAAAAAGTTTAAAACAAGGTCATTAAATGAACCTAGCTTTATTTACCTGATGCTTTCTTCTACTTCATGAAGAATTTAATGCTGATATTTTTATTTAGTTAAATAAATGTTCAGTTATTAAATCTCTCAATTAATTAAAATAATTGCTTCACATAATAAGACAATTATTCTAAGCAATTATTTTGCTTAAACTAAAAACTTTATGCTTCAGCATAAACAACGTCTGACCTTCCACAATGAGAGGGGCGGAGCTTGTCGCCGCTCCATAGTCGTTCTTGGCCTCGCAGCTGTAGGTGGCTGCGTCCTCAGGGAAGACCTCCAGCAGAAGTAGCGTGTGCTCATCTCCGTCGTGGAGGAACTTGCATTTGTAGCTTGTGGACAGAAGCTGGGAGTCTTTGTACCAGGTCACCTGAGGCTGAGGAAGGCCGCTCACCTGCGCCGAGAAGCGCACAGACCGACCTGACATCACCGTCTGGGATTCCAGGTGGCGTACGATCTGAGGCGGCTCTGGCACTGAACACAGAAAACCAAACATTCAGTTAAAAAAGCAGAGTTGAATTTGTGAAAATACCTTTTAAATTCAACAAAATATTTTTTTTCTTTGACCATTGCTCAACAATAAACTACTGAAGAGCAGCATTCTCTCTAGCACAGATGTGAAATTGTTCTTTTTGCAGTAAATAAGAAATATATTTGTTCTGAAAAATGTGTCAAACTGCTGACTGAAGGATCTCTTACATCTCACGTGAAGGTTCATGGTACTGCGGTTTTTGCCAGCGACGAAGGTGTACTCTCCAGCATCGCTCCTGAATGTCTCAGTGATAGTGAGGCGATGCAATTTCCTGATGGTGGCGTAGTTGAACCTCTCTTCCTCTGCAAAGTGAATCTCTGCTCCATTCCTCAGCCAGTGACCCTCCACTTCATCCTCATTTACCTCAAACTCAAAGGTTGCTCTTTGTTTCTCCACCACCTGGACAAAAAGATGATCCTCTCAGCCTCATACATAAAATTAAGAAACTATTCAAGAAGCAGGATCAAAACTCAGATTGGGTTGAAGCTCCACATAGAGGTAACTCACTGTAATGTCTCTGCTGTCAGGTTCAGAGATTTTAACATCTCGTCCCTCGACTCTCAGGTTTCCAACAGACATGCTCGATCCGGCTACAGCTGTGTACTCGCCGGCATCAGACATGCGGACAGATGGCAGAACCAGACGATGCACAAACTTGTCTGAGGTCATTTTGTACCTGCAGGAAAATAAATGAATAAAGAAAAGTCAGAAGTTGTTGATAATGTTATAAAAATGTCTAAAAGGTTCCTTCATTTGATGAGAACTTCTTCTACCTGTCAGACATCTCCAGCTCCTGGCCGTCCTTCATCCACATCACCTGGACGTTGGGCTCAGAAACTTCACACTCAAAGGTTGCCCTCTTCTTCTCTGTGATCTTCAGGTCCTTCAGGTGTTTAGTGAATTCAATCACACGAGCTGCAGGATATAAACATCACACTTTAAGCAAAAGTGATAATTGTTACCAAGTTATTGGGGTCTTTATGTTTTTTTTTTTTTTGTATTTCTGAGAGGTGGACAGTTAAAAAGTATTTGATAACCACAAATGTAGACATTTCCACGGCTTACCCTCCACATGGAGTTTAGCTCTGGTAGCTGCAGACCCGGCTGTGAAGGTGTACTCAGCGCTGTCTCCAAAGTGGACGTTCCTGAGGCTCAGAGTGTGGTTGAATTGTTTGCAGCGAGCCTGGCATCTGTCTGTGGATTTGATCTCCACACCGTTCTTGAGCCATTTGTAAGTGATTCCCTCGTAGTTGACGTTCACCTCAAATGTGATGGTGTCTTTCTCCTGAGCATTCAGGTCCTCCAGCATTGTTGTGATCAGAATAGCTGGAAAGAAAGAGTCCTGAGGTTAAGTTCAGCAATGCCTTCACCCTTAAATGAAGAAAAGATTTTACACTCCGATAATTTAGACGAGGATGCTTACAGGGAAAGAGGCAACAGTTTTTAATAAGAACTTTTTTACAAAATAGTTTCTCTGGATCTTACGGTTGACAGTGAGCGTTGCTGACACTCGGTCGTTCCCACAGACGAAGGTGTACTCTGCAGAGTCATCCCTGCTGGTGTTCATGATCTTCAGCTGGTGGAGTTTCCCCTGAACCACGATCCTGAACTTCTCACTCATCTCAATCTCGACGCCGTTCTTTAGCCAGGTGGACGGCACATTGAAGTGAGAAACTTCGCACTCGAATGTGGCCACCTGGGTTTCAGGGACCTCTACGTTCTCAAGAGGTTTGGTTACCCGCAGAGCTGCAGAAACAACACAGGCTCAAATGGTTTGCTTCCTTTAATCCATTAATACTAGAAAATAATTATTTTTTAAGACTTACACTCAACAGTCAGGTGAGCACTGCAGTGCAGGTGACCAATCACTGCAGTATATTCTCCCTCTTTGCTGCTGTCCACATCCTGGACAATTAATTTGTGAGTCCTTTTCTCAGAAAGCATGGTGTAGTGCTCGTTTGACTTCAGCTCAGTGTTCTTGAACATCCATTTAACTGGGATGTTGTCTTCAGAGATGCCCACTTCAAACATAGCTGTTGCACCCAGCAGTGATGTCACATCCTTTGGCTTCTTCAGGATCTTAAGAGCTGGGACAGAGTTCACATTCATAAAGACACTTTAAAAAATCTGTTTTGTGAATCCCGACTTACTGCAATACTTACTTTCAACATTAAGTCTTGCGTTTGCAGACAGCTTTCCAAGTTTGAAGGAGTAAACTGATTCGTCTTGTGTGGAGCAGTTGTTGATCTTCAGTGTGTGAACTGTGCCCTCCATACTGATCTCAAATTTATCACTGGGCTGGATCTCAACACCGTTCTTGATCCACTGTGCTCCCCTGACGTTCTCATGGGTCAGCTCAAGACTGAAAACACCCTCCTGAGTCTCGACCACGTTCAGGTTCTTCAGGGTCTTCTTGATTTTTACAGCTGCACAGGAAAATGTAAATATCGGTTTGACATTGAATCAAGATGTTAAAGAGATTCAGAAGTGTCTCATTCTAAAGTTATAGTTCATTATTTGTCTGAGAGAATTATTTTTTAAATTTAAATTCTTATTTTCTGAGTACATTTGATAAAAAACTGTCCTACCTTCAACTTTCAGACTGGCGGTGGTCTTGGAGGTGGCCACTTGGTAGGTGTACTCTCCAATATCCGTGGCTTTTGTGATGACAATAACAAGACGCCTCACGGCACCGTCTACCTCGCTCAGCACATTCTCACTGAAATCGACAGGCTGTCCATCCTTCAGCCACTTTCCTTCAGCAGATGGGTTTGCGACTTGACACTCCATTACTGCAGTCTGGGAGTCAGCTACAACCAGATCTCGCAAAGGCTTCTTGATGGCACCACCTGGTGACACAGGATGGTTATGTCAGCATTAAAGAGACTGTCACAGAAGGCATTCAGCTCGTTAAAATCATATGCAGCATACCTGTCACAGTAAGTGAAGCTCTGCACGTCTTCTCACCGGCAGCAAACATGTACTCGCCCTCTTCATCCTTCATTGCGTTGATGACTGTCAGGGTGTGGTACTTATTCTTGGTTTCCATCTTGTGGCTGCCGCTGGCTTTGAGTGGCTGGCCCTTGAAGGTCCAATAGGGGTCGATACCTGGGTGGGAAACCTCAACTTCGAAGGAAACGTTCTCAGATTCAGAGCACTCCATGTCCGTCATTGGCTTCAGGATCTGCACAGCTGTTCAAGTAAAACACAAGGTATGCAATTCTCAAAATGTCCTGTAGATGGAGCAATGACAGGTATACTACCCTTTATTGAATTTAACTTAGCCTGAAGTTCAGATCAAAACAAGTCTGTGGAAACTTATCTTCTGATCCTAATAATTTTTTAGACTTAATGAAGAATGCAATGCTACATGGATTTATACAATAGGATCCTGGGAAAATTACACACATTTATTATAAAGTCTAATGTAAGTTTAAGATATAAAATAAATATTTTTTCTCAACAGCACATTAAACAGTTTTTATTAAAATGTTGATAATTTATTTTGATGAAATAATAAAAAGATCCTCATGCATTGTTTACCACTTATTTTGACTTGGTAGCAAGCAAGGCTTTTCTACACATGATACAAACTATGTTTCTTGTTAAAGTTATGAAAAAGTAAGGTTTTGACCAGAAGGACATTTTGCCATTTATTTATTAATAAGCACTGTGGGTAACTTACGCTCAACAGAGAGTTTACAGCTGGTGTCCACTCGGCCAACAACCAGTTTGTAGCGACCCTCATCAGAAGCGTAGGTCCTGCTGAAAACCAAACGCTGCTTGGTTCCCTTGGCCACCATACAGACCCGGTCACTGGCCACCAACAAGTTGTCATTGTGGTACCACTTGACAGAGCTAACATCCTGAGCAGAGATCTTGGCCTCCAGGACAGCTTTGGTGCCTTCAATGGTAGATGCATCCTTTAATGGAACAAGGATGCCAATACCTGCAACAAAGAGTCATCCATTTAAAAAATGTTTATTTTGAGAGAGAATGTCGTTTTATTTAAGTATATGAGTTTGATACGACATACTCTGAATCAACAGCTTTGCAGTGGTTGTGATATCATGATCAGGAGCCACAAATGAATATGATCCAAAATCGTCCTTGATAGCATCTTCAATCAGGAGTTTGTGGACTTGTTTATCAATGACAATGTGCACACGGTCAGAAGATGTAATTGGTTGTCCATTCTTCTTCCAGCTGCCTTCAACATTTTCTTGTGAGAACTTGACCTCAAGCTGGGCAATATCACCCTCGCAAACGGTTAGGTCCGTCAAAGGCTGAACCAGGGTGACGGGACGCACTAAGACATGAAGACAAAAGTATTCAGAAAATGAAACCAGAAAAACATATCTCACCGGCAGCAAACATGTACTCGCCCAAAGTCATCCTTGAAATCAAAGTAAAGTTGGAACCAAGTGGAAAAAAGTGATCAAACACAAGATTTGCTATGTGAATAATGACTTACATTTCATCTTTAGTGAGGCAGTTGTTGTGAATTCACCCACTTTGAAGGTATATTTGCCCTGGTCTTCCTTCTTGACGTCTTTCACAGACAGACTGTGTCTTCCACGGCGGGACGTCATGACGTATTTACCAGTGGGAGAGAGCAGCTTGTCCTCAAAGTACCAGGTGCCTTCAGCATCTTCACGAGTTACAACACATTCAAATTCTCCAGAGTACGTCTCTGGCACCTCGGTGTTCTCCAGCTGCTTCACCATCTCCAGAGGAGCTCCTGTTGACAGTACCATCAAATAAAGCTCTTAAGAAACTAATGCTTTGTTGAATATTCACCAAATCCTATTTATTATCTAGAATGAAACAAGTCTTCAAATAAAATCTTTATGTCAATAAGATCATTAAAGTTTTTAAAACATTGACCATAATTTCATCATATCAACAAACCTTCAACGTTGAGCTTAGCGCTGGTTCTGATGCTCTCATCATCTATAACCACGCATGAATATTCTGCGTCATCCCTCATTTCAATAATCAGCACAGACAGGAAGTGGACCTTTCTGTCAGAGTGCATCCTGTATTTATCTCCTGAGAAGATCTCCATGTTATTCTTCAGCCATTTAACCTTAACAAAAGGCTCATTAGTTTCACACTCAAATGTAGCCATGGTATCCTTCTCTTTGGCATTGAGCTCCTCAAGCTTCTGTGTAAAAGTGATGACTTGTTTTGCTGCAAAAACATCACATCATGTTTTATTAGACATTATTCAAGAGGAAACAAGTTATAGTTTGAAGAATTTACTATTGCGGTACCTTGCACCAGCAGGAAAGCGTGGCTGGATGTCTCTCCAGCCTTGTTGGTTGCCTTAACCATGATGCTAGCCGAATCCTCGGCTGACACGTTTCTGATCACAAGTTCACATACATGGTCTTCAGGCCAGAACCAGTAAATGCGGTCAGATTTTTCCAACTGAACACCATTCTTGAACCACTGGCACTCAGGATCTGGTCTACCAACAACTCGGACTCTGAATTTGACTTCATCTCCCAGTGCAACTGTCTGGCTGGTGATGCGCTCCAGAATCTTAGGAGCTTCCATGCTGGGTGAGAGCTTGATCCTTTCTGGTTTCAGAGCTTTTGCAGTTAGTTTGAGGCGCTCTTCCTCCTTCCTCTTCTCAGCCTCCTCCTTTTCCTTTGCATGGTGAAGAAGCTCCTCTTTTGTCTTTCGTAGCAGATCTTCATAAGAATCATCTCTCCTGCGTGACTTGAGCTCCACAGCAGTGATGGACTCATAATAGCCTTCCTCTGTCCTGCGCTTAAATTTGCTCCTCAGTTCCTCAGACTCTTCTACGGCTTTTTCGTGGACAATTCTCTGGGCTTTCTTAAGCTTGACCACCTCCTTCAGCTGGGTGTCCTCAGTGGGTTGCTCAGCCTTCACCACCTCAAATGGTACTTTTCCTGACTCAGCAGGAGCTTCACTTGCTTTACCCTCAGCAGCGCGGCGCAGATGAGTTCTGAAGTCTTCCTTCTGTTGAATCTCCAACTTCACAACATATTCAGCTGAACCCAGGTTGTTATCTGCTATAACTTTTACCTCTCCTGAATCATAGGATTTGATATCTGTGATCTCCAGGTAGTAAATGCCATCATAGCGAAGTCTGTATCTCTTGCTTTTGCGGATGAGTTGCCCGTTAAGGTACCAGTTAACCTTTGGAGCCGGGTAGCCGGTCACTCTGCAGCGGAACCTGGCTGTGTCACCTTCCATAACCCTGACAGGCTCAGGGAGAAGGACAATCTCAGGCTTCATTTTCTCTGTTTCTTCTTCAGCAGTTACTCCATAAGGTCCGCCTTCATGAGCCTGTCGTTCCATTTCATCAATTCGTTGAACTCCCTTTCTACCCTCAGGAAGCTGAGATTCCTCTACAAGGCCTTTCTCATCCTTGACGATCAGGGTAGCCGAGGTCTGGTCGACTCCAAACTTGTTGGTTGCTCTGCAGGTGATCACTCCACTGTCTCTTGCATAAGCAACCTCATAGTCCAGGCTGCAGTAGCCAAACTCATTGACCATACGCAGCCTGTTGGCAGCAGCCAGAGGCTTGCCATCATGCAGCCACTCTACCACCATGTTGGGGTCTCCAATTGGAGTCAGCCTGCACTCAAAGTGGGCTGGACCAAAACGCTTCATTCGGACAGATGTGAGCTTCTTCTTAAACAATGGTTTCTGCTGCTTCTCCTTGTCGTAAAGGTCGCCTTCCTCCCACTGCTCTTGGCCATAACGGAGGTGAAGAGGCTCCAGCTCTGGAGGAGTAATATCTTTGGCTTTGTAGGTTCCTTTGGGAATAATGAGCTTCCTCTCTGGTTCAGGCTCAACATATTCGACCTCAACATTGACTCTGCAGCGGGTGGTGTCTCTGCCAGCCTTGTTGATGGCTGTGGCGGTGTACCATGCACTGTCTGGTCCGCCTGCTGAGGGGATTTGGAATTTGGCCTCTCCTTTGGTTCCTTCAATCCTAAAACAGCAAAGTTTCATATTAACAACTTCAGACATTTTGGATATTAACTACTAGACTTACTCTCATAAGGTTGAGAAATCCTGCATTACAAACAGATAAAACAGCTCTCTTAAATAGGATTGGCTTATTTTTATCCAATGCTCTAAATGCAAGAACATTCTAATACTACTGTGGATTTCCTGCAAACTCAGAGCAGATATTAGGGTTTATATTAATATGAGACATACTTAATGTGTGGGTGCTTGTGTGGGGTGATGATGTCGCTGTTCTTCAGCCAGACGATGTCAGGCAGTGGGTTTCCAATGGCTTTAACAGCCAGTTCAACCAGAGTGCCCTCTTTCACACTGATGTTCCTCAGTTTCTCAGTGAACTGGGGACGGACCAAGGTTTCCTTAGCTAAAAACGATAGAAACATTATGTCAACATATGTCCCAAAGGATTGTCTTGCAGTAAACCTTAAAACAGAGATCATGGAAACTCTACAATGAAGTCTTACCATCAACTGTGAGAGTGACGGAGATGGATGAGCGCCCGGCTCTGTTCTGAGCCACCACTGTCCATTCTCCAGAGTCATGGGGCATGGCTGGGACAATGATCAGGGACTGAGTCCCATCCTCTTTTACCACAATCTTATGGGTGTGGTCACTAACAATTTGTTGTCCTGAAAGAGCCAAATAATTGAAGTCGTATTGAGTAACAAGCATTCTGCATTTATCATCACCTTCAATGACGATTCCTTCTATGTGTGTCTCACCATTGTGGAACCAATACGTGTCAGGCATTGGTCGGCCAACAACCTTCAGGTCAAATCTGGCAGTTTGTCCCTCAGAGCATTTACATGCGGTAGGTTTCATGACAAATACGGGTTTGTAAAGTCTTTCCAGCTGTTGTTCGTCAGTCTCATCGAGCCGACGAGCTGGAGATCGTCCGGGTGAGCGGCTAGGCGAACGGCCAGGAGACCGGCTCAGAGAACGAGGTGATGTGGATCTGAGGAACGTTCAAAATGTAGTGAATATTTAAATCATACACTTTGAAGAATTTGCTTTGACTCATACTTTACCTGATCCTCTGCATTGCAGGTTGTGGTGTGTATCTCTGAGGAGCGGCTGCAGACGACTCCACATAAAGCTTCCCTGAGCAGACAGCATTTCCTTTCATGTTGGTGGCGAAGGCAGTGTACACGCCTTCATCTTCTGGTCGCACCATAGATAGGCGGAGGCTGGCTCGTCCATCCTGGAGAACCTCCATCTGGTAGTGATCACCGGGCCTGATGCGCTGGCCATTTTTGAACCAAGCAATCTGCCACAAAGTTAAAGCGTCAGTGAATTCTGCTTGACTGTCTCCATCATGTCTGTCGCAGATGATTTGTTTAACAGAAGTAACCAAAGAAGAAAATTTTTATTTTAAGACTTCTCACCTTGGGGAGTGGCGTTCCAGACATCTTGCAGTGGAAGGTGACGCTCATCCCCTCCATGATTCTGTAGTTTTTGACCGGAGTGTCGAAGGCTGGCTGCACCGCCTCAGTGGCAGTGGCGGTCACCATCAACTCTCCATCCTCAGTTATAATCTCTCTGTAGGTGATCTTCATGATGGTGAGCTCGATCTCCTGAATGATTCTCAGCTCCATGGCAGACAAATGGAATTCCTGCAGGTTTCATGAAAAATATTAGATCTTTATAAGTTAACTGTCTTAATTTTTCTGCTTTTATAAATGCATAAAGAGTATATTACAGTTGCTTAAACTCACAGATTTCTACTGTATTAGAGAAAGAACCTTATAATGTATGTAAAGATTCTAACAAAGATGAAATGCCAAGCTGCCCAAAGCTGCTATGATAAATGTTTCTTGTACCTGTCCGGAGATGACGGTGGTCATTGTATCCACTGTAATAGGGGGAATGTCTCCAGGTTTGGGCTCCTGCACTGGAGCTGTCACTTCCTGTTTCTTCATGTATGCTTCATATTCCTCTGTAAGTAAAACATTTGTTCTGTCAGTGCGATCCGCAATTCATATTTAAACCCAGCTTCCTTTGAATTTGTCTCTTGTTGTTGCTGTTTAGGTGCTGTTTGTGGACATACCTTCCTCCAGAAGACTGACGGAGGCTGAGACTTCTCCAAGTTGATTCTTGGCAAAGACAGAATATTCTCCTGCATCGTCTGCAAAGGTCATGGAGATCTCCAATCTACACTCTCCAGTCTCTTTCTTGTAGGCAACTTTATACCTGATGAACACAGATAGTCAGCTATATAAAATTTCCCATACTAACGCTGATTATTCTAGTATTAGAGTTATTTAAAGACTATTAAAAGCTCATTAACATCTTAGCAGTTTAGTCAAGATATGCACAAACATCTATGAAATTCTGTTTGCTTTTAGCCAAACACATTAAGACAAGAGGATCTGGACATCCTGAGCATTTAAAATGGGCTAAAGCTTGGTGCATAATAAAAGCAGTAGCAGCAGATATATATGATCATATGACACTGTTAAACTGTATTAGATTGTACAAAGTTATTGTGAATGTATAATTTAATTTTAAAAGTATACTGGGGGTGATCAGACGCATCTTGGTGGTTTTAGGAAATCAACTGGATTTAAGCAGAGACTGTATCAGTTGCCTAAGTAGAGAAAGGATTTCCTCCCTGAGGTTTCAGTACCTGTATCCTGTGGTGAGCGACACGCCGCTCTTCTTCCAGACAATGTGAGGCTTTGGGTTTCCGCCCACCTGACATTGAAACACAACGCTTCCTCCTTCCACCAGCTTCTGAACAACTGGTGTCTTAATGAAGAAGGGAGCAGCAGCAGGGGAATCCGGCTCAACCGCACTCACTTCGGTCTCGTCTTTAGTTTCTACTGTAACTCTGATTTAAAACAAGGAACAACTTCATTTAAAAAAAAGAAAAAATACTGGTTTATTTTTCAAACTTTATAAAATAGTCTTGACTTACTGAGTAACTTCGGTGGAAACTACCTCCTGCTTGCCCTCGATGTCCTCAGACACTGTGGGAAAAATAAAGTTCATTCAACCAAGAAATTTGTTTCTGATATTCTGATATGAGACAAGCGCCTCTCAAACTGCTAATTAATTTAGAAAATAACTTTCTGTTTTTATTTATATTTTATTTTAAGAATTGATAAGCTTAAATGTATTTATAGCCTCAAAGTATTCAGCTTCTTGCAGGTGTCTACTGGTATTCTGACAAGGTTGAAGGTTGAATCACCCCAATCTGTAGCTGCCCACACAAATTCTCAATCAGATTCAGGTTGGGACAGACTGGGCCCAACTCGACTACTCCAAACGTTAGTTCCAGTAAGACCAGTAGTTTCATAGTTTGCACTGACCCTGGACGAGCAGGTAGCAGGAGGTGCTGATGGTTCCGGCCTCGTTGGTGGCGGTGCAAGTGAAGCGTCCGCTGTCTTCAGCGAAAGCCTCACGTATCACCAGCCGAGCAAATCCGCTCACGTAGCTGATCTGGAAATCAATGGAGCTCTCGATCTTGTAGTCCTCCCTGAACCACATGATGATGGGGGCGGGCTGACCACTGATCTGACACTCCAGAGTCACAGACTCGCCCTCTGTCACATTTGTGTTTTTCAAGCCCTGCGTAGACATGATATGTTTAGAAAATACCCATTTTGTGGTCAACAATCTCAACTGGGCCACTTACCGAGACCAAAGTAGGTGGGACAACAGCGCCACCTGCAGACGGTACGGCTGCTGCCTCTGGCACCTGTCGCAGAGACAAATCCATTAGACTAATGCAACATTTAAATCCTTTTCTAAAACAATGCAACACAAAGGACATAAAATGTGATGTTCACGCCCAAGAGGTGATGAAGAAAAGGCAACAACACAGAAAAATGAAGAAGGTGCCGGATGGGCTCAAGAGGTGAGGATGAGGTTATCAATAGTGCAGAGAAGGAAGCTTGTTAAAGTTTTCATTAGAAGAACATTTATTGTTGGATTTTTCACAGAAATCAAGAAAACCAGACTGCTACCTAACAGGAGGACAGTCCCTAAAGATAAGATGGAAACAAAACCCACAGCTTTGAGGTCTTTGTCTCATGAGAAGTGAAAGATTGGAGTAAATCAAAGTTTTGTGGGAAATCCGTCCTATAAAGCTGGTGTGTGGTATCAAACTGCACGTTTCAGAACCATCTGTTTCTTGCTACACATCAGGTTTTCTTGTTCTGCTCAGATCCATCTCACCAAGCTACATAACAAACCTGGGCTCTCCAGTCCTCATAAACTCTGTCCATCCCCACCATGTACGCGACCCCCGTCTGAATCTGGGTCCCAGCGCGATATGACTCAATGGATTCTTTGAACGGTGGTGGGATGGACTCCAGCATCTCACTGGTCCTAACAACTTTAAGAGACGGACTAGGAGACTTGACCGGTTTGATGATCTTTCTAGAAGAAGATGAGGATAACTCTTTCTGCAGAGAGGCGATAGCTGAGCCGGCGATGGACACCTGACCAATCCAGAGAGGAGGAAAGGCCACACCGTCATCAGAACAACGAAAGACTGGACTGGACTTTATCACATTTTACACTATAAGGAGCAAAAAGGGGTGAAGTTCCGCTGCAATGAATTAAATGAATGAATGAAAGGTGTTGGATTTATATCTAAGGTGGACACAGCACACAAAGGATTTAGTTAGTTTTATTAGAACTATAACAGAACTATAACAGAATCTGCAATCAGCAGACTGAATTTTAGATGAAGCAGGATTAATTATGGGTAGAAAACAAAATTTGTTTTCGGATTAATGAATTAAGTCGGGAGCGTAATAAAGAAGAAGGTTAAAGAGGGCTTCATTTGTTAAAGATGTTCAAACACCTCTAGAATCGGTTTATAAAACAAGTTTGCATCTCAGGCAAGCAGTAATAACCAAACTCCTGTCGACTAACACAGTACAAACACTGCCTGATAAGAGTTAAAGTGTTTGGTTTATTTTAGATCATTTGAGATAGAGGATGAAAAAGCTGCATAAATACACACATATATTTAACTCAGTTAGACACCAGGAATATCAGAGGTAGGAGTTTCTTATCAATCTGGAAGTCTAACTACGAGACACTCAGTGGCATCTCCAGCCGTCTGTGATCACACCTGTTCATGAAGCATGTGTGATTGTACTTTGCTTTTGAAAGCATCAAACCTTTAGAGGCTGACAGATGCTGCAAACATTTTGCCATAAATCCTGAGAACAACTGAAACCTGAACTTAAGGGAGTCGACTCTAAGTTTTGGTCATTATCTCGCTTGTTTGGTTTTCTCATTTTTACTCTGGCTATGTCCTACTGCTTGCCTGATTCTGCCTCTCTTACCTCCCCAACAGACTCTGGTTTGGGGACAGAAACTTTAGAAACCATGAACTGTGGAACTGGAGATGGAGTGAGACCAGTTTCCACTCTGGAGGAGATTTCTGTCCCTCTCTGAATCTGTGGTGATCAACACAGAAGCGTTAGCATGTCAAGCAGAAGCTCAGAGCTGCTCAGTAAAATAGCACTGACATCACTGACAAAGTAAAATGATTTATTTTTGTCGAATTAGGGTTTTGTTCTTTTCTTTAGATGTAGCGCTGTCTAACCTGAGTCTGCAGGTCAGATGTGAACTCCTGAGCAGCAGTGAGCATTTGACCAGCCTGCATTCTCGTTGACATCCAGCCAGTTTGATACTGTTGATCGGCAGACATAGCAACTGTCTGTTGCCTCATTTCTGCCTCTACAGTCTCCACCTCTTCAGCTCGACCGCCTTCGACATGCACGGGTTGGCGAATACGAGCCAGGTCAACGGCGGCCACTACTTTGGCCACCGCTCCAGCTTTTGTCCCTCCCTCAGCCTGGAGATAAAACCAGCAGCACAAAAACTCAGAACAAGACAACACACAGGAAGTAGGTCTGATGAAATAGACAAAAAACATAGTAGCATCAAGTAAAACAAGATGTTACTGCATTTTAGTGTTAGTCAAGTGAACCAGCTGACATAAAATAGAGATAGTAATTATACAAACCACATTATTCCAATTATTACACATCATTGTACGATGCATTTCTATTTTGTTACATACATGGAGGGACATAAACGTTTATTTCTTAAATTGTCTTGCCAGCTTCTTCATATTCAAAAAATAAGATTGCAGGAATCTTTACATTATTAATCTGGTACATCTTTCACATGTACCAGATTAAGCCACACATTAAGCTTCTTTGAAAATGCAGCTGCAAGCAACACATCTACTGGGAATATGTGGATATGTTAAAGTTTTGGAAGGACCAGAGGTGTCTGACTAAAGTAACTTAAAAAATGCATTTAGCTAAATTCCTCACCAGATACTCAAAAAGCTTCACTACATACCAAAACAACCTGATTCGTTTCAGCTGCTATCAGCAAAATCTGCTATTATAGTCAATCCTCCAGCAGCATGGCCATGAATACAGTGGGTAGCTTAGTACTGAGCCAGGTTTACTTAGAGAGACTAATGCTAAAGAGAAACAGACAATAAAAATTAAAAACAAAAACTGAGTTTCAGACTATTTTTGACTCCAAAATTTGGTTTTCAAAAGCCATTCCTAAGAAGATGATTCTAGTAACTCTGATGATCTCCAGTGATGGGACAGTTGTCCACATGAAAAGGTTGGAGAAAATGAGGCACAAGTCAGCATGATCCAAGTTTTACAATCAAAATGACCCAAAGTACACAAAAAGAAATGACATTGTTGAATATTGGTTCTTCTGCAGGAATTGTCTTTTTGTCAGAATTCTAAAAACATTTATCCATTGGACTTAAAAATAAGGAAGGAGAATCAAATACCCTTTGATTAAAAAGGTAGAGTTTTTCTGCACACTTCACACTGAGATCAGAAACATCTGTAAAGAAGAGATTCCTGGGTTACGATATGATCTGGATTGAAACCACAGCTTTGACCATGAGCCAAATCTAAGAAAGTTTCCAGGGGAATAAAATGTTGTTAGGAGACACACAAAAAGACAAATATCGTAACCAAACAACCTCCATTATGGAGGTACAAACAGAACTGGATATGCTCCACGACTTTGCTTTGTTGGATGTAACCAACTCCAAACACCAATAATTAAATTATTCTGTTGAAAAAACGCTTCACATTCTTAGCACCTGGTGTTTGCATGAGCTGATATTATCCTTCTGTCTCTAAAGCAGCTAAGCCAAAGCGTAGGTACGACCCTCCTCCAAACACACAATCCTCACCTCTTTGGAGTCTGTGACTGGTTTCATGCCATCATCTCCTCTCTTCCATGGTGGGGGGACTTCAGCGGCGGGCGCAGGCTGCTTCCTCGTGGTGACGGGAGACTTTACCGGCCTGGTGGGGAACAGTGACGAGGTTCACTTCCTTCAGCTTGTAGGTAGTGTAGCTACTTTAAGTCAGCAGACATAACGTGATGCTCCTACCTGACAGTTGTGGGCGTGGGCGCCTTCACGTGTCTGACAGGTGACGGTGACTGCTGGCGCCCCCCGGTCACCTTGGGGACCAGCGAGGGCTGTGTGGGAGACTTTGACGAAGGTTTGGGTGGAACTCTGGGTGGAGTCTTGTGACCAAGTGTCTGAGTCAGTTCAAACTCCATCTTCTGAGGAAACATGGAATAAGATTAAATTAAGACACAATAAGCGAGAATCTGATATGACTAAGATCAAATTTGTTTTGCAATTAGTAAAAAAAGGAGATATAAAACTAGAACCCTAACGGGAGCTCTGATCAGATCAGACATGATTTGTCATACCTTTTCCACTCTTGTGATTCTGGTCTGTGAAATCTGAGCAGTTGAAATCACTGTCTTGGTTTTCTTTGCTGGAACTGGTTCTTCTCCTGAACACAAACGTTCTGTTCAGTTTCTGATAATGTCAACTCAGCAGGCAGAAACTACAGAAGCTGACTGAGCTCACCTTGAACCAGCAGCTCGCAGGTGGACGTGGACCGTCCACTGCTGTTGGTGGCTGTTGCAGAATACGTCCCAGAGTCCTCTGGGAAGGCCTCTGCAATCAGCAGACTGTACAGGTCTCCGTCCTGCAGGATCCGAAAGTCGGCAGAGCTCTGGATCTCGGCTCCCTCCCTGTAGAACTTGACTACGGGTGTGGGGATGCCAGTGACTCTGACATTCAGCCTCACCTGGCTGCCCTGCCTCACTGTGGAGGTCTGCAGCCTCTGAAGGAAGGTGGGAGGCGCCGTCTCCGCTGCAGCAAGAAAAACAGGCGAGAACCAATAAACTCCAATACCTCAGTGTGGCTTTTAGATTTAATCTCCAAGATTTAACTTGTATTATCAATCAGAGTTATTTTAGCTTGCCCACACCAAGATATTTTTCTAAATGCAGTAAAATTTAGTAACTAACAAGTACTTTCCATATCCCTACTCCAAATAATGTAAATATGAGCTCATATTATAAAAGCTAAACTAACTAGGAAAATACAAAAACATATAGTAGATAGAAATATGTGATGACCACTGATGTCTAATAAATTAATCAGAAAATAGTTTCAGAGCCTGTAGCAGTAGAAGGCACTCAACATCAAACTGACTGACTTTCTAAACAATACCTTCAGATAGAGATTTAAAGAAGAGTTGCAAAACCAAATCAGGTGCGTTAGCAGGGCCTGCCACCTACTGATAGTGTCTCACCTGTAACCAGGAGCTCAGCGGTGCTTGTGGCTTGTCCAGCGCCGTTGGTGGCTCTGACAGAAAAGCGTCCGCTGTGTGCAGCGGTCACAGCGGAGATCCTCAGAACAGCGCGGCCGTCGCTGAACAAGATCTGGACGCCGGGCAGAGCTGCGGCGGAAAGAACCTGGCCATCACGGAACCAGCTCACCTCAGGAACTGGAAAACCTGCAGAAGAAAAGGTCAGGGGTCAGAGGAGCAGGAACTACATGCAGAACTTCAGCTGCAAAACACAGAAACTTGACTGTACGAATATCAATCAGTGTTGTTCATGAATAACAATTAAGTTTTTATAATTAAGACTAAGATGGTTTTATTGATAAAAAAAACATGAAACTTATTTACTCTTTTATACAAATAAAATAGTATTCAAAATGAAAGACAAGTATAGTCTTTATTTCTCTTGATCAGAAGCTAAACTTTTATTTCTCTGAAATTTCAAGTTTCAAAAGTGAAAAATTTACAATTCTCAAATCTTTTTTAATTGACGTGAAACAATCAAATTTTGGTAAGACTGTAAACTTGTATTATCCTGCAAACTTTGCTTAATTAGCTGCATGCTGCAGTTTGTTTTTGTAGCAAAAATAAGCACAAAGTCTCATTTTCATTTACTGACTTTATCACTCTGTGAACTTTTATTATCCTGCAAACTTTGCTTGTGACGCTCGGATTTGCGGAATCCTGAGAACCCCACCACGATGCTGCCATCAAATGTTTTCTTACCACTAACTTGAGCCTCGAACGAAGCGGCACTACCCTCTAGTGCCACGACGTTCTGCAGCGGCTGTGTAAACGTTGGCGCTTGTGTTGACATGGTGGTCGGCACCCTGAAACAGAGACGAAGTGATTAAACCTGAGATTTTCTGCAGCAGACAGAACACACTCAGCCCCTGAAGTGTTTGCATGAGCAGCGCGTCATTTGGTGCAAACCATCCAGGAAATGCTGCCACTTTAGAAACAACGAGTTATCTTACCACCAGCAGGTGGCGCCAGTTCTCCATTAGAACTTTGCAAAGGAAATACTATTAAGGACCTTGTTTTCTGTTAAAATCTACAAAATGCAAAAGAAAGTCAAATGTTTTTGTTTAATTTTTAAAACCAGAAGGTTCACAAAGAGCTGGTTGATGCAGAGACTGCTTCAAAATCTCCTCTGCTCAATATATACATTTTTTTTCATGCAGTTTTGTTTTCGCTTCATTTTCTTTCATTGGAATAGTGTCTCCTCCCCTCCATCTGTTTCTAAACCTTTCTTTTGTCATTTACTCAGTTAACTGTTGCTTACTATTTAGCTGCATGCTGCAGTGTTTATGCACAAAGTTTTCACATTTTTACTCTCTGCTTTTTCCACAAAATACACTTGATGGTTAACTTTACAAACTTTTTCCAAATGCAAAAAATATCCACCATATATGACAGCAGATCTAATCACAGATCTTCACAGTAAAGCCAAACATCAGTCCAGTTCTGTTTGCTCCATCTCTATTTTTTCAGTGTTGTTTTAAAGAGCTTCCACAAGATCTGGACCTTATTAGCTGACACTCAACATCTTTTTTGGGGTCTCTAAATTTTTGTGATTTTTATTCTTTGAAATTCAACCTTCATTTTTGTTTTGTTTTTGATAACTATTAAGATTTAATCAATTCTTCAAAAGTTGTACATGTATTTCTCAGGCAGGTTTAAGTAAATCACAACAAAAGATTTGTTTTTCATAAGAAATGAGAGAAGCAACTTTCAAAAATAATAATACATTTTATTTAGAAGAATGTCCTGCTCAAACATAAATGTAACCATTTGATGCTCTCTGCCAGATTATGGCATAAACTAACACACATCTGCAGTCCCATGATAAGAAGTGTGAAACTTTGATCGTTTTTGGAGAAAAAATGTGTTTTCATCTGCATGAATCAATGGCAACATATTTATTGAAATTAAAAGATCAAAATCCTTGTTACAACTGCTGACCAGGTTTTTGCATATTTCCTTTTGATTTCTGAGTTGAATCTTTTGCATTAGACACCTGACTCTTTGAGGTTGGACGGTCTACTTCCCATCACCTTAAACTTTAGCTCCCCACACGGATCCTGAATCAGATTCTTATTGGGATTGTTCCTGGACCAATCCAAAACATCAGTATTATTTCTAGTCAAAAGATTCAGAGGTGTGCATAATTTTCTGAAATGTTTATATTTTACAGAAACTGTGATGAGAACTGCAAGAGAGTCAATGGATAGAGATTTCTTTCTGTTTATCTGTTTCATCTTCAACAGTTGAATCTGATTCAATTTAAATTTATATGATATTAAATCACAAAATGTTGCAACAAGATACTTTAAAACCACATGCCTCATTCAAATCCAGTTGTTCAGATTCCAGATCAATACAGAATCCATTTTTATTCAATCTATAATCTATTATTACATGCTGATGTGATTGGCACTTAAACATATTGACGTTAAACATCCAGACAATAAAACTAGAATATTGTTATTATTTTCCTGCCTTTATGTTATTGTATATATTTTGTATTTATAAAACTTCAAACAGACTCTGGGAAGTTGCAGCTGCTTCTGATAATCTGACAGCAGCAGGTGCTGCTTCACGTACTTCAGTACTACAGTTACTGCCTCAGTACTACAGTTACTGCTTCCAATACTTTATAGATCCACTGGTCAGAAGTGTCACTCTAAGAAAAATGTTTCTTATAATTATCGCTTTTACTGTCTTGATTGATCTAATAATGTTGAAGAAATGCAAATAAATGGAAAACAACATGCAATCTAATTCATGGAGTACAAAATAAACATCATCATAGTTTAACTTAAAGAAAAAACAGGAAGAAAACAGCAACAATTAGCTGCAGTTCTAGAAATATTGTAAATATGATCAAAATCAGAAGTCATGTTAATGTGCTTATCATCTTATTATGACTTTCTGTGTTTGTAAATAAAAACCCCTAAAGATCAGTTTTGAGATTGTTCTTGGTGTGGAAACAAAATTGAACTGAAACTAAATGGTTTTCCCATCACAATTACATGGAACATCAACCAGATAACATGAAATTACATAAAAATGTGTTTATATAAAAGCAATAGTTCTCAGTGTTCACATTGTTATTAACAGAGCTTTGGATAACGTTATATTCATCCAAAAAGCTCATGATTTGAGTAAAACTGGAACAGCACCAGGACTAAAATCATGGTGACCTAAAATAGCTTCACATGAAAATAGATCTGACTCTTAATCATTTGTGGGAGACGCATCTTTACTTTGAATATACATGACCCAAATTACAGAACATTCTTCTTTCAGTCTCACAAATATATGATTCTGTGTTTAATCACATCTGAGGCAGAAAACCAAAACCTCATCAAATATTTTATCACTGGAAGCTCTGGAAACACCAAGTTCAAGTTTGTTGTCAGACTTCCTGCTGAAACCAGAAGAACCTCTAGTGATGAGAGAGGATTTCTGCCTGAGTCGTTTTCAAACACGTCCAGATGATTTTAGCATCAGAATCTGCAGGAAATCTAAATGAGGATTTCCTGCACTTTCAACGAGACACTGAACACCTCACCAGGACACCTGCTGCTTTATTTCACCCCTATCAGCCGATCTCAGCTCACATTGTTTACATTCTCAGTTCCACTCATCACAACATCATATCAGCATTCTCAATCAATAATCAATACACAGCTTAACATCAGACCGATCCACTTGGATCAAACCGGACCAGCCCTGCTGGTATTTACAGATCAACATCCGAGAGACAGATATGGCAGTAACCAAAAATACCTCGACACCCCCACCCTGACCCTGCGCAGTTTGATTGACAGCCACCATGTGGCACATAGCTGGAGGTGCAACTGATAGCTCTGCTGCTGATTCCCTTAAAAAGCCATGGGCCCAGCTGACAGGCCTCTCGGATGCTCTCAGCAGCTATTCTTGGCCTTCCACAGATCATTGCACACTCTGCTGCATGAGGCCTCCTTCTGCAGCCAAAAATACATCAACACATCAAAACCTCAGCAAACGTCTCCAAAAGCTGGAGTCCTGACCCCAGATCTGACCCCATCTTCACCAAATGCCAGAGTCCATTTCCAGGAGAAAAGCATGTCAGTTAGGGAACACTGGGAGACAAGCTGGAACTACTCACTTGTTTCCACAAGAGTGCCTGGAAGTGATGGGACGGAGCCCGACTGACTAACGGGCAGCAGCCCCCTTATCCAGAAAGGTTTGTGCAGAAAAATCCAAGGTGAGAACGGTCGAGCCTCGAAATATTCCCTGACAAAAACAAAACTACACAGAGAGAGGCCGTGTAGTTTTGCTTTCCCTCCTCGCAATCCCTCCACCCGAGGCGAGGCTGGGAATGCTCCAACTGCTCAGGAGGGCCCAGACGGTGCTTTAGGGTTTTATACAAAGGGGGCAACCTGCATCACCACCTCACAGAGCCTCCCCATTGGCTGCTGGGACACCCAGGGGGGCATGATGGGAGATGGCAGCCATTTATGAAACCTCCTCTCCTCCAGTTTGCCAGTCATCATGAAGCCGCTGATTGAACTGCGATTCCAATCGATCTGGGGTCGCCCAGAACGTTAAGCATTACATGAGACCTGAAATAAAACCCTGAAGAGTTAAACTGCGTAAAAATCTATGCAAACATCAGAGTCATAAAATAAGGGCTGACAAGAAAAGGAAGCTGAGGGTGAGGCTGTCCCTGTCAGTCAAACTCCCCCCGCCTCCATCCAGCAGCACCACCGGCTGGTTGTTACAACACACCAACAAACTTCGTTTATCTTCATCCTCAGTCTGACTGATGCAGGTTCAAACCAAGGTTTAAAGAATCTGCAAATGGAAAGCTTCAGCTCAGATCTCAGCCAGTAGCTCAGAACTGACTGGCTGTTACCACCATTAGGGTTTGGTAACTCATCTATTAATCTTCTACCATCTGTCAGCCAACCAGAACCTAAGAATCTACAACAGAAACCTCTGATTTGTTTGTTTTTATTAATGTGAGAAAATTAAGCTTTTGAATTCTTCATGGTCTTGTTTACATCCAGTATGCAGTACTAGCTAATTTAACAAAAAATAACAACAACAAAGAAAGAAAAATACAAAAGGGTTTGTTAAAATAAGCACTGAGTGGGGTTATTTTTGAAATACCAAAGTTGAGGAATATGGAAGATGAAGAAAAGCACAAACTCTGTTTATGTTTAGGACTGAAGAGTCAAAGTATTTTGGTACTTTCCAGAGAAAAAAATCTCATAAAATAGATCCACATTTGTTGCAACATCCCCTTTGACTTACAATGACTGAACAACCCATCAGAAACTAAATGCACACTCCTTCGACAGTCTGACTGATTTATACTAGCAGAATTTTCTAAATGTGCCCATTTCTCTCATACTCTGCATTTCTCTCCTGCAGAAATGCTTAATGCACATGTCTTCTCTTAAGACAGCATTAGGAAAAACTAATGCTGTCAAAGCTAAAGAAGGTCTTCAGGAGTTTTCTCTGTACTTCCGAAGACCTCAGCCGCCTCAGCAGGAAGCATCTGTTTCTATTTGACCATCAGTGTTGTGAGGCCAGTCCAGTTTATTGGTCAGGTGAACACAGAGGTACTTAAGTCCATGATCTCAATATCTGTTCTTTTTCTGTTCATTTTTTAAAAAATCTTGTTTTCCAAGTGTGAGACGCACTATGGGAAAAATTATTGTGATTGAACAGTCACTCCTGTTCGCTAAGTGGTGTTCTTTGGAATAAACTTTTGCAATAGCCATGTAACCATGTAATATTTTATAAATCAAATATGAGGTCAGGGCGTCTTCGATGCTGATATGACACAGGAAGTCTTGTGGTACCTTCCCGAACATGAACCCCATGATCTGAACAGCACCAGGTGGGGGCTCTGATCTAATAGGAGTGAAGTTTAGGGTGGAGGAGGAGGGTGTCGGGATGGTGGATGGTGACTCAGAGCTGAGTGGTATATATTTCTGGGAAGAAAAATAAGCAATCACCAAAGATGAGGGGAATTCCAAGACTGGAGGCCTTTTATTAAGTTTTGCCACAGAGAAATTGCAACTTGCAGCACATTTAGCAATTTATCTAGAATCCAAACACAGTAACGACTGGATACATAAACCCCTCTGAACATGAATCACTGAGTGTGAGCGGGTAGCTACAGTTACTGCTGGGTGATTCAGTTTTGTCTCGGTGTTTCGGGGGTTTTGCAACAGTTCCAGCCGGTGGGCTCAGATGTCGACAGTGAACAGCTGCAGTTAAGTAAATCTGAACTGAATCCTCCATCTGCTGGCAGGAGAAAACCTCAGATCAACAGCGCCCTCTGCAGGTAAACTTTGATACAACCTGAAACTCTTGCACTGAACAAAAATGCAACAGCCTGTTAAAATTACCTCCCCCACTTAAACACTCAGTTCATGTTTTTGATAGATAATACATTTATTCACATGGATTCAAAGAAATCTACTAAAAATAAAACAGACCAATAAATGCGTCCTTTGGTAAATACAACTGTGATCTATACAGTGCATGCTATCATCTTTAAAAGCTCTATTTAAATAAAATGTCATTTCTGACCCACTTTTATTACAATAAACATACGATCAAGAATAAAAAAAAAAATGCTACTTTGCATTTTTTAAAAACCTTAATATACTTCAAGTTGTAAAATTGTATCCTTGTTTGAACCTGGTCCAATTTAGGACATTTTAAATGCATGAGATATTGAAATAAATTGAAACATTTTCAAACTTTACAGTAAACTCTGACAGATAAAACTAGTGATGCTTTATACTGCATCTGTAAATGGCTGTTAATTAACCAAAAAGTAACAATTCACTTCACAGATTACTAACTGTGAAGTTAATTTTCTTCATTTCAGTTCCAGAAAGTCAAATTTGTGGTTTTTTTTTACTGCCTAGTAAAATATTTCTCACAAGAAAGAAAAGCATGTAAATCTCATACAGTTTTAGAGTTCAGTTACAAAGAATTATACGGTTGATGAGGAAAACCCAAAGATGCTGACACAACATGATTTTTTTTTCTTCACTTCTTTTCAGAAGCAGCTGTAATATTTCGGGGCAGAATGTTCCATCTGTCCATTGACTCAGCGTGATTCTCCCAGTCCGGATTAATGGGAGGATTATTCAGAGCCATCAGGCATCCAAGCCAGTAGCATTCAGAGCTCAAATACTCCATCATGTCTTGAGGGTTTGTGACTTCGTCTGCAGATAAGGGTCTCTATAGAGAAGAAATAATAAAATTAATAAATTTGAATAATGTTATTTCATAAATGCATTTAAAAACCTTCATATTCTGTCTTTATTATTCCTTTAATATCAAACAAACCTGTGAGCCGTTGCCATATTTCTGATTGTAGATCACCAGCTGCAGATTCTGAATTGCTAACAGAAATATTCTTTAACCTGAAACAGAGTTTTTTATTCAGATCTGCAGTAAAACTATAAATAATCTTGATTTTGCGTTTCGGTACCTCTGGAGATTCTGTTCCATGTCTGAACTCATAAACATTTGATATCATCACTTTCTTTTCTTCCATGTCTGTTCTTGCCGAGTTGAACTGCTCCTGTTAGCAGGCGACACAATGAGGAGAAAAACCATTTAATCATTTCAATGGCAGCTGTAGCATAAAATAAAGTCTTGGATCATCAAATCACATTTTACCTGAATCATTTGTTGCACAGAATCTGGTTTTTCCCCAGTTGACTTCAAATCTTTTTTGATTTTTGGCCAGTCACATCTCAGAGTTTCATACATTTCTCTTATTCTGTTTTTACTAACTGGGCTGTTGAGGCTCATAGTGTTTCCTGTTTTTATTGAGGGAGCAACATCCAATGCCACTCTGTAAGAGAGAAACATAATCATTATTCACCTAAAACATTTATAATCCACATTTTATCAGTCAAACCCAGCATGTCTTAATATTTCCATGAATTAATACCCAAGACCAAAATATCCAACTTGTTCATGAAAAACATCTTCTCTAGTTTAGAAATGTACAATACCTGTCTTTGAAAGATTTCAGTTCTTCCTCTTTTTTATTTAGACGAGACCTAAAAATAAAGAGTACCACTAAAAATACTTGATATACTTTTAGTAGTTGCATTAACAAATTTATTCTGGAACTACATTAAATTTGTTTGGAATAAGATACAGAGGAGTTATGACTATCTGCTTGGAGCTGAGTTATAAATAAAAGTAATTTTGTGAGTTATCTCCTAAAATGAATGAATGTTTACCTGGTGGTTTGAAGTTCCTTTTCCATCTCACATAGTCTGATGAAAGGCAAAATAAATCAAATCAAATAACATCAAGTCACTGATTAATCATAAAAATAATTCACAAAATGTTAGAGATGTTCTGATGAACAGCAGCTGCAACCAGTTGCTTTGAAATCTGTGCACTATACCTGTCTTTGAAAGATTGTAGTTCTTTTTCCTTTTCTTTTAGATCAAACCTAAATGACAAAATAACTCTTGAAAAATTAAAATCATTTACATTTATTCTGGAACTGCATTTGATTTTATTTCAAAAAGACAAACTGCTGGAGCTTCTTTTTTTGGTATCTGATTTAATTTTTTATTCATGTCCTCCTAAAATGAATGAATGTTTTTTACCTGGTTCGAAGTTCTTCAGCCATCGCTCTTAGTTTGTTTAAAAACAAAATAGATCAGGTCATTAATTAGTAATAAAAACAAAAATTCAGGAAAATTCTAATTGTGTCATTTCTCTCAACCTTTTTGAATGCGATGACCAAACTTGCAATAAATAGATATACTTAAGACAATTTCAAATCAATTTACCTCATTTCAGAAAGTTTCTGTTGATTGGTGGCTTCAATCTGATAAATACTGAAACAAAACATATTTTACGGTCAATCTTTTTAAGGGTCAATACTTTTAACTGGTTTTATTTATCTGATTCTCATTAATTTGGGCTCAAGTTAATGAGAATCAGTTAAAAGCAGCCCCTAATTTATGAGCCTCAGTATTAAAGATCGGTGCACAGTACCTGCATTTGACTTCTGCTATTTCTCTTTCAACTTGATTCAAATAATCTCTGTGAATGAAATCATAACATGAAAAATGGCCCTGAATCTAAAACATCCAGATTCTTATTCAGATCAAATAGAGGAGAAGTCATGAACATGAAGAGGAATTTGAGTTTTTATATTCTTGAATAAAACAGTGAACATACCTTATTTTTCTATGTTGCTCTTGTTGATTTTTTTCTATCATATCAATTCTGTTCAGAAGACAAATTTTAGTGAAGACAATCCAAGTCAGATGAATCTTTTCTTATTTAGTTCAGTTTTTACTTAAATTCAGGAGTTCAAAGGTTGCAGTAAATATTGAAACAACTGCTAAGATTATTTCACCTTCTCACTGGCTGTACTATTAACTTATTAACTATTCTTTAGATGAAAAGATACTAATGTCATGTCCCAGCATGATGAATGGACTGTACCTTTGATGAAGTTTCTCCTCTTCCATTTTCAGATAATCCAACAGATTATTCCTGTTGGAGGAATAATCTGTTACTGAAAAATCATCATAAAAATCAAACAAAACTACAAATGTTAGTCTGTATAAATTTCTTTAGACCAAAAACCAACAGTCCCGGTCTTTATTTCACTTAAAGAAATTACTTCTGTTCCTGTGTTTCAGTGTTTGGGTCTTTTTTCTGTCGATTGAAGATCTGGGGGAACGAGAACATGGATGATGTCTTCGACTGGTTCTGGTTCTGCTGCTGGTTTCTTCCTGTTGATTCTGAAGTGTTTCTTTCCTCTGTGGCCTCGGCCGTGTTCTGGAAGGATGAACTGATAGAAAATGAAGATTTGATGTGAAGGATTCTTTGACTTGTCAATAATTTATAAATTGACATTGCAAGATAATTATTTCTTAATGAGGTTACAATGAAACTGGTTTGATATTTGTTGCTTTAAACTGGAATGTTCTGGACTGGACAATAAATATGAAAATGATATTTACAGAGGGTTGCACAGTGGTGTGTTAATTGTTCTCTCTAAATTCTCTGTGTGTGTGTGTGTGTGTGTGTGTTCATGGTTGTTTGTTCTGTCTGTCTCTGTGTTGCCCTGTGTCAGACTGGCGACCTCTCCATATTGACCCCGCCTCTCACCCAGAGTGTTTGCTGGAGTTGGGCGCCAGCACCTCCCAACCCCACTAGTTAAACGATGGACGGACATTTAAAGAGTCTAGTATTTATGTTTAAAGTTCTGAATAATTAAAATTCAAATAAAGACATATATTGGTAGATTTCATTATCTACACATGCTGCCTAAATATTTTCCACATCGCTGCAACTGCTTAAATTAGGTTTTTTGTTGCACAAACTTCAAAGTCTTCTCAATCTACTATTATTATTTACAGGTATAATAATATTACATGCAAAGTACCTTTTCCACAGAGATTTCAGGCTTTCCCTCTCTTGCTGGAGATCAGAACTGTAAAGTAAAATACATAAAAAACTGTTACTGAATTGAATCAATCTTAATCCAAGAAGTTTACATCAAGTAAACATTTGAAACAGTTAAATATAATATAATACTGTTTGGAAACTTTTTACTTTTATGTAAAATACTTTGTTCTTGTGAAAGGAACAAAGGTAGACCTGAATGTCCATCTTTACATCATGTTCTTGAAGATGATGTAAAGATAGACATTCAGGTCACCACTTGTTACAAAGAAGATATGCAGAATATCATTCCTTAACACAACATATAAAACCTTAAAGCAGAAGAGCTCCAGCAGGGAAATACCTGAAGTTAAGAATAGGAAACTGAACTGATTGACACCAACAGACTGGAAAAACCTTGATTTCAGCGAAGGCATTCGGGGTCAGATTGGGCATAAATTTAAAGTGATTGATCCAATTGTAGTAACATTGCTACTGCTGGTGGTGTTTTAGCATATGGGATATTTTCTAAATGAACTTTGGGTTCTCCATGATAATGTGTTCAATGAACTCCAATGAATACCACAACCACTAAATCTCAATCCAATATGGCAGCTTGGGGACGTTGTGGAATAAATAGAAAGTTCATCATGTTGGACAACCAACAAATCTGCAGCAACTGTGAGATGCTATCAAGTCTCTGAATGTTTTTTTTTCTCCCCATACCAACTCCATCACTGAATTGATTAGTGCAGCTTAAAGGCATCATGGGATCCAAACCAGTACAAGCAGGTTACAACTAATGAAGCATCTGGTCAATGTGATCTCAGAACTGGAAGTAGATGAATTCTTACCGTGTCTTTTCATGTTGAGTTTGATGAAAACCAGCGATATGTTGGATTCTAATTTAACAGATTAATGTTAGTATTGACAAATCAGATCAATCATTAGAACTGCATTACTGGTGAAGTAAACATGAGGACTTAGACTGGTTGAATTTAGGTTTGAGCTTCAATTAATTATTTCAGGTCATTAAAGGTTTAGATCTGCTGGCAAACATTGATACTGCAACATATAAACATGACAGTTAGAGTATGTATTATATATAAAATAGATTTTAATATAATTCTTTAAAGAAATAAATTAAGCATTTTTTTAACATACTTGGTTTATTTACCCATTTTCCTCATGCATTTTCTTTTTTCATAAAATGATTTTTCTTTATAGATCAAAGACTAGCTGCCATATTCACTTACAACCTTAGCATAAATGGCTACAGAAAAAAAACAAAGATGTATGATGTACCTTTGCCATATTGATGTTAACTTTTCTTCTGCCTGTTGCAGATCAGACCTGTGGAATAGAAACATGCAAAAAGAAAACTGAATTAATTCAAGATGAGCAGACTGAACAAAAATTGTGCTCAGAAAGATTATTCAATGGATCTCAAGGAGTAAATCCATTTAAATTCACTCTGAACCGTCTGTTCAACATAAACATGCGGAAATACAGTAAATGCCAGTATTGGACACACTCCTCTTATATTGAAAATGAAGTTCATAATGAGCAAAAATAGCAGTTTATCATCTTTAATGTGATATTCTGTATATTTTACGTAAACAAACAAATCTGGGGGAATAATTTAAAGAATACATCAGTTACAACATCCTGGATGCATAAGAGGAACGCCTTTAAATTGTTTATCAAAATGGAATTTGCATGTTCTCCCTGTGGATGAGTGGATTCTTTCTGGGTACTCCGTCTTCCTCCCACAGACAAAAACATGTTGATTAGTTTCTCTTGATTCTCCTTAGTGTCCAGTCTGTCCCTGTTTTGCCCTGCCAACCTGCCCAGCCTGTACCCCGTCTCTCACCTGTTGACCTCTGGAGACAGGCACCAGCTCTCCTCACTAACCCACAAGGGATAAGCGTTGGATGATGAATGGTTTTTAAAAGTAAAAACAGATCTTTATTTACCTTATCTCAATCTGGTGGTGCTGTTGAAAGTCTTTCACCTGATCAATCCTAACAAAAACAAAAACTATCATTATAATTAGACGATCTACTCATTAAATGTGAGATGTGTTTGAGATGACAGGCTTATATTTACACAAATGTTGAGACAAAACTGCTACATGAGATTGAAAGAAAAAAAAAGTTTATATACAGTATCATTACTTGTACTGCTGTAGCAGTATGTGTGAAAAAGCCTCTGCTGTTTTTCTGCTCTCTTGGTTAGAGGTTATCAGGTTCTTCATTATGTAGTTCAGTTTATGAAACATCCTTCTCTGCACAATCATATCCAGAATCTCAAGGTTTTTTTTAAATCAGCCTTTTCAACTTTCACTGGTTCACTATGGGACAAATGATCTGTAATCCTTAAAAACTAGTGAGTGAGATTTTTTAGTTTTACAACAAGTCAGTCTCAAGCTCTTCAACTGAGTTTTTACTTGACAATTGAAGTAACACAGGATCAGAAGCTGCGTTTTTAGTTATTGATGATGCAAAAGCAGCAGAATTAATGGAAGAAAACATTTGAAGAGTGACAGAAAAGTCATTTATTAAAAATAAATGCTAAGATGTTGATATGGGTACAATATTTTAGCATAAAAACTGTATCTATGTACATTACCATTGGTGGAGGAATTTTACATTTTCTTGCACATTTTTGAAAGCAGTTCTGTGGAGAAATAAAAATGAAAAAGTGTCAGAAAGTGAGAATGATCTTGATAGATTTTCCAAAACGCTGACATAAAGGTTAGTTTCAGTTTACCCCATATCGTCATATTCCTTTTGTTCAACGTCTTCAAGGGTCCTAATTCTTTAAAACAAACAGAAATGTTAGTCTAAGATAACTGAATGTCATAAAATTAATTATAAAAAGGGAATCTTTTATTCTGTTGAACCTCAACGATCCTGATTTATAAAATCTCAGATTCAAAACGTAAACATTTGATGATTAAATCTGTAAAATGTCTGTTTTATAATGGAAAGAAATATTATGCACAATCTCCTTTTCACTATAAATTGATATCTGTAATATCATGTATTGCAAAATAAAAAGATTTTGTGAGTTAAATACCTCTGGAGGAGTTCATTGTTCTGTTTCGCCATAATCAGATCTATGAACAGAAAGATGGATCATTAAAAAGAGTTCAGTTTTATTTACATATAACCAAGCTTTACACAAACTGAGCAAACATTTATTTACTTTAAGTTTACTTTGAAATTCCTCATGGAAATGAATAAATCACATTCAGTCCCAAATAATAGTCCAACCAAAACATTTTGTTTAAATTTCTGGATTTAAACAGATTTTCAACTAAAATTTACTCAATTATCAACCATGGTTGCAATTTCACATGTTACTCTGCATAAAAACTTCTCTTGTTGAAAATACGGTTCAACATTTTCATTAAAACTAAGAGGAATACAATAATACTCTAACTGACAAAAATAATTCAAACCCATTTCCAAACCTGTAATTGTTTTTCTATTGAGGATGTTGAATTCAGCACAGATTCACTCGACAGCAGGGGTGGGCAATTCCAGGCCAACTCTTAGATGTCTCCCTGGTCCAACACAGCTGAACCAAATAGCTGAATCACTTCCTAAGTGAAGCCAATTCTCCAGAGTCCTGCTAATAACCTCATTATTTGACTCAGGTGTGTTGAAGTAGAGATACATCTAAAAGTTGCAGAAGACCAGACCTCAAGTTGCCCACCCCTGATTTATAGGAATATTAAAGCTTAGTAAAATATTATCACCTTCCACTGCAGCTTCAAAATCTAAATCTTTAGATCAGATTGTTCATTAATTACTTTACCTGTCGTTGCCTTTCAGTCTTCTCACTGTCCTGTTTTTCCTGAAGTGAATGCGTTGTGCAGGAGTCACATTCGCTTTAAAATAAGTGTCTCACTGCTGGGCGGTTTAGGGTGGGCGGAGTTTCTATCTTCAGCTCTTCCCATTTAGATACCACATACTCTACTCTGGATCTGCCTCTCAGTGTTTTAGTTGGACCCTCAACACAACCAGTTGAAGCCGTTTCTACAATGGGAGACTCTTTCATCATAGCTATAGACTTTGGGACTACATACAGCGGGTATGCCTTCAGTATAACCTCCAGAGGCGAAAAAATTGATCCTTATTTGAAGGTCTGGGGTGAAGAAGTTGGCCTGGAAACCCCGAAGACTCCGAGCTGCATCCTTTTTGATAAACAACAAGAGTTTGTGAGCTTTGGTTACGTAGCAAAGGAAGATTACCTTTCAAAAAAGGGCCAAGAAGCGAGAGACATGTTGTTCTTTGACTGCTTCAAGATGGCGCTCTATGGCAATGTGAGTAAAATTCAACTAATCATTAGAGGTAAATAAGTTCAAGTAAAATTATTCAGGGAATATTGTCATTTATTTCCTGAATATATGACTATAGGCAGAATTTGTGGTTGATTTACATTTTATTTTTATAACCTTGACAAGCGTTGAGTTTGAAACACAAACACTCATTATAATCACAATGCTGTAGGAAATCAACAGAGATCTGATGATCAAAGCAGCCAATGGGAAGTCAATGAAGGCACTGAAGGTTTTTGCAGAAGCTCTGAGATTCCTGAAGTATGATGCTTTGGAAACCATCAACTCCAATGCAAAAGGTAAAAAGTTCATTGCCTCTGACTTCACCTGGGTCCTGACGGTTCCTGCCATCTGGGATCCTTCAGCTAAACAGTTCATGAGAGAAGCTGCAATGCAGGTAACATTAAAGTATTTCACTCAACACAGAATCAAAATTTGGTTATGTTCATCTGAATATTTTGGCTTTGCTTATTCTAAAAGAGACGGTCATGTTATTGATTGCAGGCAGGCATTGTGTCAGAGGGAAATGAAGATAAACTGGTCATTGCACTGGAACCAGAAGCTGCTTCAGTCTGGTGTAAAAAGCTTCCAGCTGAAGGTTTCATCAAACAGAACATCAGCAGAAACACCCTGGACCAGTCTCCAGGAACTCAGTACATTGTCGTTGATTGTGGAGGTTATGCTCTTACCTCTGTTTTTATGACTGAATGTTCGTATAAATACAGAATTTACATTAAAATTGTAAACTTTCTCCGTTTTAATGCAGGTGGAACCATTGACATCACTGTTCATGAAGTCCTGGAAGGAGGAGCCCTAAAGGAGCTGCACAAGGCCTCTGGAAACGACCTGGGAGGACAAAATGTGGACAGAAAATTTAAACAGTTCCTGAGAGAAATATTCTGTGATGGAGTCTGGGACAAATATGAACAAAACTACCCTGGAGAAGTTCAGAAAATAATGTATGACTTCACACTTTTCAAAAAGGGGGATAGAGATGTAGAAATCACCTGCTCACTTAACTTGGGAAGATTGGTTCCAGCTGAAAAGGATATTGAAGAGTTCCTTGAAGGAGTTCAAGGAGCTTCCTGGGATGAAGGATCGATCAGAATCTCCAGAGAGAAGCTAAGATCGTTCTTTGACGAGAGTCTGCAGGGGATCGTAAAGAGTCTAGACAATATTTTAAGAAGAGGTTACAGAATTGGGTACATTCTGTTAGTCGGCGGTTACGCTGACAGCCAGATTCTATGGAGACACATTACTGAAGAGTACATTGGTGAATGTGAAGTTCTGTGTCCATTTAGGCCACAGGAAGCAATCCTGAAAGGAGCTGTGATGTTTGGGAGAAACCCAGCAGTTATAACATCCAGAAAAAGTGCCTTCACTTATGGGCTTGCTGTAGGCGAAAGGTTTGATGCGTCAAAACACAGAGCAGACAAGAAATACTCAAACCAAGATGGTGAGTGGTGCAACGATATTTTCATGAACCTGGTAAAAATTGATGAGGATGTTGGCTGGAACCAAATCAAAAGCTTTAGCTTGTATCCAACAAGCTCCACACAAACAACCATGAGCTATTATTTTTATCGCACAGAACATAAAAGTCCAAAGTACGTGGATGAGGAGGGAGTGGAGAAAATTGGTGGGTTTGTTCTTGACTCACCAAACACTGAACGTGGCATGAACCGTGAAGCCAAACTGAATATCAACTTTGGCTTCACAGAAATGAAAGCAACGGCCACAGACATCGATTCAGGTTCAACTAAATCTATCAAACTCGACTTATGAGGCGGTGAAAGGCTTTGACCTCCTCATGAAGTCACAAGAACATCTGGTGGCTTTTATGGTAATTCACTGCTGTTTGTCCAAACAGGGAACAAACTGTAAAACAGTGTAATAGAGAAACAAGGAATTGTAACATTAATTATACTTTAAAACAAATAAATGTAAAAATCATCTGTGATACTGACTTTTGATCTCTGTATGTCTGCAAGTCTTGAAATAAACTAATCGTGTCTCTACATCCAAACCTCAATGTTGATGTGTTTAAATATTATATTTATATATGTTCTTTATATATCTTGTTGTCTTTCCTTGGAGTGTCATCAACCTTCAGATCCCAGCAAGCAGGCCGAGCCCAGCCCTTTAACAGGTTCTGTTGGCATGCGCACGGTCTTTATTGGGGTCCGCCATAACTGCCGGAATCCTTCCGGTGTATTGACCTCTGACTCGAGGGACCAAAAATATGTCAGGTTTATCACCTATTAAACACAGATTAAACAAACACATGAAAGACGAGAGTTAGATTCTTTCTACTCACGAGGAGAACAGACAGAGACGTGCTTTCAGTTATAATCTCCTACCGTCTGAAACCACATTTGCCTGCTCCTCTCTTTTTATTGTTTTCAGGATCCCTAATCACAAAGAATACTGTAACTCTAAAGGGAGGGGAAAACAATTCATCACACAGCTACAGCGCCAATGACAATCACTAACTAAGACACAAGGTATCTTGCACTTGATAGTCTCGTTCCAGACACAGGGTTAAACAGAGCAAGTTGTACATCTTCACTGTCATAGTTTTATAGCAATCCAGCTGGTCAAAGAGGCCTTGCTTCCTGCTGAGAGATAAACCTGCAGAAACCTGTTGTCACTGCTTTCCTTCAGTGAGGCCTTCTGAGAAAGGAATCAGACTAATTCAACAATGCAGTAACATTCTTAATTCTAAGATGAAATTAATAAAAGCATATAAGAAAAGATGCATTATAAAGATGAATGAGAATGACAAATATTTGATTAATAATATCACAGTTTACCCAACAGCAACCATTCTGAGGGAACTAAATAATACAATATAATCACATAAAATCATAGAAACATGAGAAAGAACTGTAATACATTTTCTTTAAATTATTTGCTCTTTATTTGAAATCTAGTTACTGCTGGTTATAGATAGATAGATAGATAGATAGATAGATAGATAGATAGATAGATAGATAGATAGATAGATAGATAGATAGATAGATAGATAGATAGATAGATAGATAGATAGATAGATAGATAGATAGATAGATAGATAGATAGATAGATAGATAGATAGATAGATAGAAAAACACTGGTGAAATCTGTAAACACAATAAATAGCAAAATTGAAACCCATTGAAATAAGTTTTTATTTTCATCAAAAGTCAAATCAAACTTTTGTTTTGCCTTTGTTTTTCAGAATTCAACATTTTGCAAACATAGAAAGTATCTAATCATGTTTAATTTCTAGAATTTACACCGTTCTATAGACAATAAACCAGATTAATAGAAGCTAACTAGATGTTTTCAGAATACCCTTAAAAATAAACCTCTTAACTACTGGCCTGTTTATAATTCAGCAGTAGCACAGATTTATATAAAACAGTCATTCAATTAAATTAAAGTCAAACTGCAGTACAAGATGCTGCACAATGGAGGCAAACCAAGAGTAACAGAGAAAAACATGTTCAGGTTCACAGGAAACTCAGATGAATACATAAAATAAATATAATAGCCAAACTGTTTTAAATTTATGATGTTTAAAAAAGGTTTGAAAATAAAAAATTGCAACTAAGCAAACTTATTAGGTTTTATTAAGCTTTTAAAAACAATAATCACAAACATCTATTTTCAACTAAATTAAAAAGCTGCAGCTTTACGATCTATTAAAGCTGTCATACTTTCATTTTTTCACAGATTCAAAGATGTAGAAAGCGATATTGTTTCTTGATTCATTTAATTTCACTCATTGTCAGAAGCAGTTGTGATATTTTGGGGGAAAACGTCCCATCTATCCATCGATGGAGGATGATTCTCCCAGTCAGGCTGAAGAGGCGGGTTGTTCAACGCCATCAGGCAACCAAGCCAGTAACATTCAGAACCCAAATACTTCAACACATCCTGAGGATTTGCTGCTTCATTTTCAAGAAAGGGTTTCTGTTGACAGTAAATAAATAAAAGTGTTAGTTTGCTGTGTTAATTTTATGTATGGTAAGTATTTTGGATAAGTCAAACCCACCTGTGAACCAGCATCTTTTTTCTGGCTGTAGAGAGTCATCTGCAGGTTCTGAACTGTTAGCTGTTGGTACTGATCAACCTGAAGGAACAAACCTGAGTTCAGACACACAACTGGACCACAAGACATGACTTTAAAGAACATATTACCTTTTGTGGCATTCCTCCATCATTCTTCCCTTTTTCAAACACTTTATCTATCATCTTTCTTCTGTTTCTCATGTCAATCTTTGCATCCCGAAACTCTTTCTGGCATTATAGGAGAAAATGGAGACAAACAGGAACAATAATGGGAGAAACAGTAAAGTTGAATTTTGTGTCAACATAACTACCTGAATCAGTTCTTTCACAGAATCTGGATGTTTCTTGTTTGACTTTAAGTTTTTTTTTATTTTTGGCCAGTCACTCCTCAGTTCTTCATACATTTCCTTCAGTCTGTTCTTATTAACAGGATTGTTGAGGCTCATTGTTTTTCCTGTTTTGATTGACACAGCAACTTCTCCTGCCACTCTGTAAAAACCACACATATTCATTTACAGAAAACTATTTTAATTCTACATTTTATTCTTTGCAGTATTGGTGAAAAAAACATTTTAACTGACAGTCCCACTGTGAAAAACAAAATAAAACCCATCCAGTACCTGTCTTTGAAAGATTTCAGTTGTTCATCTTTTTCTTGTAGAGCAGATCTGTGCAATATAAAAATCCACTTTTAAAACATTCCAAGTCTTTCATTTATTGTTTCAAGAACCAAATCAAATACATAGAAACTTTCTGACAGAATTATATACAAATGTTTTTAACTGTTGATGTTATTTGGACTAGAAATGAAAACAAGAAAAGATGTCCAGGTGTTTTTTAACTACTGCTGTGTTTCTAGTGGTTTTTTAGTTTCAATGATCAATAGATAACTTAATCAACCACCTGACATGTGACAACTCCATTGTGCATTGTTACCTTGATTGTTGAAGTTGTGCTTCCATCTCTTTTACTCTGTAAAATCAGTGAACATGTTTATCAGAATGGATTCAATAAGTTCACACAATATTCTAAGAAAACAGGAAGAAAGGAAAAATAGTAAGTTCTTAAAATGTCTAGTTTTAAAATTCTTTGCCAGACAATTTTAAAGACATGTTCATTATTTACTCAACATTAATAACAATGACTCGTTGAGTAAAGCTCAACAGAATCAATTAATGTTAGCACGTTGTTGTGGCAACATGATTTCCTTTCCACTTTAATCCTATCTGTCATTTTTCTACTTTTTCTGTGTGATTACATCATGTTTGCTTCCATTGTGAAATACTAATGCATTTCTTTACTGTCACATTGGAATAAATGTGAATTGTTTAATTGGTACAGAAGTCTTCATTTAATGCTACATATTTTAAAAATATTAAAGATAATGTTTTATAGTTAGCTGTTTGAATCAGCTGAAAGTTTCACAATAATATTTAGAAAGATTTCATTTCATGTGAAAATCTGGAAAAGCAAATTACCTTTGCAGCAAAGTTTCAGTTTCCTTTTGCTTTTCTTTAGATGCAGATCTGTAAAGTAAAATACAATGAAAACCAGCTCACAGTGGATGAATGAATTAATGAATGAATTTACTTTATCAATTGAAGCTGTTCGTCCTTCTCATTTATGCTGTTTAAAAGCAAAGAGTTATTTATCTTAAGGTGTTTCATCAGCTCACAGTCATTGAAAATGAAAAGAATATTTTCTGTTTTAAATCAATGGATGTAACATTCGTTTGAAAGCTTCAATAACACCAGAATGCTTTTTTGCAGGCTTCAGTTCTGCATTCAATAATGACATCCACTTTCAGTTAATCACCACACTTATAAAGCCTCAATCAGTAGTTTTATGACTTTTTGACCAGCAGGTTTCATCATATTTAGTTCGACCATCATAGCTTCTTCAATTATTAATACTGGTGTATAACAAGGCTGTGTAACGAGTCACTGTAAATGTGATTTATTGCTGTGAATCAACACAATTTGTAGCTCGACTGAGGTAAACAAATTGAGCTGAATAAAAAAATTACAGACATATTTTAAAAAGTTTCTGATTTTTTTTTTTAACTCTACCTTTGATTTAGTTTCTCATGTTCATCTTCCTTTTTTATCAGAGCAGATCTGTCGGTGAACAAAGACAGGAGAAAAAGTTTGCACTCTTTAAAAAATTACAAGTTGAGCAAGACACTGGATCTTCTGGATTAATCTTGTAGAATATTTTACAGATAATTTACATTGCATATTATTGATATACTACTACTACAATATATGGAAACACCAAGTTATTCGACCTCTGGACTCTTCAGGGATTCCCAGCCACATAGACCATGTTGAAACAACAAGTAACTCAAATAACCTGATTATGTTTGATTTGATTATGTTATTGATTAGTTTCAATGACCACTAGATAACTTAATCAACCACCTGACATGTGACAACTCCATACATACATTGTTTTTTCATTGTTACTTCTTTTAGACAGTAGAAGAGCGAGATGTAAATAAATGATCATCAACTCCATGTGATGGTCATTTATTTACCATCACATTGATGGTAAATAAGACTTTCCTACTGGTGTTAGGAAGATCTCATAGTAACAAAGTTTCAAAAAACTACCTTTGCAGCAAAGCTTCAGTCTCCATTTGCTTTTCTTTCAATGCAGATCTGTGAAGTAAAATACAAAGAATGAAACCAGCACACAGTGGATGAATGAATTAATGAATGAATTCATGAATGAATTAATGTATTTACTTCATCAATTGAAGCTGTTCATCCTTCTCATTTATTCTGTTTAAAAGCAACAGAGTTATTTATCTTAAGGCGTTTCATAAACTCAGTCATTAAAAATAATAAAATTTCATATTTTAAACCACTGAATGTAACATACATTCGTTTAAGAGCTTCAGTTTCCTTTTCTTTGTCTTTCAGAAATCTGTGGAGCAACATGAACAGTTCACCCTGAATCAATGCAAAACCATCAACTGAACAAACATTGGCTGCAGTCTGATGAGATAATCAATCTATTTGATTATTTCTGCTGAATTAATCATGTGGATGTTAAATTTACTATTGAACATCCACATTGTTTGGCTGCTATCTGATATCTGAGCCGTTTGGCCTTCATTTATAGTTGATGGTAACTATAAAATACATTGTTTTAACATTTAAAAAAGCAAATACTTACTTCAATAGATGTTGCTTTTGTTGAGCAGCTTCCTTCTCTTGGATCCTGACAAAAATTATACGTTTTTTTCAGTTTTAACAAACCAAAACATTTTTTACTCTGGCTGGTTGTTCTGTCAAAATTTAGAGTTAATTAAAGTGTGAATCTGTTTTTTCATCAGTAATGCCATTTACTAATGAAAAAACAATAGATTCATTGGATGTGGCATTTAGTAAATACCACATCTTTACAAAAAATATAATAAATAAGATGTTGCAAGTAGAAAAGAAATATGATTAGTGATTCTGCCATTGCAATAAAATCAATGGGTTATCAATAGTTATTAAAACTATTTTGGCAATGATAGAGAAGCTTCCTTTGAAAATTTGAAAATTTGAAAAGTTTTGGATTTAACTTTTTAATTACCTATCAGACTCCCAGAGTTTAGCAACTGTTTATTTATTGTTAATGTCTTGAAGTACTTTTGCTTCAAGGCCTCAGTTAGTTTTTCTTTTCTTTAAGCACAGATATGTTGAAACACCCAGAATGAAAACCAGCTCACAGTGAATGAATGAATGTTGAAAAATATTTACCTTATCAGTTCAAGTTGTTCATCCTTCTCCTTTATTCTGTTTAAAACCAACACATATTTATCTTGATGTCTCACATCAGCTCACAGTCATTGACAAAAAAACAAATTCCATGTTTTAAATAATTTACTGTGACATACATTCGTTTGAGATCTTCATTTTTCTTATGAGATGATCTGTAGAGCAACTTACTAAATTAATCCAAACATACTGGCTAAACAAATCTTGGCCTCAGTTAGATAAATCAATGAACTTTTTAAGTGTTTTTTTAAGTGTTTTTTCTACTGAATTTAATGTAAGTCAAATATTTAAATCCAGTGATGTTGCTTCTGTTCGTTATTTTTCATATCTTCAAACCTTTTAACAAATAAATGATTTCATGAATGTTTGTTCACACAAATCTCTTTTTTAAACTAATAATTCTAGTTTAAAAAATAAATCCCCATAAATAATTAGCAACTTAGCAAATCAGATAAGAAACTGAGTTATTGTGTTTTCACAGTTAAGACTGTAAAGTGAATATCTTTTGATTAGAGCTGAAATCAAGATTCGGTGAACAGGAAGTAAAGAGCATCCCTTGTGGTGTGAATGTGTGAAACGTCAGTTGTGTAAGTCATGTCAGATGTCTTTGTTCATCACCTTATTTGCCTCTATGAAGGTTTATTCTGTTGGGCTTACTATGTACTGCTTAATGTGTAAATTATGTAATCTGAACTTTTGTTTGATTATTGTTTGTTTTTTAAGTCACTAAACTTATGATATTGTCCAAATAAAAAAAGTACAATGTTTCACATTAAAACATTTTAATACCTTTCTTGCAAGTCTTGAATTTTCACATCCTTTTCTTTTAGAGCTGATCTAAGAAGTCAAACAAACAGATTAAAAACCAGCTCAAGAGAGACAAGATAAAGAAAGAGAAATTAAAATGAAAAGATATTTACCTTGTGTTTTGATGTTGCATTTCTTCATAATTTAATCTGTGTAAAAACAACAGAGTCATGATTATCTTCATGTTTCCTGTCAGGTTTTACAGCCATCATAAGAAAACAGGGAGAATAAAAAATTTAGCACATTTGAAAAGTCAGATTATGAAATCCACTACAAAATATCTGACCACTCTGTTTTTTGATATATTATTTATTTTACTGCAATGGTAACTTTTAATAAATACTAATCTGTAAGGATGTGAAGGAGAAGAGCTCCAGTTAGTTTTTGCTGTCTTCACTTTGAGACAGCAGCTTTGTTACCAGAGAAAGAAACAATCTATAGGATGAACAGACATGAATAAATTAATGATGCAGGAATCAAACTAGCTGACCAGAGGAGGGATAAAATAACGCTCACACATTGTTTATATTTTGCTTTGTGTCAATACTGAAGGGAAATACTTTTGTTGATGGTGAAGTTTGAATCATGAAGTGAGTGATGATGATGTTCCAGGTCACTTTTACCTGAAAAGGATGTTTTATTTTTCATAGCAGGTCATTCTGATAAGAAACGTAAAGAGGGAGTTCAAGCTTGGAAAGAGAAATAACTCTAAAAAGAGTTTTAAGCTGTCATGTTTTTGGTTTTGAAATTTCCCAGTGGTGGACAAAATCAGGAAAAACTCCTAGAGCTCCAGGATGAAACGAGACAAGAGACCTGCACTAGTTAAAGGAAAGAACATTTCTAATGATGGTATTTGATTGGTCACAACAATGAAATCCAAAACAATAGTTATAAAATCATATCAAAGGTTTTGTAACCATTAAGAAGTCAGAGATTTTCTGGAGTTTTTAATTTGTATTCAGATGTGTTGAATAAATCTCCTGGTTGGTCTGATTGGAGCAAAGAGGTTTGAATCCTGTGTGATGATTTTTATTCCATAACTTTGCCCTAAAAAATCTCAGCTTCTTCTATCATAAAAATAGATGGAAATTCACTTCCTTGAACTTATTTTTTATCACCATGTAGTAAAAATTTTGTATCCAAATCATTGAGTCAAACTGGACGTGCTGACAGAGTTTAGAAATTGTTAATTCATTGATAACATCTGGGAACATGAAGTACCTTCTCTGCAAGTCTTCATTTTTACTTTGCTGCCCTTCAAGTTTAGATCTGTGGAGTGAAAAACACAGAATGAACACCAGCTCACCGTGAATGAATGAATGAATGAATGAATGAATGAATGAATGAATGAATGTTGTTAAAACAATTACCTTATTGCTTTAAGTTCTTCATTCTTCTCCTTTAGTCTGTTTAAAAGACAAATTTATCTTTACAGTAATTGAAAGAAAGAAAATCTGATTTCATGTTTCAAACCATTTACATTCGTTTGAAATCTTCAGTTTCTCTCTCCTTCTCCTTTGCCTTACAAGAAGATCTGTGGAGTACAATGAGCGTCTCATTAATATAATGGAAAACGTATCAGCTAAACAAAATGTTGCCAGGGAAACAGAAAGAAACAACCTGAACAGTTTTACAAAATAAGAATAGAAGAAACAAATTGATGCAGGAGTCAAACTCCTGCTGGTCAGAGGAGTGAAATTAAATAGTAAAAAACACTGTTTGTGCGTTTAAGTCAGGAAGTGAGTGATGTTAATGTTCCAGGTCACTTTTACCTGAAAATAAGTTTTTATTTTTCATTGCAGGTGATCCTGATCTGAAAATTCAGGAGGGAGTTCAACTTTGGAAAGATAAAAAAATAACTGCTGTAATCTGTTATGTAGTTGGATCAGTTTGAATAAAATGATTTTATAGATGATGAACATATTAAATCACAGCAGGAACAATTGATATGCAATATTAAATGGATATTTTCTTCCTACTGCAGTATTTGTATTTCACCTTCAATCTTTCACTAGAAGGACATAAATATTGATAAGCAAATTAAACTAGAATTAAACTAGTTGGTTTGTAATTGTTTCAATAACATAATCTTAATCCTAATGAAATAATCCTGTATATCCAGTGGTGAGCTTTGTTGTACCTTTTGCAAAGTTTTAGCAAATTGAAGCAATAGTTTGTTACTACTGGCTACTGAAGATTATGTTCAGAGTTCCCCACTTGGTATTGAGTAATTATGCACAGTGGAGTGAAAAACTATTCTTTACTATCACAAAATATTGATCTAACAGCAGCCATCTTGTTTAGCTCAGCACTTCTCGCTTCACAAAAGAGGGATGTGTTTTTTTACAGTGCATGCAATGTGCAGAACCTCATCAACAAATATAACGACTGGACAAAAGTTGGAATCTCAACAGAGTTCACGCCTCTAGGAATCAATAGTTTCTCAAGAGGTGAAAGGTCAGATGTTCTGTATGAAGCAAAGTGTAGAAAAATAATATGGTTTTAAGCATGTTACATGAATTATTCAAAAACAATGAAAGATTTGCAGCATTGAAAAAAATGCATTACCTTTTTTGAGCTCAACGTTATATTCTCATTTTATATTAATAAATTAGTTAATTCTACATACCTTTGCAGGAGTGAGTCTGTTTCCTTTACTTCTGCAGATGCTCTGTGGAGTAAAACATCCAGCATGAAAAACGACTCATTCAGAAGTTTTCTAAGACTTGTTGAGAAACAAACACTAAACTTGGGATGAATCTCCAAAAATAATCCTGCTGCATTTTCTACTGAATATTTACTTTGCACTGATTTGAGAACATGGAAACCAGAATGTATGTATGTATATACATCTGTTGATTCTGGTAAACAATTTATTGGTTTTGCATTTCCATTCCAATTACTTTTTAATCAAAGCTGTAATGGCCAACATGAAATGATTAATATATTTAAACAAATATATTACTCATATATGAGTGATATATGGGTAATATTATAACTAAGGTATTGTGTATAGATCAACATGGGGAAAATTATTGATTTAGTACTTAAACTGAAGCTTAAGTACTAAAATATTCTAATTCAATTAGGAATACAAATTACAGACAATGAGAGTCTGTAATTCAGATCTCCACTGAGTTTCAATTTTTCCTGCCTGCAATTTTAATTTTCCCATTTGGCTGGTTGATGTTGGTTTTTCAGAATCTGTTCAAAGTCTCTAAACTGCAGAACACAACTGTGGTTTGTTATTCTCAAATTAAAGTCAGATATTTACCTTCTCTCAGAATGTGGCTGCTGCTGAACTTCATCAACATGCTGGAAGCTTAATCAAAACATCCACAAACAATATTACAATAATTAGGTTAGCACCACCTGTTGTTCAAATGCAAATATTTATTAATTATTGCTTTTTTACTTTATATGCAACATTCCTTTGATTCAGTCATAATGTATCCCAGAATTGATATGATTTCCCATCATAATGCCCACATTGAGCAGGTACAGAATCTGATAATCATTAATAAAGAAAATAAACCTATTAGGAAGCATTTTGTCACAATGTGTTTCATCACCTCCTACCTCTGTTTCATTTTCTTTATTTACTTATAGAGAAACTGGTTGCCTCCATCTGCCAGGGCAGATTTACTCAGCAAAAATTACATCTGAAGATGATTTTCTAATTTCATGATTGAGTTAATTAAATGAAAACTGCATCAAGAGTCAAAGTTAGTAATTTTTGTCAACTTTATATGTTCCAAATTTCTAAACACTTTATGAATCTTTCTGAGCATAATTATAAAGATAAGCCAAAACATGATTAAAATTTTATAGTATTGTGCTCAATCCATAACCCTACTGAAGGAAATGTTTTAGGTTTTATCACATGAAACCAAATTTCATTCACACAGAGATGCATAAACCTACACAGTTTTTCATAATTTTTGTTTTTAATACCATTATTTATCACTAAACCATTAAATACAATTCTTGAAAACACCCATCCTAGCTCTGTTGTGGAAAAAAAATGATCCAGTTGTTTTATGGGAAAGAGGTAAAAGTTAATCAAAAAAATGAAAAATCAGAGAACTCTTACCTGACCTGGAGAAGAAGTTTTAATCGGTCAAGCCTTCAGAAAGTAATTTATACAGATGTTAGTTCGTATGAATCACACAAGATCACTTGTTTATTATGATGCTAGTTGATACATAGAAGATCACATGATGGTGAACCAAGACATTCTGCTGAGAAGTGAACATATAAATCAAACTATTATGAAGAAAGGGAACTTCCAGAGAGTTTTTAATCCAGCAGCCCAAACTAAAGACTTTCCTGATGACAGACATAAGAAGCTTTGAAATTCAGACTTTTGAATCTGACAGAAAAACTAGATTGTACTAAATGCATGCAGAGTAAAATATGCATTATGTGCATTAATGGGGACTTTTTGTATTTACATTTATGTCACTGCTGTCCTCTTCTAGTGACAACAGATGCACAGAGACTAAAGGTACAGAAGAAAAATTATTATTCCTGACCAGATAAATAAGTGATGTGTCACCTCACAGTTCTGGTCGAGGTCTACAAGATGAACTGGAACTGACCAGTTGAATGGGAGAATTTTTTATGTTCACATACTAAACCTTTTTTATTGTATGCGATTTAAAATTAATTACCTTTTTAGCAGAAGTTTCATTTTTTCTTCTTTTTCTGAAGATCTGCAAATTAACATGCACAACATAACAACAGGCTCACACTGAATTGTATTGGATTTAAAATCTATAATACATTCTTAGTAAATGCTAGAAGATATTTACCTTATGTTAAGACCTGTTTGAAAATCTTCCAATATTTGGATTCTTAAAAATTATCACAGAATATTAGTTTTGACAAAAAATAAATAATAAATGAATTAAAAAATAAATATATAAAAATGCATACATATTTGCTTTATTGTTCTTTCTTCAATGAAAATTGAACAGACATATTTGCACATTGGTTGACAGTACCTTTTCTGAAGGTAAAGCATGTCTGCTGTTTTCATATCTTTTTTGTAAAAAAAAAAAAAATTGTTGCCAACAAATTCTTAAAGGTTGACATGATTACAACTGTAACTCATATTATTTTAAAGTGTCTTCCTAAAGAGTAAAGAAGAGCAGGACTCATTCTAAAGCCGTCCAAACTGAGCGACTGGGGAAGAATATAATAATAATTCCTTAGTGAGGGAGATGACAGAATCTGATGGTTACTCTGTCAGAGCTCTGAGAAGATGTGAAAACCATCCAGAAGGACAAACTATTTCTGCATTAATCCACCAACCTGATCACTGTGGTAGAGTGACCAGACACAAGCTAATCCCTTATAAAAGACACATTGGCAGCCCAGCTGGAGTTTACCAAAGACACCTGAGGGACTGTCTGATCTGACGAGACAAAGGTTGAACTCTTTGGTGTGAATGTCAGGCATCATGTTTGGAGGAAAATCTAAAGCCCATGCAGTGAAGCATGGTGGTGGCAGCATCATTCTGTGGGGGTGTTTCCCAGCAGCAAGATCTGGGAGACTAGTAGGGAAAACCTGCTGCATGATGCCAGATTGCTGTCCCCCCAATGGTTCTTCAGAACATCGACCCAAAGCACATGGCCAAGATCTGAAAGTTTCTCCATAGAAATGTGAAAGTGGCTGCACATGTCCACCAGCCAACCTGATGAACCTGGAGAAGATCAGTGGGCTAAACTGACTAAAGGTTGGTGAGATAAGATGGTGCCATTATATTAAAAAGTCTTGAGGCTGTAATTGCTGCCAAAGGTGGATCAACAATGAAGCAAAGATCGTGATCACTTGCATAAATCTTGTTTTCATTTTTAAGAAATTAGCAAAAAAAATAAACACTCAAAATCTTTTATTCCCCATATTTTCATAATGAAGTATTTGTGCATAAGATATTAGGAAAGACATTACAACTTCAAATAAGACTGTGACCTAACAAAATATTGAGAAACTGAAGACAAGGGAAATCACTAATGTGGATGAGCAATTACAGGATTTAGCATTTTAAGGTAAAACGGTTTCTAAAAGCTCTGATCACTTACTGACAGCATTAAAAGTAAGTAGTAATTTTATTATTATGCTCATCGCACCATCAGTACCTTTGTAACTGAGATTCCTTCTCATCTGGTTGAAGAGCAGATCTGTGGAGTGAAAAATCATAAAAATGCTATAAACTAATCAAACAACTGCATTCAGAGAAAACAAATTAAATCTGGTAAATTTACAACACAAAATTAGTGATGAACAATTGTTTTTCCAAAAGGTAAAAATTTTCTAAATTCAGAGTCAACATCAGTCCAGATACTTACGTAAATTGGTGATCTTCTTGTCTCTGGATTTCTTCAATCTGTTCAATACTTTTGAATAAAATCAAATTAGTTATTTTTGAAAAAGAAAAATTAGAGGTTTGCTGGGGAAAATATAGAAATATTTAAAACATTTTCAGCCTGTATACAGATATTATTGTGGCAGTTTGGAGAACTTTATGGTTTTTGAATGAGCTTCACAAATAAACTGAACTTGAACCTAAAATAATTTTTGAGCTGCATAATATCACAATTTTCTGCAGTAGAAAATCTTCCTCAACCTTCCATCATCCTCATCTGTCACAGCAATTTTAACAACTGTGACTGTGAGGAGAAAACTAGTTTAACGTGATTTATTTCTTATTAGACCGATCAATAAAACCGTGACAAAAAAACAGTAAATGACTCCAAACCTTTAGAACTGACTTGTTTATATTCTCTGCCTCAGTTTTCTCTATTCTTGAATTCAATTCAATTCAAAAATACTTTATTTATCCCAAATGTTGTTAAAACTCATTGATTCAGGTTCTTCAAAGCGTTATTGTAGAAGCTAATGACTGTTGGCAGGAAAGATCTTTTCTAACAGTCTGTATTACAGTGAATTTGAAGAAGCTTCTGACTGAAGATCCTCTGTTTTTCCAAGACAATGTCATGAAGAGGATGCTCAGGGTTGAACATAATTTTCTTGATTGTTTCTGTATTTTTTCACTTTTCTTTTCTATGCCCCAAATCTGGTTTGCTGTTAATCTAAACCAACATCTCTAACATATTTTAGCGTCTATGAATAGAACATTACCTTTTTTGGAGTGAGTCTAGCTTTTTTTTTCCTGTTCCAAAGCAGATCTGTAAAATTAGTGAGACAGTTATAAAAATACAAATAAACAAAATATACACTTTTAATAAAAGGATTTAACCCAAACACAATAGTCGGAGGATCTTCTGGATTAATCTTGACAAATTTACCAGCTTGGAACTTTACATTAATTGAGTTAAGTGACTTTTTTCAGCCTTTATATTTCCTTTAAATCAGACTGAAGTTTACCTTATCGCATGATGCTGGTCTTCATGGTCAGATTCAATTTTATTGCTTGAAAAACAACAAAAATGTCAGTTTGGTCAAATAAATGTGTAGTTTGTCAGAAAAAAATTGTTTCAATTCAATTCAAATGCTTAAATGCTCCATTTAAGGAGCAATTTTCTTTAAAACACACTGAGTAACACTGAAAGGAAAGAAAACAATTTAAAGCCTGACACTATGGCTCCTACTTCTGGAGGAGAAATGCTTTTTCACATGGAGCCATGTAAGTTTGGATGTTTTTCTCCTTTAATAATAATCAGCACCTTAATTTTAAAGTGCATTTTGGGTTTACTTGTGTTGCTTTGGACTAATATTTGAATTGGTTTGATGTTCTGAAACATGTATAAAAAAGAGAACAATAAATCATGTCTACTGTATTTATAGCAGCCATTAACTGAAAAAAAAAAGAAACAACAAAAATAAAAATAAAAAAACAAAAACAAATGAATAATTTTTAGATGCACCATGTGCCAGCATATATTACCTGGGGTTCTGGTTTCCAGTCCAATTCAAGTCATTATTGAAACAGCTGAACACCCATCTCAGTGGCCTCATCACTGTCTGGAAACGTGATGAGCTGTTCATGTTGCTGAAATACAGAATAAAACATTAAAATAATGACAGAAACAATTGGAGCAATCTAAAAACCTTCTTGTTTAAAGAAGGGTTATTTTCTAAATGTAATATTATGCTAAGAAAAGTAAATATGGAATCCAGTACAGATGTACCACTTCAAATATTTCAGGCCTGCTATTTCTGAGGAAATTAATTTTTAAATTTAAGGTTTAAAATCCATGGATTTCATATCTTGTTGTCGTAGTAACAGATTATATGAATAGGATGTCTCCACGTGGCTACAAATCTAATCACTTTAAACTTGTGTAACTACTATTGTGCATTATGACACATTATGAATTTTAGAAGATTTGTTTTGAAAACTGGTTAATTTTCCAGTTCCATCTCAAAAGTTTATTTGAAGATGTGGTAAAAATAGCATGTAGCTCAACTTAGAGAATAATATTTTGTTACTCATCCAACTTTATTTTGACTCGTCACATTGAACATAAATGTGTAAACATTAGTTTATGATATAAGATTAAATATTCATCATTAAGCCTAGTTGTTCTGTGGAAAGTATTGTTTAAGTTGCTTTTTCTAATAGGTTCGCTGAATCCACTGGCAATTTTCTTTAATCAGCAAAACATGCTTTAAATTTTTATCAAAATATTTTCTATCTATTCTTTAATTCATACCTTGATCTTAGACGCTCTTCTTCTTCATGCAGATTAGATCTTTGAAGTAAAATATACATTATTGACAAACATTCTCAGGTTGTCAAAAAATCTTCTACTGAATTTATTGCACTTCAAAATGTGTCATACTCAACTAAGAAAAAAAAAATATATTTACCTTATTGAATCATGTTTTTGTTTCTGAAGATTTGTAATCTGTTTGAAACTTTTGACAAAATTACAAAATGTTAGTTCAGTGGAAAAACAACTAATTCTTATGCTTCTTGATATGAGAAAATTCAAAGTTCAAACACAAAATCTTATATTTTATTATATCAGAGGAGTAAATCTGCAGTACCTTTCTTTAACTAATGATAGATTTTGTTCTTCTCGGCCCAAAGCAGATCTGTGAAAAACAGATAAAACTGTTTAATAACAGAGTTATGGATTGAATGTTTACTGACCTCACTCAGATAATACAGTGACCACTTGGTTGATTCCCATTGAGTTTACTGAATATTCACAGTGTTGGATAAATGAATAACTTAGAAAGTGTATAACACTTTCCATAAATCAGTACCTTAACTGGCGATTTTGCTCATGTTGATTTTCCTCAATCTGTTGAAGCCTTTAAGAACACATTGAAAAGAAAATTATATGCAATTATTGTTTTTTTGCAACTTATTCAAAAATGAGGAATTAAGTTGGAAATTTTGTCAATTAGAATAAATAATTTGAAGGACTAATAAAGCGAATTAAACTGTCCATATTTTCTCCAATAAAGACAGTTTTCATAAGCTATATTTTACCAGGAAGCACCGGTTTGCAAGATAATAATTATGTTTTACAGTTTTAAGTTATTTTCATTGAAATAATGAGATGTTTTTGAAATACAATCATCTTTCAAAAACATCCCTTCATGAGTATTACCTGTTTTTAAGTTTTCTCAGAGACTCCTTATTATTGGGATTTTTTCTGTGGAAAAGCAAATAATATAAGTTTTGATGAAGAAATAACCACTCTAGGAGAAACTAATGGACATGAAGTAATTTTATCATAAATTAAGCAATGTTGTTAAAATGTTACAATTGTTTACATCTTGTGCTCTTTTGAAAAAAAAAACTGATCCAACATAAAACATGAAATAAAATAAATCTAATCTAGAAACAATCAAGTGTTTTTGACAAGACAGTTAGAAATCAGTAAATACCACAAATTAACTGCAATACTTTTAGAATAAAATACAAAATATTACTGCTCTGTTCGGCAGATGGAAACACCATATATATATAATTTTTTAATCCCTTCTCACCCACCGCGGGTGGTTCTTATCCTCTGAGCTCGGGTCCTCTACCAGAGGCCTGGGAGCTTGAGGGTTCTGCGCAGTATGTTGGCTGTGCCAAGGACTGCACATTTCTGGACTGAGATGTCTGATGTTGTTCCTGGGATCTGTTGTAGCCACTGCTCCAGTTTGGGGGTTACTGCCCGAGGGCCCCGATGACCACAGGCACCACTGTGGTCTTCACCTTCCAGGCCCTCTCCAGTTCCTCCCTGAGGCCCTGGTATTTCTCCAGTTCCTCGTGCTCCTTTTTCCTGATGTTGCAATCACTTGGTATTGCTACATCAACCACAATGGCTTTCCTCTGATGTTTATCCACTACGACAATGTCTGGTTGGTTCGCCATTACCATTTTGTCTGTCTGGATCTGGAAGTCCCACAGGATCTTAGCTCTGGCGTTCTCCACCACCTTTGGGGGTGTTTCCCACTTTGATCTCGGGGTTTCCAGTCCATATTCTGCACAGATGTTTCTGTACACTATGCCGGCCCCTTGGTTATGTCGCTCCATGTACGCTTTCTCTGCCAGTATCTTGCACCCTGCTGTGATGTGCTGGACTGTCTCAGGGGCCTCCTTGCACAACCTACACCTTGGGTCTTGTCTGGTGTGGTAGATCTGGGCCTCTATTGCTCTGGTGTTTAGGGCCTGTTCCTGGGTGGCCAGGATGAGGGCCTCTGTGCTGTCCTTGAGTCCAGCTTTTTCCAGCCATTGGTAGGCAAATCCTGAGAAGCCAGCTCAATTTTGCTATTTATTGTGTTTACAGATTTCACCAGTGTTTTTCTATCTATCTATCTATCTATCTATCTATCTATCTATCTATCTATCTATCTATCTATCTATCTATCTATCTATCTATCTATCTATCTATCTATCTATCTATCTATCTATCTATCTATCTATCTATCTATCTATCTATCTATATATCTATATTATATATATATATATATATATATATGTATATATATATATATATATATATATATATATATATATATATATATATATATATATATATATATATATATATATATATATATATATATATATATATATATATATATATATATATATATATATATATGAGTTATAGCCTGTTGCTTTAAGGGCAAAGATTTACAAAATAGAACAAAAAAACAAAAAAAAGTAGAAAAAAGTAATCGCAGTAAGTGAGCATGTTGCACAAGATCTACAAAGATTAAATATGGACTTAATTACAGGTATTACTGTGGTTAAGACGGCTTTGTTTAAATAATTGCATGAGACACCAGCTGTCATCATGGAGGCTGCTGGAGAGCAGTGGCCATAAAAAAGAAAATCAAGTAGAAAGTCATTATGCTGGAGTAATATTAAAAATTCATTTAATTTAAATTAGTATGCAAAGTGGCAAACAGTAAAACTATTTAAAGATAAATAAACTAAAGATCTAAACCATATAGTATTGTTTCCATATATCAGTGGATGCAGATGGCTTCCATTTATTTTAGTATCATTTGTCAGGGGATGACAACGTAGGAATGTGTTCATTATTAAATGGATTTAGAGACAATGCCTGAACCATTTCTGAAATGAGATTTCTACAGATTGTTGTATAGGTGGCTCTTTAATGTGCCAGAATTTACAGACTTTTTAAATAGTGAAAGTTTGTGTTTCTCATCAATAAATGTAAATTACTGTAGCCGGGGCATTATGTCCATTATGCACTCTTCCGGTTGCCCATATAAGGAAGACGCTGTGTTTTAGCGCAGCTGATTCATTACGGAGGCAAGCAATCGGTATTTACATTTAAAAGCGGGTAGATCGCTGAGAGGGTGAGAGTCCAGGCTGATTTCTCTGCAGGAAACCTCCTCTTGGAAAGGATATACAGAGTTCTGCTAGCTTTTAGCGAAGGTAAAGGCAGTTCATTATTATGTGGTTATTTAAAATATCTGTTTAATTTTATTCTCTGTTGTGTGCAGGTTGGCCTGCTACTGTTTCAGTTTTAGTTTGTTTTGGTTATTTATGGATTAAACTTTTTATTCTTTGGGAGTTTTTATTGTTCAGCCCTCCAGGCTTGCTTGTAGATAACCTGTGCTGTCCCTGGTTCCAAGCTGTTTTATCTAGATTGAGGAGACTAGTGGAAGGGGAGTTTCTTGTTTTGTGTTATTCACCAGGAGTTTTTCTTTTGTTGTGCGAGTGTGTTTTTGTTGGAACACCTAGGTGTATTCAGTTACATTTGTTTTTTTAAATTATTATTTCTCCCCCAAGCAGTCTGATTTTATTTAATCAAAGTAACTGGACATCAGCGGTAAGGTTTCCAGGGCCAGCATAGATTTAGGATTTTAAAGTGGTTGATATTGTACAATAAAATGAATTGACTATTTATGCCTAGCATTATTGTGATTAAATAACTGTGGTTAATTTGCATCAGTGCCTCTGATCATTTTCTTTACAAACTTATGTGTGATCTGGTAAAAAGACAACACCAGAGGATTTAAGGTTCTTCACACATAACTAAGGTGGTAACCGAGGTCACATTACCTTTCTTTGATTGTTTCAGTTTCCGTTTCTTTGTCGTTTAGAGCAGCTCTGTGGAGGAAAATATGAAACATGTAAAACAGCTCAAACTGAATTAATACAAGGCTGAAGAGACAGAGGAGTCAGTCAGTTGAAATGTATTACATGGATTATTTCTGCTGAATTTACTTCTGAGTTTTTATAATGTATTGGTTTGATAAACCTGGTTTGCCTGTGAGTCTGCACTGAATTTTAAGTATATTATATTTATATTTATTAGTGGTGGAACTTTTTTATCAAATGCAGGGAGTGTAATTAATAAATCACAATTAATTTGATAACTATATATTGACAGAATAAGAAACATTTTCAATCAATCAATCAATCAAATTTTATTTGTATAGCAAATTTCAGCAACAAAGCATTTCAAAGTGCTTTACATCATCAACCCAAAAACACAAAGTCATGCAACATATAATAGACAATACATTGTTACATATTACATTTCAAAAACAATTTACAGTTTTCTGGAAGTTTGTTCCAAATTTTTGGTCCATAGATGCTGAAAGCTGCTTCTCCTCTCTTGGTTCTGGTTCTGGGGATGCAAAGCAGACCAGAACCAGAACCAGAAGACCTGAGAGGTCGGGAAGTTTGATACAACAACAGCAGATCTTTGATGTATTGTGGTGCTAAACCGTTCAGTGATTTGTAAACTGACAACAGTATTTTAAAATCTATTCTTTGAGCTACAGGGAGCCAGTGGAGTGACTTTAAAACTGGTGTTATGTCTCTATCTTCCTGGTTCTAGTGAGAACACGAGCAGCAGCATTCTGGATCAACTGCAGCTGTTTGATTGATTTGTTGGACAGACCTGTGAAGACGCTGTTACAATAATCAATGCGACTAAAGATAAACGCCTGGATGAGTTTCTCTAGATCTGGCTAAGACATTAGTCCTCTAATCCTGGAGATGTTCTTCAGGTGATAGAAGGCTGACTTTGTAATTGTCTTTATGTGGCTCTGGAGGTTCAAGTCCGAGTCCATCACTACTCCCAGGTTTCGGGCCTGATCGCTAGTTTTTAGTTGTAATAACTGAAGCTGTGCATTGACTCTAGATCGTTCCTCTTTAGGTCCAAAAATAATGACTTCAGTTTTATTTTTGTTCAGTTGGAGAAAGTTTTGGCTCATCCACACATTTATCTGTTCTAAACATTTATTCAGTGATTGGTTGGGTTCAAAGGTCACCTGGTGACATCGTAATGTAGAGCTGTGTGTCATCCGCATAGTTATGGTAAGAATATAAATATTAAATAAGAGGGGTCCTAGGATTGAACCTTGGGGTACCCCACATGTGACCTTTGACCTCTTTGATGAGAAGTTTCCAATTGAAACAAAGTAATCCCTGTTCTTTAAGTAAGATTCAAACCAGTCGAGCGCTGAACCGGAGAGTCCAACCCAACTCTCCAGTCGATTCAGTAATATGTCATGGTCGACAGTGTCAAAAGCTGTTGACCATGCTTTTGGCTTTTTCAATCCAAAAGCCTGCTGCTAAAGTATTAAATAAACAGGCATGTGACATATTTTAGGCTTGAATAACTCCTTTATTTACAAAGGAATTATTTACAGTGTCCCATTAGATTGTGTTTTGAAGGAATCTTGGTCATTTTCCAGTGGGCCAAGAGAAGCAGCTTTTCATCCATGGTTGTTGTTTACAGAAATCGCTTGTAGATTAGATTTATGGGTACACCAAAACTCACAAATAGGATTAATTATGTTTTAACACTTCAAAATCTGTGTAACCACTTCATTAGACGGTTTATCTCACCATGGTTTTGAGTTATTATTGGCAACTGAAACAAAGTCCTAATTTAAATTGGTCTGGTTTCTGGTTGGAAACCTGTCGCAAGTATACGCAACGGCAAACCTAACAAAATAAATAGCCCTTGAACAATGTCATCACTAAGAGATCAGTTCATCACCATCAGAATTTACTATGAAAACATTTCTCACCTACAATCTGCCCAGTGGTTTATATTCACTCCTCTACATACCAATGTACCACTAATTCCTTCCAGTTTCTCTTATCAACTTAACCTATATGTACACTTCGGTCTTTTGCTGTAAGATGTTAAAAACAGCATGTCTTTGTTTGGTTCTAGTTTAATTTGTCTAAAAAGTTACCTTATCTTCTTATGTTGCTGTTGTTGTTTGCCTTCCATAGTTTCAATTCTTCAGGCAAACATGAGACATGTGTTGGTCATGTAAATCAGGACGTACATGACATAGAAGAAAAAAAACACAAAACTGTCAGTTACAATGAGTTCAATGAATCCCATGTGAAGAACATTATCCAGAAAATGTGCTCTGAAAGCCTGGTCTGTAGAGATACAAATCTATTGTCATTGTTATTATTTTGGGTGCAGGGAGTAAAACTATGAAGAGCAAATGCTCTGAAATTTTCTTCAGTTTTATTCTTATTTGCTGAGATACAGTACCGTTTGTTGAGGGAGGTCAGGCTGTCTTCTGTTTCTTTTAATAAACATCTGTACATAAAATGCATGGAATAAAAAAAGACAAAAAAGGATTTACTAAAGAACATTTTGCTGACATTATATTTACATTTCTTGAAATTATTTGCACACTTTTTCAAAGAAAAATCACATATTTACCTTATCTCACGATGAGACTGAAGAGAATCGTCAGCCATTTGTTCAACTTTTAGAAAGAACAAGAATTAATTATGATACCATCCATGAGTCAACATATTTAATTAATCCAACAATTGTAGAATCTTGTTGATGAACTAATGATTTCCTTCTATAACTTAGCTTAAACTAATGCACTTAGCTGGAGTAACATTCGTATGACTTTCCTGTTGCTCTGCTTTGTTTTGTTCAAACTGAATGTGTCAGACAGATTACATTCATAATAGTCAAGGTGTTGCTTCATGGAAGGGTTGGACTTCCAGTAAATCCTGCCCAATAAAAGTGTACATATAAATATTTACCTGAAACACCTGCCTCTCAGTTCCTGATTATTTTCCTCTGCACAACCTGCAGGACCTGTTCCAGCAATGGGGGAATCTTACATTATAAGCATCGACTTTGGAACAACATACAGTGGATATGCCTTCAGTTTGACACCCAGAGAGAAAGAAGTTGACCCACATGTGAAGTTTTGGGGTGAAGAAGTTGGACTAGAAACCCCAAAGACTCCAACCTGCATCCTGTTTGATGAAGATCAACAATTTGTCAGCTTTGGATATGAAGCAAAAATTTCTTATTTCACAAACACTATGACAGATAGTGAAACAGTAAAGAAATTGATCTCCTCTGCCTTTTCCCAGTGCTAGTTAGAAAACCAATCAGAGTGTTGATGCTGTCAATGCCCTCCATATAAGCTGCAGTTTCCTCCTGACATCAGAGCCTGTTGTGAATACCAGGCTAGTTAGCATGATTGATTGACAGCACTAAGACCCTCCCCTTGACTTTGACTGATTTTTGATCAGGTTAATTTCTTCAAATGGTAATAATACATCAGGAAGGATGTGGAGGTGATTAATCTTTTCACAGAACTGTTTTATAACATACCATCACAACATAGTGAGTGTTTAACAGATACTTAAAGAACATATTTTTAAAAACAGTCAACTTTAAAGTCCATTTTTATTCTTACACTGCTGATGTTATTACAATATTATGTCTGCAACAAAATTCTGGTTTTAATATCTGAATGATGCTTTTGTGTTGAGTATGAAGTAAAGTATCCCAGTGAGGTTAGAAGAATTATGTATGACTTCACAGTTTTCAAGAGAAAAGATGAAGATATGGAAATAACTTGTCCACTGAATCTAGGAATGATGGCTCTATAAAAACAAGACATGGAAGAATACTTTGATCGAGTTCAAGGAGCATCTTATGATGAGGGAGTAATCAAAATATTTAAGCAGAAACAGATCTTTCTTTGAAAAGAGTCTGTGGAGCATCACCATGATTCTCGGAGAAATCTTTTACAAAACCCACAGCATTAAATACATTCTGTTAGTGGGAGGTTTTGCTGAAAGTCAGATTCTATGGAGACACATCACTGATGAGTTTATTGAGAACTGCAAAGTGTTGTGTCCTTTTAGGCCTCAAGAAGCCATTTTGAAGGGAGCTGTAGAGTTTGGAAGAAACCAAGGTGCTGTGGCATCAAGAAAAAGTGACTATACCTATGGAGTATGTCTATCAGAGCGGTTTAAGAAGTCGTAGGGCTAACCTTAAAATGCTGCAATCCTTTCTCTGTAAGATACCCAAAGAGCCATGCAGGGTTTCTAGGTGAACATTTCATTTATTCAGACCATACAGGACCATTAGATATTAAGATTAACTGAGTTCCATTGATGTTTTTCATCAGTGGAACAGTGTGTCCTCAAGGCACACTGTCCTTAAAGTCTCAGATGTTTCCCTGCTTTGGCATTCTTGATTCAGACTGTTGCAGTTTAGCAAAACCTTAATAATCATCCATTAATTGACATCATGTGCACGACCCAGTAGTCAAGAGATCATTTCTGCTATCCAAGAATGTGTATGAAGTTCAATAGCTCTGGAGAGCTCAATACCAAGCAGGCCTGGCGGGATAGGCGGGCACTAGAGGGCATTGGAGGGCATTGGAGGGCATTTCCCGCCCACAGAGTCAGCTGTGCCCAACCTCAGCTGGAGGCTGTTTTTTTTTTTATTTTACCTCAGAGTGGCCAGCTGTCTCCATTTGATGCAATAGAGTCTTCCACACTTCCCAGACCTGTGCGGTAGTCACTGTTTTCCGCTGCTACAACTGTTTATCATTGTTATCAAGTCGTTATGTGTTTTTCCGAACCACCATGGATAACATCAGATACTAATAAACATGGTTATTTTATTTGAAAGGTTTCACAATGATTTGTATTCATATTAAAGTAAAACCTCGTTTAACATGCCCCCTCAGAATAAACCGATGCCCCCCCTGCTAAACACATCTGGATCCGGGGCTGATATCAAGATGGTGATAAATCACTTGCCCCAAGGGCAATTTAAAGACAACAAGATGTGCAACAGCTGCTGAGATAGAATAGTTATAATGGTCTTTCTTTGTGTATATTTATATACATACCTTTGTACATGGAGACAATGTGATGTAAGATCTTGTATGAATTCAATGCATGCGATTGTCCTTCATGACATTATTGTCTCTACTGAATTTGTTTTTATTACAGTCTCCATCTATGATATTTTCATCTAGTACTTTTTTGTTGTTTTGATAGATAGATGGATGCTAAATAATTTATTTAGCTCTCATTGTCTGATATTTTATATGAATAAAATATACTGATTTTTGTGTGATTTTGTTGTCAGCACATTCAACTTTGTACAGGACAAAATATTCAAAGAGAATATTTCCTTAATTCAGATCTAGGATGTGTTATTTGAGTGTTCCCTTTATTTTTTTGAGCAGTGTGCATTACCTAAAAAGTGGACGTCTTACCTTTTTATTGCTTTTACTGGAAGGTTTGCAAAGGTAGAAGGTAAAATGGATGCAGTAAAATATAAGGAAATTCTAAGGTACTATTTGTTTAAATTTGCAAGAAAACAAAAGCTTTAGAGAATATTTACTTCCCTGCCAAACAACAACCAAAAGCATCACATAAATGGTTTAAGGGCAAGGTGGATGTTCTGGAGTGACCTAGTCAAAGCCCAGAATCCAATCTGATAGAGAATTTGTGCCAGGACTTGAGCAATAGAGGAAACCTGTGGGGTCCAAACTGCAAGCCTGATTTAGACCTGTCCCCACAGATTCAATGCTGTAGTTGCTGCCATAAGGGAATCTACTAAATAGTGACTTAAAGGGGTGAATATTTATGCACTTACCCATTTTATGTTACCTATTTCTATTTGTCATTTTGTAAAACTCAGTTTTCACTTTGACTGATCATAATTGATTTGTAAAAGCAATAAAAATTGTAACCATCCAAGAAGATGAATACTTTGTACAGCCACGGTAACTTGAAGATCTGAATGAATGAATGAATGTCCTTTTAGGACATTCATTCATCGCTGAATGTATGATAAACAGTATCAAGACCTTCACCAGGATGTTTGACCAGTACAACGAGTTATCAGTTGTCTACTTTCAGTTTAAGATGTTCCCAGTCTTTAAAGAGCCTCACTTACAGCCCATCTATAATTAACACAGAGAATTAAAGCAATGCTTACATTTTTAGTGTCAAGATGGTCATAGAAAACAACATTACTTTAAACTAGGATGGTAAAACACCAGTTAGATATTCCAAATAGTAACAGCCTTTTCATGTACAATGAAATAAAATTGCGTGGCAATACACAATCATCCAGTTCTCCCAGTCAAGAAAAAAACATACAACACAAACCAAAGAATTTCCAAGAAATGCCCTTGTTTATTATCAGTCAGACTTGTTTCCAGAAAAAACCTTTATAAGCTCGTAAGCTACTTTTATAAGTAAAGCCTATAAAAGTAAAGCTTTAGTTAGCTTTACTTTTAATAAGTAAAGCTTATAGAGCTTCTGAAAGCTCTTTAAGCTTTTATAAATAAAACTTATAAAAGTTTTATAAGATTATACAACAAAAGCTTAGAAAAGCTCTAAGGAAAGCTCTATAAATGCTTTACTTTTAGAGCACTTGTTATACACAAAGGCAGCACATAGAACAACTGCAGCGATCTGTTGTATTCTTGTATGGATGGTGACGTCTCTTGGATTTTCCAGGCTGTCAACAGAGGGTGCAGATGATCACTGCAGGATGGACCTGAGAGATGGCTTCATCCTGGACAGGTCGCCAGTCCATCACAGAGCAACGCAGGACAAACAATCATGCACACACACACACACGCACACACACACACACACGCACGCACACACACACACACACACACACACACACACAACTGGCTCCTCTTGATGTGGAGGAGCAGCGGCTCTACTCTGAGTCCCTCCCGGATGACCAAGCTTCTCACCCTATCTCTAAGGGAGAACCCAGCCACCCCACGGAGAAAACCCATTTCGGCCACTTGTATCTGCGATCTTGTTCTTTCGGTCATGACCAAAACTCATGACCATAGATGAGGGTAGGAACGTAGATCGACCGGTAAATTGAGAGCTTCGCTTTTTGACTCACCTCTCTCTTCACCACGACGGACCGGTACAGCGCCCGCTTCACGGCGGACGCCACGCCAATCCACCTGTCGACCTCCCGCTCGCTTCTTCCCTCATTTGTGAACAAGATCCCAAGATACTTGAACTCCTCCACTTGGGTAGGACATCTCCCTCGACCCGGAAAAGGCACTCTACCCTTTTCCGACTCAAGACCATGGTCTCGGACTTGGAGGCACTGATCCTCATCCCGGCCGCTTCACACTCGGCTGCGAACTGCTCCATCGAGAGCTGCAGATCACGTCCCGATGAAGCCAATAGGACCACATCATCTGCAAAAAGCAGGGATGCAATCCTAAGGCCACCAAAACAGATCCCTTCAAAACCCTGGCTGCACCTAGAAATTCTGTCCATAAAAGTAAAGAACAGAATCGGTGACAAAGGGCAGCCCTGGCGGAGTCCAACCTTCACCGGGAACGAGCCCGACTTATTGCCGGCAAAGCGGACCAGACTCTGATACCGGTCATACAGGGACCTGACAGCCCGTATCAAAGGGCCCAGTACCCCATACTCCCGGAGGGACACGGTCGAACGCCTGCTCCAAGTCCACAAAGCACATGTAGACTGGTTGGGCGAACTCCCATGCACCCTCCAGGACCCTGCTGAAGGTGTAGAGCTGGTCCAGTGTTCCACAACCAGGACGAAAACCACACTGCTCTTCCAAAATCCGAGGTTCGACTATCCAACGGACCTTCCTCTCCAGTACTCTCGAATAGACCTTGCCAGGGATGCTTAAGAGTGTGATCCCTCTATAATTAGAGCACACCCTCCGATCCCCCTTTTTAAACAGGGGGACCACCACCCCAGTCTGCCAATCCAGGGGAACTGCCCCCGATGTCCATGCGATACTGCAGAGTCGCGTTAACCAACACAACCCTACAACATTCAGAGCCTTAAGATACTCCGGGCGAATCTCATCCACCCCCGGGGCCCTGCCACCGAGGAGCTTTTTAACTACCTCGGCGACCTCGTCCCCAGAGATTGGAGAGCCCAACCCAGAGTCCCCAGGCTCAGCTTCCTTAATGGAAGGCATGTTGGTGGGACTGAGGAGGTCTTCAAAGTACTATGCCCATCGGCCCACAACGTCCCGAGTCGAGGTCATCAGCACACCGCCCCTACTGTGAACAGTGTTGGTACTACACTGTTTCCCCCTCCTGAGACGCCGGATGGTGGACCAGAATCGCCTCGAAACCATACGGAAGTCTTTCTCCATGGTTTCTTCGAAGTAGCTCCCATGCCCGAGTTTTTGCCTCAGCAACCACCAGAGCCGCAAGTCGCTTCGCCTGCCGGTACCCGTCAGCTGCTTCCAGAGTCCCACAGGCCAAAAAGGCCCAAAAGGACTCCTTCTTCAGCCTGACAGCATCCCTCACCGAAGGTGTCCACCAACAGGTTCGAGGGTTGCTACCACGACAGGCACCGACGACCTTGTGACCACAGCTCCAATAAGCCGCCTCCACAGTGGAGGCACGGAACATGGTCCACTCAGACTCAATGTCCCCCGCCTCCCCCAGGACGTGTTCAAAGCTCTGCCGGAGATGGGAGTTAAAGCTCCGTCTCACAGGGGACTCTGCCAGACGTTCCCAGCAGACCTTCACAATACGTTTGGGCCTGCCAGGTCTGACCGGCATCCTCCCCCACCACCGGAGCCAACTCACCACCAGGTAGTGGTCAGTGGAGAACTCCGCACCGCTCTTCACCCGAGTGTCCAAGACATACGGCCGCAGATCCGACGAAATGATGACAAAATCGATCATCAAACTGCGGCCTAGGATGTCCTGGTGCCAAGTGCACATATGGACACCTTATGCCTGAACATGGTGTTCGTTATGGACAATCTGTAACGAGCACAGAAGTCCAGCAACAGAACATCACTCGAGTTCAGATCGGCCACACCCCTCCAGGTCTCACTGTCATTTGAGACCGTCATTTTTTCTTGTTTGTTCTAAAGTAATAAATGAAATGACATCAGACTCATGTGGTGCTTTATTAGGACAATCAAAGAGGATTTTACATGAAATCAGACATTTCCATTCAAGCACACATTCACACACTAATAATAGCACTACCTGGGGAAGTCTAACATGACATCTAAAGTAAGATTACATATTCTTTAATCATCCCAGCAATTAAAGAATTAGTCCTGAATTGCTAGACTAAGTGCATACATAACTACTTCAGTTATTATTCCACAAGCACAAACATACATGGCTAGTGGTGTTTATTTTTCGTTTCAAGAACACCACTGAGCTCATTAACAGAAATGTACTTTAAGTAGTTGTGGATCTCCCTCTGCAGCTATCCAGGTGTACATGTGTAATATGTGATAAACAAAGGTGCTGTGATATCAAATCTGGACAATATAAATAACTGTCAACCAAAACTAATGCTATTTTTGGAGGATTCATGTTTAACATCACCTTTAGTTCCTCTTATGCAATGTGCTGACCTCTGAGCACTTTATAACTTGCATATAATTTAGCTCTCTTGTTTATTGGATTGAAAAGTAAAAATGTTTTTTAGTCTGAAATATAAACTACACCTAGTCTATAAAACAACTTAATTTTATTACTCTGCTTGAACTAATGCATTTACCTGAAGTTACAGCTGTATGACTTTCCTGCTGCTCTGTTTTGTTTTGTTCAAACTGAATGTGTCACAGATGACATTCATAATAATCAAGACGCCATTTCGTTGAAGGGTTGGACTTTCTGTCAGTCCTGCCCAGTAAGAGAAGATATAAATATCTACCTGAAACACCTGCCTCTCAGTTCCTGATTCTTTTCCTCTGCACAACCTGCAGGATCTCTTCCAGCAATGGGGGAATCTTACATTATAAGCATCGACTTTGGAACAACATACAGTGGATATGCCTTCAGTTTGACATCCAGAGAAGAAGAAGTAGATCCACATGTGAAGTTTTGGGGTGAAGAAGTTGGACTAGAAACCCCAAAGACTCCAACCTGCATCCTGTTTGATGAACATCAACAATTTGTCAGCTTTGGATATGAAGCTAAAAACTCTTATTTAAAACAATCAGGCAAAGATGGCAGAGCAATGTTCTTCTTTGATTGCTTTAAGATGTCGCTCTACGACAAAGTGAGTAATAAATATTTATCAACAATTATATATTTGAGTTTTGTAATCTATTATAAATCACTGTAACACATTTTCTATCTTACATTATCATTAGAATGTTATGCCTGCAAAATATATTTTTTAAATTTAATTCAAACCATTAAACTACATTTTAATATCTTACAATACTTTTAAGATATTGAAACAATATGTAAATAAAATTCAGGCAGTGCATGGGTTTTCTCTTCAGAATGATGGTCTCTATATGCTTCTATTCATTGAAATAATATAATTATCAAATATCTCTAGAAAATCACCACAGATCTGACAATTAAAGCAGCCAATGGGAGGGAAATGAAGGCTCTGAAGGTTTTTGCAGAAGCTTTAAGATTCCTGAAAGAAGACGCTCTGAAGACGATCCAACAAAACACTGAAGGAGTCACCTTCACAGCCTCTGACTTCACCTGGGTTCTGACGGTTCCTGCCATCTGGGATCATTCAGCTAAACAGTTCATGAGAGAAGCTGCAACTCAGGTAAAACCCAGAGACTGTTAGACACCTCAGTGGTAACATTATTACTGTTATTACTGTTTCAAAATATGAATTTTCTCATTGCTTTCAGGCAGGAATTGTAACAGAGGGAACTCAAAACAATCTGGTGTTTGCTCTGGAGCCAGAAGCAGCTTCAGTTTACTGTAAGAAACTACCATCTGAGGGTTTCATAGCAGAAAACCGGGGTGAAAGCAAACTGGACCAATCTCCAGGAACTCAGTACATCGTTGTTGATTGTGGAGGTATGACATTGGTGGCTGTTTTAAATAAATATGATGATTTTTAAAAAATAAAATAAACTGGTTGAAGTGGCATGCACAGCGTTCCAATATTTTATTTCTGCAAGGTAACAGTGTGACCAACTGTATCACCAGTTTGAATCTCCGTCACCTGGACCTTTCTACATGGAGTTTGCATGTTCTCCATGTGCATGTGGAAATTCTCTCCAGAGTATAAAAGCACGACTGCTGGCTTTACTGGTCTCTCTAAAGTGTCTCTGAATGCATGTTTGATCTTTCTGTCTCTGTTTTCCCCTGTGATAAACTGGTGACTGGTGGAATAGGCACCAGCTCCCATTTCAACTCTGAAAGAACAAGATTATTCAGATAATGGATGGATAAATGGAGAGAAAGTCGGGATAATTATTTATGACAGTAGAAATGTATTCTGGAAAAGCAGTTACTCAACATTTTGGTGGTTAGAATAAGTGTCACTTACTTTGCTTATTATAGTTCTTTGGGTCACGTTTTCTGAGGAAACAGTTTAACATTCACCAAAAATATTGACATTGTTTTTATGATTGAATGAAAAGTCCTTTTGCACCTCTTACTTTCCTCATAATCCCCCAGGAAGTTTGACTATTGAATTTAAGAGAGGGACTCCTCCAAAAGTTGCAGGACTCTTGCAATCGTTTGAATATAGTTTGAGATCATTAATGCGAAAACTTCCATTTTATGTGTTTCAGGAGGAACCATTGACATCACTGTTCATGAAATCCTTGAAGGAGGATTTCTGAAGGAGCTGCACAAAGCCTGTGGGAACGACATGGGAGGACAAACTGTAGACAGGAAATTTAAAGAGTTCCTCAGAGAGACATTCTCTCCTGAAATCTGGGACGAGTATGAAGTAAAGTATCCCAGTGAGGTTAGAAGAATTATGTATGACTTCACACTTTTCAAGAGAAAAGATGAAGATATGGAAATAACCTGTCCATATAATCTAGGAATGATGGCACAGAAAAAACAGGACATGGAAGAATACTTTAATCGAGTTCAAGGAGCATCTTATGATGAGGGATCAATCAAAATATCCAAACACAAACTGAGATCTTTCTTTGAAAAGAGTCTGTGGAGCATCAGTAAGAGCCTAAGAGAAATCTTTTCCAAAACCCGAAGCATTAAATACATTCTGTTAGTGGGAGGTTTTGCTGAAAGTCAGATTCTACGGAGGTACATTACTGATGAGTTTATTGACAACTGCAAAGTGTTGTGTCCTTTTAGGCCCCAAGAAGCCATTGTAAAGGGAGCCGTAGAGTTTGGAAGAAACCAAGGGGCAGTGGCATCAAGAAAAAGTGCCTATACTTATGGAGTAGATGTTTCAAAGACGTTTAAGAAGTTGAAGCACAGGGAGGACAAAAAATACACAAGCAAAGATGGTGTCGTCAAGTGTGCTGACCTTTTTTGCAAACTTGTTGAAATAGATGAGGATGTTGGTTGGAATGAAACCAGAAAGCATTCCTTTAGTCCCGTAGAAAGTGACCAAACGCAAGTGAATTTTGTATTTTATCGCACAAAGAAAAACAATCCCATGTATGTGGATGAACCAAAAGTGGAAAAAATTGGCTCATTTGTTGTCGAGTCTCCTGACACGTCACTTGGAATGGACCGTGTGATCGATCTAGAAATAAAGTTTGGCTTCACAGAAATGACAGCAACAGGCACTGACAGAGAGTCTGGATCAGTTCACACAGTCAAGCTAAACTTCATGACAAATTAATTATGATATACAAACAAGAACAAAAAGTAAGATAAAATAATAAGATGCACAGTACAAAATTGTAGCCAGTGTGCCTTGACCACATTTTAATATTTAAGTACAGTAAAAAATTCCTTCAAATAAATCCCTGTAGTTTCCTCCACCCTAAAATGGCAAAGCGGTAACAGTTCAGAAGAAAAAAGTGAGAAATGTTACAGTAGCTAATGAACCAAGGTGGTGTTTCAGAATATTAAGAGTAAAGTTAGCAATTCAATAAGAAAAAATATTCAGGCTACAATATCTTCCAGAGATGTTACATTGGTTTTCTTTGTTCTGCTTTATGAATGAATACACTTGAATATCATCAGCATATACATGCTGGAGACTGTAAAGAAAGAAGCAACATGCAAACTAATGTAAAGAATGTTATAACATTTAATCCATGGTGTCTTTTTGATTTTTATTTATATTTCTCTTCATGTATTTAATGAAATGTAAAATAATTCAGCAGCCATATAATTTATACTTTCTGCCACTTTTCTCCTTTTTAAAAAACTGAACAGTATCTTTGAATATTCTCCTGGAAGGTTGCTGGTTATTGTACTTCAGAAATATAACATTGCTTTGATCTTCTTTTCATATCAAGCAAAAATAAAAACCTAAATATATGTTTTCCCAATTGTGTATTTTTTTCTGTCTTTGAATAAAAACAAAGTCACAGTTTGGAGTTCATGATCCCATCACCTTGGAGTTCCATTGTCACATTTAGTTTTGGTTTTATTCTTTATCTTTAGTTTGCCTGGTAATTTTCTGTGTTCCTTGAAGTGAATTCCTGTTGAGTCATTTTCTATAAGCTCCTCAACTCATGCAGTCATTCTCATTCTGATGTTAAGAAACAACAGAGGTCAGTGTTAGAATAATTATATTTTGTTATCATTCTTACATTGGTAGCTATAAAAGATTTATTATTCACATCCCTGAGAAAAGCTCTCATACTTGTTAGACTTTGGAGCTGCAGCTGTGTACAGACCTTGAAGCTGCAGCCACTTGTATCTTTGGGATACTCCTATCTGCCTCCCTCCACATTCCTTTTCTACTTTGTAATAAAAGATAAAGCCCTAACTAAGGGTCTTCAGAGCGCTCAGTGAACGGCTGGAAGCAGCGGTTTGCTGGGATCTCTCCTTTTGCAAAAGCTTTCATAAAATTCACTTGCGTTGTCTGTTTGTTCTTCTATTTAGATTCACAAATACCTATCATTTTGGTGCTGTGACCCGGATCTCTCGTTTTGTTCGCTGACAGATGAAGAACGACGCGCTGAAACCGTGCACGGCCAGAGTCATTAGGACTTGGAGAGAAAGACCCGGGAAGTGAATTCTTTGCCAGGCCAGCGCCTTAGGTTCGACTTTGTCTGCCAGCGACGGGACTGCCGAGATCCGACCGGACAGAACGAGCCGACAGAAAGCGTAAGTGAAACAATTGATATATTGCAGTTGATGTTTATCAGCTAAAAGGTTGGAGGCCTTGTCAGAACAACTTGACTAAATTCCAAAGGGTTGGAGGCCCAGCTGATGTTTTTCAGCTAAATTCCGAGGTTGGAAGCCTTGTCAGAACACCTTGACTAAATTCCGAAAGGTTGTAGAATCCCTGTTGTCTCAACTAAAATCTACAAGAGAGGTGTTTTTAGAGCCCCTCTTTTAATGAGGACTTCCCATAAGGAAGAATCCTCGCACTGATAGGAAATTGTTTGTTGCTGCGATTTTTATTGCTGTGTCATTGCTGCCGTGCTGTGTGTGTTTGTGTGTGTGTGTGTGCATGCAAGAGCGAGTGGTGCTCATCTCTCTCTGTGAGTAAAACTTTCTGTCCTCGGAATTAGAATCCTAAGTGAAGAACCGGACTGAGGCTAGTCTCAGTCTAGAAGCCTGTTCTTCATGGGACACTAAGCGCTGACCTCCAGCACTTACTTGAGAGAGCACAAAATATCAAGTCATTTCTAAAGCTAAATTGCAGAGTATTTAAATAATGGGAAATAAAAATTAATAAAAAGAGAAAGAAAGGAGGAAGAACCGAAATGTGCTAAACAAATTAGGAAAAACAAAGACAAAAGGAGTAAAAGTGAGGAAGCCACTACTTTGTTTGTAAAGCCAGAAGATAACGAGCCCATACTAGGTGCAATGCAGGCCCCTCCTCCGTGCGCACAGGCAGCGCTCCCCTTGGATCCTCCAACTCTCACTCCTGCAAAATCACCACCAGCTGAGCTGACCACAGATCCACTGTCAGTTCTCACTCCAAATACACTTTTCCCATCCCTTCCTGTCTACTGGCATCGCTATATGAGAAGGAAGGCGCAGGTCCCCGTAATCAGGGACATTCATATAATCTCAGGCAGTACAAACAGCCAAAAGTTTTGAACAGTTTTGACGGTACAGAACAATATCCAATGATCCAGGTCCCAAACCCAAATCCTAGAGATGGCCAGTCACCACACATTTATGTTTTTAGACCCTGGACTTTAGAAGAGGCCAGGAAGGCTGTGGAAGGAATAACGCATGTTGCAGAGGACCCCGATAAGTGGATAGAAGACATGGCTGGATTAATTCACTCATGCAGACTAAATGGGGTATAAGTAGGTTGAAGCAGCCATGTCCTCATTAGGGAAAAATTGGGCAAAAGTAAGGGGAAATTATACAGGGAAAGCAACAGATGACAACAAATTTTTTTCTTCTTTTTTTTCAATGTATTGATTACTTGGTAGAACAATTACAAAAGAAAATGACACCAACTTTGGTGCTGTGATCCTCTGGCTGTATGTTTGGGGGGTCAGCGATCAGAGTTTTGGTACCGACCTGGACATTATCCAGCCTCTTATCTCACTTAGGCTTAAAATGAGAAGAGGGCTGCTCGCTGACTTCACACCTCAGCATTAGGATCAACAAACTTAAAGTAATTCATTGATCTCTGATGTTTTCTCAGACTAAGTTAACTTAAACTTAAATTAACTTACATTCTACATTAAACTCTAACATGGCAAAGGACAAAAGAGACTATGGGTTTAACATGTTTCATTTTTATATGTGTTCGAATAAGTTAATGACTCATAACTTTTAAATAAAATGTTGGTTAATAAGTGGCTAAAATTATATAATCTAAAGAGAGAAAAGAGATATAAATATGAAATATATATATATATATACAGATATATATTTAGAAATAAAAAAAACAGAAAGAAAGACAAACTCTAATTGACTCCTATTTGCTTCTTTCTTTTTCCTCTGTCTGAGCCTCGCTGCGGTGCGTCTGACCTCTGACTTCAACTCAAACCTGTCTTACCATGGCCGAGATGATGTCCCTCCCCCCTCACCAGCTAATGACAGCGATCAAGAAGACAAAGAAGATCAGAAAGACAAAGAAGAGATCTGCTGATCCTAATTTTCTGACACCTGGGAACTGTCATTGAGCAACTACTGCATGGAGTCCTGCTGGACATTTGGTCTGAAACTACATTCCTGTGTTTGGGTGCAACTGAACTCTTACAACCTACGCTGGTCTTCTCCCTGACATCAGCCTGGAGAAGGAAGAATAATGTGCTTGAGAGACAACAAACTGAACTGTTTGACCCTTGTTTCATTTGTGGACAGCATGGACATTGAGTGAGGGACAGTCTGGGCAACTCAAAGATCCAATACAGAACCAGTTGGACTGACAGGAAACTGCAGAGAGAGAGGAGGGAGAGGACCACGCTGCAGCGACGCCAGCAGCAGGAGGAGGAGGAGAAGTGAGCTCATCCAAGATAAGTGTTATACACATACACAACTGTTATACACTGCTACTGCAATGAAGACTTGCTTGCTTTATAACCCTGTTCACATATTATCTAGCCAGAAAAGAAAGTCTTAACAGCTTTTATGTTCAATGATAGACAAATTCTCTCAGTTTGTCCCTTTTAACTCTGAGTCCTGAACAGCAGGACCACTGCTAAGGATCCTCTTAGGGTCCATGAGCCACAGGTTGGGAAACCGTGAAGGGAAAACTGCAATCGCTAAAAGATCAGCAAAGAACTAACGGAAATTATGCCACTAAATTACACCAGCTAAAAATGATCAAAGATTCCAAGCTAATAATTATTTACAAGTTTTCTTTTTCTTTTTTTTTAGGACTATCTTGATAATACATGCTAGAGTGGATTTAAAATTAAATATTTCTGAATGTTAATAAATAAATAAATAAATAAACAAATAAATAAATAAGAAATAAATGAAATAATATTAATTGCAGTTAAATTGAACAGTTATCAAAGTGCATTTTATTAAAATAGGTGAAGTGTTTCAGCAGCAGGAAATTCAGTTGTGGCTGGTTTCCAACACGTCTGAGATAGCTCTTAAAATGTATACATTACTTAAAAGAAGATTCTGACAACTAAAGATAAATATGAACACATTAAAAATGTTAACAAATAAAAATTTTTTTTGAAGCTTCAGAAAATTGTATAATCATTTGAGCAAAGGAAAACAATGAAAGCAGACTATAATTTTGTGGCTGAAAATCTGATTAATTTTTATGTTTTTGTTTGTGTCACATTAAGTTGATGGAAATAAGTGTGATTATAGGAACAAATTGCACTAAAGAACTGAGTAACTGATCAAATTATAATTTAAATCATAAAAATTACATTGCCAACTGGTCTGAAATGCAAGGTTACATTAAATTGTGATATTTTATCTAACTAGTTACTCCAAATTGATGTTTGTGAATGAACATAATGTTTTCTAGATAACGCCTAAAACCTTTAATCCAAGGTTGATTGATTGATGATGTTCTGCAGCAGAGCCAACTCTGGGTTGTGCCATCTGTCAGGAGTAAAACAAAAGTGCTTCACCTTCATGAATTTGATAACATCCATATGTAAGATTTTTACAAAATGCCTCTTTGCTAACAGCTATCCTTCAAGCATTATAACTGTCAGCTAAAACTAGCAGGGTGCAAAATGAATGATGAGGAAATTTTTCAAGTCAATAACAAACCAGTTCTCCCAAACTCTTTATTTAAAGCAGCCGCAATTGTGGGACATGGGTCAACAGGGGGAATGGTGGGGATAATACTAAAGTATTTCACAACATATGGACTAAATTCTTATTTAAAAATTTTTGTTCTGCATAGTTTGTGTTAGACACAATCCACAAGGGAACACAAGGCCAAAAAGAGGAAGTTTCCCAAAACCTTCTTATCCATTTCAAAAAATGCAAACAAATATTGTTTGCTAATTATTGATGCTTTTTCTAAATGGGTTGAAATAGTTCTAGCAAGGCATCCAGATGCTTTGACAGTAGCTAAAGCTATATGTAAAACTATTATTCCAATACCACAAACCATTTATACTGAAAGTAGATTAAAGAAAATGTATGGAACACCGTGGTTAAAATGTTTAGATTTGGTAAAGTTGTACATGAGAATTACACCCACACAAGAAGGATCAACACCATTTGAAATAATTCATGGAAGACCATACAGATTACCAATATTTTCTCCAGGTTTGCAACATGCAGATGAGGAGCAAACACTGGCAGATTACATGATCAGGACTCTGAAACAGAAGGTGTCAAATGCAAATTTACTGCCCTCTGACTCTCCTCTCCCACAGGAAAACACTCCCACCAAGCCAGGAGACTGGGTGTTCATCAAAGTCATAAAGAGGAAGAGCTGGGCCAGCTGCGGTGGGAGGGACCATTCTAAGTGCTGATAACAACTCCAACTGCTGTAAAGATTGCTGAACGACCCAGCTGGATTCATCTCAGTCACTGTAAGTTGCAGAGAGTGTTAGACTTCTAGATTTGAGTGATGGGGAAGCCGGACTTCAAAGGGAGGTCACTGTCATAGATGTGATTTGTCTCAATATCCGCAGAAGAAACCAACAGATCCTCACTCTTTAGCCTAGAAGTCCTGACATCTCTGTAATCTGAGCAGCAATGGGATTCTCACAGGCCAGGTGGAATCTCTGCTGCGCTGTGAGTGCAGCATGTTTTTTGTTCTGGAGTGGAAGCTGCCTCAGCCTCCACAAGATAAGGAGAGAAGCACAAACACTCTTCCCGCAGTCTCATCCACATGACTACAGCACTAACCTGTGGTGGCAACTAATGAACAGGACTGCTAATGAGGTGAACAAGGTGAACTGCTATGTGTGTGCACAGCTGCCCTACGCCACACACAACTCAGGCCTTCGACCAGGTAACATCACTGATGACAAACAGATGTGTCTCTATGGCCTGAGCACACACCCACGGTACAGCATCCCCATACCAAAGGGATGCAGATGGTGCAAAAAGGACTATTTTTTTTCACTTCGGACAGGAGCTGCCGCTAAAGAACTTTTTGGAGCTATGAACTGTTCACTTGTTACTGATGTTCTTCCATTTCCACAGACTGTGATGAAAATACCAGAGACCATTTCCTTGGCAGGGGCCAAAACAGTGTCTCTCAGGAGCTGCATTTACAACAATGAACCTACAACACTAGGAATGCTCCCATGGAACCTGTGTAACACAGTTTACACCTTCTGCGAGACAACACCGGAATTCGTTGACTGCATCGCCTGCAGAGGTCAGGAGCCAACCCCAGGACGCAGCATCTGGAACGACAATCCAGACTATCACGATTTGCTTCAGGAAAGGAGGTTCGACATCACTCAGCAGACGAGAGGACGACAGGAGACAGCTCGTTGCAGCGCCATATTGCCAGGAGACTATGGTCAACAGGTGATGGCTGACTGGTACTTCCTGTGCGGACATGGAGCTTACATGTTTTTGAAAACTGTGTTGTGTTGGCTTTTCTCACAACCTCTCAAGGAGGTGTCTGCAAGATCATAGGTTCAGCATGAGATGAAAGAGGAACTGGTGGAACTATTCATGATTCTCTGCATGATTTCAAAGAGCTTAAGAACTATGTGGACAGTGCAACTCAGGGTTCACAAACTTTTGACTTTCTTGGCTGACCTCCAGACTCTGGTGGCAGCTTTTGGTTAACATTGGAACACCCATCTTGACTGTACTGATTCTATTCTGTCTGTTCACAACCTGCATCATTTTATGTTTTCAAAGCATCATGTTAAAAGACATTTAACACTGCTCTGCTCAGCTATCAGTTGGTCAGGGTAACCTCTGACACAGATGAGGACTACATGTTGCTCCAGAAGAAAGAAGATGACTGGAAAACGAGTACATATGATGATGTCTTGTAAATTAATAAACAGATTAAATCATTTGCTTGATGACTCCTACACTGACAATGTAAAAACAAATGGTGTTAGTGATGATAACTGCATTTGATTTTCTGCTGTTTGTTGGTTTTGGGGTTGTTGTTTTTTTTGTTTTTTTTTCTGTGTTCTCATTCTTACATTCAACATTATTATATCATTAACACAACATTATATGCATTTGGTTTTTAATGTTTCTTTTATATTTCTTTTTTTCTATCCTTATATTATATATTATGCATTCTACAACTCTTGTATAACATGTGTAATCCATTCTTTTTCTTTTTATACAATTTTTTTTTGCATAGTTATTACGTAAGAATTATAAACAGGGGGGAATGTTAGAATAATTATGTTTTGTTATCATTCTTACATTGGTAGTGTAGCAATGTGATGTTGTTACACTAGATTGTTAAGTGGGAGGGTGTTCCGATGGGAAATTCTGAGCACCGGCAGCTTTATTTTGAAAGGACGACAGATCCATTGTAATCCAGCGGGTAACTTCCTATCTCCAAATTATTATTTTTATTAAACTTTCATGTGTTGTAAATAGAAATGGGAATTATTATTGTTGCTGTTGAACATATTTAGTTCATGGATCACTATTTCTAGTATCAGTTTGGAGTTTAAAAATATAAATTAGTGGATCATACCATTGTAGGCTGTGAAAGGTTTTCCCACACTCTCGGTCGCGCTCTTTCTGTTCGGATTCCGTGGGAGAAGGTATGAAGTTTCGTTTTTGTGTTTAATAAGTGTATGTTAGTGTATTAAGTGATTGTTTTATCACAGTTTTTTGTAAAATAATGTGTATTGTTATTGTAGTATAAATTAACCTTTGTTAAATTAAGGCTAGTAGCTAACAGTTAGCTAGCTGTTTTATACATGAAACATTGCTAACAAATCGTATGTGCATGTGCTGAAGATAGTATTGTTCATGGTTGAACAGGCGCTGTGCGGGACTGAAAAGTACACTGTTCTGATTGATACTATTTTCTGCCATTTGAATGCAGGTATGTGATGTTTCATTACTATTTATGGTATTTTATTTGGTTTTCATTAATGTACTGTTTAAGGTTAATATGCCCATGTTTGGGCTCAGTTACTTATTAATGCAATTGTTTTTATTTCATAAAGTAAATGTGTTACTTTACTTAAGTCGCACGCACTCGCGCTTTTTCTGTTCGGATTCCGTGGGAGAAGGCGCTGTGCGGGACTGAAAAGTACACTGTTCTGATTGATACTATTTTCTGCCATTTGAATGCAGGTGCATTAAAATCATCTGCACATCAGCTGTTGTTTGGCTTTTCTTGCCTCAAAAAGACACAACGCAGGATTAACTACGCTACAGTAGCTATAAAAGATTTATTATTCACATCCCTGAGAAAAGCTCTCATACTTGTTAGACTTTGGAGCTGCAGCTGTGTACAGACCTTGAAGCTGCAGCCACTTGTATCTTTGGGATACTCCTATCTGCCTCCCTCCACATTCCTTTTCTACTTTCTACTTTGCAATAAAAGAGAAAGCCCTAACAAAGGGTCTTCAGAGCGCTCAGAGAACGGCTGGAAGCAGCGGTTTGCTGGGATTTCTCCTTTTGCAAAAGCTTTCATAAAATTCACTTGCGTTGTCTGTTTGTTCTTCTATTTAGATTCACAAATACCTATCAGTCAGCCACTTCTCATTACTTTTTGATGAGAAGTGGATAACATGAACAAGAAAGAGGTTACATACAGAGACTGTAATCACAGAAATTACTAGTGGGTAATTTATAGGAAACAGGACAGTCAACAGCTGGTGAGAGAGATGTTGCAGGGATCTTTCTTCGTGGAAATTTCTATAAATACCTCTAAATTTGAATATGATGTGAAGTAGAATTTTTGAAGGATCCTATTTCAAAGATCCTACTCTTTATGATGTAAAGCACTTTGAACTGCATTGTGCTGAAATGTGTCATGCAAATACATTTTCTTCAACCAACTCAGTCTCTTATCTCTTACATTAGGTAAGCTTTAATAATGACTGGATGAGCGAGAACATAAACACTCTTTCAGTTTCAGATTGCAATGTGTTTGCTTTATGTATCACAAGTTTACCGAAACCTTAAACTGCATGTTTGACCAGAGACACAATTTATCAGTTTTATACTTCCAGCAAGAGGCATTCCTGTCATCTAAAAAATCTTCCATTGTTGCCAGAAAATCTTTACTGCTCATCCACCAGTGGCAAAATTGTCATGTTCCGTGTTTTCTGTTGTGTTTATTGTGTTTCTCTGTGTCCTGAGTCTCCTCGTTGTCCTGTCTTCCCCTTGATTGTTCCCAGGTGTGTCTTGTTGCCTTGATTGCCCTCAGTGTATTTAGTTCCTCCTGTGTCTTTGTTCCTTGTCAGTGGCCTGGTCAACAACTGGTCAGGAGGTGAGAATAGCTTCCAGGTGATTGCCGAGGAGACAGCTGAGGGAGACGCCCCACGCTATTGGACGGAGGTTGAGAGCGAAGACAGGAAAGTTTGGATTTGAGTTTTGACGGATAAATGGGACTTAAATGAAAGTATGGATGAGATGGATTTTGGGAAAACTGGTGGAAATAATGTGGATTGTAGTGAAGAGGAAGGGATGGATGATCAAAATGAAGGGAAAGAGTGGGAGAAGGTGGAGAAGGGTGGAAAGAAACAACGAAAGGAAGAGGAATAAGCGAAATGAGGAAAGTACGAAAGACACTGAGAGTGAAGGATCTGAGGAAAAAGTAGAAGAATCAAAAAACCCAAATATGAACATTATTATAAGATTTGATGAAGAAGAAGGGGTTAAGAAGATGGATCCACTGAAATTAACAAAAGCACTTAAAGCGCATATTGGAGATATTAAACATGCTAAAGTTTTGAGAGACGGAAATCTGTTGATTGGGTGTAATTCGGAAGATCAGGTGGTAAAAGCGAAGAAATTAGGGTGGGTATGTAAAGTAAAAGTTAGAACAGTCGTTACAGTGGGTGAAAAAAGAAATATTGGAAGTAAAGGAGTTATCACTGGAGTGCCTTTCAGTGTAAATATGAAAGATTTGGTTGGACATTTAAAAGAAAGAAATAGGGAAGTAAAAGGAGCACAAAGAATGACAAAAGGTCCAGAGAAAGTTGAAACAGAAACTGTCCTAGTGGAGTTTGAAATGAAAGAGGTACCAAAGGAGGTTTTCTTTGGTTTGACTATAATGTAATGATCACTACCAGGGTGATAGTGTCAGGGAGTTTGTGCCTAAACCAGTAAGATGTTTCAATTGTCAAGAGTTTGGACATGTTGCAAAAATGTGTAAAGGAAAAAGGAGATGTGCCAGATGTTCTGGAGATCATGAATATGGAAAATGTGGAGTTGGAGTAAAGCCAAAGTGCTGTAGTTGTGGAGGAGAACATAGTGTTGCTTTTTGGGGATGTGAAGTGATAAAACAGCAAGTAGTGATACAGAAAACAAAGATTGTGCAGAAAGTAACATGCAGAAGCATGTAAAATGGTTGGGAAAGAGGAACAAAATGGAAAATCTTTGACAGGGGAAAAATCTATATTCCAAAAGGTTATGGAAAGGGTTGATAGGATAATAGAGGAGGAGAAAAAGAAAATGGTGACGTTTATTGCAGGAGTGATAAATGCAACCTCAGATGTGAGTTCAAAGACAGAAAGGATTCAGATTATTGTTAAGGCGGCATGCCATAGTATAGGGTTGAGAAATATTAGATGGGAAGATATAAGAGGAGAACTATGTAGTCAAACGAGTCAGGAAGGATCATTTTAATCTTACAATGGAATGCAAGGAGTCTGTTGTCAAACGGTTAAGATTTTAAACAGTTTATTTATGAGCAGAAAGTTAAACCTGATATAATATGTATATAGGAAACGTGGCTGAAGCCTTTTTTGGATTTCAGAGTGAATGGATATATTGTAGTAAGGTATGATAGAAAAGAAGGAAATGGAGGAGGGTGTCTTTCTCTGATTAAGGAAGGTATTCCTTATAAAATAGTTGAAAAAGGGGAATTGGAGAATGTAGAAATTGAAATATGGATAGAAAAGAAGGTAATTTCGATTATAAATTTTTATAATCCATGTAAAAAGCTTGAAATAAGTAAACTTGATGAGATGGGTATGAAAGGAAATATTATTTGGTGTGGAGATTTTAATGCTCATCATTTCTTATGGGGAAGTACAAAAGTTGATTACAATGGTAAAGTTTTAGATAAGTTTCTAGATAGTAATAATCTTGTATGTTTGAATAATGGTGAAAAGACAAGAATTGATATTAATTCAGGTAAGGAATCTGTAGTGGATTTAACATTTGTTTCCAGTTGTTTAGCTCCATTATGTGATTGGCAAGTTAAAAATAAATCCTTTGGTAGTGATCATTACATTATAGCCAGCAAAATAAGGATGGGCCAGGTGCAGAATCTTGAAATGTTGGGAGGGAAGTGGATATTTACAAAAGCAAATTGGGAAAAATTTTATAACTTATGTGAGAGTAAGATATCAAATATAAAAAATTATTTGAGTATAGAAAATATGAGTCGTGAGATTAGTCAGGGTATATTAGAAGCTGCTGAAAGGTCTATTCCAAAAACATCAGGGAAGAATAGGAGGAAATTAGTTCCATGGTGGGATGATGAGTGTAGAACAGTGGTTAAAGAAAGAAATAAAGCATTTAAACTGGTTAAAAAGTCTCATAATTTTCAACATTTGATCGAATATAAAAAATCACAGGCTAAAGTAAGGAAAACAATAAGAACAGAAAAAAGGGTATATTGGAGACATTTTTGTGACAAAATTGGTAATAGTACAAAGATTGGGGAAGTTTGGGGAATGATCAAAAAATGGGGGGAGATAGAAGATAATGGAGTTATCCAATATTAAATAGAAACAGTATAATAGCAATAAATGACAGGGAAGAAGCAGATATTTTAGTGAGTACATTTGTGGAGATTCATAGTGGGAAAAAATTATCAGATAAGGAAATAAAGGGGAGAGAGAAAACTAAAAGAGAAAATGGTGGAATTTTAAGAAGAAAGGAAATTGTTAAGGATGAATTGATGAACGATCATTTCTCTATTGGTGAATTGAAAAGAGCTTTGGGTAGAATAAGAAATAGTGCTCCAGGTAAAGATGAAGTATGCTATGTTATGCTAAGACATCTGAGTGATGATGTTTTGAAGAAGATATTAAATTTGTATAATAAGATTTGGAAAGAGGGAAGAATACCTAGTGAATGGAAAGAAGCGATTGTTATTCCGATAAAGAAACCTGGGAAAGATCATAGTAATCCTGAAAACTATAGGCTGATTGCTTTAACATCTAATATATGTAAGCTGATGGAAAGGATGGTGAAGGAGAGGCTAGTACAATATTTGGAATCAAGGAATATAATTGCTCCGTATCAGAGTGGCTTTCGTAGAGGGAGAGGAACAATGGATCCAGTATTGTGTTTAGAAGATGATATTAGAAAAGCTCAAATTAATAAGGAAACTGTTGTGGCTGTATTTTTTTGATGTGGAAAAAGCATATGACATGTTATGGAGAGAAGGATTAATGATTAAACTACATCAGATAGGAATAGGAGGGAGTATGTTTAACTGGATATGGGATTTTTTATGTGATAGAAATATCCAAGTTAAAATAGGTTCTCATGTTTCAAAATCGTGTCAAATAGAAAATGGAACTCCTCAAGGAAGTGTGATAAGTCCAACATTATTCTCGGTGATGATAAATGATATTTTTAATGAAATACCACTTAGTTTTGGGAAATCACTATTTGCTGATGATGGAGCATTATGGAAAACGGGAAGAAATATAGAACATCTTATTTTAAAACTTCAGAAAGGTATAGATATAGTAGGTAAGTGGGGAATTGAGTGGGGTTTTAAATTTTCAATTGAGAAGACAAAAGTAATGTTCTTTACAAATAAGAAAGTTAGAATTGATAAAAAATTATATTTATATGGGAAAGAATTAGAAACGGTTGATAGTTTTCGTTTTTTGGGAGTAGTCTTTGATAAGAAACTAACTTGGGAAAATCATAGATCACATTATGGAAAAAAGTAAAAAGGTTTATAACATTATGAGGTGCTTGACAGGATTGACATGGGGTGCAAACTTTGAATCACTTTAAAATATTTATGTGTCATTAATTCGATCTAGAATAGATTATGGGAGTGTGGTGTATGGATCAGCAAGCAAAACTAGGTTAAACAAATTGGATATTATTCAAGCAAGAGCTTTGAGAATTTGCTTAGGGGCAGTTAAATCTACCCCAGTATGTGCTTTACAAGTAGAGTCAGGAGAGATGCCATTATGTATTAGAAGACAGCAGATCATGGTAAATTATTGGATAAGTTTAAAAGGACAAAATGAAGATCATCCAGTTAAGAAAGTGTTACAACATTGTTGGGAGAGAGGAAAAGGGAAAAGTAATAGTTTTGGGTGGGTGGGAGATGATAGAGCAAAAACATTTAATGTATTTGACAAAGAATTCAGTCAAACAGTAGTATGGCCTGTGAGACCAGCATGGTCATGGAAATATATTAATGTAGACAAGTCACTATTAGATATTCAGGGGAAAAAGATGATAGATATGTGCCAAGAGTTTTATCATCAAATACAAAATAAATATAATGATTATGTACAGATTTATACTGATGGTTCAAAAGATCCTAAAAACGAAGTAACTAGTGTAGCAGTAGTGGTTCTAGATTTAAAGATAAAGATTTCAAAAAGAACATCTGATTACTTGAGTATCTATGCAGTAGAAATGTGTGCTATATTATTAGCTTTAGAATGGGTGGAGGATAGTAAAGGAAATAAATTTATAATTTGTAGTGATTCATTATCAGCATTGATGAGTATTGAAAAGGGATGTTCAAGTAATCATCAAAATATATTATATGAGGTTATGGCTGTTCATCATAGAATATGTGAACAAAATAAAACTGTAATATTATTTTGGACTCCTGCTCATGTAGGTATTTTGGGCAATGAAAGAGCAGATAGGTTGTCTAAGGAGGGTAGTAAAAAAGAAGAAATTGATATGTTAGTAAAGCTATTGAAATCAAAAGTATAGCTTGGAGAGAAAGTAAAAAGATATGGAAAATTAGGTGGGATAATGAAATTAATGGAAGGCATTTATACAGGTTTCAAAATACAGTTGATGTAGAAAGGGTTAGAGGATTAAATAGAAAGGTAGTGGAAATTATAACTCGAATAAGAACCGGGCATAGTTTATTAAATGGAACTTTTTATAAGATGGGGAAACATCTTACTGGTTTATGTAGTTGGTGTGATTCTGTAGAAACAATGGAACATGTTTTTATTAGTTGTAGAAAATATGAAAATGAAAGAAAATTCTTAATATTGGAATTAGGCTGTACTGGGGAATTGAAGTTTGAAAAAGTGGTTGATCAGTTAAATAGTAATGAGGGGAGGAAGAACATTTTTCGTTTTTTAAAAAAACTGTGGGATTATTTTGAGAATTTGAGAGATGATTAGGATCCAATAGATGGCAGTAGTGCAACAAAAATGGATGCAAGCTGCCATTAAAACCTAAAGAAGAAGAAGAAGAAGTTCCTTGTCAGTTGTTGTCAGTGTTTGTCGTACGTCGTTGTAGTTTTGTCTCCTGTTTGTGTTTTCCGCCTGTAAGACCAGTTGCTACCGGTGTGAGCCCTGGCTTCCGCTCAGCCGTGCTGCCTGGCCGTGGACTGTTTGTTGACTGTTTGTTCTGGACTGCTTTTTCTTTATTAAAACCTACACTACTCACCTTACCTGGGCCTCCAGCGTTTGACTCATTTCCTGACTCATTTGACTGCATTTCCATCATGGAACCAGAGGAGAGTTTTTTTTTTTTTTTTGTGGGACACGGTCGAGGACTATCTGGCAGAGGTGGAAGGCCCATATTCGGCTCCCCGGCGGTTTGGGCATGGCCACACACCTGCTTATTATGCTGGACACATGTATTCCGCAACTTCTGGGCCAGGGGCTGGTGGAGTTGCAACAGGAGGCAGAATGGCAATTTCGGACCGCAGGCACTATGCTGAGGGGCGGCCCTCTGCCTCCCAAGCCGGACTTTCGTTCCGCCAGCCCAGCTACAGTCCCAGCTCCTCGTGCCTGCTCCGCCGGTCCCGGCTCGGGCCTCCGTGCCTGCTCCGCCGGTCCCGGCTCGGGCCTCCGTGCCTGCTCCGCCAGACTCCTCTCCGGCCTCCTCGGTTCCTCTTGCTCCTTGTGCCACTCCTCCCGAGACTCCTAGTGCTCCTGTCCTCCAGAGTCCCCTGGTCGTCCTCCAGAGTCCCCTGGTCGTCCTCCAGAGTCCCCTGGTCGTCCTCCGGACCTTCCCCGTAGGGTCCGTTTCTGGCGCCAGGGACGCCCTCCGGACCTCTCTCGACGCCTCCGCCCACTTTGTGGGTAGTTTTTCAGTTTGTTTTTGACTTTTTGTGTTTTCGCCCATCTTTAGTGTGTAGGTTTCTTTTTCTGGACTCTAGCCCACCCTGTTTTGTTTATGGACTCTTTTTGGGCATCTGGTAGCCACACTTTAAGGGAGGAGTATTTTATGTTCCATGTTTTTCTGTTGTGTTTATTCTGTTTCTGTGTCCTGAGTCTCCTCGTTGTCCTGTCTTCCCCTTGATTGTTCCCAGGTGTGTCTTGTTGCCTTGATTGCCCTCAGTGTATTTAGTTCCTCCTGTGTCCTTTGTTCCTAATGTCACTTAGGAGAATTTAATGTTTCAACTAAATACACTGAGGGCAATCAAACCTTGTCAGTTGTTATCAGTGTTTGTTGTCATAGTTTTGTCTCCTGTTTGTGTTTTCCGCCTGCTAGACCAGTTGCTACCGGTGTGAGCCCTGGCTTCCGCTCAGCCGTGCTGCCTGGCCGTGGACTGTTTGTTGACTGTTTTTTCTGGACTGCTTTTTCTTAAAACCTACACTACTCACCTTACCTGGGCCTCCAGCCTTTGCCTCACCATCACATGACAAAAATGAATGTCATGGAAAACAATACTGGCTTAAACCAGAATGAGGAAACAAATAGGCTCTAAATCAGAACAGATATTTGTACCTACCATGTTGTATAAGATTTTTTCTGTAAGTAATGTGAAGAGCTGCTTTTGTACCATGATAAATGAAACTAACTGACATTTTGATGTGTAGTAATGTCACTTAGGAGAATTTAATGTTTCAATTGTTGATTTTTTGCTATTTTTATGAAATAGCAAATAAACTTAATTGATAGATTTAATTGAACTGCAGAAATAAAATGATCCCTGTCTCCCTGTTCAAACTGTATAACTGCAATTATCACAAGGTTAACTAAAAGGAAGCCATGAAAATTTTTTAAACTGAAACTAAATCATTTCTAAGAAATCCTCTTGTTTGTCATTAAACATTCTTGTCATGCCTTTAATGTTAGAATGCTGTATGGAAGTACATTCTCAGAATTACTTTTAATAAAGGATTCAGGGGTCACCAACCCGGTCGCCCTTCAGGGACCTTTTCAGCCGCGGAGCCACTTCTAAAAATAGCCATTATCATTAGGGAGCACTAACAAAAAATTATTTAATTAAATGTTTCTATATTGAAGCAATGACGTTTGTTTATATTTAGAGTTCAAAAGAGGGAAATGATAAAAACGTTTAAAATAAATTGCTTTACGTATAAAACTCTTTCCGGCTGTTAAAGTTCAGAAACTATCGGAGCGCAGCAGCGCCTGCAGCTGCCCTCTTCATACCTTGACATTTTCCTTTAAGTAAAGGAAGAAAAGAATAACTTCTGGATTTTTTATTATTTAACCCTATTTACTATTAACAAAATTGTGAAGAAAAAATAAATAAATTGTGCCAAAACATCTTATTCGTAGCGCAAATCTGGGAATCAACACCGTCCTCTTTCCTTGAACCACATGAGGAGGCTTCGCTTCCATGTCTTTATTATTTAGCATCGTCTGGAAAAAAAGTCCACTGCTCTTGGTTTAGGTTTGTGCTTGTGCTCTTGCAGGTCAGGTGCAGTAATAGTTTTGTGTCGGACCTTTATTTTTACGACATCTGCTGGTGTCAGCCAGCGGGTGACCCGTCAGCTAATAAACCGGCGACCCGCCAGAACCGCGCAGACTGTCAGAAGCTCAGGCTGATCTTACAACAACGGGAGGTTCAAACCCAACTCGTTCATTTTTAGCTTATAGAAAAACGCAAAGCCGTGAAATAAACAAAAGTAAACTGATCAATAAGACTGAGGCTTTGGCGTGCCCCACCTCAACCCTCACACTGACAGCTGTGTGTGTATAATATGTTTTTACACAAAAGATATTTTATTTTCCACAATTTTGCTAATAGAACAGATGGTTAGATAATAAAACAATAACTTTTCTTTTTCATTTAAAGGAAAATTTTAAGGTCTCAATTCAATTAACTGCATTTATAAAGTTGGATACTATCAGGCCATTTTGTCATGTTTTTTCTTCTTCTTTTGATTCAGTTGCTAGAAAAGCTGCAATTGGGTTCTGAAAATTCTTATTTATGTGTTCTGATTTCATATGTTTATTTAGAGTTAGTAAAAGTAATAATGTCTAAGTCTTTTGTTTATTGCTTTTGCTTATTTAAGTCACTTGTGGCCAGTTTAGAATCACAGAGAAAAACTCCAAAAGGGAATCAAACTTAAAACTCTGTGAGCTAAAAACTTCTGATCACATAATAGCAATTAACCATAGCTGCCATGGTAAATTATTACTGATAACTATTGTGAGTGGTCCTGATTTAATATGATCAGGCAGTATTATCATATATATAAAGACTGTATCAAACAAGTAGCCCTTCGTGTTGCTCTGTACCCGTGAAGTAGCTCCCAGTCTCAAAAAGGTTGGTGACCCCTGGATTAGAGGGTGTGACTCTCTAGATAATTAACCCTAACCCAATGAACATGTCAAAAAGTATTTGACATGTTTTTGGCTACATGTCAAATAGTAAAAAGTTCTGTATATTTAAAGTGTTTTTTTTCTGGAATATATCTGGATCTGTATTTCTTTCCATTGAGATTTATTTGAAATTGACCAGATCTTTTATCTAATGGTGTTTCAGTCCAGAGGAAGAGGAATGTATTTTTCTGTGACTTCAATATGAAAAGATTTGAGTTTCAGGTAAGATAATTTAGGTAGATTATTACTGATAACTATTGTTTTGATGTTGCGAATCAAGCTAGTCAGGATTAGCAAATCAAAGTGGCTCAAAATATTAATATGGATGTTTTTATTAATGTCATTGTGTGCTTTGAAATAAAGATCTCTCTTGGTATAACTCCGGTGACACACAATGAAAAAAAAAATACTGTAGTTACAGAACATAACTTTACTAAGTGAATGAATGAAACTGCAAGTTTGAGCCATGAACCCATAAAAGCTACAAAAGATGTGGAGATTTTTCTGTAAATAAATAAATGTTATGGCAAACTGGACAAATGAATTAACATTCAGCATTATAATGAATACTGACATTATTACCATGTGCAACACTGAAAAATCAATAAAATATAGCCAGAATGCATCACTCATGAAAACATTTGGCTTGGCAGCGTGAAATGAATTTAGATACATAATAAACACTCCATCTGGTGGCACATTAAAAGGTTGTTTTTATCTTTTTAGGAGTATTTGATCAATGAGATAAAATTTATTTATTTGAGTGAATAATAATAAATTAAGAATGAATTAAATTGATGTAATAGTATCAGAAAATAAAATTTAAAAAATAAGGTGACATATGTGTCATATTTACTGATGGTCTGTAAACATCCCAAATGTAGAAATGACCATATTTCACGTAAAAAATCAAATAAATAATAATAATAAAAAATCTTATCACTAATCTTTGCATTTTCTTTTCAGTAATCATTTACAATTTCTAGTAAGTAATTAACTGACTGAATCACTTTCTCTGTGATGCCTGACCTCAGTCAGTTTCCTGTAGAAACTGAAATTCAATTAACTGCATTATAAAGTTGGATACTATCAGGCTATTTTGTCATGTTTTTTCTTCTTCTTTTGATTCAGTTGCTAGAAAAGCTGCAATTGGGTTCTGAAAATTCTTATTTATGTGTTCTGATTTTATATGTTTACTTAGAGTTAGTAAAAGTAATAATGTCTAAGTCTACTAAAGTTAAAAATATATCAAGCTATGTTTACTGTTTGGTCAAATTGTTTTATGTTAATAGACAATCTTCAGAAACATGCCAAAAAAGAATAATAGATTAGTTTTCTCTGCTTTTTGTTATTAAAGATGGCGTAGCTGTGATTAACATAACTGCTCTATGGTGAGTAGAATTGGAGTCAATCCACAAAGTCTTTAAAGGTTCCACCTGCTGCTGCTTTAGCACCATCTGCACGTTTAGTAAACACTAGCAAGTGTCTAATAGTCGCCATCTAGCGTCCAAATGTATAACACATAAACACCTCTGGTGTCGTTTATCAAACCAAAAGTATTTTATTCCTGAAAGTTCGCAACAAATTCAGACAAAGATGAAATACACATAGACAAAAAATAATTTAAAAAATAATATCTATTATAGACCCGCCCCCCTTTAAATTCCTGAAAGATGATCCTTACTTGAAGCTTCTGGGGTGAAGAAGTTGGCCTGGAAACCCCGAAGACTCCGAGCTGCATCCTTTTTGATAAACAAGAGTTTGTGAGCTTTGGTTACGTAGCAAAGAAAGATTACCTTTCAAAAAAGGGCCAAGAAGCGAGACACATGTTGTTCTTTGACTGCTTCAAGATGGCGCTCTATGGCAATGTGAGTAAAATTCTACTAATCATTAGAGGTAAATGAGTTCAAATAAAATTATTCAGGGAATATTGTCATTTATTTCCTGAATATATGACTATAGGCAGAATTTGTGGTTGATTTACATTTTATTTTTATAACCTTGACAAGTATATATATATATATATATATATATATATATATATATATATATATATATATATATTCTCTTGAAGAAGAATCACTCAATTCCTGTCATCTTTCCTTGGAGTGTTGTCAACCTTCAGATCCCAGCAGGCAGGCCAAGCCCAGCCCTTTAACAGGTTCTTTTGGCTTGCCATTCCATAACTGCCGGAATCCTTTCGGTGTATTGACCTCTGACTCGAAGGACCAAAAATATGTCAGATTTATCACCTACTAAACACAGATTAAACAAACACAGGGAAGACAAGAGGGTTAGATTCTTTCTTACGTGCGAGGAGAACAGACAGTGATGTGCTTTCAGTTACAATCTCCTTCCGCTCTAAAACCACATTTGCCTGCTCCTCTCTTTTTATTGTTTTTAGGATCCCTAATCACAAAGAACGTTGAAACTCTAAAGGGAAGGGAAAACACTTCATCACATAGCTATAGCGCCAGTGACAATCAGTACGACACAGGGTTAAACAGAGCAAGTTGTACATCTTCACTGTCATAGTTTTATAGCAATCCAGCCGGTCATAGAGGCCTTGCTTCCTGCTGAGAGATAAACCTGCAGAAACCTGCTGTCACTGCTTTCCTTCAGTGAGGCCTTCTGAGAAAGGAATCAGACTAATTCAACCATACAGAAACATTCTTAATTCTAAGATGAAATTAAACAATAAAAGCATATAAGAAAAGATGCATTACAAAGATGAATGAGAATAACAAATATTTAATTAATAATATCACAATTTATCCAACAGCAACCATTCTGAGGGAACTAAATAATACAATATAATCACATAAAATCGTAGAAACATGAGAAAGAACTGTAATACATTTTCTTTAAATTATTTGCTCTTTATTTGAAATCTAGTTACTGCTGGTTATAATTAGATAGATAGATAGATAGATAGAAAAACACTGGTGAAATTTGTAGATAAACACAATAAATAGCAAAAATGAAACCCATTGAAATAAGTTTTTATTTTCATCAAAAGTCAAATCAAACTTTTGTTTCGCCTTTGTTGTTCAGAATTCAACATTTTGCAAACATAGAAAGTATCTAATCATGTTTAATTTCTAGAATTTACACCGTTCTATAGACAATAAACCAGATTAATAGAAGCTAACTAGATGTTTTCAAAATACCCCTAAAAATAAACCTGTTAACTACTGGCCTGTTTATAATTCAGCAGTAGCACAGATTTATATAAAACAGTCATTCAATTAAATTAAAGTCAAACTGCAGTACAAGATGCTGCACAATGGAGGCAAACCAAGAGTAACAGAGAAAAACATGTTCAGGTTCACAGGAAACTCAGATGAATACATAAAATAAATATAATAGCCAAACTGTTTTAAATTTATGATGTTTAAAAAAGGTTTGAAAATAAAAAATTGCAACTAAGCAAACTTATTAGGCTTTATTGAGCTTTTAAAAACAATAATCACAAACATCTATTTTCAACTAAATTAAAAGCTGCAGCTTTACGATCTATTAAAGCTGTCACACTTTCATTTTTTCACAGATTCAAAGATGTAGAAAGCGATATTGTTTCTTGATTCATTTAATTTCACTCATAGTCAGAAGCAGTTCTGATATTTCGAGGGAAAACGTCCCATCTATCCATCGATGGAGGATGATTCTCCCAGTCAGGCTGAAGAGGCGGGTTGTTTAACGCCATCAGGCAACCAAGCCAGTAACATTCAGAACCCAAATACTTCAACACATCCTGAGGATTTGCTGCTTCATTTTCAAGAAAGGGTTTCTGTTGACAGTAAATAAATAAAAGTGTTAGTTTGCTGTGTTAATTTTATGTATGGTAAGTATTTTTGGATAAGTCAAACCCACCTGTGAACCAGCATCTTGTTTCTGGCTGTAGAGAGTCATCTGCAGGTTCTGAACTGTTAGCTGTCGGTACTGATCAACCTGAAGGAACAAACCTGAGTTCAGACACACAACTGGACCACAAGACATGACTTTAAAGAACATATTACCTTTTGTGGCATTCCTCCATCATTCTTCCCTTTTTCAAACACTTTATCTATCATCTTTCTTCTGTTTCTCATGTCAATCTTTGCGTCCTGAAACTCTTTCTGGCATTATAGGTAAAAAATAGAGACAAACAGGAACAGTGAGGGGAGAAAAAGTAATATTAGTTTGTTTCAGATGTTCAAGAAGGAAGTCCAAAGTTGAATTTTGTGTCAACATAACTACCAGAATCAGTTCTTTCACAGAATCTGGATGTTTCTTGTTTGACTTTAAGTTTTTTTTTATTTTTGGCCAGTCACACCTCAGGTCTTCATACATTTCCTTCAGTCTGTTCTTATTAACAGGATATTTGAGGCTCATTGTTTTTCCTGTTTTGATTGACACAGCAACTTCTCCTGCCACTCTGTAAAAACCACACATATTCATTACAGAAAACTATTTTTCTACATTTATTCTTTGCAGTATTGGTGAAAAAAACATTTTAACTGACAGTCCCACTGTGAAAAACAAAATAAAACCCATCCAGTACCTGTCTTTGAAAGATTTCAGTTGTTCATCTTTTTCTTGTAGAGCAGATCTGTGCAATATAAAAATCCACTTTTAAAACATTCCAAGTCTCATTTATTGTTTCAAGAACCAAATCAAATACATAAAAACTTTCTGACAGAATTATATATAAATGTTTTTAACTGTTGATGTTATTTGGACTAGAAATGAAAACAAGAAAAGATGTCCAGGTGTTTTTTAACTACTGCTGTGTTATTTCTAGTGGTTATTGATTAGTTTCAATGATCAATAGATAACTTAATCAACCACCTGACATGTGACAACTCCATTGTGCATTGTTACCTTGATTGTTGAAGTTGTGCTTCCATCTCTTTTACTCTGTAAAATCAGTGAACATGTTTATCAGAATGGATTCAATAAGTTCACACAATATTCTAAGAAAACAGGAAGAAAGGAAAAATAGTAAGTTCTTAAAATGTCTAGTTTTAAAATTCTTTGCCAGACAATTTTAAAGACATGTTCATTATTTACTCAACATTAATAACAATGACTCGTTGAGTAAAGCTCAACAGAATCAATTAATGTTAGCACGTTGTTGTGGCAACATGATTTCCTTTCCACTTTAATCCTATCTGTCATTTTTCTACTTTTTCTGTGTGATACATCGTGTTTGCTTCCATTGTGAAATACTAATGCATTTCTTTACTGTCACATTGGAATAAATGTGAATTGTTTAATTGGTACAGAAGTCTTCATTTAATGCTACATATTTTAAAAATATTAAAGATAATGTTTTATATTTAGCTGTTTGAATCAGCTGAAAGTTTCACAATAATATTTAGAAAGATTTCATTTCATGTGAAAATCTGGAAAATCGAATGACCTTTGCAGCAAGGTTTCAGTTTCCTTTTGCTTTTCTTTACATGTAGATCTGTGAAGTAAAATACAGAATAAAACCAGCCCACAGTGGATGAATGAATGAATGAATTCACTTCATCAATTGAAGCTGTTATTTATCTTAAGGTGTTTCATCAGCTCACAGTCATTGAAAATGAAAAGAATATTTTCTGTTTTAAATCAATGGATGTAACATTCGTTTGAAAGCTTCAATAACACCAGAATGCTTTTTTGCAGGCTTCAGTTCTGCATTCAATAATGACATCCACTTTCAGTTAATCACCACACTTATAAAGCCTCAATCAGTAGTTTTATGACTTTTTGACCAGCAGGTTTCATCATATTTAGTTCGACCATCATAGCTTCTTCAATTATTAATACTGGTGTACCACAAGGCTGTGTAACGAGTCACTGTAAATGTGATTTATTGCTGTGAATCAACACAATTTGTAGCTCGACTGAGGTAAACAAATTGAGCTGACAAAAAAAATTGAACGTAGATGTATTTTTAAGTTTCAGATGTTTTTTTTAACTCTACCTTTGATTCAGTTTCTCATGTTCATCTTCCTTTTTTATCAGAGCAGATCTGTCGATGAACAAAGACAGCAGAAGAAGTTTGCACTCTTTAAAAAATCACAAGTTGAGCAAGACACTGGATCTTCTGGATTAATATTGTAGAATATTTTACAGATAATTTACATTGCATATTATTGATATACTACTACTACAATATATGGAAACACCATGTTATTAAACTTCTGGACTCTTCAGGGTTTTCCAGCTACATAGACCATGTTGAACCAACAAGTAACTCCGATGCCCTGAACAAGCTGTTTACTTATGTTTACTCAGTGTGAAGGTCACTTTGTCAACCACCTGAAGCTCCATTTGGGCTTTATTACCTTGACTGCTGAAGTGATCAATAAGTTCACACAATGATTAAAGAAAATAGGAAGAATAGATGAATGGCAAACTCTAGAAAAGTTCTTTTTTACAATTCTTTTTTAAGGTAGAGACCATTCAATTTTAACGACAAATTGTTCAGTTAACATTCATAACAACTCATGTTTTCAGCATGCAAGACAGTAGAGCTCAACAGAATTGTATTTTCTTGTGTTTTGTTGTTTTTTTCACTCCCTGTTCTTTTAGACAGTAGAACAGAGACATACATAAATCATCATCAACTCTGTGTGATGGTCATTTATTTACCATCACATTGATGGTAAATAAGACTTTCCTACTGGTGTTAGGAAGATCTCATAGTAACAAAGTTTCAAAAAACTACCTTTGCAGCAAAGCTTCAGTCTCCATTTGCTTTTCTTTAGATGCAGATCTGTGAAATAAAATACAAAGAATGAAACCAGCACACAGAGAATGAATGAATAAATGAATGAATAAAAGAATTAATGTATTTACTTCATCAACTGAAGCTGTTCATCCTTCTCATTTATTCTGTTTAAAAGCAACAGAGTTATTTATCTTAAGGTGTTTCATCAGCTCATAGTCATTGAAAATAACACTTCATGTTTTAAATCACTGGATGTAACATACATTCTTTTGAGAGCTTCAGTTTCCTTTTCTTTGTCTTTCAGAAATCTGTGGAGCAACATAAGCAGCTTATTCAGATTTATTGAAACACTTATAGACTAAAATTGTCTGTTATCTCTTAGATAACAGACAATTTCATTGATTAGTTTATAATGTATTATTAGTCCATTCCCTTAATCATAATTTTATCACTTAAAGCACTTTGAACTGCCATTTTGCTAAAAGGTGCTACAAATAAACATGACTTGACTTAAAGTGCATCAGACTGGAAACGGATCATTGATAGATTCAGATATTGCAGTGGGAAATTGAAAAATGTAGACACATAATTGCTCACCTTGCATTATGATTCTGTTGTTGGTGAAAGGCTTGAAAACTGTAGAAGTTAAAATGTTTGTATAAATCACATCACATTAATAATTTGTCATAAGAAACATAAAATGTTCTCAATTAAACAAACAAAACACTGCAGAACATTATGACATTCCTGGACAAGTTTCTACTGGATAGTTAGTGGAGATCCTGACAGACTGTCATCCTGACAGACTGTCATCCTGACCCCGCAATGTTGTTATGATGGACTGCTTCAAACCACCTCATTGTACAGGTATCAAACACTCATCACTGTGACCAATTAGTGGTCACACTAATTGCCTGGTTCTGGTACATCTTATCCTCTGTTTAACCCCAATCCTGAACGTCCATCAAGTTGCCCACTACAAAATGGAGGATCTGAACATCCAGCATCTATAATGCAGTGTGTTTGCTCACATCTGGACAATAACACTAGAATGCTGTTTGTAGGCTTCAGTTCTATTTTTAATAATTAATCTCTTTAAACTAATTGCTAAATTGATGGAGCTCCAATCTGTAGCTGACTATTGGACTTTCTGACCAGCAGGTTCCATCATATTTCATTAAACATCACAGCTTCTTAACCACAATTATAATTACTGGTGTACCACAAGGCTGTGTAACAAGTCACTGTTGCTGTGAATGTGATTTATTTATTTATTTTTTTACCTTTGGTGGATCAAGAAAATTTGTAGTTAGACTGAGGTGAACAAATTGAGCTGAACAGAAGAAAAAAAATAATGTAGACATATTTTAAAAAGTTTCAGATGATTTTTTAACTCTACCTTTGATTCAGTTTCTCATGTTCATCTTCCTTTTTTATCAGAGCAGATCTGTCAGTGAACAAAGACAGGAGAAAAAGTTTGCACTGTTTAAAATAGTTGAGCAAGACACTGAGTCTTCTAATCTTATAAAATATATTACAGATCACTTGCATTGCATATTATTGATATACTACTACTACAATATATGGAAACACCATGTTATTAAACTTCTGGACTCTTCAGGGTTTCCCAGCTACATAGACCATGTTGAACCAACAAGTAACTCAGATGCCCTGAACAAGCTGTTTACTTATGTTTACTCAGTGTCAAGGTCACTTTATCAACCACCTGAAGCTCCATTTGGGCTTTATTACCTTGATTGTTGAAGTTGTGCTTCCATCTGATAAACTCTGTAAAAGCAGTGGACATTTTCATCAGAACGTGATCAATAAGTTCACACAATGATTAAAGAAAATAGGAAGAATAGACTAATGGAAAACTCTTGAAAAGTCCTGTTTTACAATTCTTTTTTATCGTAGAGGCCATTCAATTTTAACGACAAATTATTTAGTTAGAAATCATAACTCATTTTTTTAGCGTGCAAGACAGTAGAGCTCAACAGAATTTTAGTTTTCCTGCATTTTCTTGTTTTTGTCACTGCTCTGTTATTAGGCTTCTGGACTCATCAGGGGCGTCCAGCTTTCTAGACCATCTTGAAACAAGTAACTCAAATAACCTGATTATGTTTGATTTGATTATGTTATTGATTAGTTTCAATGACCACTAGATAACTTAATCAACCAACTGACATGTGAGAACTCCATATGTACATTGTTACTTCTTTTAGACAGTAGAACAGAGACGTAAATAAATGATCATCAACTCCATGTGATGGTCATTTATTTACCATCACATTGATGGTAAATAAGACTTTCCTACTGGTGTTAGGAAGATCTCATAGTAACAAAGTTTCAAAAATCTACCTTTGCAGCAAAGCTTCAGTCTCCATTTGCTTTTCTATAAATGCAGATCTGTGAAGTAAAATACAAAGAATGTAAACCAGCTCACAGTGGATGAATGAATTAATGAATGAATTCATGAATGAATTAATGTATTTACTTCATCAATTGAAGCTGTTCGTCCTTCTCATTTATTCTGTTTAAAAGCAACAGAGTTATTTATCTTAAGGTTTTTCATAAATTCAGAAAAAAAAGAAAAATAAATTTCATATTTTAAACCACTGGATGTAACATACGTTCGTCTGAGAGCTTCAGTTTCCTTTTCTTTGTCTTTCAGAAATCTGTGGAGCAACATGAACAGTTCACCCTGAATCAATGCAAAACCATCAACTGAACAAACACTGGCTGCAGTCTGATGAGATAATCAATCTCATTGATTATTTCTGCTGAATTAATCAGATAGCAGCCACATTGTTTGGCTGCTATCTGATATCTGAGCCGTTTGGCCTTCATTTATAGTTGATAGTAACTATAAAATACATTGTTTTAACATTTAAAAAAGCAAATACTTACTTCATATTATGTTGCTTTTGTTGAGCAGCTTCCTTCTCTTGGATCCTGACAAAAATTATAAATTTTTTTTAGTTTTTACAAACCAAAACATTTTTTACTCTGGCTGGTTGTTCTGTCAAAATTTAGAGTTAATTAAAGTGTGAATCTGTTTTTTCATCAGTAATGCCATTTACTAATGAAAAAACAATAGATTCATTGGATGAGGCATTTAGTAAATACCACATCTTTACAAAAAATATAATAAATAAGATGTTGCATGTAGAAAAGAAATATGATTAGTGATTCTGCCATTGCAATAAAATCAATGGGTTATCAATAGTTATTGAAACTATTCTGGCAATGTTAGAGAAGCCTCCTTTGAAAATTTTAAACATTTCATTTAGCATTTTTAATTACTTGACCTATCAGACTCCCATAGTTTAGAAACTGTTTACTTATTGTTAAAAACTTGGAACAAGAAGTACTTATGTACTTAGACCTCAGTTTTCCTTTTGCTTTTCTTTAAGCACAGATATGTTGAGTGAAACACCCAGAATGAAAACCAGCTCACAGTGAATGAATGAATGTTGAAAAATATTTACCTTATCAGTTCAAGTTGTTCATCCTTCTCCTTTATTCTGTTTAAAACCAACACATATTTATCTTGATGTCCCATATCAGCTCACAGTCATTGACAAAAAACAAATTCCATGTTTTAAATAATTTACTGTGACATACATTCGTTTGAGATCTTCATTTTTCTTATGAGATGATCTGTAGAGCAACTTACTAAATTAATCCAAACATACTGGCTAAACAAATCTTGGCCTCAGTTAGATAAATCAATAAACTTTTTAAGTGTTTTTTCTACTGAATTTAATGTAAGTCAAATATTTAAATCCAGTGATGTTGCTTCTGTTCGTTATTTTTCATGTCTTCAAACCTTTTAACAAATAAATGATTTCATGAATGTTTGTTCACACAAATCTCTTTTTTAAACTAATAATTCTTTACAATAAATCCCCATAAATAATTAGCAACTTAGCAAATCAGATAAGAAACTGAGTTATTGTGTTTTCACAGTTAAGACTGTAAAGTGAATATCTTTTGATTAGAGCCGAAATCAAGATTCGGTGAACAAAATATTGTCTGTTTTTTAAGTCACTAAACTTTTCTTATTGTCCCCCCCAAAATACAGTGTTTCACATTAAAACATTTTAATACCTTTCTTTCAAGTCTTGAATTTCCACATCCTTTTCTTTTAGAGCTGATCTAAGAAATCAAACAAACAGATTAAAAACCAGCTCAAGAGAGACAAGAATAAAGAAATAGACATTAAAATGAAAAGATATTTACCTTGTGTTTTGATGTTGCATTTCTTCATAATTTAATCTGTGTAAAAACAACAGTCATGATTATCTTCATGTTTCCTGTCAGGTTTTACAGCCATCATATGAAAACAGGGAGAATAAAAAATTTAGCACATTTGAAAAGTCAGATTATGAAATCCACTACAAAATATCTGACCACTCTGTTTTAAGATATATTATTTATTTTACTGTAATGGTAACTTTTAATAAATAATAATCTGTAAGGATGTGAAGGAGAAGAGCTCCAGTTAGTTTTTGCTGTCTTCACTTTGAGACAGCAGCTTTGTTACCAGAGAAAGAAACAATCTATAGGATGAACAGACATGAATAAATTAATGATGCAGGAATCAAACTAGATGACCAGAGGAGGGATAAAATAACGCTCACACATTGTTTATATTTTGTTTTGTGTCAATATTGTGGGGAAATATTTTTGTTGATGGTGAAGTTTGAATCATGAAGTGAGTGATGATGATGTTCCAGGTCACTTTTACCTGAAAAGGATGTTTTTATTTTTCATGGCAGGTCATTCTGATAAGGAAGGTAAAGAGGGAGTTCAAGCTTGGAAAGACAAATAACTCTAAAAAGAGTTTTAAGCTGTCATGTTTTTGGTTTTAATATATCTCAGTGGTGGAGAATATCAGGAAAAACTCCTAGAGCTCCAGGATGAAACGAGACAAGAGAAGCTGCCTTTTCTAATGATGTGCATTTGATTGGTTACAACAATCAAATCCACAACAATAGTTATGAAATCATATCAAAGGTCTTATAACCATTAAGAAGTCAGAGGTTTTCTGGAATTTTTAATCTGTATTCAGATGTGCTGAATAAATCTCCTGGTTGGTCTGATTGGAGCAAAGAGGTTTGAATCCTGTGTGATGATTTTTCTTAACTTTGCCCTCAAAAATCTCAGCTTCTTCTATTATAAAAATAGATGGGAAAATCACTTTCTTTAACTTATTTTTGATCATCATGTATGATTCAGAGAAGTAAACATTTTGTATCCAAATCATTGAGTCAAACTGGACGTGCTGACAGAGTTTAGAAATTGTTAATTCATTGTCAACGTCTGGCAACATGAAGTACCTTCGCTGCAAGTCTTCAATTTCACGTTGCTGTTCTTTAAGTTTAGATCTGTGGAGTGAAATAAACAGAATAAATACCAGCTCACTGTGAATGAATGAATGTTGCTAAAATATTTACCTTATCTCTTTAAGTTCTTCATTTTTCTCCTTTTGTCTGTTGAAAAGACAAATTTATCTTTTCAATTGCAGCTCATGCAGTAATTAAAAAAGAAAGAAAATCTAATTCCATCTTTCAAACCATTTACATTTGTTTGAAAACTTCAGCTTCCCTTTCCTTTTTCTTACAAGAAGATCTGTGGAGTACAATGAGGGTCTCATTCATTTAATGGAAAATGTATCAGCTAAAAAACCTGTTTCCAGGGAAACAGAAAGAAAAGATCTGAGCAGTCATACAAAATAAGAAGAGAAGGAACAAATTGATGGAGGAGTCAAACTCTTGCTGGTCACAGGAGTGAAATCAAATAATAAAAAATACGATCTAACAGCAGCCATCTTGTTTAGCTCAGCACTTCTCGCTTCACAAAAGAGGGATGTGTTTTTTTACAGTGCATGCAATGTGCAGAACCTCATCAACAAATATAACGACTGGACAAAAGTTGGAATCTCAACAGAGTTCACGCCTCTAGGAATCAATAGTTTCTCAAGAGGTGAAAGGTCAGATGTTCTGTATGAAGCAAAGTGTAGAAAAATAATATGGTTTTAAGCATGTTACATGAATTATTCAAAAACAATGAAAGATTTGCAGCATTGAAAAAAATGCATTACCTTTTTTGAGCTCAACGTTATATTCTCATTTTATATTAATAAATTAGTTAATTCTACATACCTTTGCAGGAGTGAGTCTGTTTCCTTTACTTCTGCAGATGCTCTGTGGAGTAAAACATCCAGCATGAAAAACGACTCATTCAGAAGTTTTCTAAGACTTGTTGAGAAACAAACACTAAACTTGGGATGAATCTCCAAAAATAATCCTGCTGCATTTTCTACTGAATATTTACTTTGCACTGGTTTGAGAACATGGAAACTGGAATGTATGTATGTATATACATCTGTTGATTCTGGTAAACAATTTATTGGTTTTGCATTTCCATTCCAATTACTTTTTAATCAAAGCTGTAATGGCCAACATGAAATGATTAATATATTTAAACAAATATATTACTCATATATGAGTGATATATGGGTAATATTATAACTAAGGTATTGTGTATAGATCAACATGGGGAAAATTAATGATTTAGTACTTAAACTGAAGCTTAAGTACTAAAATATTCTAATTCAATTAGGAATACAAAATACAGACAATGAGAGTCTGTAATTCAGACTTCCACTGAGTTTCAATTCTTTCTGCCTGCAATTTTAATTTTCCCATTTGGCTGGTTGATGTTGGTTTTTCAGAATCTGTTCAAAGTCTCTAAACTGCAGAACACAACTGTGGTTTGTTATTCTCAAATTAAAGTCAGATATTTACCTTCTCTCAGAATGTGTCTGCTGCTGAACTTCATCAACATGCTGGAAGCTTAATCAAAACATCCACAAAAAATATTACAATAATTAGGTTAGCACCACCTGTTGTTCAAATGCAAATATTTATTAATTATTGCTTTTTTACTTTATATGCAACATTCCTTTGATTCAGTCATAATGTATCCCAGAATTGATATGATTTCCCATCATAATGCCCACATTGAGCAGGTACAGAATCTGATAATCATTAATAAAGAAAATAAACCTATTAGGAAGCATTTTGTCACAATGTGTTTCATCACCTCCTACCTCTGTTTCATTGTCTTTATTTCCTCATAGAGAAACTGGTTGCCTCCATCTGCCAGGGCAGATTTACTCAGCAAAAATTACATCTGAAGATGATTTTCTAATTGCATGATTGAGTTAAATAAATGAAAACTGCATCAAGAGTCAAAGTTAGTAATTTTTGTCAACTTTAAATGTTCCAAATTTCTAAACACTTTATGAATCTTTCTGAGCATAATCATAAAGATAAACCAAAACATGATTAAAATTTTATAGTATTGTGCTCAATCCATAACCCTACTGAAGGAAATGTTTTAGGTTTTATCACATGAAACCAAATTTCATTCACACAGAGATGCATAAACCTACACAGTTTTTCATAATTTTTGTTTTTAATACCATTATTTATCACTAAATCATTAAATACAATTCTTGAAAACACCCATCCTAGCTCTGTTGTGGAAAAAAAAATGATCCAGTTGTTTTATGGGAAAGAGGTTAAAGTTAATCAAAAAAATGAAAAATCAGAGAACTCTTACCTGACCTCTTCATGTTGCCGTTGGAAGAAGTTTTTAATCTGGTCAAGCCTTCAGAAAGTAATTTATACAGATGTTAGTTCATATGAATCACACAAGATCACTTGTTTATTATGATGCTAGTTGATACATAGAAGATCACATGATGGTGAACCAAGACATTCTGCTGAGAAGTGAACATATAAATCAAACTATTATGAAGAAAGGGAACTTCCAGAGAGTTTTAAATCCAGCAGCCAAACTAAAGACTTTCCTGATGACAGACATAAGAAGCTTTGAAATTCAGACTTTTGAATCTGACAGAAAAACTAGATTGTACTAAATGCATGCAGAGTAAAATATGCATTATGTGCATTAATGGGGACTTTTTGTATTTACATTTATGTCACTGCTGTCCTCTTCTAGTGACAACAGATGCACAGAGACTAAAGGTGCAGAAGAAAAATTATTATTCCTGACCAGATAAATAAGTGATGTGTCACCTCACAGTTCTGGTCGAGGTCTACAAGATGAACTGGAACTGACCAGTTGAATGGGAGAATTTTTTATGTTCACATACTAAACCTTTTTTATTGTATGCGATTTAAAATTAATTACCTTTTTAGCAGAAGTTTCATTTTTTCTTCTTTTTCTGAAAATCTGCAAATTAACATGCACAACATAACAACAGGCTCACACTGAATTGTATTGGATTTAAAATCTATAATACATTCTTAGTAAATGCTAGAAGATATTTACCTTATGTTAAGACCTGTTTGAAAATCTTCCAATATTTGGATTCTTAAAAATTATCACAGAATATTAGTTTTGACAAAAAATAAATAATAAATGAATTAAAAAATAAATATATATGCATATATACTTGTTTTATTAATTGTTCTTTCTTCAATGAAAATTGAACAAACATTGGTTGACAGTACCTTTCCTGAAGGGAAAGCATGTTTGCTGTTTTGATATCTTCTCTGTAAAAATAAAAAAAAAAAAAAACAAATTATGTTACCAACAAATTCTTAAATTTGTTGGCAACAAAAATGATTACAACTGTAACTCATATTATTTTAAAGTGTCTTCCTAAAGAGTAAAGAAGAGCAGGACTCATTCTAAAGCCGTCCAAACTGAGCGACTGGGGAAGAATATAATAATAATTCCTTAGTGAGGGAGATGACAGAATCTGATGGTTACTCTGTTAGAGCTCTGAGAAGATGTGAAAACCATCCAGAAGGACAAACTATTTCTGCATTAATCCACCAACCTGATCACTGTGGTAGAGTGACCAGACACAAGCTAATCCCTTATAAAAGACACATTGGCAGCCCAGCTGGAGTTTACCAAAAGTCACCTGAGGGACTGTCTGATCTGACGAGACAAAGGTTGAACTCTTTGGTGTGAATGTCAGGCATCATGTTTGGAGGAAAATCTAAAGCCCATGCAGTGAAGCATGGTGGTGGCAGCATCATTCTGTGGTGGTGTTTTGCAGCAGCAAGATCTGGGAGACTAGTAGGGAAAACCTGCTGCATGATGCCAGATTGCTGTCCCCCCAATGGTTCTTTAGAACATCGACCCAAAGCACATGGCCAAGATCTGAAAGGTTTCTCCATAGAAATGTGAAAGTGGCTGCACATGTCCACCAGCCAACCTGATGAACCTGGAGAAGATCAGTGGGCTAAACTGACTAAAGGTTGGTGACATAAGATGGTGCCTTTATATTTAAAAAGTCTTGAGGCTGTAATTGCTGCCAAAGGTGGATCAACAATGAAGCAAAGATCGTGATCACTTGCATAAATCTTGTTTTCATTTTTAAGAAATTAGCAAAAAAAATAAACACTCAAAATCTTTTATTCCCCATATTTTCATAATGAAGTATTTGTGCATAAGATATTAGGAAACATATTACAACTTCAAATAAGACTGTGACCTAACAAAATATTGAGAAACTGAAGACAAGGGAAATCACTAATGTGGATGAGCAATTACAGGATTTAGCATTTTAAGGTAAAACGTTGGTTTCTAAAAGCTCTGATCACTTACTGACAGCATTAAAAGTAAGTAGTAATTTTATTATTATGCTCATTGCACCATCAGTACCTTTGTAACTGAGATTCCTTCTCATCTAGTTGAAGAGCAGATCTGTGGAGTGAAAAATCATAAAAATGCTATAAACTAATCAAACAACTGCATTCAGAGAAAACAAATTAAATCTGGTAAATTTACAACACAAAATTAGTGATGAACAATTGTTTTTCCAAAAGGTAAAAATTTTCTAAATTCAGAGTCAACATCAGTCCAGATACTTACGTAAATTGGTGATCTTCTTGTCTCTGGATTTCTTCAATCTGTTCAATACTTTTGAATAAAAATCAAATTAGTTATTTTTGAAAAAGAAAAATTAGAGGTTTGCTGGGGAAAATATAGAAATATTTAAAACATTTTCAGCCTGTATACAGATATTATTGTGTGGCAGTTTGGAGAACTTTATGGTTTTTGAATGAGCTTCACAAATAAACTGAACTTGAACCTAAAATAATTTTTGAGCTGCATAATATCACAGTTTACTACCGTAGAAAATCTTCCTCAACCTTCCATCATCCTCATCTGTCACAGCAATGTTAACAACTGTGACTGTGAGGAGAAAACTAGTTTAACGTGATTTATTTCTTATTAGACCGATCAATAAAACCGTGACAAAAAAACAGTAAATGACTCCAAACCTTTAGAACTGACTTGTTTATATTCTCTGCCTCAGTTTCTCTCTATGCTTGAATTCAATTCAATTCAAAAATACTTTATTTATCCCAAATGTTGTTAAAACTCATTGATTCAGGTTCTTCAAAGCGTTATTGTAGAAGCTAATGACTGTTGGCAGGAAAGATCTTTTCTAACAGTCTGTATTACAGTGAATTTGAAGAAGCTTCTGACTGAAGATCCTCTGTTTTTCCAAGACAATGTCATGAAGAGGATGCTCAGGGTTGAACATAATTTTCTTGATTGTTTCTGTATTTTTTCACTTTTCTTTTCTATGCCCCAAATCTGGTTTGCTGTTAATCTAAACCAACATCTCTAACATATTTTAGCGTCTATGAATAGAACATTACCTTTTTTGGAGTGAGTCTAGCTTTTCCTTTTCCTGTTCCAAAGCAGATCTGTAAAATTAGTGAGACAGTTATAAAAATACAAATAAACAAAATATACACTTTTAATAAAAGGATTTAACCCAAACACAATAGTCGGAGGATCTTCTGGATTAATCTTGACAAATTTACCAGCTTGGAACTTTACATTAATTGAGTTAAGTGACTTTTTTTCAGCCTTTATATTTCCTTTAAATCAGACTGAAGTTTACCTTATCGCATGATGCTGGTCTTCATGGTCAGATTCAATTTTATTGCTTGAAAAACAACAAAAATGTCAGTTTGGTCAAATAAATGTGTAGTTTGTCAGAACTTTTTTTTTTCAATTCAATTAAAATGCCCAAATGGAGATTTTTTTCTTCAAAACATACTGAATAACACTGATGGAAGGAAAGAAAACAATTTAAAGCCTGACACTATGGCTCCTACTTCTGGAGGAGAAATGCTTTTTCACATGGAGCCATGTAAGTTTGGATGTTTTTCTCCTTTAATAATAATCAGCACCTTAATTTTAAAGTGCATTTTGGGTTTACTTGTGTTGCTTTGGACTAATATTTGAATTGGTTTGATGTTCTGAAACATGTATAAAAAAGATAACAATAAATCATGTCTACTGTATTTATAGCAGCCATTAACTGAAAAAAAAAAGAAACAACAAAAATAAAAATAAAAAAACAAAAACAAATGAATAATTTTTAGATGCACCATGTGCCAGCATATATTACCTGGGGTTCTGGTTTCCAGTCCAATTCAAGTCATTATTGGAACTCCTGAACACCCTTCTCAGTGGCCTCATCACTGTCTGGAAACGTGATGAGCTGTTCACGATCCTAAAATACAGAATAAAACATTAAAATAATGACAGAAACAATTGGAGCAATCTAAAAACCTTCTTGTTTAAAGAAGGGTTATTTTCTAAATTTAATATTATGCTAAGAAAAGTAAATATGGAATCCAGTACAGATGTACCACTTCAAATATTTCAGGCCTGCTATTTCTGAGGAAATTAATTTTTAAATTTAAGGTTTAAAATCCATGGATTTCATCTTTTGTTGTCGTAGTAACAGATTATATGAATAGGATGTCTCCACGTGGCTACAAATCTAATCACTTTAAACTTGTGTAACTACTATTGTGCATTATGACACATTATGAATTTTAGAAGATTTGTTTTGAAAACTGGTTAATTTTCCAGTTCCATCTCAAAAGTTTATTTGAAGATGTGGTAAAAATAGCATGTAGCTCAACTTAGAGAATAATATTTTGTTACTCATCCAACTTTATTTTGACTCGTCACATTGAACATAAATGTGTAAACATTAGTTTATGATATAAGATTAAATATTCATCATTAAGCCTAGTTGTTCTGTGAAAAGTATTAAGTTGCTTTTTCTAATAGGTTCGCTGAATCCACTGGCAATTTTCTTTAATCAGCAAAACATGCTTTAAATTTTTATCAAAATAATATTTTCTATCTATTCTTTAATTCATACCTTGATCTTAGACGCTCTTCTTCTTCATGCAGATTAGATCTTTGAAGTAAAATATACATTATTGACAAACATTCACAGGTTGTCAAAAAATCTCCTACTGAATTTACTGCACTTCAAAATGTGTCATACTCAACTAATAAATAAAAAAAAAAGCTTTACCTTATTGAATCATGTTTTTGTTTCTGAAGATTTGTAATCTGTTTGAAACTTTTGACAAATTTCACAAAATGTTAGTTCAGTGGAAAAACAACTAATTCTTGTGCTTCTTGATATGAGAAAATTCAAAGTTCAAACACAAAATCTTATATTTTATTATATCAGAGGAGTAAATCTGCAGTACCTTTCTTTAACTAATGATAGATGTTTTTCTTCTCGGCCCAAAGCAGATCTGTGAAAAACAGATAAAACTGTTTAATAACAGAGTTATGGATTGAATGTTTACTGACCTCAATCAGATAATACAGTGACCACTTGGTTGATTCCCATTGAGTTTACTGAATATTCACAGTGTTGGATAAATGAATAACTTAGAAAGTGTATAACACTTTCCATAAATCAGTACCTTAACTGGCGATTTTGCTCATGTTGATTTTCCTCAATCTGTTGAAGCCTTTAAGAACACATTGAAAAGGAAATTATATGCAATTATTGTTTTTATGCAATTTATTCAAAAATGAGGAATTAAGTTGGAAATTTTGTCACTTAGAATAAATAATTTGAAGGACTAATAAAGTGGATTAAACTGTCCATATTTTCTCCAATAAAGACAGTTTTCATAAGCTATAGTTTAACATGCAGCACCGGTTTGCAAGATAATAATTATCTAATTCTTTTTTTTATGGTTCAAACCATGTTTCCAAGATAAGTAGAGAAGAACCTGTTTACACAACAATGTTTCTGAAAAAGTTTCCCACTTTGCTTTAGCTAATATAAAAGCTAATGCAAAACAGTGTCATGAAGAGGCTTGACATTCAGATTAAAATGCAAATGAACTCTGGAAACAACATGGTGTTCAGATCAGAAGGGGTCTCACTCCCACAAGGAACAATAGCACACATAGAGGACAGTTACAAGTACCTAGGTACAGTTAGGGCCAGAAATATTTGGACAGTGACACAGGTTTTGTTATTTTAGCTGTTGACAAAAATATGTTCAGAAATACAATTTATATATAATATGGGCTGAAAGTGCACACTCCCAGCTGCAATATGAGAGTTTCCACATCCAAATCGGAGAAAGGGTTTAGGAATCATAGCTCTGTAATGCAGAGCCTCCTCTTTTTCAAGGGACCAAAAGTAATTGGACAATGGACTCCAAAGGCTGCAAGTAACTCAAAAGGCCTTTCCCTCGTTAACCTGTAATCAAGTAAGTAGTTAAAAGGTCTGGGGTTGTTTCCAGGTGTGTGGTTTTGCATTTGGAAGCTGTTGCTGTGACCAGACAACATGCGGTCAAAGGAGCTCTCAATTGAGGTGAAGCAGAAATCCTGAGGCTGAAAAAAAAGAAAAAAATCCATCAGAGAGATAGCAGACATGCTTGGAGTAGCAAAATCAACAGTCGGGTACATTCTGAGGAAAAAGGAATTGACTGGTGAGCTTGGGAACTCAAAAAGGCCTGGGCGTCCACGGAAGACAACGGTGGTGGATGATCGCCGCATACTTTCTTTGGTGAAGAAGAACCCGTTCACAACATCAACTGAGGTCCAGAACACTCTCAGGGAAGTAGGTGTATCTGTCTCTAAGTCAACAGTAAAGAGAAGACTCCATGAAAGCAAATACAAAGGGTTCACATGTAGATGCAAACCATTCATCAATTCCAAAAATAGACAGGCCAGAGTTAAATTTGCCCCAAAACACCTCAAGAAGCCAGCCCAGTTCTGGAAAAGTATTCTATGGACAGATGAGACAAAGATCAACCTGTACCAGAATGATGGGAAGAAAAAAGTTTGGAGAAGAAAGGGAACGGCACATGATCCAAGGCACACCACATCCTCTGTAAAACATGGTGGAGGCAACGTGATGGCATGGGCATGCATGGCTTTCAATGGCACTGGGTCACTTGTGTTTATTGATTACATAACAGCAGACAAGAGTAGCCGGATGAATTCTGAAGTGTACCGGGATATACTGTCAGCCCAGATTCAGCCAAATGCTGCAAAGTTGATCGGACGGCACTTCACAGTACAGATGGATAATGACCCCAAGCATAAAGCCAAAGCTACCCAGGAGTTTATGAGAGCAAAAAGGTGGAATATTCTGCAATGGCCAAGTCAATCACCAGATCTTAACCCAACTGAGCATGCATTTCACTTGCTCAAATCCAGACTTCAGACGGAAAGACCCACTAACAAGCAAGACCTGAAGGCTGCGGCTGTAAAGGCCTGGCAAAGCATTAAGAAGGAGGAAACCCAGCGTTTGGTGATGTCCATGGGTTCCAGACTTAAGGCAGTGATTGCCTCCAAAGGATTCGCAACAAAATATTGAGAAAAAACTTTTTTGTTTGGGTTATGTTTATATGTCCAATTACTTTTGAGCTCCTAAAATGTGGAGTGTTTGTAAACAAATGTGTACAATTCCTACATTTCTATCACATATTTTTGTTCAACCCTTTAAATTAAACGTTACAATCTGCACTTGAATTTTGTTGTAGCGGTTTCATTTCAAATCCAATGCGGTGGCATGCAGAGCCCAACTCACGAAAATTGTGTTACTGTCCAAATATTTCTGGCCCTAACTGTATACCACAAGCAAAGCCACAGATATTAAGACTAGAAAGCTACTAACCATGCATGGAGGGTTCCATCCCAAATCCAGCACCCTGAGACTGTACACGAGCCGCAAGGAAGTGAGTGTGAGGACGAAACAACTAAGATCCATAAATACATCAGCAAATAACCCAAGTGGCTGATATCAGTAAATCCTATCAATGGAAAAAGCACAGAGGCCCTCATCCTGGCCGCCCAGGAACAGGCCCTAAACACCAGAGCAATAGAGGCCCAGATCTACCACACCAGACAAGACCCAAGGTGTAGGTTGTGCAAGATACTGGCAGGGAAAGCGTACATGGAGCGCCATAACCAAGTGGCAGGCATAGTGTACAGAAACATCTGTGCAGAATATGGACTGGAAACCCCGAGATCAAAGTGGGAAACACCCCCAAAGGTGGTGGAGAACGCCAGAGCTAAGATCCTGTGGGACTTCCAGATCCAGACAGACAAAATGGTAATGGCGAACCAACCAGACATTGTCGTAGTGAATAAACAACAGAGGAAAGCCGTTGTGGTTGATGTAGCAATACCAAGTGATTGCAACATCAGGAAAAAGGAGCACAAGAAACTGGAGAAATACCAGGCCTCAGGGAAGAACTGGAGAGGGCCTGGAAGGTGAAGACCACAGTGGTGCCTGTGGTCATCGGGGCCCTCGGGGCAGTAACCCCCAAACTGGAGCAGTGGCTACAAACAGATCCCAGGAACAACATCAGACATCTCAGTCCAGAAATGTGCAGTCCTTGGCACAGCCAAGATACTGCGCAGAACCCTCAAGCTCCCAGGCCTCTGGTAGAGGACCCGAGCTCAGAGGATAAGAACCACCCGCGGTGGGTGAGAAGGGAATTTAAATTATATTATATATATAGTAATCGCAGTAAGTGGGCATGTTGCACAAGATCTACAAAGATTAAATATGGTCTTAATTACAGGTATTACTGTGGTTAAGACGGCTTTGTTTAAATGAGGACTTTGCGTGAGACACCAGCTGTCATCATGGAGGCTGCTGGAGAGCAGTGGCCATAAAAGAAAAATCAAGTAGAAAGTCATTATGCTGGAGTAATATTAAAAATTCATTTAATTTAAATTAGTATGCAAAGTGGCAAACAGTAAAACTATTTAAAGATAAATAAACTAAAGATCTAAACCATAGTATTGTTTCCATATATCAGTGGATGCAGATGGCTTCCATTTATTTTAGTATCATTTGTCAGGGGATGACAACGTAGGAATGTGTTCATTATTAAATGGATTTAGAGACAATGCCTGAACCATTTCTGAAATGAGATTTCTACAGATTGTTGTATAGGTGGCTCTTTAATGTGCCAGAATTTACAGACTTTTTAAATAGTGAAAGTTTGTGTTTCTCATCAATAAATGTAAATTACCTTTCATTGATTGCTTCAGTTTCCTTTTCTTTGTCGTTTAGAGCAGCTCTGTGGAGTAAAACATGAAACATGTAAAACATGAATTTATACAAGGCTGAAGAAACAGAGGAGTCAGTCAGTTGAAATGAATCACATGGATTATTTCTGCTGAATTTACTTCTGATTTTTCATAATGTATTGGTTTGATAAACCTGGTTTGCCTGTGAGTCTGCACTGAATTTTAAGTATATTAAGTTCATATTTATTAGTGGTGGAACATTTTAATCAAATGCAGGGAGTGTAATTAATTAATAACAATTAATTTGAAAACTATATTGACAGAATAAGAAACATTTTCAACGCAAAAGCCTGCTGTTAAAGTATTGAATAAACAGGCCTGTGACATATTTTAGGCTTGAATAACTCCTTTATTTACAAAGGAATTATTTACAGTGTCCCATTAGATTGTGTTTTGAAGGAATCTTGGTCATTTTCCAGTGGGCCAAGAGAAGCAGCTTTTTCATCCATGGTTGTTGTTTACAGAAATCGCTTGTAGATTAGATTTATGGGTACACCAAAACTCACAAATAGGATTAATTATGTTTTAACACTTCAAAATCTGTGTAACCACTTCATTAGACAGTTTATCTCACCATGGTTTTGAGTTATTATTGGCAACTGAAACAAAGTCCTAATTTAAATTGGTCTGGTTTCTGGTTGGAAACCTGTCGCAAGTATACGCAACGGCAAACCTAACAAAATAAATAGCCCTTGAACAATGTCATCACTGAGGGATCAGTTCATCCCATCACCATCAGAATTTACTATGAAAACATTTCTCACCTACAATCTGCCCAGAGGTTTATATCAACCCTCCAGGAAAAACAAGAAAATTCACTCCTCTACATACCAATGTACCACAAATTCCTTTGTTTCATTTATCAACTTAACCTATTGGTAAACTTTTGTCTTTTGCGGTAAGATGTTAAAAACAGCATATCTTTGTTTGGTTCTAGTTTAATTTGTCTAAAAAGTCACCTTATCTTCTTATGTTCCTGTTGTTGTTCGCCTTCCATAGTTTCAATTCTTCATGCAAACATGAGACATGTGTTGGTAATGTTAATCAGGATGTACATGTAACATAGAAACAAAAAACACAAAACTGTCAGACAGTTGCAATGAGTTCAATGAATCCAATGTCAAGAACATAATCCAGAAAATGTCCTCTGAAAGCCTGGTCTGTAGTGATAAAAATCTACTGTTGTTATTATTATTTTGGGTGCAGGGAGTAAAACTATGAAGAGCAAATGCTCTGAAATTTTCTTCAGTTTTATTCTTATTTGCTGAGATACAGTACCTTTTGTTGATGGAGCTCACTCTTTCTTCTGCTTCTTTTAATAAACATCTGTACATAAAATTCATGGAATAAAAAAGGGACAAAAAAGGATTTACTAAAGAACACTTTGCTTACATAATATTTACATTTCTTGAAATTATTTGCACACTTTTTCAAAGAAAAATCACATATTTACCTTATCTCAGGATGAGACTGAAGAGAATCGTCAGCCATTTGTTCAACTTTTAGAAGGAACAAGAATTAATTATGATACCATCCATGAGACAACATATTTAATTAATCCAGCAATTGTAGAATCTTGTTGATGAATTAATGATTTCCTTCTATAACTTAGTTTAAACTAAGGCACTTACTTGGAGTCACAGTCGTATGACTTTCCTGTTGCTCTGCTTCGTTTTGTTCAAACTGAATGTGTCAGACAGATTACATTCATAATAGTCAAGATGTCTCTTCATGGAAGGGTTGGACTTCCAGTAAATCCTGCCCAATAAAAGTGTACATATAAATATCTACCTGAAACACCTGCCTCTCAGTTTCTGATTCTTTTCCTCTGCACAGCCTGCAGGATCTCTTCCAGCAATGGAGGAATCTTACATCATAAGCATCGACTTTGGAACAACATACAGTGGATATGCCTTCAGTTTGACACCCAGAGAGAAAGAAGTTGACCCACATGTGAAGTTTTGGGGTGAAGAAGTTGGACTAGAAACCCCAAAGACTCCAACCTGCATCCTGTTTGATGAAGATCAACAATTTGTCAGCTTTGGATATGAAGCCAAACAGACTTATTTAAATAACTCAGGCAAAGAATCCAGAGCAAAACTCTTCTTTGATTGTTTTAAGATGTCACTCTATGGCAAAGTGAGTAATAAATATTTATCAACAATATATTTGAGCTACTTAGTCTAATATAAAGAGCTCAGCATTATTACTGCAGTATGTCACTTTAATAAAAAATATATTCTTTTTTGCATGTGTGTTGACACCATGACATATAGTGAAACAGTAAAGAAATTGATCTCCTCTGCCTTTTCCCAGTGCTAGTTAGAAAACCAATCAGTGTTGATGCTGTCAATGCCCTCTATTTAAGCTGCAGTTTCCTCCTGACATCAGAGCCTGTTGTGAGTACCAGGCTAGTTAGCATGATTGATTGACAGCACTAAGACCCTCCCCTTGACTCTGACTGATTTTTGATCAGGAGTGGTTCATTTCTTCAAATGATAATAAAAGCTCAGGGAAGGATGTGGAGGTGATTAATCTTTTCACAGAACTGTTTCATAACATACTGTCACAAGATAGTGAGAATTTTAACAGATACTTGAAGAAGATATATATTTTTTAAAAGTCACCTGTTGAAACTTTAAAGTAAATTTTTATTCTTACACTGCTGATGTTATTGGAATATTATGTTTGCAACAATATTCTGGTTTTAATATCTGAATGATCTAAGAATTAATTATGATACCATCCATGAGACAACATATTTAATTAATATTTAATTAATCAGTTCAGTCAACACAAGTTGACTGAACTGATATAACTGTCAAACAGCATTTTAAGGTAACAAACAAAAACACAATTCTGACAGTGGATTTATATCTGAATTTCTTTTCAGTTGTTTTGTGAGTTTTTTTAATGATTTTTGAACTAACTATTAAACTACATTATAATATCTTACAGTTTTTTGTACGATATTACAACAAAATGTTTCTACTACAAAGTTCAGGCAGTGCATGGGTTTTCTCTTCAGAATAATGATCTCTTTATGCTTCTATTAATTGAACTAATATAATTATCAAATATCTCTAAAAAGTCACCAGAGATCTGACAATCAAAGCAGCCAATGGGAGGGAAATGAAGGCTCTGAAGGTTTTTGCAGAAGCTTTAAGATTCCTGAAAGAAGACGCTTTGAAGACGATTCAACAAAACATTGAAGGAACTTCGTTCACAGCCTCTGACTTCACCTGGGTCCTGACGGTTCCTGCCATCTGGGATCATTCAGCCAAACAGTTCATGAGAGAAGCTGCAACTCAGGTAAAACCCACAAACTGTTAGACACCTCAGTGGTAACATTATTACTGTTATTACTGTTTCAAAATATGAATTTTCTCATTGCTTTCAGGCAGGAATTGTGACAGAGGGAACTGAAAACAGTCTGGTGTTTGCTCTGGAGCCAGAAGCAGCTTCAGTTTACTGTAAGCTGCTTACAGTAAACTGTAACTACAGTTGTATAATGTAGTTACAGTTTACTGTAACTACATTATAAGCTGCTTACAGTGAACTGTAAGCAGCTTACACCATGGATAACATCAGCTACTAATAAACATGGTTATTTTATTTGAAAGGTTTCACAATGGTTTGTATCTATATTTTCATGATTAAACATCTAGTATTTTTTTTGTTGTTTTGTCAATCATAGATGGATGCTGAATAATTTATTTTGCTCTCATTGTCTGATACTTTCTATGAATAAAATACATTGCCTAAAAAGTGGACGTCTTACCTTTTTATTGCTTTTACTGGAAGGTTTGCAAAGGTAGAAGGTAAAATGGATGCAGTAAAATATAAGGAAATTCTAAGAAATTCTAAGGTCTTTAAGCTTTTATAAATAAAGCTTATAAAAGTTTTATAAGCTAATACAACTTAAGCTTAGAAAAGCTCTAAGGAAAGCTCTATAAGTGCTTTACTTTTAGAGCACTTGTTATACACAAAGGCAGCACATTGAATGCACATAGAACTGCAACGACCTGTGGTATTCTTGTATGGATGGTGATGTCTCTTGGATTTTCCAGGCTGTCAACAGAGGGTGCAGATGATCACTGCAGGATGGACCTGAGAGATGGCTTCATCCTGGACAGGTCGCCAGTCCATCACAGAGCAACGCAGGACAAACAATCATGCACACACACACACACGCACACCTAAGGAAAATTTAAAGAAAGCATCGATGGAATGTGGGAGGAAGAACCTCACTGTTTGTTGAGGCACAGTAACATTTGGGAGGGTGACAAATATTTCTTGTTTGTTCTAAAGTAATAAATGAAATGACATCAGACTCATGTGGTGCTTTATTAGGACACTCAAATAAGTTCACTATACTTAAAAAAAGTTAGGAAACCAATTGCCTCAAACTCTCCAAGTAGCTAATTCATTTTAAGGTGTTATAGCTATAAAAAACTGTTTAGATCACTCAGATAATGGCAGTAAACCTGAGTGCCGTTAACTCAAAATCATTAGTAAGGTTGACTATAAAATGTCAATTATGACTACTTCAATTTGTGAGTTATGTCAATTAAGCAGTACTCATAAAAATAAGTTATGCTTACACGTTTAAGCATTCACATTATTTGCAAAATATCAGGAAACCGATTGCCTTGATTTATTCAAATAAGAAGAACCAAAAGTGTTAAGTTATTGAAACAAAGAGCCAGCAGACAACAGTTTGAATGGAAAAAAAATGTTTAATAATTAAACAAGTTTATCTTAAATAGAGGGTTCTCAAGTGTGGTTACAGACACACTAACCTGGAAACAAAGTTTTCCATAGATTTTTTCAGAAAAAAAAATGACATGACTTTTGTTCTAAGGCAGCCTTTAGTCTAATATTGAATCCTTCAAATGGCCCTCAGTCTTTAAAACTTTGAGAATCCTTGCTTAAATGTCTTTGTTGACTGGTGTGAAACAAAAACTCAATTCTCAATAATAGAGCCTAACATTTATTATGACATCAATAAAATGAATAGTGAAGTAATGTTTCTCCTCATTAGCATAAAACAATTTAGTAGTCTGCAAGTGCAATGAGGCTCCCTCCAACAAAAAAGAATCCAACAAGAAAGAGAAATCACTTTCCCAATAAGGGTAAAGGTATCTACAGTTAGGGCCAGAAATATTTGGACAGTAACACAATATTTGAGTTGCTCTGCATGCCCACCGCATTGGATTTGAAATGAAACCTCTACAGAATTCAAGTGCAGATTGTAACGTTTAATTTAAAGGGTTGAACAAAAATGTGATAGAAAATGTAGGAATTGTACACATTTGTTTACAACACTCCACATTTTAGGAGCTCAAAAGTAATTGGACATATAAACATAACCCAAACAAAAAAGTTTTTTCTCAATATTTGTTGCGAATCCTTTGGAGGCAATCACTGCCTTAAGTCTGGAACCCATGGACATCACCAAACGCTGGGTTTCCTCCTTCTTAATGCTTTGCCAGGCCTTTACAGCCGCAGCCTTCAGGTCTTGCTTGTTAGTGGGTCTTTCCGTCTGAAGTCTGGATTTGAGCAAGTGAAATGCATGCTCAATTGGGTTAAGATCTGGTGATTGACTTGGCCATTGCAGAATATTCCACCTTTTTGCTCTCATGAACTCCTGGTTAGCTTTGGCTGTATGCTTGGGGTCATTATCCATCTGTACTGTGAAGCGCCGTCCGATCAACTTTGCAGCATTTGGCTGAATCTGGGCTGACAGTATATCCCGGTACACTTCAGAATTCATCCGGCTACTCTTGTCTGCTGTTATGTCATCAATAAACACAAGTGACCCAGTGCCATTGAAAGCCATGCATGCCCATGCCATCACGTTGCCTCCACCATGTTTTACAGAGGATGTGGTGTGCCTTGGATCATGTGCCGTTCCCTTTCTTCTCCAAACTTTTTTCTTCCCATCATTCTGGTACAGGTTGATCTTTGTCTCATCTGTCCATAGAATACTTTTCCAGAACTGGGCTGGCTTCTTGAGGTGTTTTTGGGCAAATTTAACTCTGGCCTGTCTATTTTTGGAATTGATGAATGGTTTGCATCTACATGTGAACCCTTTGTATTTGCTTTCATGGAGTCTTCTCTTTACTGTTGACTTAGAGACAGATACACCTACTTCTCTGAGAGTGTTCTGGACCTCAGTTGATGTTGTGAATGGGTTCTTCTTCACCAAAGAAAGTATGCGGCGATCATCCACCACTGTTGTCCGTGGACGCCCAGGCCTTTTGAGTTCCCAAGCTCACCAGTCAATTCCTTTTTCCTCAGAATGTACCAGACTGTTGATTTTGCTACTCCAAGCATGTCTGCTATCTCTCTGATGGATTTTTTCCTTTTTTCAGCCTCAGGATGTTCTGCTTCACCTCAATTGAGAGCTCCTTTGACCGCATGTTGTCTGGTCACAGCAACAGCTTCCAAATGCAAAACCACACACCTGGAAACAACCCCAGACCTTTTAACTACTTACTTGATTACAGGTTAACGAGGGAAAGGCCTTTTGAGTTACTTGCAGCCTTTGGAGTCCATTGTCCAATTACTTTTGGTCCCTTGAAAAAGAGGAGGCTCTGCATTACAGAGCTATGATTCCTGAACCCTTTCTCCGATTTGGATGTGGAAACTCTCATATTGCAGCTGGGAGTGTGCACTTTCAGCCCATACTATATATAAATTGTATTTCTGAACATATTTTTGTCAACAGCTAAAATAACAAAACCTGTGTCACTGTCCAAATATTTCTGGCCCTAACTGTACATTAGGCCTGTCACGATAACATATTTTGCAGGGCGATAAATAATACATGTAATTTCCTGCCAAAGATAGATACACTTTACTTTCAAGAGACACTTAAAACTGGGACTGATACACAAAATAAATAAAACCAAAAATAAAATAGATTCTTAGTCTCCATTAACAATAAATGTACTAAACAACATGAACCCAAAGTGGAAATAAATACTGCATTCAACCAAAAGAGTGCAGATTATGAAGTCTGTATAGTACAGTCATATGAAAAAGTTTGGGCACCCCCATTAATCTTTATTATTTTTATTTCTAAATATTTGGGTGTTTGCAACAGCTATCTCAGTTTGATATATCTAATAACTGATGCACACAGATATATTTCAGTACTGAAATGAGGTTTATTGTACTAATAGAAAATGGGCAATATGCATAAAAACAAAATTTGACAGGTGCAAAAATTTGGGTACCCTTATCATTTAATTGATTTGAATACTCCTAACTACTTTTCACTGATTTATTGAAACACAAAATTACCTCATTAAGCTTTGAACTTCATAGTCAGGTGTATCCAATCATGAGAAAAGGTATTTAAGGTGGCCGATTGCAAGTTGTTCTCCAGTCTGGATCTCCTATGAAGAGTGGCATCATGGGCACATCAAAACAACTCTCAAATGATCTGAAAATAAAGATTGTTCAACACAGTTGTTTAGGGGAAGGATACAAAAAGTTATCTCAGAGATTTAAACTGTCAGTTTCCACTGTGAGGAACATAGTAAGGAAATGGAAGACCACAGGGACAGTACATGTTAAACCCAGAAGTGGCAGGCCAAGAAAAATATCAGAGAGGCAGAGAAGAAGAATGGTGAGAACTGTGAAGGACAACCCACAGACCACCTCCCAAGACCTGCAGCATCATCTTGCTGCAGATGGTGTCACTGTGCATCGTTCAACAATTCAGCGCACTTTGCACAAAGAGAAGCTGTATGGGAGAGTGATGCGACGGAAGCCTTTTCTGCAAGCACGCCACAAACGGAGTCGCTTGAGGTCTACAAAAGCACATTTGGACAAGCCAGCTTCATTTAGGAATAAGGTCCTGTGGACTATGCCAATCGGCGACATAAGATCGTGCAGTGCGCGCTGAGCATTACACTAAGGAAATAAGGAAGGGAGGGTCAGTGGAGAGCACCGGAGTTGAGCCTTTTTTCATTCAGTGTCAGTGTGAGAGAAAAAGGCATGAAGAAACGATATGGCCGATAATTAAAATGAGGTCGATAGTTTTAATTTATCGTGCGATTAATTGACTTATCGTTTATCGCGACAGGCCTAATCAACATTGATCCGTAATGTCACATCACATTCACTATAATTTCCTGAGGGAGTCTTCCCAAGGGATCAATAAAGTCAAGTCTAAGTCTCTAAGTCTCATTTCACCAGAAGATTTTTGAGTGATTGTATTTTTGGCTTTAGAGATTTATGTCCAAGTGAGAGAAGCACACTTCAAAGGTGTACTTCAGTTGTTGAGGGTACTCCAAATTCAGAGCATAAATAAGTCCAAAGAGCAAAAATAAGTCCAAAGAGCATAAATAAGTCCAAAGAGCAAGCACGTGGCATGTGGAAGATTTCCAGTCATTCATGACAAGACTTCCTTCCAAAATGATGGCAGTACGTGAAGACTCAAGGTGCAAGGAGTCAGGGGAGGCCCGCCTGTCCTCAGGAATGATGGTCAGGATCCCAATGGGGGTGTGAGACACATCTGGGTCTTCGCAGTCCTAACAACAATAGAAGCAACACCACAATTACATATCAACGTAACACTTTACAGCTGTCCCACCTATGGCAGTCCACTCATCATCAGCCTTCTGACAGTACAGCGAGCGCATTTCCCAAGAGTGTCAGTGATAAATAAATGTTGATGATGTTGGAAGGGAAAGTTCACAACATTTTTACATGTTGCACTTCATCAGCTTAGTGAAATTCATTGCACTTTTTTGTTCTTGATGACATTTGGGTTTCACATGGTGTGACACAAGAGAACTGCAACTGAAACCTTTGAAAGACAGCAGAGAACCACTAAAAGTGTTTTAATTGGGGATATTTCATCAATGCATCATGTAAGACGTAAAGTCGCACTGATTCAGGCTGAGTGAAAGAACAGTAACTAAAACTAAAGCTATCAAAGTCACATAAGTAGCAGAATTAAGTGGGACATAAAAAATTATAAAAATGGAATAAAGACGACCTACAAAGCATGTCTTGAAGTCTGTGTTCTCATCTCCATGGATCACAGGAGGGCCACAGAGCACTGCTGTTCGCTTCACAGTAATATCCTTACTCTGAAAATTCATATCAAACACACATCACTCCTGTGGTAAAGAAGAATCGATTAACAATAATAGAAGCAACACCTGTGGCAGTGGGGTTGTCTATTTTGTTCCCAACATGATAATAAAATAATGACTTTGGATCTGAGAAACTCACCTAGGGTCTGACTTGTCGCGGATAAATCTGAAGTTTCTGGCCAACACTTCCCCCTTTGCTCTTGAAAATCTCAAAGAGGTGAGGGGTGTATTTGTCAAGTTCTGTGAAAAGTTCTGAATCCAGGGTTTTGCTCAACAAGCAACAGAACCCTGTCAGAATCTGAAAGAAAAGTATGACACATTAATATTTAACATACAGAGATGTTGGAACGCTCATGACTAATTTTCACTAGCAGGACACTGAAACTAATTCTGTAAGTTAACAAGAGACAAGAGATATTTCAACGTTGATTTTAAATATTAAGACTACCACTTGTAGTGAACTTGATAAGAAGAAAGAAAAAAGCCTTTCAGTGTGGTTGAAAGTTAGTAGGCCAGCTCACGTTAGCTTGCCTACTAACTTTCAACCACACTGAAAGGCTTTTTTTTATCCCGCCAACAACTTTATCCTTATCCCTTTTCCTTTTTTTGTTTTGCACCCCGGACAGCTGTTTTCTCTGCCGCTCCATCTTGTTGCTACTAAATAAACATGATATTTTCGATTAACGTTAGTTCCAGGCATCGCTAAATCATTACACATAAAGTTAATCTCATAACCTGTACTTACAGCTGAATTATACGGCCGAGATTATGAATATAACTTCGCGAAAAACCAGTGGAACTTACCGTGACAAAACTTAGCTGCTACAACCGCCATATTGTTGACAGTTTGGTGCTTCTTTCAAACACATCGTCACTCGTCAGTGGCCAACTGCGCATGTGCGTTCAAAGAGAGCTGCCGAATGATGCCGAGTTTTCTGCTGGTTATGCAGATGCGTCTTGCTCACTCATAACTCCACGTTCGGGTTACTTGCTGCTGATGAGTTTGATTACTTGCCTCAGTAGAAAGTTGTCTTTGCTAAGTTTAAGTTAGTATAGTCAACAGAGTAAGCTGGAATGAGTTAAGGTCACTTTTCTTTTAGAGTAAGATATACTATTACATTTTACAGTGTAGACTAAGTGCATACATAACTACTCCAGTTATTATTCCACAAGCACAAACATACATGGCTAGTGGTGTTTATTTTTCGTTTCAAGAACACCACTGAGCTCAGTAACACAAATGTACTTTAAGTAGTTGTGGATGTCCCTCTGCAGCTATCCAGGTGTACATGTGTAATATGTGATAAACAAAGGTGCTGTGATATCAAATCTGGCCAATTTAAATAATATAAATAACCAAATAACCAAAACTAATGCTATTTTTGGAGGATTCATGTTTAACATCACCTTTAGTTCCTCTTATGCAATGTGCTGACCTCTGAGCACTTTATAACTTGCATATAATTTAGCTCTCTTGTTTATTGGATTGAAAAGTAAAAATGCCTTTAGTCTAAATACAAACTACACCTAGTCTATAAAACAACTTAATTTTATTACTCTGCTTGAACTAATGCATTTACCTGAAGTTACAGCTGTATGACTTTCCTGCTGCTCTGTTTTGTTTTGTTCAAACTGAATGTGTCACAGATGACATTCATAATAGTCAAGACGCCATTTTGTTGAAGGGTTGGACTTTCTGTCAGTCCTGCCCAGTAAGAGAAGATATAAATATCTACCTGAAACACCTGCCTCTCAGTTCCTGATTCTTTTCCTCTGCATAACCTGCAGGATCTCTTCCAGCAATGGGGGAATCTTACATTATAAGCATCGACTTTGGAACAACATACAGTGGATATGCCTTCAGTTTGACATCCAGAGAAGAAGAAGTAGACCCACATGTGAAGTTTTGGGGTGAAGAAGTTGGACTAGAAACCCCAAAGACTCCAACCTGCATCCTGTTTGATGAACATCAACAATTTGTCAGCTTTGGATATGAAGCTAAAAACTCTTATTTAAAACAATCAGGCAAAGATGGCAGAGCAATGTTCTTCTTTGATTGCTTTAAGATGTCGCTCTACGACAAAGTGAGTAATAAATATTATCAACAATTATATATTTGAGTTTTGTAATCTATTATAAATCACTGTAACACATTTTCTATCTTACATTATCATTAGAATGTTATGCCTGCAAAATATATTTTTAAAATTTAATTCAAACCATTAAACTACATTTTAATATCTTACAATACTTTTAAAATATTGAAACAATATGTAAATAAAATTCAGGCAGTGCATGAGTTTTCTCTTCAGAACGATGGTCTCTTTATGCTTCTATTAATTGAACTAATATAATTATCAAATATCTCTAGAAAGTCACCACAGATCTGACAATCAAAGCAGCCAATGGAAGGGAAATGAAGGCGCTGAAGGTTTTTGCAGAAGCTTTAAGGTTCCTGAAAGAAGACGCTCTGAAGACGATCCAACAAAACACTGAAGGAGTCACCTTCACAGCCTCTGACTTCACCTGGGTCCGGTTCCTGCCATCTGGGATCATTCAGCTAAACAGTTCATGAGAGAAGCTGCAACTCAGGTAAAACCCAGAGACTGTTAGACACCTCAGTGGTAACATTATTACTGTTATTACTGTTTCAAAATATGAATTTTCTCATTGCTTTCAGGCAGGAATTGTAACAGAGGGAACTCAAAACAATCTGGTGTTTGCTCTGGAGCCAGAAGCAGCTTCAGTTTACTGTAAGAAACTACCATCTGAGGGTTTCATAGCAGAAAACCGGGGTGAAAGCAAACTGGACCAATCTCCAGGAACTCAGTACATCGTTGTTGATTGTGGAGGTATGACATTGGTGGCTGTTTTAAATAAATATAATGATTTAAAAAAAAAAAAATAAACTGGTTGAAGTGGCATGCACAGCATTCCAATATTTTATTTCTGCAAGGTAACAGTGTGACCAACTGTATCACCAGTTTGAATCTCCGTCACCTGGACCTTTCTACATGGAGTTTGCATGTTCTCCATGTGCATGTGGAGATTCTCTCCAGAGTCCAAAAGCACGACTGCTAGGTTTACTGGTCTCTCTAAAGTGTCTCTGAGTGCATGTTTGATCATTCTGTCTCTGTTTCCCTGATAAACTGTGACTGATGGAATAGGCACCAGCTCCCATTTCAACTCTGAAAGAACAAGAGTGTTCAGATAATGGATGGATAAATGGAGAGAAAGTCGGGATAATTATTTATGACAGTAGAAATGTATTCTGGAAAAGCAGTTACTCAACATTTTGGTGGTTAGAATAAGTGTCACTTACTTTGCTTATTATAGTTCTTTGGGTCACGTTTTCTGAGGAAACAGTTTAACATTCACCAAAAATATTGACATTTTTTTATGATTGAATGAAAAGTCCTTTTGCACCTCTTACTTTCCTCTAATCCCCAGGAAGTTTGACTATTGAATTTAAGAGAGAGACTCCTCTAAAAGTTGCAGACTCTTGCAATCGTTTGAATATAGTTTGAGATTATTAATGTGAAAACTTCCATTTTATGTGTTTCAGGAGGAACCATTGACATCACGTTCATGAAATCCTTGAAGGAGGATTTCTGAAGGAGCTGCACAAAGCCTGTGGGAACGACATGGGAGGACAAACTGTAGACAGGAAATTTAAAGAGTTCCTCAGAGAGACATTCTCTCCTGAAATCTGGGACGAGTATGAAGTAAAGTATCCCAGTGAGGTTAGAAGAATTATGTATGACTTCACAGTATTCAAGAGAAAAGAGGAAGATATGGAAATAACCTGTCCATATAATCTAGGAATGATGGCACAGAACAAACAGGACATGGAAGAATACTTTAATCGAGTTCAAGGAGCATCTTATGATGAGGGAGTAATCAAAATATCCAAACACAAACTGAGATCTTTCTTTGAAAAGAGTCTGTGGAGCATCACTAAGAGTCTCAGAGAAATCTTTTCCAAAACCCGAAGCATTAAATACATTTTGCTAGTGGGAGGTTTTGCTGAAAGTCAGATTCTACGGAGGTACATTATTGATGAGTTTATTGACAACTGCAAAGTGTTGTGTCCTTTTAGGCCCAAGAAGCCATTGTAAAGGGAGCCGTAGAGTTTGGAAGAAACCAAGGGGCAGTGGCATCAAGAAAAAGTGCCTATACTTATGGAGTAGATCTGTCAGAGCCCTTTAATGAGTCGCAGCACAGGGAGGACAAGAAATACACAAACAAAGATGGGATCATCTTGTGTGCTGACCTTTTTCACAAACTGGTTGAAATTGATGAGGATGTTGGTTGGAATGAAACCAGAAAGTACTCCTTTAGTCCTTCAGAAAGCGACCAAACACAAGTGAGTCTTGTATTTTATCAAACAAAGAAAGAAAATCCCATGTATGTGGATGAACCAAAAGTGGAAAAAATTGGCTCATTTGTTGTCGAGTCTCCTGACACGTCACTTGGAATGGACCGTGTGATCGATCTAGAAATAAAGTTTGGCTTCACAGAAATGACAGCAACAGCCACTGATATGGAGTCTGGATCAGTTCACACAGTCAAGCTAAACTTCATGACAAATTAATTATGATATACAAACAAGAACAAAAACTAAGATAAAATAATAAGATGCACAGTACAAAATTGTAGCCAGTGTGCCTTGACCACATTTTAATATTTAAGAAAAGTAAAAATGTGCTTCAAATAAATCCCTGTAGTTTCCTCCACCCTAAAATGGCAAAGCGATAACAGTTCAGACAAAAAAAGTGAGAAATTTTACAATAGCTAACAAACCAAGGTGGTGTTTCAGAATATTAAGAGTAAAGTTAGCAATTCAATAAGAAAAATTATTCAGGCTACAATATCTTCCAGAGATGTTACATTGGTTTTCTTTGTTCTGCTTTATGAATGAATACACTTGAATATCATCAGCATATACATGCTGGAGACTGTAAAGAAAGAAGCAACATGCAAACTAATGTAAAGAATGTTATAACATTTAATCCATGGTGTCTTTTTGATTTTTATTTATATTTCTCTTCATGTATTTAATGAAATGTAAAATAATTCAGCAGCCATATAATTTATACTTTCTGCCACTTTTCTCCTTTTTAAAAAACTGAACAGTATCTTTGAATATTCTCCTGGAAGGTTGCTGGTTATTGTACTTCAGAAATATAACATTGCTTTGATCTTCTTTTCATATCAAGCAAAAATAAAAACCTAAATATATGTTTTCCCAATCGTGTATTTTTTTCTGTCTTTGAATAAAAACAAAGTCACAGTTTGGAGTTTATGATCCCATCACCTTGGAGTTCCATTGTCACATTTAGTTTGGGTTTTTTTATTCTTGTATCTTTTTTTTTTTGCCTGGTAATTTCCTGTGTTCCTTGAAGTGAATTCCTGTTGAGTCATTTTCTATAAGCTCCTCAACTCATGCAGTCATTCTCATTCTGATGTTAAGAAACAACAAAGGTCAGCCACTTCTCATTACTTTTTGATGAGAAGTGGATAACATGAACAAGAAAGACGTTACATACAGAGACTGTGGGAGCTAAGAAGAGCTAATTAGCACAATGTTGATCACTGAAATTACTAGTGGGTAATTTATAGGAAACATGACAGTCAACAGCTGGTGAGAGAGATGTTGCAGGGATCTTTCTTTGTGGAAATTTCTATAAATACCTCTAAATTTGAATATGATGTGAAGTAGGATCTTTGAAGGATCCTATTTCAAAGATCCTACTCTTTATGATGTAAAGCACTTTGAACTGCATTGTGCTGAAATGTGTCATGCAAATACATTTTCTTCAACCAACTCAGTCTCTTATCTCTTACATTAGGTAAGCTTTAATAATGACTGGATGAGCGAGAACATAAACACTCTCTTTCAGTTTCAGATTGCAATGTGTTTGCTTTATGTATCACAAGTTTACCGAAACCTTAAACTGCATGTTTGACCAGAGACACAAGTTATCAGTTTTATACTTCCAGCAAAAGGCATTCCTGTCATCTAAAAAATCTTCCATTGTTGCCAGAAAATCTTTACTGCTCATCCACCAGTGGCAAAATTGTCATGTTCCGTGTTTTTCTGTTGTGTTTATTGTGTTTCTCTGTGTCCTGAGTCTCCTCGTTGTCCTGTCTTCCCCTTGATTGTTCCCAGGTGTGTCTTGTTGCCTTGATTGCCCTCAGTGTATTTAGTTCCTCCTGTGTCCTTTGTTCCTAATGTCACTTAGGAGAATTTAATGTTTCAACTAAATACACTGAGGGCAATCAAACCTTGTCAGTTGTTATCAGTGTTTGTTGTCATAGTTTTGTCTCCTGTTTGTGTTTTCCGCCTGCTAGACCAGTTGCTACCGGTGTGAGCCCTGGCTTCCGCTCAGCCGTGCTGCCTGGCCGTGGACTGTTTGTTGACTGTTTGTTCTGGACTGCTTTTTCTTAAAACCTACACTACTCACCTTACCTGGGCCTCCAGCCTTTGCCTCACCATCACATGACAAAAATGAATGTCATGGAAAACAATACTGGCTTAAACCAGAATGAGGAAACAAATAGGCTCTAAATCAGAACAGATATTTGTACCTACCATGTTGTATAAGATTTTTTCTGTAAGTAATGTGAAGAGCTGCTTTTGTACCATGATAAATGAAACTAACTGACATTTTGATGTGTAGTAATGTCACTTAGGAGAATTTAATGTTTCAATTGTTGATTTTTGCTATTTTTATGAAATAGCAAATAAACTTAATTGATAGATTTAATTGAACTGCAGAAATAAATGATCCCTGTCTCCCTGTTCAAACTGTATAACTGCAATTATCACAAGGTTAACTAAAAGGAAGCCATGAAAATTTTTTAAACTGAAACTAAATCATTTCTAAGAAATCCTCTTGTTTGTCATTAAACATTCTTGTCATGCCTTTAATGTTAGAATGCTGTATGGAAGTACATTCTCAGAATTACTTTTAATAAAGGATTCAGGGGTCACCAACCCGGTCGCCCTTCAGGGACCTTTTCAGCCGCGGAGCCACTTCTAAAAATAGCCATTATCATTAGGGAGCACTAACAAAAAATTATTTAATTAAATGTTTCTATATTGAAGCAATGACGTTTGTTTATATTTAGAGTTCAAAAGAGGGAAATGATAAAAACGTTTAAAATAAATTGCTTTACGTATAAAACTCTTTCCGGCTGTTAAAGTTCAGAAACTATCGGAGCGCAGCAGCGCCTGCAGCTGCCCTCTTCATACCTTGACATTTTCCTTTAAGTAAAGGAAGAAAAGAATAACTTCTGGATTTTTTATTATTTAACCCTATTTACTATTAACAAAATTGTGAAGAAAAAATAAATAAATTGTGCCAAAACATCTTATTCGTAGCGCAAATCTGGGAATCAACACCGTCCTCTTTCCTTGAACCCATGAGGAGGCTTCGCTTCCATGTCTTTATTATTTAGCATCGTCTGGAAAAAAAGTCCACTGCTCTTGGTTTAGGTTTGTGCTTGTGCTCTTGCAGGTCAGGTGCAGTAATAGTTTTGTGTCGGACCTTTTGTGTCGGACATCTGCTGGTGTCAGCCAGCGGGTGACCCGTCAGCTAATAAACCGGCGACCCGCCAGAACCGCGCAGACTGTCAGAAGCTCAGGCTGATCTTACAACAACGGGAGGTTCAAACCCAACTCGTTCATTTTTAGCTTATAGAAAAACGCAAAGCCGTGAAATAAACAAAAGTAAACTGACCAATAAGACCTTTGGCGTTCCCCACCTCAACCCTCACACTGACACAGCTGTGTGTATATGTTTTTACACAAAAGATATTTTATTTTCCACAATTTTGCTAATAGAACAGATGGTTAGATAATAAAACAATAACTTTTCTTTTTCATTTAAAGGAAAATTTTAAGGTCTCAATTCAATTAACTGCATTTATAAAGTTGGATACTATCAGGCCATTTTGTCATGTTTTTTTTTCTTCTTTGATTCAGTTGCTAGAAAAGCTGCAATTGGGTTCTGAAAATTCTTATTTATGTGTTCTGATTTCATATGTTTATTTAGAGTTAGTAAAAGTAATAATGTCTAAGTCTTTTGTTTATTGCTTTTGCTTATTTAAGTCACTTGTGGCCAGTTTAGAATCACAGAGAAAAACTCCAAAAGGGAATCAAACTTAAAACTCTGTGAGCTAAAAACTTCTGATCACATAATAGCAATTAACCATAGCTGCCATGGTAAATTATTACTGATAACTATTGTGAGTGGTCCTGACATTAATATGATCAGGCAGTATTATCATATATATAAAGACTGTATCAAACAAGTAGCCCTTCGTGTTGCTCTGTACCCGTGAAGTAGCTCCCAGTCTCAAAAAGGTTGGTGACCCCTGGATTAGAGGGTGTGACTCTCTAGATAATTAACCCTAACCCAATGAACATGTCAAAAAGTATTTGACATGTTTTTGGCTACATGTCAAATAGTAAAAAGTTCTGTATATTTAAAGTGTTTTTTTCTAGAATATATCTGGATCTGTATTTCTTTCCATTGAGATTTATTTGAAATTGACCAGATCTTTTATCTAATGGTGTTTCAGTCCAGAGGAAGAGGAATGTATTTTTCTGTGACTTCAATATGAAAAGATTTGAGTTTCAGGTAAGATAATTTAGGTAGATTATTACTGATAACTATTGTTTTGATGTTGCGAATCAAGCTAGTCAGGATTAACAAATCAAAGTGGCTCAAAATATTATTATGGATGTTTTTATAAAAGCCATTGTGTGCTTTGAAATAAAGATCTCTCTTGGTATAACTCTGATGACACACAATGAAAAAAAAAATACTGTAGTTACAGAACATAACTTTACTAAGTGAATGAATGAAACTGCAAGTTTGAGCCATGAACCCATAAAAGCTACAAAAGATGTGGAGATTGTTTTGTAAATAAATAAATGTTATGGCAAACTGGACAAATGAATTAACATTCAGCATTATAATGAATACTGACATTATTACCATGTGCAACACTGAAAAATCAATAAAATATAGCCAGAATGCATCACTCATGAAAACATTTGGCTTGGCAGCGTGAAATGAATTTAGATACATAATAAACACTCCATCTGGTGGCACATTAAAAGGTTGTTTTTATCTTTTTAGGAGTATTTGATCAATGAGATAAAATTTATTTATTTGAGTGAATAATAATAAATTAAGAATGAAATAAATTGATGTAATAGTATCAGAAAATAAAATTTTAAAAAATTTTCTTTTCAGTAATCATTTACAATTTCTAGTAAGTAATTAACTGACTGAATCACTTTCTCTGTGATGCCTGACCTCAGTCAGTTTCCTGTAGAAACTGAAATTCAATTAACTGCATTATAAAGTTGGATACTATCAGGCTATTTTGTCATGTTTTTTCTTCTTCTTTTGATTCAGTTGCTAGAAAAGCTGCAATTGGGTTCTGAAAATTCTTATTTATGTGTTCTGATTTCATATGTTTACTTAGAGTTAGTAAAAGTAATAATGTCTAAGTCTACTAAAATTAAAAATATATCAAGCTATGTTTACTGTTTGGTCAAATTGTTTTATGTTAATAGACAATCTTCAGAAACATGCCAAAAAAGAATAATAGATTAGTTTTCTCTGCTTTTTGTTATTAAACATGGCGTAGCTGTGATTAACATAACTGCTCTATGGTGAGTAGAATTGGAGTCAATCCACAAAGTCTTTAAAGGTTCCACCTGCTGCTGCTTTAGCACCATCTGCACGTTTAGTAAACACTAGCAAGTGTCTAATAGTCGCCATCTAGCGTCCAAAATGTATAACACATAAACACCTCTGGTGTCGTTTATCAAACCAAAAGTATTTTATTCCTGAAAGTTCGCAACAAATTCAGACAAAGATGAAATACACATAGACAAAAAATAATTTTAAAAATAATATCTATTATAGACCCGCCCCCCTTTAAATTCCTGAAAGATGATGCTCTGAAGACGATTCAACAAAGCACTGGAAGAATTCCGTTCACAGCCTCTGACTTCATCTGGGTTCTGACGGTTCCCGACTCCTGGAATCCTTCAATTAAACCCTTTATGAGAGAAGCTGCAACTCGGGTAACTTTATGTTAACAAGCTCAAGTGGCAATAAATAAACATACTTACACACTTTTAGATAATTTTTTTCTCTCTCAGGCAGGTATCGTAACAGATGGAAACAAAGATGACCTGGTACTCGCTCTTGAATCAGAAGCAGCTTTATCATATTGCATGAAGCTTTCAGCTGAAGGTTTCATTAAAGAAACTGGGAAAAAACTCCAGGATCTCCAATCTCCAGGAAAGCAACACATTGTAGTAGTTGCTGAAGGTAGTTTGTTTTTTGACAGTTTTTTTATTTTAAAACTTTTCCTTTTTTTACACCTAAATTTTTTTTTATTTGATTCAAATGAATTGGTTTGTTAAAACAAAAACCCTCCAGAGATGGAGGTCTAAACTTAATTCAGCTCTTTTTACTGACTATAGTTAAATATCTGCCAGTAAGTGATCCAAAATATGGGTGTGATGAAGAGATCAGATACCCTTCTCTTCATGTCAACTGCAGATCATTGACCTTCTCTTATACCTGAACTGATGTGATTTTTTTCTGTCTTAACTGAAAGTGTTGATCTTGTGTTGATCACTTTCTATGTATGTTACAGATGAAATCATTGACTTCGCTGTTTATGAAGTCCTAAAAGGAGGAAGACTGAAGGAGCTGTACAGATCCTCTGTGAATGATCTGGGAGAAAAAACTGTGGACAGAAAATGTAAAGAATTCCTCAGGGAAATATTCACAGATAAAGTCTGGGATGAATATGAAAGGGCATATCCCAGTGAGGTAAAGATTATATTGTATGACTTTTCCATGTTTGAACATGTGGATGACAATATTGAGATCAACTGTCCATTTAATCTGGGAATTTTAGCTCAGAAACACCAAGACATAGAAAAGTTCTTTGAAGGAGTACAAGGAGCCTCCTGGGATGAATGCTCAATCATAATATCTAAATGTAAACTGAGATCTTTTTTTGCTCAAAGTCTGCAGGGAATCACTCATAATGTCAGACAAATCTTCAACAAAAGTTTCAACATTGACTGCAATTCGTTAGTGGGGAAATATGCTGCGTGTGAACTTTTAAGGACACACATTACTGAGGAGTTTATAGATGTTTGTTAACTTTTTTGTCCATTTAGGCCTGAAGGTTCAGTACTGATGGGAGCTGTAGAGCTAGGAAAACAGCCCAGAGCGATACAATTTCAGAAAAGTGCCTTCACTTATGGAATTGGTGTCTCTGACAGGTTTGATGAATTAAGGCACATCAAAGAAAGGAAATTCACCAACAAAGATGGTGAATGGTGTGGAGGCCTTATATCTAAGATTAGATATCTTATATTTAAGATTATTTTTGAAGATTAATAAAGTTTCAAACATGCAGCTGAGTCTGTTCTTGCTTGTTTTCCAGATTATACAAAACAAAGCATCTTAGTTGATTAAAGCCGTTAGTGTTTTACACTAAAATTCAGTAGAAAAGCGTTAAAATGTTCCTGTTAGAAACTGGAACCTGCAGAAAGAAGAGACTTTTAGAGACTAAAGAAAACGATATCTATCATTTTGAGCATTCATGACTTATTTCATTTAGATTGTTTCAGCCATTGTGTTGTGTAATTCATACAACATTTTTTGTTAAGCTCCTTATTCATGCATTTATTTAATGACCAGAAACATGGGGATATTGATATATTAGACATTTCTTCATGCTGGCTCAATATTAAGAATTCGAACAAACAATACATAGTGACATTGTAAGGTGACAATACATGGCTGGAACAAGAGTAGAGGTTGTTACTCTTACAAACTTTGTTCCTATTTGTGGAGACTAAATCTTTAAAGTAAGAAACTTGGACAAACAGAATTCAACATGTATTGTAGCTTTGCATAGCAAAGTGGCTAAATTCTGACATCAGATCTCTACAGCCCAGAGGTATAAACATTATTATAATCTGCTGACAGGAAATGGTTCATCAGGTTTCATTAACAGACAGCACACTGTACTTTTGAAAGTCTATTAATCACTCAGTGGCTTTGCACCATAATACATAAAACATTTGCTGTAGTCAACCTTCAAAACCTCTCAGCTCTTCTGGTTCTGGTCTGCTCTGCATCCAGAATCAGAACCAAACAGGAAGAAGCAGCTTTCAGCATCTGTGCACCACAAATCTTGGAACAAACTTCCAGAAACTTGTAAAACAGCTGAAACATCGAGTTCCTTTGAATCCAGCCTAAAACCCCACTTGTTACACTTACCTTTGATTAATAACTAGAGCATAGTTTAAGATGTTTGATGTATATTTCATAATTATTCTTTCTCTTTCTTGTATTGAAATTTGATGAAAAGCAATGTATATTTGTTTCACAATTGTGTTTGTTTTTTATTGTGCAAAGCACTTCAACTCAACATTAATGATTGCTGTGTTACTGTCTTGAGGTCATCAAGCAAGTTTTTATTCAAAACTGTACAAACAAGCTTGGGCAGGTTTTCCTCATTCCCATATTTGTTATGTAACTACATAGCTGGAGATTCTGAATCTTAGTTTAGTTTTTTCTTGCTTTGTGTTTGTTCAATCTCTCAGTGAGGTTGGATGGGAAGTGCATGTGAAAAGCAGTCTTCAGCTCTTTCCACAGATTCTCGATTGTATTCAGGTCTGGACTTTGACTTGGCCATTCCAACACCTGAACACATTTATTTGTGAACCATTCCATTGTAGATTTTGCTTTATGTTTGGGATCATTATCTTGTTGGAAGATAAATCTCTGTCACAGACTCCAGCAGGTTTTCTTCCAGAATATCCTGTATTTGGCTCCAAGCATCTTCCCATCAGTTTTAACCATCTTCCCTGTCCCTGCTGAAGAAAAGCAGGCCCAAACCATGATGCTGCCACCACCATGTCTGACAGTGGGGATGGTGTGTTCAGTGTGATGAGCTGTGTTGCTTTTACTCCAAACATATTGTTTTGCATTGTGGCCAAAATGTTCGATTTTGGTTTCATCTGACCAGAGCCCCTTTTTCCATATGCTTGGTGTTTCTCCCAGGTAGCTTGTGGCAAATTTTAAACAAGACATTTTATGGATATCTTTGCGAAATGTGTTTCTTCTTGCCACTCTTCCATAAAGGCCAGATTTGTGGCGTGTACAACTGATTGTTGTCCTATAGACAGATTCTCCCACCTCAGATGTAGATCTCTACAGTTCATCCAAAGTGATCATGGGCCTCTTGGCTTCCTCTCTGATCAGTCTCCTTCTTCGAGATGAAAGTTTGGAGGGACAGCTGGGTCTTGGTAGATTTGGATCAACAGTCATTTAGGGCAACATGGGATCAGAGATCCTCACTGAACTTCTGGAGTGAGTTTGGTGCACTGAAAGTGAAGTGGCCAAATTATATTGTAAGCTCCAATTTGCAGTCTTTTATTTGTTAAAAAAGTTTAAAGTATCCAATCAGCTTTGTTCCTCCTCACAATTGTGTCCCAGTTGTTCACAAAATCCTAAAAAAATGTACATCTTTATGTTTGAAGCCTCAAAAGTGGCAAAAGGTTGAAAAGTTCAAAAGGGCAAATACTTTCACAAGGCACTCCCAAGTCTTGCATAGCTAAAGAGTTGATATGACTTCAAATAAATATTTAGAGCATCTGGAATTTAAGTAAAGTTGAAACGGTCAAAAAGATTTGATTAGATACTGGTAAGTATTTGTTTATATAATATATGCTATTACATATATCACACATTCAGTGTTTTTCCTAAACATAACCAGCTGGACATGTTCCTACACTGGGAACAATTCACCATAACTATACAGTTTGATTCTGCTTGTTCTGCTTGATATGCATATTCTATAACATCCAGAGAAACAATAGATTCTATCATGAAGAGTCGGTGTAAACCGAATGGATGGGAGGGAAACACCAAAGACTCCTGCCTGCATCCTGTTTGATGAACATGAAGAATTAATCAGCTTTGGTCATAAAGCAAATCATTATTTCTGTAAAAAATGACTCAAAAAGGCACAAAGGTCTTCTGTGATTACTTCCAGATGTTCCTCAGACACTCATTGAGAAAATAATTTTGGATGAGTAAATGTGTCAAGCCAATGTGTTTAGGTACAGTCAGAGTTTTGCCAAAGAGCAAAAGCCCCGGTAACCATCACTGTGACAGATGTTCAAGAAAGAGTCTCAGGTATGAAAAACTGGACAGCACCAGGGCCTGACATGATCCAAGCCTACTGGCTAAAGAAACTCACTGCTCTCCATGAGCGACTGGCAGCCCAAATGAACCAGCTGCTGCAATGTGGGACTCACCCTGAATGGTTAACTGAAGGGCGGACAATCCTAATCCAGAAGGATCCATCAAAGGGTCCGGTCCCACCCAACTACCGACCAATAACCTGCCTCTCCACAACCTGGAAGCTCAGGTCAGGCATCATAGCGGCCAAGATAAGCAAACACATGGATAAACACATGAGCATGGCACAGAAAGGTATCGGTGTAAATATAATATTTAAACACATGAACATTGAGGTTTAGATGTAGAGACACGATTAGTTTATTGGAAAACTTGCAGACATACAGTGATCAAAAGTCAGTATCACAGATGATTTTTACATTTATTTGTTTTAAAGTATAATTAATGTTACAATTCATTGTTTCTCTATTACACCGTTTTACAGTTTGTTCCCTGTTTGGACAAACAGCAGTGAATTACCATGAAAGCCACCAGATGTTCTTGTGACTTTATGAGGAGGTCAAAGCCTTTCACCGCCTCATAAAGTCGAGTTTGATAGATTTAGTTGAACCTGAATCGAGGTCTGTGGCCGTTGCTTTCATTTCTGTGAAGCCAAACTTGATATTCAGTTTGGATTCACGGTTCATGCCACGTTCAGTGTTTGGTGAGTCAAGTAAAAACCCACCAATTTTCTCTATTCCCTCCTCATCCACATACTTTGGACTTTCATGTTGTGTGTGATAAAAATTATAGCTCCTGGTTGTTTGATTTGCTTTTGATTTGCTTCCAGTCAACATCCTCTTCTTTTTCTATAAGTTTCATGAAAATATCGTCACACCACTCACCATCTTGGTTTGTGAACTTCTTGTCTGCCATGTGTTCTTGTCTGCCCATCAAAACTTTCTCTTCCTCTAAGCCCATAAGTGAAGGCACTTTTTCTGGATGTGATAATTGCTGGGTTTCTCCCAAACATCACAGCTCCTTTCAGGATCACTTCCTGTGGCCTAAATGGACACAGAACTTCACATTCATCAATGTACTCTTCAGTAATGTGTCTCTGTAGAATCTGGCTGTCAGCGTAACCCCCGACTAACAGAATGTACCCAATTCTGTAACCTCTTCTTAAAATATCGTCTAAACTCTTTACGATCCCCTGCAGACTCTCGTCAAAGAACGATCTTAGTTTTTCTTTGGAGATTCTGATCGATCCTTCATCCCAGGAAGCTCCTTGAACTCCTTCAAGGAACTTTTCAATATCCTTTTTATCCTGAGCCAATCTTGCCAAGTTAAGTGAGCAGGTGATTTCTACATCTTTATCCCCCTTTTTGAAAAGTGTGAAGTCATACATTATTTTCTGAACTTCACCAGGGTAATCTTGTTCATATTTGTCCCAGACTCCATCACAGAATATTTCTCTCAGGAACTGTTTAAATTTTCTGTCCACATTTTGTCCTCCCAGGTCGTTTCCAGAGGCCTTGTGCAGCTCCTTTAGGGCTCCTCCTTCCAGGACTTCATGAACAGTTATGTCAATGGTTCCACCTGCATTAAAACGGGGAAATTTTACAATTTTAATGTAAATTCTGTATTTATACAAACATTCAGTCATAAAACCAGAGGTAAGAGCATAACCTTCACAATTGACGACAATGTACTGAGTTCCTGGAGACTGGTCCAGGGTGTTTCTGCTGGTGTTCTGTGTGATGAAACCTTCAGCTGGAAGCTTTTGACACCAAGCTATAGCAGCTTCTGGTTCCAGTGCAAAGACCAGTTTATCTTCATTTCCCTCTGACACAATGCCTGCCTGCAATCAATAACATGACCGTCTCTTTTAGAATAAGCAAAGCCAAAATATTCAAATTCATATAATCAAATTTTGATTTTGTGTTGAATGAAATACTTTAATGTACCTGCATTGCAGCTTCTCTCATGAACTGTTTAGATGAAGGATCCCAGATGGCAGGAACCGTCAGGACCCAGGTGAAGCCAAAGGCTGTGAACTTTTTACCTTTTGCATTGGAGTTGATGGTTTCCAAAGCATCATCCTTCATGAATCTCAGAGATTCTGCAAAAACCTTCAGTGCCTTCATTGACTTCCCATTGGCTGCTTTGATCATCAGATCTCTGTTGATTTTCTACAGCATTGTGATTATAATGAGTGTTTGTGTTTCAAACTCAACATTTTTTAAGGTTATGAAAATAAAATGTTAATCCACTATAGTTATATATTCAGAGAATTAATGACAATATTCCCTGAATAATTTTATTTGAACTCATTTACCTCTAATGATTAGTTGAATTTTACTCACTTTGCCATAGAGCGCCATCTTGAAGCAGTCAAAGAACAACATGTCTCTCGCTTCTTGGCCCTTTTTTGAAAGGTAATCTTTCTTGGCTACGTAACCAAAGCTCACAAACTCTTGTTGTTTATCAAAAAGGATGCAGGTCGGAGTCTTCGGGATTTTCAGGCCAACTTCTTTACCCCAGACCTTCAAATGAGGATCAATTTCTTCGCCTCTGGAGGTTATACTGAAGGCATACCCGCTGTATGTAGTCCCAAAGTCTATAGCTATGATGAAAGAGTCTCCCATTGTAGTAACAGCTTCAGTTGGTTTTGTTGAGGGTCCAACTAAAACACTGAGAGGCAGATCCAGAGTAGAGGATGTGGTATCTAAATGTGAAGAGGTGAAGATAGAAACTCTACCCACCCTCAAATCCCCAGCATTGAGACATTTACTTTAAGACAAATGTGACTCCTGCACAGCACATTCACTTTAAGAAAAACAGGACAGTGAGAAGACTGAAAGGCAACGACAGGTAAAGTAATTAATGAACAATATAAGCAGCTGGTTCTGGCTGTGTAACGAGTCATTATTGCTGACTCGTTACAAAGTCAGCAATAGTGACAAAGGTATTTTTTTCACCTTTGTTGGATCAAGAAAATTTGTAGGTAAACAAATTGAGTTGAAAAAAATACATAGTTTTTTTTAACTCTACCTTTGATTAAGTTTCTCATGTTCATCTTCCTTTTTTGTCAGAGCAGATCTGTCGGTGAACAAAGACAGCAGAAAAAGTTAGCACTAAGTAAAACATTTGAGGGTGAGCAAGACACTGGATCTTCTGGATTAATCTTGTAGAATATTTTACAGATCATTTGCATTGCATGTTATTGATATACTACCACTACAATATATGGAAACACCATGTTATTAAACTTCTGGGCTCTTCAGGGTTTCCCAGCTACATAGACCATGTTGAAACAACAAGTAACTCAGATGCCCTGAACAAGCTGTTTACTTATGTTTACTCAGTGTGAAGGTCACTTTATCAACCACCTGAAGCTCCATTTGGGCTTTATTACCTTGATTGTTGAAGTTGTGCTTCCATCTCATGAACTCTGTAAAAGCAGTGGACATGTTCATCAGAACGTGATCAATAAGTTCACACAATGTTTCAAGAAAATAGGAAGAATAGACAAATGGAAAACAAACAACTGAACAAACACTGGCTGCAGTCTGATGAGACAATCAATCTCATTGATTATTTCTGCCGAATTAATCATGTGGATGTTCAATTTGCTATTGATCATCCACATTGTTTTGGCCACCTGATATCTGAGTCATTTGGCCTTCATTTATAGTTGATAGTAACTATAAAAGACATTGTTTTAACATTTAAAAAAGCAAATACTTACTTCATTTGATGTTTCTTTTGTTGAGCTTCTTCCTTCTTTTTGATCCTTACAAAAATTAAGTGTTTTTAGTTTCAACAAAGTAAAAAATGTTTTACTCTGGCTGGTTTTGAGTTAATTAAAGGGTGAATCATTTTTTTTTCATTTTAGTAAATGCCACATCTTTACAAATGATAGAATAAACGAGATACTGTGAGTAGAAAAGACCAGAGAATAAATATGATTAGTGATTCTTCCATTGCCATAAAATCAATGGGTCAAAATGATTTCAACACCATGGGTCCATTTTGTTTTATGACCCTTTCATGCTTGAATTTTGATCCTTTATGTCAGGATCTTTTTCCAAAGTGTTTTTGAATTTCTTAAGGCAACATTAAAATTTTTTTAATAAAGATTTTTAGTGGCTTTTAGATAGTCATTCACTGCTGCGACCGCTATGCATGAAAGGGATAGGCATTGACTCACTACGTCGTCCTAATATTACTTTGAGCCTCAATTTAATTTCAGTTTTGTTATGGGCTTCATGGTGGATATTTCAGTCCCTTGTCTGTGTAAATTTAACTTTTACTAAGTTATTGGAAACACAAGTAAGTTCAGGGTAAATCATTTAACTGCGTTTGTAAATCATTAATGTCAGCTATGATGTTTTATGAATAGTTATTAAAACTATTTTGGCAATGGAAGAGAAGTTTCCTTTGAAAATTTTAAAAGTTTCAGTTAACATTTTTAATTACATGACCTATCAGACTCCCAGAGTTTAGAAACTGTTTACTTATTGTTAAAAACTTGGAACAAGAAGTACTTATGTACTTAGACCTCAGTTTTCCTTTTGCTTTTCTTTAAGCACAGATATGTTGAGTGAAACACCCAGCAGAATGAAAACCAGCTCACAGTGAATGAATGAATGTTGAAAAATATTTACCATATCAGTTCAAGTTGTTCATCCTTCTCCTTTATTCTGTTTAAAACCAACACATATTTATCTTGATGTCTTACATCAGCTCACAGTCATTAACAAAAAAAAAAAAAAATTCATGTTTCAAATTGTTTACTGTGACATACATTCGTTTGAGATCTTCAATTTCCTTTTCCTTATGAGATGATCTGTAGAGCAAAATGAGCAACTTAATTAATACAAACATACTGGCTAAACAAACACTGGCCTAAATAAACCTTTTAAGTGTTTTTTCTACTGAATTTAAGTCAAATATTCACCTCAAGTGATGCTGCTTCTGTTCGTTAATTTCACATCTCTTCAACTATTCAAACAAGTAAATGATTTCATGAATTTTTGTTTACATTACTCTCTAAAGGAGTGATTTGAGTGTTTGCAGAAAATGAAAAAGCGGTCTGCTGAGGAGTAAAAAGGAGGGTACCATGAAGGAGGGTACCATGAACAAGTAGTTTCAAGCTCATTATCCAGAGGAACTGATTTCTTATCTTATGAAATATGCTTTTGAAGGTTGTATAATTAAGTTTTGTGCATTTGAGTGTGCATCTGTGCTCTTTTACCCCTACGTTTAGGGTTGCTCATTGTGTATGTAACAAGTAGGGTGTTCTGGATTTTAATAAAAGCAGGAAGGGGGCTCAGTTGCATCTTCAGAACATAGGCTCTAATCTGTAACTGAGATTCAGCTGTTCTCCCTCCAGGTAAAACTACAATTTTGACTCCTGTCTCTCTTTTTATGTCTGTGTTCAGGTATTTAGACCTAACATGTGTAAACTTTATAATTCTTAAATAACAATTCAATTTTATAGTAAATCCCCATAAATAATTAGCATCTTAGCAAATCAGATAAGAAACTGAGTTATTGTGTTTTCACAGTTAAGACCTTAAAACTGAATAACATCTGATTAGAGCTGAAATCAAGATTAGGTGAACAAAATATTATTTGTTTTTTTAAATCACTAAACTTATCTAATTGGCCAAATAACCCCCCCCCCACAATGTTTCACATTAAAACATTTAACCCTCTCAGGCTCAAATTACTTGCAAAGACAAGGAAAGTAGCATTAAGCTTTTGCAAATCTGCAACATCTGCCTGGAGAGGGTTAAATACCTTTCCTGTAAATCTTGAATTTTGACATCATTTTCTTTTAGAGCTGATCTAAGAAGTCAAACAACCAGAATGAAAACCAGCTCAAGAGAGACTAGGATAAAGAAATAGAAATATAATAATATAATAATATTTACCTTGTGTTTTGATGTTGCATTTCTTCATAATTTAAATCATATGTGTAAAAACAACAGATTCATGATTATCTTCATGTTTCCTGTCAGGTTTTACAGCCATCATAAGAAAACAGCGAGAATAAAAAATTTAGCACATTTGAAAAGTCAGATTATGAAATCCACTACAAAATATCTGACCACTCTGTTTTAAGATATATTATTTATTTTACTGTAATGATAACTTTTAATAAATACTAATCTGTAAGGATGTGAAGGAGAAGAGCTCCAGTTAGTTTTTGCTGTCTTCACTTTGAGACAGCAGCTTTGTTACCAGAGAAAGAAACAATCTATAGGATGAACAGACATGAATAAATTAATGATGCGGGAATCAAACTAGATGACCAGAGGAGGGATAAAATAATGCTCACACATTGTTTATATTTTGTTTTGTGTCAATATTGAAGGGAAATATTTTTGTTTTTTGTGATGTTTAAATCATGAAGTGAGTGATGGTGATGTTCCAGGTCACTTTTACCTGAAAAGGATGTTTTTATTTTTCATAGTAGATCATCCTGATTGGGAAAGTAAAGAGGGAGTTCAAGCTTGGAAAGATAAAAAAAATAACTAAAAAGTGCTTTAAGATTTCACGTATTCAGTTTTGAAATATCCCAACTGTGGACAATATCAGGAAAAACTCCTAGAACTCCAGGATGAAACGAGGCAAGAAACCTGCACTAGTTGAAGGAAAGGACATATCTAATGATTGCTTTAGCATGCTGTTCTTTATAAAAATATCTATATATTTTTAATTCTTCAAGACCACTTTTTTGACTAAATAAAGAAATGAGGCATAGAGAAACAACTCTAGAAATTTTGATTTATAAGGAAGCAGTTATTTACACAAATAACCATGTTTTTAGTTCATTTTTATTATTTATCTGTATTGTTATGATTGTCTTTCATGTTGTAACACTTCCTGTGGGTCAGAGAGAAACTAAATTTTCATTTTCTTCTGTTTTTGCATATTTGGCAGAATTAATAAATCTGGCTTGACCCATTCAAAGCTCCTCAGACCTCTATGTGTCAGTTAAGGTCAAAGGTCATAATCAACTCTAAGAGAGAGAAAATGGCCTCCAGTGGGGAGAGTTCCCCACTGCTGACCCAAAAGAACATAAAGAACCCGCTCAGATTGACCCAAAAAAACATTTCTGATGATCTTTCAGGGTTTTGGGAAATATTTTGTGGATTGCAGAGAAACAAGTGGAACATTTATGAATGTTTATAGGTTTTTACATCTGAACTAAATCTAATCAGAAACTGACCATCAGACCAGCAGACAAACAGTGTGATGGTGTGGGGCAGATTTGCTTCTTCAGAGCCTGAATGACTTTCTGTGACTGATGGAATCATAAATTCTGCTCTTCAGCAGATATTTCTGAAAAAGAATAGCCATCACTTCACGACCTATTGTGCAATATTTTCAAAATATTAAATGAATAATATGTTGTATTTACATATAATACAGTAGAAAACATATAGGGAAAAATATCACAGACTATATTCCAATATATTTTCAGTAATATATTGGTAAATATAATTTCCTTTCCAAAGTGTTACCAGAGATAAAAGAAGGTTTGAGCTTTAAGAAATTCTGACATCTAGTGAAGTGAAATCTGATATGAAAAAATAGGATTCTCAAAGAAACTTGAAGGTTATTTTAAGTAATATTTTACCTTTTTAATGAATGAGTCGTTCCACAGTTCAAATGTTGTTCATCACCCACAGCATTTATCTTCCGCTGGGCCTCCTGGTTCTGAACTGACTGCTGGCGTATTAAATCTTCCCGCTGGCGTATTGCCTCCTGTTGGCGTATTAAATCTTCCCGCTGACGTAATAAATCTTCCTTCTGGCGTAGCACCTCCTTTTGGCTTTGTATGAGCTTCTCATATAAATTTCTAAAACTCCTATGTTTAAAATTTGCAGTGAAAAACAGAATTCAGATTTTCAGAGGAAAAATTAGTCTGAATTTATATGAACTGTAATTCATATTAAGCTATTTCTAAAGTAATCTGTTAATCCTAAAATCAGAACAGGTTCAGGTTTCTATATATGTATAATATAGTGTAGGTTTCAGTGTCTGGTGGTAACTTACTCAGGGTGACTTTTAAAGTCATGGTCAGCGTCTTTAGACCTTTTGCTCCCAACAGTCACATCGCTAAACTCAGATGAAGAACATTCTGATCCTAGAGGGCTCCTAAATATGAAAGCATGTTATTTACATTCATATTGTTTTCTTATATGAAATGATTGGGTTTTTTTTTATTTAATTTTTTTATTATTATTTAAGCATTTAAAACAAGATGAGATCAAAACCTCTTTTACAAAGGAGACAGATGAAAAACAATCACAAAACAAACATTTGAAAGAAATAAAGTGCAATCAATTTGACAATAATTAGTTTCAAATGTGGAACTAATTATTACAGAAAAGATAAAAACAGAAATAGTTGTACATTTAAATCATGGGACAATTTGAAGCATTTTCATCTTCAGTTCTCACTTTCAGTTCCACAAAGAAAAGAGCATCAATAAGTAGGAACCAAGTCAATGAGACACTTTTAAACCAGGCTGATTTATCGGCCAGCCGATTTATTGATGCTAATTTCCTTATTTTCTAAAACTTCTATGTGCTTAAAATTTGCAGGAGATCGTTCATCGGCCAATACTCACATACTCACAAGGTAAATATATTATATATCTACCTTGGCAGAGGTCTAAAAATCAGCCACTGTCTTCTTCTGCTCTGCACTGAGAGCAGAAGAAGACAGTGATTGATAGAGAGGCCCAGCAGGTCGTGTCTGCATATTAGCGATTAATAATAGTCACCCTACTGTTATCAGCTCAGCTACTATCTTGCTATATGTAGCAACATTTCAGACAAAAAAATGGTATCGGCCAAAATTGGAATTGGCAGGTCAGGATTTTTAAAGATCAGTGCAGCTCTAATTTAAACTTTAAAATTACTTTAAAATTACAGAATCATCTGTATAAATATGGTAGAAAACATTTGACAAGTTTGTGATCAGATTGGAAATGTTGTTTATTATGACTGGTGTTAACTTACTCTCTGACTAGACGATCACCAGGAAGGTTCCAGCTGTTTTCTTTGTGTCTCATGAACCTGTTACTCTTGAACAAATTGCTGAGTTCAGATTTGGAAGAGTCTGATTCTTCTGAGAGCCTAAACATGGAAACAAGATGTTATTTACAGTCATTTTCTTTTCTTACATATATAGTTCAAAAACTATTTACAAAGAACTTGCTCTGTTAAAAAAATGTTCTGCATATTCTGCAATATATTTTTTTAAATATGGTGGTTGTGACCTCATAAAAAAAGCTTCTGCATATAGATCTGTAACCCTTAGATCTACCTGCAGGTCAGACAGAGAAAGACTGAGCTGACTGACCACATTTTTCTGAGAAACATCCATTTTCAATCAAAAAACGAGGCAGTCATTTGTAAACAGTCATTTGTTTCAAAAAAACAAATGACTTGTTTTTTTGAAACAAAACCAAACTTAAATTCACAAATATAAAGCAGAACAAGATAGAAGAGGAAGAAAATGATTAAGAGTTGATAAAGAAACTCTGTTAAACTCTGTTCTCTTACTCGTCATCATTTCACCATTTTGAAAGATTTTTTTAGATTTGTTAAATGTCATAGACTAGATCTATCCTGTCATTTAGTCTACTTTCAAAAAACACAAGTTTGTATTTGCTGCCATTTCACTAGAACCAATGTACCTACTCATCTACCTCATTTTTATACAAAATATATTTTTTTAACTTCTCAAGACCACTAAATAAAAAAATGAGGCATACAACTCCTGAAATTTTAATTTAATTTATAAATTAAAGCAGTTATAGACTATTTACACAAATAACCATGTTTTTAGTTCATTTTTATTATTCATCTGTATTGTTGTGATTGTCTTTCATTTTGAAAGACAATCACAAGAATATTTTGTTTCTCCCTGTAGAGAAACCAAATTTCTCCACAGAGAGAAGCTACATTTTCATTTTCTTCTGTTTTTGTATATTTGGCAGAATTAATAAATCTGGCTTGACCCAGGATGTACCAGAAGAGCCCAGAACAACATTCAAAGCTCTGCAGACTTCTCTGTGTCAGTTAAGGTCAAAGGTCATAATCAACTCTATGAGAGAGAAAATGGCCTCCAGTGGGGAGAGTTCCCCACTGCTGACCCAAAAGAACATAAAGACCTGACCCAGATTGACCCAAAAAACATTTCTGATGATCTTTCAGGGTTTTGGGAAATATTTTGTGGACTGAAGAGAAACAAGTGGAACATTTTAGGAATATTTATAGGTTTTTACATCTGAACTAAATCTAATCAGAAACTGACCATTGGACCAGCATTGGACCACAGTATGATGGTGTGGAGCTGCTTTGCTGCTTCAGAGCCTGAATGACTTTCTGTGACTGATGAAATCATTACTTTTGCTATTTAGCAGATATTTCTGAAAAAGAATAGCCATCACTTCATGACCGTCAGATCAAGGTCACTTGATTCTGCATAAAGACAACAATCCTAAACACTCCAAGTTTAGGCTCTAATCAGGGCATAAACGTTTATTTCTTTGAATCTCCACTCAACACATGTTGAATAAAACATTACAAACTGACTCAGTCACAGGATTTAGATCCAACTCACCTCTCAGCAGCTGACGGTCGGTCTGATCTAAAGTCAACCTCAAGATCCTTTGACTTGTTGCTCCGGAAGGACAGACTGCTGTAGCCAGATTCTGCATCAGATTCTGGTGTTGGTTTTGAATATTCCCTATGAGTAAAGATGTGATTTAGTGATTTCAGTGTTGAGTTCTGACAACACTAACATCCTGGACAGTTAGAGATGCTGATCTGACCTCTGATAGCTGAAGTTCATATCAGTTGGATGAACGGCAGCTTTTCTGCCTCTGCCCCTCTCCATGCTGCTCAGTTCACAACATCTGACCCACAAGTTCTACCTTCATCTGAGGAAGAAACATTCATTATTATCTAAATGTTTATCATTATTAACATTGGCACTGTGTTAACATCAGGTGATGATCTGATTGGTTTTTCTTTGCTTCATATCAGTTAAATATGTAAACAAGCAGCTGCACCTCTACTAATAGTCCACTAGATGGAGCCATGCGGCTGAACGCAACATCAGAAATCAATATTATACAAATTCTAAAAAACATGTAACATAAGTTTTGTTCAATAAACGAATTGAACCCGAACAAAGTTAGCCAATTTTTAAAAATGTTTCTAAAGCCATTTTAAGATGATCTAACATTGATTCAAATTAAATCTATTATCGTCTTTGAAGACATAAACAAAAAGATTTATTCATAGAATTACAATTTATTAAACTGTTGATGATTCTGATGGCTTTTGACTAAATGTAATATTTATTGCTTGTTGCATAACTGATGACTAAATTATATTTTTATGATGTAAAGAGCTTTGAACATCATAATTATTTTTTTAAAATTATTTTATATTTAAACACTTTGTGAAAAAAACAGAGTGATGGAGTTTTTATGCAATTTGTACAGAAGAAATATTAAAAAACAAAAAACAAAGTGTAAATCAAGGAACAACAGTTCAAAAACAAAATGCAAGATTTACAGTTAAAGTTTAAACTTTATGAGGTAATGAAAGAACATTTTTAATCAAGATAAAGGGAGATAAATTGATTTATAACCACTCCAATTATACCAAGAAAATGCAGAAAAAAACAATATGGAGTAAAAATATGTGATCTGTTTGTAGAATTCAATTAGAAAATTCTGTTTTGATAAAAAAAAAATATATATAAATAAATGAATAAATCACGTTCGGAGTTTGCAAATTGTTTGTGAATAAAAAAAACTATAAAAATGAGAATGTTCAACATGTTCAACATATTCACAATTTTTTTCTATCAAAAAATATGATTGAGATTAACGACTAAGAGTTTTAGCAGCACAGAAAAATAGACTCATCATTCCAAACCTCTCTGGATATTTCACAACTAAAAAATAAGCGTGAAGTCAATTCTTGGATGTTTTGTTGTTGTTGTTTTCTTTTTGTTACAAAACAAAAGGAACTGATGTTTGTGTTTGTTAAATTTTTTGTTTGTTTTATTTCTTGCATGTGAGTGTGGATAGAGGTTTTCAATATTTATTTTAACTCAAATTACTTTTTTTACAAGTTGAATTAACTCTTTGGGGACAGTCTTGTGATCTTGTTAAATTATCTGGAACAAGCAGAAAAACTAAAACAAACCCACATAACATAAGATAGAAATGATTAACAATGTGGTTATGTTTCTCTCAAACCAATTATTGAATAATGCAAATTAGTTTAATCTAAATATTCCAGTTATTCCAGAGAAGAGAAAATCTGTGGATAGAAGCTAACATCCAAACAAAGAGGTTTTCTGATTGAATCTGGATGATTTGATTACAGTATCCATGTTATTTATACATTTATGTACTGTAAAGTATACCATGATGTAATTGGTTCTACACAGTTCAAGTAGTACTTTGAATAAAAGCTCTGAAGTGAACACTTTAACAAGATACTATTTTTTTTTTAATTATGACTTTTAACCGTATCTTAACTTGTGAAGGAAGAAATGTCTCATGTTTGGGCCTATATGTTATGTGCAGCATATTATAGATCTGTAAAGTCACAGATTTTCTTTTCAGAGATTGTTAAAATGATCTACAATAATATTTTTTTTAAAAGAGTCAGTAAATACAACAAAAACTGGGTCAAAAGATTGAATAAAAATGGAACACATTACCTTCAAATGAAGCTCACTTGGTAAAAACCTTCCTGCTTCACAACCAGGAAGAAGAAAAGTTGGGCAGAATAAGGAAACTCAACACCAGTGAAGGTTTGTTTAGCTCCGCCTCTAAATGCATAAACATGTTTAGAAGAAGAACCTCAGTAACAAATAGAACAGTTAGAAAACAGCTATTGATACCATTTAAAAATGTTTTAAAATGATGAGACATCTTTAATAAATACTAACTGGGGAGTTGTAGGCAAAATGTGGAAATGTTCAACGTAAAATGATTGTAAAAATGTTTGGGTTGTGTAGATAAATTTGCTGTTAGTAATTACTTCAAGTCAACCTATTGCACTATACCTCTATTAAGGTGTCCATGTAATGTTAAATTAGCCTGTATGTATGGATGGCAAACATATTGTCAGTAAAGTATTAGGGACTATGACCTCTGCATAAAATACTAAAACTCTACCAACTGAGCTATTCAGCACCCAGCTGTCCTATGTTTATGTTTGTGAGTGTAGAATAAACAAAAAGAGGCGAAGATTTGGCACCTAACTTGAAGAATAACTAAAGTACCTCAAGAAAAAAAAACATTTGGGAACTTGAATTCATTAAAATATGCTGCTATACAGTCTGAATCTTAAATGACCAACATATCTCTGATATGGGTTGATTAGGACTGATGTGCAAAATAATTATATCATAAGCTTAAAAAATTGGTTTGACTCAACATGTTAAGTAATAAATACACAAATTAAGACATTCTGTGATCAATAGTTAATTTCTCCAAGGTCTCTGTAACTGATGTTGACCTTTCTGAACTTTTTTCTGTTATCTTTAAAAGCTCCAGTTTCATTGATTCACTTAACTAAAGAGATATGAGAGTTCACATAGTTACCAGTAACTTTAACCAGTTATACATGTTCTGTTCCACTTTATCATGTAACTCAGTAAATTAGGTGGTATCTAATTGTTGTTCTAACCTTTCAAATGTCATTGATTCCATCCTTTAATATAGATGAATTTGTGTCTGGTAGGAAAAAATGTCTACTTAGGAAGATGAGATAAGTAGGGATTGTCGAAAACCTGACCAGAGATGGACAAAGTCTGAACAAATTCCCTGTGACATCTGTAAAAGATACTGAAAAAAACAAGAGAATCCTTCATTTTTGAAATCATTAAAAAAACAAATAATAATCCTTGTGCTTCATTTGCAAAACTCCATCCAACCAGGACCTGCAATGAACTTGTTAGTTTTTTCCTACAAATTCTGTAAATTAGAAAGTTAGTCCTATTAGAACTCTAGAACTGTGTCAGATTTTATAGAACCATACTTGACTGGTTTTAGTCTTACTGGAAGGTTAGATTTTAATAAGCCTTATTGTCTTTCTTTAGTTAAATAATATCTAAAGGCAATCTAAAATACTTCCTTGCAGAAATTTCCCTACACAAAAACTAGAGCAACTGTTCCTTCAAATCATAAAGTGATTTCTTATGGTTTTTCCTGGTTTGCCCTTTGTACAACGAAAGTGTCACGTAACTGCAATGAAGTTTTCATATCAGATGGCAATAAGAGATTAAAACAGAAAAGACTCATTTCTCAGAACATAAATCTTTGACACAGAGCGCTGAAACACTGATAAGGATGACTAAAGTACTTTCAAACTCTGGATACTTTTCAGAACTGCATTCTCTCCATTGTTTTTAAGGGTGAGGTTTACAGAAACTTTGTCTCTTGTCACGTAAGAATGAGAAAACAATCTCAGGGAAACATTTTCATAAAGTTTCCAGTTTTATCTGATGAGCGACTTAGACACAGAGCAAAGCACAAATTAAACTAGTCTACTGTCCTCAAATCAATAGAGGCCTTTCATAACAGCTTGAATTTTAATACAGACCTCACCATACATAAATGGATTATATATTGAGAACTTGTAAAAATTATTTGATGGCTTCAGTGCAGATGTATTACAATTTTGTAAATATTTTAAATTTTACATGCAAATGAACTGACAATTAAACTTTGTGAAATGTCAACAAATAATCTTTATTGTTTGATTGTTGTGTTTGTAATGTTTTGAGCTTGTTCTTTTATAAATACATCTCAGTAAACAATATTCGTTATCTGTGATTAACTCTAGACTCATCCAACAAAATTTGGCACTTTCTGACAGATAAGTGAGTCTTGAAACATTGTTAGTGGTGGTGATGTTCCTAACATAATGCAAACTTGATTACACATCTATGTTTAACATCCCATGCAGGCTTGGGCCAACCCTGGTGCTACTAAAAGACCAAAGAAATACGTGTGTATATTGTCAAGATTGTCATTTTCATTTTTGTTTAGAGATTTTCAACAATTTAGCACAGTGCACTACAGTGTCATTTACATTTTTTAATAAAAATATTGTAATAAAATTACCTTTTTTATTAACGTACATTCTTTAAAGGGGCAAGTTTTGAAAAACATTTAAATTCACCTTCCAAGAAGATTTTGAAGGCATTTGTTGCACTGGTCCAACACCAAGTGAATAGCTTGTATAACCAATACCAATACAGCTACATCTGTTTTTTTTTTTTTTTCTGTAAGTAAAAAGCCAAAGGGACATCTAAAGCGTTTTTATATTCAGCCACATTCATATCTCAGCTTTGTCATTTTCATTTTTGGGTTGTTTGGGTTGTTTTGGGGCTTTATTTACTGATTTTGCTTTCATTAATATTTTGTATTTACTTTTCTTATTTTGAATAGATCTGAATGCCACGCTAATAATAAAACATTTTATTTTCAGGCGCCCAGTACACAGTACAAAATATAATCAATTAAAAGCCACAACAATAATATGATAAAATCTGTTTATTTGAAAGGCATCCCATAAAGAAAACAGTTTTAAACTAATGTGTTTTGACTTGTGATTTGAAACTAGAGTTAATCGATATTTCACGACTAGAAGTGAAACGGTTAATTGGACGCATCTAGACACTGACTATCTGTTTCAGATATTAACGTCATTGTTGTTAATCATACATAAAACAAACCTGTTTGAGCAGCAAAACAAGTCATGAGTTTTGTGCTTCCAGCAGCAGGTGTCTGTTTTCTGTCTTCACAAAATGTTCACAAGAGGCAAGATAAAATCTGTTGTTCAACTAAGCATTGACTGAAACAGTTTCAATTTCACTTTACTGGATCAAGATTGTTATATGAAGAAAAACAGACACTTAGATGTCTTGAATGAGAATGGAAAAGTTAAACATGTCCTAATGATCAACACCCTGTTAATCAAGTATGTTGTGTAACATTTAATTAACAAAAAAGAATTATTTTTGGCATCCTAATCATGAGGTGAAATTATTCTCTTTTCTCTGTTCACACTGCAACTGTAGATTCACTACAAGGCTGAATAAATGTTAAGATAAAGGTCACAAGACAAAAAGAAGAATTTCAAGGTTTCACTGTTCTTATCGCTAAACATCATTAGAACGCCTTCAATGTCAGGGTACATTCTGATCTGCATTGTTTCCATTGTGTTTTAAGGGTGAGGTTTCTCGAAACTCTGACTTGTCATGTAAGAATGAGGAAACAATCTTAGGAAGACATTTTCATAAAGTTTCCACCACTAAGACTCAGTCCAAAGCACAAGTTAAACCAGTCTCTTTTGAGAGGCCTCCACTAAGGGCTTTCATTTTGACACAGAGCTTACATAATTGATTTGTTTAATAAGAAACAGAACACTATTCAAGATGATTTCATGTCTTCCGGATATCCATCCATCAACTCACACACTTGTTCCTAGTTTGGACCAGGAGTGGAACAATTGACCGCTGCTGACCGCTGCCTATTTCCAGCGATCAACACGTGCATGGTGGGGTACACCTTAGACAAGTTGCCAGTCCATTACAAGGTAGAATATATTTATTACAATGTTTCAATAAACACTTAAAAATGATATATGTAAATCAAATGAAGCCTAGGCACAAATTCAAACTGGAGGACTCTTTCTAGCCCCACCTGCATCATCCAACCAGTGCATCCTGCTCATCACCGTTGATTAATCAACTCTGGTCCAAGACACGTCACGTCCAATCACCGTCAAAGTCCCAGCTGGTAAGGACCACCATCCATGGCGTCTTCAGCTTTCCAGCAGAGCTCAAACCACCACCACCCCTTCACCTCCACTCGCCCGGCCATTTGGCCGCATTCTTCACCAAACCTCCACCACCAGTACCAGGCCCCTGGGGGATGGTGCCAGAGCATCAAAGACTGACTATTCTTTGTTGTTTGATTGTTGTACCATTATTACAATTTTTCAGGCTTGGTTTTCTCATAAACAAGCCTCAGTAAGTAATACTCAGCTTTCTGTGATTAATTCTAGACTGGCCCTTTTGACCACTTCCATTTTATATGTATTGAAATGTTGTTAGTGGTGGTGATGTTTTTAACAGTAAGAAGGATACATAATCAAATTTGCAAAAATATTCCATCCAACCTTGGGCCAATAAGAACTTATGCTACTAAAAATATGACATGGCCAGTCAGAAATATGTCAATATTTTTATCTTGTTGATTTTTCTTTGAAGAGTTGATCAACAGTGTTATTTACATTTTTATATGAACATTTTATAATATGGCAACCTTTTCTGAAAAAAGCTATAAAAGTTTAAAGCAAGTTCTGAAAAACTTTATAAAATGATCTTCAAGACAGATTCTATGGGTATGTGATAGTGGGAATTCTGGCATTGATCCCTTACCAAGTAAATACAGGGCTAGCATCATACCAATACAGATACAGGCTGGTCTCCAACCTTCCATTTGTCAGCGAAATTATCAGAAAATCTGCTTCAAACAATCAATATTTTTGTAACAATAACCAAACATTTCAGTCTGGTTTCTATTTTCACCACAGTACTGAGACTGTCCTAGTCAAAGTCTTTACTTTTACTAGGGCATTTTTATTATATTCAGCTGAACACTTTGACTGGGGTGTGATTAATTCTAGGCTGTGCCAATAACAACCACAGCTTGAAGATTCAATGTATATGACAGAGGCCTGTCTATGTGTTGTCTATAACCCTTAAAGGAACACAGTGACTATAACTTTTAGTAAAACTCTTGATTGCCTTGAACTTCCTCATCTTGTGTAGCATGAATGGACAGGATGGTGCATTCAGGGGCTTACTTATAAAACCTGTAAAACCTGCTGTAGCACATTCTTTTTGTGTATTTATTTGTTTCAAAAAGACAGAAATAATAAATGTAAAAAAAGAACAAACTTTTCATTGGTTACCATTTACATTTTTACCAAAATCAGCAAAGAAGACAAAAATGTATATCTAATTGTTGCACTTTGAATTTAAATAGAATAGACTTTATCTTTTGTTCTGTAAGTGAAGAATTGACATAATGTTCTGTTTCACCCTGATAGATGAAGTAGGCTTACAGAGTTGAAAGAATTCCAATTGACACATATTTTGGTTCCTGGAAAAAATTCCTGCAGTGCAAACATTCCTTTATACATTTAATCATCAAGAACTGAGTTGTGTTTGAAAATGTATTTTTGTTTTGTAATGAATGTAATTGGCCAGCAGAGAGCAGACCAGTATTGTTGGAAAATTGTAACTGCAGAACAATAAATTATTGACTTATTCAGTGGGTTATCAGTTAGGCACAAGGCCGGCCCAAGCCTCCTTGGGGCCCAAAGCAAAATTTGGTTTTAGGGCCCTCTATTTCTGCTAACAATGTGAACTTGCTGGAATCAACATTTAGAATATTAGAACATTCACACACCTGCTATAAACTTATTGCATCTCTGATGTTGTTTACATTATGTCCTATGTAAGTATAATATAGAATCCATTTATCGGATTTCTGGAAGGCAATTTTCTTAATTTTGGGGTATTGTGATTGGTCGATACCATCTTATCCCCTGATCTTATTTTTGTCAGCAAAGGTTTAAAAATCAGTCTCTGTGCTATTATGCTCTGCAGTGAGAGGTGTGACTGAAAAACTGACAGACCCACCAGGTGGGCTGGTCTCATCTGTCATCGGTGCAGTCCTACACATATTTATAATTATTAAAGCATTTAAAAAAAAAACTAAAATAATGTGATTTTACAAATAATGTGATTGTACTGGATTTATCAGAAAATAAGTCACCTAAAACATTTTACCTGACTATGTGTCACATTTACCAAGGGTTTGAAAACATCTCAAATATAGAAATGACCACGTTTCACATTTTAAAAAACACTACCAGGCGTCTAATAGGCGCCATCTGGCGTTCAAAATGTATAACACACACCAAAAAATCTTTCGTGTCGTTTATCAAACCAACAACAGACAGATTAACTATAGACACAAATAATTGTAAGAAACATTAAAAAAATGTTTTAAGTAACACAATAGTGTAATTATTTTTCTTGAAAAAGCTCTGTCTTACAGGTAAAGGTAATTTTATTTATATAGCACATTTTCAAGAACAAGGCAATACAATGTGCTTTACAGGAATTAAAAGGAAATACAAACAAAATAACAAACAAAAGGATATAGCATAAAAAAGGAAAAAAATAATGTAATATTGAATTAAAGTATGTAAACAAAGTATCCTCTGGTCTAATTCCATTTCTTGGTTGGAAGAACAGGAGTCTAAAAAATAGTCTCGATCCAAAAGTGTCTCTGGATCTAAATAGTGAATACTTTACAGTTTCTGAAAAAATAAGCTATAGAGTGACTCATCTAATTAATTTTCTGGTTTAAAAGTGAGTACTCCACAGTTTCTAACAAAATAAAATAAAAAAACAGTTAAGGACACAATAGGGCAAATGGCAACATTCAGACAAAACAAAGACATGATTGAAGGCAGTGACATCATGGGGAAATGACATCAGATAAAGATGTTGTCATCAAGGAATGTCCTTTGGAGAACTAAGCTGCACAGCTCTACAGAATAACAGCCAAATACTTTCAGTTAAAGTTTTCTTGAATGCAATCATTCAGTGCACATTTAGAGATAATATTACAGACATAAAATTAAATCAACTGTTTTATGCTCAATCTATCCAAATTTGGTAAAAAGGGAGTAATTCCACCACAATGTGTCATAAATTGAATGATTGTATTTTCAGCCACTTGCCACCTGTAAGATGGTCGACAAGAGGCGTTCAAACCTGCAGCTTTCCTACAAACAGAATTTAACAGTCCTTTAGGGCCAACCTTAAAATGCAGCGGACCTTTCTCTGTAAAATATCCAAATTTCCCTGATAAATCATATGAAGATGAGCTACAATCCCTTGACAGTTTTCACTCTAGAAACAGCATTGTTCAAATAAAGTTTTCATAAATCTAAACTCAATGGTCTGATGTGCAAAACAACAAAACATAATTTCTATTTGACTGAAATAATAAGGAAAATAATTTAGACACAACGACAGCAATAAGTATTTCAGATGAAAGATAAGCTCAGCAGCTGAATCTGTCCAGTTTCAAAGTCAATTGCATGGATTCAAATATAATTTCAGAGATGAAACAAGGCATTCAAACTCAGTGTAGCCAGTTGGATGAAAGTTTAATATCTAAGCAAACACATAGTGAGTTACTGACTTTGTACTAATAATTTGTCCTGAACAAACATGTAGATGCATGGATATGTGATCATGAGCAAGAGACAAAAAATAATGTTATGTCAATAAAATATAGATGAACCAGGGTCAACTTCTGATGTTAAGAAACAACAGAAGCTGATAACTAGATCCAGAAAGAGGTTACACACAGAGATTGTGGGAGCAAAGGAGAGTTTGAAATCCCACATCAACGTTAACTCAGGAATAACTTCACATATAGAGATTAATGAGGTACAGCAAAGATATAAAGATACTAAGGTGGAAACCAGGATGACACATCATCCATGCAGACATTTTCAGATCTGTACTATCTGAAAATGGTTGTCAAGCTTGATATGGATGTTCAAAAGAGCTAATTACCACAATGTTGATAACTAAAATTACTAGTAGATAATTTATTGGAAACAGGCAAGTGAGAGAGATGTTGCAGTGATCTTTTTTTGTTGACATTTCTATGAATATAATGTGAGGCGTGAGTGATGTAAAGCACTTTGAACTGACTTGTTGCTGAAATGTGCAACAAGACACCAAGTCTACTGGACTATCCGGTGTGAAAACAACCTTAATTTATGCATTTGTGAATTATGAGACTGTTTTAGCTCCATAAAGCAGCTCTGATGGAGCCTGTGCTGATCGCTGTGCTGCTGTTGCTCCTCCTACAAGTTGGACTGAATCTTTGCTCTAAAAGTGGCCAGAGTGGACCTAAAAATTTATTCTTACTTTTTTCTTAGCTGTATGGCAGATTTTTTTCGTTCTTTGTTTCTATGGCCTTTTCATATTGATATTGTTTAAATATATGATTTATTTTATTTATTTTTGACAGAATTGAAAAACTTTCTCTATGGTTGATTTTTGATGTGCAGAACAGAAACCAAGAAATCAATTCCATAGAATTTAATTTGTAAACTGAATTAAAAATAAAACATTTTGTTTTAAACTGGTTTTTTGCTTCTATTTTGTGGTTTTGATTCTTTTTTGGAATCATTAAAGCATTAACTTATGACTGAAGACTCTTTGGTCACACTTTTGCAAAGAAAGTTTGGTTTAAATTGATCTTTATTGTTGCCATAACATAAGAAATCACAACAAAGTAATCACACTTCATTACACACGAAGAAGGAAAATAAAACAGGTGAACAGCATTAAAATTAGATGATCATAAATTGATAAATGAATAAAGCACTGAAAGATGTTCCTGATTAAAAGCAACTTTGCACAAAGAAACCAACTTGCAAGACTTTATTGTTGACTTTGAGATAATTTCTTCTATTTTAGAACTAGATCGACCATCTTCATGAGTTTGTCGACCTGATCTGGATCAGATGTGCTGTTCTCAAACAGAACACACCTGTTGTCACATTTTGCAGCTATTTTTTTCAGTTTCTCCTGACAGTCATGAAGAAAATCCCTGAAGCTCATGTCAGACTGCTTCAGGTCATTTCCACGAGTGAACAGAAGGACAGTTTGCTTACTAACATTTCCCCCAAACATCTTCTCTAATTTTTTCAGGATTTCTCTCTCACCATCTGTAAATCTGCTGACATGCATCACAAGTAGATAAACACAAGGATCTGACCCACAGAGTTCTTTGCACTTTTTTACATGTTTGTCTTTAGCTGATTTTGCCATCTCATCATCAAACATATCAGGGGTATCAATAACTCTGACATTGAGAGAATTTATCTGAACTTCTTCCTTCTGACACTCTTTGGTGATTGGAATGGAGCTGATTCTGGATTCAAAGACTTTCTTTCCAATGATTGTGTTTCCACTTGCACTCTTCCCTGTTCCGGTCATTCCCAGCAGAACCAGGTTCACTTTAGTGTCGGGGTGTCTTCCTTCATAAATACATAAAAAGAAAGCAATCAAAAGCTTTTCACTGCTCACATGTTAAGTATCATCAAACTACAGTCCAGTAAAGTGTTTCCCTGAATGAACAGCCTCTTTAAGGTCAGACACAGAGTTTGAATCAAACATGAGTCCAGATTTTGACCAGGGCACAATTTAATTTTTTAAGCCATTCAGATGTTGGAGCTTGAAATACTAAGTACAATTTAGTATTTCTTTCTAAACAAAGATGGTACCATATTTTACAGACTATAGAGTTAACCGTACTATAAGTCACATCTACAAAGTTTTTTTTTTTTTTAAACGGAAATGTACATATGTAAGCCGCATGGTTCAAAGTTATAGTCTATAAATAGTTTCTCATTTCTTTAGATCAGTGCATTATGTGTTACTTTTTGAGGTCTTTTAGCTTCCTGATTCTACAGGTCTAGCAGGAATCAGACCAGTGTTACTGGTAAATTTGAAATTTGGTTCCTAATCTGGTCAATAACATTTCCTGATGAAACAAGGGAGGGAATGACCTTAATAAATAGAATCTTCATTTTATAAATGTATCTTTATTCTGCATCTTTAGTGATGATTAAATTGTTACGGCAGCTTACCTTTGTTTCCTTCTGTCGGCAAAGAACTACAGCATAAGAGAAGAGTCATATTAGTTCATGTTACATGCAGTTATTTTTATAGAAATAACATCAAATTAACACTACATCAGAATTAATTCTACTATGTTTTATTTCTTATCAAACTGTAGAACAGTGTTTCCATGTTTCACATTTACCTTGATGCTGTTGATTTCTTTTCAAGCTCACTCAGTTTTGACTGCAACTGGTTGAAGGTGTAGAACTTGAATGCATACTGAGATTCAGGTACCTGTTTATGCTGTAGTGGAAGTACGACAAACAAGTTTTCTGTTCCTACTCCAGTCATGTTGCTCAGATCTACAATGAGTTTCCAGGTACCTTCTAGTGAGAATCCTTTTTCTACCACCACCAAATACATGTCATATAATTGTTTTTTTGAAAACAGTGCCTTTATTTTTGAATGGGATGTTTCAAAATCTGGCGTACATATGAACTTAAGTTCATTGGTTTCATAAACTGTGGAACCATTGATTTCTCCTTTAGTCAGTGAAGACAGATCTTTCCCCAGGAAATTAGTTATCAGAGCTTCCTTTAGAGACTTTCCGTTTCCCAAGATTACAACTGATCTCTTGTCTGTGAAAACAATTAACATAAAAGTCTGTTCAGCAACAGCACATACAATCTAAAAGTCTACCAACTGAATTCACATTCAAACTACTTTATTATTTCATTATTTTACCAAAAGGGAAATTAATTGATTAAGTAATCAAATGTTACAAGCGGCTCAGAGTCCTGAAGAACTTACTGTCAGACATTGTTCTCTGGTGAAGTGCAGTGCAATCAGCAGACAGGCTCTGTGAAAACTGCAAGCTGACCTGGGCTTGAAGTTCTGCATAAATTGCTCTTAGTCTGTTTAAAAACAAAATAGATCAGGTCAAGTGACATCAGGTCACTGATTAGTAATAAAAATGACAATTTAGGAAAACACAAATTTTGCCATTTCCCTCAACCTTTTCTAATGCGATGACCAAACTTGCAATAAATAGATATAGGCTACTTAAGACAATTTCAAATCAATTAACATTTTAATTGATTAACTCTGCTTTTCCAGAGTTCGTGAGATGGAAGCACAACTTCAACAATAAAGGTAATAAAGCCAAATGGAGCTGTCACATGTGAGGTGGTTGATTAAGTTATCTATTGGTCATTGAAACTAATCAATAACCACTAGACCAGGGGTCACCAACCCGGTGCCCGCAGGGACTTTTTCAGTCGCCCGCGGAGCCACTTCTAAAAATAGCCATTATCATTAGGGAGCACTACCAAAAAATAATTTAATTAAATGTTTTTACATTGAAGTAATGACATCTGTTTATATTTAGAGTTCAAAAGAGGGAAATGATGAAAACGTTTAAAATAAATTGCTTTACGTATAAAACTCTTTCCTGCTGTTAAAGTCCAGAACTGCGCGCCTGCAGGAAACTATCGGAGCGCAGCAGCGCCTGCAGCTGCACTCTGCAGCTGCACTCTGCAGCTGCACTCTGCGTACTTTGACATTTTCCTTTAAGTAAAGAAAGAAATGAATAACTTCTGGAGTTTTTATTATTTAACCCTATTTACTATTAACAAAATTGTGAAGAAAAATTTAATAAATTGTGCCAAAACATCTTATTTGTAGCGCACATCTGGGAATCAACACCGTCCTCTTTCCGTGAACCACATGGGGAGGCTTCGCTTCCACGTCTTTATTATTTAGCATCGTCTGGAAAAAAAGTCCGCTGCTCTTGGTTTAGGCTTGTGCTGATTTTTGCGCATTGGAGAAGTGTTTGTGCTCTTGCTGGTCAGGTGCAGTGATAGTTTTGTGTCAGACCTTTATTTTTCCACATCTGCTAGTGTCAGCCAGCGGGTGACCCATCAGCTGTTCGGTTCGCGAAACCACGAAAAAAGCGAATAAACCGGCGACCCACCAGAACCGCGCAGACTATCAGAAGCTCAGGCTGATCTTAGAACAACAGGAGGTTCAAACCCAACTCGTTCATTTTTAGCTTGCAGAAAAACACAAAGCCGTTAAATTAATAAAAGCAAACTGACCAATAAGACTGAGGCTTTGTTGTTCCCCACCTCACGCATCAGACTGACAGCTGTGTGTGTTTAATATGTTTTGGCACAAAAGACATTTTATTTTCCACAATTTTGCTAATAGAACAGATGATAAAACAATAACTATTCTTTTCTTTTTTATTTAAAGGAAAATTTCAAGGTACTCAGTGCTGTACAGCTGCAGGTGTTACTGCAACAATCCATCAGTTTTCTTTGGTTTATTTAAGTCACTTGTGGCCAGTTTAGAATCACAGAGAAAAACTCCAAAAGGGAATCAAACTTAAAACTTTGTGAGCTAAAAACATCTGATCACATAATAGCAATTAACCACATGGTAAATTATTACTGATAACTATTGTGAGTAGTCCTTCGTGTTGCTCTGTACCCGTGAAGTAGCTCCCAGTCTCAAAAAGGTTGGTGACCCCTGTGTTACAAAAATGTTTTTTTTACCTCCAAGAATAAAAGGAGGCATTGGATATTGCTGAGTTTGTCTGCATGCTTTTTTGTCTGTCTCTCATATCAAATTTAGCAAAAATTGTCTGTACTTGCAGTGGATGCACTACTGTCCGCTCCAGTGGTTTGTGTGCATTTCTAACATAAAAATACACAAGAAACACTAGAAAGTGGCCTTTAGATAGCTGTCCACTGCAGTGACTGCTATTTATTATTGAGATTGGCATATGAATAGTAAGTATGCGTTCCTCATACTTGGAACCTCAATTTAATATCAGTTTTGTTTTGGGCCTCATGCATTTTGATCCCTTGTCTGTGTAAATTTACTGTAACTTCTACTTTTAACATGTTGGAAACACAAGTAACTACAGTTACTTGTGAGTTTGTAAAACATTTACAAACTCAAATCATGAATAGTTATTAAAACTATTTTGGCAGTGGTAGAGACATTTCCTTTGAAAATGTTAAATGTTTTACAGTGAAAATTTAGAATGTTTTACAGTGAACTTTTTTAATAAACCTATCAGAATCCCAGATTTTAGAAACTGTTACTTTTTGTTAATGTCTTGGAACATGAAAAACTTTTGCTTCAAGGCCTCAGTTATTTTTTTTCTTTTCTTTAAGCATAGATATGTTGAGTAAAACACCCAGAATGAAAACCAGCTCACAGTGAATGAATGAATGTTGAAAAATATTTACCTCATCAGTTGAAGTTGTTCATCCTTCTCCTCTATTCTGTTTAAAACCAACACATAATTATCTTGATGTCCCACATCAGCTCACAACCATTGACAAAAAACAAAACAAAAAAAAACAAATTCCATGTTTCAAACCATTTACATTCATTTAAGATCTTCATTTTCATTTTTCTTATGAGATGATCTGTAGAGTAAAATGAGCAACTCACTAAATTAATGCAAACATACTGGCTAAACAAACACTGGCCTCAGTGAAAAACAAAACAACACTTTATGTGTTTTTTCTACTGAATTTAATGAAAGTGAAATATTTACTTAAAGCAAAGCTGCTGCATGACTTCAGTCCTTCAAACAAGTAAATAATTTCATCAGTGTTGTATAGTAACAAAGTAAAAATACTTCACTACTTTACTTAAGTATATTTTGGAGTACTTCATACTTTCCTCGAGTATTAACATTTTTGATAACTTTCACTTTTACTTCACTACATTTCCAAACTTAATTGCATACTTTTACTCCGATACATTTTCAATGTGTGGTTTAGTTACTCGTTACAAAAAAGCGAGAGAGAAACGCAAATGTTTTGACCAACCTAATGATCGACTGTAACAAAGCCTGCTTGCCTGGGCTTGTTCATCACCACCAATAAGATGCACAGGTTTCACACCTCCCCACCTACGTCAGAAAGTCCAACAAACAGTCTGATTGGTCAGTGCTCTGTTTGTGCAGCTTCTGTTTCCGAGTTATAAAAAATTATTTTTTAGGCCATCCAGAGTTCACCATCCCCGCATTTTGCTCCAAAACAAACCAAGGTGGGCTGGTCCGTTAATGCTGTGCAGGTTTGTGCCATTAAAACAAACACAGTGTTGAAATAGAATTTTAAAATAGCACAATAGTACACAGGCTAATCTTTACGTTAAGACAAACTTAGATAAAGATCCAAACTAAAACAACTGGCCACTCTAAAAGTTTTACATGAATTGTATAGGGAGAATCTTAAAGAAAGACAGACTGAGACTTCTTTAAATCTCTTTAGACAGGGCATCTATCTGCCAGACAATTAAAAAATTCCTTAGCGTGGTTCAAAAGTTCACTAGGATCTTAAAACTTTTTATAAATAATTTTATCTATATTAGAATTAAATATATTTCTTTAAGCATTAAAAAGCATGTTTCTAATTAGTTAGTTTTATATCCAACTTATAGTTAGTATTAAGCAATACATTGTGTGCGAGTTTGTTTAAAAAACACCAACTGGTTTCTTGTTGAATCATTTTGAGGAAGAGATAACGCTGCAGCTGCACGTCATATATCACAGTCTGGCCAGAGCCTGGTACGAGAAGAGCTGGGTGTTTCAGTGGGTCTCAGAGGTAATAAAATTAACATTTAAGACAGCCCACACAAAGGAAAAACACACCTCCTAATGCATATATTTAAATGAGGGAAATACACATTCTTATAAAATGGTTTGTTTTACAGCAGAAGTTCAAATCTCTTTGTGCTGAGTGAGTTTCCCAAAAGATGCATCTTTTGTTTGTGTTTTTGTTTCCCTTTTTACTCAGTTAATTGTTTCTGTTTTGTCATGTCTTCGACTTTTGATGATCTAGGTGAGATGCTTATTGTAACATTCTTTTTGCAATGATTTTCTCTGGATAAAACTCTGCATATCTGAAGTCTGACGTCGTGTGATTGCTCTTTCTCCCTGGGTATATACAGAAACACAAGAATTGGGAAAAAAGAGGAATGAATTAACGAGCTAAATCAAGTTATTCCTCATTTTAATTCTCAACAACAGCAAAGTTGTTTTCAATTTGGATTTTGACTGTTCCAATATCCAGTGTGAGCAGCGCCTAACTCGAGGTTGATCCGATTCGTGAACTCTAATTTCGGCCAGCCGTTTTCTAGGTCTTCCCCTTCCTCAAGGTGTCAGAGTTTCACTCAGGGAGAGTCAACAAAGTTTAACTCTCCTGAGAAACTAGTGGAAATAGATTTATTGCCTTGTGACCAACTGACACAAAATTCATGACAATATTTTCAGTAATTGTAATCTTAAAAAGTATATATTTTGGATGGCCTAAAAATAATTTTTAATATCTCGGAAACCAAAGCTGCACAAACAGAACATTTTAACGGCACAAACGAAGCACTAACCAATCAGAGTATTTGCTGGATTATTTGAGTAGGTGGGTGTCAGCTTCACGGAGGTCTGTTTCGCTTCTCCCATTAAACACCAAGTTAACAAAAAGCTCTCCCTCTTCAGATGCCAAATAAGCTGAATTTCCCTCCCAATTCTTTTTTTCTTTTGCATAATGACCAGTTGTTGCACCTATAGTTTGTGAAATAGAGTAATCTTAACTGCTTTTTTTCTTCATGTTGGCCGCATTTTCTGTACTGACTATTTATTTTTCTCATTTTCAGCACTGACCTTACTGAAAGGGAAAACCTGAGGTTTATAGAATCTTTGTATTTTGTGTCCTGGAGGGTTTACTAAGAAGCTGGTTCAGTTGTAAAGCAGGTTAAGTTAACCTAAAGCAGGTTAAGTTAACCTAAAGCAGGTTAAGTTAACCTAAAGCAGGTCAAGTTAACCTTGTGGTTTAGGTAAAGCACCTACTTTTCTTAACTAAATGATTCCTGCAGGTTTATCTATTAGCAGGTTTTATTTTGCCTGCACTTGGTTGTGTACATTATTTTAAGTGTATTTAATAAGTTTACCAAAATATAAAAAATGTCATTCAAACTGCATTTGACTTGTTTTACTTTTTACTTGTACTTTTCATTACATTACTTGAGTACATCCATTGTTACAGTAATTTCCATACTTAAGTACAAGATGTTTCAGGTACTTTAATACTTTAACTCAAGTAACATTTCAATCAGTGACTTTTACTTTTACCAAAGTCATATTTTGGAGCGGTACCTATACTTTTACTTGACTCTGAGATTTCAGTACTTTATACAACATTGGATTTCATAAATGTTTGTTTACACAAATCTCTCTTTTTTAAACTAATAATTCTTTAATAACTATTTAAGTTTTTATAGTAAATACCTATACATAATTAGCAACTTAGCAAATCAGATAGAAAACTGAGTTATTGTGTGTTTACAGCTAAGACCTTTAAAATGAATAACATCTGACTAGAGCTGAAATAAAGATTAGGTTAAGAAATCAGTTCGTTTTTTTAAATCACTAAACTTTTCTTATTGTTCCAAATAAAAAAACCCCACAATGTTTCACATTAAAACATTTTAATACCTTTCCTGTAAGTCTTGAATTTCCACATCCTTTTCTTTTAGAGCTGATCTAAGAAGTCAAACAAACAGAATAAAAACCAGCTCAAGAGAGACAAGAATAAAGAAATAGAAATTAAAATAAAAAGATATTTACCTTGTGTTTTGATGTTGCATTTCTTCATAATTTAATCTGTGTAAAAACAACAGAGTCATGATTATCTTCATGTTTCCTGTCAGGTTTTACAGCCATCATATGAAAACAGGGAGAATAAAAAATTTAGCACATTTGAAAAGTCAGATTATGAAATCCACTACAAAATATCTGACCACTCTGTTTTAAGATATATTATTTATTTTACTGTAATGGTAACTTTTAATAAATAATAATCTGTAAGGATGTGAAGGAGAAGAGCTCCAGTTAGTTTTTGCTGTCTTCACTTTGAGACAGCAGCTTTGTTACCAGAGAAAGAAACAATCTATAGGATGAACAGACATGAATAAATTAATGATGCAGGAATCAAACTAGATGACCAGAGGAGGGATAAAATAATGCTCACACATTGTTTATATTTTGTTTTGTGTCAATATTGTAGGGACATATTTTTGTTTGAATCATGAAGTGAGTGACGGTGATGTTCCAGGTAACTTTTACCTGAAAAGGATGTTTTTATTTTTCATAGCAGGTCATTCTGATAAGGAAGGTAAAGAGGGAGTTCAAGCTTGGAAAGAGAAATAACTCTAAACTGAGTTTTAAGCTGTCATGTTTTTGGTTTTGAAATATCCCAGTGGTGGACAAAATTAGGAAAAACTGCTAGAGCTCCAGGATGAAACGAGACAAGAGACCTGCACTAGTTAAAGGAAAGAACTTTTCTAATGATTTGTATTTGATTGGTCACAACAATCAAATCCACATCAATACATATAACATCAGATAAAAGTCCTTATAACCATTAAGAAGTCAGAGATTTTCTGGAGTTTTTAATCTGTATTCAGATGTGCTGAATATATCTTCTGGTTGGTCTGATTGGAGCAAAGAGGTTTGAATCCTGTGTGATGATTTTTATTAACTTTGCCCTCAAAAATCTGAGCTTCTTCTATCATAAAAATAGATGGAAATTCACTTCCTTTACCTTAGTTATGGGCACCATGTATAATTCAGAGAAGTAAACATTTTGTATCCAAATCATTGAATCAAACTGGACGTGCTGACAGAGTTTAGAAATTGTTAATTCATTGTCAAAATCTGGCAACATGAAGTACCTTCTCTGCAAGTCTTCAATTTCACTTTGCTGCTCTTTAAGTTTAGATCTGTGGAGTGAAAAACACAGAATGAAAACCAGCTCACTGTGAATGAATTTATAAATATCTTTAAGATACAGGATTTTTAAAGATTGGTGCATCTCTAATTATCCAGTGGATGTAGAGCCTCTCATTCAGGGACAGCATGCAACCTTTAGAGTGCAACTTGCTTTAGCATGCTGTTCTTTATAAAAATATCTATATATTTTTAATTCTTCAAGACCACTTTTAGGACTAAATAAAGAAATGAGGCAAAGAGAAACAACACCAGAAATTTTGATTTATAATATTTTTTTACTTCCAAGAGTAAAAGGAGGAACTGTATATTGCTGAGTTTGTCTGCATGCTTTTTGTCTGTCTCCCATATCAAATTTAGCAGTGGATCTACTAGTTTCCACTTCAGTGGTTTGTGAGCATTTCTAACATAAAAATACACAAGAAACACTAGAAAATGTCTTTTAGAGAGTCATCCGCTGCAGTGACTGCAATGCATTAAAGAGATCGGCATTGACTCACTAAGCTGTCCTGATAATACTTGGAATAGCAATTTAATCTCAGTTTTGTTTTGGGCCTCATGCATTTTGATCCCTTGTCTGTGTAAATTTAACTTCTACTTTTAGCAAGTTGTTGGAAACACAAGTAACTGCAGGGAGAGGACTCTAAATGATTTGAGTTTGTAAAACATTTACAAACTACAACCAGGATCTCTGTGTCAGTGAAGGTCAAAGGTCATGAATCAACTCTAAGAGAGAGAAAATAGCCTTCATGTGAGAGTTCCCCATTACTGACCCAAAAGAACACAGAACCGTCTCAGATTGACCCAAAGAACATTTCTGATGATCTTTCAGGTTTTGGGAAATATTTTGTGGACTGAAGAGAAACAAGTGGAACATTTTAGGAATGTTTATAGGTTTTTAAATCTGAACTAAATCTGATCAGAAACTGACCAGCAGACAAACAGTGTGATGGTGTGGGGCAGCTTTGCTGCTTCAGAGCCTGAATGACTTTCTGTGACTGATGGAATCATAAATTCTGCTCTTTAGCAGATATTTCTGAACAAGAATAGCCATCACTTCATGACCTATTGTGCAATATTTTTAGAATATTAATAATTAAATTTTTATCAAACTAAAATTTGCAATTTTTTTCTATGCTTTAGATTGAAAGTTAAATGTTTCATTTGTTTTATGTTGCATCATATTGTTCCTCACTTCCACAAAAAGTCATATTTTGTATTGAAAAAGTAGTGTGCTGAGTTGTACAATTCATTATTTCCATAATTTATTTCATACTTATTTTATTTCAGACTAATCAAAAGGCCACAATTTATGCTTTATTCAAATACTCTTTACATCAGTTAAGAAATTTATTTCACAAAATAGATGGTGATTTTCTTACTGTTTTTCCAGAATATGACTTACTTTGGACAGTTTACCCTCAACATTCTTGTAGAAAAGGTTTAGGTTTAAGGCACATATACGTTGTTGTTTCAAACCTTCGTCTTTATTATGTGGCCCACTAAAGACTGTATGAGTCAGTGTTTGAGTTGTTTTTTTTTTTTTCAAAATAAATGTTTGATTAATAATGTGTTGTATTTACATGTAATACAATAGAAAACATATTGGGAAAAATATATTAGAATATATTTCAATACATTTTCAGTAATTATATTTCAGTAATATTGGTAAATATAATTTCCTTTCCAAAGTACCAGATATAAAAGAAAGTTTGAGCTTTAAGAAATTCTGACATCTAGTGAAGTGAAATCTGATATGAAAAAATAGGATTTTCAAAGAAACTTGAAGGTTATTTTAAGTAATATTTTACCTTTTTAATTCACATGAATGAGTCGTTCCACAGTTCAAATGTTGTTCATCACCCACAGCATTTATCTTCCGCTGGGCCTCCTGGTTCTGAACTGACTGCTGGCGTATTAAATCTTCCAGCTGACGTATTGCCTCCTGTTGGCGTATTAAATCTTCCCGCTGGCGTATTGCCTCCTGTTGGCGTATTAAATCTTCCCGCTGGCGTATTGCCTCCTGTTGGCGTATTAAATCTTCCCGCTGACGTAATAAATCTTCCTTCTGGCGTAGCACCTCCTTTTGGCTTATGACCTCCTTTTGGCTTTGTATGAGCTTCTCATATGTATTTCTAAAACACCTATGTTTAAAATTTGCAGTGAAAAACAGAATTCAGATTGTCAGAGGAAAAATTAGTCTGAATTTATATGAACTGTAATTCATATTAAGCTATTTCTAAAGTAATCTGTTAATCCTAAAATCAGAAGAGGTTCAGGTTTCTATATACACTGTAACAAATTGCTGTAAAAAAACGGCCAAAACTGAACAGTATCATACTGTTTCTATTTAAAACGGTACTGCACCGTGAAAAACAATGCATTCTGGGCAATTATTACTGTTTTTAATAAAATACTGTAGTATTCTGTGAGTAGCATTGCATTTTTGGAATGATTTTAGATTCAACGGTAAGGAGGCTGTCTTTAAACAGAACGCTACTGTATTTCTGAAGAAGACATGTTATTGTGACATGTGGAAGCAACCTCTAGAACAGGGCTGTCAAACTCCAGTCCTCCAGGTGTCCTGCAGTCTTTCAATGTGCCACAAAACACTGGAATGAAATGGCTTCATTACCTCCTCCTTGTGTAGATAAGTTCTCCAGAGTCTTGCTAATGACCTATTATTGTATTCAGGTGGTGCAGCAGAGGCACATCTAAACGTTGCAGGATACCGGCCCTCGAGGACTGGAGTTTGACACCCCTGCTCTAGAACTTTCTTTACAAGGACTATCCATTTGAATCCTGCATTTTATGAGCCAATCCTAAGGTAAGTTATTTTTGATGAGTCATATTTACAAATATTGACATGTTTGGAAGCTCTTTTTCTTTCTTTAGTGTAATTTGACTTGAATTGCTATGATTAGCTGCTAAAGTCAAATTGGTGAATGGATATCAACTGGGAATTTGGAGTTTCACAGAGTTGACTTGGCAGAAAACTGTTTAAATGTTATGCTGGTGTCTCTTTATTAACTCTTAACATTCAAAAGTTTGTCTTCATCTAGCACACATTAAACCCTGACTCCTTAAGCATCATATGCTAATCAGAAATTACTGCATTTTCAGGCGCTTTCTTGATATCAACCCGGACCAAGGCCAAGATCAAGATCATCTCCAAGAGGACAGGGAAAACTTTTCAAAAGAAGTCGGTCACTGTCATCCCTCGTGTTTCAACTCTGCTGAAAAACCTCATGGACTTTGAGTGGAATTTCATAGTGAGAACTTTCTAACCAAGCTATAGATATTGTTGCCCCTCCACGCAAAAACAAACAAACAAAAAACTATACAGGCATCAAGGCAACTTATCCCTGAACAGGAGTGTTCTTGAGAGATTTTTTTGGTTTAAAGGTCAGCATAATCTTAAGACATCTCTTTTAATTAAGAGCATACATTTTGTTAAGGCTCCCACTTTCTGTTCTTCAGATGTAATTTTGACTGTACAGGCACCATGTTTAACTTATCTTGGCAGTGTTGTTAAATATTGTTTCACTGTTTTATATTTTGAAGTTGGAGCTCTGATTTTGCCCTAAAGAAAATTCAAGTCTATGTTTCATTTAAATTTTTATCAAACTAAAATTTGCAATTTTTTTCTATGCTTTAGATTGAAAGTTAAATGTTTCATTTGTTTTATGTTGCATCATATTGTTCCTCACTTCCACAAAAAGTCATATTTTGCATTGAAAAAGTAGTAGTTGTACAATGCATTATTTCCATAATTTATTTCATACTTATTTTATTTCAGACTAATCAAAAGGCCACAATTTATGCTTTATTCAAATACTCTTTACATCAGTTAAGAAATTTATTTCACAAACTAGATGGTGATTTTTTTACTGTTTTTCAGAATATGACTTACTTTGGACAGTTTACCCTCAACATTCTTGTAGAAAAGGTTTAGGTTTAAGGCACATATACGTTGTTGTTTCAAACCTTCGTCTTTATTATGTGGCCCACTAAAGACTGTATGAGTCAATGTTTGAGTTGGTTCTTTTTTTTTCCAAATAAATGTTTGACATGATGGAACTTACATTTTCTATGTGTTTTTTTTTTTCCATGCTTCTATTTTATATTGGAAATTTACAGTAGTAAGCTGTATGTGAATTCAACAGTAATGGTACCATAGAAAAACTGTAACATACTGGCAACACAGCTGCCAGTAGTCTATTGTAAATCTGATAAAAAAAACAGCAATGTGCTGTAATCAAAAGATTTCTTTTGTGACGGTAATATACTGTAAAGTTGGTTACAGTAAGGGTACTGTATATTAACAATATAATGCTGGCAACCCTGCTGCCAGCATTATACTGTAAAAATACAGGGCAATTTGTTACAGTGTATGTATAATATAGTGTAGGTTTCAGTGTCTGGTGGTAACTTACTCAGGGTGACTTTTAAAGTCATGGTCAGCGTCTTTAGACCTGTTGCTCCCAACAGTCACATCGCTAAACTCAGATGAAGAACATTCTGATCCTAGAGGGCTCCTAAATATGAAAGCATGTTATTTACAGCAACGTTGTTTTCTTATATGAAATGGTTGTTTTTTTATTTGATTTTTTTATTATTATTTAAGCATTTAAAACAAGATTAGATCAAAATCTCTTTTACAAAGGAGACAGATGAAAACAATCACAAAACAAACATTTGAAAGAAATAAAGTGCAATCAATTTGACAATAATTAGTTTCAAATGTGGAACTAATTATTACAGAAAAGATAAAAACAGAAATAGTTGAACATTTAAATCATGGGACAGTTTGAAGCACTTCCTGCTTCAGTTCTCACTTTCAGTTCCACAAAGAAAAGAGCATCAATAAGTAGGAACCAAGTCAATGAGACACTTTTAAACCAGGCTGATTTATCGGCCAGCCGATTTATTGATGCCAATTTCCTTAATTTCTAAAACTTCTATGTGATTAAAATTTGCAGGAGATCATTGATCGGCCAATACTCACATACTCACAAGGTAAATATATTATATATCTACCTTGGCAGAGGTCTAAAAATCAGTCACTGTCTTCTTTTAACTGACAGACTGGCCCTCAGGTCGTATCTGCATATTTGCGATTAATAATAGTCACCCTACTGTTATCAACTCAGCTACTTTCTTGCTATATGTAGCAACCTTTCAGACAAAAAAATAAAATAAAAAAATGGTATCGGCCAAATTTGGAATTGGCAGGTCAGGATTTTTAAAGATCAGTGCAGCTCTAATTTAAACCAGAGTCATCCAGTGGATATAGAGTCTCACATTCAGGAAAAGCATGTTAGCTTTAGAATAAAACTAGCTTTAGCATGCTAGTGGCTGCAGCTAGAAACTAATCTCAAAGCTCAGTGTTGGAGTCAAGGACTGGTGACAGCTGGTTGGAGCAGCGATACATCCAACATCATCACAGTCTGGTACAGATAGAAAGCAGCTGTGATCAGAAGCTTCCAACTACTGAGGCAGAAACGTAACTAGTTTCCAGTTTCCATCACTAGTAAAACAAGTTTTACTCAGAAAACTGAAACTAGATGCAACCTTCAGAATTTAACCTTGGGTGGTATTAGCTGAAATTCTCTGAAAAGAATAATCAAGAAAATATGTTGTTTTTTCGCTGCTCTGGATCAATGAGGCTGAAGTTCTCTAGTTTTGGTCCAAAGAGGAGAGTAGAGATTTAAATGATTGAGTGTGAACAGCAGTAAATTACAGAATCATCTGTATAAATATGGTAGAAAACATTTGACAAGTTTGTGATCAGATTGGAAATGTTGTTTATTATGACTGGTGTTAACTTACTCTCTGACTAGACGATCACCAGGAAGGTTCCAGCTGTTTTCTTTGTGTCTCATGAACCTGTTACTCTTGAACAAATTGCTGAGTTCAGATTTGGAAGAGTCTGATTCTTCTGAGAGCCTAAACATGAAAACAAGATGTTATTTACAGTCATTTTCTTTTCTTACATATATAGTTCAAAAACTATTTACAAAGAACTTGCTCTGTTAAAAAAATGTTCTGCATATTCTGCAATATATTTTTTTAAACATGGTGGTTGTGACCTCATAAAAAAAGCTTCTGCATATAGATCTGTAACCCTTAGATCTACCTGCAGGTCAGACAGAGAAAGACTGAGCTGACTGACCACATTTTTCTGAGAAACTTCAATTTTCAATCAAAATGTTTTTTTGAAACAAAACCAAAGTTAAATTCACAAATATAAAGCAGAACAAGATAGAAGAGGAAGAAAATGATTAAGAGTTGATAAAAAAAACTCTGTTAAACTCTGTTCTCTTACTCGTCATCATTTCACCATTTTGAAAGATTTTTTTAGATTTGTTAAATGTCATAGACTAGATCTATCCTGTCATTTAGTCTACTTTCAAAACACAAGTTTGTATTTGCTGCCATTTCACTAGAACCAATGTACCTACTCGTCTACCTCATTTTTATACAAAATATATTTTTTTAACTTCTCAAGACCACTAAATAAAAAAAATGAGGCATACAACTCCTGAAATTTTAATTTAATTTATAAATTAAAGCAGTTATAGACTATTTACACAAATAACCATGTTTTTAGTTCATTTTTATTATTTATCTGTATTATTGTGATTGTCTTTCATATTGAAAGACAATCACAACAATATTTTTTTCTCCTGTAGAGAAACCAAATTTCTCCACAGAGAGAAGCTAAATTTTCATTTTCTTCTGTTTTTGTATATTTGGCAGAATTAATAAATCTGGCTTGACCCAGGATGTACCAGAAGAGCCCAGAACAACATTCAAAGCTCTGCAGACCTCTCTGTGTCAGGTAAGGTCAAAGATTATGAATCAACTCTAAGAAAGAGAAAATGGCCTCCAGTGGGGAGAGTTCCCCACTGCTGACCCAAAAGAACATAAAGACCCGACCCAGATTGACCCAAAAAACATTTCTGATGATCTTTCAGGGTTTTGTGAAATATTTTGTGGAATGAAGAGAAACAAGTGGAACATTTTAGGAATGTTTATAGGTTTTTACACCTGAACTAAATCTGATCTTTGATTTCAGAACCTGACCATCAGACCAGCAGACAAACAGTATGATGGTGTGGAGAAGCTTTGCTGCTCCAGAGCCTGAATGACTTTCTGTGACTGATGAAATCATAAATTCTGCTCTTTAGCAGATATTTCTGAAAAAGAATAGCCATCATTTCATGACCTTCAGATCAAGGTCACTTGATTCTGCATAAAGACAACGATCCTAAACACTCCAAGTTTAGGCTCTAATCAGGGCATAAACGTTTATTTCTTTGAAACTCCACTTAACACATGTTGAATAAAACATTACAAACTGACTCAGTCACAGGATTTAGATCCAACTCACCTCTCAGCAGCTGACGGTCGGTCTGATCTAAAGTCAACCTCAAGATCTTTTGACTTGCTGCTCCGGAAGGACAGACTGCTGTAGCCAGATTCTGCATCAGATTCTGGTGTTGGTTTTGAATATTCCCTATGAATAAAGATGGCTTAGTGATTTCAGTGTTGAGTTCTGACATCACTAACATCCTGGAGAGCTAGAGATGCTGATCTTACCTCTGATAGCTGAAGTTCATATCAGTTGGATGAACGGCAGCTTTTCTGCCTCTGCCCCTCTCCATGCTGCTCAGTTCACAACATCTGACCCACAAGTTCTACCTTCATCTGAGGAAGAAACATTCATTATTATCTATATGTTTATTATTAACATTGGCACTGTGTTAACATCAGCTGATGATCTGATTGGTTTTTCTTTGCTTCATATCAGTTAAATATGTAAACAAGCAGCTGCACCTCTACTAATAGTCCACTAGATGGAGCCATGCAGCTGAATTCAACATGAGAAATCAATATTATACAAATTCTAAAAAACATGTAACATGAGTTTTGTTCAATAAACAGATTGAAGCCAAATAAAGTTAGCCAATGTTTAAAAATTTTTTGAAAGCAATTTTAAGATTATCTAACATTGATTCAAATGAAATCTATTATCATCTTTGAAGACATAAACAAAAAGATTTATTCATAGAATTACAATTTACTAAACTTGATGATTCTGATGGCTTTTGAATAAATTTAATATTTATTGCTTGTTTCATAACTGATGACTAAATTATATTTTTATGATGTAAAGAGCTTTGAACATCATAAAAAATTGTAATTATTTTATATTTAAACACTGTGTAAAAACTGAGGAATGGAGTTTTTATGCAATTTCTACAGAAGAAATATTAAAAAACAAAAAACAAAGTGTACATCAAGGAACAACAGTTCAAAAACAAAATGCAAGATTTACAGTTAAAGGTTAAACTTTATGAGATAATGAAATAACATGTTAATCAAGATAAGGGGAGATAAATTGATTTATAACCACTCCAATTATACCAAGAAAATGCAGAAAAAAAACAATATGGAGTAAAAATATGTGATCTGTTTGTAGGATTCAATTAGAAAATTCTGTTTTGATAAAACAATAAAAAAAAAATAAAAAATGTTATTATGTTTGGAGTTTGCAAATTGTGAATAAAAATAATATAAAAATGATAATGTTCAACATGTGTTCATATTCACAATTTTTTATATCAAAAAATCTGATTGAGTTTAAGGAGTATAAGAATTTTAGCAGCACAGAAAAATAGACTCATCATTCCAAACCTTTCTGGATATTTCATAACTAAAAAATAAGTGTGAAGTCAATTCTTGGATGTTTTTTTTTTTTGTTGTTGTTGTTGTTTTCTTTTTATTACAAACAAAAAGAACTGATGTTTGTGTTTGTTACATTTTTTGTGTGTTTGATTTCTTGCATGTGAGTGTGGATAGAGGTTTTCAATATTTATTTTAACTCAAATTACTTTTTTTACAAGTTGAATTAACTCTTTGGAACAGTCTTGTGATCTTGTTAAATTATCTGGAACAAGCAGAAAAACTAAAACAAACCAACATAACATAAAATAGAAATGATTAACAATGTGGTTATGTCTCTCTCAAACCAATTATTGAATAATGCAGATTAGTTTAATCTAAATGTCACAGTTATTCCAGAGAAGATACTTGTGGGGTAAAAACATGTGGATAGAAGTTAACATCCAAACTAAAATGTTTTCTGATTGAATCTGGACGATTTGATTACAGTATCCATGTTATTTATACATTTATGTACTGTAAAATATGCTGTAATGTAATTGGTTCTATATAGTTCAAGTAGTACTTTGAATAAAAGCTCTGAAGTGATATAATAAGATACTGTTTTTTATAATAGGTTTTAAAGTATAACTTTTAATCGTATCTTAATTTGTGAAGGAAGAAATGGCTCACGTTCGGGCCTATATGTTGTGTGCAGTATATTATAGATCTGTAAAGTCACAGATTTTCTTTTCAGAGATTGTTAAAATGATCTACAATAATATTTTTTTTAAAAAGAGTCAGTAAATACAACAAAAACTGGGTCAAAAGATTGAATAAAAATAGAACACATTACCTTCAAATGAAGCTCACTTGGTAAAAACCTTCCTGCTTCACAACCAGGAAGAAGAAAAGTTGGGCAGAATAAGGAAACTCAACACCAGTGAAGGTTTGTTTAGCTCCGCCTCTAAACACCTTAACATGTTTAGAAGAAGAACCTCAGTAAGTCCAGCCTTCAGTCTATTCAAGATCCCAAGTTTACCTAAATTCCTCCACTGTGATGTAAAAGCTCCACTCAACACGTTTAATAAAAATAACTCAGTTAACATTTGAATGTTAAATGAGTTTGAAAATGAATGATTCAGTTCATTTTCTATATACTTATTTTTCTTTTGTGATTATATGAACATAGAATAGAGCCTAGTCTAGTAGAACATAAACTAATAGTTGTTTGTGACCTTTCTGATTAGTGAACAGACCTCAGATTGTTGAGCACCGGTTCTTTCTCATCCCTCACAACTCTATGATTGTGCAGTTAACTTCCTTCCTGCTTCTCTTCTTCCACATGAACAATTATTCAATCTTTTGCACCCAATCTTTTGCACCCACAAATACAACAGTTAGAAACAGCTACTGATACCATTTAAAAATGTTTTAAAATGATGAGACACATCTTCAATAAATACTAACTGGGGAGTTGTAGGCAAACTGTGGAAATGTTCAACATAAAATGATTGTAAAAATGTTTGGGTTGTGTAGATAAATTTGCTGTTAGTAATTACTTCAAGTCAACCTATTGCACTATACCTCTATTAAGGTGTCCATGTAATGTTAAATTGGTCTGTATATATAAACTTATTGTATATATAAACTTATTGTCAGTAAAGTGTTAGGGACTATGGCCTCTGCATAAAATACTAAAACTCTATTAACTGAGCTATTCAGCACCCAGCTGTCCTATGTTTATATTTATGAGTGTAGAATAAATAAAAAGAGATGAAGATTTGGCACCTAACTTGAAGAATAACTAAAGTACCTCAAGAAAAAAAAAAAAAACATTTGGGAACTTGAATTCATTGAAATATGAATATAAGTCTGAATCTTAAATGACCAACATATCTCTGATATGGGTTGATTAGGACTGATGTGCAAAAGAATCATATCATAAGCTTAAAAAATTGGTTTGACTCAACATGTTAAGTAATAAATACACAAATTAAGACATTCTGTAAAAGTGATCAATAGTTAATATCTCCAAGGTCTCTGTAACTGATGTTGACCTTTCTGAACTTTTTTCTCTTATCTTTAAAAGCTCCAGTTTCATTGACTCACTTAACTAAAGAGATATTGTAAGATATTATAGTTACTGGTAACTTTAACCAGTTATACATGTTCTCTTCCACTTTATCATGTAACTCAGCAAATGGGGTGGTATCTAATTGTTGTTCTAACCTTTCAAATGTCATTGATTTCATCCTTTCATATAGATAAATTTGCATCTGGTAGGAATAAATCTCCACTTAGTAAGATGTGATAAGAAGGGATTGTCAAAAAACTGACTGGAGATGGACAAAGACTGAACAAATTCCCTGTGACATCTGTAAAAGATACTGAAAAAAACAAGGGAATCCTTCATTTTTGAAATTATTAACAAAACCAATTATAATCCTTGTGCTTCATTTGCCACAGTTGACAAATAAACAAATCCTCCTGTGTCAAAACTCCATCCAACCAGAACCTGCAATGAACCTGCTAGTTTTTTCCTAAGAATTCTGTAAATTAGAAAGTTAGTCCAATTACAACTCTAGAACGGGGTCAGATTTTATAGAACCTATGTTTGACTGGTTTTAGTCTTAATAGAAGGTTAGATTTTATTAAGCCTTATTGTCTTTCTTCAGTCAAATAATATCTAGAGACAATCTAAAAATACTTCCTTGCAGAAATTTCCCTACACAAAAATTAGAGCAACTGTTCAAATCATAAAGTGATTCCTTATGGTTATTCCTGGTTTGCCCTTTGTACCACAAAGTGTCACATAACTGCACTGAAGTTTTCATATCAGATGACAATAAGAGATTAAAACAGAAAACTGGTGATAAAAGTAATAATTTCCCAGCAGACTCATTTCTCAGAACATAAATCTTTGACACAGAGCACTGAAACACTGATAAGGATGACGATTGATAATTCCAGTAAATGCAATAAAGCTCTGTTGAGGTCACCAACCTGTTTAGTTAGATTGTCTGTGTTTAATTTTTCATCCCATGGGAAATTCAAATATCCCTTTGGATCCACAAAAGTTATACATACACATGATCTAATTGATCAAAATACAAACAATGAATAGACAGTATGATGATCGCAGTGCAAAACAATCAGTTGATGAGAATCAGAAGAATCCACAGGTTTGAAGGAGTTTTGACAAATAAATTAAAGCTTTGATTTAAATATTTAGATAACCTAGTCCTGTTGTGATATAGTAAAAAATGAAGGAAACAAGGACTCGCCCTTCATTCAGCCTTTTCTCTCTTTTTTATCAGCATTATCATTTCCAGAGCACCAAAGGATCCCAGATGTCTGTCAATCATTTTCTTCCTCACTTTTTTTCCTCCCTTTTATTTTAAACTGAACATAAAAGGGAGCAAAGTCTAAACATCAAATGGGAGGGACTGAAGCCAGGGCCTTCTTGCTGCAAGGCAACAGTGCTACCAACTGCACTGTTGGTACCACCATTTTGATTCAATGTCAATGACTTGAGCGATAGATCACTCGTATTCAAAGCCAGATTGCAGTTCTAGAAATTCTTGGGATGTTGAGGATAGACAGCTTTGGATGAACTGATATTTTTGTGCAGAATGAGCAGTGCACAGATTTCATTTATAAGTAAAGGTGAGATGGCAATAACATTTTATGCTTAGAGTTTTAATGAAATGTGTGTGTTGTGGGCGACAGTTTGTATGTGTAAAGAATATAGAAAATAAACAATCCACAAACTTAGCTAATAGCAGCGGTAGCTAATCTACCACAGCAATCACTTATTAATAATCATAAAATAAACATTAAGCCTAAAATAATTCTTGTGCAACAGAGTGAATGCTCTGCTCTTTGTGTGTTTTTTGGTGTTGAATCCTGAAACATAAAGTGACGTCAGTTGCTATATCAACAAGTCTGTGTGTAGCTTGCCTGATAAAGAGAGCAAGAAAAAAGTGGTTTAAAGTTGTAAATCAGTTTTTTCTCTTTGCTTCTGAGCAAAGGACTAAATTAATGATATATTTCCAAGTTTCATGGAGTTAATGGAATTATTCTACCGCAGCAGTGGAGCTATGGATGACATATACAAGAATAGAAATTTTAATCGCACATAAATGTGTTATAAAAGTGTTACTGATTAAACTTTATGTTTTCTATTAAAGCAAACTTTATGTTTGCTATTAAAGCTAACACTAATAGCTTTAGTAGTATGTAGCTTTATGTTATTATAGCTTTAGTATGTAGCTTTAATAACATAAAGCTACATAATTTTTGAAGTGGGGGTGCTGGTTCAATCAATCAATCAATCAAATTTGATTTGTATATCACATTTCTGCAGCAAGGCCTTTCAAAGTGCTTTACATCATAACAAACATAAAAACACAAAGTCATGCAACATAGAATCAGCAATCAAAACATGACATTAAGTCAAGTTCCATCATTAAATTAGTAATTGATTACGTTTCAAATACAATTCTAAACTTTGCCTTCAGACAATGTTGTTTGAAGCATTGTCAGCGGCTCAGGCTGGAGTGCAGAAAATCTGTTTTTCAGTGGGATTCCCACAGAGTCAGAATGTTTTGAGGCTCGAGCTGGTTGCTTTGTCCCTGGGAGCGGGGTCAGCGCGGTCGGTGGAGGCGTCTTGGTTGCAGCTGCTTGTTTATCTTTCTTTGGCGGAGCAGGTGTTGAACCTTGATCTTTGCCTTGATCTTCATCTTTTCCTTTGGGGTCTTCATCTTTGTCTTTGGGGTCTGAACCCAGCCGATGAGAGAAGTGCAATTTGAAGCCACATGTTGCGGGGCTGATGGGTTGGTCCCGGTGTGCAGGACAGTCTTCAGCTCTGTGGCCCCGGCTCTTCTTCAGCTGCAGAGTTCTTTGTCCATCTCGGTCTTGACTCAAAGCTGCCTGGAGGATCCAACCAAAGATTCCTCTTTTGCTCTCCCCTTATATAGGGTTTATACCCGCTTTCAGTGCATTTTCATTGGCTAACACTGTTGCTGAGCTTGCTTTATTGGGTAACTTGTTTGGACAGATGAACTCATGTCATCTGTTCATCTGTCAGGTCAAAAGGTTTTAGAGGTCTTGTCCTGATGTCTGTGCTAATGTCTCAGGGTTGCTCAACGTTCCTCCCATGTCTCTGACACATTTAAGTTGTTCAACAATCATGTCCTAATAAGGTCTTGGTCATGTTTACTTTCCCGTTAGTCCTCATTTTACCCCTAACCTTTCACCTACTATCTACCTCCAACACATCATCAGTGATCTTTAATAGCAGTTTTACACCATTTCAAGTTCAATGTTAGAATCACATTCATAAACCTTTTAGTTTCTCTGAATTAGCATTAATTTATAATTTTATAACAACAACTTATTACTCTTTTATTATTATTTGATACCAAAGTTACAGTTACTTGTTTTACTTGTAAGTTTTTCCAAGTGTAAGTAACTATTGTTATAAGTAAACCAATATTAATATCAGTACTTTACTTTAAATCTTTACTAATTACTCAAAATGTTTAGATTTCATCCTTTAAAACTTTTATGCTTTTAAATAAGGACTGGTCTCAGCTATTTTTATACAGCTGCAAGCTGGAAACTTACTTCCTCTTTTTTCAGGAAACCTGCTCTTCCTGTCTCATCTCTCTCTCTGACTATGATTTCTTATGTTTAGACAAAAAAATAACTATAATTAAAGCTCAATTTACAGGAGACAAAAACAACACACACAACCAGATTTATTTTATTGCAGTCTGGGTCTACTGTTGGATCTAGATGTGATTTGTGACTTATTTTAAAGGTAACTTTATTTGTTGTTACTGTTAACTAAAATCTCCAGCATGGGGAAGTGGGATGATCTCGGATTTTCTTGACAGGGAGTATTATAAGTCTGTTACTGTTCTCAATTATGATAATTTTTTTTAAAAGATATTGGAAAAGAAATGTGATGTTCACTTTTTGCAGATGATGAAGCCGTTTGGAAAAGAGGGAAAAATGTAGGTTTCATTGTTAAAAAATTACAAGACGTTATTGAAATAGAGAGATAGGCATTGCAATGGGGATTTAAGTTTTCAGTTGAAAAAGCAAAAGTAATGATATTTACTCAGAAAAAAATAAACAAGGAAGTAAAATTAGAATTATAAAACCAAGAATTAGAGCAAGTAAAGTGTGTAAAATTTTTAGGATTATGGTTTGATGAAAAACTAACATGGAATGTAAATATTCAAAAAGTTGTAGATAAATGTAAGAAAATCTTAAATATTTTGAGATGCTTGGCTGGCAGTGACTGGGGAGCAGATAGGCAATCATTAAAACAGATTTTATAGATATGATAAGAGCTAACTTAGACTTTGGTTGTGTTTTTTACGGTTCGGCAGCTAAAATACATCTGATTAAATTAGACATTATACAACATCAGGCATTGAGATTATGTACAGGAGCATTTAAAACCACACCAAGAGCAGCAATGGAAATAGAAATGGGAGAAATACAACACCAATATCAGTAATACCACCATGGATTCTATCAAAGCAACAGTAGATATGTCAAAAGTGGAAAAGAAACAAGATAAATCTTTCATCATTGATAGTTATTCAGTACAGGTACAATTAAACAATTATTATCATTATGTTCAAATTCATACAGATGCATCAAAAATAACTGGAAAAGTAGGAATAGCTTTTGTAGTACCAGAATTCAATATAAAATAAGAAAACAATTACAGACGGATTATCAGTGTACACAGGAGAAATGATGGCAATATTATTATCTTTACAATGAGTAGAAGAGATAAAACCGTTAAAAACAATAATTTGTTCAGATTCAAGCTCTGCATTATTAAGCTTAAAATATAATCAATCAGATAGTAGGACGGACATTTTATTAGAAATATTTCATACATTATTCAGAATACAAAATATGGGTTTGATAGTTATATTTGTATGGGTTCCAGCACATATTGGAATAGAAGGAAACGAGAGGGCAGATAAATTAGCAAAAGAGCAATTCAAAATCCTATTAGTATCACAGTTAGAACAAGTAAAGCTGAAGGAAAGAGTGTGATTAAGGAAAACGGATAGAAAAGTGGCAAAAAGGTGGGATAGAGTAAAAACAGGAAGATAGAAAGGAGGAAGCAGTGATAACAAGGGGTAAGATTTGAGCATACAGGACTTAATTATACACTTTTTAGAATTCAAAAGCATACTACTGGTAAATGTGATTATTGTGGAAAATATGAAACAATAGAACATGTTATATTAGAATGTCATAAATATGAAAGAGAGAGAAGATATATGAGGAAAGAGTTTGAAAGTATTAACGAAAAAAATATTTAGTAGATATTTTGAGAAAGAATTTGGGGAGGAAACATACATAAATAGTTATTAGATTTTTAAAGAAAATTAAGTTATTTAATAGAATTTTATTATAGTAGGCATGTTTGTAAATGTGTGTATGATAGATGGGTAGAATATAAATGTATATATAAGTATGTAAATTCTACAAAATAGTTTTCTGTCAGTAACAATATGTGGTTTTTACAGAGTGGCAGGAGAAGTTGCTGTGTCAATCAAAACAGGAAAAACAATGAGCCTCAACAATCCTGTTAATAAGAACAGACTGAAGGAAATGTATGAAGAACTGAGGAGTGACTGGCCAAAAATAAAAAAAAAAAACTTAAAGTTCAACAAGAAACATTCAGATTCTGTGAAAGAACTGATTCTGGTAGTTATGTTGGATTTCCTTCTTGCACGTCTGAAACAAACTAATGTTACTGTTTCTCCCATTATTGTTCCTGTTTGTCTCCATTTTTTCCTATAATGCCAGAAAGAGTTTCGGGACGCAAAGATTGACATGAGAAACAGAAGAATTATGATCGATAAAGTGTTTGAAAAAGGGAAGAATGATGGAGGAACCCCACAAAAGGTAATATGTTCTTTAAAGTCATGTCTTGTGGTCCAGTTGTGTGTCTGAACTCAGGTTTGTTCCTTCAGGTTGATCAGTACCGAAAGCTAACAGTTCAGAACCTGCAGATGACTCTCTACAGCCAGAAACAAGATGCTGGTTCACAGGTGGGCTTGACTTATCCAAAAATACTTACCATTCATAAATTAACACAGCAAACTAACACTTTTATTTATTTATTGTCAACAGAAACCTTTCTTGAAAATGAAGCAGAAAATCCTCAGGATGTGTTGAAGTATTTGGGTTCTGAATGTTACTGGCTTGGTTGCCTGATGGCGTTGAACAACCCGCCTCTTCAGCTTGACTGAGAGAATCATCCTCCATCGATGGATAGATGGGACGTTTTCCCCCGAAATATCAAAACTGTTTCTGACAATGAGTGAAATTAAATGAATCAAGAAACAATATCGCTTCTTACATCTTTGAATCTGTAAAAAATGAAAGTGTGACAGCTTTAATATCTACTTCAATAATGTCTTGTAATTTTTTAACAATGAAACCTACATTTAGAGACTTAGACTTAGACTTAGACTTGACTTTATTGATCCCTTGGGAAGACTCCCTCAGGAAATTATAGTTACCAGCAGCTCACAGGCAAAAATGTGGCACACAGTAAGCATACACAAAAGAATACAAAAAAATACAAATTAAATACAAGGTACACAGTAAATATAATAAGAATATAATACAAAACAAAGAGTATAAATACAACACAAAAGGAAATTATAGCAATTTGGTGGATAGATTGACCAGTGATATGGTATTGCACTGTATGGTTTGGCCTGATAAATATGGAGTTCACATTTGTAGAAAAAAAACTACTCCTTCTTCCCTCTTCCCTGTGTCACCTCCGACCCCCCAGTGAGGAGTTGTACAGTCTGAAGGCGTGGGGGACAAAGGAGTTCTTGAATCTATTGGTCCGGCACTTGAGAAGCAGCAGTCTCTCACTGAACCGGCTCCTCTGGCTGCTGATGACGGCGTGTAGAGGGTGGCTGCTATCGTCCATGATGTCCAGCAGTTTGTTCAGTGTCCTCGCCTCTGCCACCGTCACCAGAGAGTCCAGCTTCATGCCGACCACAGAGCCGGCACGCCTGATCAGTTTGTCCAGTCTGGACGTGTCCTTCTTGGATGTGATGCCTCCCCAGCACACCACGGTGTAGAAGAGGACACTGGCGATCACTGACTGGTAGAACATCCACAGCAGTTTGCTGCAGATGTTAAAGGACCGCAGTCTCCTCAGGAAGTACATCCTGCTCTGCACCTTCCCGTACAGGTGGCTGGTGTGTTTTGACCAATCCAGTTTACTGTCCAGCCACAGCCCGAGGTACTTGTAGGAGTCCACGACCTCAACCTCCGTTCCCTCTAGTACGACTGGTCTCGGCTTTGGTCTGGACCTCCCAAAGTCTATAACCAGCTCCTTCGTCTTAGAGGTGTTGAGTTCCAGAGAGCAAAGTCCCTCACCAGACAGCGATACTCCTCCTCTCTGTCGTCCCTGATACATCCGACTATGGTCGGAGCTGTGTCACATACAGAAGTATGCTGATGACACAGCTCCGAGTTGTAGTGGAAGTCAGAGGAGTACAGGGTGAAGAGAAGAGGGGCCAGCACTGTGCCCTGAGGGGCTCCTGTGCTGCTGACCACAGTGTCAGACACGGTGTCCTTCAGCCTGACATACTGCGGCCTGTTGGTGAGGTAACTATGGATCCAGATGACCAGGTGCGGGTCCACTCCCATGCTGTTTAGTTGGTCCTGGAGCAGAAGGGGCTGGATTGTATTAAAGGCACTGGAGAAGTCCAAGAAAAGGATCCTCACTGTGCCACTGCCCTTATCCAGGTGGGAGTGGGCCCGGTGCAGCAGGTAGAGGATGGCATCCTCCACACCAACATCTGCCTGGTAGGCGAATTGCAGGAGGTCCTGAGCATGTTCCACCTGAGGTCTGAGGAGGCCGAGGAAGAGCCGCTCCAACGTCTTCATCAGGTGTGAAGTGAGTGCCACGGGCCGAAAGTCATTCAGCTCGCTGGGCCTGTTCTTCTTGGGCACTGGGACGATGCAGGATGTCTTCCAGAGGGTGGGCACTTCCCTTAGCTGCAGGCTGAGGTTGAAGATCTGCTGTAGTGGCTCTCCCAGTTCAGCAGCGCAGGTCTTCAGCAGCCTTGGACACACCTGGTCCGGCCCTGCTGCTTTCCTGGGCTTGAGCTTCCTCAGCTGTTCTCTGACCTGGTCTGGGTGATGTGGGGTGGAGGTTGTGCTGAGGTGTGTGGGTTGTCAGTGTTTTTTTGTCTGTGGGGTGGTGTGTGGTAAGGAGCAGAGGTGGCTGCAGTGAGAGAGAGGGTTGGGGGGGCACAGACTGGTTGAACCTGTTGAAGAAGTTGTTCAGTTCGTTTGCCCTCTCCATTGTTCCCTCAACGACTCTGGTCTTTGTGTTGAGGCCAATGATGGTCCTCACACCTTCCCAGACCTCCCTCATGTTGTTCTCTCTCAGCTTCTGCTCCACCTTTCTCCTGTAGCTGTCTTTTGCTTCCCTCACACACTGCTTCACCTCCTGCTGTGCTGCCTTCATGGCCTCCCTGTCTCCTCTCCTGAAGGCAACCTTCTTCTTGTTGAGGACAGTTTTGACTTCCCGCGTTACCCAAGGCTTGTTATTAGGGTAACAGCGGACAGTCTTAGCAGGGGATACCACATCTGCGCAGAAGTTCAGATAGTCCGTCAGGCAGTGTGTCAGCCCCTCTATGTCCTCGCCATGCGGGCTGAACAGTACATCCCAGTCCGTCGTGTTTAGAACAGTCCTCAGAGCACTCTCCATCTCAGGGGACCACCTCCTGATGGAGCGAGCTGTTGTAGGCTGCTTTTGGACCAGGGGGTGTACAGTGGCTGTAGGTGAACGATGTTGTGATCTGACTTCCCTAGTGGGGGGAGGGGTGTTGCTCTGTATGCATCCCTCACATTAGCATACAGGAGGTCGATTATCCTGTTATTCCTGGTGGGGCAGTCAACAGCTTGGTGGAAAGTGGCCAAAGTAGAGTCCAAGGTCACATGGTTGAAGTCCCCAGAGATTATAATAACCTCTTTTCCAAACCGCTCTATCATCTGCAAAAAGTGAACATCCAATTTCTTTTCCAATACCTTTAAAAAAGTAATTTATCATAATTGAGAACAGTAACAGACTTATTATATTCCCCTGTGGAGTTCCATTTTCTACTGTATATACTCCTGATATTACTTCACCAATTCTGACTTGTATTTTTCTATTTATTAAAAAGTCTTTAATCCATTTAAATATCTTTCCTTTAATGCCCACATATATAATTTCATTAATAATTCCTCAACCCACATCATGTCAGATGCTTTTCCTATATCAAAAAATACTGCCACCACACTTTCTTTATTTACTTGCGCTCTTCTAATTTCATGCTCTAAACATAGCATTGGGTCATTAGTACTCCTCCCTTTTCGAAAACCACTTTGATATTTTGATATATGTCCTTTACTATTTAAATAATATACTATAGTATTGTTAATCATTTTTTCCATTATTTTACATAGGTTTGACATCAAAGATATTGGTCTATAATTTTCTGGTTTTGAATGATCTTTTCCTGGTTTAACTATTGGTACTATAATTCAATCAAATCAATCAAATTTTATTTATATAGCACATTTCAGCAACAAGGCATTTTCAAAGTGCTTTACATCATAAACACAAAGTCATGCAACGTAGAATAAACCTTTTTAATTTTGTTGAAAACAGATGTTTGTGATTATTGTTTTTAAAAGCTCAATAAAACCTAATAAGTTTGCTTAGTTGTATTTTTTAATTTTCATACCTTTCATACATAAATGTAAAACAGTTTGGCTATTGTATTTATTTTATGTATTCATCTGAGTTTCCTGTGAACCTGAACATGTTTTTCTCTGCTACTCTTGGTTTCCTCCATTGTCCAGCATCTTATACTGTAGTTTGACTTAGAGAAGGTTTTATTTTAATTGAATGGCTGTTTTATATAAATCTGTGCTACTGCTGAATTACAAACAGGCCAGGAGTTAATGGTTTTATTCTCAAAGTATTGAAAAAACATCTAAGTAACCTCAATAAATCTGATTTATTGTCTATAGGATGTAAATTCTAGAAATTAAACATGGTTAGATACTTTCTATGTGTTTTGCAAAATGTTGAATTCTGAAAAACAAAGGCAAAACAAAAGTTTGAGTGGACTTTTGGTGAAAAGAAAAAAAACATATTCAATGGGTTTTAACTTTACTTTTATTGTTTATTTACAGTTTTCAACAGTGTTTTCTATCTATCTAATTATACTAACAGTAACTAGATTTCAAATAAAGAGCAAATAAATTAAATAAAAATGTATTACAGGGCTTTCTCATGTTTTTATGATTTTATATGATTATATTGTATTATATTGTTCCCTCAAAATGGTTGATGCAAATATAATATTTAAACACATGAACATTAAGGTTTAGATGTAGAAACACAATTAGTTTATTGCAAGACTTGCAGATATACAGAGATCAAAGGTCAGTATCACAGATGATTTTTACATTTATTTGTTTTAAAGTATAATTAATGTTACAATTCATTGTTTCTCTATTACACTGTTTTACAGTTTGTTTCCTGTCTGGACAAACAGCAGTGAATTACCATGAAAGCCACCAGATGTTCTTGTGACTTTATGAGGAGGTCAAAGCCTTTCACCGCCTCATAAAGTCGAGTTTGATAGATTTAGTTGAACCTGAATCGATGTCTGTGGCCGTTGCTTTCATTTCTGTGAAGCCAAAGTTGATATTCAGTTTGACTTCACGGTTCATGCCACGTTCAGTGTTTGGTGAGTCAAGTACAAACCCACCAATTTTCTTCACTCCCTCCTCATCTACATACTTTGGACTTTTATGTTGTGTGCGATAAAAATAATAACTAATGGTTGTTTGTGTAGAGCTTGTTGGATACAAGCTAAAGCTTTTGATTTGGTTCCAGCCAACATCCTCATCAATTTCTACAAGTTTCATGAAAATATCGTCACACCACACACCATCTTGGTTTGTGTATTTCTTGTCTGCTCTGTGTTTTGATGCATCAAACCTTTCAGCTACAGAAAGCCCATAAGTGAAGGCACTTTTTCTGGATGTTATAACTGCTGGGTTTCTCCCAAACATCATGGCTCCTTTCAGGATTGCTTCCTGTGGCCTAAATGGACACAGAACTTCACATTTACCAATGTACTCTTCAGTAATGTGTCTCTGTAGAATCTGGCTGTCAGCGTAACCCCCGACTAACAGAATGTACCCAATTCTGTAACCTCTTCTTACAATATCGTCTAGACTCTTTACGATCCCCTGCAGACTCTCGTCAAAGAACGATCTTAGTTTTTTTTTAGAGATTTTGATCGACCCTTTGTCCCAGGAAGCTCCTTGAACTCCTTCCAGGAACTTTCCAATCTTCTTTTTATCCTGAGCCAATCTTCCCAGGTTAAGTGATAAGGTGATTTCCATATCTTTATCCCCCTTTTTGAAAAGTGTGAAGTCAGACATTATTTTCTGAACTTCTCCAGGATAGTTTTGTTCATATTTGTCCCAGACTCCATCACAGAATATTTCTCTCAGGAACTGTTTAAATTTTCTGTCCACATTTTGTCCTCCCAGGTCGTTTCCAGAGGCCTTGTGCAGCTCCTTTAGGGCTCCTCCTTCCAGGACTTCATGAACAGTGATGTCAATGGTTCCACCTGCATTAAAACAGGAAATTTTACAATTTTAATGTAAATTCTGTATTTATACGAACATTCAGTCATAAAAACAGAGGTAAGAGCATAACCTCCACAATCAACGACGATGTACTGAGTTCCTGGAGACTGGTCCAGGGTGTTTCTGCTGGTGTTCTGTGTGATGAAACCTTCAGCTGGAAGCTTTTTACACCAGACTGAAGCAGCTTCTGGTTCCAGTGCAAAGACCAGTTTATTTTCATTTCCCTCTGACACAATGCCTGCCTGCAATCAATAACATGACCGTCTCTTTTAGAATAAGCAAAGACAAAAGATTCAGATGAACATAACCAAATTTTGATTCTGTGTTCAGTGAAATACTTTAATGTTACCTGCATTGCAGCTTCTCTCATGAACTGTTTAGCTGAAGGATCCCAGATGGCAGGAACCGTCAGGACCCAGTTGAAGTCAGAGGCAATGAACTTTTTACCTCTTGTATTGGAGTTGATGGTTTCCAAAGCATCATCCTTCAGGAATCTCAGAGCTTCTGCAAAAACCTTCAGTGCCTTCATTGACTTCCCATTGGCTGCTTTGATCATCAGATCTCTGTTGATTTCCTACAGCATTGTGATTATAATGAGTGTCTGTGTTTCAAACTCAACGCTTGTCAAGGTTATGAAAATAAAATGTAAATCAAACACAAATTCTGCCTACAGTCATATGTTCAGGGAATAAATGACAATATTCCCTGAATAATTTTATTTGAACTCATTTACCTCAAATGATTAGTTGAATTTTACTCACTTTGCCATAGAGCGCCATCTTGAAGCAGTCAAAGAACAACATGTCTTTTGCTTCTTGGCCCTTTTTTGAAAGGTAATCTTTCTTGGCTACGTAACCAAAGCTCACAAACTCTTGTTGTTTATCAAAAAGGATGCAGGTCGGAGTCTTCGGGGTTTCCAGGCCAACTTCTTTACCCCAGAACTTCAAATGAGGATCAATTTCATCTTCGCTGTTGGTTCTACTGAAGGCATACCCGCTGTATGCAGTCCCAAAGTCTATAGCTATGATGAAAGAGTCTCCCATTGTAGGAACAGCTTCAGCTGGTTGTGTTGAGGGTCCAACTAAAATGCTGAAGCAGATTCAGAGTACATTAAGATAATTTACTTGGGAAGAGCTGAAGGAACAGAGTTATTTATCTTCAGGTGTTTCATCAGCTCACAGTCATTGAAAATGAAAGAAGTAAAATGAGCAGCTCATTCAGATTTATTGCAATAGTAAAACACTGACATCAGTAAATTGTCAGACAATTTCATTTATTAATTCATTAATTATTACTCCATTCACTTTTAATATAAAGTTAGATTTGTTTATATTGTACTGAGTCTTCAAATATATTTGATGATTACAGTATTTGACAAAATGTAATACTTATTGCTTGCTCTATAATTGATTGCTTAATTATTATGATTTTATCACTTAAAGTGCTAGTATGAAACAATTGATCACCACCCTGATCTATTAGTGCTCAGATCAGTTGGTTCTGGTACATCTTAGCCTCTATTTAACCCCAATCCTGAACGTTTCATCAACTTGCCCACTACAAAATGGAGGATCTGAACATCCAGCATCTATAATGCAGTGTGTTTGCTCACATCTGGACAATAACACTAGAATGCTGTTTGTAGGCTTCAGTTCTGCTTTTAATAATTAATCTCTTTAAACTAATTACTAAACTGACGGAGCTCTAATCTGTAGCTGACTATTGGACTTTCTGACCAGCAGGTTCCATCATATTTCATTAAACATCACAGCTTCTTAACCACAATTATAATTACTGGTGTACCACAAGGCTGTGTAATGAGTCACTGTTGCTGTGAATGTGATTTATTTATTTATTTTTTTACCTTTGGTGGATCAAGAAAATTTGTAGTTAGACTGAGGTAAACAAATTGAGCTGAACAGAAGAAAAAAAAATATGTAGATCTATTTTAAAATGTTTCAGATGTTTTTGAACTCTACCTTTGATTCAGTTTCTCATGTTCATCTTTTTTTTTTGTCAGAACAAATCTGTCAACAACAAAGACAGCAGAAAAAAGTTTGCACTGTTTGAGCAAGGCAGAATGAGATGCTCATAATTTCAGGCTGAGCAAGACAGCGGGTCTTCTGGATTAAGCTTGTAGAATATTTTACAGATTATTTGCATTGCATGTTATTGAGGTACTACTACTACAATATAGTAGTAGACTTCTGGACTCTTCAGGGGCTCCCACCTACATAGACCAGGTTGAAATAACAAGTAACTCAGATGCAAACTCATGTAACAAACATTAGAAATAAATAAAGTGCAATAAATTTGATAATACCTAGTTTCAAATGTGGAACTAATTATTACAGAAAAGATAAAAACAGAAATAGTTGAAAATTTAAAACATGGGACAGTTTGAAGCACTTCTCCTTCAGTTCTCACTTTCAGTTCCCCAAAGAAAAGAGCATCAATAAGTAGGAACCAAGTCAATGAGACACTTTTAAACCAGGCTGATTTATCGGCCAGCCAATTTAAAGATGCCAATTTCCTTCATTTCTTAAGCTTTTATGTGCTTAAAATTAAAAAAGATCAGTGATCAGCCAATACTCACATTTGAAGCCAATCTTATCTCCCGATTATATCTACCTTGGCAGAGGTCTAAAAATCTCAGCACTGAGAGCAGAAGAAGACAGTGACTGACAGACCGGCCCAGCAGGTCATGTCTGCATATTTGCGATTAATAATAATCACCCTACTGTTATCAACCAGCTACTTTTTGCTATATGTAACAACCTTTCATGGTATTGGCCAAAATTGAAATTGGCAGGTCAGGATTTTTAAAGATCGGTGCAGCTCTAATTTAAACCAGAGTCATCCAGTGGATGCAGAGCCTCACATTCAGGAAAAGCATGTCAGCTTTAGAATACAATTAGCTTTAGCATGCTGTGGTCAGTGGTGGGAAGTGGCTGCAGCTAGAAACTCATCTCAAAGTTCAGTGTTGGAGTCAAGGACTGGTGACAGCTGGTTGGAGCAGCGATACATCCAACATCATTATAGTCTAGTACAGGTAGAAAGCAGCTGCGATCAGAAGCTTCCAACTTCTGAGGAAGAAACGTCACTAGTTTCTGTTGTAAAAACAAGTTTTACTCAGAAAACTGAAGCTAGACACAACCTTCAGAATTTAACCTTTGATGGTATTAGCTGAAATTCTCTGAACAGAATAAAAAAAAATATGTGTTCTTTTTTGTTTTGTCTCTCTGGATCAAGTACGCTGAGTATTTAAAGTCCTCTACTTTATTTAATTTTGGTCCAAAGCAGAGAATAGAGATTCAAATGATTGAGTGTGAACAGCAGTAAATTACAGAATCATCTGTATAAATATGGTAGAAAACATTTGACAAGTTTGTGATCAGATTGGAAATGTTGTTTATTATGACTGGTGTTAACTTACTCTCTGACTAGACGATCACCAGGAAGGTTCCAGCTGTTTTCTTTGTGTCTCATGAACCTGTTACTCTTGAACAAATCGCTGAGTTCAGATTTGGAAGAGTCTGATTCTTCTGAGAGCCTAAACATGAAAACAAGATGTTATTTACAGTCATTTTTTTTTTTACATATATAGTTAAAAAACTATTTACAAAGAACTTGTTCTGTAAAAAAAGTGTTCTGCATATTCTGCAATATATTTTTTTAAACATGGTGGTTGTGACCTCATAAAAAAGCTTCTGCATGTAGATCCGTAACCCTTAGATCTACCTGCAGGACAGGCAGAGAAAGACTGAGCTGACTGACCACATTTTTCTGAGAAACATCCATTTTCAATCAAAATGTATTTTTAAAACAAAACCAAAGTTAAATTCACAAATATAAAGCAGAACAAGATAGGAGAGGAAGAAAATGATTAAGAGTTGATAAAGAAACTCTGTTAAACTCTGTTTTCTTACTGAACATACATTTCACCATTTTAAATATTTTTTGATCTGTTTAATGTCATAGACTAGATCTATCCTGTCATTTAGTCTACTTTCAAAAACACAAGTTTGTATTTGCTGTCATTTCACTGAAACCAATGTATCTACTCATCTACCTCATTTTTATACAAAATATATTTTTTTAACTCTTCAAGACCACTAAATAAAAAAAAGAGGCATACAACTCCTGAAATTTTAATTTAATTTATAAATTAAAGCAGTTATAGACTATTTACACAAATAACCACGTTTTTAGTTCATTTTTATTATTCATCTGTATTGTTCTGATTGTCTTTCATGTTGTAACACTTCCTGTGGGTCAGGGAGAAACACAATTTTCATTTTAATCTGTTTTTGTATATTTGGCAGAATTAATAAATCTGGCTTGACCCAGGATGTACCAGAAGAGCCCAGAACAACATTCAAAGTTCTGCAAATCTCTCTGTGTCAGTTAGGGTCAAAGGTCATAATCAACTCTATGAGAGAGAAATGGCCTCCAGTGGGGAGAATTCCCCATTGCTGACCCAAAAGAACATAAAGACCCGTCTCAGATTGACCCAAAAAACATTTCTTGTTTTTTTGGGAAATATTTTGTGGAATGAAGAGAAACAAGTGGAACATTTTAGGAATGTTTATAGCTTTTTACATCTGAACTAAATCTGATCTTTGATTTTAGAAACTGACCATCAGACCAGCAGACAAACAGTATGATGGTGTGGAGTTGCTTTGCTGCTCCAGAGCCTGAATAACTTTCTGTGACTAATGAAATCATAAATTCTGCTATTTAGCAGATATTTCTGAAAAAAAATAGCGACCTTCAGGTCAAGGTCACTTGGTTCTGCAGAAGGACAACGATCCTAAACACTCCAACTTGAGTTTCTAATCAGAATGTAAATGTATACTCCTTTAAAAATTTACTCAACACATGTTGAATAAAACATTACAAACTGACTCAGTCACAAGATTTAGATCCAACTCACCTCTCAGCAGCTGACGGTCGGTCTGATCTAAAGTCAACCTCAAAATCTTTTGAGATGTTGCTCCGGAAGGACAGACTGCTGTAACCAGATTCTGCATCAGATTCTGGTGCTTCTCCTGAATATTCCCTATGATTAAAGATGGCTTAGTGATTTCAGTGTCGAGTTCTGACAACACTAACATCCTGGAGAGCTAGAGATGCTGATCTTACCTCTGATAGCTGAAGTTCATATCAGTTGGATGAACGGCAGCTTTTCTGCCTCTGCCCCTCTCCATGCTGCTCAGTTCACAACATCTGACCCACAAGTTCTACCTTCATCTGAGGAAGAAACATTCATTATTATCTAAATGTTTATCATTATTAACATTGGCACTGTGTTAACATCAGGTGATGATCTGATTGGTTTTTCTTTGCTTCATATCAGTTAAATATGTAAACAAGTTGCTGCACCTCTACTAATAGTCCACTAGATGGAGCCATGCGGCTGAATTCAACATAAGAAATCAATATTTTACAAATTTTAAAAAACATGTAACATAAGTTTTGTTCAATAAACGGATTGAACCCGAACAAAGTCAGTCAATGTTTAAAAATGTTTTGAAAGCAATTTTAAGATTATCTAACATTGATTCAAATGAAATCTATTATAGTCTCTGAAGACATAAACAAAAAGATTTATTCATAGAATTACAATTTACTAAACTTGATAATTATGATGGCTTTTGAATGAATTTAATATTCATTGCTTGTTTCATAATTGATGACTAAATTATATATATTTTTTTGTTGTAAAGAGCTTTGAACATCATAAAAAAATATTTTATATTTAAACAATTTGTGAAAAAAACAGTGATGGAGTTTTCATGCAATTATTACAGAAGAACTATTAAAAAACAAAAACAAAGTGTACATCAAGGAACAACAGTTCAAAAACAAAATGCAAGATTTACAGTTAAAGGTTACACTTGATGAGATAATGAAAAACATTTTAATCAAAGATAAAGGGATAAAGGGAGATAATGTCATGAGGTGGTGTGGTGGAGATGGTGAGGCAGACGCTGGAGGCTCACGTAAGATGAGTGATGAAGATTTAATGCAACAATAGTCCAAAAAATGCAGTCAAAAAGTCCGCGGCCAGGCAGCACGGCTGAGTGGAAGCCAGGGCTCACACCGGCAGCAACTGGTCAAACAGGCGAACACAAATGACAGCAACCAAGTGCGACAAACTGACGACAAGGACTCAACGAGGAACAAAGGACACAGAAGGGATTAAATACACTGAGGGTAATCAAGGGAACAAGACACAACTGGGAGCAATGAAGGGGAAGACAGGACAACGAGGAGAACTCAGGACACAGAAAATTCAAATAAACACAACAGAAAACACGGAACATGACAGATAAATTGTTTTAGAACCACTACAATTATACCAAGTAAATGCTGGCAAAAACAATTTAGAGTAAAAGCATGTGATCTCTTTGTAGGATTCAATTAGAAAATTCTGTTTTGATTTAAAAAAAGTTATAGATAATATAATATAATGTTATAATGTTATATATTTGGAGTTTGCAAACTATTTGTGAACAAAAAGATATATAAAAATTATAATGTTCAACATGTGTTCACATTCACAAATTTTTATATAAAAAAATATGATTGAGTTTAATAAGTATAAGAGTTTTGGCAGCACAGAAAAATAGACTCATCATTCCAAACCTTTCTGGATATTTCACAACTAAAAAATAAGTGTGAAGTTAATTCTTGGTTGTTGTTTTTTTGTTACAATTCAAAAAGAACTGATGTTTGTGTTTTACATTTTTTTGTTTGTTTTATTTCTTGCATGAGAGCTTGGGTAGAGGTTTTCTAAATTCATTTTAACTCAGGTGATTATTTTGTTTTTACAAGATAACTTGTTAACTTGACTGACTGATCTTTTTTAAATTATATGGAACAAGCAGGAAAACTAAAAGCAAACCCTTATAATATACTGCCAGTACAATAGAAATGATTAACAATGTGGTTATGTCTCTTTCAAACCAATTATTGAATAATACAGATTACTTTAATTTAAATATCACAGTTATTCCAGAGAAGATACTTGTGGGGTAAAAATATATGGATAGAAGCTAACATCCAAGCTGAAAGGTTTTCTGATTAAATCTGGATGATTTGATTACAGTATCCATGTTATTTATACATTTATGTACTGTAAAGTATGCCTTGATGTAATTGGTTCTGCATAGTTCAAGTAGTACTTTGAGTAAAAGTACTACTTGAATACTTTAATAAGATACTGTTTTTTATATATACCGGTAGTATAATAAGTTTTAAGTTATAACTTTTAATCGTATCTTAACTTGTGAAGGAAGAAATTGCTCACGTTCGGGCCTATATGTTGTGTGCAGCATATTATAGACCTGTAAAGTCACTGATTTTTTATTTTCAGAGATTGTTAAAATGATCTACGATAATATTTTTTAAAAAGAGTCAGTAAATAATAAAAAAAAACTGGGTCAAAAGATACCTAGTGAAAATCATCTGCTGAAAGCTGATTTAATAAGAAAATGGATAAAAATGGAACACATTACCTTCAAATGAAGCTCACTTGGTAAAAATGTACCTGCGTCACAACCAGGGAGAAGAAAAGTTGGGCAGAATAAGGAAACTCAACACCAATGAGGGTTTGTTTAGCTCCGCCTCTAAATGCTAAGCATGTATACTTGAAGAATAACTAAAGTGCCTCAAAAAAGTTGCCAATTCAAGTTCAGAACTTGAATTAATTTGAATATGTTGCTATACACTAAGAATCTTAAATGACCAACTCTCTCTGATATGGGTTGATTAGGATTGATCTGCAAGGCAGATGTGCAAAAGAATCATATCATAAACTTAAAAAAATTGGTTTGACTCACTTATAAAGCAATCAACACACAAATTAAGACATTCTGTAAAAGTGATCAATAGTTAATATCTCCAAGGTCTCTGTAACTGATGTTGACCTTTCTGAACTTTTTCTGTTATCTTTTAAAGCTCCAGTTTCATTGACTCACTTAGCTTGAGAGATATGAGAGTTCACATAGTTACCAGTAACTTTAACCAGTTATACATGTTCTGTTCCACTTTATCATGTAACTCAGTAAATTAGGTGGTATCTAATTGTTGTTCTAACCTTTCAAATGCCATTGATTTCATCCTTTCATATAGATGAATTTGTGTCTGGTAGGAAGAAATGTTTACTTAGTAAGATGTGATAAGAAGGGATTGTCAAAAAACAAAGTCTGAACAAATTCCCTGTGACATCTGTAAAATATACTTTTACAGATATGATACACAACTGAAAAAAACAAGGGAAATCCTTCATTTTTGAAATCATTAACAAAACCAATTATAATTTTTGTGCTTCATTTGCCACAGTTGACAAATAAACAAACACGTTCTGTGTCAAAACTCCATCCAACCAGAACCTGCAATGAACCTGCTACTTTTTTTTCCTAAGAATTCTGTAAATTAGAACGCCAGTCCTATTAGAACTCTAGAACTGGGTCAGATTTTATATTACCATGTTTGACTGGTTTTAGTCTTACTAGAAGGTTAGATTTTAATAAGCCTTATTGTCTTTCTTCAGTCAAATAATATCTAGAGACAATCTAAAAATACTTCCTTGCAGAAATTTCCCTACACAAAAATTAGAGCAACTGTTCAAATCATAAAGTGATTGCTTACGGTTATTCCTGATGTGCCCTTTTGTACCACAAAAGTGTCACGTAACTGCACTGAAGTTTTCATATCAGATGACAATAAGAGTTTAAAACAGAAAACCGGTGATAAAAGTAATAATTTCCCAGCAGACTCATTTCTAAGAACATAAATCTTTGACGCAGAGCGCTGAAACACTGATAAGGATGACGATTGATTATTCCAGTAAATGGAATAAAGCTCTGATGACGTCTCTAACTGGTGTAATTAGATGGTCTGTGTTTAATATTGGCATTGTATTAAACATTATTTATCCACACTGACAGGCATACCAAAGTTACTTAGGTTAAGATAAGATAGTTATTTTTTCATCCGATGGGGAATTCAAATATTCCTTGGGATCCATGAAAGTTACACATGATCTAAGTGATCAAAATACAAACAATGAAAAGACATAGTGCAAAATGTCAGGTTTTGAGTCTAGTTTGAGTTTGACTAGAATTTGAAACAAAAAGTGAAAAAAAATATGGCTTTTAAATATAGTTGTAATCAGAAATAATAGAAATAATAATAATAATGAACTTCAAATGTGTTTTTATCAACAAACAATATTTTACCTTAATTAAGTCTTTGATCTGACTTGGTTTAAAGTGTATTGAAGTTAGATAATTTTTCTTTTGTTTCCAGTCATAAAAGCTCTTTGTAGAAATCTATCAATATTGGGTTACTAACTGTTTTTTTTTTTTAGGTTGATGGTTTTTTCTGTTTCAAGTGCAAGATCAACCTTGCCTGCAATTCTGTGAAAACAAATTCAACAGTTACTGTATCAAGCTCTATAGAAAAATGATTTTTGTTCACTATATACAGTGAAGAAAATAAGTATTTGAACATTCTGCGACATTGCATTTACTCCCTCTTAGTAATCATGGAGTGGTCTGAAATTTACATCTTAGGTGCATGTCTGCTGTGACAGACATGACCTAAAAAATCTGGAAATCACATTGTATAATTTTATATATATAAAAAAAATTTAAAATTCCCCTCACCCACCGCGAGTGGTTCTTATCCTCTGAGCTCGGGTCCTCTACCAGAGCCTGGGAGCTTGAGGGTTCTGCGCAGTATCTTGGCTGTGCCAAGGACTGCTGCACATTTCTGGACTGAGATGTCTGATGTTGTTCCTGGGATCTGTTGTAGCCACTGCTCCAGTTGGGGGTTACTGCCCCGAGGGCCCCGATGACCACAGGCACCACTGTGGTCTTCACCTTCCAGGCCCTCTCCAGTTCCTCCCTGAGGCCCTGGTATTTCTCTAGTTTCTCATGCTCCTTTTTCCTGATGTTGCAATCACTTGGTATTGCTACATCTACCACAATGGCTTTCCTCTGTTGTTTATCCACTACGACAATGTCTCGTTGGTTCGCCATTACCATTCTGTCTGTCTGGATCTGGAAGTCCCACAGGATCTTAGCTCTGGCGTTCTCCACCACCTTTGGGGGCGTTTCCCACTTTGATCTCGGGGTTTCCAGTCCATATTCTGCACAGATGTTTCTGTACACTATGCCTGCCACTTGGTTATGTCGTTCCATGTACGCTTTCCCTGCCAGTGTCTTGCACCCTGCTGTGATGTGCTGGACTGTCTCAGGGGCCTCCTTGCACAACCTACACCTTGGGTCTTGTCTGGTGTGGTAGATCTGGGCCTCTATTGCTCTGGTGTTTAGGGCCTGTTCCTGGGCGGCCAGGATGAGGGCCTCTGTGCTGTCCTTGAGACCAGCTTTTTCAGCCATTGGTAGGATTTACTGATATCAGCCACTTGGTTTATTTGCTGGTGGTACATCCCATGTAGGGGCTTGTCCTTCCATGATGGTATCTCTGGCACCTCAACCTCTGTTCCCTGTTGTCTGAGACATTCACTGAGCACATTGTCTGTTGAGGCTTTGTCCCTGATGTATTTATGGATCTTAGTTGTTTCGTCCTGGACAGTGGTTCTCACACTCACTAGTCCTCTGCCTCCTTTCTTGCGGCTCGTGTGCAGTCTCAGGGTGCTGGATTTGGGATGGAACCCTCCATACATTGTTAGTAGTTTTCTGGTCTTAATATCTGTGGCTTTTATCTCCTCCTTTGGCCAGCTAATTATTACAGCAGGGTATCTTATTACTGACAAGGCATAGCTGTTTATCGCACGGATTTTCTTCTTGCCATTGAGCTGACTTCTCAGGACTTGCCCTATTTATTGGAGGTATTTAGCTGTGGCTCCTTTCCTTGTGACCTCATTGAGGTTGCCATTTGCTTGTGGTATACCTAGGTACTTGTAACTGTCCTCTATGTCTGCTATTGTTCCTTCTGGGAGTGAGACTCCTTCTATGCGGATCACCTTCCCCCTCTTTGTGACCAGCCGACCACATTTCTCTAGTCCAAACGACATTCCAATGTCCGTGCTGTAGATCCTGGTGGTGTGGATCAGTGAGTCGATGTCTCGCTCACTCTTGGCATACAGCTTGATGTCATCCATGTAGAGGAGGTGACTGATATTGGCCCCATTTTTGACTCGGTATCCATAGCCAGTCTTGTTGATAATTTGGCTGAGGGGGTTCAGGCCTATGCAGAACAGTAGCGGGGACAGAGCATCTCCATGGTATATGCCACATTTGATGGACACTTGTGCAAGTGGTTTGCAGTTGGCTTCAAGGGTGGTTTTCCACATCTTCATCGAGTTTGCAATGAAGGCTCTCAGAGTCCTGTTGATGTTATACATCTCTAAGCATTCAATGATCCAAGTATGCGGCATTGAGTCATAGGCTTTCTTGTAATCAATCCAAGCCATGCACAGGTTGGTGTGTCGGGTTTTGCAGTCTCGGGCAACTGTGTGGTCTACGAGGAGTTGGTATTTGGCTCCTCTGCTATTTACACAGATACACTTCTGTGCTGTGCTCATGTGTTTATCCATGTGTTTGCTTATCTTGGCCGCTATGATGCCTGACATGAGCTTCCAGGTTGTGGAGAGGCAGGTTATTGGTTGGTAGTTGGGTGGGACTGGACCCTTTGATGGATCCTTCTGGATTAGGATTGTTCGCCCTTCAGTTAACCATTCAGGCTGAGTCCCACTTTGTAGCAACTGGTTCATTTGGGCTGCTAGTCGCTCATGGAGGGAAGTGAGTTTCTTTAGCCAGTAGGCCTGGATCATGTCAGGCCCTGGTGCTGTCCAGTTTTTTATATCTGAGACTCTTTCTTGAACATCTGCCACAGCGATGGTTACCACTCAGGGAGTTGCTGTGGTCTTCTCGTAGAGAGATCAGCCACTGTGCATTGCTGTTGTGGGACGCCTCCCTTTCCCATATGCCTTTCCAGTATTGTTCAGTCTCCAGCCTTGGTGGGTCTGCTCTGTTGTTATTACCCTGCCATTGAGAGTACACCTTAGCTGGTTGAGTGGAGAAGAGCCGGTTAATCCTTCTGGATTCATTCTCCCTTGTGTATCTCTTTAGGTGGCTGGCCAAGGCTTGGAGCCTCTGTTTGGCAGTTTCGAGTGCTTCAGGTATGTACTTTCTGGGTACTGGTCTTTTCATTGTACCCTTGTGGAGCTCTGACAGTTGGCTAACTTCCCTCCTTGATAGCCTCTAACCATCTTTTCCATGGTGGGTATTGGGTCTCATGGTTGCTCTTATAGCCAAGCGTCTCAAGGATCACTGATGCTGAGTTGTAGATCAGCTCATTGGTTTCTGTTATGGTGTTGGTAGGGATCGTTCTCAATGTTGCATTCACATTTTCAATGAGGCTTAGGGTTACGACAATGTAATTTGCGCCGAGGAGGTCTGGTTGTCATTCGGGTCATGATTCTCTTTCTCAGGTCAGCAGCTGTCTCGTTCAGCTCTGTTTCGCTCATTGGGGCCGTGTATCCCCTCACTGCGTGGGGACTTGTAGTTAAGTCCCCACAGTTCTGACATCCGGGTTCCTCCCTTTTGCCGTAGCATTTGTGTTGTATCTCATCAATCTCAAGTTGTGATAGCAGTTGCCGTTTGCGGATGTTGGAAAACTGAGCTACTAGTTGTTTAGTGCTTAGAGTTAACTGGGGATGTCGAAGTAACCATTCCTTCCCTAGTCTTTGCATGTAACCTCTCTGATTAGGGTTACTTGAGTAGTAGCATTCCAACAGATCCAATAGATTTGGAGCAGTGTTTTGGATCATTGTCTTGCTGAAATATCCATCCCCGGCGTAGCTTCAACTTCATAACTGATTCTTAAACTCAATATCTGTTGATATTGAGTGGAATCCATGCGACCCTCAACTTTAACAATATTCCCAGTATCGGCATTGGCCACACAGCCCCAAAGCATGATGGAACCTCCACCAAATTTCACAGTGGGTACCAAGTGTTTTTCTTGGAACGCTGTGTTTTTTGCCGCCATGCATAAAGCCTTTTTTCTGACCAAACAACTCAATCTTTGTTTCATCAGTCCACAGGACCTTATTCTAAAATGAAGCTGGCTTGTCCAAATGTGCTTTTGCAGACCTCAAGTGACTCCGTTTGTGGCGTGCTTGCAGAAAAGGCTTCCGTCGCATCACTCTCCCATACAGCTTCTCTTTGTGCAAAGTGCGCTGAATTGTTGAACGATGCACAGTGACACCATACCAGTGACACCTGCAGCAAGATGATGCTGCAGGTCTTTGGAGGTGGTCTGTGGGTTGTCCTTCACAGTTCTCACCATTCTTCTTCTCTGCCTCTCTGATATTTTTCTTGGCCTGCCACTTCTGGTTTAACATGTACTGTCCCTGTGGTCTTCCATTTCCTTACTATGTTCCTAACAGTGGAAACTGACAGTTTAAATCTCTGAGTTAACTTTTTTTATCCTTCCCCTAAACAACTGTGATGAACAATCTTTGTTTTTAGATCATTTGAGAGTTGTTTTGATGTGCCCATGATGCCACTCTTCATAGGAGATTCAGACTGGAGAACAACTTGCAATCGGCCACCTTAAATACCTTTTCTCATGATTGCTGGCTATGAAGTTCAAAGCTTAATTAGGTTGCCAAACCAATTTTGTGTTTCAGTAAGTCAGTGAAAAAGTAGTTAGGAGTATTCAAATTAATTAAATGATTTTATGATAAATGATTAAATAAATTTTTGCACCTGTCAAATTTTGTTTTTATGCATATTGCCCATTTTCTATTAGTACAATAAAACTCATTTCAGTACTGAAATATAACTGTGTGCATCAGTTATTAGATATATCAAACTGAGATAGCTGTTGCAAACACCCAAATATTTAGAAATAAAAATAATAAAGATTAATGGGGGTGCCCAAACTTTTTCATATGACTGCATATATATATATATATGGTGTTGGTAGGGATTGTTCTCAATGCTGCATTCACATTCTCAATGAGACTTTCTGATGGTACTTCACTCAGCCGTTGTAATTGGCGCCGAGGAGGTCTGGTTGTCATTCGGGTCATTCAGGTCAGCAGCTGTCTCGTTCAGCTCTGTTTCGCTCATTGGGGCCGTGTATCCCCTCACTGCGTGGGGACTTGTAGTTAAGTCCCCACAGTTCTGACATCCGGGTTCCTCCCTTTTGCCGTAGCTACTAGTTGTTTAGCGCTTAGTATTGATTGGGGATGTCGAAGTAACCATTCCTTCCCCAGTCTTTGCATGTATCCTCTCTGACTAGGGTTACTTGAGTAGTAGCATTCCAACAGATCCACATTTTCATCTCTCGCCCATTTCCGTCTTGTTCCAGTAGCCCATTTGTCATCAAGGTGCTCTGGTTCCCCAACACCTGACGCAGACCTTGTTTGGCCGGGCGACGTCTGAGCCGGCATGTTACGCAACTTAGTATCTCTCATGGTATGAGGTAGGCAGTAGCTTGAAGGGTCTTGCCTAAGGACCCAGACTGGATTCGAACCCCGCCCTCTCGGGTGATATACTGATGCCTTATGTATTGAGCTATCCAGTCAGCGCTATATATATATATATATATATATATATATATATATATATATATATATTACTGCTGCAAATAAATACTTGAACACCTATCAATCAGCATAAATTCTGGGCGCTCAAACACCTGTTAGTCTGCCTCTAAAAAGTCCACCTCCACTCCACTTCTTATTCTAAATTAGAAGCACCTGTTTTGAAGTTGTTAGCTGTGTAAAAACTTCTGTCCACCCCACACAATCATTAAGACTCCAACTACTAACATGGCTAAGACCAAAGAGCTGTCCAAAGACACCAGAGACAAAATTGTAGGTCTCCACAAGACTAGAAAGGTCTAAGGAGCAACTGCAAAGCAGCTTGCTGAAAAAAGATAAACTGTTGGAGCACTTATTAGAAAATGGAAGAAGCTAAACACGACGATCAGTCACCCTCAGATTGGGGCTCCATGCAAGCTCTCACCTTGTGGAGCATCAATGATTCTAAGAAAGGGCAGAGCCTGAAAGTTGAAACAGGGCATTGTGAACAAGATCTTAAAACACTGTATTACAGTATAGCCACAACCCATATTAATGAAGACTAATATTTAATTGGCTCATACATTATTTTGCACAATGCAAATCAAATGAAGTCTATGTTTTTGCCATGGGCGTAAATGCCAGTGGGTAGGGGATGTGATCGGGACCCCCTAATCTCTGAAAAGTCTAGAATTACCCTCCCGCCCCCACCAAGAAATAACTGAATAAATGTTTGCCAATTACAAGTGTAACCAACTAGTGTAACTTACGAACAGATGAGTTGAGAAAACTTAGATTTCAATGTTGAAGTTACAATGAGTCTATTTCTAAGTTCAGAAAGGAGGATAATAAGCACAACCATATCAAGAATAATGGACAGACTGTTTAATACAAAATTTAAACAGAATATTATTGTACAATTTTGTTTTCAACATAAAGTGTCCACCCTTTTATAACAGGTAGTGTATTTTCTTTTAGTTCAGTTTCCTTATTGTTCAGTTCCTTCCTTTAGAAGCTTTTTTAGTTCAGTAATTGTAATTTAGGTCAGTCAGTCAAGTCTTTATTAAATGGCCATGTGTTTCTTTGGATCCAAAATTTTATCTTATCCAGTGCAAAGTAGGCAGCGGATCCAGCTGTCCCAGGTCTTGGGTTGAAACCTGGAGCTCAGCAATCCAATCCAGGCCTGCGATGCTGTGCAGCTGGACAATCTTCCAAGTTGAATGTGGTTCTAAGAAAAACCAACCTGCATATAAATAGATCTTAATTAACAGTTAAAATCCAAAAGTATGCAGGAAGCAATAAATTCAATTTATCAGAAAAATTATATTCAACTAATGGTAAGCTTACAAAACAAACATCACACTGTATGCGCCCCATTATACGTTTGTACATAACAAAAATGCAATACAGTGAAAATCATATTAATCTCACGTCTCTCCGATTGGTTTTTTATGTTTCTCTTTTCTTCCTGGTCGGAACATATGAACAGTAATGCCTGTGACGCCAGTTAGCATTATCTTAACTTCGGTTGCAAAAATACATTACAACACTCACCAGAGAAAATCACAGTAAAAATGGTTTTAACCAGGCAACGGTTAAAAAAAAATTTTTTTCTTTTTCTTTTCTTTAACCGTTACCGGAATTTATCAAGATTTATCTTTTAGCATGCAATAATTCAGCACAACGTGCTACAGCCAGGAACGATTTCTCTTCTTCTAATTTTTTTTGCTGTCTAAACCAGAGTGTAACTCACAAGCCACCTGCTGGCGTTTTCTGGTATCACAATAAAACTCAAAATTAAAATATAAACTGATTTGCTGGTTGCATTAAATAACGAAACAAAACCCTACAGAAATAAAATACAAAATACTACCAACAATAGTATCACACACATATATGTGGGTTACACAAGAAAAAAATAAGAATTAATTTTTAGGTCCCCCTTACCTTTCAAAAGTCTCGACACGGCCCTGGTGAAATTTACTGAAACATTGCCGATTTGGTTTCCAAACCAAAGATAGACCACTGAGATTCTTATGGGATGACATACAAAATATATTTTCAATCTAAATCTGATTTTATTATAGGTACTTTATGTTTGTTCAGCTTTATTTGACAGATGGTAAAGATATATCACCATGTTTTGGATAAGATGATTATGCAGCAAATTAAATATTGAGCCTTTCTGTAGCCTGAGGCTGCAGCCAACATTAAGCAACAAAACTAGAAAAGCATAAAAAATGGCAGTAAATGTATCATAAAAGTGATATACAAAAAGAAAACATTTGTAAAAGTTTTCATATTACAGTAAAAAATGAAAAGAAATGTTACATAATTACAATAATTGACAGTCTTCTTAAAACCTTAAATTTGATCAAATCTGGCAGCTATTTTATACTTCAGTAAAATTTTAAATTTACTTCAGTGAAGCTGACAACTAATCTAACATTTTACACAAATGAAAGAATGGAAAGAATGGAAAATATCTTGCACAATTTCAAGCAAATTTCAAGCAATTTCAAGCAAATATCTTGCACAATTTCAAGCAATTGGGCGCTCAAACACAACATAACATGCTTAATCACTATGAAAATTCAATGCTTTCACACTTTAGAAACTTTTCTTAATCCTTTGGAGACTCAATGATATCGTGAGGTAGAATGTCCCATTTGTCGTATGTTGTGGGAGGACTGTCCCAATCAGGTCCAAGAGGAGGATCATTTAGAGCCATCAGGCGGCCCAACCAGAAGCATTCACGTCTCAAATAATCCACCACGTCCTGAACGGTCTTCCATTGGTCGACTGGTGGGAGGTTCTATGGTAAAGCGGTACAAAAACATAACATAGACAATAATCACATTAGTCCAAATAAACATTACATGTAACCAGAATTAGAAGCTGCAGGGTGTCCTTTTGTAGATTCTCAAAAGAATATTTTTAGTAAAACAAACCTTTAATTCCTGTTGTTTCTCACTGTAGATCGCCAGTTGTAGATTCTGAATAGTTAACTGTCTATATTCCTTAACCTGGAACCAGTGTAATATTGAATTAGCAACAACACAAATGACTAATATTTAATAAATATATTTTTTATCCAGTACCTTTGAATGTGCTGTATCACTTCTTGCCTTATTCAGTTCAAATACGACATATATCTGCTGAATTTTTTCTTTCATTTCAGTCTTTGCATCACTAAACGCTTTCTGGTTCCAATCATTTAAATTACAAACAACAACAGAGACAAATAAAATTAATACAGAAAGAATTTTTTAAAATAAATAACAATTAACTACAAAATTTGATTCTATCAACTAATACAATACCTCTATTAGCTGTCTGACTTTCGATGAGTTCTCATTTCCTCCCTTTGATTTCAGACTGGATTTGATTTTTGACCATTTCCATTTCAAGTCTTCATATAATTCTATTATCCTTGGTTTACTAACTGGATTGTTAAGGTTGATGGCTTTTCCTGTTTTGATTGAAGAAGCAACATCTGCTGCTAATCTGCACATCAGAATAACAACAATTTTTAAATTTAAGTACCTGAAACATCAGCAAGTCAGTCAGTGTGTCCCCACAGGTACAAAAACTATTTACATGTGTACTCTACCTGTCGTACAATGATTTCAGCTCTTCATCTTTGTCATGTAAAGCTTTCCTATTAAGAAAAATGCATAATGTAAATTAAAACATACTGTTTTTAAAAAAAATAAATAAATATTTTATGGTCAACTGTAGTATAAACCTTCCTATGAAGTTTTGGTTAAAAGTAACTTTTCCAGTCATTTACATTTTGGAATCTGTAAAGTATTATGAGAAAAGGCCCAAACATACTTGAGATTCCTAGATCATATTTATGTCATTAAATCTACAAGTGATGCCTTTCTCTGTTTGTTTCTCTGTGTATATCGCAATGCAGTGACATCCAACAACAATGAAACAGACCTTCAGTATTTTGTTTGAAAGTTTAAAACTCAGAAATGTTCCTGAACATCACAAACAAATTCATCTCCATCTGAGGCAGAAACAATAGTGAAATTTCAACACAATGAGAGTCCAGAAGGACAATGATCACAAACATACATCAAAACTGTTTTAACAGGTGAAACAGGATTCAATTTAGGAGCTTTGCTATAATAAGCCATGTCCCACCAGTTCTCATATATTAGTGGACAAATATAACCACATTGTCTGAACCTTGGTAATATTTAATAGGAGTACACATGTGTGGATATATATGTATATATTTACATGTAAATATCTATATATGTGTATGCGTGTATTTATGTGTGTGTGTGTGTGTGTGTGAATATGCATGTGTTTAGTTTGATCCTGTATGGAATAGAGAAGATCTTCATTATATTCAAGATTGTGCACCCATCCTTTTAAATTATGAAGATATTTATTTCTATTTTCAACACTACAAAACATTTACAGTTCACAAAAATTATTAAAACATATAACTAATATGATTTGGTTTGTCCATGCACATTGGATGGAAAGTATGACTTGTATGAAACAATATATAGTTGTTAAATTTATTTTAGAAGATTTCTTCACAGATTTTATGTATTTTTCTGTTAGTGTAAAAGTTGACTTTAATGAATGAAAATATAAAAAAATTATACCTTGTTTTTTCAAGTTCTTCATTTAGCCTGTAAAAATACACATTTATTAAAAAACACAAATAGAATAGAAAAAAGATCATTTATTTAGTAAATCAAATTAATCCTGAATTGAAATACTGGTGAGGGCTGCACAAGTTTGCAGTTTGTTGTTTTGTACTTGTGGTGGAACTTTAGCTACTCTTCTCCTATTAGTATTGCTTTATTTCTCCCATGATCCTGATTCAGTTCAGCTTTACCAGTCAGATTTCAGAATTCTTTGTTATGCAAATTGAAAACCAGATGTTTACTTACACTTTATGTAAAGACATACATGCATGTTATTTCACACTGGCTGACATGGAATCAGAATAAACTTTTAGGTCAATTAGGCTTACCATTGTTTTCTTTTTACAAAATGCCAGAAAAATGAGAGACAATTTTAGGGCAATTTTTATTACTTTCTTCAAGTTTAAAGAAGACAAAGAGAAGTCTTCCCCTCATGCCACAGAATTTGATCAAATGAAATGTTTTCGCTAAACTTGTTGGCATTTTCAGAAGGTTACTCAGCCATTTGAATCAGCTGTGTCAGAGAGGGGGCTCATCTAAAACCGTTTAGGGGCATAATTGAGGACCTTGAATGTATTATGATGATCCTAGACTCTTAGTGACAACAAAATGCCACCAAAACTCCACCAAGGAGTGAATTTTTCTGCATTGTTTATACTCTTTTTACATCATATATAAGGCAGTAGAAAAACACAGAACTTTTGTTGTTAATCTTCACCTACAGTAAGCTATTCCTCAGTCAGAGTATGTCTCTTGGTAGTGTTTTCTGAGGTGTCTCAAACAAAAATCATTACTGCAATCAATACATTTTTTACCACCTCCAAAATGTATTTTATCAGAAAAATCTAATATAAAACATTTCTATTAAGTCATTTTAGAGCCTTTTAAAGACAAGACTGTATTATAATGTATATCTAAAACCATAGTACTTGTTTACATTCATCTTCCCAATACTAATATTTCTGATAGGAAGGCTGTCCCACTTAGATTTTTTTTTCAGCTTCCAACAGATGTTGCTGTTGTTTCTATTCAAATTTTACATGAGATTTGCAAGTACAATTATAGTACATTGAAAATAATGTCTCTTTCTCTGAAAAGTGGATCTTTTCAGAGAACTAGACCATTCTATGTACAGAGAATGTACTCACTTTGGATTTGGTAAAGAGTATTCAAGCCTCTACCTCAAGAAATGTGCTGAATTCATCACAGCATTAACTTTTAAAAAGTTACTATACAGATGAAAAACAGGTTGCATGTACCTCACCTTTCTTCAAGTGATTGGGGTTTCGTCTTCCCTTGTCTACTGCAAAGCTTTAAAACAAATTTCAAAGAATAAAACAAACATCTCAGTTATTTAGCATAGCAAACAAAGTTAGAATTACTGGCCTTTATAAAACAGTGGATTTCTGATTGTCTGACACTTGTGCAAAAGTCACATGAAAAGTCAGTGTAGATATCTAGGATGTGGCAAACCTATAGTCTGGTAAAAACTTCTATGGATTGGTGTATGTGTACTTCAGATTCTTCTGTTTGCTGGATGGGGACTCTTGCTTATATTGCCACTGACATATGAGGAGTTAGGGTATTTGTACATTAGTACAATTAGAACATCTGGTTTGACTTGCAGAAAATATGTAATAAAATGGATAAAGATATCAAACTTTAGGCATTTCAGGGCATAGCATAAAATCTGAGTAAAACTAACAACATCATTACAAAAGATATTTGGGTAAAAAGAAAGAGAAAGACAGAGTCAGACAGATAGATATGACAAAGCTTATGTGTCTTTGGGCTAGAAGAGCGACACATATTCAGAACAACAATTTAATAGAACATTATGCAACATTTGCAGATATGTTATGATTGTGGGATTACTTTTTTTTTAAACTATCACTTCTACAGGGGAGCTTACTAAAACTATATACACCATGGACAGGTCGCCAGTCTGTCACAGGGCGATGTTAATACCATTAAAGATTTTTTTTGTGTCAATAATTATGACCTTATCTCCTGGCAGTGACTTTCAGCAGTCAAAAAGACCCCTAACCTAAAAAATAAATGTTATTTGTAATAAATTACATGAGCTATACTTCTAAAATCAAGCGCCTGCTTTCTAACGAAATCTATTTTTTATTGATATTTTAGCAATTTGAACAACTGATATCTAATGTGAATTGTTGACAGACTTATTTTAGAAACATGTATTATTCTTAGTCCTTTTCCCTTAAAGTGGAGGGATTTTATATAAAAGTGACTTTTTTTAAACTTCACATTATGTTATAATGTTACTCCCATATTAAAAATATACCTTGAGTGGTGCTTTGATTCTTTTGTGCTGGTTTTTTCCATATTTCTCAGAGCTTCTTTTCTCTCCTTCTGAGTCAAGCTGAGAAAACAAAAAATGAAAAAAAGAAAAGAAATGAAAATAGGAAAAAACATCATACTATCACTGAGTTAATCCAGTAAATGTAGATTGACAAGTTTTGGTCTCATGGCCTCAAACCAGTACTAATGGATTAATTGAGAATCATAATAATATCTTGTTTGCTTACATTGTATCAACCTTGGTTTAAAAGACAAGTTATTACCTTGAAACGTTCTGGAGGCGTTTAGGATCTTCCTTCACGTCATCAGTCATTCTAGAAAAACATAAAAAAGATATTAGTTCCAATATTTAATTTACCTGGCAGATCACACATTATGGTTCCCCCCAAAACAGGATTATTAATGTCTGTCACCTGAAAGAATTTAGGTTTTCCTTAAAATGAAAGCTCAAATTTTTAACATAAGGAATGGTTAAGAGGTTGAAGGAGTTACTGATCATTTTTTATACACACTGAAATAGAAAGTATCATTCAATTAGCAAAACTCACTCAAGAAAAAAAGCAGCCCACATTAGCACAATATGTATACAAAATAAATATTACACTTTCACAAAAAGCAGCATGGTTTGTTCACTGTTGATTGATTGTCTTCAGTTTAAGATAAGTTTAGTTTAGAATGTTCCAAGATGGACAGAGGTGGTAAACTTAATAATTTGCCTCTTATAAATGCTGTCCACAAATGAACATACCCGACATCAGTACAAACCAGAGTTTTGTAAAAACAAGTCAGATTCGACTTTGTCCCAGTTTTTGAACTCAGATTTCCACTCCGTTCCATTGCTGCCGAAGAATTGTAAGATAATGTTCTTTTTTTGTTCTTTTTATTCAACATAATAGACTTCTGTCTAAATGGTCTTTATCACAGTTTGCTCAATGTGTGATGTGAATATAGCTAATAAAGCCCATAAGCTGCTGTGAGACATTTTTTCTTGTGTTTCTATGACGTCTCTACTGATCAAGTAACTCTCAATATGACAAGTTCTTCTGAGAACATGTCACAGCATGTTGAGATTAGTCCAGTATTTGACTTCGTAAATACTTAAGACTTTTTTAAAATAAATGAAGCTTCCAGAATATGCAGGTATACTTAACCCGTAACTGTAGTCCTCAGCTGAACTCATTTTACTTGGTCCACAGATGCAGTTGAAACTGGAAGAGTTTTTGGAGGCAGATTTTTTGTTGCCATATATGCTGAAGAAAAAACAAACAACCCATAATGGTATATTATATTTTTACTGCTCTAAGCCGTTTTGCTTCATACAAAAACATGTATCTCATGCCTTTTCTCATCTCTTCATTATCCTAGTCTTTTTTCCGCCCTCCAGGGGCTTTTGTTGGCTCTAGTGTCCCTTATGTAAAAGTAAGCTGATAGAAAGTGGGGAAGACATGGGGCAAATGTCATTGGTTCCGGGAATCGAACCCAACGACCGGTGAGGACTCAAGGCCTCCAAACGTGGGTCCCGCCATCCCCTACGTCAACACAGCACACCCCTTATCCTATTCTTGACTTCAGCTCAAGCCTTTATTATCATTATCCCTACGCTTCAGTCCTGTTAGGTTCTAGTATTCATGTTTTGATTTTCTTTTCATTTGTAAGCAGGTTCTGCTGTTCTCCAGATGTCAGGTTTTATTTATTGTTGCCATTTATTACCATTTGCATGTTGGCTCTCCCTCGTCTCCACCTTCATCAATCCTGACACAGATAATCTCTATCATACCTTGAAAGAGCCCAAAGTCTTCCATGCACTATATTCTAAAACTTTTTCAAATAAAATCAACATCTGCCGTGTTGGTTATTAATTAATTCAACACGAGGGTCCACTCAAATATGAATTATATTTATTGTGGTTTATAGGTAAAATGGATCGAACAGTGTAATAAATTTCAAAACCTTTGGGTAAACAGAGTTGGAACTGCTGTGGTTAATCTTTGTAAAAAATTTATGAATGGTACTGGCACACTTTTATATTGAACTACGAATTTGGGCCTGCGATTTTAAGTGCCTGGCACAGGTAAATAATTAACATCATGTCATGGGATGTTCGTTTTCATAAACTGTTCAAAGTCCACAAGACTTGCCAAACTCCAATGAAGCCCCTCCCGCTGTGGTTTACAGCATGTAAACCACAGAAAATAATGACTATTGTAAAATCAGAGGAAGAGGAAATAATGGTTGACAAGCAGCAATATCTCATTTTATTTATTCATTTTTTATTGGAAGCCAAATAAAAAACGAATAGGCACTGTCAGTTGGATATTCGCCCACAGCATTGGAGTGTAAAGTAGTAGTGGTGGATTTCCATCACACGAATGGAACAATGAAAAATTAATTTGGACATGGATATTTTTTTCATATTTCTCAGAGCTTCTTTTTTTTCTCCTTCTGGGTCAAATTTTGAAAACAAAAATAGAAAAATCAAGAAAATAGGAAAAAACATCATACTGTCACTGAATTAATCCAGTAAATGTAGATTGACAAGTTTTGGTCAATTAATGGATATTAGTTCCAGTATTATTAATGTTTTCACCTGAAAGAATTTAGGTTTTACATAAAAAAAAAAAAAACTCAAATTTTTAACTTAAGGAATGGATGAGAAGTTATTGATCAACTTTTTTTAGATTTTAGGTTTACATACACACTGAAATAGAAAGTATCGTTCAATTAGCAAAACTCACTCAAGAAAAAAAGCAGCCCACATTAGCACAATATGAATACAAAATAAATATTACACTTTCACAAAAAGCAGCATGGTTTGTTCACTGTTGATTGATTGTCTTCAGTTTAAGATCAGTTTAGTTTAGAATGTTCCAACATGGACAGTTGTGGTAAACTTAATAATTTGCCTCTTATAAATGCTGTCCACAAATGAACATACCCGACATCAGTACAAACCAGAGTTTGGTAAAAACAAGTCAGACTCGACTTTGTCCCAGTTTTTGGACCACAGATTTCCACTCTGTTCCATTGCTGCAGAAGAATTCAAGGATAATTCTGTTTTTTGTTCTTTTTATTCAACATAATAGACTTCTGTCTAAATGGTCTTTGTCACTGTTTGTGTGATGTGAATATAGCTAATAAAGCCCATAAGCTGCTGTGAGATTTTTTCTTCTCTTTCTACAATGTCACAGCGACTAGTCGAAAATATTTTTTGAATATTGTCATTCAACCACATTCTCTGAAGCACTGATCTTGAGTAAGATTTCAATTCTTATTAAATTAAATTCAGTTTATTAATAAATAGATTTGAATAAACTGAATATATAATTGATCCCATTTCTCCCATTAAAGTGAAGGTCATCTTTGGTATTAATAAATCAGCATGTTCCACAGTGATGGATAATATAATGCAATGATTCCATGATTGGATTGCTATTTAAAATTGAAAACCTGAAAAAAATTGCATGAAACCTATACTACAATTTTTGAAAAGCCATAAAAGCAGGCAAAGAGCCAAATGATTCAAAGATCGCTTCATACCTTGTGACACATTTAAACTTTGAATGAATTTTCTTGCTCAAAGTAGGTGAATTTATGAGAATTTCAATTCAGTTCAATGGAGCAAAAACTGCAAGATAAAGCTCAAAATATTGAAAAGGATTAGGAATATTAACATCAAAATCATAGCCATAATGTTCTTAATGAAATTAATATTTTAATAGTTGAATGGCTGAACTAGCACAAAGTATGCAAAAATAGGTAGATACCAAGAATTTTGGTATCTACCTACCAAAATTATTTGGTAGGTAGATACCAAAAATTTAGATATAAAATGAAATGATAATGAGAAAATTGGAAATAAATGATGTTTTAATTCTTCACAAAAATATGACTGAATTGTGAAAATGTTTTCAACTGTAGACAAACATTGAGCAAATACAAGCTGATCCCAGAAATTAGAATATGACTGAAAAGTTCCTCTGTCAGCAGTTCCATCACCAAGTGAAAGCTTAATTAGATTACGTATGCTTTAACAT